>NC_142870.1:146345000-147682500 GCF_051225735.1 Oryctolagus cuniculus
CCTCTAAACACCAGGCCCTGTGCATCTGCGCTGGGCACAGGCCCATGAAGCCAGGCCTGGCAGCCCCAGCGATTTGGAGATGCAGCCAAATTTGAGAGGGCTGAGGACCAGGGTCCAAGCCACCCAGGCGTACTGCAAACAGATCAGTGTACTGCCAAGAGCCCTGGGGCCCCGGGGATTTATCTCCACACCTCTGAATCCTCTTGAAAGCAGGGCTTGTGTCCAGGCCTGACATACCGTGTGGGTTTTACAGGTGACAGTGCAGAGCCACAGGAAAAGAGGGAAGACAGACACCAGCAAAGGCGTGGATTTGCAAAGCCGTCTCCACACAGAACGATGTAGATCAAATTACTTTCCTAAATGACAAATGCGATCCCACTGTTTCATCTTTGTGACTGACTGGTCTAATACTTTGGCTTTGAATTATGTCTGCTGTAGGGGTCTCATCCAACAGGTTTTAAACACTGTACAATAAAGCAGGGTCAGTGTTGTGGCATAGTGGGTTAAGCTGCCGCCTACAATGCCGGCATGCCCCATGAGTGCCAGGTTCAAGTACAGCTGCTCCACTTTTTTTTTTTTTGACAGATAGAGTTAGACAGTGAGAGAGAGAGAGACAGAGAGAGAGAGAAAGGTGGTCTTCCTTTTCCATTGGCTCACCCCACCAAATGGCTGCCACGGAGCCAGGTGCTTCTTCCTGGTCTCCCATGTGGGTGCAGGGCCCAAGGACCTGGGCCATCCTCCACTGCCCTCCCGGGCCACAGCAGAGAGCTGGACTGGAAGAGGAGCAACTGAGACAGAATCCAGCGCCCCAACAGAGACTAGAACCCAGGGTGCTGGCGCCGTAGGCAGAGGATTAGCCAAGTGAGACGTGGCACTGGCCCAGCTGCTCCACTTCTGATCCAGCTCCTTGCTAATGGCCGGGGAAAGCAGTGGAAGATGGTCCAAATGCATGGGCCCCTGCTATCCATGTGGGAGACCCAGATGAAGCTCCTGGCTCCTGGCTGTGGCTTGGACCCAGCTCTAGCCATTGTGGTCATCTGGGAAGCGGACAAGCAGTTGAAAGATCTCTCTCTCTCTGTCTGTCTCTCCTTGTCTCTCTGTAACTACTTCAAAATAACTGTTTTTGGAACACTGCACAATAAAGCATTCTCTCTCCGGATGGGGCGAGGTGGTCACAGAGTTGCCACTCTCAGACTTCTGCCTGTCAGCGCCTTCAGGAACGGCTACTCTGTAAAAATAGCTCCTTCCCTCTCTGGCAAAGAAATGACTTCATGTTCTCTGAGCTAGGAGGTTTTCAAAGCAGCAACTGCACAGGCAGTCACTTAATCCAGACTCCTCACTCGGAGGCTGCGTTCACCCCGGTAATTAAGTAACCCTGAGTACGAGTGGGAGGGGGCCCGGTAGTGAGTGGGGGAGCAGGTGCCCAGTCTACCGCGGAACCGCACCTGACTCAGTCAACCTTGGCGGGGCCCTTCACTCCCTGGGGACTCTTCTTTCTCATCACTACACAAGAACAAGCAGCGATGCACTGCTTTGCCTGCCCACGGGGCTGCAGAGTCTTTGAGAAAGTGTGCTGCAGACCGCACGCTCTCCGAGACATGCACGTGGGGTGATTTTTAAGCAGCAGAAATGGGGGACGGAAGTAGCCAGGCTCCATGGTGCGGGTGGCATTGGAAGTGCAAAGGCAGAAATGCAGGTCAGCCTTGCCAGATTTAGGGGGACTGGCCCAGGACACACTAGAGGGGGTGCCCTCCACCCTCAACCTCGAATAATGGAGAAGTCTTCCCGCCAGGCACTGAACATGGGGGATGTCTCCAGGGAAGCCCAAGCCACTAACGCCTGGGGTCTCCAGCCCCTTAGCACCTCCATGGTCTCATGGGGAGGCAGGAGCTGAGCATATGACCAAACCAAGACCTTGTGCTGCTTGCAACCTGGGAAGCTGCTGTTGTCTGTGACCTTGGACTTCCAGCTCAGTCTTCAAGAAACTTTGGTTTTAGATGAACTTTCTTGTTAGTAGGGCCAGAGCTTGGGGGCTGTGGTGATTTGCTGTGGTGATCTGAACCCTAAGGAGCTTCCTTTTACAGAAGGACTTCCGAGGAAGTTCATAACACCTGAAAAGTAGTTTTCCACAAATTAGGAATTAACAGGAGAATCTCAACTCAGTGCTTACAGGAAACGATGCTGTCAGGCTGTGACTGTGGCTGTCTGCTTTTTCACGCAGACTCTTCTGATGGGGGTTGCAGCTTCCTTGTGGTCTGGTCAGACTCTGGGACACATTTGCCGCTGAGCCTGGACCCTCTCCTGTGGCCAAGCACTTTCTTGGTTGGGATCCAGCCCCAACTCCAGGTCCACCTGGTAGCCCATGACACTCAGTGGTGGTAAAGTGTGGTCCGTGGCCAGCAGCACCAGCCTCACTTAGGAACTTGTTAGAAAATGCAGATCCCCCGGCTCTGCCTGGATGTAGTGGATCCGAAGCTCAGGAGGCTGGGGGAGGGGGCAGGTGGGGGGGCCCGGGGCCGGGATCTGGGTTGAGCAGGGCTCTGGGTGTTTCTGATGGGGCTTGGGTTTGAGGACCGCAGCTTGCAAGGCTGTCCGCTTGGGCAATTTAAGCCAGTCCCTGAGCTTTCCCCCAGACAGCTGCTGAGATGATTCCCTACAAGTTTCCGCTCCTTGCCAATACCTCTTTCCTACCTTCCCTGACAAAATGAGGAAGAGAGAAAAAGTGGTTCAGCAGCATTAAATGCCTCAACTATTATATATAAAATCAGAAGGAACGAAGTTTCAATTTTTGGAAATGAAACATCCAGCCTGCCAGCAGGTATTTCAAGCAGTAGCTGTTGGCTATGTGCAGTGTGAAGCTATACACACAATTGCACTTCTTCTTCTTCTTTTTTTTTTAGCAGAATTTTGAAGTCACAAACTGCCTTGGGGGGGAAAAAGGAAGGTAGAGTTTCTAGTTACTAATTCAAGCTTACACGAGAAATGGAACTTTTCAAGAATAAATTTAAAGTAGGGTTTAAGGTATGATTTCCAGCCGTAGCCTGTGCAAGATAAGTAAGTAGGTTACAGCTAAACCAGGGATACTAGAGGCACGGCACGTACTCCACCACCTCCTGACCCTGCCTGGAGGACAGACATCACTAATTGATCACAGCCATCTTCAGCTCAGACGCCCATTACCCAGGCTCCTGGAACTGGTACGTGAGATGGAACTTGCTTCTTAGCCACTGTGTGTGTCCACCATACCTCATATGTGGACGGCAAGGAGGAAGGGCAACCTGGTTTCCTCTCTGTCCTGAAGCTCTTTAAAGCAGTGGGACACTGCCTACCTGTATGTCACATACACGTAGACCCATACATGTTGTTTACAGAGCACACATAATTAAACGTGCTAACAATCTTGACCCTTGCCAATGTCCTTAAGGCGTAACTTGTACAAGAGAACAGGAGGATGGGACCACAGTACTCTCAGGAGAACAAGCTCTCTCCAGGGAATGGGGACTATCTCTGCAGCAGCTCCAACTGAGAATAACAAACTCCAGGGCAGAGTCAGAGTTCCCAGCAAAGAGGCTTTAGGGATTCCTAACTGCTAGCGAGAGCTTCAGCGAGGCTACCCTGCTGCTCCTTTCCATAGCAGCCAACACGGGGGGGTGGGGGGGTGGGGGCGGGCGTGGCAGGGGCTGCATTTCCCAGATCCAGAATAGCTGCATCAGGGTTTAAATTCTAGCTGGGGCTGGCTCTGTGGCGCAGCAGGTTAACAACCTGGCCTGAAGTGCCAGCATCCCATATGGGTGCTGATTCTAGTCCCATATGGGTGCTGATTCTAGTCCCAGCTGCTCCACTTCCGATCCAGCTCTCTGCTATGGCCTGGGAAAGCAGTAGAAGATGCCCCAAGTCCTTGGGCCCCTGCACCCACATGGGAGACCCGGAGCTCCTGGCTCATGGCTCCAGGCTTCAGATTGGCCATTGCTCTAGCCGCTGCAGCCAACTGGAGAGTGAACCAGTGGATAGAGGACTTCTCTGTCTCTCTTTCTCTCTTTCTTTCTCTTTCTCTCTCTCTCTCTCTCCTCATGTAACTCTGACTTTCAAATAAATAAATCTTTTAAAAAATACATTCTAGCTCCATTATTTATTGGGCTGGCAGCACAGCCCACAACAACCTATTCTCTTTAGGCCAACTCCTTTCCAGTTAAAACATACTCACATATAAACTCCACCTCTAACTCACAAGGAGGATTAAGTGAGGCCATGCTTGTGAAACACACAGGGCAGAGTCTGGCAGGCAATGAGTGCTTAGTACATGCCAGCTACTTCAACTGTAACTTCTGAAGATGGTTTTAGGTCTTCTCTTCTAGAAACCCTCCCTGTACTGTCGCTCTGAATGACCCCAGAGAACCAGTTGGGCAAGCGACCTTCCTGCCAAATCATCCCCCAAGGAAACCCATCTTCTTCTCCCAAGCTGTGCCAAGGCTATGCTGGGTGACTCCGCCCCACCTGTGTGTGTCTTACATTCCCTCATCCCAACTGTCCTACCCCAGCCTCCTCTCCCTCAGCATCAGCCAGTTTTGAAAATGCTGAGTTGGTAGCTCCTGGAGTCAGAGGAAGAGAATGTATCTATTAACGAAAACACAACTGGCAGGTCTCCTTCTGCTTGTCACCTGCTGGTGACACCTGCACTTACATTTTCCTGTACTTGACAGTCCTGTTCGAGACTGCTGCATACAGTCACACAAGCTTCGCACTGTACAACCCAGGAACGTCACTCATGCTGTAGGGCCCAATCGCAGCTGGCAGCTCTGGTTTACGCACTGGGTAAGTCTACTGACCCAACGGATCAGAATTAACCCATGCATTGGAGTTGACCCATGAGACAACTCCCATTGGTAACACTGAGCTGAAAATCTCTGAAAATGCCAGGATAGCCTGTTGCCCTCTCTAGAGACGTCAATCACCTCCATTACCTACAGGGAGGAGAGGAAGGGCCGTTTCTCCCGCATCCCACTTGGCAATTTTCAGAACACAAAGTAACCCTCCCTCCAGCGGGCTCCTCATTCTCCCAAACTCTATGCAGCTCCCCAGATTGTCATCCCCACCATGATTTTCCCCCACATCCACTTTCATTCACCACGCGCACCTAAATGCCATGCACTAGGCCAGTCTCAGCCCAATAAAAACACCTGGGTCTGCTCACTCCCAAGGCACCATGAGCCTCCCGAGGAACCATGGACAGCAAACAGCAATTGCACAAGGATCAGCGGTGAATTCTTCTGTTTTCTGGGTGGCATCACATCTAACTTACACTGAACGCTCTTTATTCTTTGTCCAGCATCCTGGGCAACTTCAGGAGAACCGTGGGAGCTGATGCAATCCCTCAACCTCACAGTTTCTAGATGGTATTCCATTTTCCTGCACTCAACAGGCTCAACCATCACACCCTTGGTGCCAGGCAGCCTTACTCTCCCTTCAAGGTATTGCTTTCTGGCCACACACCCCCCACACCTGCCCCACCTGTCCCTGTCCATCCCAGCCACCATGCCCACTAGTTGTTCCATTTGCTGTGCTGGGACGCACCCAGCTGGGTGAAGTCTGGTTACTTAAGGCAGCCTCCTTCTCACTCTGATACCGGCACCTGCCCTCGCGGAGCCTCTGCAAGCGTCCCAGCTGAGTCTCCACCCTTCCCTTCCCCACTGCTCCTCTCAGCCCCATCCACATAGAGTCAGACAGTCTCAGAGCTTTCCTACTCGTTTTCTAATGACACAGTCCATCCTGTAGCCTCTGACCGCTCTGCTCAGCCCGATTCTCCAGACCTGATGCTCAGTACTTACCCCCAGGAATTCCCTCCCAGAGGCCTTCTTTCCTGCTTGTTCCCAACCCATCCCAAACCACCACATCCTCAGCTCCCTCTTCCTAAGTCTCCCCCTGCCCTCAAGCCTCTCCTCCCATCTCTAGGGCTACCTGTCCCCCAGCCCCCCCCCCCCCATATTGTGTGTCCTGGTACAGACGATGACCCCTCAGGGCAGCCACTGCCGGGCACCCAGTGCTTCCCCAGCATCTTTCCCGCCAGGCACAGAAACAATGTTTAATGAACGAGGATCTCCATGCACCCCAGACTTAACCCCTCCTGTGACAACATGGCCTCTCCTCCAGATCTGTACTCAGCAGGCACAGGCCAGTTACTCTGCCACAGTAGGAGGGAGTTCTTCTTCTGGGAGCTGTTCAACTACTGGCTCTCCAGAACACACAGAAACAAACACCCTGGATGGGTAGCTTCTGCTGATTCTCATGGTGTCAGCCCTCCCATGGGGTTGGCGTCCAGTCACTAGCATGCTGCCAGTGTGTGTGGGGCTGGGGCGAGATGCACGCAGTTGCTTTTGGGAGCTAGGGCTGCAGTTGGCGGCGGCACACGGCTGCCAGAGGGTCCTGCTCATTTTCCTCTCCTGTCACTGTCTCCCACATCTCCTAAAATCTTCATTTTTCTACTCGTTTTCATCCTTGAAGGTTAGGGCCCAAGGTCATCTCCTCTGTGGAGCCTTCCTTACCCCAGGCCCCAGCAGGAGCCACCACAAAGAGCCAAGCACTCCTCTGTGTTGGGTGCACACCTTATACCTGTGCCTGTGCTGTGGGCAGGGTGAAACAGATGATGGCTACAGGTTCACCTGCTGTCGGCAAAGACAAAGACCCCCAGGTCTCTGCAGGGGCCAGCTGTTTACTCCTCGCTGGAGCTCCACACCCAGAGGCAGGAGGTGTTCAGTACAAGCTTGCAGAGGGCAGGAGGCCAGGAGGGAGGAAGTGCAGAGGAAGAGGAGAAAGGGAGGAGGAAGGAAGACTGACTTTGCTCCCCTTGTGTTTTGTTTGTTGTGGTGTTTTGGGACCATATGGAAGCCTGAGTTTTTGCTCCCTGCTCCAAGTCTCCCAGGTGGCTAAGAGAAACATTTCTAGTTACCAGTCCCTCCCCACTCCCGCACCCCCAACAGGCCAGTTTGTAAACTTGACTTCACATCAGCTCTTACCAGAGTGTGGGGAGGTGAGGGCGATGGGTTGAAGTTGTGTAAGGTTGTGCGCTGGGAGTTAATATCCCCAGGGTTTAGCTCTGGGGCCTTCTGAGTCCTATAAGGGGATTGGTCTCTAGTGGAGGTGGTGGGTGGGGGGTGGGGAGAGGTCACCATGACTGGGCAGACGCCTTTAACTGTGGGCTGAGCATCACACAACTGCTCCATGCATCAATCTCTGGCCAGCATGTGGGAGCCACAGAGAGGGAGAAACCTTCTCTGTGTAGATGTAGAGGGCACACACACAGCAGCAAGCACTGTGCATGAATGGAAGGTGGAGGAGAGAGAAGGACCATCAGTTGTCGCTTTATGGGCATCTAGCAGCTGGTGACCTCACCCCAAACCGTAACTCCCCGGCAGGACCATAAAGTCGGCTGCTGTCTTCTCCCTGCGATGGAGGCTGATGTGTGCTCCCTGGCAGGAAATGCAGCCCGGAACACATCACTCTGAACCATGGCATAAATAACAACATTAAAATCACTAGCGCCATTACCGCAAGCCATAACAGCAATTAATAACGCGGGCAAACAGAGTGCAGGGCTAAAAGCCCGCCTCCCCAGCGCTGTCAGGTTCACGGGGGAAATCTGAGCCCCTGGGAGTTGTAGGATTCATGGGGTCGGCAGCCTTCCACGGCGCAATCCTAAACCGTGCCAGTGTCTAAAGAGGGAGAGAACACGACGGGCGCAGATGTGGAAGCCTCAGTTCAGGAGCCCATTTAACGAACGGCCATGGGAGACAGGCGCAGACTCATGGGCTCGGGTTCTGGTCAGCCGTCTGGACAGGGCATGGAGGGTCCCAGCGCCCACCATCGGGACACTGAAGGGCACTCGAGGATGGGGTTCTTCAAGAGAGAAACCAGCGCATGGAACTGGCGGCCGAGTGGCGCAGGCTTTCCAACGTGACTCACAGACGGCTTTTCGACCCCTCCGTGCATTAAGGGAGGCAGTGAATGGAAGGATGGTGACACTCCCTCTAAAATAATCTAGGAAGCGGCCGTCTGCGAGACTTTGACTGCACGTAGTGTACTGAGTGAAAACATTACGGGCAGCGGAAACTCCGCGGCTCTCCGAATATTGGTATGAACATAGCAAGCGCTTCAGCTCCAGGAGCTGCAGAGATGACTACAGTGAAGAGAGCCTGAACCATGGCTAAGACGGACTAGAGAAGACAAGACACAGAACACGCAGGAAGAACACAGAGTAAGGAAGGAGACGCAGGCCGCACCCAGCTTTTTGGAAGATTCGTAAGAGACGGTAACAATCCCTTATAAAGCAGTGACGTTTGGGATGTTTGATCTCGCTTCCAAGAGTAAGGCTGGGTCCGTTACTGAACTGACTCAACTCCTGACCCATTAAAGAGAGATGAAAACTCTAGTTCAGTCCTCAGCTGTGACTTCCCACATCTCAGGCCATTCCTTCTACTCTGGCTGGGCTTTTCTGTCTCTAGACGCAGGTGCAGAGAAGAGGAGAGCTCTGTGTTTGGCCAGGAATCTTGGCCGAAAGCCACTGAGACGTCACCATCAGTGAGTGAGAGACTAGATCCAATTTCTAAAGATTTTGTTTTCTTCCTGAGTGTGTGCCCTGTGTCTCTCTCCTGTCTGCGTTTCGTGGGCCATGTGCAGAGCTGTTTCTAATCTTCTCCAACCACATGTGATTTCTCTGCAATACCAGAAAAGCCTGGTCACCATGATCAAGGTCCCCAGAAGATTCCGAGTGACGTTCTTTCTCGGACCTAGACACACACAGAAGGGGTGCAGACTTGTCTTCTGCAGCACAGGAAAGCAGACACTGTCTCCCCAACGGGCCGGCTCTTTAGGCTGAAAGGGAGCGGTGGGCCGAAGACGTGTGGACACCAACTGGACAGAAACGAAGGGGGAGGGACAGCCATACCTGCTCCGATGACCTCTTCGATTTTCACAAAAGACACATCAATCTCCTTGGCAAACTCCCGGACGGCTTCATTGGGGTCCTCATAAGTGAAGGGATCAATGTAGATCTTCATCCCTGGGGAGCCTTGTTGGAGGAGACAAGCAGGGTTAACATCCCGAGGAGAATGCAGCGGCCGCCAAGTTCTGCTGTTGGCCCCAGCACTGCGGAGTGCACCTGCACTGCCTGCTCTCCTCACCTGGCCCAGCCGCCCCTGCTCCCTCCCTCCCTCTGGGGCCACTCCTGCCAGGTTCCCCGTCCTCTACGTCTCCTCCAGCATTTCTTCTCTTTGTGAGCTCTTGATGAAATGTGGAACAGATTACTTATAAGTGACAGATCGGGACCAGTTCCCATACCGGGCACTCACAGAAGGCAGAGAAGCTGATTGATGCCAACCAAATGCATTAGCGGAAAAGTGGTGGGAAAATGGTAGGGTAGATATCAATATTTATCAACTTGACAACTTTCCTGGCGGAGGCCGCTGTTAAGGTTATAACTGACGGCTGTGATCTGAGGCTGCCAGAGAGATGAGGAGGGAGTAAAAGAGAGAGGGAGGAAGGAAGGAAGGGGGAAGGAAGGAAGGAAGGAAGGAAGGGGGGAGGGAGGGAAGGAAGGAAGGAAGAGAGAGAGAAAGAGAGAGAGAGAAAGAAGGTAGGAAAGAAATTGCTGTTAGAAAAACCCTCAAAATGGAGGTGCCAAGACAGGATACTGGAGGACAAAAATGTGAGTAGAAAAGTTAACAAAATTCTGTTAGGAAAAGCACGAAGTCCACGTGGAAAAAAATGAGATGGAATGAAAGACAAATGGTGATTGAACTCCCATGCCTTCAGACACACTGAAGTATGAAAAACGAAGAAAATGGTGAGTGAGGAATACGTAAAGGAATTTAGAGCTTGTCACAGAGGTGCCCAGTGCTAAGACAGATAGGTGTGCATGGGGACAACACAGAGAATTGTCATTGCAGGAAAAATACATTCAAGAAGTGGAGGAGAGGGGGCGCGCTAGTAAATGGAACCCAAGAAACAAATGGATTCCTCGCAAGGTGATTTGTCAACATGCTTGATGTGTCATTAGGCAAAGTGCAGGACAGGCAGGGGTCACACCCGTGGGAGAGCAGTGGGCCTCCCTCCAGCCGCTGCCTTACCCAGGGCCGTGAGCAAGGACACCTCAGGCTCAGCCCGGGCCTCAGTCTCCACCGCAGCACTGCAGCCCCGCCCCAGCCACCGCAGCCTCTTCTCCGAGGCTCCCAGCCCTGCACGCATGCTCTGGTTTTGACATTTTCCACCCACAAACTTTCTCACAGGTCTGCTGGTCTCCTAAGCGAACACTACCCTGGTCACCAACTCCAGTGTGTATAAGAAGCGTTAGGCCACGATCCCAGAGCAGGAGGAAGACACAGCAAAAAACTGAGCCAGATTCCTTTTAAGACCAAGGAGCCTGGGGGTCCCGCCCAGAGGAACAATTTTTTTTTTTTTTCTGACGATGGGTTCTTCCTGGCTGCTAAATAAAGCCAATCTTGGCCTGCTGGTTTCAGGGTGGCTAGACCTTTGTAGAATGCTCCTTGGAAACTTTGGGATGGCACAGACTTTGCACAGAGCAAGTGGAGAGGGCCTTGCCGTCATGGTGCATGTTCTAATCCCTGAGAGACTTGAGAGCGGTGTGCCCCATGAGCATGCCTAAGAGGGGGCGCTGGTTTACTAACAGTGGACGAAGAGGGAACAGAGACAGAAGACTACCAACCGTTTCTCAGCTGCCACAGAGAACAGGTAAAGAGCAAGAACTAGTGAAACCAGGTGGACAATGGGCCAAGAACCAGGACCGCACATCCAGGCCACCCTGGTCCTGCTTAGGGTGTCCCCAGAGGGCAGGTTTTGAAAGCAAGTGGCCTATCTGGGAGGCGATCCCAAGATGTACCTGAGTGAAGCGGGAAGGAAGACAGGGCGTTGGAAGGCTGTGTTTGGGAGACCTGTGCTCAAGCCACCGACCACTGTGGTCCCTGAAGCAGCTCTCAGCTCCAGAGTCCGCCCATCCTGGGGTCAAGGAAGCTGTGGTATTTCCATACTGAATCCCCCACCGGCTTTGGTCATGGACTGCTTGGCCTGCTGTCCGGGTGGGTGGTGGCGCTGGGGAGGGGGGGTGCCAAGGTCATTGGAAACATTCAGGCAAAGAAACAGATGCTGCCAGCAGGCAGAAGTCAGCCACTGTGCGCTGGTGGAAGGAGGGAGGGAGAGACCGGGCAACAGATGCACTCAGAATGCAAGGGGACAGCAGGTCGCTGCCAACAAGCCGTGACTTCTCCCCAGTTCTGTGCAGCAAAGAGAGGAGGGCCAGAGGCCAGCTGCCTGGGCCCACAGGTGACGTCAGAACCCAGCAACCTTCTACCAGCCCTACAGAACATGGTAAGTCCACATCACCCCTTAGAAAAGTTTTTCCTCCCACAAAGAAGGAGATCACCAGCTGTGGCATAAAAGCACCCTTTGCAAGTGACACTCCTAGCACGGTGCCTGACGCACAGTGAGGCCGCACTGCTCTATCAGTAAATTATTCTAGAAGTGTCTGAGGAGGTAGGGAGGGGAAGCCAGGTGGGGTGGGCAGTGCGGGATGTAAGCCGCTTAGGGTTAGATTAGTTGCTTTAAAAATAACTACGTTGCTAATTTAGATCAAGGGCTTTTAAGCCATGTATGCTAAGCTGTCCTACAGGACTCTTCCATGGGAACTAATTAAACAATCTAGAATGTGCTGTAATGAACGGTCTGCAAGGGAAGACATACAGGAGGACAAATGGGAAGGGATTCCGAGTTCATGAGCTTTGCAGGGCCTGGCTGCATGCAGCTGGGGGAAGGGGCTACTCCCCGGAGGGAGCGCGTTCCTCTCCAGGGGCTTCCTCGTTCTTCCTCTTGGCCAGGAAAGTGCAACGAGGTGGGCCCTGCTGGGAGAAAGTGCACACAGCAAGGAGAGCCGGCTGCTGGCCCACTGGCCTGGAAAATCAAACAGTGTGTGCACACGTGTGTGTGTGTCAGGGTATGCGCAAACTCATGGCTGCTCTTCTGGGGCCGGGGGCTTCGGCTCTCACTGAGGCCTTTTCACCAGAGGCTAAGGTGGCCACCTGGGGCCCCAGAGTGGGTACATGATGCTGCAGCATCCATTTAGCACGTCCCACTTGCTGCATCCATGCAACTGTACAGATTGTATTTATTTTCCCTGAAGTTGACAGAAGCATCGTCGCATTGGGGAGGGGACACTTAAAGAGTGAAACTGATGGCCTAAGACACGGCCCTAATGCAATGCTTTGCCTCTCCCTGAGGTCTAACAGCCCAATAGCGTGGATGGAGGAGATGGCCCAGGCACAGCTCCTCCAGTGGAGGGCAGACGGTTCTGTGCTCGGAACCAGGAGGGAGCCCAGACAGGCAGCGGCTCCCGCTGCATCCACCTCACCTCGCAACGACACAGCTCCCAGTGCCCTCACCCATGGCCCAGCTCGCCTTTCTGCAGACCCAGAAGACGAGGAGGGGAAAAGAAATGCCTTCAGCCAGGCAGAACAGGTCATTTGTCTTTTGGCTCATTTTGTGTTTCTGCATAAATCCTGCATCCGCCTGTTCCTGCTCCCACTTGCCAGTGAGCAGTTTTTAATTATCAGGAAAATGGTATTTAGTGCAATGAATCACAGACAGCGAGCGAGGCTGCAGAGTCAGGCACAGCCGAACATTTGGAGACGGGACTCAGAAGATGTCGTCAGACTGTGAGTGTTGGGGAAATATTATTAGTGGTAGTAATAATAATATCAGATGTAACATCGTATAATGCATGGCGTTTTAGAATAATCTGTACAATGCCTCACATTGCTATTATTAACATAAACATCATTAACATATTTATCACGCTTTACAATTTCCAATTATTAACTGGTGCTCATTGATGAAGACCTGTGATTGCTAGTGCCTCGAGAGAGAACACAAATTCTCAATTTTACAATCTTTTAGGTTGCTCATTTTCTATTAAAGAGCTCATTGCCAGCATGCTTGTTCTTTAGCCTCAAAACCTGCTAAGACCGGAGCCCACAACCCCGGGAGAAATGCCAAAGCTTAAGCATGAACCACGGCTTCAACTACGCTAGGTTCTGGTGGGGCCTCCTTGGGTGGCACAGGGCGGTTCTGGAAGCACGGGAGGCTCCTGGCCATTGTCAGAACGTCTGCAGCGGACACCAGGATGCCCTCAGGAGGGCAGCAGCCAGGGAAAGCTGCGGGGATGCTGCAGACGTGGGAGGCGTAGGGACGCGAAAAGTCAGCAAAGACCATTTGCAAGTGCCGGGGACTTGGGGAGAGCAGAAGGGGGTGGCAAAAGGCCAGATCTGAGCAACAGGTGATGCTTAAGAGCTGAAGGGGAAGACTGAGCGCTCCCATGCATCCAGGAAGTTCAAAATCAATCTCAAGGGCACCTTCTGAGTCAGTGGTGAGCACCACTGCCCACAGGGCTCCAGGGGTGCCAGGAAGAGCCTGGTGGTTTCTGGCTGGTGGAGGACTCCTGGAATCCTATAGGATGGTCTCAAAGAGGTGGCACAGCGGGCTGTTTTCAGCTGGTAACATCTCAGTGACCCCGCGGATTTTTACAGCATCATGGGAAAGTGAGGATCCTCATTCCGGATCCCAGCGTTGTCATCTCTGCAACTCACCACAATTTGGTCCAGATATTGAAGCGCAAGAGGGTAGCTGTTCAGAGTTCTACACATAAAACCCAGACTCTGGAAGTGAATTCATCCAACGCTCAGCCTCAGGGCACTGAGCACCTCTCCTGTTTCTCATCCCCGACAAAGGGTACCTGGCTAGCACTGTGCCAGGGACTGTGGGAGCTACAGGAAGACAAAGCTCTTGGAGTTCTCCAGGCCATTAAGATATGAGACAACCAGAGACCGGTGCTGGATGGCCTTGAACTCGGCGCCACACCTGGAAGTGGGCTGCAAGTGCTTCGGAGATGAGAGAACGCAGAGACTAGGGATGCTGTAGATTTCACAGTCAGAATCCCAGAAACACCAGGACTTGGGGTGAGCTTGAAAGGGCACGTACATGTGGTCCTGCGTGGGCAAGGTAGGCGCCTAGAGAGGCCTGGCACTGGGTGAGAGGAGAGGGAGACCAGCTGGATTGTGGAGGACAGAGGTGCTCATGGTGGAACAACACTGATGTGGCCTTGATTACCAAAGAAAGGCATTAACACCGATGCCACCAACACACAGAGCTGACAACTGAACCGGCAGAGAGGCAGGGCCATCCCAGAGCAGGGCTCAGAGAGCTGGTCTTGCTGGCAGGCTACAGCACGCACTCATTACTGGTGTGAGGAAGAGGCTATGAGGATGTGGCCATAACGAAGGTGGAAGATAACAGAGTTCTCAGCCAGCCCACTCCACTGAGAACAGCTGAGGACGGGAGAGAAATTTCAAAGGAAGAACTGATAGCACCAAGGTAAGCACTCAGAGATAAGGAATTAGCAGATCAATGCCATGCCTTCTAGAATCTTCTGTTGCTATTCACCAGGTCATGGATTTCAGGAAAAGAAACCGCTGGTCAGGGGAGCTGGCACTCACTGGTTGAGACTTGCAGTGGATAAATGAAAGAGGTGGTTCCTAGAGTTGGTCGGAAAACTTCCAGCCTGGAGACAGCTGGAAGAGTGGACGTGGGCTTGTGGGTTGGGGAGGCACCGGAGTAGAAGTGGAGGCTTGGATGGGAAGAGCTAAATATGGAGCAGTTTCCTGGGGTAAAGCTGCCAGTAACGGCTGATGAATACTAGCAACAGTGTACCCCAGCCAAGGCCCAGACTAGGACAACAGGTGCTGTTTTCAAGAGGGAGGCTCGGGGCCGGCACTGTGGTGTAGCTGGTAAAGCCGCCACCTGCAGTGCCAGCATCCCATATAGACGCCAGTTCAAGTCCCAGCTGCTCCACTTCCAATCCAGCTCTCTGCTATGGCCTGGGAAAGCAGTAGAAGATGGCCCAAGTCCTTGGGCCCCTGCACCCTCGTGGGAGACCCAGAATAAGCTCCTGGCTCCTGGCTTCAGATCAGCACAGCTTTGGCCATTGCGGCCAGTTGGGGAGTGAACCAGCGGATAGAAGAGTTCTCTCTCTGTCTCTCTTCTTTCTGTGTAACTCTTTCAAATATAAATAAATAAATCTTAAAAAAAAGAGGGAGACTGAGGCACTGGGTGGGCCACGAGACTGGAGGGACGAGCAGGGGATCCAAGGAGGACTCCCACCACCTTCTGCTTGGGCGTTTCACCGCATGGTCAGGATTTGTTCCTAAAACCACAGATACTGCTGTGTGTCTGTGTCCTGGGGTAGGGGAGCGGGCCAGTGCTGCTGCTGGGGAAGGTATCTCCGGAAGAGAAGTTGAACCTCTCCCTGCTCTGTGCGCTTCCGTGCCCCAGGTCAGCCAGGACTTTCCTCTGATGTCCTGCCAGGAACTCTAGGGCAGCAGCTGTGTATCTGGGGATCTAGGGATCTGGGGATCTGACGGTCACCTTTCTAGCGACTCCGGTTTGCAGCCGGCAGCGGACACATGGGTGCATGAAGCTCATTAACTACCTGTGACATTTCACAAGCACCCACCATAAACGCGGCCACCTTTGGCACCAAGGAGCCCTTCCTGCTCTCCCCATTGGTCCTCATATACTCAGGCTCAGTTAATAAGTCACCATCCAGAACAGGTGACCGGAACCGCCACCATCAGTCTCCTTCCTCCTTCCAGGGGCACACCTGACCCGCACGCACGCCGGCAACCAAGCTGACCAGCTGAGGGCTCGATGCTGTGTCCTCCAACACTCTGAAACACACCCACTGCCTAGAACCTCAGAGCTGGGTGAGGAACCTCGGGCCACATGCGTTTCTCGATGCAGTCCCTCCCAGTCTCCCACCCGGAGCAGGAGTCGCCGCCTCTGCCTGACCGGCACAGAGAACCACGTCCCCACTGGGCAGGCTGCCTCTCTGGTGGGTGGCTCCAGTGGACGGGGCAGCGTCCCTGCACTCAGAGTCGGCTTGCTTTGACCTTTCATCCAGTGGTGCCGGCAAACCCCAGGAAGGCTAGCAACAGCTCCTGGTCCTTCGCCACAATGACATTAACGCTCAATGGTGCCCACAGGACCCTGCCTGAGGGTCTCCAGCACCAAACATTGGGGTTTCCAAGTAACCTTGGGTGGCAGCCCAGGCCCCCCCCCGTCCTCCGCAGGTGGGGTCCTCAGAGAACACCAGTGTGAGGGATGCAGTGTCTGGGTTCCCCTGCTCCTAACTGAACTCTAATCAGAACCAGGGGCTTGGGGAGACCCCAGCTTTACCCTTGTGCAAGTCGCAGGTTACTAGCCCTCTCTGAGATTTTATTTCTTCAAATGCAAAAATCTACCCCACAGGGCTGTTGGGAGGATTAAGTTCCTTAATATATGCAAAGCGTTTAATGCAGTAAGTGCTCAAAACTGCAGTTATTAATCATATTATTCTTCATCAATAACGGTGCTTGAATTTTTATCAGCTTTGTATTTCTGATCTTAAGCATGTGGTTGACTAAATGCTTAATTGTCTCACACACAAATAAATAGTAAGTCAAGCCTTCCCCCATTGGTGCTGCCTTATTTTGTTTTAAACTAAACACTAGATTCCAGATTTATCTTGCTAACATTTTGTCTTGCAGATTTCAAATTAGCATTCAAAGCTGTTGATAGTTTTGAGTTTTGGCTCTGTCTTTTATGGTGTTAGTTATGCTCTCCAACTGTTACCTACAAACTAGATAAGCATCCCTAGGATTGCATCTGACCTGTGAATTTAAAAAACAATCAAACAAGCAGGACAAGAAAGCGAAAAATGCTAGGGACTGCCTTCCCAGCTAACTCACTTGTTTCCATGCATCCACTTCACAACGCCTTCCCTTGGGAGACCATAAACTATTTTTGCCAAAATAAAAACCCGCTACATCTGCAATTCCTCTTGAAGTCACCAAGTGTATAACCCTGGCAAATGAGACAAGGTCGCCATAATTTTTTCTCAATGAACCTGTGCTGGTTCCCAATGATCCCTTCATTTGCGTTTAAACACCCAGAACCCATCTGCTCCCTAGGCTCTCTGAGTGCCTGTTTGGCAGGGCTGGAGCTCTGCCCTCTTCCCCTAGGGGTGTGTGCCAACCCAGAGTCTCCAGGCACCTGCCCCGTTTCTGCTTTTCCCAAAACTTAACAAGAGCAGCTCCGTGACTTCCCTCTGCAATCGCCTACACACAGAGATGCTCTTGCCAGAGCTGCTTCCTGAGAGTGTGGGCGCCTCCCCCCTCCACAAGCCCCCAGCTTCCTCTCTCCCCACGCCTGCACGCCCCACCCAACTCAGGAATCAACTGTGCAGTGACCCGAGCTTCTTAAGTGCCTGTTTGCCAGGAGTGGGATCAGCTGGAACTTTTCTAAAGGGAGATGCTTAAGCTTACCCTGGCCCACCCGAATCTTCCCATCCATGCAACTCTTGCCAGGCAGCACTTCTGAGAACTGGCCACGAGACACCATGAGAACACACCACCCGTCTGCCTCCTGCTGGACTGGGGGTGCACACAGTTCCACCCCACCATGCCTCAACACATGGTGCAGGTGTGCAGGTTTTCCATCCAAGCTCCCCACCCCCCTTCCAGCACAGTCTCTTCCCAGCTTGCTCTTTTCCTCCAAATCCAGATTCCGACTGCACCCCTGCTCCCCATGCTCCAGGCTCTGGGGAGGAACACAACCCAGTGCCCCGGAGACCACAGTGGCATCCCCGGCATGTTCTCAGACCGACCAGACCTGCCACATCCCTACTGGCTGGAGAAGGAGTTCTGGAGGCCAACATTTCTGCTCTGTTGCCTTTGACCTCAGCATCAGTGCCCCTGGGAGGAGCAGGGGTACCAGCCTCTCTGTAGCGCCCTGGGCCCTGCCTGTGGGGGAGAGAGGCAAGGGTGCTCTCAGACACAGGTCGGGGAGCATCTCCCAGAGGGACACACACATGGACGGCCTAGGTGTAGTTACACACACATTCAGATGACATTTCCATCTCTCTACCTCCTGCAATGGGGTCCAGAGAGGGGACCAACAACCACCAGCCAGGGCAACAGGGACTACTCCTGGAGCTTCTCAGGACCTCTGAGCTGTGGCCAAGGGCATGGCAGGCACCACAGCCAGACTCAGAGTGCACGGTCCACCTTCACCACCTCCGCGGAAGTCACCTCGCCTCTCCCCAGAGCCACACCTGTCTTCCAGAGTGGTTGTGGAGGTTCGGAGAGTGTGAGTGAGCTACCGAGTAAAGTCCCCAAGGCCTGGGGCACAGGAGAGGGTGCACACCCATCACGCCCAGCCCTCGGCCCTGGTTAACCAGGCCCTTTCTCCACTGTAGCCTTTGGTTTGCTCCCCTGGTATCTGTGCGCTGAGCCTCGCCTGGCTCCACTGCGCTTCTGCTTCCCCACAGCACCGACAGCTGGAGTCAGGGAGACAGATGTTCACAGGAGAAAATGTAGAAATGCAACTCAGTGCATGAGACTAGGGGTTTAGAGAGCCCGGGTGTGAGGGGAGCCAGGTGTCACAGATAGTTAGCAGGAGAGGGAAAGGACGTTTATAAAAGGCAAGCCAAATTAAAAAGAGGACAGACTTCTAAGGCCGCCAAGGCAGGGAACCCAGACCCACAGAACTCCCTGTCCCCCCGAGGGGTGGGGGTGGGGACTGCTAAGTTTCTCAGTTCTGTGTTTTTGGCTGCTCAGCTGGCTGCAGCGGGGTCGCTACCACGCAGACTACGGACTGGCTTTTCTATGGCTCTTAGGAATCAGGGAAGCCTCCCTTGGCTGGCCTCAGAGGCAACCGAGTACCACGGGAAGTGGCTGTGAGCACAGTGTTGTGTGGGCAGGTGCCACATGGTGGCCCCTGCAGAGCCACACCGCCAGAGCAGGAGAAGGAATGGCCATGTGGCAGGCTGCAGCAGCCAAGGGGGCAGCAAGCTCCAGGCTCCTGGATGCCTGGGAACCCTTGCTGTGCCCCGCCTGAGGGTCAAGGGCAAGGCTTAGCGCGCACACCTCCCAAAGAGAGGCAGCTGTCGCCCGAGGCACTGGGAGACACCTTTGGCTGCCTCTCCATTTCATATGAGATTCCTCCTTTTGGAGCCAGTTTTGTATCCCTGTGGCCCTGACTCTCCTTCCAGGCTGACACAACCATCTCTAGGTGTTTCATGCAAAGGGCTCACAGGACGCCAAGGTCTGAAGCAGACCTTGCACGGGCTCACAATGGCAAGGAGTGGCCTGGACCAGGAGCCACGGAGGCAACGGCCCAAGCTGGAGGCAGATCAGGGAAGCCCTTCAGGTAATTCCCAGGTGGCCTGGTAGGTGCACTCTCACATGAGAGCCACAGACACACCCAAGTCTCTGTTTTCCGACTGGGCAGCTAAGGCCCTGAGTGGAAGGGCCGACCCAGCTCAGCATTAGTAGGACAGGCGTCGGTAGCTTATGCAGCGAGCAGTCAGGACTCAGGAAAGGAACAAGAACACAGTAGGGCTTAACCTTCTGAAAGCAGCAGGGATGGAGCCCAGGAGGCCTGGAGCAAACACAATCCGAGCATAGCTGCAGCTATGTGGGCAGCCTCGTTTGGGGTGCTGACTGTGGGGGCTGCACTGGACCAGCACGGAGGGCAGCAGGCCCTCTGAGGCAGCACCAAGCCCACACTCCCTCCCCACATGACTGCCCTGAGCAACAGCTACCGGGCTGCCGGCCTGGCCCTCTGCAAACCCATGCAGGGGTCTTGATGGTGGCCTTTCTATGGCTGGAGGTAGCACTGCCTTGCGCTAGCTGCTCCTTCATGGCCCAGCTGCTGCCTAGACGTTCCCCCAGCAGAGAAGGAAAGCACCTTGGTCCACGAGAACTCGGCTCGGAGTTTCGCGCCCAGGGAAGGCACGCGCATGCCTGGTGCAGGGGCATCTAGGAGGGCCATCTGCTCGCTCACTGCTGAGCGGGTGGGAGCAAAACAGGGCTTCCCTTGCAAGGGGACAGGGCCATGGAGGCGCGATGCGGCTGATGGCGGAAGCACGGCACAGAGTGTGAGCACCGGCTGGGGAGGGAATCCGCAGCGTCCTAAAGGAGAACCCTGGAAACGGAACGCGCATGCGCCCTGGGGATCTGCACGCCTGGTTTTCTGGAGGCGGGAAGGCTGCCCAGCCGACCTTCTGCCTCCTGCTAGGTTGTCACCCCATGGACGAAAGCCCGCGGTTCTGACACCGGACTTGATGTGCGCAGCGGGGAAGAGAACTTTTCATTATAAAAATATTTTCTAAATATGCAGGTTTTCCAGAAAAAAAAAAAGAGTAGAATGATGAGAGAGAAACTTTTTAAGGCACTGCTTAAAAGAAAACACCTGGGAGATAGCCCAGCACTTTGGCCTCTCGGCTCTACTATCTTTTTAATTCCCTGCATTCCTGTTCTATGGCTTATCTGTGAATTTGGTTAACACATTCCCCAGCCGCTCAATTGGATAAGATAAGGCAGATGATGTTAATAGAGAGCCCTCCGTCTTTTCCCACTGAGTCTGATTTCAGGATTCATTGACTTGCTAAACCCAATCTTTTCCCTGCCTTCCGTGTCCCATACGGGCTCATCAATGCAGAAGATAATCTACCCCGCGGACGTCCAAGGAGCACCCACAGAGGGCACAAGGAAGTGGGGGTGGGCAGTCTGGTCCCCAGGGGCACCTGCAGAGAGAGGCAGCTGTTGGGGGGCACCGAGGCTTGGTGGGGGGGCCTTGGCCTAGGGACTGGCCAGCCCGGATGTAAGGCGCTCTCAGGCAGCACACCTGCCTGCCCCAGAAACCCATCCGTGGCCAGCAGGGGGGCGCTCCCTACTCACCTCGGCCTGTGCTGTAATGCTGGAGTTTATCGCTGTAAACCGCCTCTTTGCTGTACGCCCGTTTCCTGTGGATGCAGACAAGAGGGGCTGTCTCAGCCGGGGGTGCAGATGCCACTCAGCTGCAGGGACCTCCTCCCCAGGCCCCGTCCAAGACCCAGACCTGGGCTCACCCTGGCCCTGTCCTGGGCGGAAGACTGGGCAACCCTCTTTTGCTCCTGCCTTACCCAGTGTTCTGTAGGCAGATGGGTCTGCAGGAAATGAAGGTCTGCGCACAACCCCTGTCCCACTGCCCCCCAGTCAGAGGGTGGAGGCACTGCGGCCAATCTCCAGCGCTCAGGTGGAGCCGCAGTACTGCTTGGGGGAAGCCTAAAACAGGGCTTTGCACACAGTATCTGGGCTAACCACCCAAGGCAGTTAGACGCAGCATTAAAAATGCACGAAGCCTCCAGGCTGGCCCTGGTGCGGAACTCAGAGCTCTTCTTTACTCCTCCCCTCCTCTCTGGTCCGGCTGCCTTTCTGCCCAGTGCTAAGGGCCTGGGCGCTCTCAGCTGAGGATGAGCAGGGGGGTGAGGGAGGGGGTGGGGGGGGGCGGGCACTCCAGCAGCTCAGATGCAATTTTGTAACCATCAGTCTGACAGCCCCTGCCTGTGAGTAGGGCTAAAAGTCTTAACTTAAATGAGGTTTCAGGATGGATGCTGTTTACCCACAGCCTTGCCGGGCTCCCACGGCAGAGTTTATTCTAGGCCCAGAGAAAATAAATCACCTGGCGAATTCTGGGCTGCCTGTGGATTGAGATGGAGTGACAAGGGTGTCTGGAAACAGTCCGGCCTGGTGCAGTCTGCGCAGCCGAGACGGGCTGGCACGGGAAGAGGGGTCCATGGAGAGAGGCTTCCTGGGTGCAAACAGAGCAGGTGGGGGGTTGGTGCTTACCGGCTGCAGACTATGGAGATGGCCACCAAGGACACGACGAACACGACCCCGGCCGCTGCCGAGCCTGCAATGAGGGGCAGCTGCTCCCTCAGCTCCGACTTGTAGTCCTCTAAGGTGAGAAAGTGGCGTTAGACTCCTGCCCACAGGCACGCTGCACGACAGCTGCTACCTAAGACACGAAACACCCACGCGCATATCTACATGGAGTACAGGGCGTACGCTGCAGATCGTAGGCCTGACCACAGCAAGGTGTGATCTTTCAGCCCAAATCCACAAAAGGCAATGGCGACAATGGAAGCCACACAATGGCTCATGGGAAGGCGGGGCCAGTGGCCAAGAAGCCTCCTGTGTCCCTTCTGCTAAAAGGGCTCTCAGCCGTGCTAGGGATAAGCCCAGCGGAGGGGTGAAGACCCCGCTGAAGTGTCTTCTGAGATGGGAGGGTTTAAATCGCAGCGAGGGAGCAGAGTCCCTGGGTGCCTGCACTCAGCCAGCCCTGTGCCCGACGTGCTGCAGGAGGACGACGCGCCTGAGCAGCCGCCCGCGCTCTCAGCTCCTACTCAGCAAGACGGTGTGCAAGAGCAAGGCCTCTGCCAGACACGGAAGCCACGCTGGACCCCGCATGGAGCCTGGCATGCCCACGTGTAAACTCGGCGATCTCGGACCAATTAGTCTCCCTGACTCTCTGCCTATCTGTTGGGGAAAAACAAAATCAAAAAATGTGTGGAGCGCACTTCATGGTGCCTGACCTAGCTAGCGCAGGTGCCCCCCATGCTACTCTTTAAGCTGTGTGCACCTGCTCCGGCTGGTTGTTGCTATTATTATTGTTGCTGTTATTGTCACGGTTATTCTTCCACTGGTATTAGAGAGCCGCTATCTGATGCTCAGGACTTTGGCATGTGGAGATCAAACTATGGAGGTTCTACTAAATCAGGGTCAGCAGATAATAGCGAATTAAAACACAGCTAAGTTTGAATTCCAGATTTAAGAAAAGAATAATGTTTTAGTATAAATATTTACCGAATACCGCACGGCACATACTTACACTGAAATGTTATTTGTTGCCTATCTGAAATTCAAACTTAACTGCTCATCCTGCTGGCGACACGGAGGAGGTTCCCCATGGTGGCACAGGAATTACCTGAGCCCCTGAGCCGGAGGTTTGGCATGGCTCCTTCCTGGGCCACTCTTCAGATGTCCAGATCAGAGCCCCCAGAGGGGAGAACAAGTGTCTGTGTGGTTAACAAACACTCTGGGGTGGGGGTGGGGGTCCTTATGTCCGCCCCAATCCTTGAGACTCCTCCTCCAATTACGTGGGTGGGGGGTGATTGACAGCAAGGGCGTTGGCCCTTGAACCCTCCCACTCTATAGAAGTCAACAGGCAGAGCCCAAGGCTGAGATCCCATTGCTCTCCCCTCAGCAGCTTTTTGTGCTAAAAATAAATAAAACAAATTTGGCAACAACAACAATAAAAGTCAAGGAGCCACAGCCAGGAGTCGTCACAAGCTAACAATTTCATGAAGCAACCTGGAGCTTGCCCGGTTAGAAAAACGCATCAGAGAGGACGCATCAGAGAGCACGGTGTCCCTGAGAGCCTCCACGTGGAAGGCACTCAGCCCGGGCGTGGCCACTGCCCCGGGGTGGGGTCCCACAGGTCCTCCTCGCCCCAGTGACCCCACGGCCGGGCGACTTTCAGGTCACCTGTGCACCGCAGACTGTCCTGCAGCTGTGCGCGCGACCAGTACCCACGTGTGCACCTCCGTCACTGAGATCATCCGCCCAGATCTGGCCACTTCCCAGAACTCTCCTAGACATCCAGCCTCTCTGGGGTCTGCAGAACTTAACTGCCGAATGTAAAAGGAATAGGCTTCTTGGGAGGAATTTGTTACTTCTTGATTTGTCTAGCAGAATTGCCAAGAGACCAGTGCTCTGCGCACTTGGAGTTTGGGGCTTTTAATCCTGTGTACCTCCTGATGCCAAAGTGCCTATAAATCCAGCCGGTAAGTGAGGTGCCGAGCAGGGGACGGAGTGCTTAGGAGCATGCAGGCGGCCTGCATTCTTCCCATTCTGACAGCACTGTTCATCTCAATGAGCCGCCTCACCTTTCTACCCCATGTCCCCATACTCAAAACTCCGGAGAAGATGCACCCGAAATAAACACAAAGCGGGGTGCAGGCTCCAGTCCTACAGGGCCCAGACCATTCATATGAGAACATCTAGCTTGAATCACAGCACAGCTGTGGGCATCCCAGGGCGCAGCTGCCACTCAGCCGGGGCGGGGAGGGGTCCTCACACTCGCCACTCAGGTGGGGGGGGGGTCCTCACACTCGCCACTGTTGATTTCTCTTTTCACCGGAAAGTAAATGTTCTTATTTGGGTAAGAAACCATTGGATATTTAAATATTTCTAATTCATTGAATGATTGTTTAACATACAATGTAAGTCAAGAGAAACCTCAAGGACTATGGAGCATCTATCTGGCATCAGAATGCTAGCCTACAATAACATTCCATGTCAGGTCAAACTAATTCCAATGTAACTTCAGAAAGGAGAAGGAAAGCCTTTCAATGAGTGGGGTTAGGAATAGACCGCCAGTTGGACCACTAGCAGGAAACAGCTCAGAAATGAGTAACTGTAGCAGGGGTCTTAAAAAAGTTCATGGAAAACACAGATTGCGGGAAAAAAAAAAAAACCACTATGGATGGATTTTAAAAATTTGCACCAAAATAAGCTTATCCTTTAATTCCATCTTCCACAAACTTTTTGAAATACCCTCAATTGGGGCAGGTGGGCAGACAGACAAAACTACAGTAAGTGGTATGAATGGCAACCTATGGGAAAGGAAAAAAGACACAGACAGAACACACCCACGCACCATGCTAAGGCGACGGGAAATCGGGTTTTCAGAACTAATGAAGGAGCTGTTCTTGGGGGCTGGAGGGAGGCAGGTGTAACAGGGAACTAACAAAGCCCTAAAGTAGAAGCAATTTTGGTGACAGAGTGGCTGTTCTCTCCGGGGCCACCCGGGCAGGACGCACTGCAGGTCCTGGGTGAAGCTGCTCCAAGGGTTCAGAGATCTTGGACACGTGAGACCACCACGCCCAGGTCTTGTCCCACCATGTCCCTCCTGGTGACTCAAGCTCATGCACTCAGGCTGTGAACTCAGCTCCACATCCCGTGCCTGGGAGAGTGGAGCAGGGTGTGGGTGAAACCACACAGGGCCGTGCCTTGATGCAACACGGCACCGTGGGCCACAGTGGCTGTCCCTGCTGTGCCAATGCAACAGGCCACTCGTGGTGCACAGACCCCTCAAAGGCAAACCCAATGGGTTGCTGGGAGACAAACTTGCCAGACTCCAGAGAGATGCCTTGCTGGTGAATGAGCACGCCTAGGTTTGCCCTAGGGGAGACAAACCTTTGTGAGGAGGTGAACTGGAAGCCAGCTGGAGGTTGGCATTTTGGCCGTGTGTGCAGCTTCTCTGGGCCTGCTTCTCCTCCTCCCCCAAATCGATGGCCTGCCCTGTGCCCACCACCCTCTCCCCCACCCCCACCTTACCGTCTGTCAGAGTCTGGAAGCACATCTTGCCACTGAACTTCCCATAGCCAGCCACGGTGCGGGCGCGCACCTGTACCACGTACACCATGCCCGGCCGCAGCCCGTCGATCCGCGCCGTGTTTGTCTGGCTCCTCGCCATGGAGGAGTTGAACTCGTTGTGTTCCTAAAACAAGGAGCAAAGCAGAAGGGGTCAGCAGCTGGCTCCTGGGGGCTGCAGCCCCCAGCGCGCTTTGTCCTGGAGCACTCAGGTCCCATGACTTCTTGCTCCTGCAGATCTGCCAGAAGTTGCCACCAGCTCAGGCCCTCCCTCTGGATGGGGACAGTCTGGCCTGGCCGAGGGAATGCCACACCAGTCCTGGACCACAGGGTGGTCTGAGGAAGTGACCACGCTTCAGGGCCGGCCAGGGTGCCGCACATTTTCCACCCGTGCTGCTCTGCCCAGGGGTCAGACGTAGAGTTGCAGAACACATGCAGCTTTGCAAACTCCTGCCAAGTCTCCGAGCTCAGCAGAAGCAGCAGACACCATCCATCCCCTTTCTGCTTGCACGCGCTGAGCTGTCCCCTCTGGGTTCTTTTCCCAAGGTCTCCCTGGTCGTTCCCCCCAGGGGCCGTTCGCCCTCGCTCCTTAAGCGTCCTCAAGGGTTTAGGCCAAAGGCTCTGCGTCCACTGTGCTGAAGCAGTGGAAGCCATTCTGGACTGCCTCCCCCACCTGCTCTGCCTTCACCTTGACCTGTGTCTGGGCGCCACCCCCAGGTCCCCAGCATCCAGGGAGGGCAACGCCCCTTCTCCGTATGTCCTTGCCCTCTGCACTTATGTGAGGTCATTTTCGTCAGCACCTTTCACCCTGTCCCCAGCAGTCGCTGCTGTCTGCACACCTGTGTCCTCAGGTGTGTACGGCCCTGCTTGTGCCTTGCACACTGGCTCCTCTGCCCATCCCGAGTGCCCTTGCACGGCTGCTTCCTCTCTGCGCTACGTGTCTTAGTGAATAAACAATTGGTGTCTGCACTCTTGCAAACTCCCATCTTCTGCCTGCTCCTCACCGCCCCCAACCCCAATGCCAACCGTCTTTTCTAAAGCTCTAATAGTATAAGGACTGAACTCCTACACCTGGGCTCAGGGGTCCTTCCTTAATGATGTCATTTCCGGTCTCACATTCCCCCCACAATCTCGCCTTGCTACCACACCATCGTTGAGGCCACATGGCCAGTCCAGAATGCCTTGCTCCAGGCCTCCTCTGGGCAGGCTTCCCACACCACTCCAGACCACGGATGCTCTGCTCCCACTGCGGGCCTTCCATGCCTCACCCTCAGCTCCTTAGCCTGGTCTCTGATTGTTTCCAGGTGAGCAGGTCTTTCCACTACAACGATCTGGGCCGTCTCCTAGCATGCAGGAAGCAAAGCTTAAGAGTTTGGGCCTGCTTCTGTCTGCACCATGAAGCCTAGAGGCAAACAGAGACCTCGGTGCAGAAGGGCTTGGGTCACTGGAAGGGAAGCCCTCGAGTGTCCCAGGCAGCTCTGGGGTACTGCAGTGAGGTTTAGGCACTGTGGCTCAAGAGGCCTGGTGACAATGAGGGGGAAACTGCAACCACATCTTCAGCTCAATACAGAAGAAACGGGGTGGGGCTTGCGCCAGGACAAGAGAATACAGTGCAATGCAAAGTAATTCCCATCGCCATAAATTTGGAAAGGTCTACTTTGCAGAGGCGAGTAGAACCTGATGTGTATCTTCCCTCCCTTACCTGTCCAGTGAGCCAAGCAGTTACACATAAGACACACGGCTGGGTGCTATGTGGGTGCTATATGGGTGCTCGCCATGCAGCTCTGAGCACAAACGTCTCTGTCCCCTGGGGACGCAGCATCTTGTGGGGTAGACGGGAAAATAAACTGAAGACGACAGCAGTGTGGGCTGAGCAACTGGGCAGGGGGCAGCACAGTGGGCTACGAGGCACGGTAGGGGGCACCAGGAGGAGTGGCGTCAGCTGAGCCGTCAAAGATGGGGGAAGTGAGCCACGTGGGTGAACAGAGGGAATGGTGCGAAAGCAAGGCTGGAGGAGCTCAGGAGCCTGCCGTAGCGGGCACACTGGAGCGCTGGTGGCACAGGGCGGCCCTGACTATGTCAGAAGTAGTTGTGAGCAACCAGCTCGAACCGACAATGCAGTTAAAGAGTCATCAGCGAGGGCTATCCCTGGGTCCCAGGGAGAGGCTTCCTGGGAGGAACTGTCCACCTGCCATCTGATCTGTTCAAATGCAAGGGGAGTCACCTGCATCCTCAACCCGCTCCCTACTCCTGCCCCCAGGCCCAATCAGAGCTTCATCAGAAAGAAGGCACACAGGACTCTGGTCATGACCACTGCGACCCCGTGAAGATCTGAGCTCTAAAAATCACCTGATCACTTCGCAAATAAAAATAAAATCCCACGGCTACACAATCCAGACAGTCGCCTGAATTCCCCAGTTTTATTAGAATCTGATGGGGTCCTGCTCTGCTTGAAATAAGTGAAGCTACAAGTGGTAGCTTTAACTGAAAAAAAAAAAAAAAAGTGCTTTGATATATTGGCAGTTGTGTTGTGAGAACCAAACATTAACCCATCATCACTTCACAGTCTCCACGTTCTTGAAGAAGTTCAGTGATTAGAATGAGTCTCTGTTCTTGGTCCCCACACGGTCATTAATCAATCCCAGGCAAATGAAGGAGAGTGATGAGCATGGCTGCTTATGACCGAATTCATAAGTATCTCGGAGACAGAAGCTGCGGCTGTGGGGGGCAGAGACCATCCCCCCACCCCAACGCACAGTGCACGGTGCAGCTCAACGCCAATGAATGCAGAAACTGCACACTCTGGTCCGCTTACTTGGACCAATCGATGGAGCACAAGGTATTGCCAAGGTCTGAAAACGATCCTAAAACCCGCAGAGCAGACGTTCCCAAGGCCCAGCGCCCCACCCGCCCAGCCTAGACAGTTATCAGAAAGCAGCGAGCGCCATCTCAGTGCTTAATCATCCCGACAGCCCAGCGCAGCTGTAGGGGCTCCTCCCATGGTCTGCCTATAAGCGCCGACACCAGGAGTGAAAGGTGCTACAAGACAGTAAACAAGGAGGAATGATGAATGGAGGCCGATTAACACGGGGAAGGAGATGAGCGCGCTGCAGACTCTGGGAGTGTCCTCAGCTCCGGGACACCTGAGCTCTCTATTAATGAACTGTTGGAGGAGGCGAAGGCCTCATTGATTCTGTTCACGGAGCTGACAGAGAAAGGTGTCCCAAGCACACACTGAGAGGGGAACGTGGGCAAGGGGCCCAGGGAGAGTTTTCAGTACTGCACATGGGCCAGCAGCCACATTCCATGGGAACCCAGCCACGCCCGCCTATTTACACATAGTCTATGGCTGCTTTCCTGCCACGTAGGCAGAGTGAAGCAGTGGCGACAGAGGCCACACGGCCCTCAAGCCCACTGGTCCATTACAGAAAACACGTGCTGCCTCTGGGTTGGGATGGAGGGGCTGGGAGTGGCCCAGGACGGAGGAATGGTGAGCCGTGCTTCCTCGGATGCAATCCAGGACATCTACCAGGAAGAATGTTCTCTGTGCTTCTATCCTCTAAAGAGCAGGATTCCAGAGTCAGTGCAGAATCTGTCAGCAGAATCTTTCTGGTTGCAAGTACTTGGAATTAATATTCAAATACAACCTCCGTCTTCTGGATTCTACAACACAATCTCCTACTTGGGAGTCCTCACGGACACTGAGATAGATCCTCACCATCAGTGGTGACTGCACCCACGCCCAATGCAGCCCCGGTGTTTGGTTTTCACTGAAATACAATAACATGCCTGGAGTTCTGGTTCTGTGACCCATGTGGTCAATGAGTAAGTTGTTTAACCTTTTTGTCACTTAGTTGCATCATCTATAAATTGGTTACATCTGGTTTGCAAGGATGTGTTTTTTTCTCTTAAGGACAGAGCCAATATATCTGTATATATCTGGCACCTAATAGGCACTCAATATAGGATGACTTACTATCTTTATGGTTATTGTCGCTCCCCCTCTTCGTGAAGGAACGACACTAAACCCTGCCTAGGTTTCATATCCGAGTCACGGCACCATTATGCCTCCTAGGCTTCATATCCGAGTCACGGCACCATTATGTCGCTCCCCCTCTTCGCGGAGGAACGACACAGGACCCTGCGCTGTTCTTTTGTCTGCTCGGCCCTTCCCGGGTTTGCTGCTGGTTCTTCCCGGGTTGGCTACCGACCCTTCCACCTCCGTGGAAGGGCGGTTCCCCCTGCCACTTTCCCCACTTCCGCGGGGGAGTGGCACACCGCCGGCCGGCCGGCTCTCTCGGGGGCTGCTCAGATGTTCCTCAGGTGTTCCCCTTAGATGTTCCTGGTGCATGCCGTCTCTCTCCTCCTTTATAGTCCTCTTCCACCAATCCCAACTCTGCTACCCACACGCCGAGTACGCTGCTCTCCTCCAATCAGGAGCAGGATCAGCTCCTGCAGGTCATCACTCAAGTTGGCGAGAGGCAGCTGTGTAGAAGCTGTTTACTCCTCTCCCAGTGCCATATTGTGGGAGAGCAGATGCATAGAATAAGTCTTAATTCCAGTAACTTAGTCTAGTCCGAGTTGCTCCCCACAGTTATTATTTCAAAATGCCCTCCCAGGCTCATGTCTTCTTTAGTCATGTTGGAAATGGCCAAGGCCACGTGATGGATTTCATGGTCAAGTATTTTGTAAGTGAAGGAGAGTTCCATAGTAATATGCTAGATGGCAACCAATGCTTTGGCAAAGAATCTTCTGTGGCCCAAGGAAAGCATTTCATCCTCTGGAGTGGGGACAATAATACGCTTCACTGAGGTGTGGCAGCTGCCTCAGGCATTGGGCTGCTATATACGTGTGTCTGTTCATAATTAGTAGAAATTACCAAGTGGGAGGGAGATGGCCTCAAATGGGAGAGAACACGCTTCCCTCACAGCATAAGCAGTTGAGGTTAGGCACTGTCTTTCAAGGCAGGAGGTTTAAATACAAAAGGAAAGGCACTGGAGGAGCCCGGGCTGGGGTGGGGGACCCAGGAGCCAAGTGCAGTGCACACGCCATGGCTGCAGTCCCAGGGTTGTCGCTGAGCCATCTTCCTGTCCCAGCTGCCTACAGAAGTGATGTCCCTGGGCGCAGCTGGTGAGCAGGAGGAGCAGGTGTTCTCTGCCCCTTCCAACACTGCCACCTGCTGCAGGGCAAAGGCCCCGGCCTGCTTCCCAATTGTGAGACTGCAGCAACATTTTTTTTTTTATTTTTGACAGGCAGAGTGGATAGTGAGAGAGAGAGAGAGACAGAGAGAAAGGTCTTCCTTTGCCGTTGGTTCACCCTCCAATGGCCGCTGTGGCCAGCACGCTGCGGCAGGCGCACCGCGCTGATCCGAAGGCAGGAGCCAGGTGCTTCTCCTGGTCTCCCCTGTGGATGCAGGGCCCAAGGACTTGGGCCATCCTCCACTGCACTCCCAGGCCACAGCAGAGAGCTGGCCTGGAAGAGGGGCAACCGGGACAGAATCCGGAGCCCCGACCGGGACTGGAACCCGGTGTGCCGGCGCCGCAGGCAGAGGATTAGCCTATTGAGCTGCGGTGCCGGCTGCAGCAACATTTTTCTTTTACCATCTTTGTCCCTCAGTTTCTTTACCTATGGGTAAATGACACTAATATCTACCACATGGGGGTGTGCAAAGGAAAGTAGATACTGCTTTTAAAGCCCCTGGCACCCAACAGGTGCACCCTGCAGGGAAAGTATTATTTTTCTGAGCCCTGTTGCCATGTCAACAGGGCTATAAGTTCAGTGGGTGCTGGTGGGTCCTTGTCTCTGATGTCACACCCTATGCTGGCATCACGCTCTCTGAAACCACTGGGTCAACTCTGGTAACAAAGTGAGACCATGTACTGAACTGGTCCAAACAGAGTTGTCCAGACATGTTGGAGAGTAGATGCTTACTTTATTAACTGATTAAAAAAAACATCTAGCAAACAAGGGCTCCAAATTCAAAGTGGATTAGATAGAACAGGTGCTTATGGATCTAGCTGGCTTAAATCACCCCCAATTCACTGAATTACCTGACTCAATTGTCTGTAAAAGCCTGTGTTCTCTGAGCACAAGAGGATCCTCCCCCACGCTTGCAGGGCCAGCTGTAATGGTGGCTGAAGGGCGTGTACCTCCTCCGCATGGCCCAGATTGGTTTTCTGTCTGGACCGTCGCTTTCCGGGAGGCAAATTGCTGCCATTTCACAAACGTGGAACCTGTGACCTCGAGTGGTGAGTAATTTGACTACTGCTGCCGCGTGGTGAGCTGCCGAGGGCCCTGGAAACCAGGCTCTGCTTCCCAGCACAGCGGCGTCCCAGGAGCCAGCACGGCCCCCACGGCGCAGGGCTGTGGCTTTCCATCCTCGGCCTCCTCTTCTGTCCACTGTCGCCTGGGTGACCTCACACAGGCTCAGGGCTGTCTTACCATCTGCCTCCGAGAACTCTCAGATGCACATGTTCAACCTGGTCCCTCTAGAAATCCAGGCGTACATACCCAGGTGCCTACCCCACCTCTCCGCTTGGCCGTCTCACAGGCATTTTGGACAGAGTGGAACTTCTGCACACCCCCCACCACCACCCCAAGTAAGTATACTGTACCCTCTGCACCCTCACGTCCTTCTAGTGGCTTGTCCCAAACCCTCCCAGGCCCCAAGTCCACCTGGGGGAAACCTGGCTGCCTCAGCCTTTAGTTTATACCCCTGGACATCAAGTATGTACCACATCCTTCTGTTTCTAGCCCAGCTCAAGCCACCTTACAGATGACCTAGCAGGCCTGTTTTCAGCGGAGCACCCCGAATGATCCTTTTAAAATACAGGCTTATACTCTGTTCCTAAACCTGCCACGGCTCCCCTTCTTGCTCGGCAAGAAAGCTTGAACCCTGATGCCCGACGTGACAGCCTCCCCTGGAACCACTTCTCCCCGTCCCCCACTCCCCACGCGGGCTCCAGGCCTGCTGGTCCCCCTCTTGCTCCTGGAGCCACCAGTCCTGATCCTGCCCTCGCACCTCGCACCTCGCACCTCGCTCAGGCTGTGCCCTGCTCCCCCAGGTAACTGCCCCACAACAGCCTTCCTTCCTCAAGGTCTTTACCAGCTCTCACCTGCTCCGCAGCCCTCGCTTTAGCTTTCTGCAGCCTGCTCCTCCCCCAAGCCTGACTCTCCTGATCCCTTTAACCTGTGCTGTTTTTCCCCTTCTTTTCTTTATACTGCTCGTTTTCTGCCATTCCGTGTGATTTCCTGATTTATTATGACCACTGTGAATTGTTTGGCTCCCTCTGTTGGAAGAGCAGGCACCTCTGTCAGTCTGGCCGCTAACATATCCTGGGATAGCACCAACAATCGGAGCTGTCACACAGGAAAACACTTACTAAACACTTACTGAACAGATACATGAATGGCTCTGATTTCTTAGAATTTATTTATTTTTAAGATTTGATTTAGTTATCAGAGAGGTAGAGTTCCAGACAGAACCAGAGACAGAAAGAAAGGTCTTCCATCCACTGGTTCACTCCCCAAATAGCCCCAGTGGCTGGAGCTGCACCGATCCGAAGCCAGGAACTGGGAGTTTCTTCTGGGTCTCCCACATGGGTGCAGGGGCCCAAGAGCCTGGGCCTTCTTCCCTGCTTTCCCAGGCCATAGCAGAGAGCTGGATCGGAAAAGGAGAGGCCAGGACACAAACCAGCCCCCATTTGGGATGCCAGTGCAGAGGCTTAGTCCACTATGCCACAGAGTTGACCCCCACGACTCTGATATTTTAGCAAATAAATGAGTGAGGACTCAGTGTTGTGGTGCAGCAGGTTAAGCCACTGCCTGTGATGTGGGCATCCCATATCAGCGCACAGGTTCAAGCCCCAGCTGCTCCACCTCTGATCCAGCTCACTACTAATGTGCCTAGGGAAGCAGCGGATGATGGCCCAAGCACTTGGACCCCTGCCACCCAAGTGGAAGACTCAGATGGAGTTCTGGGCTCCTGGCTTCTACCTGGCCCAGTCCCGAGAGTCACAACCATTTGGGAGTGAACCAAAGGATGGGAGATCTCTCTCTTCCTCTCTCTTTCTGTCTCTGTTTCTCTCTGTGACTCCACCTTCCATAAAAGTAAACTAGATCCTGTAAGGAGAGAGTGAAGCTGGAGTTTTAGCGAGTGATGGTTGAGTTGGTAGAGAAAGGAGTGAATTTTGCAGGAGCAGCTGCAAGCACTGTGCTCCACCAACGGTGGGCAGGAGGCAGATGGGCCAGGCACCAGCTCCACGGGGCACTGCTTTCCTTTCTTGGCAGCTCCGGCCCTGCTGTAGACCCCCAGCAGCCACCGCTAAAGAGCAGCCAAGGAAGATGATACAGAACTTTCAATCTCTATTAACTGTGATCTCATCCTCTTAAATGACTGTTTACATCTCCATGGATCTGTTCATCCAGTGCTATATGCGTATAATTGACAAATAAATAACTTTATGTCGACCGTCCATGATCAGAAACTTTCCAGGACCTCTGATCTACTCTGAAGGTATGGGGACCCCTTGGCCGGCTGGCAGCACCTGCACGAGGACAGCAAACCCTGGATGGGGTCAGTGGGACCCACGGGACTGCTCCTCCCCAGCCCAGCCCAGTGAGCTGCCCCGGCAGCCAGGGGTGGGCTGGGAGCCCCTCCCTTGAGTAGGCGCAAGAAGTGCCTGGGCCTTGAGATTCTTGACCCTGACCACGCCCAGGGAGCCTCCCTCACCAGATTACTGCCTCCCCCCCACACACCCAGGCCTCCCTCCAGCCCTGCCTTTTTGGGTTCTCAGCCAGCCTTGTGAGCTGCAAGGCTGCAGGCAAACCCGGCTCACCTTCTCATAGTACCGGATCTCATAGTCCAGGATGATGCCATTGGGCTGTTCCGGCTGTGGCCACGACAGGGTGATGCTTCTCATGGTGGCACTGACCTGGTGCATGATGGGAACAGTGGAGGGGGCTGTGGAGAGACAGGAAGACACGGACAGCTGAACAGACGCTCGGTTACAGGACCACCGCCATCTCTTGGAGGCAAGTAGGAGGAGACAGCCTGCTTTTCATTGCCCATCAGCTGGGTCAGACTCACAGAACTTCCTTGGGGTTTTGCCGAATGAAAGTGGAGGACTAGTGGAGGAGAGACAAGGTGAGAGGAGAGCAGGTGGGTGGGCAGGGGTCAGGAGGTGTGCGGTATTTTCCTGGGCAGGAAGGAGAACGGCTTGGCCCACACAGAGGTGGCCGGAGGAGTCGGAAGAAAAGGGAGGAGGGATGGAGGAGCACTGAGTGTCTGCTAGAGGCTGGGCTTTCACTGAGAAGGGAAACAGAAGACAAGAGCCCGTGGTGAGGGAGTGGGACTGACCGGTGCAGCTACTGTGCAGTGGGGAGGATTGCTCTAGCACCCTCTGCTTCTGACACCGCATGCAAGATTTTGCTGTGCATCCAAAGGACAAGGGGTGACATCTTTCAAGAAGACATGGTAGGGGCGGCTGGTGCTGTGGCACAGGGGTCAGACTGCCATCTACAGCACTGGCATCCTATACGAGCCCCAGTTTGAGTCCCGGCTGCTCTGCTTCTGATCCAGCTCTCTGTTGATGGTCTTGGAAAGCAGCTGAGGATGGCCTAAGTCCCTGGGCCCCTGCACCCATGTGGGAGACATGGAGGAATCTCCTGGTTCCTGGCTTCAGCCTGGCCCAGCTCTGGCCACTGTGGCCATCTGGGGAGTGAGACACAGAGAAAAGATCTCCCTCTCTCTTCCTCTTTCTCTCTCTCTGTAGCTTTGCCTTTCAAATACATAAAATAAAATCTTAAAAAAAAAAAAAAGACATGAACACAGACCCACAGCAGAGATGCCATCAGAATTCCCCCAATTGGGGATATTTACAATAAAGAGCTCCAAATATGGGTGAAGGTACACCACACAAAGCAGGCATTTGCAAACAGGACAGTAATGCCCAAATCTGAAAGGCAGATTCAGACATCTCTGCTTGGAAATAATATTTATTTCCCAGTGCATGGTGTACATAAACTGAAAACAGTCGGGAAGTAACAAATGAGAGCTGTCTGTCCAGGGAAGAGGCCGATGACAGATGGAACCTTAATCTGCGCTCTGCTCAGGGGCTCCTCCGTTTAGTCCGGGCACTTGCGCAGTGACCAAGGTCATTTCCTCACTCGAATTCCTCTTCGCAAGGGTTTCCCTGGTGACTGTGACTGAGTGACATTTACCCACCTTAATTTAAGCTAACAGATCCCCCTGCAAGACCTGGAATTACAAGGCATAGCTACTGGGTCACAGGTGGAGGCTGCTGCCTTCTAGACCATTTGTTGGATTCTCTGTGGGCAACTACTACGTGCAGTCCCCGTGCTGGAACAAGGGGCACAGAACCTTGTCCTGGAGGTACCCTCAGTCCAGGGGCACCTACAGGACTGTAAGGAGGCCTTGGAATCAGAATGTGGCCAGAGGGCTTTGAAGGTAGGTTTGCGTAGTTTCGTTAGAGACCTTATGGGGGCTGCCTCCTCCCGGGAGCGTCATTGGCTTCTGGCTCCAGCGGCTGAGCTCTGGAATCCATCCTTCACACGCAGGCCCGCCTCCCACAGGCTGCTCCCAGGCAACGACGGAGAGTGGCAGATGCCACGGCGGGCCCATTCCTGCAAACAGGACTCTTCCCACAGACAGCATCTGCCCCAGAGCTCCCCATGTGCCTCTCCAGTGCTTCCTCGCGGCTCCGCCCACCCAATCCCCCTCCCCTCCCTCTCTTTCATGGGATCAGAGCCTCACTGTGGCCTCACGGCTCCCCCAGGCTCCTCTGGCTCCCATCTCACGTCCCTTGGAAACCTCTGGCACCTCTAGTCCCACCTTGGTGTCTGCTTCCTGGAGACCAGGAACTGAGGTAGGCTTAAATCTCCCTAGTTTCCCAGCTAAGCATTTGCCCTCGGGGATGGGAGGCTCCTGCCTCCAGGACCTGTGGCTCAAGACTGCCGTCATCTTCACCAAGTCGCATCTATCTTCCCTCCCCTGTCCTGAAATTTATCTTCTCACTGCTCTCAGTTCTGCAACTGGAATCATACAGGACGCTGCCTCTTCCCCAGCATGGCCTGTCGAGTTTCTGAAGAAACGCGGTAGAACTTCCCTGAGTCCTCCCTCCTGAAAGGAATGGCCCGGTGCCACGTTTCTCCCATGACGATGACGCAGCACCACCCAGGGTGGCTCTCCTCCAGATGCAGTGCCTGGGACCCACAGGGAGCCCAGTCTCCACGCCACTCTTTGAGCAGCAAAGATTAGAGGAGAACCTGCCAGGAGCCAGGAACTGAGTGTGCAGCTTGGTGGTTAAGATGTTTGTATTCGGATTGGAGGAGCTGGGTTCAAGTCTTGGCTCTGGCTCCTAATTTTTGCTTCCTGCCAGTTCAGACCCTGAGAGGCAATGTCAAGATGGCTCAAACAATTGGGTACTCGCTGCCCATAGGGAAAGCTGGATTGCATTCCCAGCCCCAGTGGTTGAAGGCCTTTGGAGAGTAAACCAGTAAAAACTCCGAGACAGGAGCTTTCTCTGTTAGATAAATACACAATTAAAAAAAAATTACCATGATCTCTGTGTTCTAAATCTATTAATCTATAATCTATTAAAGCATGCCCCTGCTGTTCAGTTCTGAAATCACAGGCAAATATAACCTTTAAGTTCCCCCATGGCATTTCTTCTCACCTTTTGTCCATAGAGCTGGCTTTTGGCTTTGACTCTGGAAATTCACATGCATTTCTTTACCTTATGGCATTAAATTCGGCTTATTAATCTAGTAATTGAAATAGGTGTTGATCCTGATTCAGCCATCAAATGCATTTTCTCTTCCTCCTATCTTAACATCACGGTCCAGGTTAATAAATTAATTATACAAATATTGACTGAGCATCTACCGCCCGTCACCATCCTACCACAGAGAACAAATAAAATGCCCTGCCTCGCACAGCTTACTTTCTGGTGGGAGGGTTCAGAGAGTAGATGTAATAAGTACATCACGCGGTATGTTAAAAGGTACAAAGTACAATGGGAAAAATAGAACAAGGGAAAGAGGGAACTGCACAGTGTGGGAGGTGTGGTGAGCAAGGGCCCCTGGGAAGCAGGTGCAGGAGCACAGGGTTGAAGGAGGAGAGGGAGGGGACCAGGAGGAGACTGGAGGAGAGCACTTGAGGGAAGGGTCTGCCCCAGGGGTGTCAAAGAATCAGTCACGTAAGGCAAGCCCCGACGGACGTTAAAAGGACTTTGGGCTTCTACCCTGAGTGACCTGAGAGGGGGGACCATGGGAGGGCCATGGACAGGGCAGTGGCGGCATCTGACCTGGAGACAGCAGTATTGCTGTCTGCTGGGTTGCAAATGGAATGCAGGGGCCACGGGGAAGCACAAAGACCTGTCTGTGGTGAGCCTCTTGCAATAATATGGCTGCCCAGCAATGAGTACTGGGAAACGGGCTGTGAGCAGTGGGGAGGTGGCCAATTCTAACTAAATTTAGACTCTGGGGACGGGGGATGTGGAAGAAACAGAAGAGTCAGAATGATTCCAAGGTTTCTGGGCTGAAGCCCTGGAAGAGTGAGGCTACCTTCCCCTGAGATGAGGAAGACGCCAGTAGAAGCAGTTTGGAAGGAAAGACCATGCGCTCCGCTCTGGACCTGCTAGGTGTGGGATGCCCGAGGTGTCAGAGGGCAGAGAGCCATGTCCCCAGATGGATGCGTTCCATCTAGACTGGAGGTATCAGCATCTCCAACGCATTGAAAGCAGTGGGCCTGGCAGGGATCCCCAAGAGAAAGAGCAGACAGAATGGACATTCTAAGATCGGGAAGTGAGGAACAAACAGCAAAGGAGCCCGAGAGAGAAAGGCCCACAAGGGAGAAGGGGAGCGAGGGGAGTGGGTGTGCGGAAAAGCCAAGGGCAAGAGAGAGCTCCTAGGACGAGAGGCCTTGCTGCATGCTGCTGCTGAGTCTGATGAGATGAGACCAAGAACCAAGGCCTGGGTTTAGCAGCAGGCTCAGTGGCTAACAACGTGTGTGGCACTGGGTCATTTTCCCAAGACCTTGCACACACTGGGTAGGGCAGCGGGAGAGCACGCGGGCAGTTCAGAGGAGCTGGACTGAGCCCATCGAGGTGGAGGTGAAGAGACAGCTGCTGAGAACCCCCTTTCCCTGACCCCACACTGGGCCACTTGGGCTGCCCTTGCAGAACCGCATGGAAGTACAGTTTATACAGTGCCACGTGCTACCCGGTGTCCAGGAGATGCTAGCAGCTGTCCAGGCTCCCCCTGCCTTGCCAGCTAAAGCATCATCCATGATCAAGCAGAAAAATCAGCCCTAGCCACCAAAGGGCTTTCAGGGGCTTGGTTCTTCTTTGCCTCTAATAGGCAGAAAAGCATCATTCACATTCCAATGTGGTGGGAGCCCTGCCCCGATCACTGGGGGCAGGACAAGGAGCAAAGCCACAGTCCTGCCCAAAAGGTCTTTGGAGTCTCTAAAGAGACGATCACAGAGCAGGGTGGGCCAGAGACGCTCGGTCGCCAGACTCCACCAAGGGAAACGCCCGGCTTCTATCGAAGCAAGGACCTGCCCCAGAGCGAGCAGAAGCCGCCAGGGGGTAATGGCCATCCTGCCTGCGTGTCTCAGATTTATGGCGATGACACACTGGTCACAGGCCCCGAGGAAGACTGTGTGTCCTCCCGGAGGTCGCTCTGAATGGCTTACATTTTAATTGTGATGGGACGGAGCACGCAGGAGAAAGCCGGGAAGCACCTCACCCCCCGGAAAACCAGGGGCTGCTCGCGTGCAGTGCTCTGCCATCAGCAGTCTCCCTCGGTGATAAATCTGGCGTTCCCTTCTCCAAGGGCAAATGCCACCACTAAATCTGGTGTTTTACGTGCTATGAAACCTTCAGACAAAAGGGAAAATAATAAATATGAGCTCAGGTGTTCACTCAAACACCAACTTTCTCTTGCAACACCAAGGCAGATTCAAGAGGGATGGGGAGATTGATTCAAAGAGGCAGCCCCCGTGACCCTCAAAAGCACGGATTTCAACAGTCAGTTCTGGCCGGTCGACTTCTCTCCATATTTCTCAGATGAAAGAAGAGTTTCACTGAACGCTTGAAAGAGTCTCTCTTTTGCCAGTGCACACAAAGCCTTTGACTAAATTAAACATTCTACTGAGAGACGGGAAGGAAAATAGAGTTCACAAGATTATTCAAATTCAGCAGAGAAACAAATACGGGCCCCTCTTTTGAAAATATGAAGAAATCATTCATTTAGGGCCTATCAGGAAAGTAGGTGCTAAAGACTCAGTGAGATGTGTTTGGTCTGAAAGGGAGGTGCTGATAAACCCAGACAATCAGGGACCTGTGCTGGGGTTTAGTGGGCTAAGTCTCCGCCTACAGTGTTTGCATCCCATATGGACGCCGGTTCGAGTTCTGGCTGCTCCTCTTCAGATCCAGCTCTCTGCAATGGCCTGGGAAAGAGGTGGAAGATGGCCCAAGCACTTGGGCCCCTGCACCTATGTGGGAGACCTGGAAGAAGCTCCTGGCTCCTGGCTATGGATCAGTCCATCTTTGGCCACCGCAGCCATTCGGAGAATGAACCAGCAAATGGAAGGCCTTTCTGTCTCTCCCTCTCTCTGTAACTCTACCTCTCAAATAAATAAATAAAATCTTAACAAACAAAATCCAGGCAATCAAAACTGCCCTGTACTGACCCAACAGGAATCCAAAGATGTGAACAGGAAGCCAAGAAGTGTCCTGTTAGGCACCAAGGAAACTCTAGCTGGGGTTTAAGCAGAATCAGAGCCAGGAGTATCCCTTAAGACAGCTTACAACCAACGCTAAGAATGCCTTTAACTGAAAGGGACTTTAAACCTCATTGGTCAGGGGCCAGCCTTGTGGTGCAGAGGACTTAGCAGCTGGTCACCTGTGACACCCAGCATCCCTTGTGGGCACCGGTTCAAGCCCTGGGTGCTCCACTTCTGATCCAGCTCCACGCTAATGCACCTGGGAAGGCAGCACCCTTTGCCACCCATGTGGGGGACCTGGGTGGAGTTCTAGGCTCCTGCTTCAGCCTGACCCAGACCCAGCCATTTCAGCCAATTGGGGAGTGAACCAGTGGATGGAAGATTCTCTCTCTCTCTCTCTCGCTTCCAGTAACTCTGCCTTTCAAACAAATAAATATATCTTTAAAAAGAAAAGCAGACTTCCCTGGTCAAGAGGCTCGGAGATGGAGAGAACACAAAGGCGAGTGAGTGAGCCCTTGCTCTCAGCCTTTGCCAACAGACACTGGGGAGCGCTTACTCCCAAACTGCTTTCGAAGCAGGCAGATGTGAGATAGTATATCACACACGGCAGAGAAAGTGCACAGAATGTTCTTGCCTGGGCTGACAAACGAGATGTGGATAGATTGCAGGGGCGGGATGGCCCCAGCCGCAGGTTGTGAGAGAACTCGCAGATGACAAGGGACAGGTGTTGGCTCAAACTGTAACAGCCTCTGGCCACTGCCGCTGGCCTCAGCAGTGGGGCCTAGCAGACCTCCAGCCAGCCCCCATTTGCAGAAAGGATTCCTACGGGGGCAGTGGAGCTCACAATCCATGAGGCTCAGGCAGTGTTGCGGCAGTGTCCTGAATCTAATCTAAAAAGTTAGTAACTCAGGGGCCGGCGCTGTGGCGTAGCAGGTAAGGCGCTGATGCACAGAGCCGGCATCCCATATGGGCGCCAGTTCAAGACCTAGCAGCTCCCTTTCCAATCCAGCTCCCTGCTGTGGCCTGGGAAGGCAGTGGAAGATGGCCCAAGATACTCCCTGCACCCATGTGGGAGACCCGGAAGAAGCTCCTGGCTCCTGGCTTCGGATTGGTCCAGCTCCAGCTGTTGTGGCCATTTGAGGAATAAACCAGCAGATGGAAGACCTCTCCCTCTCTCTTTTTCTCTCTAAAGTCTTTCAAATAAATAAATTAGTAACTCAAGATCTGGACCCTGGCATCCTGACACACAGAAACCCTGCTGTAAAGCACAGGTTCACCTGGACCATGCATTCTACGCCCCTGATCTTCTGTGAGCCTTTAACTTAGTAACTGAGCCATTCACATTCCAAGCTGTCTTCCTACTCATGTGTTTCCCTCACTTGATAAGGGCACCCCCCCCAACAATGAAGTATCTCAGATCCCAAAATTTGAGAAAGAGTTGGTGGTTTTCTAGGCCAATTACTAAACTCTAATGCATTATCTTTGCTTATTAGGAATTAGTTCATAATCTCTTAATTGATTTTTGGGTCAAAATAATTCTTTCAACAGTTTTAACCATCATCTATTTTGGGATCTAATACATATGTAACAGTTTACTGCGTTAAAATATCTTGAGACATCCAGAATATTTGTGAGTAGTTCTAAAGAAAACGAATAGCAAAACACATACATTCAGAATTAAGTTGATCTATTGGAGTAAAATGTTTGAAGCGATCATGAAGATGTGGAAACTGGATTTCAGGGTTCAGGAACTGGTCTCTGAAAGGGAAACAGTGCTGCTCCTGCCGGCGGAAATTGTGCCGGGGACATCCCTGTTCCCAGGCCTTCTCTCACCCACTGAGCCTCCTCTGCCTTAGCTCTAGCAAGTCTCCTGGAACATACAAGGTGTCTCCAGTTAGAAGGACATGCAGACCGTGGACTTCCAAGGAAATCTATAGAAAGAGCAGCCCACCTGCCTGCTCACAGGAGCTCACGGTGGGCAGAGCGGATGGAAGAGCTTTTCCTGGCCCTTCCCAAGGGTAGAGTTGGGGGACTCCTTAGAGTGACCTCTTCTATCTCCCCCGACAATGCAGCCACTGCCCCTGCCTGAGTGGCATGCCCTGGGTTTAGTAGCCATGTTCGCCATCACAGCCAATGCCCACCACTAGCTGAACATTCGGGTAGGTTGTTTTCTACATTCTGTCTATTAAGAATAATGCCGCTATGAGCACTCATACCCAGGTTTCTGCGTGGGCATGTGTTTGCATTTCTCTTGGGGATATACCTAGGATTGGAATTGTTGGATCATATGGCAACGCCAACCTCTTCTACTCTTTCTAGAATGGCATTTCCTAGCCAAATCGTCCTTGGAGTAACCACCTGCAATCTCAACCATTGGCCACAGCCAGGAAGAAAACAGGTGAGACAAGGAATAAAAAGGAGCCCCCAGCCCCAGGCTAGAGCAGTAGGGATGAACAGGAGTGAAGAAAGGTTAAGTTCAGGAACTCGCAGATGCCTCTGAGGGAAGTGAGTTCCTATTTACACCCTGTCCTCTGCTTCCCGTATAATCTTGGTTAAGATTAACCCAGGGATTTAACAGCTTTGGGTTTCAAGTTCTTCTATTATAAAATCAAGAGTATGAATCCTTAAGCGATGAATTTTCCATGTTCTGAGGATGCTCCCTGAGTGGTCCATTGCTCCTTCCAAGTAGCACCCACCTGCCAGGCCAGGGACTCGGTCACCTCCTTCTGAGTCCACTGCAGCTCATACACACAGATCAAATCCCAGGCACAGCTCCCCAGAGTAAAAGGGAAATGCACAGTCGAGCGACAGCCTTGGGGATTTGTTTGAAGCGCCTTTGAGGGGATCAATAAATATGACAGCCAAGGCAAGGTGGAGGTGATGGGTAAAACGGGCTTGGAGGAAGGGATGGCTGACAAGCACCTGGCTCCCCCAAGGATGGGAGTGACGGATGCCTCCCACGAAGGCTGGTTTCCCTCTGACACCTTGAGATGATCTGATGGCTTGCTGGATAATTAGCTAGGATGTAAGTGATGGACAAGATGACACGGCGGAGGGGACGAGCCATGATGTGCTCATCTGATGGGGTGGCCCTTTTCCGGGAGCCACCAACATTCCTGAGCCTCTGCCACCACCTTGCCACAGGTCTTGTCCCCTGTGCGCCCGTAGCCCTCATCTAGTCCCCGTCTCAACTCTCTTGTCCACCTGTGCCTTGAAGCTGCGCTCCAGCCAGACTGGTCGTTCGAAAGCTTGATTAGACTCACCCTACTCGGATGCTCAAAAGTTTCAACAGCCACTCTCTGGGAACAGTCCTAACTCCTTCCAGGTGGCAGCCCCTGGCCATTCACTGGTCCCTCTCACCATGACCCTGTTGGCCTCCAAAGGCACAGCTGGACCCACACATCCCCCCTCGCCCCACTTAATCTTACCAAGCCACACCCACCAGGGTGCTCAGCCTCCCTCCACATCCAAAGTCTTTGATTTTATAGCCCTCACTGGGGCGACCGTGTCACCTGGGGATGACACTGTGACCTAACTTGCCTCTGCTCTCCAGCCCTGGAGTCCACTCTTCATCCACGGCAGGAATTATGATTTTTAGCCTCTTCCCACAGTGGGAGTACATAATAGAAGTTCAACAAACGTTTTCTCTTCCTGGAATGGTTGCGGGCTCTTCCCTAAAGACTTCAGAAATAAAGGGGCCAGAAAAATCACTGAGTTCTACCAAACATTGCTACTGGCTATCAAAAGAGAAAGAGTGGGAGAGGGAGTCAGGCCTGTGACCCTGCAGCCTGCACCTCGGGGCAACATGGGGACGGAGTGCTGTGTACAGTGCCACTGAAGACACCAGAGAGGGGGGCAGGGTCCATCCCCACCCCACTGGGGTGTTTCAGCTGAAGTATTACCGTAAGTTTTTTTTTTTTTTTTTTTTTTTTTGTTTGTTTGTTTAAAGGCTATGGAATCCTTCCTGCAAAGGATTCTGGGATAACCAGACGTGGGGGCCACAGAGTCCTGGAGCCTGCCCCTTCCCTATCTCCCCAGCCCAGACTCTGAGAGATGAGCAGAGAGTCCCCGAAGCTGCTGAGCAGTCTGCAGAAGTCCCCCTGAGCCTCTGGTGGAGTCAGTAAGTTCCTAGAAGCTACGGGAGATGCGGTGGGACGGTGGTGGGCTGTCTTTTTATTTTTTTCATATATGAAACACACCTGTAGAGAAAACTCGTGAAGTCTGCACTCAAATGTCAGTCCAAGATGCCAGGCCCGTGGGGACTGCAGCCACAAAAGAGCTATGCAGCCCAAGAAACAGTGCTGGGTGTTGGGAACACCCCGCTTACCCACAGGTCCCTGCCCTGTTGATGCAAACTCACTGCGCTGCACCAGTGTGCTTGGGTTTTACGTGAGGAAGCCTGACTCACGCTGTATCTTTGGTGCAGTAACACTTCCGGTCAGTGTAGATGAGACAAACAAGCAGTTTGTCTGGAGACTGGGTTTGAATACAAAACCAGAGTTCTTTCTTTTTCTCATTGCTCTTCCCCATGGTGGATCCGGGCTTCTTGTGGGCTTTACATCCTGGGCTTTGTCTTGAGATGACCTTGCCATTCCCCACCCTGCCCTGGAGTCATCTGGGGACACGTGACCTCTCTGGGTGTGCCACCTGCCCGTACTGTTGGGGAACACTGGCCAAGGAGGCTGGTGGTAAGGTTCCATGAGCTGTGAGTGGGACCGAAAGTGAGGGCTTCAGACCTGGGGCTCAGCCTCACCCAGGGGGTGTTGGTCCACAGGGCCCTCCTTTGATGCTCCATCCACTATGGGTTTGGTTCTGAGCCATAGAGGGACCGAGGGTGCTGGGTGGGGGCTGTTCTGGGAAGGTGGGCTTGCAGAAGAGGCCCTGGGATTCCCGTCTGAGGTGGGGGTAGCAAGCAGTTTCGTAGTGGGGATGACTCACCTGGCCCTGCCAGTTCTCAGAACACTCACCCAGATCAGCATCCCCTGAGAACTGGTAAGGAACGCAGAATCCTGGGTGCCCCCTGACTTACCGAATCAGCACCTCTGGCGGGGGGAGCCCAGCTAGCTGCACTGCACTAAGTGTGAGTTTCAACTCCTTGTGTAGAAATCTGGAACTTGGAGAGGACGTGTGGCGTCCTGTAGTTTTGTCAATTCTTACAGTTTATGGGTTTGGGCATTGAGGGCAACACAGGGACAGGGACCTCCTGAAGCCCCAGCAGGTTAGGACAGAGTCAGAAAGAGCTGGGCCCCCTTCCTTGCACACCAGGGCAGACCCCTCCCCGCCCCTACCCTCTTGCACTGCACATTTCCAGAGCTCCTTGAGGATGGACAGGCAGCGCCTCTGGGGCTCCTTATGCCCTTGGGAGACCAGATGGCCACAGCCATCACTGCCACCAGCAGAGGAGTGAGCAGAACCCTGTGGCAGGAGGAGGGACCCCTCTGTCTGTCTCCTGGGTCACCCCAGCCTCACATTTCCCAGCATTCCTCCCCCTGCTGGTGTCTCAGGAAACTGCCACTAACTGAGGAAGTGACTGCAAATCTGAGCCCTGAGACCCCAGGACCACAGGGGAGTGGGGAGGGGTGCATGTGGGGGTGGGGGGCCTGTCAGGAGGCACCTGTCCTAGGCAGGAATCCTGGGCGCTGTGACAGCTGCTGGGGTCAGAACCATCCGACTCACACGTCGCTGGGGCTTGTGGGACGAGCACCCCAGCAGTGAGGTCTGTTCACTGACAGCATACAAGGCAGCTGGGTAGCAGCACCAGCACCAGAGAAGCCACAAGCAAGAGCAAAAGACCCCCAGCAGCAGGCCGCGTGCCCAGGGACCCCTAACTCTCACCAGGTGCATCCAGCAGAGCCTCTACTGCAGCTGGGGACAGGCCACCTCGGCCCTAAGGCTGGCCTCACTGCACCTGCAGTCACTACAGCCACCTACCTCTGGGTCTAGATGTCTAAGCGCCTCCTCTTCCGAGCAGCCCACTGGATGCACATGCAGGCTCCCATTTTGCGGGGCAGGCTGTCAGCCCCTCCCTGCACGTCACCAGCCCCAGGAAGTCCTGTGCCTCTCTCCTCTCCCTGGACCCTGTCTTCCCCATCCCACCCCTGAGTGCATCCTTGCCATGGCCCTCCAAAGTGGCTGCTGATGCCCCAGCAAACTCCCCAGGAACCACCAGCTCCGCTCGCAGCATCCCATCCTCACTTGGTTCAGGAAGAGCAGCCCTCTGGTGGGGCAGCTCTCAGCTGGTCGAGGGTCTGAGCTGACACTTGGCACCCTCAGACTCAGAGTGGGGTGTGGCCTTCTCATCCCCCCTCCCCTCTTCCACACCCTTGCTCACCGCTGTCTACACCAATGCCATGTGGCAGGACCACCAGCGCCCCTCCCCCCCCATCGCTGCCGTGCCCACTGACGCCTGGGCTTCTGCCTTGTCTTCCTCACACCTGCAGCCCTGCCCTCTGAGGCTCATCTCCCAGCCACGTGAACCCCGCACCATCCACTCCCCATCCCTGTGTGCTCTGTGCCTCCCCTGCAGTCACTCCATTTTCTAAACCACAAATTCAAAGTCTCCGCCTGCTCACCACAACCCACTGCTGCTTAATGCTGGCCTCATCCGGCTCTCTTGACCTTGACTTCCCCATGGGGTCCCGGCCCCCTCCTCTAGCCACACCATAACACAATCCACAACATCCCCCACCCCACCCCAACCCCATACCCCAGGGTAGCCTTTATCTTTTCAAACCTGAGCTGGAGACAGAGTCCAGTCCACTTCCTGTTAGGCCTGCTGAGAAAGCCACAGAGGAGGGCAAGGAGGCGGAGGGGGCGGGGGCTTCCTAACCATGTGCTCACGAACCTCCAGTGAGCTCTCAATCCTCTCCCGAGGGCCTGAATTCCCCTGGTGAGGTGCATGTCCCAGCCTCCGCCACAGCACTGCCAAGCCACTTGCATTCTCCTCAAACCGTCAGCCCCAATCCTGCACTTCCACACTCAGCACCTACCTTGTCTCCCACCGCATGGAGAAAATAGAAGCTTGGACCTCTGCTGCATACATAACCCCTTGACACGGGCGCTCAAAATCTGCACCAATTATGCATGCATAGAACTGAACCCGTCTTCCCGTGGCACAGCCCTGCAACCTTCTAGGAGCCTGTGGAGGTCTCCTGGGTACTTGCAAACCATCTTCTCCTTCTCCTGCTCCAGGTTCTTTGTTCTCAGAGTCGGCTGCCTGCAAGAACCCTCCAGGAGAGTGGCTCATTAGCCAGACTGCCAGTCCCCTCCCTGAGGACCTGCAACCCCGCCAGAACACAGTTTCCCGTGCTTCCAGGTTCAAGGCAAAGTGTGAGAGCCCCGCCCCCTTGTGAGCTGGAGGACCTCATCAGCAAGCCTCAGCCCCACAGTGCCTCCCCACCAGCCATGCCACCCTCCCGTCTCCACCCACTTCCTCCCAAGCATCCCACCTCAGAAGCAAACAATGCCAGCTCCCTGCTTTACGAGTCTGCAGCAGCAGCAGGCACGGGGCAGTGCCCAGGCGCGGGTTTGTCTGCAGGAGTGAGCACTCGATCAGGAGCAATCCCGCCTCACCTAGGCACTTCCAAGAGCCCACGGCGCAGCCCTGCTGACTAGTACAGCTCAGAGAAGGCCAGCACTCATCACGCGGGGAGTCTTCAAAGGGCGGATACGCTCATGGTGGTGGAGAGGGTGGGTGGACAACACGACTGGGCTCTTGTTTCCTGATCTCTTCTTGATAGAGAAAGCATTTACCCTGTCTCTGTGTCCCTAAAGAGACATTTCTAAAGAGGAAGCACGCTTTAAAGCCCACGGGCTCAATTCTGTAGCTATCGTCCTGCCGTTCGGCTCTCAGAAGAAAACTGATCCCAAGGCCCAGGGGATTGGCAGACAGTCTCCCTCACACTGGGGGCTATTTGTGGTCCAGGGCTGCCTTTATTTACCCAGAACATTTAATGTGTCTTTTCCCCCCATCTTTCACATCCGCTCACAGAAGATGTTAATTTTCCGAAATTAAACACTTAGCTTGATTACTGTTTTGTTAATTGCTGCATTCAAAAACCCCTGGTGCTCCTGCCTGTTTAACATGGATGCTGCTGTGAAAATGAGAGGCATGGAGCTGGCACGCAGGTGGACAGACAACAGCACTCAACGTCATCTCGACTACTCCAACCGTGCTAGCTCAAGAAGATGGGCCTCTGCCAACGGCAAGGGGTAAGGTGGGGAGGCAGGCCGGTCACGGTACAGGGTCCATCACCGTGCCACGTCTTGGAGGACAGTGTATCCAGGAAGCTCCCGGATCTCACCGACATCTGGGAAAAAGTGGGGCCCTCACTCCAAACCCAGCCCAACATCCAGAGGTACCAAGGTACCTCTGGATAAAGGAAAGACCACAGAGAGAACTCAATCTGCACCACCATCTTGATGCCTGAGATCAGTTTTTGGAAGACCAGGGCATGCATTCACACATTTATTTAATACTGTGTTTGGACTTTCAGGGAGCATCTATTGAATGCTTTCTTTGTTTCGGGTATCTGGCTAGACACTCGGGTACAATAACCAATAAGACAAATCCAGGGCATACTTTCCTGGAAGTCGCAGGCAGCTCATGGACTATGAGGTAGACAGGCAACCAGGACTCCACTTCCCTCCCAGCATCTTTGCCAAGGCACAGGAAAGTAGCTACTGTCATACAATCCACAATCCATCCCTCTGTAATCAAAGTTATAAACATTAAGCATCCCCCAAAGGTTCATGTGTTAAGAGTTTGGTCCCCAAAGTTTTATGTTGGTGGTACCAAGAGGGTAGAGACTTAAGCATATTGTGGTATCTGGAGGTGGCATGGGTCTCTGGGAGGTGACTGGGCTGGACTGATCCATGGTTGGATCCTGGCAGCTTTGTAAGAGACCACATAGATACAGATGGAACTGCACACTCCCAGCCTCTTGCCATATTGTGCTCGACCAACAAGAACATCATCACCACAGGCCCAAACAGTGGGGATTACTCGATCTTGGACTGTGAACCTCCAAAACCGCGGGGCAAAATAAAAACTTTTCCTTTATACAGTTAGTCTGGTATAAAGTTAGTTGGGTATTTCATTATGGTGGTGAAAGGCTCACTAATACAAACCGTCTCGCCAGGACTTTCACAGGATAAAGCCCCACTGTTTTCACTTCACACGCCATGTTCTTGGTGTGCCTGGCCTGAGATGGAGTGAATTGAGAAATAGGTGTCCAGGTCCCAGGGAGGGTACCGTAGTCATCTCAGCAGTGCCACAGGGTGATTGACTTCCAATTATTCTCAAGTCTTTTGCATCACTAGCCACAGCTCAGGACCTGGTTCAAGGAGAATTCCTACACCCAACCACTGGGTGAGTAGCAGGTGTATTCCTCCATAAGAAGTTCAAATTGGTCATTGAGGGAACCAAAAAGAGCACACCCAACACACTCACTGTGGAGCCACAAACACCAGATACTGCAATGCTCTCTAGGAACTGAAGGTGTTTCCATCCTACCTTGGAATGTGGGGGTTGACACCAGTGCAGGTCCTGGTACCCAGGGCCTCACTGAGGGGCCAAACCTCCTCAAGTCCCTTCCCAGTTCAGTCGCCCACTCACTTTGCAGCTGTCCTGAGCCTCAAATCCCAGTCTCGATGAGCACTGTGGACCAGAATGTGAGTCCCACAAAAGCACTGATTCATGTATATGCTGTGTGCTGCTGTGGTCCTGTTCCTGGAGCAGTGTGTGGCACATGGAAGGCTTCAGTAAGTGTTCACTGAGTGAGTGAATGGAGGGGAGTACTGAAGAGCAAGTCTCATTAAGTCAGCACTTTGAAAGCACTGAGTTAAGTGAGTGAATGCATATCCCAAGTTAGACTGTTCAAACCAACCCACTAACCTAGCTGCCCATCCACCCGCCCACCCTTTGAGAGTGTCTGAGCCTCTCTGTGTCCCTTTGAGTGGAACACAGAGCATCAGGGCTGTTTTCTTCCCAAGAGACACAGAGGAGGAAGACACCCCATCACCTGGTCAACCTGGAAGGGATCTAAAGATGCCACCTGTGGGTTGACACATCGTGATCCCCACACTCCAGGCAACCATTATACACTGATGCTCATCTTTGGGAACCTAAGGCATCTGGCAAAAAAGACTAGGGTGTTCTCTGCCTGTGGCCCCTTCCTTCCAAAACTGATGGTGGGTAAGACCTCCAGAAGGCAGCTCACCCACCAAACGGGGCAGAAGCCTGAAGCTATGGAGGGTGGAAGCCATAATCCTGGTCCCAGGCAGTACCTACTGCTGACCTTCTGAGCTCATCAGCAGCACACCACTGTTTACAAATGGCCAGGGCCTTTTGTAAGCCACGGGAAATTCCTTCTCAATGCTGGGCCTTACGAGACAGTAAAAACAATCTTTCTAGGATTAACAATGAAAAGACAGCAATGAAATGAACTACGGGATTGAATTAAGAACAGTGAAAATTTCATTTGCTTAAGTTTTTGTAACTTATCTTTATTCAGTTCAATGAAAGTTTTCTTTAAAGTCATTCCAGTCTTTTTAAAGTTCTGACTCAATCTTTTCGTGGTTCGGGAGCAAATTTTGCCTGCTAATTTCCAATGAGACCAGCCCTTAAAAATGAACTGCTTTCAGCATATGGGTCTTAACACTCTATATTTTTACAGGCAGCAGTGTAATATTGTTTTAATATTTAATTTTGAGATTTACATAATATCTTTCCTCCAAAGAGCTCAATATATTGCAATATCGTAAAATTCCCTTTCATATTCAAAGATTATTCTTTATGCATGCAAATACTATATTTAACCAAGGAATAATGCAAATGAGGTGATGAATTCAGAGAAATTGATGGGCTAGGTAATTCTTTTGCAGGAAAAGTAGTGCGTCTGAGTTACATTAATTGTCGAAGAACTTCAAAAATGCCTTAAAAATGGACAAACTGTAGGGGCTTGCGACCATTAACAGTAGTGCGGGAACTTTTAAACAAACCCAAGTCATGGATTGTGTCTGTGTTTTGGGCTTGCCGAACAGTGTTCCATGTGCAGTTGGCACCACAGGCCACGCGAGAGCCGTGCAATGTAGATGTCGGATATAAACTGTGCGGATGAGCTCATGCCAGAAGGGGAAAGCACTGCTTCTCCAAATACATGATGAAGAAAGACAGAAGGGCTTCTCTGAGTAGCAGGACTGTGCTGCGCCAGGTATGCAGGCTCTGGGCTCCAGCCCTGCCCATTAGCTCATCAGGATGCAGACTTTGCCACTCTGCTTTCTATTGCCTACTCCTCCGGCTCAGAATGGACAAGTGGATATCTGTTACGGACATCAGCTGTCCTGGTCCCAAATAAAGAGACTGGGAAGCTTTGGAAGGAAAAGCCTAGAGAGAGCAGGTCCAACAAATTGCTCTCTGGCTCAGGACATACTCTCAGAAATGATGCAAATCTCTTCGTCCACAGCATGATTGAAAAAGTGATTCTGCATCCGCTGTCTCACTTTATATTCTCTACAGTCCTGGAAAGCAGTTAGCATGACTCCCATTTTGCCAGCAAGAAATGAGGGATCTTGGCAGTTAAATGCAGTCATATGAGGAGCGGAGAGGGGAAACCAAGCAGAGGAATCCCCACTGCACCTCTGCTACCACGGACCCTGGAGGTGAGGAAGACGCCTGCCCCAAGATGGGAAGAGTCTAGGACAACATTGCACACACACCGTGAAGGTGTGGGCAAGTCTGAGCATCCCTCTGAGTCAAAGGGTGCAAACCATAGCCAACAGGCCAAATCCAGAATTAGATCTGTTTGGCTCTCAAGTGCCTAAAAACTTTCCAATCAGTTGTCAGCATTTTAAATCTGGATTTTCAGCTTCTAAAGTCAGGCAGCACGGCACGTGCTAACCCTTCCTGAGCCGAGGGCTGCTTGCCTGTGCTATTTACTTCCCCGCAGTCTCCACCACCCCATATTGCCTTACCATGGCCCTACTTTGCACCTCTCCACTTCCTAGGTTTGTACCATGGGCCTCTGAGTTCATTCTCTCTGACTTAAGTGGGTCCCAAATCCATGGGATGGGCTGATGCATCTTTGTTTGCCCCAAGATTTCCTCTAAGGTCTCCTTCCCCAGCTCTGACACTCCGAGTCTGGGTGGCAGGAGAGAGAAGTGAAGTTTGTCACTCACCTCATTCTCTCTGACAGCCTGGTGCTGTGGCCATCAGGCTGCATCTGAGGCCAGGTTGCCCCAGAACGACCGCAGGAGTTAGTGGTGGTAACAACGTCTCCACAGAGCACAGGGCTGCTGGTGCACACTCCCACCCCATCCGGTCTATTTTAAACTCATGGCAGCTGCATTCAGTGCAGGGAGGCAGGCATCCCCAAAGACCTCGTGCGAGCCTGAGCTTGCATAATTCATGACCAGCCCTGACCAAAGATGATGGACATTTTTCTGACAGTTTAAGTGGCCCAGCTATATGGCAATAGCTTAGAGAGAGCTCAAGACTTACAGAGCCCACCATAATGCGATTTTTGATCAGTCTGGGGAATGAAAGGGCCATAAACTCACGTTTGAAACCCAGAAACATCATTTGCTGCCTGGGAGGTGCTGAGTGAGCTACAAAGGCAACTCTGGCCCTGGTTTCTTCACCTGATTCCCCACATGCCTGCACAGAGCTTGGTAGGTGTTGGCGCCCTGGAAGTGCTAAGAAACAGTGGGTAACTGCCACTGCCCACAGTCCAAGCAAGGATTCTGTCCAGAAACTCTCCCAGTGACACAAGGCCTTTGAATAATCATGACTATATATAAGAGAGCATTTTAAAAAAAAAGTTCACAGAGAATGGAATTAAATGATGGTCTATTTTTGGTGCAAAAATGTTGAAATCCATGCATATGGGGTCTTCAAAAAATTCATGAAAATGTATACCATGGGAAAAAAAAAAAACTATGTCTGCATCTCAACTTTCTTTTTGCACCAAAATAAACCCATCGGTTTGATTCTATTTTTCTGCAGACCTTTCAACAAGACCTTGAACGTGACCAGGGTCATGATGGACTCAGAGGACTTGGAGGTGTTTCCCAAGCAAGCTTGCCTCTGAGTGGAGACAGGTATCTGCTGTATGTCCAGTGACACAAAGGATGGTGACAGCATCCCCAAGGCCGCTTCTCAGGTTACAGCCTTTGGAGCCAAGACAAGCTTCTTGTTGGAGACCATGAAATGGAGATTCATGAGAGACTGTCCCCTTTTAGGACAGGCTACCAGGAGGCAAAAACAGAGCTGATGTCCTGCTGACCCTCTCCTAATCCCAGCCATCTTGGATTCTCCAAACCCCTCAAAGCCTCTACTTCCCTATCTGAAAATTGGGGATGATAAACTCCAAGTCACTGGGTAGCTATGAGGCTCAAGAATTCCACATATTCCAAAATTCTCTGTGAATTCAAAAGACATGCATCAGCAGGGGCTGCTGTTGGCTGTAATGGTTACTGCCCAGCAGAGTCAGGACCCCCCGTGGTGGTCCCCAGCCATTTCACAGTTTGGACAGTTCCAGACACAGCAGGCACTCAATCGACCAGAGCAGTTGACTTCAGGGTGGACCCCAGGACTGCTCTTACTCAGATTCTTCACTCGCTATCACGCACTGATGGATGTCCCATCGTGCCCTGAGACCAGGGGAGCAAGGCTGACCTGGGTCTCACTGAGAACAGATGAGCTCAGGGCTCACCAGCAGGGCTGGACACATCACGACCTAATGGTGACACTTGCCCCCCTTCCTTGATGGCTCTGAGTCTCTAGCGTTTCCACATTGCCTGCTATTTAGTATTGAGTCTCTCTTCTATCTATGGTGAGATGCATAGCTTATGTTCATGTTTATAAACTGTCCTTGTCGAGGTACAGCCTCAAAGGTTGACTTTTTATGTTCCCCACCTTTTACAAAACCACTCTTGGTTGCAAACTATTTGCATTCATGTGTGAATTTACCAAGCCTGGGTGACAGCACAATGTTCTACAGAAACCACAATGGCCCACAAAAGAGGAACAACTGGTCAACCTGATATTTGTTCAATGATAACCATGTGCCACCAAGAAGCAGGTGCACTCTTCTCTCACCGATTCTAAACTTTTTGACACCAAAATTCCTGAATTCTAAAAGAGAAATCAGAAATTGAAAGGTGAGAATGGAGGCTGGGACTACAAAATGAGGGGTGAGTAAGAAGAAGGGGACAAAGGGAACCAAGGTCTATGAGATTTGTGGTCGTGGAGGAGCAAATGAGTGAGGATAAAAATAAATATTTTGAATGTGATGAATGCTCCTTGCAGGAGAGCCCCGATCCCTCAGCTCCAGTGCAGCCTGGGAAGGTGCAGATGGCAAGACAAGCAGATGGGCAGGTTTGGGAATAGCAGGGTAAGCGAAGGGAGGGAAAGAAAGAAAAGCAACGCGATCTAAGTGGCAGGTTTGTTCGCACATGCTTAGAGAGAGAGAAAAGACAGCCAAGCCCAGCGTAACATGACAGCCTGGCAGGACTATTATTCCCAGAAGCTGGGACACTGAAATCTCTCAGCCAGTTCTATGCCTTAAACTCTCCAAGGGAAATACTGCTAACAAAGGCTGCCCACGTTACATGCTCAACGTAATGCAGAAATGACCGTTTCTTTTGTTCTGGTAAGAGAGACCATCACAACCTTTGTCTCGTGGCACCCGGGCTATGGCCACCAGCTGGAGCCTTCCACACTTCCATTCGTATTTTCTCACTGTACACATATGCATGTAAACACATGACCATGCACATACATATAAACACGCCACATGAACACACACACACACACACACACGCAGCAGCAAGGCAGCCATCTGGACGGGCATGCTCTCCTACAACACCTTTTTTTCTTCTCAGTTCTGACAGCTTAAACCCAAGAATCATCTGCCATCAGAGATGCCTGGTCTTAAAAGAAGCAGCTCGAGTCTGAGGCTGGGGAAGCGAGGAGAAGCATGGAGTAAGAAAGGCAGGGTCAACACGGGGAGGCTCAGAGAGGGAGGGCGAGCAAGGAGACACATTCGGCCCCTGCTGGTCCACTAACAAGTTTTCCTTCTAGAGTCTGTTGATTGGGAAAAATCTATAATTCCAAATAAGATCGTGGTCCACTGCCTCGGACCCCTGTTGTGTGTGGGTGTGACCTTCACGTCCCCTCCGCAGCCCTGTACCATCTCCCAGGGGACAGACTGCTCGCTTCTCTGCAGCTCCTTCCATACTCGCCGCAGGTGCACTGACCAGACCGCTGGCAGCTTTGTGCTCTGTGTCTGGGGCCTGAGGTTTGTCAGTGAGTGAGTTCCATAGGAAGAACAACCATGTCTCGGTATCACCGAATCTCTCAGTGTCTACCCCACAATCTGGCATCCAGTAGACACTAAATAACTGTCTCTTAATAAAGAATGAGTAAATAAATGAGTGTAGGAGTACACGAAGTGACTAGTTAAATTGTGTATAAAAAGAAATGGTTTGTTGCAAGAGGTGTGAAAAGCAATAAGGAGAAAAGATCAGAAGAGTGAGAGATGCGGAAATCCAGGGAAGAGGGGAAAATGTGTTCCTAGCTGGGGGTGCTACAAGGATGCCTGGCTCCTGGGTGGCCTCTGGTGCCCCTGTGTGAGGTCTCTCACAATGTGACATTCATCTGAGCAAGCTGCAAAGGCGAGGGCCTTGCGAATGACATGAGTTTAACTGAGAAACAACCTATGAAGGCAATACTGCCTTTATGCCCTGGTTTCTGGGAAGTTTGTTTCTTGGGTTTTCCATTAAAATATCATTGGTATTCCTGTTCTCAAGGCTTTGCAATGCTTTCACCTCCCACACACCCATTTATCTGTCCATCTACCTAGCCACCCATCTATCCATTTGTCCATTCATCTGTCTGCCCGCCCACCTACACATCCGTCTATCCACTTGCTCAATCCTTTATTTGACTGCCTATCCATCTGTCCATGCACCCATTTGTCTGCTCATCCCTCTATTCATCCTCCCAACAGCAGGTGCCAGAGCCCAGCAGGATGCAAAACCCCAGGTCCTATTGTGGCTTCGTTACGCATCTTTGCGTTTATACGGAGCACAAGAAAATCCCTCATCCTCCAGCTCACTCTCAAGAGTGAAACAGTACAGATGCTCAGCTCTTGACACCTCCACGCCCCGGGGGAGGCCTGAAGGTGCCTGGCAGGATGGGTGTCACTGCAGCCGGGTCCCCACAAAGAGATGGGCAAACAAGCCAGCTGCCCAGACAGAGAAGGAGCCTGCGGACTTACCAGCTTGGTTTGTCGTGATATTGACAGAGACGTGTTGCGGGGGGAAGGGACTCTTGCTGGAGACCCCATTGATGGCCTGGATATCAAAGGTGTAGGGGGTGTGGGCCCACAGGCTGCTGATGGAGACTCGGCACTCGGTCAGGCCCAGCTGCCTGGGGACAAACTCCACGTTGTCGTCGCAGCGTGAGCAGCTCCGGCGGTCTGCCCGGCATTTTTTACAGATGATGTTGTAGGTCACGTCGTCCCGTCCCCCTGTCTCCCTCGGAGGGTGCCACTCCAGAATGATGGACGTCTCGTTGACAATGGAGATGACATTGCGGGGCCCCGATGGGACGCCTGCAGGGAGACAAAGCCGGACATGGTGAGGCTGGGCAGAACCTGCCTAACACCTCCCTGGTCAGCCTCTGAGGCATTCCCAGAGGCTGCTCACCAACTCCCTTCCCCCTAACCCCAAATCTCCGGCCCCCGGCCCAGTCTGAGAGAGAATCAGTGACAGAGATGACAACCTGTCCCAAGCATACCCCCTGGACCCTTCGTTCTCTGTTATGTATGCCAAGGGACAAAAGGATTCGGGAATGCACACTCAAGTACTTTTTTTTTTTTTTTATTTATTTGACAAATAGAGTTAGACAGTGAGAGAGACAGAGAAAGGTCTTCCTTCCACTGGTTCACCCCCCAAATGGATGCCACAGCCGGAGCTATGCTGATCCGAAGCCAGGAGCCAGGTACTTCTTCCTGGTCTCTGACGCGGGTGTAGGCACCCAAGCACTTGGGCCACAGCAGAGAGCTGGACTGGAAAAGGAGCAACCGGGACTAGAACCCGGTGCTCATATGGGATGCCGGCACTGCAGGTGGAGGATTAACCAAGTGAGCCACGGCGCTGACCCATAAGTCCTTTTGTTCTCAGGACATAGCTGTATCCCCCCAGGCAGAATCTGGGTTCATAAAGTGTGTGTTTAGGGGAAGGCATTGGGGCACAGCAGGTGTGAACTGCCACTGGAGATTTCTGAATGCCTTGTAGGACTGCCTGGGATTGAGTCCCACCTCTACTTCTGATCCACCTTCCTGCTAATGCGCCTGGGAGGCAGCAGATGATGGCCCTAGTACTTGGGTTCCTGCCACCTATATGGGACACCTGGGTAGATTTCCTGGATTTCTTGGCTCCTGGCAGTCTGGCCCAGCCCATGCTATGGTGGGCATTTGTGGACTGAGCCAGCAGATGAAAGATCTGTGTGTGTGCATGCACGTGTACCTTGCTCTGCCTTTCGAATAAATATTAAAAAAAATAAAATGTGCATATATCAGACATTTACTGGGCATGTGTTTTCATAATTGGTGTAGACTCCAGGGTGGAGGGAAGTGAGGCCTCTCCTAAAGACCTAACAGATTCTGGAATCCTGCACAGCACCCCACACAATTTGGGATTACATGACGTGTGCATGGTGACAGCCTGTTCCTGCACACCTGGCTAGGTGAACACTCACATTGCACCAGCTGCGAGGCAGGAAGACACGAAGCTGAGTTGAGGGGGGGAGGTTCACACAGTCACCATTTTTGATCCCACGGCATACGGAAAGCACAGGTGTGTATCCCAGACACTGAGGGAGCAGCTTTGCATGCACTGCCTCATTTCATTCCCCCAAGAGCCCTGCTGGGAAGATACAGTAACGACCTCAAGTTTATGGAAAGTGAAACCAAAGCTTAGAGAGGTTCCAGAATGCGACACCAAGAGCAGGTGGGCAGTATGGAAACCCACACCTGCCCGAGTCCACAGCTGATGTTCTTAACTATAGCCCCGCTCCAGACAGACCCTGGCTCACTGGGATTCTGCCAGGAGGATGGGAGGCAGCCTCCCCTCTCCAGACGGCTCTGTCCATGGCTGCTGCTGGCAATCTGGCAAGAGCTGAAATGCCTTGTGGCAGAACTCCGGGAATCCCAGTACCATGTAGGAGAGTGAAAAAAGGCCGCTCAATGGCCACGGGCAGTGGGCACATTGAGATGAAGGGAAAGAGCTCTGCCGAAGAACAGAACCGACTGTAGATTCCCGTTTCCAGGCTTGAGTCTTGCATATCCTCAACGCCCGACCCATGGAGCTGGAAGGAATGGCAAGTGCGCTGGAGCAGCCACTTGGGGAATAACGCATGCAGAATCCATGCCCGTGACCGGCGCCAGCTGAACGGAGCCATGTGTCGAGGAGAGGGGTTCGTGTTGGAGACAGCAATCATATGCCAGCACACAGAATGAGGGAAGAACAACAAGATTGGGGGCACCAGGGGAGGATTCTGTGCTGAATCCGTCACCAGCAAGCAGCAAGAGCAGAAAGCAAATATTAAATCGGATTCTATTAGAACATGAAAGAAAATCAGTACTGTGCTATACAAAGCCCATTAGGCCAGAGCTAAAGCACAGCTTTCACGCACGCCCGTGACAGGCCAGAATTCATGGAGCGTTTGCGCTGAAGTCTTACAGACGGCGTTCCAGAATTCCCCACCCATCTGCCCAGGAATAAACATCCATCTCCCGAAACCAGCACCAGGCTTGCACGGGGGCATCTGCAGCCCGCGGGGCTGGGCTGGCCCTGTCTCTCACCACACATTCTCAGGCGTTTCGGTCCACGCCTGTCCTGGACGTGGAGATCTGCTTCAGGGTAATAGAACTCGAACCACAAGCCCCCAGTCGTCAAGGCCAAGGCTGCGACTCTCACCTTGACAGCCAGAGCCCAGCCTCACCCACAGGCCACTGCTTCCCACACTCAATGTAAAAACAAGCGTACTTCAAATATGTCATGGGAAATGGAAATCACAAGATAAGCTTATTTTGGTACAAAAAAATTTTGAACTCCATGTCTATGAGAAGTCTCCAAGAAATTGATGTAAAATATGTGTTATGTGTTATGAAAAAAACTACATTGGGGCCAGCGCTGTGGCATAGGGGGTAAAGCAGTCGCCTGCAGTGCCAGCATCCCATGTGGGCGCTGGTTAGAGTCCCAGCTGCTCCACTTCCGATCCAGTTCTCTGCTATGGCCTCGGAAAGCAGTGGAGAAGATGGCTCAAATCCTTGGCCCCTGCACCTGTGTGGGAAACCCGGAAGAAACTCCTTCAGATGGGCGCAGCTCAGGCCATTGTAGCCATCTGGGGAGTGAACCAGCGGATGGAGGATCTCTATCTCTCTCTCTCTCTCTCTGCCTCTCCTCTCTCTGTGTAACTCTTTCTGACTTTCAAATAAATAAATAAATCTTTTAAAAAAACCTTTTCATACCAAAATAAACTTACATTTTATTTTATTTTAAAAATTTATTGATTGATCTTATGTATTTGAGAGACAGAGTACCCATCCATTGATTTACTCTTCAAATGCCTGCAATGGCCCCAGGCCAGGGGCCAAAGCCGGGAGCCTGGATCTCAATCTGGATCTCCCAACCACTCAAGCCATCACCCGCTGCCTCCCCAGGTGCACAGTAGCAGGAATCTGGATTTAGGAATGGAGGTGGGACTTGGACCTGGCACTGGGATGTGCCATGTGAGTGTCCCAGCTGGGGTCTTAACTGCTAGCCAAGTGCCCACTTCAATTCTACCTTTTAATTCCACTTCCCCAGGAACTTTCGCCCTGTGTATTACTGAGTGCTTGTTCTATGCTAGGCACTGGGTCAGTCTCTTAAAGCTATTGTCTTACCTAATTCTCAGGACACCCTGAAGCTGTCATTCAGAAAGAAGCCCAGGGTGGAGGGGCAGAGACTGATCCCCCTCAATCCCCCCAGTCCTTGAGAGACCTCCTTCCTTCAACTTTCTCCTCTCTCTCCCTTGAGCTTCAATCTCACCCTCTCCACAAATCCAGCTTCTTAGCTTCAACTCCCCAAAGTCTTTGTCTCTGTCAAACCAAAACAGCATCGTCTCACCTGACTTCTTCCCACATTGCCCACCCTCTCTTCACTTTCCAGCCTCATTTCCCCAGGGCAGAGTCCACACTGGCTGTCCTTTCCCTGCTCGGCCAACAGTATTCCGATTATTCCCCTACTCCTCTGCCACAGTTGCTTGTCCTCAGTCCTCTACTCCACAAATCTGGGAGATCCAATTCAGACCCTGCTTTCCTTGGCACCCCGGGAGGCACACCTCCCGTACTCCACCCACCACACAGGTCTCTGTCCCGATTGGTCAGCTCCATCTCCTTTTCCTCCCGATCTTCTCTTCCTCTATGTCCTCCTGGCCTCAGAGCTTGGGGCCTCATCAATTTTCCTGCCCTACTGAAAAAACCCCTTAATGAATTCTCCAGCATCTCATCTTCATCTCTCTGATCCTGTCTCTTCTGCAGGAGTGTGAGTTCCAAAATGCACGTTGGATCATGGTGTTCCTCTGCTCGAACCACTCTGCCACCCAGTTACCCAAAACCTCCACCCTGCTTCCCATGGCATCAAGTCCCCTGCGGTCCTGTTGCTCTTGATCTCGCCTCACCCCTCATGTGTGGCTGGGAGGAACGTTCCTGGGGTTTGCTGTGCACACTGCACTCTCCTCCTACCCCAAGCCTCTATGCCTCTACATGGTAGCCTTTCTTCTGTCTGGGATCTTTTTCCCTCCTTAGCTGCCTGATGAACTCCTGCTTACCCTTTGACACCCAGCACCTGCTCTACCAGCAGCCTACCCTGATGTTCAACTTTGATGCACTCTGTTTCTGGAGGCTTCGACAAGCCTACTTCTAGGTGCCCAACCATGATCTGACCATGCCATTGGGATGGTTCTTTCTCTGTGTCATCCTCACCACTCCGGGCAGGTCTCTGGTTCGTCTCAATGATTGTCATGCCCAGGCAGCATTTCACGGGGGGTGGGTGTGCGTGGGGTGCTGCCCATCTTGTCTTCAGCTTTTTCTCTGTGTGCATGACTGAAGGTCCCACACTGGCAGCCTGCTACAGGGTGAGACAGGATGCCCTGCTGTGGGTGAGTGAAAGAGCTTCAGAGGTGCACTTGTGGGGGCATGAATGGGGGCTGGTTGTTGAGCCAGGAGTGAGTAAATCTGAATCCTTTTCTTCCAAGGACTGTTTCAAAGAGTAGGGACAGACACTAAGGGCCTTTTCCTGTAGAAAAGACCAGAGAGCCAGGAGCAACCTGACGTGACCCCCACAGGCAGGTGCGGATCTTGTCTGTCTCACAGAGTGGGCACCTGCGCACACAAGAGAGCCTCAAAGCATTCACGGGAAATGTATATGATGAAAAAGTTATGCATGGGTTTCAAAATGTTTTTGCACCAAAATAAACTCATCTTTTCAATCCATTTTCCATGAGCTTTGGGAAGTCCTCTTGTATTCCTGGAGGTGACCAGAGTCTGGGCCACACCAACAACTAGGTCCACATTCATTACTAATTATTCATTCCTCACTCATTCAAACATGGAGGGAATTCAAAAAGCTGATGGGAAATGGGACTAAACATTCATTGTTGGGGCCAATGTTGTGGCGTAGCAGGTGGCACGCTGCCTGCAGTGCCCGCATCCCACACGGGCGCCGGTTCGAGACCCAGCTGCTTCACTTCCGATCTGGCTCTCTGTTATGGCCTGGGAAGGCAGCAGAAGAAGGCCAAAGCTCTTGGGCCCCTGAACCCATGTGGGAAGACCCAGAAGAAACTCCTGGCTCCTGGTTTTGGATCAGTGCCACTCAGGCCATTCTGGCCAACTGGGGAGTGAACCAGCGGATGGAGGATCTCTCTCTCTCTCTCTCTGCCATTCCTTCTCTTTGTGTAACTCTGACTTTCAAATAAATAAATAAATCTTAAAAAACAAAAACTTTAAAAAAATGTTCATTGTTTACCTTGGTGCACAAATCTTTGGAAACCCATGTTGTTCTCACATATGCATTTCCCATGACCTTGCAGAACCTGGGCCTTCTAACTCCCTGCACTCTTCCAGGCACTTGGAAGGTAGAAAAAGCCAGACTCTCACCAGGCCTCTCTGATGAGAAGCACCCCGGAGATCAAGGAGATGCCCCCAGATAGCCTCCCCAGGAAGCTGAGCCGAGTCCCGCCCTCCCAGGAGGCCTGCTCCAGGCCTGGCAGCCCGGGGTCTTGTGCGTGAGAGGCTGCGGCGACATCCGCGGTGGCTCCGGCGCCTGTGCTCCAGCATCCTGAGGAGAGAACCGTCCTACAGGGCGCCAGGGAGAGCCAGTGTGTCCTCTGCAGAAGTCTCTGCTTTCCTCCCCTGTTCTGCAGTGTTTTCACACAGCCCTGGGCCCCAGGAGGGAGGCCGACTGAGACAAACAAACAAACAAACAAGCGTATAAAAGGGGAGTGGAGAGGGAGGGGAGAAGGAGTGGTGAAAATCGACCATCTCCGGCAGCCACGAGCCCCCAGCAGGTGCAGTGGCAGGGCTCAGCTCCGTGTGCGCCTCCCCTGAGTTCCCTGCCTGCTCGCCCTCTTCCTCAGTTTTCCTAATTACACACAGACCGGCTTTTTGAAGCTTCTCTGATCTGTTGCCACGGTTACTACTGATGAGCACAGGCCTTTCAAAGGGCTCGGGGAATTCAGGCCTTTAAAAAGATGGGGAGGCCGGCGCTGCGGCTCACTAGGCTAATCCTCCGCCTTGCGGCGCCGGCACACCGGGTTCTAGTCCCGGTTGGGGCGCCGGATTCTGTCCCGGTTGCCCCTCTTCCAGGCCAGCTCTCTGCTGTGGCCAGGGAGTACAGTGGAGGATGGCCCAAGTGCTTGGGCCCTGCACCCCATGGGAGACCAGGAGAAGTACCTGGCTCCTGCCATTGGATCAGCGCGGTGCGCCGGCCGCGGCGGCCATTGAAGGGTGAACAAACGGCAAAGGAAGACCTTTCTCTCTGTCTCTCTCTCACACTGTCCACTCTGCCTGTTTAAAAAAAAAAAAAAAAGATGGGGAGAGGCTAGCGGGAAAAGCCCCCGCCTGCAACACCAGCATCCCCTATGGGCACTGGTTTGAGTCCCAGCTGCTCCACTTCCAATCCAGCTCCCTGCTAATGCACCTGGGACAACAGTGGAAGAAGGCCCCAAGTCCTTGGGCCCCTACACCCATGCGGGAAACCTGAAACAAGCTCCTGGCTCCTGGCTTTGGATCTTTGCGGCCATCCAGGGAGTGAACTAGCAGATGGAAGATCTCTGTTTCTCTTTCTCTCTGTAACTCTGCCCTTCAAATAAACAAATAAATCTTAAAAAAAAAAACACTATACTATCTTAAAAAAAAAAAGGATGGGGAGAGTGGAGTTGTGATTTTATATTGGTGTGGGGAGGGGGCTTCAACGTCTTCCAGGGTCTCCCTGAGAATTTGGCTTAGCCTGCGAAGGAGCATGGTTGTCACTGCAACCTCAAGACATTAAACAGGCTCCTTCTGGAATTATGGGGCTGCAACAGTGTTGCCATGTTGGGATAGAGTCTCCACTTTATTTGGGCCAGACCGTGGCTTAAAGAATGGCAATAGGGGCTGGCGCCATGGAGCAGCAGGTTAAAGCCCTGGCCTAAAGCGCTGGCATCCCATATGGGCACTGGTTCTAGTTGTGGCTGCTCTTCTTCCATTACAGCTCTCTGCTGTGGCCTGGGAAAGCAGTAAAAGATGGCCCAAGTCCTTGGGCCCCTGCACCCATGTGGGAGGCCCAGGAAAAAAGCTCCTGGCTTCAGCTCCAGCCAATGTAGCCATCTGGGGAGTGAACCAGTGGATGGAAAACCTCTCCCTCTATCTCTACCTCTCTCTGTAACTCTGTTTTTCAAATAAATAAAATAAATCTTTAAAAAAATAATGGAGAGAGAAACTGGGTGGGAGAGAGCAGGTGAGTTTAGTTGTAGGCATTACATTACAAATAAGAGCACTCCTGAGTGATCAAAGGGAGCATTTGCTGAAGACAAGCAAGCACCCACCACAATTCCTTAACCAGGACACTTAGTAAGGGCGGCCCCTGGTCTCAGGTAGCTACGAGGTGCCCCGCAGGCTCAGTCTCTGTGTCCCAAGCCCTCTCCTGAGGAGCTGGTGAGGCCGGTGTGTGTGTGTGTGTGTGTGTGTGTGTGTGTGTGAGCACCCAGGAATTGTGTTCCTTTGCATGAGGCCAGCAATAGGGCCCTCCCCAACCCTCTAGACAACTCCTGGAAGATTCTGACAAAAGCAACACAGCTGTTCCTTGTAAAAGTAAATGAGTGCTTGAACACACACATGATTTTTCTCTGAGGAGGCTCATAGTCCCCTGAGACCCAACAGTGAACCCCACAAATGTTCACAACACCCAAGATAAAGAGTACTACAGGGGCCAGCACTGTGGCATAGTGGGTAAAGCCACAGCCTGCGGTGCCGGCATCCTATATGGGCGGTGACTCATGTTCCAGCTACTCCACTTTTGATCCAGCTCTCTGCTATGGCCTGGGAAAGCAGTAGAGATGGCCCAAGCACTTGGGTCCCTGCACCTGTGTGGGAGACCCAGAAGAAGCTCTGGCTTCAGATCAGCCCAGCTCCGGCCATTGCATCCATTTGGGGAGTGAACCAGAGGATGGAAGACTTTCTTTCTATCTGCCTCTATGTAACTCTGCCTCTCAAATAAATTAATTAATCTTAAAAAACAAAGAGTACTACAACCTCTAGTTGGTCAACCTTGAAAGAGTGAACCTCTAGCCTCAATCTCCTCATCTGAAAAATGGCAGTTCTGATAATTTAGTGAGATAATATGCACAACTGAGCCATGGCACTGCTATTATTAGTAACATTAGTATTGTCACTACAGGGTCGTGTGCAGCTCTGACCCATCCATCTAAATAACTCTGACCTAACTCAGCCACGCTTTCTAGGAGCTCAGACCCCACATTCGGAATTGTGCTGAGCCCTGTGCAAACCGGTAAGATACAGAGGTTATATTAGGCAACGCAGATAGAAGACCACATACCTATGGAGGATGAGAATTGTGAAAACCCACAGTTAAGGATCAAAGAAAATGATATGGACAGAGGTTACAGACGCTTGGGAAAAGGCAAAATAAGTAGAGATCAGTATATTCGGAGATGATTTCTGGAGTCCTGTCCGCAAGGCTGCAGCTACACGTGTGGACAAGCTTGCAGGCTGTCTCCCCTGTCTGGACTATGCCAGCCACTTGGCCACGAGAAGGACACCCAGGAAGGGGCAGGACTGCCCTTGAGTGTGGGTCTCCTGGGAGGATCTGGCTCTCACTCTATGCTGAGCTTGCTACCTCTGCGTGTACCTGAACCTCTGACTCCCAGAGGTGGTCTTCATTGTGCTTCCCTGACGCATGGGAAAAGAAGCCCTTCCTCTACCCATCGACTCAGTCTCCCTGGTTTCAGATAGGGTCTTGTGATGATCCAGGAAGGATATCTGATACTCAAGACTCCTGATTTCTGTCAATCAGAAGAAGGAAAAGGGTGTGGTGTTGTCGTGGCTAAGAAGAGTGATGACTGTCGTTTGGAAAAAGGATTTCATTCTTCAACATGGACTAGAGGTTAAGAGGTGGCTGAGACGTGAGTGGTGTGGTTCAGGATTAATTCCCCAAATTAAGGCTTTTGCCAGGGCATCGCTTTCCCCATTGCTCTCTGTGACACAGTTGCTTGAAGGAACCGTGTCCCAGGGTTGGAAAGGCCACCTGGAGGTGGTGGAAAGGTCTTGGAGATCTCTAAGGAAAAATACACGGGATTCAAGGAGTAGAGGGAGATACAGGAGAGGGGATTGTAGAGGTCTGAAAACATCTTCATCTTCTATGGGGGCAAAATCTGCAAGAAACCCAGGCAGGCTGCTACTACGCCATTGCCCTAAATACTACATACAGGGCTGAAAGCCAGATGGGTTGTAGGGTAATATAAGCCAAAAGAGGAAAAGCTTCCAACTGTTATAAATGTAGCAGAGTAATCAAATACACATGAATTCAGCTTCATGTTCAGTTGTGGTTTCTTCCTCGATAACTGTTCTTTGAAAACAATGCCAAAATCAAACCAAACCTCTCTATTCCTCTCGGCCAGCATGTGTAGCTATGACACTCCCTACTCCAAGTTCATCTCTCTCCCTCTTCCCACCCTAGATGTGATACCAATTCCCCTTCCATCATTCTCTCCCCAGGTGCAGAATTCCTGGGTGAGATCAGACAGGAACCGCCAGTGTTGCAGAACAAAGGGCCCTCATGTGCTGGCCCATGTTGGTTCAGGACCTTGGAGAGGGAGCACACTCCAGCCCTGCACCCCCATCCCTACCCCGCCGCCCCCTGCCGGTCACTGTGGGTCCTTAATTGGCAGTGCAGGATCTTCTGAAGACGGCACACAGGGCACCTTGATAACACCGCAAGAACAGGGGCTGTCAGCCTTTGCCATGGGGAACTGTTGGTGACATAGTGGAAATCAGGAATAAGTTGGCAGGGATCTGATGGAAAGTCGTGGCACCAAATGCACAGACTGGATGTCAATGACATTCTCTCCTCAGTAGCAGAGGCCTGGGGAGCCTTGGGATCTTTGAAAACAGAGCGAGGACTATCTACAAGTTGGGAGTGATGACCAATGGGACACAAGGAACACCGCTTGGTTCAATAAGCAGGTGATGGTGTCTGAAGCTCTGAGGTGTCCCTTCCAGAGAGGGAGTTGTGCTGTGCAGGGGCCCTGAAGGAGGGAGAAGGCTAATCCATGCCTGGCCCATGCAAGCTTAGGCATTCTTTCAGATTCCTCTCCTCAAAGTGGAGGATGCTCCCCGGGGCACGGGGAGGATGCTCAAACCCAAGGGAATCATGTTGGTTTATTTTCCCTAACAGCCACAGGTGCACAGTCCTCCCGAAGGGATAATTCCATGCCACCTCTGAAACAAGCCCAGAATGCGCCCTAGGAGCAGCTCGGTAAGGAGGGGAGGGCACAGACCTCAGAACCTGAGGAAGGGAGTCTAAGCCTCAGCGTGTGTGGTGGTGCAAGGGGGATGACGGTGACTGAAGCCCACGGGAGTGTGGTAGAGGACTACGGGCGGGGCCACGTGAGGCAAGGGTTAGAGCAGCCTCTCTAACAGCACCTGTGCACTTTATCCATGGTTATGTGATAACAATGAATGCAAAGCAACAGCACAGACCACACAGAGTTCACACTCACACGGAGTCGGCAGAGGACACTTCCACAAGTCGGTGGATATTTACTCAGTGACAAGGCTGATGATGGATGGCGCAGGGGGAGGGGAGACAGTGTGCTGCACTCATGGAGGGAAATTCTCAGACAAGAGGCCTTCCAGAAGAGAGACCTGAACGTGGTGAGACAGGCACTGTGCCAGCATCCACAGGAAGTGTAGTCCAGATCACAGGACCAGCAGGTGCAAAGGCCCTGAGGCTGGAGTGTGCTTGGCTCATCCGAGAGAACTCAAAGGGTCAGGGTGGCTGTGGGACAAGGATCGAGAGGAGGAGAGGTCGTGGTGTTTGGTAAGGTAGTGGGTGAGGGGGATTATGTAGGTCCCGGGTACAGCCTGCTGGGAATTCGACTCTCAGGGAGAGTCCACACTCAGGGGGACTCTGAGCAGGGCAACGACGCGCGTGGATACCTCCCAGGCTGCCTAGTGCAGGACGGGCGAGTGGGGACAGAAGCAGAGGCCATGGCGATCATCCCGGCAAGACAATGGAGGCCAAGGCCAGGCTGGCAGCAGCAGAGGGCACGAGGAGGGGACAGATTCTGGTTCTTATCTCTAACATCTCTGAACGGAACAGTCTTTGTATCGGCCTCACGTCAAATAGTTCTGCCCTACGACACTGTATGGCTTTATTAGCCCCATTTTAACAATGAGAAAACTGAGGACTCAAGAGGCAAAGGGGCTTTGCCATTAGCCAAGGTGGGTCTGCAACCCAGGAATGCACGCCTGGCACCAGCACCCTCGGCTCCTGGCCGGCAAAGGCCCACCAGGACCCAGAAGGACCCCCTGCCCCAGGAGCTGCCTATAGACACGGCTGTGATTTGATGGAAGTCGTTTAAGCCAGGGCATGAATGACTGATGTATGGTGGTTCTTTGCCTGAGGGAGGTTTCTTCAGGTAGCATCTGAAAGGGCAGAAAGATGGCGTTGGTTTCTTTTTCAAAGGAGTTCTCTATGACTGTTGGACTTCTCTCTGAATAACAAACCCTACACACAAGGTACTCTTAGTCACACTGGTGCACCAGTTAATGAAATCGGATCTTCACAGACGTGCAAAAAACAGAAGTTGCTTGCTCAAGTCTCATGGTTGGTGAATGGTGGAAGCAAGACCTGAGTGCAGGCCTGGCTGGTTCCAAAGGTCATCCTTATCCTTGCTTCCAGCCAGGGCTGGAGCTACCTAAGGGTGGGGGGCGTGGGTGTGATGTGACAGCCACTGGGTGCCGGCTTGTGGAGGCTGTAGTGGGGGCAGGGAGCTTCCATCTAGACAGCTCCCCTGTAGAAAGCTAAGCTAAGCCGCGTGGCTTCAGGGCTGTGCTGAGTAGTGTGCATGTGTTGCTCATTAGGGTCCTGGCTTGCACTCAGGCAATTCTCCTAATCACAACAGTTGGTAATAAGGAGAAATGATTAGTCAAAATAAGGAGGGACCCTGCTGAGAGGGACTGCAGCGCGGAGAGCCTGGTGCCACACGTCTCCACCAAACACCGTGTTTGTAGAAAATGCTCCCTGTTTCTCTGGCTTCAGCAGAGCTAGCCGTCCGGGAGAAAGGGGGTGGATTCTACCTTCTGGGAGGAAAGGGACAGCCCCTCCACCTTGTCTGAGCTGATGCTTGAGAGTCTAGCATTTATGGGGGCTGCAGAAGCCCCCTGCAGTACCTGGAGGTGGTGTGTCTCCATAACAATGTGCTATGACAGCCAGTCTTGAGTCCTTGCCTGGGTGGGAGAGGAGGAGTAGGAGAATCTTCTAGTTGTGGATGAAAGGGAGACAAAGTGTGGGAAGCTTTGATCTGACCTCCTGCCATCCTGGGGTGTAGGAGGCTCCCTGGGACACTCCAAGTCAAGGATAGCTATAGGTGATGTCATGTTAAAGACATGGCCTCCAACACCCTCTTCCTTGTCCTAAATGAGGCTTCAGAAGCCTCTGAGATGACAAATGACCCACCACAGATTCACAAGGACAAAACCAAGGGCACATCCCAGCCTTGCCCCAGTGAGACCTTGGGTAGTCACTTACACTCCCTGAGCTTAGTCATTCACTGATTTTTTAAAAGATTTATTTATTTATTTGAAAGGCAGAGTTACAGAAAGACAGAAGGAGAGACAGAGAAAGGGAGATCTTCCACCTGCTTGTTCACTCATCAAATGGCCACAACAGCGGAGGCTGGGCCAGGCTGAAACCAGAAGCCTGGAGTTACCTAGGTCTCCCACATGGGTGGCAGGAACCCAGGCACCCACAGCCATCTTCCACTGCTTTTTCCAGAGCATTAGTAGGGAGCTGGATTGGAAGTAGAGCAGTTGGGACTAAAATCCACACTCACGTGGGATGCTGGCCTCGCAGATGTCAGCTTAGCCCACTGCACCACGGCGCCGGCCCCATGCACTGGTTCTTGACTGGTCCATCCACCCATCCATGTGTTTTGACCCTCTAGTGTGCTATGCTGTGTTTGTGAAGTTGTGAGAATTTCACTGAAAACTTTCCCAAGGAGTTCAAAGTCTGCAGGGGATGTGGTCACCTGGACAACAGCCACACAAGCCATGGACGGGCAAAGCTGGTGGGGATACATCCCCTGGACGTGGACAGGGCCAGGCACGTTGCTATGGGGGCCCTGGAGGGGACACTGCTGTCCTCACACTCACAGGTGACTGAAAGATAAGAACCTGTACTGCAACATTCAGCAAACTCCCAGGTACTCTACCAGTACAAGTCATCCAGGAATCCCTGTCTGTCCATTCACCTTCCAGGGGGGAAACAAGGGCCAAGTGCATTCCTCTGTAATGGGTAAAAGAAGCTGTACAGAACACGAACAGCTTCCTGCCTACTGCTCCTCAGCCCCCACGAAGACCTCATCTATAGGAGACCCCAGACCCTGCTCATGGCGTCTTTGACACAGTCAGTTTCCAAGTAAGGATCTCGCTGAAAGATCTGTCTATGAGGCTGTACCCTGCCAAGGTGGGCTGCAAGGTGTTTGCTGTCACAGGAGGCAAGATTCCAAGCCAGTGAGAGTCCTGCTGAAGTCAAGGGACTTTGGGACACACCTCAGCCTTGGAGCAACAGAGAGACCTTACCTGGGCAGGACCACCACAGAGCTCCCTGTTCCGCTGTGTCACTTCCAAGTGATGTGCCCAGCCCCCAAGCCGCCTGTCTGATCTGGCACATCCTGATGTGGCCCAGAGCTCAGTACCCGCCTCCACACAGGTCCGAGCGTGGAGACTGGGATCTGCTCAGGCATCGGCAGCAAGAAGAGGGATGCTGTGTCTTGAGATTGGCTGGCAGCCACTCGGCCCAGGCTGGTGGAGACGATGGCCAAAGTCTTCCAGGGGAAGCATCCCAGCTCCCATCAACCAGTATCAGGTGAACAGAACCTGGCTGGTCTCCCACAGCACACAGCCTGCTGTGAGCTCTCAAATACTAGAAGCCAGTGAAGGAAGGGTAGGGACCATCCTTCCAAAGAAAGCAACCATCTGTACCAGATCAGGCAAGTTCCTGCCATGTGCATGGAGCAGGGATTGTTCATAGACTCCCAGAATGAGGGCTCGGGGCAGCTGCATGACCAGGAGTCCTATCTCCCCACATCCCCTGAGAAAAGGTGGCCCCCATAAAGGAGCCCCTGCACCCCCAAAGTTCATCAGAAATGACAGAGAGCCCTCTCCTCCCTGGAGCTGTCACACTTCTCCATCTTGTTTTTCAGAGACTACGGATCAGAGCGGAATTAAGACACCAACTGGGAAGAGGCTGTGGGTTAAATATTCATGGGTTATTCATTTCATTCCACTTTCCTTGGGAATACGCAGAAGAATCTTGCAAGCGCTGTCTCATGCAGTTCTAAAAAAGGCATGTGCTGCCTCTCGCCAGGCACAGCAAATGCTCAGGTCCCAAAGACAGCAACCCAAGGTCACGTGAACAAAAAGAGAAGCAAAAAGGGTATTTTCCAGGGCATTCTAGATCTCCTGACACTCCACAGCATACTGATTCTAGGTACACAAAGAAACTCGGGGGTCACATGGGTGCCAGCATGTTAGACCCTCCAGCTCACTCCCCCACAGTGAGAGTCATCTACCGGTATCAATGATCACAACCTATTTATGTAACAAGTAAGTATCTATTCACAGTAACCACAAAGCAGGTAAGATGCCTGGGATTCGGTCTCACAGGCCCCTGTAACACCTGCAGGGAGACAGCTACAAGACCCCACTGAAGGACATCACAGAAGCCTTGTGTTCCGTGCCCCCTGGTGGAAAGGCTCGGCCTCCCAAAGCAGACGGTCTCCCCCAAAGAATTCCCAGTCCCCATTAAATCAGATGGTTTAATGGAATGTGCCAGACTAGTCCTAAGGCTCAACTTGAAGAACAGAGTGTTTAAGAATGGATAAGGTGGGGCCGGCGCTGTGGGGCAGTGGACTAAGCCTCTGCCTGCAGTGCTGGCATCCCATATGGGCACCGGTTTGAGTCTCGGCTGCTCCACTTCCAATCCAGCTACCTGCTAATGCAACTGGTAAAGCAGTGGAAGATGGCCCAAGTTCTTGGGCCCCTGTACCAGTGTGGGAGACCCAGAAGCTTCTGGCTCCTGGCTTTGGATCGGTTCAGTTCCAGCCATTGTGGCCATCTGGGGAGTGAACCAGCAGAAGGAAGACCTTCCACTCTGTTCTCTTTCTCTCTGTCTCTCATTCTACCTCCCAAATAAATAAATAAATAATAAAAGAATGGGTAAAGTCTGTTGGAGAACAAGCAGTACATACACAGAGACTTGGTTTACCAAAGTGATGTGACACACTGCTTCCTTCTTTAGATGAGACAAAACAGTGGGGAAGAATACAGAGGCCATTAGTCCCTGATAAAAAGGGAGCCCACTAACGTGTGGAGCTGACGGGACGTTTTTCACTAAGACAGACATGAACACCAGCATTACATGCTGTACCAAAATGAATCCAGGAAAAGCAAGGAGTGCAACATGAACTTGAGAACCGTAAGAAGACACGAGAGAGGGTTTTTATGCCTTAAGGTCAAAAGCACATGTTAAGTCCAGGCAAAAAGTCAAGACACAAATCTTGAAAACCAGAAAGCCGAAGGTAGTCAGATTTTCTTCCAAAAATTAAAAACCTGTCAGTATAACTCAAAAATAAGGTGTCTATAATAGAGTTAAAAGTAAGGGAGGGCTACAGGGCAGGATGTCACATATAATTAATGAGCACCTAGAAGTCGATTTTTAAAATATAGAAAAAGGGCAAAGGTTATAATAGACAATTCCCAGAAGGCAAAACAGATTAGTCAGTAGGTGTAAAAAAAAACCTACTCACTCACAGTGCGGGAGACACTGTTCAAGATGACCAGGAGGTCGGTGGAACCGGCCACAATCACAGGTCCTACAGCACCCACTTAGGCCAGTGTTTGGAGAAGCAAGACATAGACTGCTGGTTGGGGTGTAGATTGGCCAGCCACATCTTGGGGAGCATGCTGGTGATGCAGACTGGTTTCCTGAGTGCGCGCACTCCTAACCCAGCAATTCTGTTTCTAGGTCAAGTTTCTCCACATATACAAGCACATGCACTCCAGGGATGTCTTCGCGTCTTCACGGCAGGTGTTACTGTTCATGGCAATGAAGCATTGGTCCACCCATGGGACCTGCAGGTGCACCCACTTGGTGCAGACCGCTGGTGTCTCCTGCATCCAATGCTCTCTAGCTAAGTCTCAGGGAAGGCATTTTTCCTGGCCATCTTGCATGGAGAGGACATGACAGATCCTAACAAAGTGACATCCTCTTTGCCGGAACCAAGTGGTCTTCTACCACTGCTCACTGAATGCTGGCGAGTCTTGGTGATGACCAGGACCCCCTAGAGCCACCCACATCTGGCCCCGTGGAGCCAGCCTACACCATGCTTCACCACACACACACAGCTACACTGCCCAGCAGCCTCTATTGTCATTTCCAAGGAGAGTAGAGCTCAGAAGTGGCCCCGAGGAATAGTTTTAAGGTGTTTGGGGGCACCTCCTGTGAGTCAGAGCCCCCAGCGCTGGAGGGCTGAGTGCACCATTGCTACCAGAGCCTTGGGGGGCAATGCGAGGGAGGACACAGTGAGATGAGCCACCCCTACCTGTGATCTCTGGCACAGCCTGCAGGAAATCCTGGCTCCAGACTGCAGCCTGATCTCTCTCTCTTTCTCTCTCTCTCTCTCTGTGAAGTCACTGGTGATTATTTATACCTTGGGAAGTCCAGCCTGCAAGCCCACAGCCAATCCCTATCACAATAGTTCTCACATGTTTGGCTTGCGCTTGGCACTTCCCAGCCAATTGTATAGAAAGCTTCTCGGAAGACCAGTGTGCAGTTTCAAAATAAATCACTATAAAATGCTGGCTTCCTGGTCCCAAGCCACACATAATGCAGAAAGCTGGGACATGCCCAAACGGATGACGAGACCCACTTCTGTCTGTGTCACCCACTCTTCCACCTGCCTGGCACGTGTCACCAGCACCTTCCTGTGCACCTGCAGTTACGAGAAATCATTGATCACTCGGGCAGACCCTGGAATAAGTTGAAGGTGACTTCCTTCTGAATCCCTGATGAGAGTCTCAGACCCTGGGGTCCCCGACCTTTGTCACACTCCAGGGGAGCCATCCAGTGACACTTGTGGGGTTGCTAGTTCTAGCTCCCATGCAGCATCCACACAGGTAAACAAACCAAGGAGTCTGGAAGATCATCATGCTGGCTTGGGGAAGGATTGGCTGGTGCCAAGTTTCCAGTATGGCAGCTGGGATGTCAGGGACTGACAGGATGTGGCGCCCTCTAGAGAAAGGCAGGAAATCTACAGGTTCCCATGTGGGGACAGACTGGACAGAATGGAGAAGAACCCTGAGGGGAGGTCGGTGAGGAGGCAATGGAGTTGACTCTGAATCTGGCTCCTGGATAGGGCCAGTGGTCAACCACAGGGGATGTCCAGGGCCACCATGAGATCCGTATCTGAATGGCAACTGTGACCGCGGAAAGTGACTTAACGCCAAAGGACACTGCCCAGTGGTCTAGGATTGAACTCTATCCCAGATCAGATCCCACCACAAAAGCTGGGCTTGGTGTCAGGCTGAGCTGGACCCAGCTCTGGCACTGAGTTTTGTGGATGGGAGAAGGGAGACTGGGAGAACCAGGAGGTCATGGAGGGACCACAGGTGAAGAGGTAGGGACTAAGGTTTCACACAGAGAGCCAGTGATGTCAGCATTAAGCCTACCTAGTTCTGGCCACCCAGAATGATCCAAAATGCTAACTCCCCCCCCCCCAATACTTTTATTGCTTTCTCATTTGAGATTGCATAATTTAGAGAACTAAATAGCCAGCAACTCTGAAAACATTATTCCTAACAACGAAAATGAAAGCAATAAGCTATAGAGCACTAAGTACATGTCAGACATGGAATCAGACGTACATATTTTATATGCATTTCACAATGGGCACAGAAACAAACACTATCTGTATTCTTGGGATTCAAAGGAAACCTGCCCATGGCCAGACTGCCAGGGCGGAGCGGGTGAAAATGAAAAGTGAAGTCTGGTCAGCTGGTGGCCCCAGTCGGGCTCTAACCACGTGCCTGCGTTAGGCACCTGCTGTGTGAGGTCACAGCATAGATGGAAAAACTCAGATCAACTCATCAAAGAGCTCCCAGTCCTGTGGACAGGGGAAGCCCTGTGCCCGAATAGCTCTGGGCAGCAAAGGGTATTCAGAGTGTGCAGGCTACACAGCCTCCTTCCTGCTTGGCTTCTCCTGCGAGGTGGAGAACTGGAGCAGGGCAGATTTGAGAATCCCGAGGTGCAGCTGCAGGTAAGTTCCTGTGCCCATCGCAGACCAGTGCCTGGGAACAGAGCCTATACATCTGACACCAGGGCCAAAAAGGAGCACGCGTGGCCAAAGAGTGTCCTAAAGCCACGGGGTGGTCAGCTTCGTTCTGATTTTTAAGAGAAGACAGATTAAATGGATGCATTTTATCTCAACTCCCTCCCACCACTGCAAACCCACAATTAAATCAGCGCTCTGTGCGCCAGGGAAAGAGTAACAAGAACCAGCACGTGTTCTCTGAGTGCAAGTCAGGCCAGCAGACTCTGCTTTGTGGGTTTTTTTTTTTTTTTTTTGAAAGCTCATTAGCCTGCAGAGAGAAAGAGTATAGAGAGTATACTTAGGTTTTGAGAAGGGTAACCGGAAAAAGTACAAAAGTACTGTGCAGCTAAGGAAAAAACACTGTGGCATAGCAGGTAAAGCTGCCACCTGCAGTGCCAGCATCTCCCATGGGTACTGGTTCGAGTTCCAGCTGCTCCACTTCCAATCGAGGTCCCTGCTAATGTAACTGGGGAAGCAGTGGAAGATGGCCCAAGTGCCTGGGCCCCTGCACCCGCATGGGAGACCTGGAAGAAGCTCCTGGCTTCTGGCTTTGGATCGGCCCAGCTCCAGCTGTTGCAGCCATTTAGGGAGTGAACCAGCTGATGGAAGACCTCTTTCTCTCTCTCTGTCTCTGCCTCTGCGTTTGCCTCTCTGTAACTCTGACTTTCAAATAAGTAAATAAATCTCTAAAAAATAAAAATGGTAACTAAGTGATAATGTCAGTACTTGGGTTTTAGTTTTTAAAATTATATTTATTTATTTGAGGCAGAGAGGGAACTCCCACCTGCTGGTGCCTCCAACAGCTGGTGACTGGGCTGAGCCAAAACCGGAAGCTGAGAATTCACCCAGACGTCCCACATGGGTGGCAAGGGATCCAACTACTTGAGCCATCATTGCTGCCCAGTCTCTCCAAACAAGGGTGTGCACTAATAGGAAGCTGGGGTCAGGAGCCAGAGCTGGACATTGAACTCAGGCACTCTTGTGCGTGATGCAAACATCTTAATTGGTATCCTAACTGCTAGGCTCAACGCCTGCCCATCCATGCTTGGAATTTAACTGCTTTGAAAATAACATCAAAGAGAAGTTAGCAACTCCCATAATGGCAATGAACTAGCTTACCTTTACTAAATGCTTGACATGTTCCAAACATTGTCCCGAGTAGTATTATGAAATCTGATTCCCACGATAGTGCAGCGAGACAGACACCAATATTGTCTGCACACTGGTTGAGCAAATGAAGACAAGGGGAAGCCTCCTCACTCGTCCTATGAAGCCGATGGAGGGCAGGGCAGGACTCGAACCTGGGGACAGGCTCCAGAGACTTAAAAATGACACTAACACTCCTCATTTGAAAGATGTCAGAAACCGGCTTTCCAAAGGATCCATACATGAAAGCGCAAAGAGCCTGAGTCCACATGGAAAAATTTCTAGAGTCGTGTTTGTAAGTGCACAAAGGGAGAGACCCACATGTGTAGCATTTACTGAGGGGACAAACAGAACCACTGAATGTGCAGTGGCTGACAAGACTGGTGGTACTGGGGCTGCAGCCAAAGTGATCCGATCCATCCCAGGAGAAAACCCACCACCTTTCCATTGAAGTCTATTCTGGGGTGAGGGTTACAGGGGTCATTCTGGCTGCCATGTTTGAGAATTTTATTGATGGCTGTGAGTGGCAGGAATAGACGAGTGTGGAGAAAGCCTGTGCTTTGGGGAAGAGATAAAATGGCAGAGGTTTAGCTCGAAGGAGGTGAGAGAGGCAGCATGAGACTGTTGCTCTTCAACACTGGAGCCGCTGGTCCTCAAAGAGCAGCCAACGGCAAGCAGTGGGGATAGAAGCGCCTAACACAAAGCATGGAGGCCGCTCCAGCAGCGGTGGCCGGCGGCTGCTGGCCAAGGCCCGGGGGCCGCCCTGCAAAGCAGATGAACCATCAGTCAGCACAAACGCTCAGAGAACTCAAAGCTCAGGAACCATCTCCTGGGATCGCTGGGTGGACAAGGCCACCTCACGCTGGAGGAGTGTGGGTGGCAGCACCCACAGGGTGCTCCGAACGGTCACACCCTCCGATGCCTTTACGAGGAAATGCCGAAGCAGAAGCATTCATTTGAGCCTGGCCATTAGCCTGAAACGGAGAGCTATACCACGCCTCGTATGGCTTATACCCACTTGGGTCAAACCACAGTGAAAAGAAAGTATAGATTACACAAGTGGGAAAGTGCATTGACACAGGCGATGCTGACCTCCTGCAAGCAGCAGTGACAGTTATAAATGTCTCATCTCACAGCCACACTCCCTCCCTGTGCATCCGTGTGCATAAACTGTCTCCCCGGCCAGCACAGGGCTGAGGCCAAGGCCGGGCGCTCTATGAAACCACTTGCCCTCTGGCTCTGGTTGACGTGGGGCCCTTGGCTGAACTTCCCTCCCTCAATAACACCAGTGGTGCACTTTCTATGAGCAACACGGATGACATAGCAGGGCCAGATCTCTATAGAATGGGACACGGTGCGTCCTGGATGAAACCCTCGTTAGCAATAGGTAATGCTGCCGAGGGTAAAACAACTTCTTTTAATTCGATGCCAGCCCTGGATGGGCAGAGCTAAGTCTTCCAGAAAGCTCTGCTCTTGAAAAGTACTTGAAATTGACCCTGTACCGCAGGCATGGAGATGATCAAGTCCATATCAGATTTGTTGCCCCAAAGGACCTTCCTGCCCTATTGGTCTAAAGAGCTCCTCCTTGCGTTGACAGCTCCTCAGATTTCTTCCTGGTCTCATTTCCTGCTAGGTGGACTGTGGGGGACCAGCAGAGTTGGGGGAGGCGTCACCCACCGTATCCCCCACTCATTGGACTAAGCTCAGGTGAATGGTGCCTACTTCTCCCAGGCCACGCTCCCTGCTTCCACAGCCTTCTCTCCCTCATCACTGCCCCCAGCCCCAGTGAATGGTATACATCGGAGGGCTCCACACTGCAGAGCAGGTGGGGTTATTGTGAGAACCCCTGAGGTTCCTCCCTGAGCCAGTCGAACAGACACAGATACACTCACACTCACACCCATGGCACACACCACCCCTCCTTTCTTCCATACATATCCACAGCCTCTCTTTCTCTCCCTCTCTCTCTCCCCACCTCCACATCCCTCCTGCTTTCCAGCCTGGGACATAGGACACAGACGGGGAGGGACAGGAATTCACTCAAATGAGCAGAAGACACAGAAGCAACCAAATTCTAAAGCAAAGTTCTTGAACTTTAGCATTTTCAGAATCTCCTGCAGCACTGGTTAACACTGTGATGCTGGGCTTCACTCCCGAGTCTTTGGTGCTGGGGCTAAGAATTTGTGTGTCCAGCAAGTTCTCAGGTGACATAGAGGCTGCTGGTCCAGGGTCTGCACTAAGAAGAAGCCATCCCTATCCATCTGTCCAAGCATGACCCAGCCAGGCCTGTGTCCCAGACCAGCGAGAGAAGGCTTATGAGCCAATGTCCTTCCAGACTGCACAATGCCCTGTGGCCGTCGGGCCTGCATGCGAGAACTCTCTGTCGCAGCCCTCATCCTGAGCCCTCTCGCACCCCCTGGGCCCATGCTGCCCAGCTTGTTTGGGAAGAACAGGGTCTGGGCACTGAGTCCATCCAAGGGGCCCAACCTCTGCTGCCCTGCGATTGTGGGGATGAAAGGAAACAGCAACTCCAGATCATTAAAAAAGGTGAGACATAAATTTCAAAGAGAGAAACCAGAGTATACCGGGATGGAAGAGGGAAGGGTGAGTTCACCCTTCTCCATGGGAGGAAGGTTCATGAGTGGGAATGACAGCGGGATCACCATCATCGCCGCCCCCTTTGCAACGTCACTCTAAAAGGCTCTCAAACGTGAGCTGGCACTGAAGTTGTGACGTGGGAATCAGACAGCCATGAGGCTCCATCAGGCTTCACTCACACCCCACCCCTTCCCACCATGGCTTCCACTGGACCTAATTCTGCCAGCAAGGAGACTCGTGCTAGAAGAGGCTAAGGCTCCATCCCCAGCGAGATCCTAACCCAAAGCCCCTGCTCTTGCCACTCAACTTCCTTGTCCCTTTGTGTGTCACCCCTGGGGGACCCCCGAGGACCGGCCAGCACTGTGCTCTCCCCCACCCCACCACCACCACTGGAAGGGGCGGGCAGGCTCAGGGGACGCAGTGACCTCCCGAGCCCTTTCTGCAGAGGAAATCTCATTGCATTTGAGGAAGAAATAAAAGAAACAAGACAAGCGCGAGCCTGCCTCTGTGATCCATCAAAATTCCTCCCATGTGGGTGACAGCAGAAGGGTTTTTGTGGTCAGAAACGTAACAAGGTAATTATTTTCACACCAGTCCTTCCACAGTTTTTCACAGACAGCAATTTTATAAGGCATAATTATCTATTTTCACCTGCTTCATAAATTCCTCCTTCCCATTTCGTCCCCCAGTAAACTAGAAATTATTTAAAACTGAAGCCATCATCGAAGTGCATGCTTTCACAGAGCTCTGCTCTTTCTCCCGCACTCCAGGCGGCTCCCTCTGTCCGGCTTCCCCTGCCTGCTCCCCTTGCCGTGGGACCTGGCTGTGGCAAGAAGTGTGTCCTGCTCTGAGGAGTCACTGGACCCCTGCACCTGAGACCTGGAGGCCAGCCCCGTGGGCTCAGCTCAGCTTCTCGGCGCCTCTCGGCCCAGGTGAGGGAGCTCGGCAGGTGCCTGGAAGCCCGGTGCACACCTCAGTCCTTGCTCCATAGCATGCCTGGGAGCCCTGGCAGTCACCTCTCCCCGGGATCTTCAGGGCCAGGTGACCACGTGGTTTAGGGCCACAGAGTAGATGCCACTGGGATGCTTGGGGGTGGTATCAAATCCATGACCCCCCTCCCCAGCAACATGTTTCCATTTGTATTAGTCCCAAGGAATGTATCCATTTATCAATTTTCCATTTTATTTCTTCAGTGCCCCTGAGAACATCACTCCTGTTGTCATTTTCCTAACACCCTCCTCTGCCAGGAGCTCTGATATCCGCTGCCGTCTTCACACTTTCCAGGGATGTACCCGAAGCAAAGCTCGAACATCAGCTGAGTTTACTACAACAGGCACTGTGCCAAAGACTCCACAGCACGCTTTTTCCTTAATCCTCGTAACAACTCAGAAAGGCATGCGTTATCGTGAGGTTCTGAGAATGAAACAACGGAGTGTAAGAAAGTTAGGAAGGAAGGCCAAGGTCACAGACGAGGCAGGAGAGAGACAAGACTCAGATGGCCAAGCCCATCTTTCAATCACCGCCTGCCACTGCTGATTCTATGAGCTTTCCCAGACTCCTGCAAGATTGGGACTGTTTGGGTAGCCTGATTTCATTCAGAGTTGCATTGGTGTGTGTGTGCACACACATGTGTGTGCGTGTGTGTGCATGTGTTTGTGTGTGCGTGTGTGTGTATGTGTGCATGAGTGTGTGTGTGTGTGTGTTGGAGGGTGTCTCCTGTGACCTGCTTCTAGCTGGCCTCCAGATCTACCTGACTCCATGAATGACTTAAGTCTTGAACTGGAGCCAGTCCTGAGCCCCGGCCCAGGCCAGGAGTGATCAGCTGGGCTCTCTTGCAAAAGTCTAGAACTGCAGTCCGGGGCAGAGATGTGTGGGGAAGAGGGAGAAGGAGGAAGGGGACCTCTGCAGGCCAGCAGCGGCCGTGTGATCACCAACTCAGGGCACGGAGCTCACTGTGCCAGACACTGCACCTGCACCCTGTGGAGCCCACTGATCCGATTCAAGGGCCAGGCTGCCAAGGGCCTCTCGGGCAGAGGTCAAGGAATCCCAGCTCTGCCAGCGGATGAGACAGCAAAGAAGGAAAGGGCCAAACAGCACTACAAGAGTTGTCAGGTGGAAAAAAGAAACACTTTCGATGCTACCAAATATATAGATAGATGGATAGATATATGAATGGGGCGGACATTTGGCATGCTGCTGGGAATGTCAGCATCCCACTTCATAATGCTTGGGTTTTATTCCCACTCTGCTCTGATTCCAGCTTCCTGCTAATGTTCATCCTCAGAGGCAGGAGGCAGTAGCTGGATCCCTGCCACCCACACGGGAGACCTGGATTGAATTCCCGGCTCCTAGCATTGGCCTGACCCAGCCCTGGCTGTTGTGGGCATTTGTGGAGTAAAGCTCTAGATTGAAGATCTCTTTCTGTCAGCTCTCTCTCTATCTCTCTGCCTTTTAAATAAACATAAATAAATAAAATGTGAAGGGCTGGCTCTGTTGCATAGCAGGTAAAGCCTCTGCCTGCAGTGCTGGCATCCCACATGGATGTGTCCCAGCTGCCCTGCTTCCGATCCAGCTCTCTGCTATGGCCTGGGAAAGCAGTGGAGGATGGCCCAAGTCCTTGGACCCCTGCACCCACGTGGAAGACCCAGAAGAAGCTCCTGGCTCCTGGCTCCTGGCTGCCCAGCTCTGGCTATTGCAGCCATTGGGGGAGTGAACCAGCAGATGGAAGACCTCTCTCTCTGTTCCTCCCCTCTCTCTGTCTGTAACTCTACCTCTCAAATAAATAAATAAATCTTTTTTTAAAAAGTATGAATGTATATGTGCTGGCTCCAAGAGATTAACAGGATTTGTTTAAAAAAAAAAAAAACTAATTCTGAGCTCGCTAGAGGACTCACAGCCCGAGTGCACATTGAGAAGCTGTAAGATTCCTTGTAAAATGCTCAATATTGGGAGTCAATGAGTGTGACTGTTGCTATAACCTCATTTAAGGACAATGGCCACAGCTTCCCTGAGGCCCTTCCCCAGTCTGAGGTCTCAGCTGTGGTCTCTCTGGACACTCTCTCCTCCCCTGTGTCCTCAGGCCCTAGACCCTTTGAAGACGCTCACTGCTCTGCACATTTTAGGAAGACAGAGCTCTGCTTCTCCACCTGGGTACCCACCAGTAGCACACAGGCAGCAACTGTGTCCTGCAGGGGTGGATGGAGCACTGCCCGTGCCCATGCCCTCCCTGCCCTAGCCACCTCACTAAGTCTGGGCGGGGCTGTGCACACCTGCCCTACTCAACCTGGTGAGCCAGCCGGGCCCCAGGTTGGTGCCTTCCAAGGAGCTCCAGATATGCTCCTTGTATCTGGAAAATTATTTACTGCGGTGATGTGTGATGCCTTTTTAAGAGAACAGATGGCACCTCCAATTAGAATGCTTTAAAAGGAAACCCTAATGAGATTATAAAAGCCAACAAATTGACTTTTTCATACAGTACTTTCCTGGCACACAATAAATCAAATATATAATGAGGCTCAATAAAATAATACCTTTATTTACACTTGTTTTGTCTGGCATCAGGTTGCACCCCAGCCCTGCCCCTTGAGTCCCCTTACCCGGCACCTGGTCCTGCAGGCCAAGGCAGAGGCCTGGCCAGGGCAGCCAGGGCAGCCATGAGTGGCTTTGATGTACTGCCTGCTGTCTGATCCCAGTGTCCCAGAGGAAGAGCACTGGTGACGTAAGGGAAGTGGCAGCTGTGGTGACACACAGGCTGCCCTAGCAATCACTGTCACTGGCAGTGAGGTGGGGAGAGTATGGTGGGACCACAGTGGGCAAGGAAGGCGTGCCCAACCCCAGACCTGGCAGCACCAGGTACAAGAGGGAAAAGCCCATGAGATCCAGCTTGAATGAGGGCGGACTCAAGGACACAGGGAGGGGGAGTGCAGAGAGGGTCTAGGAATACACCAGGTTTGGGGACAGTTGGTTCAAGTATCAATTCAGATGGCTGGAAGATAAGCCTTGAGAGACAGACAGGCGAGATGTGACAGCCAGGAGGACAGCTCCACTCCAGCACTCCGAGCATGTGGTCACTGTCCACTTGCCCTCTCAGTGGCCTTATCCACAGACTGGATGCTTTTGCAGAGTGAGTCTGCTGAAGCGGGAAGCTGGGAGGCCCATGGCTCTCCATGCATGAGTGGATCTGCAGAGCGGGCTAGGCCAGTAAGAGGGTCTCATGAGCTGGGTGAAAAGAAACGCTTCCAGGTGGGAAGCCATGTGGGCCCGGGCACATGCTTTGGCCATGACAGAGACTGGGCCTTGGGCTGGACACCCAGGCAGCAGTGACCTGGCATCATTAAGTGATTTCTAAAGACATACATGAACCAATAGTTTTCAGGCTCACTGAAGGCCCTCAGGGGCCTCAGAAATCAGTGGGGGAGACACCGCAGCAAAAATCAGGGACTCCAGGTGGCAGAAATGCAATCTGTTGTGTTCATGTCAGCTCACCAGAGACGGAGGTCTGGGGAAAATCAGTTTACAAGAGGATGAGCTTTTCCTCGGTTCAAATCTATAAGCATTGATCGAGCCCAGGGCCTTGATCTAGAAGATACTTTCATTCCTGCTCTGCACCCAGCAAAGGTTACACACACACACTACAAGGCCACAGTTCAGAAATTCTTCCACTCAGAGGCTGGTCATGCTTGCTGTCCATCAGACTGCAAGTGTGCAGGAAGCAGTCTTCTGTGATCTTCCCTCCTGGGTCCCAGGAGGGGTGAGGAAGTGTCCCTGCTCCCAAGGAGCCAATGCAGAAGAAAGTTCTAGTATGGTTGGAGTCTCAGCTGGAGCACTGACTCCCAAATACAATGGGACTATTGAAAAGGGACCACTCCCATTTCAGATCTGCAGCCCTTAGGGGAGTAACGCAGGTTCCCCAATGTGCTATGCAGGGAAGAGGCGCAGTGCATACTGCCTCCCGTGATGATGAGAAAGGAGAGCGGGAGGGAAAGCCCCCTCTCCTCATCCCTTCTCAGGGAGGAAGGCTGTCTCCACACTCTTGTCCTTCCCTATACAGAAGACAGTGGGAGAGTGGACGTAGCTGATGCATGAGCACCAGCCCTGACAATCTGTGCCTCAGAGGCTCATTCTGTGGTCAGGCCTCTGATCTTGTATTTTGGCAAGGACACAGGTGCTACACCATGGTGGGCACTGGAATAGACATGGGGAGATGTATCTATGATCCTGGCACAAACAGACCTTCATTTAGTAGTTAAGACAACTACAGAACAACTGGACAGTTAATAAACTGATGGAAGTTCCAAGGGAAGCCTGGCCACAGAGATACATGAAGACCAGTGAAGATAGGGGAGAGTCTCAGCCTTAAGAACCAAGAGCGGTCTCTTGGAGGTGCTGACTGGAATAGTTACTAATTGTTGGAATACCTAATGGATCTTGATTTTGTATTCAAGGAACTCTGTGGCTGAGATTTTTACCATCTGGCAAGCAGAAGTCATTCTGCTGGGGTAGGAGGAAGGCTGCCTCATTTGGGGAAAGAAAGACCATCATCTTGACTTTGTACCCCTGGGTGGAGGAAAGGGCCCTGTGCCTGCCCAGCACAAGAGCTGTCCATTTCAGCACCATGGCCAGCATTTCTACTTTGCACAAAATGGAAGGGAAATGCCTTCTCTTTCCCAGCCCAGAACCTCTCCTTGAATAGCTCCCCATGCCAGAGCTTTAGATACTTACTAGTGCACGCCACTTCCGGGGGGTCAAAATCTGCTCTGTAATAGCCAGTCCGGCAGGTGCAGATGGGAGACGCCTCCGAAGGGGAGCGGCTGTTGGAGGGGCAGTGGGAGCAGCCCTCAGCTTCCTGGTTGGCCTTGAACGTCCCTGCAGGGCAGGCTGGAACACAAAGAGACCATGTGAGAGTGAGTGGAAGGGTGGCAGCCGGAAGCCCTTCCCGGAACTAGAGCGTGAAAGATTCTGCCCTCTTGAAGGGACACCCAGATGCCCCCTTGCACCAGGTGAGCATCTCACATTGGGAAAACTCATATTTAGTACCATCTGATCTCCAAACACCCATAGTGAGAGACAACCATCTTGGCACACATGACCTCTCTCACTTGAACAACCCAAAAAATTACTCTTCCTTTTCAGGTGTGTCCAGAGATTAAATTTTGAAAATTAATTCAACACGTAGCTCAGTGGCTGGGACATAAATATCCCTTGTGCCTGATTAATGCAATTCCCTGAATCAATCTTGTCTTATGGCCTTAGACAGAGAGAATTCCTGGTTAGTGATGGGCTGGATCCATGGCTCTTAAATGCCATGTGGCAACCCACAGAGGGACACTGTGAGTTGTGTTAATCAGAACTTGTTATGAATGATGATAAAGGACTGAAAACTTTGAGTGATTCTTTAAAAAATAAATTAACATGATTTCAAGGTTAATACCTTAAGAACATCATTCTCCCTTAATTGCATTTTGATATGCTTTTGGGGATGAGGCAAGAAAAATATGGTTTTGCAGGCAGCACATGAGGGAACGAGTCATGAACTTGATGTCATCTATCACACGCTCGGCAGTGGGAAAAGTTGGGAGCAGACGGTGCATCTCAGTACCCACTGGAGGTCGCCTCCTACGTGGGGATCCCCTTCCTGGTGTCCTGTGGGACCAGTGCATGGTGATGTCCTGCAAAGTCTGCCTCCCAGCTGCCCCGCAGTCTTGACAATGTCTCCTCTACAGAGACCCCCAAGTCCAGACACCTGCTCTCCTTGCTGAGCCTTTAAAAGAGTGACCCTGCCGGCCCCTCTTGCCCGAGGTTCTCTGTCACCATCTCAGCTCCTGCTTCTTCCTGTGCTCAGGAAACCTGCCCCGGCTCATCCTCTCTTGAGGCTGCATAAAGCTCACTGCCCCGTCAACCTCTTTGGCCTTATCACTGCCCTCACATTAATCGTGCGCCTCCTGAGAAACTGATGCAAGGAATTGGGAGGACAGAGTGTGCCTTGAGGAGCTTGTGTTCCCAGTAGTCACCCAATGATCACACAATGCAATTGTGGCAGTGGTGAGTGTGCCACCGTTAAGAGTTTATCCTTACGCGAAGCTCATCTCCCCAAATAGATTGTCCCCTTCTGCAAAATGCACAGTACTCTTTAATAATAGCAGTAGTCGCCATCTGCTATCTCGTCTTAGGAAGTGCTTCACTGGCACTATTGTATGGAGTAGTTATTATTATCTCCATTTTACTAATGAGGAGAGTGGGACATGGAGAGGTTAAAAAGCTAGCCCGCATCACACAGGGGGAGCAATGTTAGTGAGGAGCTGCACGCAAGCTGTGGAAAGAACATTCACTGCTTTTCAGGCGAGACAAGAGGGAAGCGCTATCTCGTATGCTGTGCAAGTTTTCTCCCTCCATTGCTCACTGCAAGTGGGGAAAAGATTTCAGTTGCTGTGGGCGCGCCCCGAGGTGGGAGCCCCCAAGTAATTCCCATGGCATCTAAGCTCTTTGTGTTGTGAACGCCAATGACTTACAATAGGGCGCTGTGGTCAGATGTTTTGAAAACGCGGCTCTAAAAAGTTAATTTGATTCTGTATTGCAGACTTTCTCAGTACTTCCAAATCCGGCAAATGGAATGCTATGCTATCCTGTAACCCGTGCAAAAGGGAGCCACTTACTGGCCCATCTCTGCTCATTCAAAAGAAACCACTCCATAGAAAGAAAACATAATTTGAACCTTCACTAAGGACCCAACAAATAAGACATCCCAAAGGAAAACATTGAGCTCACTTGACTACTACCCTACCTCCCAAGCCTGCTCAGTAGAGTCTCTGCTCCACCCCCTTTCCTTTTCTTCCTCATCTCCCGGGAGGAGTGCTTGGCCCTGCCCATGATAAATCCCAGTGGTCCTGGGCCTCACTCAGGGCTGGAGCTGAGGAACAGAGAGAATTCCAGCCCTGGCTGCCTGCACTCGAGGAGCTTCCTGGAAAGTGGGGGAGGGGAAGTGGTGACTACTCCTTCATTCATAGTCCTTCTGGTAGCTCTGTAATTTCCTTAATGTATCAGTCCAAGAAGAACAGGGTGTTTTCACTTTCTTTGCAGCTCTTAAAAGCCTCCTCACTTCCCATTTAATAAGTTAACAGCATAAACAATCATGCCGATATCTACAAAAAAGCAGAGGGATTGGGAAAGTGCCTTCCTGTGCGATCTCTGATGCAGGAACGCAGTGTTTTGTGCTCCAAGGTGACCACAGCAGGAGGACGGAGAAGCAAGTGGCTCCAAGCTGCACTTTAGTGGATGGCGGCTCAGAGACACAGGTGCTGGGAGAGGGCGGGGCTGACTCCATCTTCCACAGAGGAGGGGGCACTGAACAGTGGCTGAGGGGTCCTGGGCACTGACTTAAGTGAGCCCTGGAGAATTATAGGACCCCTCAGAGGCTCAGTGCGCTCATCAGTAGCTCATCTTAGCTTAGACTTTTCCAATAACTCCATGGGTCATCAGAACTTAGTAAACTCAGCATGATATGAAGCCAGCCTTAATGTGTGTGAAATAATGCTGATTGCTCTTCACTCCAACGTACCCACCCCCTTTAGGAAAACAGACTGTGTTTGCAGTGGCTTTTATAATCCAGGGTCAGAATATACATTTTGAGTTTCAAATCAGGCAAATAAATCGTGGAGTGAAAGGGAAGGATGTGTTTCTCCTTAGATGACTTCTGATTGGGATAATAGGTGAATCATTGTATCTATCAAATATACTTTAACTGTGATTGCACAAAGGATGGATATTCAGATTAATATTCAGATTTCATAAATTAATATCCTAATAAAATCTGTGTGCAGGCATTCCCTAACTTACAATGAAACCGTAGTCCTAAATTCATTTTTAAACTTCTACATTGTAACTTGTAACCACTCTTGCACCATATTTTCTCGCAGAATTAATGCTTTAAATTATGGCTAAAGTGCCAGGCTTTGCTCCACAAAGTCTTTTGAGCTCCTCTTGTATCAGACAACACTAATACTAAATAGACATTAACAATATTGATATTTTGCTAGAAATTTAACATAGAAAAATAAATAAGAATACAAAGCTGCCACTTGAGCAAAAAAAAAAAAAAGGAAAGCAGCTTTAATTAGAGGTGATAAATGGAGTTCTCAGGAGATTCTGACAAGGAACATCTAGGCCAGAGAAGCAAATGCAAATGGCCTTCCACGGGCGGTGTGGAAAGTGGCTGAGAGGGACACGATAGGGCATAGTGGGGACTCTGGCAGCCTGGAGACTGCACACCTGCTGAAAACAATTAAATACTGTGAGAGCCTAATCAAAGCCTTCCAGTCCTTTTGAGGTGGATGACCCAGTTCTCTGCTTTAACATTGCAAAACTTGGGGATTGCCTTTCTCTTCTGGGGAAATACAGCCAGCACCGTTAGTATCGTTAGAAGCCCCTCGTTCAACGAAGGTTCCCTGAGCATTTCCCACGAGCCAGGTGGAGAGGGTGGCAGATCTGAGGAAGTGCCCTTCCTGGCTGGGGAGGCAGAGCCCGGAACCTTGATTCTGATTCGTGCGTGTGTGCCGGGAACCGGTTAGCCGGGATGTGCACCCGAGAGGAGGAGGAGGGTCTGCAGAGCATTTTCCAGTGGAGGCCAGGAGGTCACGTTCAGGGGCAGGGCAGACCACGCAGAAGGGAAGAGGTGGAAGAACAGCAGAGAGGGGACGGGAAATTAGGTCTGAAAGCACCCAGCCTAGGACCTCAGCGGGGGAGGTTTCATGGCTGCTCCGGGCAGAGGCGGCAGGCACCTGGCTGTGGAGTCCAGCAAAGCCTTCGGCTGTTAACGTGCAGGGCGGTCCATTTCTGACACAGGTGCTGCCCACAATTGCTTTGCTTCTCTAAGAAAAGGGAGCTTGCTTCCCGCCATGGAGCAAGCGGTCCTAGCTCAAACAGAAAACTGGAAAGCTGGCAGAGCCGTGGCTTGTGGGTAGCACCCGCACGCAGCCTGATGTCCTGCCCGTGGCTTCGGCAGACGAGGAGACAAGACCTGCCTACCCATCCCTGAGCTTGTGCATTTCCCATTCGCCAGGCAAAACGAACACACATTTCCCTCCCCCTGGAAGCAGAGGGGCTCCTATGCGTCACCTTTAACTGGTATCCTGGAGGTCACCTTGAAACGCCCACCCCGCTCCTCGCAGCCTCAGCCATGTAACAAATTACCGGCTGCTTCCACCGCTCTCGAGAACGCCCCTCCCTCCCCCCCTGCACGCAGACTTCCAGTGACACTGAATCCATCACCTACAGAACTATTACTTTATAAAGAAACAGATTAAGTGTCTCATAAACAGTGCAGTGATTGAGATAATGGAAAGCGCCGCTCGTCCCCATCTGCAGCATCAGGTTATGAAGCGTTTCCAAGCAGCCAGGAAGAGGAAATTAATAGAAGCAAGAGGGAATAACCACTTTTATGCAATTTCCTCGGAGATAGTGGACCATCTTATCTTTATTGGGGCCCTTTAACCTGTCACTCAGCACTCACCACAGCCTCTTTAGCTCCTGCAATTTTTCTTGATGTCGAAGGAAGATAAGAGGAAAACCTCAAAACATTATTTGATAATTTTCAAATGCGCAGGGTGCCCACTGCCTCTGCCCCTCCCCCCGCCCCCAACCGAGGCCTCAGAACCCAGCGATTTCATGCAGCAGAAATGTGGGCGAGCTTAACCATTGCCGGAGTACGGTCCAGAGGGTCAGAGCCACTCCGCAGGAAGGCAGTCTCTCCTTGCATTTTAAATGCGACTCTTCTCTCCGCCACCGCCTTCTGTCCTTGCTCTTTCTTTTTAATAATCTGATTACTTCTCCTGATCTAATTTCTCCCCCAAATGAGTTTGCAAAGGTTCATGCCAATGAATATTCATCCCCTGCTTAAGAACCGGGTGTGGTTTTCCTCCAGGCAGGTGCAGCTCAGCAGCTGGGTCCGGGAGGTTTAGGGCAACAGGGAAAGGCATGTGTGCTCCTCCCCAGGAGGAGAGAGGCTCACCGCCCAGGGCTCACGGCTCCTCAAACCTCCTCTCTGTCTCCACACTTTGCTCCCACTCTGTAAGAAGCAGTAGTGCCTGTCTCAGCAGCCGCTAAGCATTGAAGGATGGGTCTGGTGGACAGAGCAAGACATCCGGGGAGCCATGCCCACAGCTGCTTAGCTCTCGAGGTCCCCATGGGGCTTGGAATTGAGAATCATCCCTGACAACAGGGCTTCTCGGCTCTGCAAGTCCAGGCATGAGGCTTGGCAGGGCTCTGAGAGCCCCGTCATGGCATTCCTCATCCCAACCGCAGCCTTAGCTTCTCCAGCATCATTTTCCCTGAGCAACCTGAGACCCAGCTCCCCACCTGTTACATCCCCGCTACGTGCTGAGAAAACCGAGAGGCCGGGAGCCGTTCCCAGGAATGCCTCCGCCCATGCCTGCACCCTCATCCATCCACCCCTTCAACTACTACACCAGCTCGAAAGCGCTAGGTTTTGTCGTCTTTGTATTTCCCTTTCCCCGGCGGTCAGCACAAGCCTTCTACACGGGCATGTGCATCTGACGGAACTGAGTGCGCACTGGAGGGCTGCTGTGATAATGCCCCCAAAGATACAGCCTGTAACAATACTGACCACAAAGCTGATCTCAGTATTAGAGGGCGTGAGAGGACGGGCACTCCCGTTCCAAGGGTGGATTCTTGCTGATCTGCATTTGAGTTATGAGGTGATGTATAGTAAGGCTCAGTTTGGATTCAGTGATGGCACTTCTAAAGACTTATTCTAAAGCAAAAGCAAGTCGATGTAGAAAAAGATTTTTATTCATGGATATTCATCACAATGCTATTTAAAACAGGGAAAGAAGGAAGGTAGGATGGGAGGGAAGGAGGGAGGGAGGCTGGGAGGAAAGAGAGAGAGGGAAGAAAGTACAGATTAAATAAATTCTGGGGGCCAGCACTGTGGCGCAGTAGGTTAATCCTCCACCTGCGGCACTGGCATCCCATATGGCGCTGGCATCCCATATGGGCACAGGTTCTAATCCCGGCTGCTCCTCTTGCAATCCAGCTCTCTGCTATGGCCTGGAAAAGCAGTAGAAGATGGCCCAAGTGCTTGATCCCCTGCACCCACATGGGAGATCTGGAAGAACCTCCTGGCTCCTGGCTTTGGATTGACTGCTGCTCCAGCCATTGGGGCCAACTGGGGAGTGAACCAGCAGATGGAAGACCTTTCTGTCTGTCTCTCCCTCTCACTGTCTGTAGCTCTACTTCTCAAATAAATAAATAAAATCTTTAAATAAATAAATAAATAATAAATTCTGGATCACCCATATAGTGGAATACTACACAGTCATTAATATTATGTCTTGAATAAAGCCTTTGAGAAGTGGGTTCTGAAACTGTAGAGACAGCATGAACTTCACCGTGCCCACACACAAAACTCACAAATAACAACCGGGAGTGGCAGCATTACTGATCGTTACTGCTTTTCTGTACACTGCATGTACGTGGCTTTAGGAGTCAAAGCAAATCCCATCCACTGCACTTGTGAGATTTGCAGAGGACAGCAAAGGATGGACGGCACCCACTGGTTCTGAGGAGCTGAGCTGGGCTCTGCAGCAGAGGTGGGGGTGCCCACGCCAGAGGTCCCGAGCGGGGAGAGTTGGAGGAGCTGGGGAGGCTGCCTAGAGGAGCTGGCACATCCACAGGGTGGAGGGAGGGCAAAGGCTGGTGCAGAAACGGGAAGGTGAGGCCTGAGGAGCTGCGAGGGTTTCCCGCGTCAGAGTCTTTAGAGAAGCCGTGGTGGGAGGGGGCTGGGGCACTCTCACTTCTACATCAGCTGGCGCACGTGAAGCCAAACGGGTCTCTAGTTCCTGCCTCCCTGGGCCCAGAGCCAGCTGTAATGGCCTGTGTAGGCGCACACTTAGCTGTGTCATACACTCATATCACTCAGGGTGACATGCTGAGACTGATGAATGCTGGCGGCAACGCGACAGACAGGACTGTCACAGCACTCGAGGGCTCAGCCAGGCAGCCTGGAAGGCAGCCTGGAAGTGGCTGCAGAGGCGGGGAGGGGTCAGTCGGGGTGCTTTGCATGGAGGGAATGGAGAGCCCTCTGACCAGGACTGGTGGACAACACACAGAAGAGCAGCCGAGGGAGGAGCAGGCAGGCACTCAGGTCCCTGTCACTGCTGGCAGCCCAGTGCGTGGGAGGCTGGGCTGGCCACCAGAGCCTCTCGGAAGTGAGTCCAAGGCTGGATCCTGAAGTCCTGGCCCAACGTCAGCGTCTGGGGCCTGGGGCTAGCCATAAGCAAGCCCAGGGTGTTTTCTAACGTTCTAGGCCAGTGGTTCTCAAACCGGGGCCTCCAGACCAGCAGTGCTGTGGACCAAACATCGGTGTCTCTCCTATGTCCTGAGCTGACAGGGTCAGGGTTCGGAGGCGGGGCCCGGGAGGAAATTGGGTCACAAGGGTGCATCCCTCACAAAGGGATCGGGGCCCTGTGAGTAGAGACACAGAGAGCTGGCTTTCTCTCTGCTCTCCACGTGTGAAGTCACAGCAAGAAGACAGCCAGCCAGGCTGGGGTCTCACCAGGCACTGGATCTGCCGCAGCCTTGATCTTGGACCCCCAGCATCCAGAACTGTGAGAAATAAATGCTTGCCATTGATTTTTTAAAGATATGTTTTATTTAAAAGAGTGACAGCGAGCAAAGGAAAGAGAACATCCATCCTCTGGGTAAATCCCCAAATGGCTGCAATGACTGGGACTGGGCCAGGCCAAAGCCAGGAGCCCAGAACTCCATCCAGGTCTCCCCCACATGGGTGGCAGGGTCCCAAGTACTTGCGCCATCATCTGTTGTTTTTCCAGGAGAATTGGCTGGGAGCTGGATAGGAAGTGGAGCAGCTGGGACTTGAACTGGCACTCACAGGGGATGTGGGCATTGCAAGGAGGAGCTTAACCCACTGCACCACAGCACCAGTCCCAGTGTTGGCCATCGAATCCACACAGTTTATCAAACGCTGGCTACAGCAACCCAGACAAGACAAATGCATTGGTAGCTCCTGGAAAGCTGGAGAAACATAGAATCGTGGTCCCTTCTGCAGATTTCCTGAGCCATAACACCTTGGGGGTGGAGCCATCAGTCTGAGCCTGACCCAGCCCACCAAGCAATTCTGATGCCCAGGAGGAGCAAGGGCGGAGGGCAAGCGGAGGCCTTTCTGAGGTCACCATGCCAAGTAGGGATGCAGCTGAATGCATGTCTTGCCCCAGCCTCCCTCAAAACAGAGGGGAGAGTGGAGGACGTGGGAGACATCGTTGGAGAGGCCACTGAACATCCCTCTCTGTCCCCAGTCCAGCATAAATGTGGCAACCTGCTTCCACAGGGATGCCCTGCATGCCAGAGGTGGCACCCAGAACACAGGGGTCCTGGCTGGGCACAGCCAACAGGGACACAAGGAGTCACTGCGCAGAGGCCTGCAAAGGGCCTGCATTTCCCCTGGGTTCTTGCAAACTTGGAGAGCCCAGCAGGGAGTGAGGGGGAGCAGAGCAGGGTTCCAGCAGCCGAAGTCTCTCTGTGAGCTGACCCAGGGCCCATGAGGAGCTCGGCTTGGTGGACAACTAGGACCCGGAGGGGCAAAGGGGATTAGGAAGGTGCTCATGCTCCTCTTTCCATAGTTAATTCCCAAAGAAATAACCACCACGCAGCTCAAAGATTTAACCGTGAAGGTATTCAGGATAGCACTGTTTTTAGCAGGAGGAAGTCAGGAACAACCTATAGGCCCAGAATAGACAGTGGCCGAATAAACTGTGGTGCATCCATATATGGACCAGGGGTGGCATCGGCCAGGTACTGCCACAAGCGGTGGGGACCAACCATGTCCCCTAACACTGCAAGAGTGGTTCACTTGTATTTCACCGTGAGATTGTGGCTGGAGCCCTTGTTTTCCCTGAGCTCTGTATCTTCCAATCGTTACGCTGTAAACTTGTACAGCATTTTTGAGCAGAAAAGCACTTTGTCAAATAGCAGAAAGTCAGAGAGGAGTGTTGGGCAGGACTGGTGTAAGGACGCCAGCCAGGGCAGAGGCCAGCGGACACAGCAAACGGCCAGGAGAAGGATTCTCAGAGTGTGGTTTTCCAGGGGCCAGGACAAGGCCTCCTCTACAACAGCTGATGTCACAGCCAGACAGGGACAGCAGCAGCTCCCAGCGGGGCCAGGAGGTGGAGAATCCGTGCTGGGGCGGGGGGGGGGGGGCGGCGTGAGATTTAAAAGCAGGCAGAAGCCCCTGCCAGCAGCCACTTCCCTCTCAGCCACCAGCGAGGGAAGGGGGAGCCCTGGGACTCGGCAGAGAGGAAGGTGAGAGCCGGATCATTGCAGCCACTCCTCCAGCGGGCGCCAGGCCTCGGCCCCCTGGGCTACAGCAAGGGCAAGGGAATCCCTAGCCGTCCCCTCCCCAGGCCCTGTCCCTGCCCTCGTCAGAGCCTGGCTGCCAGTGTTCTAAAAACACCATCAATCTGGTGCCGTGGGCAGCGGGCGAGCAGGACATATGCTGGCAGTCGCGCTGCTTCCCACGTTTTCAAGCGGAAGCGTTCGGCCTTTGAGAAAAATCTTATTTTTAAGTACTTCCCCTGACACAGACCTTGATAGACTCTGTTAAAAAAGAATTTATAACCAAGTCCTCAAGATAAATGCCGGAGACTTCTCACCGTGTCTCTGAAGGCTGGACAATGGCGAGAAGCCGCCCAGGGCTGCTCAGCCCGGCCAGGCCCCCGAGGTGCCGGTGGCAGGGCAGCTGGGCACACACAGATCGGCCAGGTCTGCTGAGTCATCGCACCTGGGAAAAGCACTGCCTCCACCTGCTCCCCCTGTGTTTCATGGAGCCCATAGGGAAAAAAAAAATGAAAGAGCCGCCATGTCTGGACGCATCACACAAATCTCACTTCTTCAAAACTCTAACACAGCCAATAGGAGAAGCTGTTCTTGTTCCATGCTTTCCAAGCCCCACCCCAGGGCTTCCATGAGTCTGGGAACCACAGATAGGCAGGATCAGAAAAGACCTTAAAAATAACCTAGCACAGGGTCAGCCAATACCCAGCAGTGGCACAGTCACCACCTCCACAAGCCTGCCACAGCAGACATCACTAATCAATCACCGCACTCCCACTCAACCCAGAGCTGAGCTGAGAACCTCTAACATCCCAGGCAGCAACTACCCCTTAACTGAAGATGGAAATTGACATAGAGCGGAGTCAGGATGGGAAAAACGAGGGCCAGCAAAGGCAATCTACTGGGGCAGAGGTACACCATCGGCAGAAGAGCCACGTCGCAGTGCCAGTGTGTCAGCCGTCGGCCCACGTGGCCCCGTTATCAGGACGAGCCTGCTGCAGCTGACCCGCTCCCACCTGTCTCAGCTCTCTCCTTCTCATCTTTGAGGTCGGCTCCGCACACAGCCTCCCCTCCAACCGGGATGCCAGGGCGTCTAATTATTCTCTCCATGTGCAGCTGGGAAGAGCTGCATTATGTGTGAGTAAGTGTAGCTAAGAGGTGCCGCATCTCCACAGAAGGTCAAGTGCTGCATATGTATAATATAAGATTAAGATTTTCCCCTTCTGTGCTGTACTTGATAAAATAATTTTGCTGTGACCTTTACAGAAACCCAGGAGTAAAAATGGGCACAGTGGAATTTCCAGCTTCTCCCCAGGTCACAAAGCCACAAAGGCATCAATCTTTAACGATATTGCACAGCATTCAAGCGGGACGGTGAGCAAAAGCAATATACTTTTTTTTTTTTAATTTTACTTTTTGGTAAGGACAGCGCTAAAGCTTTGAGTCAAAAATGCTCAAGCTGAATCACCGGAGCTATTGTGACAGATAAAAGGACAGGCACCCTGGATTGATAAGGGACAGGAACCCTTCCCCCACACCGCCCTTGCCTCCACTGTGTGGCCTGTGGACCTCTCAGGCAGCTGTCCAAGGCCATGCAGGAAGTCACAGTCAGGACTAACCGCCTCTGCCGCACCCTGGCAGCCTGGGCGGCTGCTCAGCCAAACCTCAGCTCCCAAAATCCCAAAATGCAATCACAGCAGACATAGCATTTGCAATGTCCACAGTCAACTCTGAAAATGTGAAATCACCATAAGTAATGATCCAGACTGAAATAAGAAGGTTATACTCAGGGCTGGTGCTGTGACGAAGCAGGTAAAGCCTCCACCTGCAGCACCGGCATCCCATATGGGCGCCAGTTTGAGTCCCAGCTGCTCCACTTCTGATCCAGCTCTCTGCTGTGGCCTGGGAAAGCAATGGAAGATGGCCCAAGTCCTTGGGCCCCTGCACCCATGTCGGAGACCTGGAAGAAGCTCCTGGCTCCAGGCTTTGGATTGGCCCAGCTCTGGCAGTTGTGGCTATTTGAGGAGTGCACCAGTGGATGGAAAATCTCTCTCTCTCTGCCTCTGTAACTCCACTTTTCGAAAAAATAAATATATCTTTTAAAAAGAAAAGACAGTTATACTCACTCCCAAATACTCTCCAAGTAGGAGTGACCCTAACAAGGTAGGACACCGGCACAAAGGCTTCCCCAGGGCAGAAGGCAGGCGGCGCAAGCAGATTCGGTCGTGTCTGACACAAGACCAACACTGAGGCAGCCTATGAACAGAGGCTACTGATCCTGAAACAGAGAGGACACCCCCTTCCACGCAGCTGAGCAGGCCCAACCCTAGGCGCTGGAGACCCCCGGAGGCTGTGAACGGGCCCGTGGGTGCTGTCAATCAGAGCAAGGAGAGGCAGGAAAGGGTGGGGTGACTGTGATCTCTGGGTGACCACTTATCCCCAGGTGCTGAGGGGCAATTTCCAGAGTGCCCCGTGTCCTCCCTGTGTGCAGCTTCCTGGATGGACATTAGCATCGCCCACTGCCTTCGGGTTTGTCAGTTACACATGATTAAGGGAGAAGCTTGCAGCAAAGATCAGCGTTGTTAAGGGCGCACTTAGCACTTTGATCTCAGTGGCCACTTAGGAGAAGTGAGAGCCGTTCAGCTGAAGCCACCCATCAGAGAGGGCCAGGGGCGGAGCTGCAGGTGCAGACCTGGGGGCAGACCCAGGGGGATGGGGCGGGCCAGGGCAGTGGGGGGGGGCAGCAGGCCCTGCTGAGCAACTTGAAAAATGTTTTCCCCCAAGCAAACAGCAGGGCACAAGTCCAGGGCTGAAGGAACAACACTGGTCCCTCTGCCGCCAAGGAAACGGCCTACTCTCTCTCTCTCTCTCTCTCTCTCTCACCTGCCTTTCCCTCCCAGGCCTTTGGGTCAGGTCAGCAAAGCGCTCTTATTAAACGAGAGACCAGCACGTCCAGCAATGCATAGGCTAGGCTGGGATGTCGGGCCAGCCCCTCCCACCCTCCATACCTGATGGGTTTCACTCTTTCTTTCCAAGCCAAGGTCTGTGCACCCCGCAGACCAGCACTGCCAACACTGGCTACCCAGTTGTGGTGATGTGCATAACAAGTGTTTCACTGATAGGAACAATGGCAGCACTTATCACAGGCTACATACCTGGCTCTGAATGATCTCATCTTATCCTATTCCCATTCTTGCAAGTTAAGAAACTGAGGGTCAGATAGTAAGTCCAAGAGCTTCTGCAAGGCCTCCCCAGCGGGTGGTGTATCTGGTAATTCAGCACAGGCTAGCTGACTCCAGAGCCTGGATAGGCCCTGGTTTCAACAGTTTGAAACCAAGTACATTTACTTGGAGTCCACAACTAGTATGTATCAGGTTAAACATAAATTGGGGCAGGGACTTTGAGCAGGTCCTGCCACCCCCTGGGAGGCCCAGGTTCCATACTGGCGTGCCGATTTGAGCCCTGGCCACTCTGCACTTCCAATCCAGCTTCCGGCTGTGGCAGCGGGAGGCAGCTCCTGGCGGCTCCTGCTCCCATGCATGAGACCCAGATGGAGCTCCTGGTTCCGGGCTGTGGCCTGGCCCAGCCTTGGCTGTAGCAGGCATCTGGGGACTGAGCCAGCAGACAGACCATCTCTCTTTTTCTCTCTCTGTCTCTCTACCTTTCAAATAAATAAAGCAATAATAAATAAATAAATCAACCCTTATCAAATAAATAAATCAATTCTTTTTTAAAAACCCATAAACTACACACCAGTATGACTTCATAAGAAAAGGGATACCAACTTCAGTTACGAGCCCTACTTTCCTCTGTGTAAAAATAGACTAACAATAGTCCCCGTCTCTTAGAGCTGTCTTTGATGACTGAACGAGATAATAAATCCAAAATTCTGGCATAGTGACTGACATGTAATAACTGCTCAAGTAGCTGTTAATATTTTCCACCATGAAATGAGGGCATGTCGTTTCCACACCGTATGCCATCATCTGGCTAATATTTTCTATTTTTCTTTTATTTATTTATTTACTTGAAAGGCAGAGTTACAGAAAGGCAGAGAGAGAGAGAGAGAGAGAGAGATCGATCGATCTTCCATCCACTGGCTTACTCCCAAAATGGCTGCAGCGGCCAGAGCTGAGCAGATTTGAAGCCAGGAGCCAGGAATTTTGGGTCTCTCACGTGGGTGCAGGGGCCCAAGCACTTGGGCCATCTTCTACTGCTTTCCCAGGTCATAGCAGAGAGCTGGATCGGAAATAGAGCAGCCAGGACTCAAACTGGAGCCCATAGGGAATACCAGTGCTGTAGGCAGAGGCTTAGCCCATTGCGCCACAGTGCTGGTTCCTAATGTTTTCTATTTTCCAATGTCAACACTGGCCCCACCACTTGGGACATCCCTGTAAAGAATGTTTCCAGTGTAAGGTCATTGGCTTGAGTCACCAAGGTCTGGAAATATAAGCAGTAGCATAGGTGACTTCTGGGCTGTGGTCTTCCAGAGAGAAAGCTGGCATTTCTTCTGCCCTTCTTTATTCTTCCTGGCTGGGAAGTGGACCTGATGGCTGGAATTCCAGCAACCATCCTGGACGGTGAGGCGGAAGTTGTGAGATAGGATACCCCTGGGTCCCCAGCATCCCCAGGGAATGCCACGCCAGCCCGTGCTTATTTTACATGGGAGAGAGGAAAAGTCTCATCTTTTAAGAACCACAACCACCTTCCTCCGTGTTTCAGTCTCTTGCAGGCAAATGTGATCCTGACACACCACTTCTGCTCAATGCAATGGCGTGAGAGAGCTAGCAGCATTCCTACTTCACTGACAGTGACGCGAGGTTCTGGGAGGGACAACATCTTGACCAATGTTTCCCGGCAGACCTATGACTTCTTTCTGGCTTCTAAACAGATGCCCTTCACTGCTCTTACCTGCAGCAGGGCACGCACGGGGCGGGGGCCGTCTGTACGAGCACGCGTCCTCGGGCTCAGACACCCGCAGCATCGAGTGCGTGAGCTCAGATGAGAGGCTTGGGAGGGGACGAGATGCACTCCTCTCCTGCTCACCCTGAGCGCCTTGTCCTACTTTCCCTGCCTCCCAGGGAAGGAAGAAAATCACCAGGGTCGACATCGCGGGCTCAGGGTCCCTGCCTGCCCAGGGTTCCTGGCCAGACGTAAAGCGGTGATATATGGATGTGGTCGCAGGGTATCCTGCAGAGGCCTGCTCTGAAAGGCACATCCATCTTCCCAGGGCTTTCGGTACACAAAGGAGGGACGAGCGCATCGGTGCTGGGGACTGGCTGAGTTTCCCTGAGGACGCTGGGCAGCTGGACAGCAGGCTGGGAGGGGGCGCTCACCTCCCTCACTGCTCCTGCCTCGAGTGGGTGCCAGCTTCCCAGAAGGCAAGACGTTTGCTGTCCGTGGGCGTCGGCAATTCTTAGAGCTCGCTGGCATTCCAGCTCTGATATGGCAGGCGAGCCTCCAGCACGTGCGCCCGCCTCCCAGGTAACTCCAGGACGAGAGGCTGGGCATGGGGACAGCAGGAGCCCGCCTACTATGTCCGCCAGCACAGAGGGCACAGAACAGAGAGCAAGCTGAGGGTACCACGTGCACGGAAACCTGGGTGCTGTCCATGCCAGCCGATAATCATTATAATCCTATGAAGCTTCATTACCAAAGTCCCCCCTTACCATTTCTGCACGTAGCGTTCGTTGGTTAATAACCAAGATAAAGGTCCATAAAACAATATTGCTCCCATGTAGCACGTCTTTCTGCTCATTCTCAGTGAGAGACCAGACTGCCAGCGGAGGAACAGAAGCAATTCGCCAAGATGTGTCAATTACTTCAAGATGACAGGTAGTCGATCCCCAAATTCATCAGTGGGGGCTGAAAACCTACTGGTTCATTAGGCAAAGCACATTTCCGGAAGTGCTCTCACCGTCCGGGGATCGAGTAATAATTGCAACACCAACATCTTGACTTTCAAATGGAACTGTTCCAAGGAGTGAAAGGGTTTTGACACATTCCCCGCCAATCCGCTCTCGGCTCTGTCTTCGTGGTAGCCTTCTGAAATGGCGAAGCCACGGATTTTATTTTTCCCGTATTGCAAGAGGAAGAAACCCAGATTCTGAACCGAGATGCTTGGTGACTTACATAAATCAATCACGCAAGGGAAGCAAGGGAACCGGAATGTGGCAGCTCTCTTGCAACAGAACTCCAAACCCTGGACCACACAGCTTCCGTGACTGTGGATTCAAACCCTGGCTCACCAGCCCGGCTCTCCAGAGCAGGCTCAGCTGAAGTGCCCATTCTCAAAGAATGCAAAGTCCAGCGGGAGAACCACAGGCTAATGCTACTGATAACACAGCACAGGGATATGCAAAGGGGAGTGCCATGCGAGAGGGAGAGAATGGGCAGTCTCCTTTCTGAGGTTGTTGAGAGAGAGGCAGGCCCCCTGGAGGAGGTGAGAGCTGGGTTTTGGAGCATGAATAGGAGTTTGCTAGGTAGCTAAAATGAAGAAAGGCATTCCAGGCAGAGGAAAAGCATGGCGGTGGGGAAAAGTCAGGGACGGCCAGCAGCTTGCTAAAGGACTTCACTGCAAGCCCATCAATGGCCTAAGCCAGAGGGAGACTCTGTCTCTGGGGAGAGACAGCAGCCGTTCCCAACAGGCTCTTGAAGCAGGGAAGGAAGTTAAACTGAGTCTCCAAGTCGGTGAGGATGGCGCTGCACCCCTATTCCCAGACCTAGAACGAGCCCCTGCCGGCCCCTGCCGCTCCTTCCTGGCCCTGCTGCCAACCTCCCAGAGGCCATCAGAGAGCCTCTGGGCCTAGCTGACTCTGGCTGGCCGAGTGTGGGCGGCTCGGTTGGGGCGGGGCTGCACACTCTCCCTAAGCAGACGTGGGTGCTGTCCTGCCTCCCCCAACACGTCTGCCTCCCCAGGACCTCTTGTCCGGAGCAGAACAACAGAAACGCAAGGGGGCCCCGTGCAGAGTTGGGGTGGGCAGGGAGCGTCCTCCTCCTCTCCAAGGCCCTGGCCTTTCCTCGGGGCGCGCTGATTTCTCTCTCCCGGGACAGCCTCCTCTCTGCTCTTAATCAGGCTGCACTGGAGTCCTTCGCAGGGCCCACTGTGGATTTATGATTTAATTTGTGTGTATGGCACTAAGAAATGATTTCAGGGCTGGTCACTTAAGAAATGATTAAAGACCATCATTTCAAACCCACAGCACTCCCAGGGGGAAGGGAAGCGGCTTGAGACAGAAGGAGGTGTTAATAATATGTCAAGATGGACGTGTGGCCGGGGACGCCGAGAAGCCGGGGGCACACGGGGGGCCAGGAGGGCAAGCCCTGCGGCTGCCTCACTGCCATGAGCTCTGCACGTGTTCTCGGGAGCGCTGGGCACACATGCAGGGGCCCCAGGTCTTAGGACAAGGGGAGCCAGCTGCATCAGCCACGGGTGATGCTGTCTTTGTCCAAACAGGCGACAACCTGCCAGGCTCGGCCTCCGTTCCTCGCATCGTTACCAGCTCAGGGCATTGCCCCTGGGCCTAGTGTGAGTGAGTGCAGGGCAGAGGAATAAACAGCTCATCAAGGCCCCAGCACCCCCACCCCAAGTTCTTCCTGCGCTGACTCGTGGGCAGGAGTCCTAAATCACCCTGACGTCGCTTCCAAGCCGACAGCCAAATGCCACGCTGTACCGATTTACGATGTGTGCCCATGAAGTTCTGAGACCAGGGAGCGGCTCATGAAGACACTCAGCTTACCCCCAGCAACTCCTCCACGTCGGGGCTCTTCTCAGGAGCTCGCTGTGTTCATCAACTACGGCAGCACGCTAGGCCACACCTGCCCTCCTGGGCTCCCATCAGGAAAGCTGCGGCCTCACAACGCCCGCTGCAGGCCGCAGCAGCAATGGGGCAGTGGCTCTGAGCCCCTGAGTTCCAGAACAGTTCCTGCCCCCTGGCTACCTGTGAGGCTGTGGGCAAGACCCTTCACAGCCTCTCAGCCTCAGCAGGCCTGTCTGTGAAATAGGGACAAGAGTATATGAAGAGTTGGCTCACCCTGCTGTTGACTGGGGAACATATACAAGGCTTGACATCCACGTGCTTCCTTATTTATATTTATTTATTAGGCAGAGTGATGGGGAAGGAGATCTTCTGTCCCTTACTTATCTTCTTAAATGCCCACGACAGCCAGGGCTGGGCCAGGCTGAAGCCAGGAGCCAGGACCTCCATCCACGTCTCCCACATGGGTGGCAGGGGCCCAAGTACTTGAGTTATCATCTGTTGCCCCCCAGGTCCATTACCAGGGAGCTGAATCAGAAGCAGAGCCAAGACCCCTCCCGAAGCTGTGGCCTCACCTGCTGTGCCATAGCTCCCAGGGCTGCTTTTCCAGGCCTCCTCAATAGCCATCATCACAAACGATACTTTTTTTTTTTAAGATCCTCTTATTCTGATAAGCAAAACCAACAGTTAGTGCCTGCCCTCATCTGCTTGGTCTACAACATCTCTCAGCAGTAAGACCAGTAGAAGGCCATGTGGAACCACAAAGAGACTTCTGGAAATGAAGAGCTACACTTCAGGACTGCTCTGCAGCTCACGGGTGTGGTGCACCCTCTCTGGGCTGCACCTGCTTCCTCCGTGAAGTGGCACGGCTAGACTGCGTGCATAGATCCATCTTCTCTCCCACACCTGCATGCTGGCCGTCACGCATCCATCATTCAGCCAGTCAACACATGTGTTTATTAGGAAGGCTCTGCATGACACAGAGGCTAGCAGTCCTGGAGATTTCCACTGGCCCTGAGAGGCTGATCAAACCAGGAGCAGCATGCTCTGCAGGCTGTACAGCAGGAAAAGCTGGGGGCACCCAGAAGCGGGGGGCGTGCTCAGCCGGCGCGTCCATGGCAAGGTGGAAATAGCTCATCTGGACTCGGGCCTCCTGGAGAGATTTCCCCATTAGTCTACAGGAGTTCTCCATCAATAATGATACCAACCGTAATGAAGACAAATATTTTGCAATGAACTGTCGCTTCTTCACGTGGGAAAAAGCTATTGAAATTAAAGATAATTTCGTCTCCCTCTCCTTTAAATTTACTTCATTTTCTCAGCGTATCTCTGAGTTAAAAAAAAAAAAAAACACTATTCCTGAAAAGGCAGGCAGAGAAGGAAGCAACAAAGATTCTACACACGGCTTCCACCGCGAGTTCAAACATACCCACCCGCTGGTGGGAAGGGAGGGGCCCAGGAGGGGCCCAGGAGGGGCCTACAGCCTCATGCGGCCCAGGGACCCCTCCAGGCTCTCTGGGCAGCTGGGATGGAAGCAGAGGGACAGAACATGTGACAGAGGACTCATTCAGCTTTTGTTATTTTTAATGCATAGACTTCAATCCACTTGACACAGGTGGCACTACGCTTGCCTACTACACCCATAATTAGAGCCTCCAGTTAGGGAACAGCAGTGGGAGCCACCCACCTCCCGCCTGCCTGTCCCTGGTGCCCCAACCACCCCCCCACCTCCTCTCTCTCTCTGCCCCACATACACTGCGTTGCTGACATCAGAGTCTTTCCATGGTGGTCTCTGCCTCTCCTCTGAATCCCCTGTCCTCTGTGGACAGCCTGCATCAAATGTCTGGAAGCCGGGACTCCCTGAACCCTCCCTCATCTCCCACTTCCAAATGCCACCTTGTCCTGTCATGCCTGCATTCTGCGCTACTGTCAAACTTCCCTCTTTCTACCCCTGCCAAGGCGAGGCCCTTGTCTTGTCACCAGCTCCCCCGTTTGCCCAGTGGTGGCTCTCCTGCTCGGTGCACCTGCCAGGGAGAGCTCAGCCCTCCCGCTCCCCCTGCACCCTGTCTGATTCGCTCTACCCTAGTCACAGCGGCCCCTCCCCGGGGGGGGGGGGGGCTCTGGTCCTGGACAATGCTGCCCAAGGCTGGGGCGTGGCTTCTCCACAGCTCCCTGGGACCTGGGATCACTGGGCCCTGCTCACCCTTGTGGCCTCTTCCTGTCCCACTTCCCCAGCACTGTCCAGGCACACGGGAGATGGGATCCTGGCAAAGGTTCCTGGACATGGCCTCTAGGCTCCCTCCGCTCACCACCATCCCTGACCTCCTGGGGAGCCCCCACCCCTGTGAGAACTGCCCGGGACCCTCAACCTGCCACCCTGTAGTGCGGCCCCACTGGGTGTAACTGTTGGCCCGCCTGCCCGCCCCGCCAAGCTGCTCTCCTGAGCGGCCGCTCGCCGACTTGTGTTGAGCAAGTAAGTGATTATGGGTAGCAGGCAAGACAGAATTTTAACAGCTCTGCCTTTTCTACTTTCTGCAGTTCTGTGGTCACCCAAGTCGCTCCCCTGACCCCACTCTCTGGATCACCCCTCTCTCACACCCCTAGCCCTGACACGCATCCTACTCCCTGTAACTCGGCTCACCTGTCACCCTGCCCACAGAGTGTCCCTTATCTCCCCGGAGGCACCAGGGTCTCCCTCCAGGGCAGCCAGAGGCACCACGTGGGCAGGATGCAGCAGGGAGCCCAGGACCAGGGACAAGTCCCACCCTCGCTGAGCCGCAGGCTCCCCGTCTGTGAAGCAGGCAGCAGCAGGGCCCACTCGTGTCGGCTGGCCACCATCGTCATCAGCATCGCTTGCTCTGTCATGCAATGGCAGCTCCGGGGAGCAGACTGCGCCCAGGCCATCTTCTCCACTTCTGCGCCCGAGGTGCTGCCCAGAGCAAGCGGCTCCTCAGGCCCTGGTTGAGCTGCGTTCTTTCTAAGACTGTCCTTCGAGCCGCACTGGACGCCCGGCACTCAGGGCCGTCCCCACGGACCCCACAGTCCTCCCGCTGAACCCCTGGCTTCCCCTGGCTCTTTTCTCAGCCTTGACTCAGGATTTGGGGTCTTCTGGGGGCAAAATGGGATCTCATATGAGCCTGTGAGTCCCGCCTACCCCACCACTCAGCCATGCTGGGAGAGCCTGCGCTGCTTGCCTGCCAGCCCAGGACCTTCTGCTGGGAACTCCCCACTCCTGCTGCTACTCCACTCCGTCTGCCTCCCAGGCCTCCTCCTCCTCCTCCTCCTCTGCCCCTCCTGCCCCCAAAAGCTTTGCCGCTTATGGCTGCCAGCCCATAGAAAAATGGCGACCCTTCCCTGGCCGCTTGCCCTGCCTCTGCATTCACGGCCGTGCCTTTGGGGCTTCGGGAAGTCCCATGACCACCCTGACACACTGTCTGCTGCAACAGCAGCCCCACCCCCTTCAGGCTCCCCTCATGCTCACAGAGTCTGCAGACCGGGGGTGGGGGTGGGGTGTTGGGGGGGGCGACCCAACGCGGGGCTCCTTGAGCAGTGGTGGTGAGCTGCCCGTGGATTTTGGCAGACATGAAGGTGTGCTAGTTCCTCCGGGTGTCTTCCACGTGTCCCCTGCCTGGACAATGGCAAGCAGGTGTACTCACAACAGAGCTCTCGGCTACCTGCGCTGACCGCGGTCTCTCCATCCCTTTCCGGGTTCTGTAAGCACCTCCATTCCTACGTTGAATCCAATTCTACCTGCAACACCCCGGAATAGCTCCACCTGCAACCCCTTTGCCCCTGCCACACATACTACAATAACTCCCACAGACTCAGGCTATGTGTTCAGGGGATCTACATGGGGCATACTCAAAGGTACCAGCATTCCACCATTCTGCAAAGGCTCCATGTGCCATGTGACGACAGAGGAGAAGCCAGGCAGAGCCCCGGCCTGCATCCCCCTCCTCACCACCGGACTCTGCCCCGAATGGGAGACACCACCTGAACCGGAAGAGGCCGGAAGCAGCAGTCAGCCCCGTGTTGGTGGTGACGCACCAGGCACCGCTCATCAAGCAGGTCCAGAAATCACTCTCAGCCCTCAAAGCAACACAGGAACCATGAAGGATAAGAGCAGCCAATGAGCATGCTGGGTGAGGACTCACGGTGGGTGAGGCATGGCGCCAGGGGCTTAGCCACACGGTCACATTTGACGCTCCCACCAGCCCATGAGGGAGGTGTTGTCACTACCCCACTTACCAGATGCAGAAAGCAAGGCCCAGGGAAGCTAAGGAGCTGGCCTCAGCCTGATGGGAGCTTCGGAAAGGGGGCTCCTGCCATGCCCTCCAGCTACCTTCCCTGGCACTCAATTCTAGAAACCAAGCTGCCTCCCCCCACCCCTTACTTTCTCTCTGTTTTTTTAAGATTTATTTATTTATTTGTAAGTCAGAGCTACAGAGAGAGACAGAGATACAGAGAGATCTTCCATCTGCTGGTTCACTCCCCAGATGGCTGCAACAGTCACAGCTGGAACAGACCGAAGCCAGGAGCCAAGAGCTTCATCCGGGTCTCCCACATGGGTGCAGAGGCCCAAGGACTTGTCCCATCCTCCGCTGATTTCCCAGGTGCATTAGCAGACAACTGGATGAGAAGTGGAGCAGTCAGAACTCGAACCAGTGCCCGTATGGGATGCCAGCATCACAGGCAGAGGCTGTGCCCACTATGCCACAGCACCGGCCCCCACCCCCTTTCTGAACCCCTTTTCCACCTGCTTCCCCAGGACCACCCTCTCTTCAGATGTGCACCTTGGCCTCATCTTGTCCCCAGGGGTAATTGGATGAAAGCATTTAGTACCGAATTATTGATGAAAACTTTATTTACCAAGCATACTGAGCTTTCCCCAGAAACAGCCTCCTTCCCAGAGACCCAGAAGCACAGCACCTTCTACGTGGCAACAGGGGCTTTGGTTGGGGGCAGGATGGCTCTACGGGTCCTGACACCAGACTCAGGGCTGCCTCCCCCGTCTAGCTCACAGCATCGTCTCTGAACCACCCTTCTCCAGAGCACCTCTCTCCCCAGGGAACCCCCTCCCTTCCCACTGCGTGGGATCTCAGCTCACCCCTCATTCTCTCCAGCTCCCAAAGCCACCCCCAACCCACAAGCTGTTAGAGAGTGTGCCTGTGTCACTGGTGCTATGTCCAGTCCCCGCTTCCAGCCAATGGTGCCTCTACGCCCTCTTTCGTGCCCCGCCCTTTGGAATATGTAAATTGGCTGTGAGGGGAGTGGCCATTTCTCCTGAGACACTGTGAGCAGCCCCCACGCTTTGGAGGAGGGAATTAGCTGGGTGACAGGTGACAGGACAAGAGGCAGGGGAGGCAAGGGAGGCAGAGCTGCCACGAGACAGAGATGATGTGTCTCTGGATTCCACGGCCGTTCCGCTCAGAGTGGGTGCCTGGGAGTGGTGATCAGCCACAGGCACACATTGCAGACCGTTATTCTGTAACTTCTCTAACAAGAGCCCTGGCATGGTAATCAAGGGAAAGGGAAAGGGAAGGAGAGCAGCCCTGGGGGAGCTCAGGGCGGTGCTGCCGGGGCCCCTGCCCAGCTCCCCTCCACCACCGTCAGAGAGAAGGGCTTGGCTCCGGGCAGTGCCGCCGCTGAGGGCGGATCTCCCCCTCGCGTGGAGGTTTGCAGCAGCAAACCTTTCAGGGCACTTGCTCTAAAGAAGTCAGCGAACGAGGCAGCCCCAGCTCGGGAAGGGTCACTCTGCAGCACCAATGGGATGGAGACCTGGGCCCCATCTAGACCGCAGGAGGCATGGGTCCTATTCGGATGGAGGCATGGGCTGCTTTTGGATGGAGGCCCCCATCTGGGTGGAGGACACGGGCCCGTCTGGACGGAGGCATGGGTGCAGAAGTGGGTTACCTCTGTCTTCAGGCTCAGAGCTCAGTGATCAACTCCTTCTAACCCTCCGGGCCATGACTGCCTAAACTCAAGCGAGACACAAATCCTGTACTACTGGGGGCTTAGTATGTGGTATCGGGTGCTGAACGCTGGGGCACGGTTGTGTCTGCTCACAGCCCTCCTATCTCAAGAACCATCTCTGGAGTTGACTGTGGTTGTGGGAACCAGAGAGAAGGAAACGGGAGGCAGAGGAGTAAGTGGGCCTGCTGAAATCCATGACGAGTCCTCTGTCCACGAAGCTAAGCATGTAGTAGGTATGCAAAAATCGCAGGTGGACTCTCCAGCCGCACTAGAAGGCAGAATTTCTAATGAGTTTCTAGATTGTTCCTTCACTGGGTTCTTTCAGGTGCAGCCTCCTTGCTGTGGTGGTCCCCTAAGATGCACGACCAGGAGTCTCAGGGCTGAGTGCCTACCAGCTCCGACCTCCACTGCACCCCTCTTACACTGGCAGTGCTGGCAAGCCCTGCTTGTCCATTTGTTCATCAGCACACGGGCCCTACAGGGAGACCCCATGCAGGCGGCTGTGGCGAAGTGCTAGCTTTGCAGTGCCCGGGGCAAGAGGGTGCACGAGGACGGGCAGGGCGACTGGCTCAGGCTTCTACCTAACTGTACAACACTCTCAGGGAGCCGCGCGTGGGGGTGCTGTGCCCCGCCCAGCTCCCCTCCTTCCAGAAGATGGGTCTCTCGGGAGCCCCTCTGTACCAGATCACGGCAGCGTCTTCCCTTCCTCCTTTCCAGCCCTCTTCCCAGGCAGGCACATCCAGCCACCTCCTGAAGGGCCTGCAATCTGGCCTCTTACTCCCACACCAAACCGGCGGCTGGCGGCCGCCTGGGGAAACGCATGAACTGGAGGCCAGCTGCTCAGGCTCCAGTCCAGGTGCCACTGCTGATTGCTTTTCAAAAAACCTGGATAACTGACTTTACCCTCTGGGCCTCGCTTCCATCATCTGCAAAACGGATGGCTAGGAACAGCACCCACTTCAAAGGGTTCGTGAGGATTAAAGGAACCGATGTTGTTACAGGTTTCCCATAGGGACCACCACGGCGTAAGGACTGCAAGTCGGAAGGGGCTTGTGTGCACTCAGAAGCCAAGGATTGGGGCCGGTGCTGTGGTGCAGTAGGTTAATCCTCTGCCTGTGGCATCAGCATCCCATATGGACACCGGTTCTAGTCCTGGCTGCTCCTTTTCCGATGCAGCTCTCTGCTTTGGCCTGGGAAAGCAGTGGAAGATGGCCCAAGTGCTTGGACCCCTGCACCTGCACGGAAGACCAAAAGGAAGCACCTGGCTCCTGGCTTCGGATCGGCGCAGCTCCGGCCTCTGTGGCCATATGGGGAGTGAACCAACAGAAGGAAGACCTTTCTCTCTCTGTCTCCCTCTCACTGTCTGTAACTCTACCTCTCAAATAAATAAATAAAATCTTTTAAAAAAGAAAAAAGAAGTCAAAGATTAAACCAATATCGGCCGGCGCCGCGGCTCACTAGGCTAATCCTCTGCCTTGCAGTGCCGGCACCCAGGTTCTAGTCCCGGTCGGGGCTCCGGATTCTGTCCCGGTTGCCCCTCTTCCAGGCCAGCTCTCTGCTGTGGCCAGGGAGTGCAGTGGAGGATGGCCCAAGTATTTGGGCCCTGCACCCCATGGGAGACCAGGATAAGTACCTGGCTCCTGCCATCAGATCAGCGCAGTACGCCGGCTGCAGCGCGCCGGCCATGGCGGCCATTGGAGGGTGAACCAACGGCAAAAGAAGACCTTTCTCTCTGTGTCTCTCTCTCTCTCACTGTCCACGCTGCCTGTCAAAAATAAAATAAAATAAAATAAAACAAAACAAAACCAATATCATGGATCGATCTGGGTGGGGATGGGGTGCCGGGGGGGCATCTTGATTCTCCAAACTCAGCAAAGTCAATCCCACAAGGACTCTGAATAATCCACTGCAGCCACTGAGTAGTGGTCCCTGGAAGGGCCCCCATGCACCTGCTCTTGTCCCTCCTGCAGGTGCCAGGCACGTCTTCACAGTGCTCCCCTCAGCCCGAGCCACACACTATCCCCTCCCCTCTCTCCAGTCACCTCCTACTGACAGTCTCCTGTCTTTCCCTAAACTTAAGGCCATTTCCCCAAAAGCCCAAGCACAGCCATCCCTCCCCAGGTAACATACACAAGGAAGCATGACACACCCATCAGAAGAAGGGGCTCCAGTGCAGTGAGGAAGGCAGGAGGGACGATGGACATTGGGACTAGGAGAAGGCCAAGGCCGTGCTGAGCATCAGAGGCACTCAGAGCAGAAGGCACCTGCGCCACGTGAGTGAGGAGGAGGGGGCAGGCTGGGGAGCTGAGCTGCCCAGCTGCCTAGGGCTGCCACCCCTGCGGGAGCACCACGCCCAGCACTCAGCTCACTGCCCCACAGCAGGGGCGGCCTGCAGCTCTCGGGAGGCTGAGATGTGTCCCCAGAGAGCCAGAGTCTGTTCGCCCCTTCTCTCCCCCTCCTGGGTGGTCTCTTTGGCAAAGCCCCTCTGGAATCTCCATCTCTCCCTTCTTTCTTACATTTATTTTTCTTAAGTAGTTTTATGGAGGTATAATTAACATATCATAAAATTCATTGTAAAGTGTATAATTTGATGGCTTTCAGCAGATTTATAGAGCTGTATAACCACCCCCACAGTACTATTTAAGAATATTTCTATCAGGGGCCAGTGCTGTGGTACAGCAGGTTACAGTCTCTGTCTGCAGCTCCTGCATCCCTTAAAGGCATGGGTTTGAGTCCCGACAGCCCCACTTCTGATCCAGCTTCCTGCTAATGGCCTGGGAAAGCAGGTGAGGATGGCCCACGTCCTTGGGCTCCTGCAGTTGTGTGGGAGAGCCAGACAAAGCTCTCCTGCTTCCTGGTTTCAAACCCAGCTGTTGTGACCATTTGTGGAGAGAACCAGCAGATGGAAGATCTCTCTGTAAGTCTGCCTTTCAAATAAATAAATAAAATTTTGTTTTAAAAAAGAAAATTCCCATTACCCCAGTAAGTTCCTTTGTGACCATTTGCCGACAGTAACTGTTCCCGCCCCAATCCTAGCCAAGCACCAATCTCATTCTGTTCCTGCAGATTTGCTTTTCCTGGATATCCCATGGGCTCACTCGATGGTTTTTACATCTGGCCTCTCCGGCTTAGCATGGCATTTTTGAGGTTCTCTTTATGGCAGCATACATCTGTATTTTACTCCTTTTTATAGGTGAATAATATTCCATAGTATGGCTATGCCGCGTGTGTTCATCCATTCACCAGTTGCTGAACATGTATTATTCTGAGGCTGTTATGAACGATTCTTCTGTGAATATCTGTATGCAAATCATTTCCTGGACATGTTTTCATGCTCTTGAGTAGCAACTTAGTAGAAATTTCAGGGCCATCTAGTAAATTCATGTTTCACTTACAAAACCGCCAATTTCCAAAGCAGCTGTACAATTTTACATCCCCACCAGTACTGTACGAGCTTCCATTTTTTGAGTTTAGAATTCTAACCACCCAGTGGGTGTGAAGTAGTGCATTATTGTGCTTTTTATTTGCATTTCCCTACTGACTAATGATATTGAGCATGTTTTCATGTGCATGTTAATCACTTGTGTATCTTCTTTGCTACTGTGTCTGTTCAAATATTTTGCTCATTTTTAAAATGACTTGTTTGACTTCTTATTCTCATGTTATGAGAGTTCGTTCTGCATTTTGAATGTAAGCCCTCGTCAGAAATATGATGTGCAAATATTTTCTCCAAGTCTGTGCCGTGTCTTCTAATTTTCTCAACAGGGTCTTCCAAGAAACAGAAGCTCTAGTTTTGGTGGAATCTAACTTCAAGTTTTCTCTGAAGGATTGTGTTTTGGGAGTCACTGCCCTAAGATCATACCTAAGGGGGGCTGGCACCATGGCACAGTAGGCTAATCCTCCACCTGCGGCACTGGCTCCCATATGGGCGCTGGTTCATGTCCCAGATGCTTCTCTTCTGATCCAGCTCTCTGCTATGGCCTGGGAAAGCAGTAGAAGATGGCCCAAGTCCTTGGGCCTCTGCACCCACGTTGGAGACTCGGAAGAAGCTCCTGGCTCCTACTTCAGATAGGCACAGCTCCAGCCATTGTGGTCATTTGGGGAGTGAACCAATGGATGGAAGACCTTTCTCTCTGTCTCTCCCTCTCACTGTTTGTAACTCTACCTCTCGAATAAATAAAATCTTTAAAAAAAAGATCATACCTAAGAAATCATTGTCTTAGGTCACATTTTTTTCCCCTAGAATGCTATGTGTTTTTTTTTTTAAGATTTTATTTATTTATTTGAGACGTAGAGTTACAGACAGCAAGAGGGAGAGACAGAGAAAAAGGTCTTCCATCCACTGGTTCACTCCCCAAATGGCCACAGCCAGGAGCATTTTTTGGGTCTCCCACTTGGGTACAGGGGCCCAAGGACTTAGACCATCTTCTACTGCTTTCCCAGGCCATAGCAGAGAGCTGGATCTAAAGTGGAGCAGCTGGGACTAGAACCTGTGCCCATATGGGGCGCCGGCACTGCAGGGGGAGAATTAGCCCACTGCGCCATAGCTCCAGCCCTGAATGTAATGGTTTTTATGTTTGTATTTGCCTCTGAGATCCCTTTTGAGGTATTGGTCATGTATGGTGTGAGGAAAGGGTCTGAGCTTGTCTTTCCTGCCTCTTTTTCCAATCATGCCAATGGTCACCAGGAGCCCACCTCTGGGGATGGCTTCCAAACACTGCTGTGACTGACTGACCATCTCTTGGTCCATTCCTCCTCAGCCACCTCAGGGCACCAAGGAGAAAGGCCCGGGGCTCTCCCCCAGGCAAACCCCTTGCAGAAAAAGAGCATGCCTCCCCACTGAGAGAGGTTGCCCAATGCTTACACTCAGAGTTAGCGGATAGCAGTGACGGCGGCCCCCTGAGGCTGACGTGGTGGAGGCGGGAGACCAGCCTCCTGCCCCGTCCTTCCCACCACCTTGGGCTGACAGAAGCCAGGGTTTCCTCCCTCTCAGGGCACACAAAGCTCCACCAGACCCGCGATGGGCAGCCTCTGTCAGGAGACAGGAAAGAGGCAGTCTATCATCTGCAGACACCTCATCAGGTCCATGTGAGCATCAGATAAACGGTTTTTCTCCCAGGGGGCCTGAGTCACACGCTGCCAGAAGCAGGGAACCGGGGGCCTGGGAGTGAGGGCGGAAGGCAGACAGCAGCTCAGCAGAGGCCGGCTCGTTAGGAAGCTCACATGTGCTGATGTCCATTCCCAGGCAATCTCTCCCTGCCTGCGGCACACAAACAGGAAAATGCCAGTGGTCTCTGGCACTCTCTGTGCCTGGTTCCCAGGCGGGCAGTGTTGCCAGGATGGCAGATTGGGGAGACGGCTACAGGTGTCACGCAGCCCCAACAGGAAGCACAGGATCCCTGGGGGGCTGGCTCAGGCATTGGCTCCCCACGTTCCAGCCCGTGTATGTTGAAACGGCTTCCTGCATCCAGGACCAAGGCTTCTCTCTTTCAGAGACCACCAAGCACTTCCAGAAATCTTCCCTGTCCAGGTGGGCACCTGTTGCTGCTGTCAGACTGTTCAAGGAACACACATGGAGAATGGCAGGAGGATGCCAGGTGCAGCTGCCTTTGTGGAAACGGATGAATGGGGTGGGGTGGGCTCTCAGCCTGGCCCACAGGGGTCCTCCACCTGCTGCTTCCATGCCTGCCCCCCGTATCACCTACTTGTCACACGCAGTCGGGAGGAAGGCGAGCTCCCCAGTGGGTAAGGGTTGGAAAGAGCCATGGCAACGGCCTTGACCTGGCGCCATTCTTACAAGTGCAGATGGAGAAACGGAGGCCCAGAGGTGGGGAAAGTGTGCCCAGGCCACAGTGTAGGAGCAGCCTGAATCCAGCCCAGGTCAGTGCTCTGCCTCTACCCGCTGACCAGCACCTGCCCACATGGGAAACAGATCGACCAGTTTCAGTAATAAAAAAACTCAAGATCCAGTTGAAACTATTGAGTTTGGTAGCAAATGAACACAAGGATTCCTAAAAGTGGGGCCTTGGTTGCATTTATTCAATAAGAACACAGAATACTAAGAAAATATTCAAGGAATAGAATTAACCCTACAATAAAATCATGTGATAATTCAGGGCTGTAAAGTCTGAAAGAAAAACACTAAAAGCCTCTAGAAAGTTGTTGCATTTGTTCAATTAATCATTCATTCAAAACATCTATTGATTACAATACATTAAGCATGTTTAAAATTTTGAGCTTTTGACGATGCCTAAACTCCCCCACTGATCAACCAGGCAGCACTGATCATTGTTTGGGAAACTGGTCGAGGGAAAAAAATAAGCATTGAAGTGCTTGCTTATATACACTACACTTCCACAGGAGTAAGTTTCTTCTCCTTCCTCTTTCTAAAAGGTTTATTTTATTTGAAAGGCAGAGTTATAGAGATGGGGGAGGGAGGGTAGAAAGAGAGAGAGAGATTCCATCTACTAGTTTACTTCCCAAATGGCCGCAATGGCCAGAGCTGGGCCAGTCTGAAGCCAGGAGCTTCTTCCGGGTCTCTCATGTGGGTGCAGCAAGCCAAACTACTTGGGCCATCCTCCACTGCTTTCCCAGGTGCATTAGCAGGAAGCGGGATCAGAAGTTGGAAGTGGAGCAGCCAGGACAGGAACCAGCACACATGTGGGATGCCAGCACTGCAGGCAGTGGCTTAACCCCTTATGCCAGAACTCCGGTCCCTAAGGTTTTTTTGGTTTTTGTTTTTGTTTTTTTGTTTTGTTTTGTTTTGTTTTTACAAAAATAATGCAGTTTGCAAATGCAGAAGGAATGATGGAAGTGGAATATTAGCACTGTGTGAACTCTGATACGATGCTAAAGCTGGGCATCACAGAGAGGGGCAGACACAGTGGGCCTCTGAGGGAGGACTACAGGGGCTGAAGAGCACTTCCCAGTGGAGCAGGTCTGGCCCGTGAAGCTCTCGCTTCCAATATTCAGGAGATGCGGCGGACAGATGGACGTGCCAGACACCACTGCTGGGGTGCGATCAGGGAACCCTGGCTATGAGGACACAGGACAAACAACCCGGCTTCTTCAACAGGTGGATGTCAAGAAGAAACAAGAGATTAGAGGGAGAACTGTAGGGTAAAGACATAACCAACTGCAACTTAAGGAGTTTCTTTAGGAGCCTGATTCAAACACACATATTGGGGGAGAGAGAGAGAGAGAGAGAGAGAGAGAGCGAGCCAGAGAAGTTTGAACACGCCCTGAGTATTTGAGGGTATTCCGGGATTATTATAAATTTGCTTAGATGGGATAATGGTTTTGTGGTTATTTTCTCTAAAGAGCCCTTATCTTTTAGAGATACACTCTGAAATATTTACTGCTGAACTGATAAGATATATTGGAATTGCTTCCAAACAGGAGGCTAGATAGAAACAGATAGCCCTGGGCTAATAATTGTTGAAACTGAGTGATGGGTAGAAGTGGGTCCATTATACGATTCTCTCCACTTTTGTGCATGTTTGAAATTCTCCATTATAAATATGTCAGAAGCATTTTTTGAGCCCCTCCTAGGTGACACATGTGGAGAACTCAACAAGCAAAGCAGAGACGGAAGAAACACCAACACTCGTGGAATTGTTGCCACAGTAAGAGGAAACAGGGAGGGAGAGACAGACAAGAAATAAACAAATGCACTAGATAATTTTGCATATTAATTTATGTTGCTGAAAATGAAGCAGGGATGCAGAAGGGAGGGTTATCTAGACCAGAAGCTCAGGAGAGAACAGAGCCAGCCATGCACAGGGGCAAGGGTGGGCAGCACAGGCCACACAAGGATTGGGCACATGTTCACTTGCTCAAAAAGGAAGAGGCAGTGAGGGCCAGGTGGCCCTGAGGCAGGAATGACAGGGGTGCCTGGGTACAGCAGGAAGGCTGTGGCTCAGGGGCCTGGGCAGAGAGGATGGAGTGGGGTCAGAGGACAGAAATTCAGCTTTATTACAAGTGAAAGGAGAAGGTACTCGAAGGCTTTAAAGAGGAGGACAGTTTCTGAAGTCCTTTGGACTGTAGCAGGTGCAAGAGTAGAAGTGGAAGGCTGGAGCTGGACACTGAGCCAGCGAAACCTGTCAGTGGCCTGGGAGCAGTTACAGAGCACAATACTCCAGGACAACCCGACTTTTCTTAGTTCAACCAGATCTGGCCATTTGTTGATAGGAGGAGACGTGGGGAGCAATGGACATGAGGAGAAAGTCAAGAGTTGCACCGGGATGCACTGAGTCTGCGGCGCCTGCTGGCCCTGCACGGGGAGGCGTCAGGTGAGCAGGTGTGGAGGTGAGTGGAGCTCAGGTTGGGCTAGAGATGTCACAGACAGGATAGAGGCTATGTGGAGCTGTAAGCTTTTCCACTCGGGCTCAAAAAAGAGCACTCAGGGGAGGCCCCCAGAACCTCAAAGGAAACAGTCCTGGAACAGAAAGAAGTGCCAAACTGCTTTCCATTTCCAACCCCAGAGCCCAGTGTCCGCCTCCGCCCACACTGGCCCCGCACTTAGCTGACCACACTGCGGCTTCGCTTCACTGGAAGGCTACGCAAATCCTTCCCCAGCTCAGCTCCTGTCACTCAAGTCCTGCGTTCCTTAAGGGCATTCTGAAAAACCATTTAATTATTATGAAGGCTTCCTATCCCTCAGAGTAGCTGGGAATGATCTTTCCCTCCTTGGAACTCCTGCATCTGTATCTGCCTTTCTCTCTTTCTCCTTCTCTCAACCCAAGACTATGTTTATCTGAGCCCAGTCTCCACCCCCACCACCACCACCCTGCTCTGTGAGACTGTGATCTCCCCAGCAGCAGAGACTGGGTCAGCCCCAGCACTGTGTTCCATCACAAAGAAAATAAATATTTTTGGAGCCTGGGTCTCCTGAGTGGTTCCAGCAGCAAAGCATACCACGTTGCTGAAGAAGGCTTAAAAGCCTGGTGCCATAGCAATGTCAACCCAGATCAGCAAAGGAAGCTGGCTGGCTGCCTCTCCCATTCTCTAAGAGGGTATTCAAGGATACTTGTTCATCTCCCAAAAGCTTCTAGGTTAGAGAGAAACATCATGTACCAGACAGACTGCCCACCCAAGCAGAGTGACACTGTAGTATAGTGGTCATGTGCAATAGTTTAGTCTGCACGCAGAATCACAACTTAAGATCTGCTGTCCCTGTTCATCTACCTGTCTCCGGTACACAGATCTCTCCCTCACACCTTATGACCAATCCTGTCAGTCATGTAACTCTCCACTTGCAAAATAAGACAACCACTTATCCAAAAGCACAAAACCAGGGCGTTGAGTAGAATCCAGAAAGGATATTGTCATAGTTCGTTTTATTGTGCGAGAACTCAACACTTGGCACTATACAATGTATACTGGAAAGAGGTTAATTAGGCTCAGGGTTCTGGTGGCTGAAAAGTCCACACAGCGTGCCGTCAGCTTCTGCTCAGGGTCCCTGACCGTGCCTCAGGATGGCAGATGGCTTGTGCGGTGGGGGCATGTGAGAGGGTGGCAAGCAGAGTGTGAAGAAGAAGGACTCAGGAGATGCGCCAGACTCACAACAGCCCACTCTTGTGAGTACGAATCTATCCCAGAAAAGCTGGAACTCCTGTGAGACAGCATTGATCCCTTCTATGGGTGATGCTGGCAATGACACAATCACCCCCTGCTATAGGTCCATCTCAATGATTTTTCAGATTTATGTATTTATATATGCATATATGCATTTTATTTATTTATCACACACACACATGGTGGGGGGGGGCACTGCCATATATATAGGCTCACTCCTAAAATGGCTGAGGCTGGGCTGCTCCAAGGTTGGGAGCCAGGAACTGCATCTGGGTCTCCCACATGGGTGACAGGGACCCAACCTGACCCATCACACACTGCCTCCCAAGGTCTGCATTAGCGGAGGCTGCAGTCAGGTGCTAGACTCTGATGTGGGGCCTGGGCATCTTAGCTGCATCTTAACGCAAGGTCAAGGCCTCGTCTCTTCAAGGATCCATCATCACTCAACACAGCCTCACTGAAGAGCAAGCTTCCAGTACATGAACACTGGGAGGCATAAACCACATCCAAACCATAGCAGACATGATATAAAAGTACTAATGAATAAAGTATAAGTAAGTTAACCATTGTATATAAGTTTGTGCCTTCATATGATTTCTACCTGCCCCAATAAATGAGCTGAGCTGATGGACCGGGGGAGGTCATCTTGCACAGTGGCCTTGATAGTCCCTTACCAACCTCCTCGGGCCCAGGGCCCAGTCTTACAGTGCGGCCTAGCCAGTTCTACTGCAAGGAAAGCGGGTGATTAAGCCTAGAGACACCCTGGATTTCCACCTTTGATGCTGCAAAGCCCCACTGGCCTGGAACAGGTCAGATGCATTCTGGGATCCCGTGGCAGAGTGGCGGTTCACTGCTGCCCACCAGAGGAATGCAGGCATCCTCGTGTGTCAGAACAGCCAGGACGGAAGTTTGGAAAACCTAACAGGCTGACTGGGGTTCCTCTCCATCACCTCCAGCCTGGCAGGCTTTCTCAGGCTGCAGCACCGTGCACAAAGTACCCTAGCAGGCAGAGTTCTGTGCACCAGACTGGACAGCGTGGCTCCTGGGGCACACGTCGCACAGACGGAAGTCTAGCTCCATGAGGACCGCTCAGGAGTTTGAAACTGGGGGCATTCCCTTTGGACAACAGCTCACCCATGGTTAAACAAGTGTAAGAAACATTGCTGTAGTGAAGAGATCTATTTGTGTTTGACTTGGCGACTCTCCGTCATTTGACCACACAACCATTTTCTCTCACATTTCTGTCGCAGATGCTTATGGAGACGCTGCTTGACGTCTCCGTGGTCTACTCGCTCTGTTTTTGGATATGGCACATGCTATGGGCACTCAAGGAATCACTGAGATCTTCAGCACGAGGCCACAGATGTCCTGGTTCAGAGCAAGAATGAGAGTCTCAGTGCTGGAGCGGATCCGTGAGCGGCCCAGCTCACGCTGCTGGTTAGAGAGGAACAGCAGGGGCCTCGCATCTCCAGCAGCAGGCCAGCACTTGGGCTCTGGAGGAGCACAGCGTGAGGCCCACACGATGGCGTCAGTGCCGGAGTGACCTGCAAGGCCTGGCCTGGCTCTGGCGTCTGCCTACAGTGCATCCGTGTCCATCCGGCACGCTCCCCGCCCCAGGACATCTCCCGCTGGGCTCCACTGTGGCTGGAAGCCCTGCTGTCCACTGTCTTCCGTTGGGTCCTAGGACTTCCCCACTAACTCACAGAGGGCTGGCAGCCTGATGGACAGCCCCCAGGGGCCCCTGCTCAGAACTTGAGAAACCAGAGACCCAGAAAAAGGTTTGCTTTGGCCTAACATAGAAGTTTTGCTTTGCTTTTAATTGAATTGATTTTTGCAACACAGTGTGCCACAAAATTGACTCAATGGATCAAAGAACTGAATAAAAAGGCTAAAACTATACAATTCTAAGAAAACATAGGCATAAATATTGGTGAGTAGGATTAAGTAACGGGTTTCGAAGATACAACATGAAAGCACAAAGCAACAAAACAAAGTAATAGGTAAATTGGATTTCTTCAAAATTTAAAACTTTCATGTTTCAAAGGATGTTATCAAGTCAGTTACAAGATAACTGACGGAATGAAAGAAACTAGAACTAAGTAGCATTATCTGATAAGAACATATACGCAGGACATATAAAGAACTCTCAGAACTCAACAATAAAAGGACAAACAACCCAATCTTAAAATGGGCAAAGGAATGGAAAAGACCTAGCTTTGAAGATAACCCACGGATCCAACAAAGCGTGTGAAAAGATAGTCAACAGCATTGTCATGGGAGAAATGCAAACCAAACCACCATGAGGTGCCACTTCACGTCCATTAGGATGGCTAAAATAAAAACTCTAGATAATAACAAGTATTGGCAAGCAGGTAGAGAACTTAGAAGACCCACACATTGCTTGTGGGAGTGTAACACGCTATGGCTAATTTGGAAAACAATTTGAAAGTCTTCAAACAGATCCAGAGATCTCAATCCCAGGTATGTTCTCAAGAAAATGGAAAACGGATGTCCACAGAAAAATGTGTACATGAACATTTACAGGAGAAATTTACAGAACATTTACATTTTATTTGGAACAGCCAAGAAGTAATAAGATATAATAATGAAATAAATAACCCAAAGGTCCACCAACTGATGAATGGACATGCAAATTATGATAGATCTATACAATGGAATAGTATTCAGCCATAGAAAGGAATGCCACAACACCGATAACCTTAAAAACATGATGTTAAGTGAACAAAGCCAACTATAAAAGACCACATGTTGTGTGATTCTATTTATGTGAAATGTCCAAAGCAGACAAATCCATAGAGATGGAAAGTTGCCAGGGGCAGGGGAGAGCTGGGCATGCTAAGTGATCATTAATGGGTAAGGGTTTCTTCTCGGGTGATGGCTGCACAACTTTGTGAATCTGTTAAAAAAAACCACTTTCACGGTGAATTTTATGGTACAGGAGTTGTATTCCAATATTAAAGAGAAAGACAGAGTGAGCACACTGGTGCCCCATCCCTTCCCGTGGCCTGCAGCTGGCTCCCCTCACTGATGGGGGGTTCTGTAGACACTGGCCTGAGAACTGGCAGCCCTCCTGGGAGCGAGGCACTGACCATGCCTCACTGTCTACCCTTCTACCACCCTTCCGTCCAGCCCTGCGTCTCCACCCTGTCTCTCTCCCTCGCGGCTTTTGCTGCTGTTTCAAACAGGCAGGGTACACTCCTCAGGCACTGGCCAGCTGCCTGTCATGTGGGGAGCTGCCAGGGATTTGAATTTTGAACGTCAGCTTAGCCGGCTGTGTGTTTTACTTGGAGAGGACTCCCTCTGCACATGAACTTTTCCAACCTCAGAAGTAAATCTTGGGGCTGGCATTCTGGCTCAGTGGGTTAAGCCACTGCTTGCAATGCTGGCATCCCACATGAGCGCTGGGTAGAGTCCCAGCTGCTCTACTTCCCATCCAGCTCCCTGCTGATGCACCCGGGGAAAGCAGGGGAAGGTGGCCCAAGGGCTTGGCTTCCTGATGACCATGTAGGAAGCCCAGTTGCAGTTCCAGGATCCTGGCTTCAGCCTGGCCCAGCACCAGCCTGCCATTGTGACATTTGGGGAGTGAACCAACACATGGAATATCTCTCCCCCCACCTTTCCCTCTGTAACTCTGCCTTTCAAGTAAATAAATAAATAGAAATCTTAAAAAAAAAAAAAAAAGGAGAAGAAGTACATGCATCCCCCACTTTTATCCCAGAATGCAACTTGGACGTGGAATCTGTTTGCACGTTAGGGACCACCCTGAATCCACGCACGGCTGTTTCATGGCACCCTTTTCCACGAACTGTCTGAAGACCCCCCTGGGTGCATGGACTTCCAAATTTTCTTGGATCAAAAGATATTTTTCAATTCCATTTTCCATGAGCTTTTTTTTTTTTAAAGTACTCTTAGATATTGTTCATGGAAAGTACACAAGAAATAGCTGCTGGTACAATAGTAATTGTAAGATTCAAGCTTCATGAACTTGAGTAAGAAGTAGAGTTGAAAAGTGAATTCTTCTCCCAAACCCCTTCCCAGGGTGTATTCTAGGAAAAAGTCTTCCTGATGGTCAGAGTCTAGAGACAGCGTCACACCAAAGTCCCCAGAGTTCAGGAAGCAGCGTGGACTATGTAAAGGTGTGAGACATTCCGCAAGGAGCCCCCAACCCCAAAAAGCCCTGCATTGGTCTCCACATGGACCCTTGTCTGCAGAGCCCGGGGCAGCTGAAGCCACAAGATCGCTCACTACCTATGGTGCACGGGGTGCTATGGCCGGGCCCCAGCACCCCACAGCAGGAATGGCCAGGGCTGATGGAGCAGGCTGTTTCTGATGCTGGCTCTGGGCAGGCAGCAGTAGCAGGAAACTCTGCACTTAGCCGTGAGGGAAAGACGAGCAGGCAAGATGAAAGCTCGCAGTAATGGAACAAAGACATAAGCCTTAGCTATTTTTGCTCATTGCCTAAAGATAGATAACATTGGAATGTATTGCTTGCCCTGGAATCTCAATAGGGTCTCACACCCTATTGCCTTCACACTCTACCCTCACATCCTTTTCCAGGTTCCCAAGGCCCAGCATGGTCACCTGAAAGACCAGTTCCAGGAATTCACCTCCACCTGCTGCCTTCTACCTCTGTCCCCATCCCTCGCCCTCCTAGAATCTAAAAAGGCCCAGCCCCCTGGGATCAGGGCCTTCTGCCACGTGTTCCATCAATGTGCACGCTGGCAGTTGGTCACCCACCTCTAGGAATTTATTTTCTCTGAATAAATTTGGTCTGGCTGTAGATTCATACACTGCCTCTTCTCTATCCTGCGCCTCTTTTCCTAACGCTCAGGGTTGTAGATCATGCGTGTACTCGGGAGGTTTGTGTGGGCAGAGACCCAATGCATGAGCAGGAGAGCAGTGCCCAGGAGATCTGTGGTCTGACACTGCCACCGCCCAGGGTGTGCAGGGGGCCACTGGCCACAGGGGAGGGGACAGGGAGGAGAAGGGGACAGAGCCCACCACTTCCTGGACTGCTGTTCCCATTCCAAGCATGCATGGTAGCAGTGGGATCAGACATCAGTGCGCAGACAAGGGCACTCCACCAGCCATCTGCCCCATTCATTGGGTGGATCAAGAGAAGAGGAAGGAGGGAGAGAGTGAAGCAGACAGAACGTGCCAGCTCAAACCCCGGAGCTCATGGCTCCAGTGCTCCGCCCAGCCTGGCTTTTCTCGGTCTGATTCCTCACTCCCTGTGTGTGTCCATCTGTGGTCATCTGATTGCAGCTCCCCACAGACCTGGTCCAGTCCCAGTGAAACACTGGCGGCGGAGGGGCCACCTCCTGGGCGAAATCCAATGTTTCAGTCTCTGATTGCTCCCTACAGCCGATCAAATGTGATTTTCCAGTTGAGAGAGAGAGAAAAAAAATAAACTTTCTGACCTAAAAGACACAGGCTTTCTATGATGATCTGAACAGGTGGGGGCTCAACCCTGCAGCCTCTGTTTTCTGGGACTTCCAGTGAATACAAAAAGGAAAGCTTCCGTGTCCGCCTATGCACGTCTGTTGGCACATGTACACAGGTTGTGTGCAGATGGGTGCCTGCATGTGACATGGGCACGCCATCTGCCTTTGAGACTGGACAATGCGGCCACTGCACTCAGAGAACCTGCAAGGAAGCAGGAGAGAGCAAAGCCTTGAGGGGCAGGGGACAGAGCCTCTCTAGACAGCTGGACAAGGGGGCCAGGTCCTGTGGGGAGGGAGGACAGCAGAACAAGAGGGCATGGGTGTGCATCACAGACAGGAATGACTTAGAAGCGACCGTGGTCTTTCCAGGGTCAGCTGGGGCACTCTAAGTGGTATGTGTAGCTGGGAGCTGTAGAGCTAGGATCATGGGGTCTTGACAAGCCAAACTCACTGGTGGCATGTACCAGACCCTCCTCAAAGGAGAGGAGAACATAGGGAGGGAAGAGTGGAGACGCAGACGAGAGCAGATGCGGCACAAGCCAGGCCACCTTGGGTGCTGGACACGGAGCACATGGTCTCCTCCCTCACACAGCCCCTTCATCTGGCCTTGCCTCCTCACTTCCCCTCCTCTGGTCCCCCCTCCTATAAGCCTTCCTCCTTCAGGGTCTCCTGCTGGGAAGAGCATTCTCCAAAGACAGGCTAGGCTGGCCAGCCCATGGCACCTGCTGCTCACTTTTGCAATTGCAGGGCCTTTGAGCCCACCTTGGCCCCCGGCCCAGGCCCTGCCTCACCTGCCCCAGCAGGAACCATTCGGCTATGATGTGCATGGGGCCTGTACCTAGCAACTGCTTTATTGGTTGGAGGGAGGCAGTCCTAACTCACCATTCTGCCTAAGTGCTGCTTCCTTTCTGAGCCTGCATGGGTGGGTACCAGGCAGAGCTGGGAAGGCTGCCCTGAGGAACAGGCACTTGTGCAGGAATCGTCTCCCAGCATGACAGCTCTTGGGACCTGAGTCCTCAACCCCCACCCCCCACCCCGCTCCTCAGGCTCCCTGCTTGCAAGTATCCACGTGGCCACCCCCTCCTTACCCGTCTCATCTGTGAGGGCTCCCAGAAACCCCCAGCGACTTTGTGTGGCAAATGCATTTGGAAGCATGGAATCTATTGAAAATCTAATGAGACCAGAGTAGAATAGAAAGACAAATTCAGTTTCTTTCTCACGGTTCTGGATGAGGTGTTGCTATCTCTCATTTGTCTGGCAGTGAGCCTGCCTTTGCTCAGAACTGCCCGCCAGGGCAGGGTCTGTGCACCTGAGTTAGTCTCTGGCCCTTCTCATGAACTCGCTGGCTTCAGAGCATCACACCAGGTCTCCTATGCCTGGCCCCTTTCAGGGGCTCGGAGTTCAAACCCCTGCGGCGGGGGGGGGGGGGGGTGAATTCTAGAAGGTGCACTCTAGCAGGTGCGTGGAGAGGCGGCAGCCTGGACACAGAGGAGGAAAAGGAGAGTGAGCAGATATCTGCACAGGGTCAGCTGGGGCACTCTAAGTGGTATGTGTAGCTGGGAGCTGTAGAGCTAGGATCATGGTGTCTTGACAAGCCAGACTCACTGGTGGCGCATACCAGACCCTCCTCAAAGGAGAGGAGAACATAGGGAGGGAAGAGTGGAGACACAGATGAGAGCCTCACCTCCTCCAGGAACAGTGGTGGGTGCCTGCCCTCTGGGGCTTTGGAGGCAGAAGGCACTGGCCCTGCTCAGAGAAGCCCAGGGCTGCTCATGGACAGATGGGCTCGCTGGGACCGTGAACACTCAGAAACTGGCAGCCGGGCCCAGTAGATGGCCTTCTTCCTCATGAAAGCAAGTGGCCTGGGAAGTAAGTGGGCTGTCAGTGCAAAGACGAGGGTGGCAGGGAAGGGAGTCAGGCCAGCCCAGCGGGTGACGGAGGGAAACTTGCAGGTGGAAGAGAACTGAGGAAAAGGTCCTGTGTTTGTTACTTCTCTGTCCTCTGGGCCCAGGGCAGGAGATGGCTGGAATGGAGAGAAAAGCAAAGCACATTCCCAAAGGCAGGGAGGCAGCAGGCCCTTGCTCAGACCTGCGTGGGAGAGTCCCTCCCCAGAGACAGGAACCCGCCAAGGGTCAGGCCTTCGTCCTGCTCTCACAGCTCCTGCACACTTGCGGACACCAGGCCAGAGGGTTACCAGGACAATCACTTAGACAGCGACAGGGCAGTCCCTAAGAGAGCCTTGGGAGAAGCCCAACCCCTCAACCCAGCAGAGCGGTTACATGTGTTGGAAGCAGACATGTTGGTTCCAAGGCAAGCTCTGCCACTTGCCAGCTAAGGAGTGGCCATGGACAAGCACCAGCCACCTCATCTCCCTGCGCCTTGGGTTTTCTTTTTTTTTTTTTTTTATTTTTTGACAGGCAGAGTGGACAGTGAGAGAGAGAGACAGAGAGAAAGGTCTTCCTTTGCCGTTGGTTCACTCTCCAATGGCCGCCGCGGTCGGCGCGCTGCGGCCGGCGCACCACGCTGATCCGATGGCAGGAGCCAGGTGCTTCTCCTGGTCTCCCACGGGGTGCAGGGCCCAAGCACTTGGGCCATCCTCCACTGCACTCCCTGGCCACAGCAGAGAGCTGGCCTGGAAGAGGGGCAACCGGGACAGAATCCGGCGCCCCAACCGGGACTAGAACCCGGTGTGCCGGCGCCGCTAGGCGGAGGATTAGCCTAGTGAGCCGCGGCGCCGGCCGCGCCTTGGGGTTTCATCCTCAAGAATGAGGGTTGTGCACAACCAGAGCTCTCAGCCCAGGCTCCAGCCCCTGGGAATGCTTGATCGATGTGAGCCAGTGTTCTGATCCAGTGTCCTTCCCAAAGATGGAACCCAAGAGGCAAGCTGAGATTTAGGTACAACATATTCTTTGAAGTGCTATGCATAACCATCCTTGGAAAACAGATACAAACCAAATGTCCAACATTACAGAAATTGTTTAGCAAACGATATTATACCCAAAGGTAGACAGCCAAATGGGCAGCCATTAAAAATAAGACTCTCGATTTTTTTATATCAAAATGCTTAGAATGAAGTAAGAGGCTACAAGCCTCTTAAACGAACATAGTAACAGAATTATGAGCACCATTTTGCCCACATCTTTATTATGTTTAATTCTTCAATTTTTTGACAGTAGGCATCTGTTCATTTCATATTACAAGTTTTTATTGGGGTGGGCCTGTGGCACAGCAGGTTGAACTGCTGTCTGGAGCGAGTGCATCCCATATCACAGGGCTGCTTCGAGTCCCAGCTGCTTTACTTCCAACTCAGCTTCTTGCTGATGCATCCTGGGAGGCAGTGGGTAACGGCTCAAGTGCCTGGGCTCCTGCCACCCACGTGGAAGCCCCGGATGGAGTTCCCGGCTCCTGGCTTCAGCCTGGCCCAGCCCTGACTGTTTTGGGCACTTGGGAATAGCCAACAGATGGAAGATATCTTTCTCTCTCTCTGTCTCTGTCGCTGTCTCTCTCTCTCATCACTCTTTCAAGTAGATGAAAATAAATAAGCATTTTTAAAAATCTGTCATTTATTTGAACCCAATGAAAGCATCAGGAGGTTTAAAGGCGAGGAAAGCATCTAGGCGCACACAGGCCCCTGGAGGAAGCCTCTCTGAAACCACGGAACACAGGAAGCATATCACCCATGCAGAGGGGGAAAATGAGTCTACAATAAATTTGAGTTTATCAGGAATGAATACACAATGTTTGGAGAAATTGTATTGTGTCTGGAAAAAAGGACAATAAATATGTATACGATGTAAATCTTTTACAATACATCTGTGGGGCGCCTGCTCGCTGACACCCTTGCTGGCTCGCAGGGTGAGGAGTCAGAGGTGCCTGACAGGGGAGCAGGGATCTTTGAACAGCACGGGGGGTAGCTGGCCATGCTCGGGCACTTGGCACCCCTCACCTGTGTGCAATGCCATCTGACACCTCAGAGGGCAGAGAGATGTGAGCACTGCTCTCCAGCACCTATGGGAAACACATCTCTAGATTTTGCCTCTCTGCCAGCCTCCCAGGTCTCTAAGGAAGTTACATCCTGTCTTTCGTCTACTCTTGTTCTGCTCCGGCTCCAAGTCAAGCCTCGCTCCACTGGAACAGACCCAGATTTAGGTCCCAGAATTAGGGCTCAAAGCAGGAAAGAGAGAGTCATTCAATTCAAATGAACGTTGTGCTATGTATGATGCAGGGTCCCAGGGCCCAGCAGGACTAAGCCAGGGTTGGTCTAGAGATTGCACTTATGTCAGGATACCCTTGCCAGAGTAGGAGCCTCGTGCCTTGGACGAATGGGTGGGAAAACTAGAAACGCATCCCATCTGATTGTATTTAGGTTCTCCTGAACAACAGAACATAATGACGTAAGATAGCAATATGCACAGTCCCATGTCACTTACGACAGTGGCACCTCTGAGAAATGTTCCACCGGGCAAGTCTGTTGTTGCGTGAACTTTCTTAGACTAAGATGGCCACCTCACGAGGCCATGCGATCTCATGGGACCCCCACTGTATACAGGTCTGTTCTTGACTACAACACACAGAGATCTTCCACCCACTGGTTCACTCCCCAGACGGCTACAATACCAGCATTGGGCCAAGACAAAGCCAGCAGCCAGGAACTCCATCTGGGTCTTCCAAGTGGGTGGCAGGGGACCAAGCACTTGGACCTCCGTCTGATGCCTTCCCAGGTACATCGGCAGGGAGCTGGATCAGAAGTGGAGCAGCTGGGACTCAAACAGGTACTCATAAGGGATACTAGTGCTGCAGGCAGTTGCTTAACCTGCTACATCCCAACGTCGGCCCCCAACTTTGTACATTTATAAGGTTTCTTTATAAGAAAGATCCCGAGAGCCACCCTAACTTGGCCATGGAGCTGTCAGAGCCTAAATGCAAATTTGAACCCTGTGACTAAGCAATGTCCCTCTTTCATGCTTCACCTCTTAATGTTTTTCTTGTCTCTTTCTCTAATCAGCCTTCTCCTCCAACCCAGACGTCTGATTTTCATAGCTTACTTCAAACTTAAAGATCATCTGAAAAGTCAGCCACCATTCTAATCAATTTTCAGTGTTCCCCAGAATGTTCCGGCAACACAAACAGAGATGCATGCACTGCTCCATGAGGCCGCTGAGGGACCCAGTCCACCCCTGGCCATTCTCACACAGTCCGGTTTGATGTCTCCTATCACCAGCTCTGTACTGGGATCTGGAATTTCTCCCCTAGATGTTCAAGTAGAACCCATTCTTGCCTTCTTGCCTATCCTAGTAAAGGCATGTGTAAAACCAGGTTAACCCGAATGAACGTGCAAATATTTGACCTACTGAAATGACATTTTCATACAGTTCATGGAGAAATTAGCTCTTTTTATCCCACAGTTGACCTCATCTCCCTCAATGTCCTGCTCTCTTTGGAAAGGGAACCTCCACTCCCTCCTTGGACAGGAATGAAAGATGCTGATATTAAAAACATTGCAAAGTGATTTGAGAGGTGACAGCACCTCTTAGAGCAATGAGGTAATGCAGCCAGCCTGCTTTCTCTGCTGTTTAACTCTCTGACAGGAGACATGGAACGTGAAAAAATTGATTGTCCTGTACAAAGTCAAGTAAATAAATAGCAATGCTTAATGCAATGATTTTCCATATTGCTTCATCGAAATGCAGGCAGTCAGAGCCATTTGTGAATTCAGTAGGTCCCTACTGTTGTCATCTTTCCGTGGGGTTGTTCTCAAAGATGCCTCCAGAAAGAGGAGAGCAGGTGCTAATCAATCTTGAAGCTATGAGCAGAAACGACTTAGAAAGATGACAGCTGGCCTGAGTCGTCGTAAATCTCAGAGAGGAAACTTGCAAGGGCCTTCGTCATTAGTAGAGAGATAGGAGGGAGGTCAGGGACACTGGTTTTAGGAAATGACCACCTCAGGGCTTTGTCTTCAGGTTTTTGATGAAAAAATAGAGATCTTTGGAAGGGAGTTGGGACCCAGGCCCGGGATAAGGGTGAACCAGAATGAAATGATTCTGCCAGTCTAGCCTGTTGGATTACTTATTTACATTCCTGTTAGCCATTGTCAAAGTCAAGATAACAGAGCCCCAGAAAATCTGAGATATAAGGACTCTTAGATATGACTTCTGGTTGGATCTTGGAGTTGTTCCATCAGCTGCTACCTGTGCATCCGGGGCTCTGCAGCCAATACTGATGAGATGAGGTGAGGCCCAAAGTGCAGGAAAAGCAGGCTGGTGCTGTGGCATAGCAGGTAAAGCAACCGCCTGCAACACCAGCATCCCATATGGGTGCTGGTTTGAGTCCTGGCTGCTCTACTTCTGATGCAGTTCCCTGATGGTGTGCCTAAGAAAAGCAATAGATTGTCGGGACCCACGTGGGAGACCTGGAGGAGGTTCCTGGCTCCTGGCTTTGGACTGGCGCAGCTCCAGCCATTGCAGCCAAAATTTGGGGAGTGAACCATTAGATGGAAGACCTTTCTCTCTATCTCTCCCTTTCTCTGCCTGTACCTCTACCTCTCAAATAAATACAATATTTAAAAAAGAAGTGCAGAAAAGGAAACCATGTCCTGATCATCAAAAGCATGGGGAAGAAAATGCCACAGTACCAGCCAGTGAGCTGTGTTGTAATGGCCAAAGTGTGAAACAAAATGAAATACGTCTTTAATACATATAAGTACATTTTAATTTTTTTTTTGACAGGCAGAGTGGACAGTGAGAGAGAGAAACAGAGAGAAAGGTCTTCCTTTTGCCATTGGTTCACCCTCCAATGGCCACTGGCGGCTGGCGCGCTGCTGCCAGCACACCGTGCTGATCCGATGGCAGGAGCCAGGTACTTATCCTGGTCTCCCATTGGGTGTGGGGCCCAAAGCACTTGGGCCATCCTCCACTGCACTCCCTGGCCACAGCAGAGAGCTAGCCTGGAAGAGGGGCAACCAGGACAGAATCCGGTGCCCCGACTGGGACTAGAACCCGGTGTGCCCGCGCTGCAAGGCGGAGTATTATCCTAGTGAGCCGCGGCGCTGGCCCAAATTCATTTTAATTTAAAGGACTGTCCTTTGTCACTATACCCTTGCTATTTGTGGGGTGGGGTTAAGGGGACTTTTCCTTTCCAGGATAACAGTGCCTACAGATGACCATCATATTTTCAGTGCTCTCACATGTACAACAAAGGTTAGGCTCTAGAATAATCAAACAGAGCAAAACTTACAAATAGTTGAACCCTAGAAAAACAGCTCTATCAGCCATCCCCAACAGCTGGGCATGACGACAGCTCGTGTGCCTCTTCTAATTCCTTCTTCGTTGGCAGCATCTATCAGCTTGGTTGCAAGCAGCAGAAACCACATGTCCGTGAGCTTAAACTCCAAAAGGGCAGCACCAGCTGTGACGGTACAAGGATAAGAGGGAGGCAGGCGCCATACCCGGGTCCTCGGGGAGCTTGTCCCTTGGTACTGCTGAAAGCTCACAGGAGAATGACACTGTGGATTCAGCGAACAACAAGCACTTGCCCTCTCAAGTTTTCAACCAGGTTCAAAGGCCCAAAAGTTAGTGCACGAGCTATGAAATTCATGCGTGCAGAGGGCCTGGCAGAGCCACCTCAGTGCTCCCCTGGGACCCAGCACAACACTCCCGTCCTCAGGATGGTCTGATGGACGAACAAATGTTCAGTCTCCTCTGACCCCTTATCAGTGGGACATTTCACAATGTGCTCCTCAAAATACCTGGTTCTCCTAGTGAGTCCCCTGCCTTAAATCAGGGCGCTGTGACTGTTTAACCCATCAAACCACAAGAGCTATGCTACACCGGCTTCTGGGAGCTTTCAATACCTCTCTCTTGAAGCCCAGCCACCATACTGTGTGGAAGCCCAGGACACAGGAAGAGGCCGGGTGCTGTTGGGTTCTCAGTTGGTGGCCACCAGTGGCTACCAACCCTGTGAGTGCAGAAGCCCTGGCAGCAAGCCCAGCCCAGCCATCATCTGATGTAACTGCACGAGAGAAGGGGAGCAACAAGTTCCCCGCTGAGCCCAGCGAACTCCCAGAGCCGTGATCAACAATGACATGATTGCCGTTTGCCATCAATACAGTCGTGAACACAATAGATCATCAGACCACATTCAGTAGCTTGAATATAATGAGTCAAAGAGTCAGGCAAGGAGATGCTTCTCAAAATAGACAAAAGTCTCAGTGGCAAGGCCCCTTGGTAGCTCAGCTGCTGAGAGCTGGGCACAGCCCCGTGGTGGGGCAGGAAGAGCCAGAAGGCAGTGTGGTGAAGTAGGCTGATCCACTTAGGTGCTATGATGGCCACCGACACCTTTTTTTTTTTTTTTTTTTGACAGGCAGAGTGGACAGTGAGAGAGAGAGACAGAGAGAAAGGTCTTCCTTTGCCGTTGGTTCACCCTCCAATGGCCGCCGCAGCCGGTGTGCTGTGGCCGGCGCACCGTGCTGATCCGATGGCAGGAGCCAGGTACTTCTGGTCTCCCATGCGGGTGCAGGGCCCAAGCACCTGGGCCATCCTCCAGTGCACTCCCTGGCCATAGCAGAGAGCTGGCCTGGAAGAGGGGCAACCGGGACAGAATCCGGCGCCCCAACCGGGACTAGAACCCGGAGTGCCGGCGCCGCAAGGTGGAAGATTAGCCTATTGAGCCACGGCGCCGGCTTAACCGACACCTTCTGAGGCCGAGTAGTGAATGGCCCACGGCTGACTCCAAAAGGAAGCAGGCGCTAGGACGTCCTGCAGTCCTCACACCTGCCAGATATGGGTGCCTAGAAACAGCCCACAGAGCAGGCAAGCAGCAGGAAATGACTGCAGGACATGTCAGCTCCTCCATCGTGTGCTGAGACAGTCACTCACAGGGGGAGGCACAAAGCGGAAGGAGGCAGAAGCCACAGTGGTGCAGTAACAAGGACCCCACTCAGTTGCAGCAGTGGAGACAGTGGGCCCAGGAACACAGTGCCTGCTGCATGCCAAACACAACTAGGTCCCAACATTTGTGTGCACAGAGCAGCAGGTGTGGTAGACCAGTTGGCCACTCCGCCCCATTCGCCTCTATGATACCTGCTTTAGAACAGAGCATGTGCTAAGACTTAAAGGAAAATTCAAAGACAGACTGATGGAGACTTTCCTTCCCTCCTCCCTCCTCCCTCCCTCACACCTTGCCCTTGTCCTTCACTTAGAGCGAGCAACCTACACATTCCCCATGCTTCCTCTTCTGGCCATCACTACATTCTGCTAGCCGTCCACTGCCCATGACACCAACACAGGTCGATACCTGTTGTCACCATGGTCCCTGTAACCTTCCGGCAGCCATCTTCCATCCGGAGCAGGGTTTCTCCTACATGGCACTGCTGATGTTTGGGTGTCAATAGCTCTTTGCCGTGGCAGCCTGTCCTCTGTATTGTGGGATGTTTCATAGTAGCATATCCACCCCCTTTGCCAGTACCCGCTCCAGTTTGTTTATTTATTTATTTATTTATTTGACAGGCAGAGTGGACAGTGAGAGAGAGAGAGAGAGAGAGAGACAGAGAGAAAGGTATTCCTTTTCCATTGGTTCACTCCCCCCCCCCCTCCCGCCCACAATGGCCGCTACGGCTGGCGCACCGTGCTGATCCGATGGCAGGAGCCAGGTGCTTATCCTGGTCTCCCATGCGGGTGCAGGGCCCAAGCACTTGGGCCATCCTTCACTGCACTCCTGGGCCACAGCAGAGAGCTGGCCTGGAAGAGGGGCAACCGGGACTAGAACCCGGTGTGCCAGCGCCGCAGGCAGAGGATTAGCCTAGTGAGCCGTGGCGCTGGCCCTGCTCCAGTTTTAACAATCAAAATGTCCCCAGACAGAAAACTGCCCCTGATTGGGAACCACTGGCCCAGCCTGCAACAGGACTGCAAAGAAATGTTTGTTGATGGAAGGGACCGAGGAATAGAGCGATGGATGAATGGGGGAGGAATGAATGGGTGGGATGCGTGAAGAATCACTGCACCGAGGAGGATGCTCGCCGCCACCAGGGAGCTCTGGGTGCAGAGAGGTGAGAGCCACAGGCAGGGAAGCAGTTAACGGGTCAGCCAGCCCTAACAGAGACCCCAAATCCTCAGTGGGCTTTCGCTGCCTGTGTAGTTCAATGCTTTTCCAATTAATGAGAAGACTTGCAGATGCCAACGGACCTTCACCAGCATCACGGGAGTGGGTCCTCTGATAAGCCAGGCTGGAGAATGCAACACCAGGAAGCTCGGGCACCTGCCTGCCAAGGCACTGATTCACTCCCTTTATCAAAGTCGCGATTTGAAATGACAGTTTCTCACCTTCTGTTTCCCCAGCTGCCATCCGCAAAGGTTACTCGCTCTAATTTGCCTAGCGTTTCTCCTCTCTCAACCTCTCCCTAAGCTGTCACTTATCTTCCTCCCTCTCTCTCTCTCTCTCCATCGAGACTTATTCTGGAGTTTGCTGGACTGTGCGTGGCACCCATCGCTAGGGCAGGAGCAACCCAGCTACAGGGCGAGTGGGCAGCCGCCTTTTGCCAAGGAGGGCAGAAGGAAGCAGGCACTGCCTTCCTGGGCTGTCCCAGCCTTTCTGCCTCTCTCCCCAACTCAGTGCCACTCACAAGCCCCAGCCAGAGGAGATCTTGTGTGAGCAGGGGCTGTGGCAGCAGGCAAGGGCATTGTTCAGTAAAATGCAAAGGATCTAAGACCCCTTGCTCCTTAAAGTAAGAATAGGTATTGCTTATTGAGTGCTACATGCTCTAAGAGTATTAACTCACATAATCTGTGCACAACTGTGTGCCATAAGACAGACATTCCACACTGCGGAGGACAATAGAAGATGCTCACAAGTTCTCACACTTGAGTGTGCATCATCAGAAACACCTGGAGGGCTTGGGCCTACCCCAGGATTTCTGAGTCAGTGTCTGGCCTGGGGCCTGGGAATTTGTTCTTCTCCACGGGAAGATCAATGCTGAAGACCAGAACTCAAATGAGTCGCCCAGGTAGGCAAACACCTTGGACAGACAGGGATGGGATGCAGATCTCTCGAAGAGAAGAGTCAGAGGTCAGAGATCAGAGGTCAGAGTCCAATAGAGCTTCAGGTGAGCCCATGGGCCCAGAGATCCCACTGCTGTTGTTCAAAAGACAACCTAACACACATTATCCCATTCATGAAACACGTACCAAACGTCCACCACCTGCTCTGCTGTGCGCCAGCTGACAGGGAGCCCAGCAGAATCCACAGGCTAGCCTCAAGGAGCCCACGAGTCCAGCAAGGGACAGGGCACACGGGCCAGTCACGAGACCACGCTGTGCGACTGAGCTGCATTAAGGATGCACAAGGCTCCTGCTAAAGCGGCAGTTCCAGGCTTCCTCGGGTTCATGGCCTCTTCATTCTTGGAAACTAGTAAGGACCCCAGCAATAAACACATGACATGTTAACACAAATAATACACAGGGCACCTCAACAAATTCGTGGAAAATGGAATTAAAGCACAAGTGCGTTGCATGAACTTCATGAAGTCCTCCTGTATTTTGCTGTCAAATGGCTGTGCTTTCAGGAAGCAGTGAGAAGCCTGGCCCTTCCTCACGGTTTTACAAATCTCTTGACATGCAGCTCAAGGGCAGACAGCCGGGTCCTTACCTCTGCTTCCACATTCAACCTAATGCAACGTCATTTTGGTTGAATTATATGAAGAAAACCCATCTCCCACAGATGTGTAGTTGGAAAAGGGAAAGGCACTAGAACAGCTTTTGCAGACAACTGAGAATGTTTTTCTTTGCTATGACACTAAACCTTGGAAGTTGCAATGCAGAAGGTTAAATCAAATCAATGGGGATTTTGCATTAACGTTGCCTTAACATGGCTTTGTCTATTTTTAACTTCCAATGGAATTTTTACCTATATTTGATGTGGTTACATCATGTATTGGTCACTTGGCAATATCAGGACACTGAGTCATACCGATCTTCCCACCCCAGTGTTATGACACAACAGGTTGTTAACACTTACAACACTGGCTAATTTGTGCCTGGCTGTTCCACTTCTGATCCAGCTCCCTGCTGATGTGCCTAGGAAAGCAGCAGAAGATAGTCCTAGTGCTTAGGCCCCTGCCATCCATGTGGGAGACACAGAAGGACTTCCTGGCTCCTGGCTCAGCCCTGACCATGGTATTTGGGAAGTGAACCAGCAGATGGAAGAGAATTCTCTCTCACTCCCTCCAAGTCTTGCCTTTCAAATGCATAAAATAAATCTTTTTAAAGACCATATTCATTAATATCATCTCTTAAATTTGGGAAGCTTCCAAGTTTCCCCAAATCTAATCTTCACTTGAAATCTTAAATGACATCATTAGCAACAAATACTCCCCATTGTTTCCCTTGGAGTCATAGGCTCCTTCCTTGTATTTTCAAGAAAATATCTGCCAAATTTCCAAGCCTGAATAACCACAGTTTGTGTGTTCTTTGTTCTTTCAATTAAAAAATAACATTTCACGCAAAGAAACGGCAAGTTCAGCTCCAGCACAGCCGCTCAGGAGCTTTGCCGTGGCACAACCAAGACACTTCAGAATGCGAGAGAATGGCATTGTATTTGAACTTGCCACTTCACTACACAGAAAAGGACCCCAGGAGCAGGATTTAATAAAACTACTACCTTCTACTGATTCAATCAAGGATGTTCTTAAGTGAAAGTGACTTTTTTTTTTTACTATTTTTTTTTTTTGACAGGCAGAGTTAGACAGTGAGAGAGACAGAGAGAAAGGTCTTCCTTCCGTTGGTTCACCCCCCAAATGGCCGCTACAGCAGGCGCTTCCTCCTGGTCTCCCATGTGAGTGCAGGGGCCCAAGCACATGGGCCATCCTCCACTGCCTTCCTGGGCCACAGCAGAGAGCTGGACTGGAAGAGGGGCAACCAGAACAGAATCCAGTGCCCCAACCGGGACTAGAACCTGGGGTGCCGGCGCCGCAGGCAGAGGATTAGCCTAGTGAGCCGCGGCGCCGGCCTTTTTTTACTATTTGAGTGACTGGTGGTGCCACTGCAATGCCAGCCCCCTAGTCAAGCAGAAGCAAGTATTAGCCCAGAAGCATCCACACAAATATCAGCACGGCGAAGTAGGCAAATGACATCTCTAGCATGAAAACCATCTTCACCTGGCAGAAGCCCTAGGGACCGTGGCACACACTTTGATGACCATGGTGCCACAGCAGCACAGTTAAATTCCTTGGCCTCTCCCAGGCATCTCCTGAATGAACAACTCCCTATCTTATTCATTCTCAGCCTTGATTCTGAGATGCCTCCCAAGATGAAAAAACCAAAGGTCAAGACACTATAGGAAATAAAAAAATTCTATACGGTAATGCATGAGCTAAGAACATAGTCAAATTAAGTAGGCAACTTAATTTAGCCTAAAAGACATCACTTTAAAAACAACCAAATGTGTGAAGACACTACAGGCTTAATTAATATGTTTTCTAATAATAACCAGCACCATTTATCAACCATTCACTAAGGGACAGGCATGGTGCTGGACCTCAGCCGACATTACCTAGTATAATCCTACAAACGCCCTATGAAATAAAATAATGAACCTCCACAGACGGGCCAGCACCCACTCAGGGGTGAACAAAGGTGCCCCCACATTTCAGAAGGAAGCAGAACCGAGAGTACGGACTTGGGTTCTGTGTGACCATGAAGCCCATGTTCTTTTTTTTTTTTTTTTTTTAAGATTTATTTTATTTATTTGAAAGACAGAGTTACAGAGAGAGGTAGAGACAGAGAGAGAGGCCTTCCATCTGCTGGTTCACTCCTCAAATGGCTGGAGCTGTGCTGATCTGAAGCCAGGAGCCAGGAGCTTCTTCCAGGCCTCCCACATGGGTGCAGGGGCCCAAGCACTTGGGCCATCTTCTACTGCTATCCCAGGCCATAGCAGAGAGCTGGATCGGAAGAGGAGCAGCCAGGACTAGAACCGGCACCCGTATGGAATGCCGGCGTTTCAGGCCAGGGTGTTAACCTGCTTTGCCGCAGCATCAGCCCCGAAGGCCAAGTTCTTAACTTCTCTGCTGTGCAGGCACTGGGCACTGCTGGCCATCCAGGCCAAGCTGGTGTCTCTCTGCTTGCTGGGGACCAGACGCCTGCCTCTCTTCACAGGACAGGGCTCTGGGCAGAGGCAGGTGGAGTTACTCTCCTATGGGAAGCATCCGCAGAGGACTGCCTTCCTGTGACTTCCGTTCCCCTTACCTGTGGGTCCTCCCAGCCCGCAGGGGCGTGTACAGAGGCACCGGCCCCCTGGGGAGCTGAGATTAAACACACACAGACCTTCTTTTCTCTGAGTTGGCCCTTTGAGGACAGCCACATTCCGTTTCATTTGAACTCCACTTCCTGCTGACTTCAGGGCTCTGGGCATTCATTAAAAAACTCCATCTGCCGGGCACTGACTGCCCTATTTGCTCTCTCAAAAGCCCAGCCCTGTAAGTCAAACCTGGAAAGAGTGGAGCCCTCGGGGGGTCCTCAGTGTACCCACCCTCTACCGCGTGAGGATTCTTGGGTCAGGCTGGTGAGCCTCCTTCCTGCTTCCTCCTCCCCAGATGCTAACCTGGGAGAGGCCCCATCAAGTGCAACCACAGGTCCAGGGGCTGACCAGCCTCAAGGCTCCTCCATGCCGAGGCGGCTGCCGCATCTGAGCACGGAGCTCTGCCAGTGAGCAGTGTGTGGGAGCATCTGTGTCTTACAGCGATGGAGCACGAGTGTCCACGGCGCAGTGGGTCCTCAGGGGCCAGGGCCTCCCCACACAGGGTGGTGCGTGAGGCCCCCTCTTGGGCAGGTGAATCGGGGGAGACAGCATGCAAGGGAAAGGGGAGGCAGAGCACTGGCCTGCGTGCTGACGGAGGTGTCTGGGCCGAGGTAGAGCCCGCGCTGGCCTCCGTGAGGCCTGCGCCTGGTTTACTAAGAGTTAAAAGATTAGCAAGAAAAGCACCAGACTGTATTTGGTATGAGTGTCAGATATAAACAAGAAAATGAAATCCGAAGAGTGGACTTTCTGGAATTGAATGCAACAGTCTAGCATCCTCTGTTTGGAGTGGGGGAACTCTTTAAATGCTTCCAGGAGGGGGGTCCTCAGGGGAGCAGTCGTGAAGCTTCTCTCGATCACCTGGAGAATGCACCTGCTCCGTGGACACACCTGATAAAGAGGCAGCAGCGCGCCTTCCCCGCCGTGGGACCCCTGCCCTCCGTGCGATGGTCTTTCTTAAGAGCAGACGACCAGCCCAGAAGGAGCCGCCTTGGAAACTCAGCGAATAGCCCAGTGCACAGCACCCACCCGCCAGCACTGCCAGAGGGGCAGCCTTTCTCTGCAGGCCCGCCAGGGGTTAGCAAACAAAGGCACGGGGCATTCGGTCGAAGCTGAAGTCCGGACAAATAATGAACAATAGTTTTACTGTGTGTTCCAATTATTGCTCGGGTTAGACTTCTGTGAAAAATGATTCTCAGTAAGGAATCCACAGGGTCATACTCATGCTACAAACGTTTTCATTGCTTATCTGAAATTCAAAACAAAGGGGACATCCTGCATTTGATCTGGCAAACACCCGTGGACTTCAAAGCGCCACCTTCCGGCTCGGGGTACCTGGCGGTCTGGACATTCCTCCTTGCTTTCAAAGGAAGGAGCTGCTCAGGGCTGTCAGGGAGGTTCTTCACAGAGGACTAGCCAGAATACTTTCATGTGAGAAGCCCATTGGAGGAGTAGGCAGGCCAGGGGCCCCAGCATCACAGCTCACATCCTCACAGGCCACAAGACCCCACCACCACCACCACCACCTGAACACTGGCTTCCCAACATCCCCAGGGTCCAGGCCAGAAACGCCAACTGCAGGGGGCGCCACTCTGGCGTGGGAGGGTTGGGGATCAGCAGCCCTGGGAGCTACTCTCCCCAGGGCAGAGAGGAGGAGCAAAGACCGTAGGCTGTGGGGCACTGCAAACGGCAGGTTTCCTGACTTTTACAGAAGCCCAGGGGAGGGGTCCCAAGTGGAAGAATGCATCGTTCTCCGGCAGGGAGGTTTTTTTTTGCCTTGAAAGGAAAAAAAATCCCTTCTGAGGGGATTCATTAAGTAAAGTCTGTGCTGAGCCCTTTCTAAGGGGCTCGGGGCATTCTGCAGCTGGATGCCCACTAATCCCCATAAAAGTCCCACGCGGCAGCAAGGGGAAGGCATTAGAGATGTAAACTTGTTATCAGGAGGATTCAGGCGGATTCTGCCTGTCCACTTCCCCTATCTCCTCCTCGTCGTTGTCCTGCTATGAAGAGCAATGCCTTGCGCACAGAGTGCTTTTCAGCTCGGAAAGCTGTCCTCTGCCTTATCTGGGAGGCTGGGCAGAGCAACGACCTGCCAAGGCTGCGACTTTATTTCCCAAGCCCTGGCAGCTCCTGGCTAGGATTCTTCACAGCCACCTTCACTGGGCTGAGTGCCCCCCAATGGCGCCCCTTCCTCTTGACTCACACACACACCACTGGGTGTGGGCACGGGGACCTGTGCAGGGACGCACGGCCACACAGTCCTGTGTCACCCAGGAACTCAGTGTCAGCCCTGTGCACCTGCAGGTCGGGATGGAGACCGTCCCCTGCCCCCAGCCCCCAGCCCCCAGCCCCAGGGCTCAGCATGGGGCCCGTCTCTCCCAACAGCACCAAGGCAAGACAGGCTGCCCTAGGGACATCACACGAGAGTTATTCCCAAGACACTCCTGCCTCGGGGAATTCTGGTTGGCTGAAAAGAAGAGAGCCAAAGAGTAGCCCGGATTAATTGTGCACCTACTGCATACCATGGGAAGGCGCATGCTTCACAATTCACGTGAAAGGATAGTTGTGTTACCCGAGCTATGCATGCTGGGAGCAAGGTACAGAGAGGATCAGCCTCTGCCTAAGGTCGCACAGCAAGAAAGAGGCAGAGCTAGGATCCAAAACCAGGACCCTAACTCCAAATTCCTATTACTGTTCTCTGCAAGAAGGCTTTGAGTCAGGACTTCAGGCAGAGATTGGCGGTTGCTCATATAGTATTGATCACCCACACCGGGGGTATCCAGTTACTGGCCCTGTGGGCTGCAGGAGCCCAAGGCACCTCCTCACTCAGCTGCCTGGCACCACGGGTGGGCAGCCCGCAGGTGCACCCACTCCCTCACCCTACAGATGCAGCCTTCTCCGTGGATTCTCTTCAGCACCGGAGCTGCATGTGCATGGCTGCTCAGGGTATGAAAGGAACACATGCTCTTAGAGGTAGGCCCCAAAGTGACAGAGGGTGACTTCTGCCACCTTTTCTAGGTCAAAGTAGCCAGAGGCCAGCCAGGGTCCGAGGGCTCCATCTCGCTGACAAATGTCAAAGAAATGGCTGTCATCTCTAATCCATCACAGGTGATAAGCAAACAAGCCAGGACTTAACAAGGCCACTCCACGGGAGTGCTGGCTGCTCGCTGCAGTGCCAATGGGAGACTTGCCCCTCCCGCCTTATTCTGGGGATGGTGATGGGAGGGAGATGTCACAGCGGAGCTCTGGGGTGGAACCGGGTGTTCCTTTGACAATGCGGTCAAGGTATCGTGAACCTTCCAGGAAACCTAAGACCCACACTTCAACCTTGTACCTCAGTAATGGGTTGTTCCCCACAGTGGACCAGAAACAAAGCCACATTGGAGCTGATTCGCTCACTCGTGTTCTACCGGCACTCACTGCACACCCACTATCCAGAAAGCACCATTGACAAGGTCTAGGGCAATGGGTGAGAAATTGATGCATCACCTAAACCTGCTAGGCCTTAGCTCCCCCTTTCATAAAGTGCACCAGACCTACGCAATTTCTAAATCTTTGGAAACTAACATCAATGACCTTTAAAAGCCAAATTCACGTGAAACCAATCGTTTTCCTTTTACATACCTAACAAGTGCTTTTCTGCACAACACATCTGTCCTCGAGGGACATCGCCCTGAGAGGTTGAACCGTCTCCAGTTTTCAAGGCCAAGACCACTGAGAATTCTATCAAATCCCCCCCAGAGGCCAACGTCTGATCCTAGTATTTCTGCGGTCTCATGGAGATCGGGAACGAAGAGCCGGCTTCATTTGCGGTGCACATCTAGGGCAAGGAGACTGCGTCTCACAGGGATTTGCTGCTCTGAAAACCCCTCCGCTGCTCCCAGGCCCCAGCGGCCCCTCTGCTTCCTCAGCGTGTGCTAATTCTCTCATTATGGAGCCTGTGTGAGGGTGGCGACAGCCTAGGTTGGGATGCTCCCCGCGTCTTGAGAACGTCTGCTTACAGACTAGGACTCCACCCATCTTCTCTGCAGTCTCGGTACCACCCATTGCTCCAGTCCTGCGCACGGGCCTGGCATTCAACCAATCAGGGGAGCAGACAGCTGTCCTAACGCCCATCACTGCTCACCATGCCCCGCTGCCTCTTTCGTAAGCCCTGCAGCCCTGAACTCCGGCCGCTTGGGCCATGCTGTGTCTGTCTGCAGAGTCCAACTGTGGCTTCCTTACTGGGGTTTCCTGACTTGGCTATTGTCAACCCAACTATCTGGAAGTTTCCTAACGGACACAGGATGCTAGTCATCAGAGAAGTCATGGAACCTCTCCCAGATTCAGGTGGCAATTCAGGGGAAGGTGAGAGCCGAGAGGCCCACCAGAGACAGTTTCACGGTGGCTGATTTAGGGGGACCCCCTTGGGTCTGAGAGGGGGTCTAACCTAGAAAATAGCAGCACCTGAGCCACACAAGCCTGCAGGTGTCCATCTCCCCCTGGCTCCAGGCACTGTAATCTGTACACCACAGAGCACCTGTGCGGTAAAGATGGCGCAGAACGGTCAGGCAGGAAGGGGCCAGCAGACATCACTGGCCAGCTAGGCCCAGCTCCTCCATCCTGGCCTGTTTGGACAGGAGTGTGCCAATTCCACCACTTCCCTTCCTTGATTAATTATCTCCCTGTCCAATGCAGGCAGCCTTAGCAGCTTGGCAGCATTGGCCCTGGCTCTGTGACATCACCCTGCCCCACCCCTCTTTAGCTACAGCTTAGGTCCGGTCCTCCAGACCTCCACAGACAATGCTGCATCAGCCTGGCCAGGCTGCATATGACAACGGCCTTGTCTGCTTTCCCCACCCAACAGTGGGCTCCTGGCAGGTCAGATGTGGCTTCCTGCCTCTGTGTCCTCAATATTTAGCCCAGAGCCCAGCAGCCACTGGAGAGCACTCAGGGGCATGTGTGGAATCAGTGCCAGGGAGCTAGATGGGTAGATGGGAGGAAGGATGGATGGAGAGAGTGTTAAGTGGATGTTAGTGGCTGGGGGAATTCTGGACACTTTCACCCCTCTTTTCATGGCCAGACCAGATACTCTGACAAATCCCATGAGCCACCCTCCCTAGGAAGCAAAACCAAAGCGCTGCATGAACAGGCCTCTGCGCAAGCTCACGCACTTCAGAACCTCCATGGCCCACGCATCGTGCGCAGACGAGACGCTGCCATAGTATCTCCAGGCCAATGGACAGCAGGTGTCCGGCCTGCTCGGCCTTTCCCAGCAACAGGAGTCAGACCCGTGTGAATGGGCAGGAGTGGGGCTGTGCTGCCAAGCCAGAGGGTCCCGGTGGGAGTCCATGTCCAAACACAGAACAGGCTGCATTTCAGCCTCCTCTAATTACCCAAGCATGTGCTCCCTAGGGTGTACTTGAAGAACAAAAGACCCCCTAATTAGAGGTAATTCGCTTTTCCCAATTTCATTTACTATTGTACATAATTACTGTAAATACCAGCTTGGAATAAGAGAATTTTTCTTTTCCCCTGTGCAATTTTAGCACTCCCCTGCTTTGGAATTAGGCAGCAAAACCCCAGCTGTATAGGTAAAAAGTCAGGCCTTCTTGGTGGAAAAGAGCAGCCGGTGGAGCCCTGTGGACGAGAGAACCCACACCGCTCAGCAGGGGTGATGGCAGGCCTCCGTGCAACCCCCCAAGGGAGAGCAGAGGCAGCCAGAGGCACTGATTGCTACAACTCACGCCCATTACCTGCGGGCAGCAGAACGCTAGGATTCAGGCCGTGTGGCTCCAGACCCCGATGGGGTTAGAAGAATGAGCTGAGAAGGCAGCCGCAGAGGAAGCAAGTCCAGTGCTGGCTGGGAGCTGGCAGCAGGAAGGAGGTGCTCCCACAGGAAGATCACTGAGCCCAGATAGCATGTGAGCACTGGCCTCCTTCCCAGACTCCAGGGAGGGAGACACGAGTCCTCCTTCCGTTCCAGTTGGCAGCCTCACTGTCGCTCCCCGCCCCCAACTTCCTTCTGGCCCTAAGTCCTACTCAGGTCTGACAGGCACAGGCCACCCTTTAGGGTCCACTCTGGGAGAGGTTTCAAAAGGCTTCCACAAAAGTCAGCTACAGGGCTGGGGGCCACAGCTTGCATCTGGGAAGCCACGACAGCTCCGTGGCGCAGGACTTGTCCAGAGTCTCTGTGGCTGGGGCTTGGGATGGAGCCTTGTCTGGGCTCTAACGTGCAAGAGGATTGGGCCATCAGTTCACCACGATCCACCTGCCCAGTTTCCCACAAGGCTTTGCAGCCTGCAGTGCTCCCCAAGGCCCCAAAGCCGACAGCACTTACCTCTCAAAGCCTCAGGAAAGTGTTTACGGAGAGAGGCACCGTCAATAGCCTGCAGCCCTCACGCACGATTCCCAGATGGGAGCTTCCCTCTGAGAGCCTCCCAGGTGGACCTGGCTGTTCTTGGAGATCTGCCTGCCCCTTGCCCTCCGCGGGCAGCAGGTGCATATTTTATCTCCAGTGGACCGTGAAGGGCTGAAGGAGGCAGGCTGATTTATCAGAGACATAACCATACAGTTGAAATTGTGTCAATATATCTTTTGCATAGTGGATTCTGAAGGATGCCCCCTATTTCTCTGGTAAATCATATACATTTAAAGGCTCCAAAAGGCCTAAATATATATTTATCCAGTAAATCAGCTCAGCTTTGAAATGGCTCATTTCTTTCCTGCAGAAATACAGGATACAGTTGCTAACCTTGTTTTTCTTTCCTTCTCGGAGTTAAAAAAAAAAAAACACACAGGGAGAGAGGAGCAGAGAAATGAAATTCTGAATAATGAATGTTTAAATATTGACGAAGGTTTGACACTAATGGTGCAAGGGAAAGCGTGCTACACAACAGCTCCTCTGCAGAGGGAAGCATTTCGCTAGAACCTCTCGGGCCCCTTCTGGCAACAGAATTCCCTCAATCTGTGACACATTATTGAGTGCTCAGGGGCTGGGACGGGGGCACACTGGGCTTAGATGGAGCTGTCTTGATGCAACAGGAAATAGCTGATTTATTGGTCCTCATTTCCTGCCTCTCCCTCTCAACCTGCATGCAAACAATGTATCCAGAAGCTGCAGCTCCTCATGCTTTACGGATGCTACCTTGGATGCAGTTAGGGACTGCTCTTGCTCTCTCCATGGTCCTGGGAGTTCATCAAAACCCATGGCGAGGGGCCGGTGCTGTGGTGCAATAGGTTAATCCCATATGGGCACCAGTTCCAGTCCCGGCTGCCCCTCTTCCAGTCCAGCTCTCTGCTATGGCCTGGGAAGGCAGCAGAAGATGGCCCAAGTCTTTGGGCCCCTGCACCCATGTAGGAGACCCAGAAGAAGCTCCTGGCTCCTGGCTTCGGATCAGCACAGCTCTGGCCATTAGCACAATTGCAGCCATTTAGGGAGCAAACCAGTGCATGAAAGACCCCTCTCTCTCTCTTTCTTTCTCTCTCTCTCTGTAACTCTGTCTCTCAAATAAATAAATAAAATCTTTAAAAAAGAAAACCAAAAATGTGGCAAGGTGGGGTTTCCATGTGTGAAATCCTCAGTGCTGTGCCAGGTACATGGTAGGTTCTCAGTCAATGGTGGTTGCTTTCCTTGTGGCTCCAAATACTCTAGCCCTTACGGTTTTCCAGAAGGCTAGAAGCATTCTCCCCGCCTGAGAGGCAGGTAGATGGAGCCCTGGTGGGTCAACAGAGTGGGCAGCTGATCTGCATGCTGCTGGCCAGGCTAGGAAAGACAGCTGACCTTACATTTGTGCATATGCTACTTTGTCTTCAAGATGAGCCTGGCCTTGAGCTCTCTGAGCCTATCCCTCTGCCTTTAAGTCAAACCCTCGGTCAACAGTTCCAGAATCTTCCAATGCAGCCACAGTGGCAGGTGAGGCTTTGCCCTATGACACACTCTCCCACCTCCAACGGAGTCCTTTATTAAAGTCCTTCATGTCTCACGCCTTTGTGGGGGTCACCTTGGGTTCCTCTTCCCTGCCCCGTTGTGCACTGTATCCAGGCAGATGGACACCACGTCTTCTGCATTCACATCTCTGACTCAAACAGGTTCCTCCTTGCTTCCTCCCACAACCCCACTGAAATGACCCTAGAGAACAGAAGTAAACTTCTCATAGACAAAGAGCAAAGTGGGGGGACTCAGCACACACGAGGTGGGCATGCAGTGCAGAAGGGAGGAGTGGACACAAAGCCCATGCTTCCCAAGGGGCCACGAGAGCTGCTTGCTTCCTGCAACTCCTCCAAGGTGAAGTTCTGGGAGGTGGTGGATGGTGCGCATGCAAGCAGGAGACGCCTCTGCTCTGAACAAGCAAAGGAAGAAATAAAAATCAGGTGACTGGAGAAGTCTTCTCCCGAGAAGTTGGAGGGCATCTGAGAAAAGACCCCACTGAATTCATCATCTTGCTATCTGAGCACCCATCAGAGGCACCTGTCCATCAACAGGTCCAGCCAATCACAGAGGCCCCTGACTCTCGTGCTTTGTACTACGATGTGCAGAGACAGGCCGGATGCTCAGACAGGTTTTCTCAGCCTGCCACCCAAGACAGCGATACCTCCACACAGCAAGGGGAAGCAGGAGAAACAGCAGCAAAGCAGATAGTTAAAGGAAACATCTACAATTAAAACAAACAGAGGGGAAGGTATTCCACGCTTGCAGAAAGAACAGAAATGTCTTAGAAAATAAAAAACAGAAGTCAATACAAAACAAATCAATAAAAGGAAAAAGACAGAAAAATTGCCTATTAAAAATAAGCAAACAAAATCAGAGCTAGAAAATAGGAAAGAAATTATATTTTTAAAAAACTAGAGAATCCATTCAGGAGGTAACATGTCTGACTAACAAGAAGTTAAGAAGGTAATGGATAAAACGGATAAGAAGAAGTTATACAAAAATACTAAAATACATTTTGTCAGGACAGAGGGCCTGTACCCAGGCAATGGGTATCCCACTCACACACCAAAAAAAGCATGAAATTTCAGAATTCCAGGGATAAGAAAGAACTGTAAAACTTCTAGTGATGGAAACCAAGCCAAACTAAACACAAAATAAGGAAAATAGGGATGTCGTCTTCAGACAGCAGTACTGACAAGTATCAGAAGACAAACCCATAACTCCAGAGTTGGAGGACAGATTATTTTTTTAAGTTTTATTTTATTTATTTGAAAGACAGAGTTGCAGAGAGTGGTAGAGACAGAGAGAGAGGTCTTCCATCTGCTGGTTCACTCCCCAGATAGCCGCAACAGCTGGAGTTGCGCTGATCCGAAGCCAGGAGCCAGGAGCTTCTTCCGGGTCTCCCACGTGGGTGCAGGGACCTAAGGCCTTGGGCCATCTTCTACTGCTTTACCTAGGCCATAGCAGAGAGCTGGATTGGAAGAGGAGCAGCCGGGACTAGAACTGGTGCCCATATGGGATGTCGGCGCTTCAGGCCATGACTTTAACCTGCTGCACCATAGTGCCGGCCCCAGAAAAATGATTTTTAACTTAGAATTTACATCCAGCCAATCAACCAAGAAATCAAGAATAAGAGTTGAATAAAGTCATTGCAGAGAGATGAGGATACAAAGCACATCTTCTAAAAACATTTTCATTTGTTTTTTATTTATTTTAGCAGCAGAGAAACAAAGGCAAAGAGAGCCAGGGATAGAGATCTCCAATCCACTGGTTCACTTCCCAGATGCCTAGGAGTGGGGCCCTCAATCCAGCTCTCCCCTGTGAACAGCAGGAACTCAAGTACTTGAGCCATCACCTTCTGACTCCCAGGGTGTGTACATCAGCCGGAAGCTGGAACTCAGAGTGGAGTCAGGACTCGAACCCAGGCACTTCAACATCAGATACAGGCATCCCAAGTGGCAACTTTACTGCTGTGCCAAATATCCACACCCGAAACACATACCTTTTTCAGAAAATTTCTGAAGGATGCATTCAGGCTAAATGAGGGCCTCAGCTAATGAAGATGAAAACGTCATATTCGGGAAGGGGAGCAGTGAGGTGTGGGGACGGCACGGAAGCCCTAAGCTATGCTTTCCTTACCAAGCCTGAGAGTGCGGAGCCAGAGGACGTGGCCAGGAGACCGCCCATGCCAGCAGAGCGCTCGGCAATCAGCACTATTTAGTGCTGAACAGATTTGATGGATTTTGTAGAAAACAGATGAAGAGTATACACCAAATTCAATAAATGAAAATATGAGGATTGTATTAATCCCAAATTTTCACAAAAACTATGTGGGAAAGAAAATGGCCATGTAACTCCACTTCACTCAGCGCCGATAATCTAAATGTGCTGCGGATTTCACTGCACAGGGCAGACACCTGCTAATACAATAAATGAGCATGCATTCTACATGACACACCCACGGATACCCAAAGCTCATTCAGGTATAAGCAAACCCTTGTAACAGAGAGCACGGAATATGAGCAAAGGCCAAGAGGAGGAGGAAGAATGTGGAGGGGAAGAAGAGGGCCACGGGAGTGCAGTGGAGGATGGCCCAAGTGCTTGGGCCCTGCACCTGCATGGGAGACCAGGAGAAGCACCTGGCTCCTGCCATCAGATCAGCGCGGTGCGCCGGCCACAGCGCGCCAGCCGCGGCGGCCATTGGAGGGTGAAGACCAGGAGAAGCACCTGGCTCCTGGCTTCGGATCAGCGCGGTTGGGGGTGAACCAATGGAAAAAGGAAGACCTTTCTCTCTGTCTCTCTCTCACACTGTCCACTCTGCCTGTCAAAAAAAAAAAAAAGAAGAAGAAGAAGAAGAGGGCCAGTGATTCACTCAGTGAACCACTGAATCCATCCATTACTCTAATGAAAACTCAAAGGCAGTTTAGACAAGGAGGAGCTGCCTATGCCTACAAGTGGGCTCTGCAGCCGGCAGGAAGCAGGTGCTGGACGCTCCCCGGCGAGGAGGGCAGAGCACCAAGCCGAAGGAAATCCAGGCACCGCCCTGATTCCAAGCCATGCAACTGCAAGGTTTGAAAGAAGGCGCCTTGAGCAGATCCCTGGGGACTTGCCTTGTCTGGGATGAAAGCGGAGGAAGTACCAGTCGTGTGTTCACAAGAGAACCACGCTAGGGCCCCCTTTCATCCTGCGGCGCGACATGCAAATCAACCGTGGTGCAGAGAGGCCGTTCTCTACGTTTCCTCCTGCGAAGCTGGGCAGAGGGTGTGCAGCCAAACTGCTTTCACACCATGCCCCGTGGAGTCTCACACTTCTCCACATGTACAGGGGGATTTGCATCACTGCTGCGTTTCAGAATCGCTTGGGTGTCGATGGCAAGCTGCTGGCTGCCCGCACAAAGCCAGGCTCCTCCAGCCCCACCACCTGTTCAGAGTGGCCCAGGATAAAGGACATGATTGGGTACCCCAAGCGACAGACAGCCTCGCCTGCTGATACGGTGACCAGGAAACAGCAACATGGAAATCGCACACGATTCCGCTAAAGGACGGAGAATCACTCTGCAAAGAGTTTGCTTACACAAGGGTACAGGGTGGGAACAGTCACATCAAAGGGGACTGGTGTCCAAGGGAGGCCACGAGGCACTGCCCAGCACAACTCCGCCCAGACTCCCACTGAAAGATCAGTAAGGACCCAGAAAGTGCCGCGTAGCCTACAGGGTGCATGGCGCTGAGCCTCTGAGGGCATTTGCCAGTTACAAAGGAAGCACAAACGGACGCACAGAGAGGCGTTTGCCGTGTTCCCCTGAAGCAGCGCCAGCCTGAACCTAGAGAAGATCAAAGCTCTGTTTCTGCCCCCGAGTTCTAAACACACAATAACCCGCTCAGGTGCAGTGGTCCCCCCGAGGGCAATGGCGCCCACTCCTCCTCACCAGCCTCCCAGGACACATTCAGCAGGGTCTGGAGACACCACAAAGCTACCAGTGCATCCTAGTGGGTGAAGGCCGGGGGTGCTGCAAAGCCCAGGACAGCCAGGTGATGAAGAATCATCCAGACCAAAATCCCAACCGTGCTGAGGACGCAAGAAGAATCATCCAGACCAAAATCCCAACCGTGCTGAGGACGCGAAAGCTGCCGCGCTGTGTGACAGATTTCTAGCAAGGACTGGGCCTATTTCCCCACCAGAGTGGACATCTCCTTCCCTGCTCACTCTCTTTAACACACACACACACACACACACAGAAACAATTTAAGACAATCTAATACGTCAGGTTTCAATGTCCTAATAGTGTTGCCCAACAGAACTTTTGAAAATCAACAAGAATACAGGCAGGAGAAAAAGCAAACCCAGAAGCTGCCCCCACTCCCCAACCATAGGAGCCCTGTTTCAGCTCCACTTCTGAGCAGCTCCCTGTCAATGCACCTGGGAGGGTAGCAGAGGACAGCCCCAGCACACGGTCCCTGTCACCCATTTGGGAGACCCAGGTGGAGTTCTGGGCTCCTGGCTTCAGCCTGACCCAGTTTGGCCACTGCAGCCATTTGGGGCATGAACCAGCTGATAGAAGATCTCTTTCTCTCTGTCACTCTGTGAAAGAAAGAAAGAAAGAAAGAAAGAAAGAAAGAAAGAAAGAAAGAAAGAAAGAAAGAAAGAAAGAAAGAAAGAAAGAAAGAAAGAGAGAAAGAGAGAGAAAGAGAGAGAGAGAGAGAGAGAGAGAGAGAGGGAGGGAGGGAGGGAGGGAGGGAGGGAGGAAGGAAGGAAGAAAGGAAGAAAGGAAGAAGGGGAGGGGGAGGGGGAGGGGGAGGGGGAGGGGGAGGGGGAGGGAGGGAGGGAGAGAGAGAACATGGTGGCTATACATTTTATATTCAACCAACACACGAACTCTAAAATTATAACACATGCCATTTCAGAAACTAAAATCATGCTGAAAACACACTCCACCCTATCGAGTCATGAATCAAAGTGAAGAATCCGAGAATGGGGAAGCTGCAGTGAGCAGTAACACCTACTAAGTGCAAGCTCCCTGTATTATTCTCATAAATGAGGAAAACAACAACAAATGTGAGGAAGGGACGGCCGCCAGGCTGGGCACCCTGTTTCCCGTGTTTCAGAACGCCTCTCTGTCCGGCACTGTGCGGCTGAACTGAAACATGGGACAAATCGACCGGCTTTCCTGGAAAATGTGAACTCCCAACATGTGACACAGAAAAAAGTAAAAACCACAAGACATCAGCTGTGAGGAGAGAATACTGATGATAATAAACCTGCCAAAGTTTCCATACAGGGAAGAGCCTACAACGGAATGATGTTACAGGTGGGTCTTCTGCACCTGTAACTCTGTGCCATATCAACTGTCTCATCATTAAAAAATAGAAAATTCGCCGGCGCCACGGCTCTCTAGGGTAATCCTCCACCTGCGGCACTAGCACCCCAGGTTCTAGTCCAGGTCAGGGCGCCGGATTCTGTCCCAGTTGCTCCTCTTCCAGGCCAGCTCTCTGCTGTGGCCCGGGAGGGCAGTGGAGGATGGTCCAAGTGCTTGGGCCCTGCACCCACATGGGAGACCAGGAGGAAGCACCTGGCTCCTGGCTTCGGATTGGCTCAGGGCACCGGCCATTGTGGCCATTTGGGGAGTGAACCAACGGAAGGAAGACCTTTCTCTCTGTCTCTCTCTCTCACTGTCTAACTCTGCCTGTTAAAAAAAAAAAAAAAAAAAAAAAAAAAAAAGCAAAACTCTTGTTCATTTTATGAATGTTAGCTAAAAAACAAGAAGAGAAATTTCCACATCAATCCAGATGTAAGACTCTTTAAAAAAAAAAAAAGGCCCTGTGGACATTCTTCTCCCTGACCAACCAATGCCAATTGTAACATCGCAAATATAGTTTTGCATAGTTTTAGTAATATTAACCAAAACCTCATGTCACTTGATCTACTTATCTCAAGACATTCCGAATACATTCATCTTGACTGCTCTTTCAAGGGTATATTATATGTGACTTTTCTTCCTAGTTTTCTGTTTTAAAGCTATACCACTCCAGTGATGAAACGGCTAACAGCAGCTCCCTTAAAATCAGCGGGGGGAAGTGAGTTTGTCCCCTCTCACCGACGCTTTGAACTTTTCTGGGCGATCAGGCCAAGGCAATAAAGGACCGAACAGAAATTAGAGATGTGACTTTCAGACAGAAAGAAAGAAATTATCATTGCCTTGGACAGTATGATTAGAGACATGGAAATTGCAAAGGAAACAACTGGAAAATCTCTTATAATTAGAAAACAGAGTTCAGGAAAGTAGACTATTACAAAAGGGGAAAAAGAGAGCTTTCTTTAATACCAGGAATAACTAGTTTTAGAAATCCACTCACAACATAATAAAAAAAATCAAAAGCAATCAGAGACATCAGCCCAGCCCTATAAAGTGTACCACAGAAATGAAGAAAATTAAAAACATAATAAAAATACAAAATAAGCTGTGACAAAATGAGACGTGTTTGTGGATGCAAGACTGAATACAATCAAGCCCCAAATTAATATCTAATTTCAAAACACAAGCAATGAAATCACCAACATGGCTATTTGGCGGTGGAGTACAGGCATTAAGAAGAGGCGGGGTGGGGGGGTATCGGGCTAAGCCTCTGTCTGCAGCACCAGCATTCCATGTGGGCACCAGTTCTCGTCCCAGCTGCTCTTCTTCCAATCCGGCTCTCTGCTATGGCCTGGGAAGGTGGTGGAGGATGTCCCAGGTGCTTGGGTCGCTGCACCCATGTGGGAGACCTGGAAGAAGCCCCTGGCTCCCGGCTTTGGGTTGGCTTAGCTCCGACCATTGAGGCCACTTGAGGAGTGAGCCAGTGGATGGAGGACCTCTCTTCTCTGCCTCTCTCTGTATGTAACTCTGCATCTCAAATAAATATATAAAATCTTTTAAAAAAAAAGAAGAAGAAGAAAAAGAGAGAGGAACTTGACAAGGTAATTACAAGAGCTGGCCGAGTGAAACCGGCAGAACTAAGGAGGTCTCAAAGAGAAGAATGAAGAGAGGTAACCGGCCTGCACCCCATCTTCAGCTATTAGCCCAGGAGCACAGCACTGGGGCAGCGATGGAAAAACAAAGCACAGTGGCAGAGGAGGCTTGACACAGACCCAAGCTGTTTAAGCACTTAATAAATTATGAAGGAAGCAGTACACTAGGACAATTAGCTATTGGGAAAAAATTAAATTAGACTCTTATGCTATTACTATTTACTAAAATACACACCAGGTAGATTGAGGAGTTAATGTAAAACCTAATGCCATTTAAAACAAGGCTATATCCATACATTACATTGAGATTTAATTATTCTAATGTCTTAACGAAGCCGCTTTACAAAGCTGGCAAAAAATAAAGTTGTAAATTTAACTGAAGGACATTCTAAGCATAAAAAGCTCTATGGAGAAAGGGCAGATCGCAGAGGAGTGCTGCATGAAGCGTTCAGAACAAATGTAAAACTTCCGCTATCAAATCAGAAGAGAAATGCAATGGCAAGTGGAGGTACTGAGAAGCCCTGCTGCAACCCTGGAAACAGAAAGACGCCGGTCACCAAAGACCATATATTGCATGGATCCACCTGTGCACACCGTCCCGAACAAGCAAATCCGCAGGGACAGGAAGCGGACTGGTGACTGCCAAGGCTTGGGGGGCGGGGGAGCAGTGACACGGGGGAGGGGTTCTGTGGCACAGCGGGTTAAGCTGCTGTTCTAACACTCTCACCCCATATGCCAGGGCTGGTTCGGGTCTGGTTGCTCTGCTGGTGACCCAGCTTCCTGCTAGTGAGCCAGAGAAGGCAGTGGAAAATGGCCCCCGTGCTTGGTCCCTGCCACACAGCGGGAGTCCAGGATGAAGTTCCGGGCTTCTGGTTTCAGCCTGGCCCACCCCTGGCTGTTGACACCATTTGTGGAGTGGGCCAGAAGAAGGAAGATCTCTCCCCTCTCCTCTCTCCTCCCCTCTCTCCTCTCCTCCCCTCTCTCTTCTTCTCTTTTCTTCTCTCTCCCTCCACCAGATGCTTATTTGTTTTTGTAAAGCATCTACAGAAAATTTAATAGCAAATAACCAATTGGGAGAAATATTTGGAAAAATATGAGTAAACGTGACATATAAGGAATACTTAATAGTAAAACCCTGACATCCACTGGGCAATTGGGCAAAATCAACGAACAGAAAATAAATCACTAATACACTCACCACAGGTGTTCCTTCTACCAAGTTAGTGGAGGGCTAAGAGCCAGCAATGCTGGATGTAGGCAAGGGTGTGGGGATACGGATGTGCCACGCCCATCCCCTGCGGCAAAGCCTTCACCCAGAGCCCTCGCTGCACAGAGAGGGGACGACAGGCAGACAGAGCTGTGGACAAACACACGCTCCTGATTCCGCTCCTGATTCCCAGGTTCATGTTTGAGGATGTCTGCAGCATCATTGTTTGTGGATATCTGTAGTGTTCACAAATTAGAGGGGACTCAAATGCTCAGAAAGGGGGAAATCGTTAAATGAATTATGGATCCGCCACAAGATTGAATATTATGCAGCCATTAAAAATGATGTTTTCAAATAAATGTAATGACAGGGAAAATGATCGCAGTGTCATGTTCAGTGGATGAGGGATATAAAATGGCTTACAATACGATCCCACATGCACACGATGCTAAAATGAAATACACCGAGGCACGGGCAGCAATGAGCCAGATGGTGGCATTCTGAGTGATTTCCATTCTCTACATTTCCCATATCTTCCACGTTTTCTACATTAAGCGTATATGTCTGTGATCAGAAAAAAAAAAAAACATTATTTTTCTGAAATATTCACCTACAGACAAGCTTTTGGTCAGAAGAAATTAATAATGGCAACGCTGGCCGCTTTGCACACTCTCTCCCCTTTCCCCCAAGCCCTGGGGTTACAGACATCTGTTTTTGATTTTTTAAAAAATTTATGTATTTGAAAGCATGTGTGCATGAGAGAGAGAGAGAGGGAGAGAGAGAGAGAGAGAGAGAACACCCTTCATCTGCTGGTTCACTCCCCAAATGGTTCCAGCAGTCAAGACTCAGCCTGGCTGAAGCTAGGAGTCAGAGACTCCATCAGGTCTCCCATGTGGGTGGCAGGGGCCCAAGCACGTGTGCCACCTTCCTCTGTCTTCCCAGGTGCATTAGCAGGGAGCTGGATCAGAAGCGGAGCAGCCAGGACTTGAACAGATACTCCAGGACTTAATCCACTGTGCCGCAACAGTGACCCTGTACAGAGTTTTAAGAACCCCCCTCCTGTTTGGAGCCCCCCTGGGTGTTCCAGCCCCCCCCCAACTGGGGCCTCCCATTCCTGGGGGCTCGCGGTCTCCAAGAATGACAAGGCTGACACTGACAAGGCTGAAGGCGTTTGTGTCCAAAGCAGTGAGAACTCTAACACAAAGCACCTTAAAGACTCAAGAAGCTTTAGAATGAGATTTCAAGGTCACGGGAAAGGTGAGGAGGAACTTGCTCAGCCCCTGGCCTGCACCCCTGCAAGCAGCCACCTCCTACACGGGAGCCTGGGCTGGGGGTGCGGGGCCGCCAGCTATGCTGCAGCACGCGGAGCTGGACGTGAAGCTGTGATGGCCCAGTCAGCAGCAGGCAAGGTGACTCTGAACTCTCCCGGTGCTGTCTCTGTCCCCTGTCCCCTCTGCCTCCAGCCCCTGCCCGGTGTGGAGGAGAAAGTGAGACCACGACACAAGGGCGGTGCCGTCCCTGTGGCCCAGGCTCACTCAGAGAGTGCTCATTAACTGCTCTGTGAAGCCAGCAAGCCCGGCACTCACTGGGCAGCTCCAGTGCTAGGCTGCGTGTCCCCAGGAGAATGAGATGCGCGCTGTTCAGTGTCCCAAGAGGCTCAAAGAAGAGGGCGGGTCGGGAGCAGCCATGGCCCAGGACGGGCGTCACTGGTGTCAGCAGAGGCGCCTGGAATCTCCTGAATATGTGTGAAGGGGGGAGAGGGTGCTGAAGCTGGGGGAGCCGGGAAGACTTCATGGGCACCGTGGTTGGTCAGCGGATCCTTTAAGGAGTCGAGGGGTGAGCAGGTGTTTGGCACAGTGGGACACACGCAGCCCATATTGAGAGCCTGGGTTCAAGTCCCAGCTCCACTTCCTATCCAGCTTCCTGCTAACATGCACCCAGTGGTGGGGGGCGGCAGGTGATGGCGTAAATACTGGGTTTCTGCTACTCATGTGGGAGCCCTGGTCTGAGTTCCTGACTCCTGGTTTTGGCCTCACCCAGCCGCCCATCAGCACTGAAGCCTTCTCACCCCACCCCCAGGGGTCTAAGTTGGGGCGGTGTGGGGAGAGCGGCGGCTGCTTGGAAGTCTAAGTAGCCCCTCACTGTGGAGGCTTCCCAGAAGCCTGATGAAGAAGTGGGTGTTTTGGGGGTGGACACTGTGGCATACTGGGTTAAGCCTCTGTCTGCAGTGCCAGCATCCCACATGGGTGCTGGTTTGAGTCCCGGCTGCTCCACTTCTGATCCAGCTCCCTGCTAATGCACCTCAGAAAGTAGCAGAAGATGGTCCAAGTCCTTGGGACCCTTCACCCAAATAGGAGACCTGAAGGAAGCTTCTGGCTTCTGGCTTCTGGCTTCTGGCTTCAGGTTGGTCTCCAGCCCTGGTCATGGAAGCCATTTGGGAAGTGAACCAGCAGATGGAAGATGTCTGTCTCTCTCTGTCTCCCCCATTCTTTCTCTCTCTGTCTCCCCAACCCCTGTAACTCTGCCTTTCAAATAAATAATTTTTTAAAATTTATTTATTTGACAGATAGAGTTAGACAGTGAGAGAGAGACAGAGAGAAAGCTCTTCCTTCTGTTGGTTCACCCCTCAAATGGCTGCTACGGCTGGCACTACGCCAATCCGAAGCCAGGAGCCAGGTGCTTCTTCCTGGTCTCCCATATGGGTGCAGGGCCCAAGCACTTGGGCCATCCTCCACTGCCTTCCTGGGCCACAGCAGAGAGCTGGCCTGGAAGAGGGGCAACCGGGACTAGAACCTGGCGCCTATATGGGATGCCAGCGCCTCAGGGGGAGGATTAACCAAGTGAGCCATGGTGCTGGCCTGAAATAAATCTTAAAAAAGAAGAAGGAGGAGGAAGAAAAGGATGAGGGAGGAGAGGGGGAAGGAGGAGAGGGAGGGAGAAGGGGGAGGAAGAGGAGAAGGAAGAGGAGGAGAAGGAGGAAGAGAAGGAGAAGCAGAGGACAAGGAAGAAGAAGTGGCTGTTTCTCCTCCTTTGCACCAAAACCTGCTTGGCCCAGCTTAAGCATCAGCTCCCGCCTCACTGCTCCCCACCGTCCCTGGTGTGCTCACCTCACATTATATCCAGGCACGGCGCATGCGCCTGTCTCCCTAGCCATCACCATCAGCTGTGGTGAGATGACCTGAATGCGTCCAAATATATGAGCCCCCCTCCTGGGCCCATTCACTCATTTATTCATTCATCAAACAAGACTCAGTGACCACAGTTGGAAGATACTTGGAAATACCACAGCAGAAAGACACAGCTATTGACTCCAACATATTCAGCCTCTAGGTGATGAGACAATGAAAAAGACAAGTACAGTACTGCCGGGCATGGCCGGCCAGGGGTGGGTTACAGGAGCCTGTGGGGGTCCGGGAGCACTGGACAGGGACAGCCCATGGTGCACCAAGTCACGGCAGGGAGGTGCCTTCCTCCACACCCCATCTGGAGCACCCAGCCCAGGAGCCCTGGAGAGCCGGGGGCAGCAGTTGCAGGCAGCTGCTGCGGCCCACATGCTGCTTCCACTGCCAGGTGCATCTTTTAATTCCCCTTTCTTTCATGGCGATACATATGACAGAATCAGGCGGCCGAGCAGCGGGGGTGGGAGAAGCAGAGAGGGCGGCCGTGCGGCACTCGCAGCTATAAATTAGAAGTGCCCTGGACTTCTGTTTAATTCAATAACAAATACTCGCTCACATAAAAATAACTTATTTTCATTTGGGGAGGGTAAGGCCTACATTTAAACAGTGTTTCCCGGCCCACCTGAGAATGGAATCTGCCAGGCCTGCCTCCTCCTCCCCCGCCAGCCTCCTCTGACAGCGGGAGCAGGGGGAAGGGAGCTGTCTGGGGCCAGCTGAAGTCCAGGCCAGCAGGAGGACCGTGAGGATGCCTCTGTAGTAAGACAGTCTTAGCCAGAGCCCTGGGGAGACGAGCCTGCCAGGCATCCTAGGGGAAAGACATCGAGCAGATGGGAGAGAGGCTCTGCCAATCATACTTTGAACTTGAAAGAAGACGGGGACCAAACCAGCTGATTTTCCCAGGCAGCTCTGAGGGCCTGGGCCTGGCCCTGAGCATGTGATGGGCCGTGTACCCACCCAGCTGGGCAGGCACTGAGAGGGCCTACATGCTGGGCTTAATGCTATTTGTGGCCTGCACAGCCTCCCATTCCATGCAACCCTCTCTCTGCACACACTGGCCGCAGTGGTGTGGCCCTGGTTATGGAGGATCTGCTGCCCCTGCACAGACCATTCGCCTCTCGTCTTTCCCACAGCTCCCTTCACGCTCGGTGTGAATCAACTGGGCCCAGGCTTGTTTCTCCGCCAAGGTTGTCTAATGGCAAATGGTAAGCCTGCAGAGAGCCTGAAACCACCCAGCCAGCGCCCTGCCTCCTGTCCTGAGCAGGTTGAACCACGCAGCCCATCATTTCACCGGCTGTCACTGCATGGCCGCGTTTCACGGGGAAGCAGGAGCCGTTGCTGGGAGCGCTTGAGAGGCCCAGCAAGGAGCAAACCTCCCTTCCTCGGCCCCTGTAAGCCGTGACAGCATTCAGGATCCCGCCCCTGGGCACTAGAGAATGACGACCTTCGATCTGCAAAATCCACGCCAGCGCTGCCCATTCACGACTGTGCCAACCGGGAAGGGCAGTCGCCCCAGGATGGGAAGTTGAGGGCATTGCAGCAACTACCCCTGCCCGCTGCTCAGCCCCCACCCCCACTACTTTCCCCTGCACTGGGCTGTACACAGCCAGGCTGTGCTCCCGTCTGGTCTTGGACCCCTCAAGGCCTTCTGAACTCAGGGCTTTGGTGCTGTCTGGGTGCTCTGCCTGCCCTCCCATCCCATGGCCCCTTGCATAGTTGCCTCCTCCTTGCCTGCAGCCTCAGAGTTCAGAGTCACCTCTTCAGAGAGGCCCTCCCAGATTGCCCATCTAAAGCATCCCTGGCCCTAGACCCCATCTCCTATCTTTGTTCAATAGCTGCCCATACTGCCCTCAAGTTCAGCCAGGTTGAAAGATCAGCACTTGGGGGACTTTTTCCGCCTTCTTATGATGGGCAGTTCTCGGCCTGCCCTCCAGAACATGTCAAAGGTCAGTGGGTCAGAGGTAAGCCAGGGTGTCTGAGGTTCGCAGGGACCAGGGACCGAGATTCCCAGTTGAAAGAGCAGAGAGACTGGGAGACAGAAGCTGCAGTCCTGCCCACAGAAGGTTGTAGTCAGACTCCAGGAGAGAGGGCTCCATGCACAGAACAGGAGGGGGCTTACGTGAGCCTGGGGTGCTGCATAATAGCTCCCAGCCCCCAACCCCAACACCTGCACACCTGCAGCTTGGAGTCCTTTTGCCCCTAATCACAGGGGGTTAATCTGTGATTGGCTGTGACCAGCAATTCACTCTCCCTCTTGAGGTCTATTAAATAAGAAGAAAGGAAAATAAAACCAGAAAGCAAAAACTGGAAGAAATAGCTGTGACGAGCCATAAAAGGGTGGTAATTCATACCTACACGAAATCTGGGCTCCAGGTGGGCCATCACGGCAGCATGCCCAGGCCTTGCTCTGGACGACACGGCACACGGGCCTGCTGGCTACCTGCTTTGGGACTGGCACAGCGTCCACCAGACAGGTGGGCCTCAGTGTGAGATCCATTTGGAAAGGTGACCTAGAAGCTGAATGGGGCACGTCTGCCCCAGGAGACACAGACTTTCTCAGCGTCTCCCTCAGGACCCCTCACCCACACACACCCAAGAGGCAATGTGCTGACTTATAGAGGCATTGCTTAGTCCATGCAGCACGGGTGGTCTCCCTGGAGGAAGCAGCTTTCCCGCTAAGAAACACCTGACTAACTCAAGGCTCAGCACCACTCCTGCGTCAGCCAGGATTCCTGACTGTAAGCAACAGAAATTGATGGTGATGGAATGAAAAGACAAAGAATAGGAAGGCTTGTGGAGAGTTATGGCGTTCTTAGACTCAAGGCTGGCTGGGGCCACAGTGCCCGGGCCACAGCACAAGGATGGTCTGGACGTGGCTGGACATCTCCTGTGGCCCCTCTGCCACTGCCCGTCTTGCACACATCGGCGCAGATGCAACCACTGGAACTCGGGGTCTCCGGGTCTTCAAGAGCTTCCTTCAAAGCCGCAGGCTTCCATCAGGAGCATCCAGCTGAGCTGAGCTGCGCTAAGCAGAGGAGGGGTCAAGTGCACATGGCCTGGCTCCCTGCAAGTGGGAGGAAGGACCACCTGGGCCTTCGGATTCCCTGCCTCTCTCAGAGGTCACAGCTTCGCCCACCCACACCTCCACCTCTCCTACCCCTTCCTCAAGCAGGAAGGAATAGATTCTGGGTAGCCCCCCTTCCCCCTCCCAAAAAAAAAAAAAAACGCATACAGACACCATTAGACATGGGGTCACTACAACAGAATCCCATCGTCAAAGTCCACAATGACTCTATTCCAACCGACGTCTAAAAGCAGCCGAATTGAAACAGGAGTTAGCTCTCTTACAAGATGTGCATTTGAGGCAGTTTTACACTCTGGTGTTTACAATGTGCTAAATCCACAGCCAAGAGGAAATACTGCCGCAGCTGTAACTTCAGCCTCTGGCCACACGGAAGGCTGAGGGAGGACACTGGGGCGGGGGGGGGTAAAAGCAGCGTCTTTATGGAGCTAGCATGCTTGATGGGAGCTGCGGGCCAGAGGTGGGGGCAGCGGCGGCTGTGTCTTGGTTGGAGGGAGGGGGGTTGGATAAAATGACCTCTCTTTGCTAATGCAGCTTGGCCCTGAGATTCTCAGCCCCCTGGCCGACACCGCCCCCTCCTCCCTCCCTCCTCTCCCCACTGCCAGCCTTCACCCTAAGCATATCTGTCTGAATCACCTGCTAGCACTCCTAGACACGGCCTCCGACCGAGGGACACCTCGGCGAGCTTCTGCTCCCACTGCAGCCCTTGACACCCATTAGGAAGTTCCCAGAGATGCTGGGGAGGCTGTCACAAGCAAGGTGACACTGCACTCCTATGCCCTCAGCTTTCCGTTCAAAAATGCCAAGTAAATCCCCATCCTGTCTGGCACAATCCTAAATGGGCAAGGGTGTGGTGGACTTGGGGGGCAGTAAGGTTTGCATTCTGAAATGATCAGATGCTGCCCCTAGTATGATCCCATGGCTTGAACGTGCACCTGCTGGCTACCCGCTTTGGGAAAGGCACAGCTCCCACTAACCGAAGGGAGGTTTAATCGCCTTGAAATGCCTCTAGCTGACAGCCTTGCTGTCCAGTAAAACAGAGATATGCAAATAACTGTCCAAGGGGAGATGGGTATATGCGGCTTCCCCCAAGGATCAAGGCAGCACAAGCTGGCACGTAGTCCTTCTCTGAAGGAGCTGGCTTGGGGAGCCCTCACAGAGCTGACCTGCCATGGCTGTAGGAGCCATAGCAGTGGAGACCGAGAGCCAGGCACCTGTTGGTGTGCATCTCTCTTGTAGCCATGCTAATTGGGAACCAGGAGGAGAAATGTGCCAATTAAATGTGACAGATTGAACCACATCCCTGGCCTTGGCCAAGAAAGGAGTAGAGGCAAACGAAGCCTTTCAGAAGCACTCTGTCTCCTCCCATATATCTCCCCAGCCACACGTGGGAAGGAGAAGGGATTATTCTTGTTAGGGAAAGCTACACACATTCATCAACCTTCTAGAACCAGGCAATCAGCAGAGGCGTTCCGAGCGCACACATCCGAGCCAGTGTGGGTAAAAGGCCATTTTTGTACTGCACCCCTGGTGCTAGCCCTGAGCACGCCCCCAGCCCGCTGAAACATTGCAGCCAAAGCCAAACAGCAGCACCAACACCAAATTCTGCAAGGTGGGTGCTTTGGGAGCAGAGCACGCCCTGGTGGGCAGAGCTCAGGGCTTCTCTGTGTTGGAGATGTGATGGCCGCCTTGCTCTGTCACTGCTGAGTGCACTGAACGTGCACATTGGAGGCGTTCGTTCCTTCTGGGCCAGGCACCTGCAGGGTGAACAACTATAAGATAGAGGAGGCCCTAGGGACTCTCCCTGGCTAAGAGGGAAGACACGAGAAGCCAAGTTTAGTGAGGATTGCTTTATCCACTAAATAATATTTGGAATGCATCGTCTGACATTTATCTATACTCTGTACGCTTGAAACCAATCAAAACAGGGGACGGGGAAATATAATCAGTCTTCATTAAAATTAACAAGTGGCTTCCACTACAACCACAGGGTAAAAAAATTTGGAAGAAACACTGAACGCTGACATAAACCTGCTCCAGCTTCAAGCAAGGCCAGGTTTCTCCACGGGCGTATGCTGTCTGGTGACAGACCCTGCAAGCGATGTGAGAGCCGCAAGGGACAGGGGCACGTGGGGACCCTGAGAAGCCTGCAGAAGAGGGTGTGACGGAGAGAGAAGGCTGTAAGTGGACCACAACCACAGCGCCCTCCGTGGGAGATCTCCGTGACTCCTACTTGGATTCTCTGAACAAAAGACCACCAAATGCAGCACAGAAGAAAGATGCCCTGGATGCAAGGCTGGAAACTGCCACTGGACTAAGCCGAGACACATCCCAAGACAGAGCCTGCAGAATAAAGAACCCTGCCTCTGGGCATCCAGGCTGGAAAAGGCAAATCACTTAAAAGAGGTACAAGGAGACCAGCCCCTGAACTGACCACGGCTGCATTAGTGACCCCTGAGGCAGCAGCCATGGATTATGAACAAAGGAATTTACTGCCCTGCAGATTTTAAACCCAGGCCGTGGCTCCACACCCTATGCATACACACAGGCAAGCAGACCCTAGCATTCTCAAAAATTTGGGGAGCATAGCACTGAGGAGCTATAACGAAGGGGAGTGGAGGGCAGAGAATGACCTGGGGTGGAATCTGGCCGGCCAAGAAGTAAACAAAAGGTGTTAGGAGCTCTCTGTCCACCTGTGGTTCTTGGAGCAGCAGCATCAACATAGCAGGGCACTCATTAGAAAGAACCTCAGGCTCCACTCAGACCTGCTGTGCCAGAATCCTCATTTTAACAAACCCCAAGCTGTTCATAAATGTTTTTAAAAATGTTTGTATGTATTGGTTTTCATTCCATTTGGAAGACAGAGAAACAAGCAGAGAGACAAGACAGAGACAACAGAGATCTTCTATCTGCTGGTGCACTCCCCAAATACCTACAGTAACTAGTCCCGGACCAGGCCAGAGCCAGGAGCCAGGAGCCAGGAGCCAGGAGCTCCATCCAGGTCTCCGAAGTACTTGTGCCACCCTCTGCTGTCTCCTGGGGTGTGCATTAGCAGGGAGCTGGATCAGAAGTAGTGTGGCACTCCAACCCAGGCACCATGATCTGAGACAGAGGCGGCCCAAGTGGTGTCTTAACTACTTGGCCAAATGCTTGCTCCTCATGCACACTTTCAGCTCTGACAACCCTGTTCAGGAATGAAGAAACCACAGTGGAAGGACAGGCAATGGCAGCTGAGTGGCCAAGGCAAAAACCACCGCGGGCTTCTGGCAGAGAAGAGGGTGCAGCAGCCACAACCTGTCAAAGTAAAGCAGTCAGGGGCCGGCGCTGTGGCCTAGTGAGTAGAGCCGCCGTCTGCAGTGCCGGCATCCCATATGGGCACCAGTTCTAGTCCCGGCTGCTCCACTTCTGATCCAGCTCTCTGCTATGGCCTGGGAAAGCAGTAGGAGATGGCCCAAGTCCTTGGGCCCCTGCACCCACATGGGAGACCCAGAAGAAGCTCCTGGCTCCTGGCTTTGGATCGGCACAGCTCTTGCCGTTGCAGCCAATTGGGGAGTGAAGAAGCTGAGGGAAGACCTCTCTCTCTCTCTGCCTCTCCTCCCTCTCTCTCTCTCTCTGTAATTCTACCTCTCAAATAAATAAATAAAATCTTAAAAAATAAAAATAAAATAACAGTCACACTGGAAGCCCAGAGCTGGGGTGGGCAGTCAGGGGAGAGGTATAGGAAATCAACAAGTATTTGAGAATATAGTGTAGTTATAAAAATAATATATAATATTAAATATAGACTATAATAATATAGTTATAAAGATATAATAGATGCCCGAAGTTGTAACAATGTGAATAAATCCCATCTGCCAGTTCCCCCCAAACTTCATGGAATTTTTCAGAAATTGAAATAATTCACAATGAAGAAAAAATCTTCTTGAACTCAAGCAATTTTTTCAGTTCCATTTTAATTTTTAATCTATTAAATTCAAATCAAACTAAACGTGTTGCTTTTAATTTAAAAGTGTGTACAGAAAGATTCTATTTTTGTAAAAGTGTTTCAATTTATCTAATTAGCCATCATTCTATCAGAACCAGAGCTGTGTGTGCAGCTAATGTTAATGATTTTCTCAGGATAGTGGAATATGAAACATGTGTTTTTTTTTATTTTCGTCTATTACTTGATTTGAAAAACAATGGCATATATCATTTTCACACAAAAAGTTATTAAAAAGCATAATCAAAAAGGTCTTTGTTTTAAATAGCAGAGTAGATTTAAAGAATGTTCTAAGTAGTGCAAAGATTTTATAAATCTTAAGCAAAAAATATTCAATTATTAAAATGAGGTTAAAAGAAGCCAAATGGAGTAATAAGTTGACTAAAAACGTAACCACTCTCAATGACCCAACGCCATTCTTCCATTAGAATGTCAGGGACACCTGGCGATGCTGCCCATTCGGAAGCTTCCAGGGCAGGTGTTGGGTCTAGGGGTTCAGACGCTGGCTCAGACGACTACCGCCCTTTTCAGAGAAGGAGTGCCTGGTTCCACCCCCGCCCCAGCTCCTGACTCCAGCTTCCTGCCAGTGCACTAACAGGATGCCTGCCCCCCTCCTGGGAGACCTGGAGTACATTCCTGTCTCCCAGCTTCAGCCCTGGCCACTGCAGGCATTTGGGAAATGGACCAGCAGCTGAGAGCTCTCTGCCTCTGCCTTGCAAATGAAAAAAGGAGGAGAGAGAGGAGGAGAGAGAAGGAAGAGGAGAAGGGAGGAGGGTGGGGGAGAGGAGTGGGGGAGGAGGGCTGAGCAGTAGCTGCAAAGTCTCCAGGGCCGCAGGCCCCTGACACCCAGTGCCTACAGCCTTGGCCATGTTTTCTGTCCCTGCTGGAGCTCACCGAGGTCTGCCCTTGCTCCTCCATCCTCTGCTGCTCCTCGCAGCTCAAAGAGCAAGATACAAGGATTGTCCTTAAAGGGCATTACCAGAGCTGCACGACAAAATGCCCAGGACCTTTCATAAATGACTCTCTGAGCCCTACTAAGCTTGGACCACTGGGTTCTCAAACTCAGGTGTTTATCAGAATCACCCTGGTGAGAGCCGGGAACAATACTAAAGGCTAGGACCTGTCCTCCTGCAAGGCTCTGGGCTCTGTGTGCTCTAACAGCTCCGGGTGATACGGGGAGGACTGATCAGACTCTGGAGATGGGCCAGGCCATTACAGAGCCACAGACCATCCAGCGGGCTCTCATTGTGACCAGGGCTGCAAACCACCCTCACATCTTCTCCTGGGTCCATGTGCTTCTGCCTCCTCTTTCCCCAGACAACCCAGGGCCCTGCAACTCTATAACCGAGCAAGATGGACAGACAAGTGCACGGCCCTGGAACAACACCTGTCCCAGAAAGCGCCTGCCGACACGGCATGGGTGTTTCTTGCTGACATCCAGACATGGGAGTTAATGCCCTTCCAGCTAAAGACTCACTGGACTTGTGCTGAGCAAAGTGGCTGCACTCCCGCCATCTTTTAGACCAGTCTCGTCTTTCACAGATGACACAATGGAGGACTGAGGTGCCAGGTGCTGGCCCAGCCTTCCCTAGGTCCAAGTCTTCCCTCTGCTGGGCCCACCTCATTCCCACTTAACTAGGAAATGCCACCTGTAGATTCGGAACATGCTGAGGCACTTTTTGAGATGGATTAGTTAACTGCTCCTCGTAGTAGTAACTTTGATCTCCCCCACTTTGCTGAGAGAAGATTGCATATAAGGGTCCAACATTCCTGGAAGGACTGCCCAAAGCCTGGAATACCTGAGATTTCCCAAATCCACTTTCAAATGGTATCCAGCTGAACATATTGGTGAATTCTTTGGAATTCATTCAGTGATATGATGCTATATATATATATATATATATATATATACTTTTTTAAAAAAAGATTTATTTATCTATTTGAGAGACAGAGTTTCAGACAAAGAAAGGGAGAGACAGAGAAAAAAGTGTTCTATCCGCTGGTTCACTCCCCAAATGGCCGCAATGGTAGGAGCTGAGCCGATCCGAAGCCAGGAGCCGGGAGCTTCTTCAGGGTCTCCCACGTGGGTGCAGGGGCCCAAGCACTTGGGCCATCTTCTATTGCTTTTCCCAGGCCATAGCAGAGAGCTGGATCGCAAGTGGAGCAGCCAGGACATGAACTGGCACCCATATGGGATGCCGGCACCACAGCTGGAGGCTTAGCCTATTGTGCCATAGCGCCAGCCCCAAGGCTGAACTTTTAATACCAGAGCGATGTGGGTAGGAACACAAGCTCTGGAGTCAGGCTGCATGGTAGGACTGAAACCTTTGCCTGTGTCTCCCTGTAGTGTGGATTAAATGAATTCCAACAGTAAGTGTGCCTAGGACAATGGACAGTAGCTGGCACCTGGTGACCATTGTGTATGTATTCGCTCATATTTTTTTGAACAGGATTTACATATCTGAATGCCACCAGATTCCTCCATGTTCCCAAGCCAATGCTTTGCCCAATGGGACCCCACTGCTAGTTCATCATCTACTCCCTCCTTGGTAGTTAAACATCAGGCACTAGTTGTAGCTTTCCTATTTTGCCCTCCATGTCTTCGTAGAGTTCTAGGCACTCTGATTTGAGCAGAGCATCTGAGCTCCCCACGATTTCATGGTAGGCAGAAAGGCTGGCTGAGGCCATAGCCTTCCCATTAGTAGCAAATCTGTTAACTAGCTGAATCCCATCAGACTTGAGAAATGGGATGCCATCCCCTGGTGCTGCCCTTGGACCTGACCCAATCAGCATGTTAATCCATAAAGTGGAGGAAAAATATTTAACAGGATGTATATCAAGCTAGGAAATGACAGGAAGCTGGAAGACATGAGGAACATGCTGGTGAGCGAGTTAAGATCCAGATTGATCACAGAGGATTAGCATTCTGGATGGAAGCCAAGGACAAGAGTAAATTATACATCGGGGAGCCTTGGTTTTGCAGAGCTATCCATGAAGGAGACTGAGGCATGAAGGGGACCCCACGCTTTCTGCACTGATACAGAGCAGGACTGCATCGGCTGAATTGGGACATTTACATCCAGGGAATTCGGTACTGTGAGGGAGGCCAAAGGGTAGCAAGACCATCTGCGACTGGAGTTTGTAGATCACTCATTCATTCATGGGTCCACTCACCATCACCTATTTTAAGGCCTTATCTTTGCAAGTAACTGGCCCATGAGGGAGTATAAAAGGACTACCCTTGTTCGGGTTCTTCAGAAGGCTGAAGGTGAGGGGTGCGAAGCTACCAGCAGGTGCATTTGATGACGCATAACTTTTCTGAGAGTGAGAACGTGATGGGTTCCCTGTCCCTGGCTGTGCAGAGAAACTCTCAAGGCTGGTGAGGGCTGGGAGAGGATCCCGTCTGTGTCAGGCAGCTCGGGGGATTCTGTGAATCTCGTGGTGCAGTTGAGGCCGCAGGTGGAGGGAGGCTGGGGAGAAGGTGCACTGAGTCAGAAACCCTCCCTGCACACTCCCGCCACCAGCCTTCCCTTTGCCTCTAGGTTGCTCCTGACTTTCTTCTGTCTTGACATGGAACCAGTGACTCCTGAGCTGTGGAGTCTCACCCCCCAAGCACAGGGGGCAAGTCCATGAGAGAGATGCACCCTAAATCTCCAAGGGGCACTGCATTTCAGCAGTCGGGATGGCAAGGATCGAAACATTCGGTCCCGGAGGTGGTTGTTCCTCAAGTCTCATGGGTTGCAGCGTGACCTAGCACAATCTTTTGCAAGAAAACGTGGGCTCATACATCCAAACCTAAAGTGCACACACTCTCTCGCTCTGTAGCCCGCTCTCCAGGAACGTGGCATAACGTGTTCCTGTAGAGAGCTCTGGTGTACAACTATGTCCACTGCTGTGTTCTTACTGCTCAGGTTCCAGTCGGAGGTTACCATCTTTTATTGTCAACTTTATGGTGGTGGAACACATACAACACAGAATTTGTCACTTTAACCAGTTGTAAGTGTATAATTCAGTGGCATTAAAGCACTCACAGCATGAGTATTGCATAATCACCACCACTATCTACACTTAAAACATTTCCAGTACACCCATCACCAGACTGCACCTGCCAACAATGACTCCCCTTCCCCCTGTCCCCTCTGGCCTCGAGAACGTCTGCTCTGTCTCTGTGAGTCGTAGGCACCGCGTAAGAGTGGACTCATGCAGTAGCTGTCCTTTTGTGTCTGACTTCTTTCCCTTAGCACAGGGTTTTCAAGGTCCGTCATGTCCCAGAGTATATCAACACTTTGTTCCTTTCTGTGGCTGAATACTATTCCATGGAATGTATGTACTGCCTGCTGTTTACCTGTTTACCTCTTCCCAGACACTTGCATTGGTTGATTCTACCTTTTGCAGAATAATTCACACTCTCCTGTGAATAATGGAACCCTGGTGTACAAATGAATATCTGTTTGAGAAGCAGGTATAGCCTACTGGTTAAGATGCCCACACCTCACATCAGAGTAGCTCCAGGGGCCAGCGCTGATGTGTAGCGGGTAAAGCTGCTGCCTGCAGTGCCAGCATCCCATATGGACACCGGTTCAAGTCCTGGCCGCTCCACTTCTGATCCAGCTCTCTGTATGGCCTGGGAAAGCAGTGGAAGATGGCCTAAGTGCTTGGACCCCTGCACCCGCATGGGAGACCAGGAAGAAGTACCTGGCTCCTGGCTTCGAATTGGTGCAGCTCCGGCCATTGCGGCCATCTTGGGAGTGAACCAACAGATGGAAGACCTCCCTCTCTCTCTTTCTCTCCCCATCTCCTCTCTCTGTATAATTCTGACGTTCAAATAAATAAATAAATATTTTTAAAAATTCGCAGCTCCAGCTCTGGCTCCTGAATTCCCGTTTCCTGCTAATGCAAGATTCTGGGATGCAGCAGATGATGGCCAAGGGACTGAGTTCCTGAAAACTACATGAGAAACCTGGACTGCATTCCTGGCTCCTAGATCTGGCCCCAGCCCAGTCCAAGACTTCGTGGGTATTTGAGAAGTGAACCAAAGAACTGGACCTGCTTGTGTGTGTGTGTGTGTATGTGTGTGTGTGTGTGTGTGCAGCTCTCAAATACATAAATGCTTTTTTTTATAAACGTTTTTTAAAACTATAGATTCCCTTCAACAATGAGTCTCTGCTATCAATACTTCTGTGTACAAATCTTTTTGATGGCAAAAAGGTTGGAGATAATCACCATACATATAAATAGATGTATTAGGCAGCTTTTTGTTACTTTAAAATATTCGAGAGGAACTACTCATGAAGGAAGCAGACTGATCCCAGCTTAAGGTTTCGGGGATTCACTGTCCAAGACTGAGCGAGCACACTGGGTCAGGCATCTGCAAAGACTTGTGGACAACAGACGATGATCACGTGGCAGCACAGAGAGGCAGCAAACATGGAGGGCTGAGAGAACCAACCCTCCCGCAAGAAGTGGCCGCCCAGGGCGAGCCCTCAGTGACCTAAAGACCTCTCCCTGGCCCACCCCCGCCCCCAACGCCCATCACATCTCCACCCGCAAGCCCTCAACCAGCGACAGTCACCCAGGACCTGTTAACGCAAGCATCTGCGTGAGCCGGGGAAGCCAAGTCCAGCTGAAACCATGGGGACTGGAGGCTGGTTAAGCACAGTGCTGCACACCCACAAGGTGGAATGCAATATAGCCCCCGAGGACGAGGCAGCTTTATGAGTCCTGGGGCAGAACCGTCTGGAAGATGTATTACTACGCAGGAAGGAGGAGGAGGAAAGGGGGAGAAGGGAGGAGAGAAGAGGGACGCAGCAGCAGCGGCAAAGGGAGGCACTGAGTCAGGCCTGATGCACAGACCAGGAGCCGGGAGAGCGGTGCTCTGGGAGGCCCCAGCCCAGGGTTGGCATCGAGGGAAGACTCCACTACGCGCCCTTTGGATGGCTGGACCTATTGCAGTGAAGCTTCTCAAAACCAAACATTACATTTTTAATTGGCATGTGATCACTTAAGACGTCGAACGTGGCCGCAGGTCCCACAGAAGGTGGGACGTCTGGTCAGCAGGGAGGCTGTGGAGTGGCCTGGAAATGGACGCAGAGCACCACCTGACATTTATCCGGGGAGCCCCAGAGGCGCCAGGGCGCTGGCCAGGTCTGCAAACACCGACCCCACGGTGCGCAGCCACCTGGCCACTTCGCAGCTCTGGGATTCCAAGCCCTTGGCTCTTTGTTGCCTTCCCACCCCGTAGGAGTCATGCAGAGAGGTGCCCGACCAAGGGAGTACCCCGGCTGCCTACGCCTCAGCCTGCCAGAGAGGGAGACCACGGAGTGAAGCTTCCGAGGTGCGGGAATGCCCGGCCCTGGAGAGGCCTCTGTGTGCTGCTCTCCAGGCCAGAGAAGGCCCAAAGAGTGTCTGTCCAGAGCCCGCTGGGCAGACAGCCCAGGCCGATCGTCACATCACATTCGAAAAGGAGGCGAGGAAGGGATTTAGAACAACGGCCAGGGACAAGGAAACTGGCGGACAGGCCACCGAAATCGGAGCTCTGTATTCCAAGGCCTTCCTGGCTCCTAGCAGGGTTTGAGATTAGTGTTGATAATAGCTGCACCATAGGACCACGAGAAATCAATAGGACCGGGACCAAGGCAGGGTCCATTTATCTTCTCGGGGTGAAATAGAAGGTGTGACTCTAAAAAGACAAATTATACCGAATGCATGTAATTGACGTGCATACACAGACCCACGCGAGGGGGCCGACCGCACACAATCGCACAATATCTCAGGCTTTATTCTCATCAAGAGTTTCTTGTAACAATGCCAACCCCAGGGCATGGTTCAAGTGCTATGGAGAGCGGTATGAGGAATTGAGTTCTAGAATACGCTGCGTGATTGTTGCACGGTTAATTATTTCTTTGAAAGGGTGATGAAGGACACTGAAAGGAAAAGCTAATTTCCAGGTCTTATTTTATAATGAAACTACTTGCCAGGGACAGGGCTCCAGAGGTCACACAATCTGTCTTTCTGCCCCTCATGGAAACGTTTACTCCTTACCTGAATTTTTTTCCTGCCTTTCTTCATGTGAGTTTCCTCGCTGAGCTATGGGGACCCTTCTCATGGGCCAGGATGGGGCCTGCTGACCCCCGGAGGTCAACATCTGACATGCAGAGACCTTCCCACGATGGTTTAGTTGGCAATGAATTAACTGATGGGTTGAGGTCTCCTTTTTCCATGCAAGCTTTTATCATGAGTATAGCTTCCCATTCACCTTCTCAGCCAGCTGCTTGAAGAGTTCAAGTTAATCCCTGAAAAAGGAAGTTACCAGCAAAGCTGTGGACAGGGACGCAAGGGAGGGGAGAGGAGCCTTGTCCCGTGTCTGGAGGGGGCTGGCCCGGGACGGGCAGCCTCTTGGCAGAAAGGTCTGTGCGTCTGCAGCTGTGGACTGCGCATCACTGGTGATGGAAGTGTCGAGGAAGGCCCCACCTTGTCAGAAGTGTGGGGAAGAGCCCACACTGAGCCAAGGCCACTTCCTGCAAGCTTCCCTTGGCCGTCCAGAAAGGCAGGCAGTGCCAGTCAGCACAGGGCCGCAGGTGGAGACTGTTTGGGGGTGCTGCCCAGCACCCTGTCTGCAGGCTGGGCCAGAGGCTGCCAGGCAAGCCTCATCCTCCCCCCTCCCGCTTCTTGTGCTGCACCTGCCCTGCCCTTCGGTCCCTCCCTTGGGAAGATGGGCACCAGGAAGCATGAGCACCTGCCCATCCCCGCTCCCCACCTTAGGACATGCCTGGGTAGGTGCATATCTGTCTTTCTCCATCCAGAGAGACCCCCACCCCCACCTCCACCCCTGCACATTCCTGGCACAGGAACCCTAGGGGTCACACACACCCCTCCTCAGCAGGCAGATGTGACTTCCTCCGGCTCTGAGCCAGTGGACTCAATGACTCTTTCAAAGATTCCTTCTCTGTCTTGCAAATTGCTCCTCCTAGTCACACTCTCCTTCCTCTAGGATAAAGCTGATCCAATCTCCCCCTCCCAACAACAGCAGCAAGAGTAACCACACACAGAAAGCCTCTGGCACGCTGGTTTCTACTCCAGTTCTTCCCGTTTCAAAGCTGCACCTGACGGTGCCGGCTTCCTCAGCCCACTCGGCCTTCCAACCAGGGCAGGGACTGTCCCCAACACAGTCTGCCAGTGACCAGGACAGGCACCAGAGGCACGTGACTCCTGCCCTTCCGCAGCCAGCCATCAGGGACCCCCAGCCCTACTCCGCTCTCCTCCTACCTCTCTAGCTGGCTTCTCTGTCGCCCCCTGCTGGGCCATCTCCTCCTGCAGCTCCTGTGGCCCCCAAAGCCACCATCTGGTCCTTGATCCTCTCTCTCCATTCTCTCCCTTGGCAGTCACATCCCAGAGGAATTTTTAGAAAGTTCCATCAGGGCTGGCTCTGTGGCACAGCAGGTTAAGCCATCACCTGCAATGCCAGCATCCCATATAAGTGCTGGTTGGAGTCCTGGCTGCTCCACTTCTGACCCAGCTCTCTGTTAGTGCACCTGGGAAAGTAGCAGAAGATGGTCTAAATGTTTGGGTCCCTGCACTGACGTGGGAGATCCGGATGCTGTTCCTGACTCCCGACTTCAGCCTGCCCCAGAACTGGTTATTGCGACCATCTAGGGAGTGAATCAGCAGATGGAAAAGATCTCTCCTCCCTCTCTGTCTCTTGCTGTCTCTCTCAACTCTGCCTTTCAAATAAATAAAATGACCCTTTACAAAAAAGAGGAAAGCTCACAGACAAATGGGGGAAGAAGATAAAGGTTAACATAATATATTAAGAAGGTTTTGGGGCCGGCACTGTGGTGCAGCGGGTTAACGCCCTGGCCTGAAGCACCAGCATCCCATATGGGCGCTGGTTCGAGACCCGGCTCCTCCACTTCCCATCCAGCTCTCTGCTATGGCCTGGGAAAGCAGTAGAAGATGGCCCTAGTCCTTGGGCCCCTGCACCCATGTGGGAGGCCTGGAAGAAGCTCCTGGCTCCTGGCTTCAGATGGGCACAGCTCCGGCTGTTGCAGCCAGCTGGGGGGTGAACCAGCAGATGGAAGACCTCTCTCTCTGTCTCTACCTTTCTCTGTAACTCTGTCTTTCAAATAAATAAATAAAAACTTTAAAAAAAGAAGGTTTTGGGCTGGTGCTGTGGCATAGCAGATTAAGCCTCCACCTGCAATGCTGTCATCCCATATGGGCACCAGTTCAAGTCCTGGCTTCTCCACTTTCGATCCAGCTCCCTGCTAGTGTACATGGTGGCCCAAGTCTTTGGGCCCCTGTACCCATATGGGAGACCTGGAGGAAGCTCTTGGCCTGGCTCAGCCCCAGCCTGTGCAGCCATCTGGGGAGTGGATCAGCAGATGGAATAACTCTCTGTCTCTCCTTCTCTCTCTCTCTCTCTGTAACTCTGACTTTCAAATAAATAAATAAATCTTTTAAGAAAAGAAGAAGAAAAAGAGGGTTTATACTCAAGGTTTGCCAGACTCAAGGCCCTGACAATTTTTCAGAAAAAATTATAATGATGTCAGAGAGATATTGAATCTCATAACCACCTCTTTACAAACTAACACTGACATATATCCCCAGTATCCAGGGGCCAGCCGTGTGGAGTGGCAGGCGAAACCACCACCTATCATGCAGCATCTCATATGGATGCCGGTTCATATCCCTGATGCTCCACTTCTGATCCAGCTCTCTGCTAAAGGCCTGGGAAAAGCAGCAGAAGATGGCCCAATTGCTTGAGCTCCTGGCACCCACGTGGGAGACCCACATGAAACTCCTGGCTTTAGCTGGCCTGGACATTGTGGCCACCTGGGGAGTGAACCAGTGGCTGGAAGCTCTCTCTCTCTCTCTCTCTATCTGTCTCTACCATTCTCTGTGTAATGTTGCCTTTCAAATATGTAAATAAATCTTAAGAAAAAAAAAACAAGAGTGTCAGAATGAGAATGGGGGAAATCTGCATTAGAAATGGATTGAGAAACCCCACGCAGTCTTGGTAGGCTCTGCTCATCCTGCGTGCACTGCTGGCAGGAAACTGTAACCAGGCGACCCCGTGTCCCTGACCAGGAGGCCTGGTGACACCCTGTGAGTCAAGAATATTTCAACTCCACACCCCTTCCACTTCCTTCCGCTCCCAGGAAACCAGCAGACAGCATGGAGCTCCCCAAGGGCCAGGAGGCGTGTGAGGCTGTCTGAGCTGTTGTCTCGGGAAGGCCGCCTCGTGGGAAGAGGAAAGTGGCACAAGGCTGGAACTGTAGTTTTCAGAAATGACATCGGAGCAGAGAAATGCCAGGACCAGAGGCTGTGAGTCAGAGGAGGCTGCGCCAGAGCAGAGCCGCAGCAAGGGGGGAGCTCCGAGACAGGAGGAACGGGCTGGCACTGCACCATCCATCCCCACAGCTGCAGCAGATGGGCGGAGAGGGTGGGGTCATTCCAGAGGTGAGAGGCGGAGTCCTGGGACCAGGCACTCACGCTGTCCGTGGAGCCTCACTGAGTACAAGGAAGACACCACCTACGCAGGGTCAGGAAGAGGAAGAGCGGCCCTCTGCAAAAGAGGTTCTGCAGAACTCAGAAGAAAAGCTCACTCGTCCAGGCGTGCACAAGGAAGCCCGGCCCCTAAGTCAGAGGCGCAGGGAGTCTCAGGATGAGATGGGGAGGCAGGGGCACCCCGAGTGGAAGAGGAGCCAGACCACAGCCATGGATGGGCGGGCAGTGGTGGCGGCCAGGCCAAGTCTGTAACACAGGGAATAAATACTGGAGAAAAGGAAATGCCAGGCTGACGTAAGAGATGGGGAGACAGAGACTCAACAGCCACAGAGCCCCCTCCCCAACACAAAGCATTAGAGAAATGAAAGAGTTCTCGTAGGAAAACGGTCGGCGCTGTCCATACGGGCTTGTGTGTGCACAGATGGGCTCACCCCGCACAGCCTGCCCAAGGGGAGCCCAGATGCATCATGGGAAATCACAAGGATACCATCAGGAAGAGGGAGTAGGCTCCTCGCAGGTCCATCAGGTGCCCCCGCGTGGCCCTGACTGGGGAAATGTGGACAACGGCCACAGGGACCTCACCAGTCAGTGAACACAGGTGATTCCCTCAAGGAATGGGGCTGTGATACATGTTTGCTACTGGGAAACAAGTTAAATCCCCACTTTACACCAAATCTCAAACAAATCCTTGCTGGATTAAATAGCTAAATGAGGAACTGAGCCATAAAAGTCAGACGATAAAACACAGATGCATATTTATATAACTTCAGGAGGAATTTTAAGAGAAGGAATCAAAGAGGAAAAACAGAAGGGAGAGGACTGACAGATTAGATTACACGCAAACTTTAAATTTTGTTCCAAATTTTTCCGATGATGCTCAAAAAAAAAAAAAAAAAAGAACCGTGTATGAAAATGCCACATAGCATTCAAATCAATAGAAAAATAGGTAAGGAATATAAATACCCATTCACAATAGAAGAAATGCAAACAAGTTTTTAAATTTTCAAGTAAAATAAGGAAGAGTGGGTATTTTTCAACTATCAGACTAACCAATCACCAACGTCTTCTACTGACCACTGTAGGAACCTGGAGTGGGGGGAGGGGGCAGTCACTCTCGCAGTGTCCAGGATGTGAGGGGGCCTCAGCACAGCATTTCTGAGTGACAGCTTGGCCGTTTCCCCAAGTCCTAAGAATGGGCAAACCATAATTGAAAAACTCTATGTATTGGAACTTATTTTGAAAATATCATTTGTTGATTGTTAAAAAATACATGAACAAGGACCTCCTTAGAGAAGAATTGAAATAGAGTAGATGGCTAAGTTCAGTGAAATCATCCATGGAATTAAATACAAGGCAAACGTTCCCATGATGACGCCAGCACTCAGACATGGAGGGGTGAAAAACACATGAAATACATGAAACTACACAACACCTTTTTTCAATAAAATACACACACACACACTTGCATATTAGCAGTAGCCATGTCCATATAGTATAGCAGAATGATAGATTTCTGTTTATTTCATTTCTACTTTTTCTGCCATCAGCATGAATTAGATATGTTTCAAAATTTAAAGTACAATTAAAATGCCCAAGGGGGCAGGGGGTAAAGCTGCTGCTCAGAAAGCTGATATCCCATATGGGCGCCAGTTCAAGTCCTGGCTGTTCCATTTCTGATCCAGCTCCCACCTAACGCGCCTGGGAAAGCAGTGGAGGATGGCCAAAGTAGTTGTGTCCCTGCCACCCATGTGAGACCCGGATGGAGCTCCAGGCTCCTAGCTTTAGCCTGGCCTGCTACTGGCTGTTTCAGTCACTTGGGGAGTGAACCAGCATGGAAGATCAATCTCTCTCTCTTGGTCACTCTGCCTTTCAAATAAATAAATTTTTTAAAAAATGCCTGGGAGTGCAACTCCCGGGTCCTCCAATAAGCACGCATTTGGTTTTGTGACACCCTTCCAGAGCAACGGTGCCCTGTGACAGTGCCAGGAGCAGTGCCTCAGTCCCTTAGATTCTCCACACCCTCAGCAGCACTGGTTGGTATCACTTGCATTCCAGCCGTTCTGATTGGTGTTAGTGATATCTCATCGTGGTTTGACTCTGCATTTTCTTGATGGCTAATGCAATTGAACGTCTCCTCATGGGCTCATTGGTCTTTTGCAGAAAAATGAAAACTTAGGTTTCTAAACTTGTACGTAAATGTCCACAGAAGCTTTATCATAACAGCCTAAAGCTGGAGACAGCGCCACTGCCCCTTCACAGGTGACTGGCTAAGCACCTGTGCCACCCATACCACGGACTACTACTCAGGAGTAAAAAGGAATGTGCTATTGATGCAACACATGCACACCCATTCCCCTGGGGGGATCTTAAGAGTGGAAAGAAGAGTCATTTCCTAAAGGCTACATGCTGTGTGGTTCCATTTATGCAACACCTTGAAATGGCAAAACAGAAATAGAGACGCAGAACAGCTTGGTTGTCAGGGGTTCTGGAGGGGAGCAGGAGAAGGGGAGTTGGCGACGGCTCTGAAAGGGTACCCCGGGGACGCCTGTGGCGGAGCTGCTCTGCCTCTGGGGGCGGTCACACCCGTCTGCACAGGGGATGCAACCGAGCAGTGGACACACACACAGGCACAAGCAGGTGCACGTAGGTGGTGAGGTCTGGCTATAGCCCGCCAGTCATATCAACGGTCATTACCTTCTCATAATACTGTGCTATGGTGACACAAGACGGTACCACTGGGGAGCCAGATGGGCTCGCTATCTCATTTCTTCTGTCATGAGAACTATAATTATCTCAAAAAAAAAAAAAACAAAAAACCTGGGGGCCGGCGCTGTGGCGTAGTGGGTAAAGCCGCCACCTGCAGTGCCAGCATCCCATATGGGTGCCAGTTCGAGTCCCGGCTGCTCCTCTTCCAATCCAGCTCTCTGCTGTGGCCTGGGAAAGCAGTAGAAGATGGCCCAAGTGCTTGGGCCCTTGCACCTGCATAGGAGACCAGGCGGAAGCTCCTGGCTCCTGGCTTCAGCTTGGCCCTACTCTGACTATTGCAGCCATTTGGGGATTGAACCAGTGGATGGAGGACCTCTCTCTCTGCCTCTCCCTGTCTCTATCTGTAACTCTGCCTCTCAAATAAATAAATCTTTTAGAAAACTACTATGAGACATTAAAAATCCAACAAAATGTAGCTTAAAGGGAGTGCTAAGACACAGCAATAAGACAGCTCAGGGACAGAACAGGCCCAATGGGCATTTTATTCCTCAAGGGAATCAGGAGGCCTTCCTGGAGGCTGGGGATGCTGTGAGGAGCAGGAGCACCCCTGGGCAGGGGAGGGTGGGATCTGGTGATAACCATCTCTGAGCCACAGGTGCCTGCTGGGGTTAGCAGCAGCGTGGACTGTGATCGGGGAGGAGGGCTGTCCTGGGACAGCCAGTTCTTGCCCCACTGTGTCACGGTATTTCACTGATTTATCGTACCATTGATTTACTAAGTGACTTGCTTGTTCAATAAATAGCCTCCTGTGTTAGACACTGTACTGAGCCCTAGAGATAAAATGACAAAGAAAACACCACCCTTCTCCACCACACCCCAGCAAGGGCTTGGTGGGGAGACAAGGTAGCAGAAGAATGCAAATACATCATTGTGCGACAAATGCCATGACAGGGTAGGTACAGCTGCGTGCGGAAGGGACACGTAACCCAGGGGGTTTCCTGCAGGAGGTGGCATCTGGACTAAACCTAGAAGAAGGATCAGGAAAAGAAACCCCAATGAGTGTAACGTGGGGAGTAATGGCCTTCAAGGTCAAAAGAATCAACAACTTGTACCAAGCCCAGGGGTGAGAATGTGCCACAGTTGAGAAAACCAAGACTTTAAATGTGTTTTTGGGGCCGTCACCATAGCTCAGTAGGTTAATCCTCCACCTGCAGCGCCAGCATCCCATATGGGCACCAGTTCTCATCCCGGCTGCCCCTCTTCCAATCCAGCTCTCTGCTGTGGCCTGGGAAAGCAGTAGAAGATGGCCCAAGTGCTTGGGCCCTTGGACCCGCATGGGAGACCAGGAAGAAGCTCCTGGCTCCTGGCTTTGGATCTGCGCAGCTCCGGCTGTTGCGGCCACCTGGGGAGTGAACCAACAGAAGGAAGGAAGACCTTTCTCTCTCTCTCTCCCTCTCACTGTAACTCTACCTCTCAAATAAATAAATAAATAAATAAAATATTTTTAAAAAATGTGGTTGGGACACAGAGTTGGAAACCCAGTGAGACACGGATGAGGGGCCAGCAGTGTGGCACTGAGTTATGCCACCCACTGTGACACCAGGGTCCCATATGAGCACCACTTTGTGGTCCACTTTTGATCCAGCTCTCTGCTATGCCTGGGAAAGCAGTAGAAGATGGCCTAAGCCCTTGGGCCCCTGCACCCACGTGGGAGACCCAGAAGAAGCTCCTGGCTCCTGGCTTCAGCCTGATCCAGCCCCAGGCCATTGCAGCTATTTGGGGAGTGAACGAGCAGATGGAAGATGTGTGTCTGTGTGTGTGTCCATCTTTCTCTCTCTGTAACCCTGCCTTTCAAACAAATCTTAAAAAAAAAAGACATGAATGAGTCTGGAAAGCTCCTAAGACCTAAGATCTCAGCAGGCCCTGCCGTGCCAGGGGGTCTGGATGGATGGATGGTGATGGAGGAGACACTGAAGACCCCGCTGGGAAGCCCACCATCCCGGACGGGCGCCAGGAGGACCATCGGGAAGCAGTGAGGTGCACCATGAGGTGCAGGGGCCCCAGGTGCCCCGCTGGCTGCCGTGCCAGGCCTGCACACCCCTCCAGAGTGCTGCCTGGACTCCCGAGCTGAGGCCAGGGCCGGGCCCCTCACAGAGCCCGCAGCTCCTGGGAGCAGCTCGCTCCGGCGCCGATCAATTGCTCCCTGTCACAAGCAGATCTTCTCCCAGTTCTTTACTTTCTGGATCATCAAGTTGTCCTGCGCCTGACTTAGGAGTCGTTTGTAACCCAGAGGTACGCGTGCAGCCAGCTGCCCCTGTTAACGAGCTGCCTGGCAATTCAGCTGTCCCCTCCAAGGCTGGGAGCGCATCTATCTGCTCCCAGGAGCTTGCGCATCGGGCCGCAGCGTGAGGCTGGCCAGCTTCCGGGTTCCTGCTTCTCCCGCCCCATCGGCTGCGACAGAGCAAGGCTGGGCACAGGACCCCTTCTGGCTGTGCACAGCTGGGTCTGTGCTGGGGCGCAGATGCTCGGGCCTTGTTCATGGGAGGGCTGTTTGGCTCTAAGGATATCTCTTGGGAACCAAGAACACACGGGCTGGGTGGGTGCACACGCAGCATCGTCCTGGGAGCAGGGGAGAGAACGAGGCAGGTGTTGGCTGCCTGCGGAGAGCCACGCAGGGCTGGCTCTGTCTCGGAGCAGAGCTGCCAGCTGAGGGCGGTGTCCCAGCAGGCCCAGCCACAGGGAGCTCCCTGGGCCACCCCTTGGGTGCAGGGCGCGTCCCACCCCATGAATCACGGGCTTCCAGGAGCCCCGGTGTCACCTCGTAGGCTCAGCACCCAGCTCATTGAGAGCTTGGCCTTGAACAAAACAGAGAGAAAGGAAAGCTCATTGTTTTCTTCCTCACGGATGACCCCGGGCTAAGGTTTCTAAAATATAGCTAGAAAAAGCAGGGGAGGGGCTGAGCTAATGGCAGGGGGAGACAGGGGTGGCCGACAGCAGCCACCCTGGAGAGAGAGAGAGAGAGAGAGAGAGAGAGAGATCTGGCACCCAGAGCAGGCTCAGGAGTGAAGACAAACAGGCCTCAGGTACAGCCCCCCCACACACGCACATCAGAGCAAACAGGAGGCCGGCACCCAGGGGCGCCGGGAGGGGGAGCAATGGGGAAAGAGACCTTGGGGTGAATGGGCCAGCTCCTCACTCCCTTGTGCCAGGCGGCAAGGTGAGACCAGGACGGGTTACACTCAGAAAAACGGAATAATGAAAGCCCCGTCCCCTCCTCCAAAAAAAAAAAAAAAAAGACGATAAAATGACAGAATAAACTGTACAAGGGAGATGGCTGAATTCCAGGCACACATGGTGGATCAAAGCAACGATACAACAAAAACACATAAACAAAGTAGAAATTAGCAGAGAGTTGATGGGGTCTTTAATTCAGCTATTGGGGTTGGGTGTTTGGTGCAGACGTTAAGATGCCACTCAGAGGGGCCTGAGATGGAGTGCCGCCTCTGCTTCGGGTCCCGCTTCCTGCTGCTGTGCATCCTGGGAGGCAGCAGATGACGGCCCAAGCACGTGGGCCCCTGCCACCCACATGGGAGACCTGGATGGACTTCCTGGTTCCTGGCTCCAGCCTTGCCCAGCCCATTTTGGAGAGAACTAGTGGAGGGGACCTCTCTCTCTCTCCCTCTCTTTCCCTTCTCGCTCTCCTCTCTCCACCCCCCCAAAAAAGTAAATAAGTGAAAATTTAAAAAGAACTCTTGTCCTTCCTGCCAGTCTCTGCCCTGGAATCAGTCACTATTCTGAACCTCGCCACCTGCCCTATGTTATGGGAGAAGCTGAAGGACCGCTCTGTTCTGTGTCCACCTTGCATCCCAGGTGCTTGTGCCCCACAAATGCTGATGCTAAAATCTTAACCTCCAAGCTGAATCCAAGGGCGGCATGGCCTTTGGGACAAGACCCACATCAGTGCCCTCGGAAGGACGGACAAGATGACGCTCTCCGTCTCCCCAGCTCACTCGCTCACTCCCTCTCTCCTCTGCCTTACATAAGTTTTAAAAACCAAACTCATGACTTCGAGGAAATATATGAAAAATAAGCTATTAGCAAAGGAAAGGCCCAAAATAACAGATGGCAGACCACTAGCAGCCTTAACTCAGAGGCTTCGATGGAAAACACAAACCAAACGGTAACGCAGGGAACTAAGGGTGGGAGTCCCTGGAAGGTGTAGGGAGCAGCAGAGTCCTGGGCAAAGCCTGGGGACACCGCTGAGCTTCAAAGACAAAGAAGGAGCTCCCAGGGAAAGACACAGGCGAGGGCTCATCACCAATGGCACAGGGGCTGGCCCCAGACTCACACAGCTCTCTGTGCAGGCAGGTGCCCCCTCCGGCAACTGACAGCCCTGGCAGGAAAAACGCTGAGAATGAAACTCGATCGACAAAGAGGTGCAGCAAATTACGGAATTCAGCACAGAGAAGCCTGGGAGTCGTTACATTATTTTACATATGGAAGGAAATCAAACGAAAACACCCCAAAGTTGTTCTGCACCCTAGTATGAAAAAATAATTTAGCAAAATTGGGAGCCGGGGAAAGGTGAAGAGGTAGCAGCAAGAACTAGAAGGCAGAACACTCCCCTCCGTGTGTTCCAGATCCATTGACCAGCCACCCTCGGATCCAGCAGTGGGGCAGAACTGTTACTTCACACAAGGGATGTGAGCACATGAGTGGAAATCAAGCTCACGTACACACCTAGCGACAGTTATACACCAACTTTCTCATTCTGCATAGCAAGGGGTTAACTGAAAATCTAACACGTTTAAAATAATGATATAAACCTCAGCATGTTTATAACATTATTTCTTAATCGTAAAAAGATCATTTTGTATCTAGTTAAAGTAATAGTAATAATTCCAATTTGCTAGCCTTCCCCCGCCAAAAAAATATTTATTCATTTATTTGAATGGCAGAGCAACAGGGTGGTGGTGGGGGTGGTTGCAGGGAGAGAGAGATATCTTCCAGCCACTGGTTCAACCCCATGAATGACCTGGACAGCCAGTGCTGAACCAGGCCAAAGCCAGGAGCCAGGAGCTCCATCCTGGACCCCCACATGGGTGCAGGGGTCCAAGCACTGGGGTCGTCTTCTGCTTTTCCCGTTGCACCAGCAGGAAGCTGGATCAGAAGTAAGCAGGGGGGACTTGAACCAACAGTGTTACAGGCGCTTGGCAGCATAGCACGCTGTGCCACAATGCTGACCTCCCCGGCTAGCCTTGTTAGCTCAAACATTTTCAGAATTCCCCTCGCCACAGTTTCAATGAGACATTTGTAATTTTCCTCCTGTGCTGTCATCAATGAACACATATTAACTTCGTTTTTCCCTACCTTGTCCTCCAATCAGAACCTTTCAGATTTATTTATCTATTGATTTTTTTTTAAGTTTTAAAAATTTTATTTGACAATGAGATAGGCAGACAAAGAGAGCGCCCCTCCACAGATTCACTCCCTAAATGCCCACAACAGCCAGGGCTGGGCCAGGCTGGAGTCAAAAGCTGGAAACTCAATCCGGGTCTCCTACATGGGCAGGCAGGACCCAGGTACCGCACCACCACCTGTTACCTCCCAGGGAGCACATCAACAGGAAGCCGGAGTCTAGAGTTCTCTGGGAACTTGGAGAATCTGAGGACTCAGACTGAGGCATTCTGATACTGGATATGGAGGTCCCAACTTAGCTGCTAAGCCACACACCAGCCCCCAGCCTTTCAGGTTTATGGCACCCACGACTCGGCCTCGGCCTCACTGCTGTCACAGTGGTGCCAGACACGCAGATCCTGGGAAGTCAGATGCTCCTGCAAGAATCCCGAGTTCGCTCCGAAGAACCGCAGCCCCTCATGTCACGGCAGGATCTGGGCTCAACAGCCCCTGGCCCAGAGCCCTGACCAGGGGGCAGGTGCACCTCATTCCCCTCCCCAGAGCAGCCATGGCCACAGGCAGGCGCTGCCAGTCTTCCTCCATGCCGCCCTCCCCTCTCTTCTCCATCCGCCCACCGGTTTGTCTATTTCTAAATTATCCCCACCAGCCATGACTCAAACCTGAGTGTCTTGGAACAGAAATTCTCCGAGCATACAGATATAAATCCAAGGATACCAGAATTTCATAAAAGGAGAATCTGTGGTCGGAGCGGGATTACCGTTAATGCAAATCACCGTGAGGGACACCTGAGCACTGGTACCATGTCTGTAGCAGGCAGGGGCACGGGGAGGAGCTGGCGTCTTGGTCTTGTGGAACTTGATGGCCCTGGTTTCCGTCTAATGGGCCATTCATTAGCTGTGGATGCCTGATTAGGGCAGTTAGCACTTCCGGACACAATTTATGCACCCCAGCCGTGATCCATTCTGCTCATGTTTGCTCGTTTGATTTGGCTAACTGCTCTGAGAAAAGAAGTAGATAGATAGATAGATAGATAGATAGATAGATAGATAATAGATAGATGAAAGATAGATGATAGATAGATAGATAGATAGATAGATGATATAGATAGAACCAGGCACCAATGCGCTCAGCAGGTGCCACTCGCATCACTGAGTTCCCTCTGCTTCTGCCCAGCGCTGAGCCCAGGCCTTCCTATCCATTCTCTTTCTACCCTAGCAGCCTCCCTGGCTGGCAGGAATCCCACAACAGGATGGAAGGGCAAGGACTCGGGCCTCTCCTTAATGAGTCCCAGCTGAGCCCCTGGGGCAAGGCCAAGCTCCATTGTGCCGACTGGACCTTGGGCAAGCAAGCCACCACTGCGGTACTCAAAGTCTTCTGCTGCAGAATGCAGCTGACAGAAGCACCTGTCTCACAGCCTGCTCGGGCTGCCCCATCAAAGCACAGCAATGGGGTCGGGAATAACGGAAACGGGTTTTCTCAACACGCGGGATGCCCAGGGTATCAGCATGGTTGGCTTCCAGCAAAGTCTCTCTGTCTCGGCACCCGCTCACTAGGCTCCATGTGCTCATTCCTCAGTGTTCGTGCAGAGACAGGGAGAGCTCTGGTAGGTCTTGCTTATAAGACGTCAATTTTACTAGATTACGGCCCCAGCCCCGCCCTTATGACCTCATTTACTCTTAATCACCTCCAAATCCCGTCACACCAGGTGTCGCTCCCCCTCTTCGTGGAGGAGCAACACTAAACCCTGCCTAGGCTTCATATCCGAGTCACGGCACCATTATGTCACTCCCCCTCTTTGTGGAGGAACGACACAGGACCCTGCGCTGTTCTTTTGTCTGCTCGGCCCTCCCCGGGTTTGCTGCTGGTTCTTCCCGGGTTGGCTACCGTCCCTTCCACCTCCGTGGAAGGGCGGTTCCCCCTGCCACTTTCCCCACTTCCGCGGGGGAGTGGCACACCGCCGGCCGGCTCTCTCGGGGGCTGCACAGGTGTTCCTTCAGATAGATGTTCCTCGTAGATGTTCCTGGTGCATGTTGTCTCTCTCCTCCTTTATAGTCCTCTTCCACCAATCCTAACTCTGCTACCCACACGCCGAGTACGCTGCTCTCCTCCAATCAGGAGCAGGTCCTGCTGTTTATTGGTTGAACTGGAGGCAGCTGTGTAGAAGCTGTTTCCCTTCTCAGTGCCATATTGTGGGAGAGCAGATGCATAGAATAAGTCTTAATTCCAGTAACAGTCTAGTCCGAGTTGCTCCCCACAACCAGGGTTCAGGACTTCAGCCCAGGAATCTTGCGGAGCTACAACTCCGTTCCAAACAGTTTGATGATCACACAGTTAATGCATGGAATGCACTGAAGGGCCGGGACCCATGAGGCTTCCAAAAGCTCATGGAACAAAATGAATTTACAAAATCATTTTGAAATTCTTGCATGCTTTTTTCATGATACACGGTTTACATGAGCATTTTAAAGATTCCTTGTATGCATGGATTTCATAATTGTTGGCACCACATAAACTTATTTTTTTTTTTTTGACAGGCAGAGTGGACAGTGAGAGAGAGACAGAGAGAAAGGTCTTCCTTTGCCGTTGGTTCACCCTCCAATGGCTGCCGCGGCCGGCACACCGCACTAATCCAATGGCAGGAGCCAGGTGCTTCTCCTGGTCTCCCATGGGGTGCAGGACCCAAGCACTTGGGCCATCCTCCACTGCACTCCCGGGCCACAGCAGAGAGCTGGCCTGGAAGAGGGGCAACCAGGACAGAATCCGGTGCCCCGACCGGGACTAGAACCCGGGGTGCTGGCGCCGCAGGGGGAGGATTAGCCTAGTGAGCCGCGGCGCCGGCCTCAAATGATTACATTCTAAGATTGTGTCTGCCCCAACTCCCATTTTCTGGTGTCAAAATGACCTTTCTGTAAGAAATGAATGCCATCAGCATCCCATAGGGGTGCCGGTTCGAGTCCCGGCTGCTTCACTTCCAATCCAGCTCCTTGATAATGCTCCTGGGAAAAGCAGCAGAGGTTGGTGCAAGTGCTTGGGCCCCTGCATCCATGTGGGAGACCTGGATGGAGTTCCAGATTCCTGGCTTCAGCCTGGCTTAGCCCTTTCTGTTGTGGCCATTTGGGGGGGTGAACCAGTGCATGGGAGATCTCTCTTTCTCCCTCTCTATCCCTCTGTAACTCTGTCTTTCAAATAAATAAAAATACATCTTTTAAAAAAAGAAATGAATACCAGGGGATGAAAAGTAGCTTATGTGTGTGTCTATGTGTGTGTGTGTTAATATCCTTAAATGGAAAGCTTGTATGAGGATCTTTAAAAGAGCACATGGAAAATGAAATTAAATGGTAAGTTAACTTTGGTGCAATCACATTTTGAAATCAATGCATACTTCTTTTTCATAATGTGCATTCTCTATGAACTGTGCAAAGGCCCCTTATGACAGTAACTTGATATTTGGGGGGATATTTTGGTCCAGAAATCAGGAACTCAAGAGCTGGATGAAGAAGGTCCATTATGAACTGAAAACGCAGAGCTCTCTGGCCTGTAGGACCCCTGTTGCCCAGATGGGCAAGGTGGGTCATGGCACCCTTCTGGCATTCCCAATGGCCTTGACCAGCATCTTCAAGTGACCCCAGGGACTCAGCTGCGTGTTGGTTGGCTGTTCGGTGCTGGGCACTAATTGTGGGAAAGAGGCCCTCCCTGGGACCGCAGGGCACAGCTGAGGAGCTGGCATCCGCGTTCTCTCCCTCTGCCTGACCTGTGAAGCCTGAATTCACAACCTAAGGCAAGGGGCAAAATGCACGCATCCTTATTTGCATCTCTTCCCAAGTAGCCAGGAGTGAAACCCTGGTCTGACGGGCATTATCTGGGGCCAACATGTGTTCTATCTGGCTGGATTTGTGCGGGCTCCCGACAGGGCATTTCCAGCAGGCCCTGAAGCCCTCTGCTCTTGTGAATAAGCCAGCGACTCAAACTTGCCCTGCACCAACCTGAGTCACGGGGTGCCGGCATCCAAAGCCAACAGCCAACTCTGATCCCCCTAAGCCATCCTGGGTGGAAGCAGGTGTTCTTGGGAGAGAGGCGCTTCATTAAAACAAAAGCACCAAAAAGGGAAAAGAGTGATCTGAATAGTTAATACTGAGTGAAGGTCTGCTCTCCTCTAGCTAATATGCAGGGCATTTTATTCATCCGATTTAATCCTCCCTTTATAGCCTGATGAGATAAGTGCTATGGGCCCCACACCATACATGAGAAATGGGCGGGACAAGCAGTGAGTGACGTGGTACACACAGAAGAACCCTCCTTCCTATTTTCAGGGAACTTGGTGAAGTAAGGCACACAGGGCCAGCTCACCTCCATCCCAGCAGATGCCATGGAACACTCTAGTGAACCCCCTTCCCGAGGGGCAGGACAAGGGCCCCAGCGGACAGAGCAGTCTATTGAACGTGGCTCAGCATAGGAGCCCAAGATCACAACCAGGGAGCCGATTTCAATAGTGCAATGAAGAGACCTCACCTGGATGAGTTCTCTGGGATGGTGCTCCCACGGCTTAGCATCCCCCGCCGTCCACAGCTCCCCACTGAGGCCAAGCAAGCTCCACGATGCTACTGTGTCAACATGATTTGGTGCAGCCCCTGGAGGGACCTCCAAGTTCCGTGGGACCCCAATGAAGCCATTCCCTCCCTGGGGCCTGGGACTAGCAGATCTCCCGGTCTCTTGGAAAGGTTTCTTGCAGAGTCTAACATTCTGCTTTGCCGCCTGCTGTTGCCACAGCCACATCCTGCCCTCTCCCCTTCCTCCCTTCCTGAAGCCCACCCTGTCCAGGCCTCTACCTATGGAGAGAGCCCACAGAGGGCGGCTGGTCAGGTGCTGAGGCTCGGTGGGGAGTGGGGGTGTCACTGCAAGGGCGCTTCCCGCGACGGGGCTGCCAAGGAAGGTGGGTCCTGTGCTGAAGAGGCTCATCCCAGGCCGCCCGCAGCCTTCAGGCCGACACCCAGGAGAGGTGCAGCGGCCCCTTCCACAGTTGTGGACCCTCAGGGTATTACCAGAGAGAACCGGCAGGACTCCGCATTCCATCTCCACCGGGCAAGGCCGCAGCCAAGGTCACATCCATGGGGCACCCAGTGGAGGAGGGTGTCACGCCCACCTGGCAGGCGAGTCGCTGAGGCCAAAGGCACAGCTGTCACTCAGCATGGTGACAACCCTGAATATTTGCCCAGTCGTCTCTCAACCACCTCTGTCTGTGAAGTCTGGGGTCACGGCCTGGGGACGGCCACGGGAAAGGGAAGCGCTCGGCAGACTCTGCCGAAAGCCAAGGCCAATGCCTCCACAGGCAGAGGCGCCAGGCTGTGACGGGGAGGCTCCGCGGTGCAAGGGCTCAGCGCCCCTGCGCTTCACAAGGGCAACTCACTACGGGAGGCGTTCCTGGGCTAAGCTCACGGCGCCCGACAGGGTCTCTCTAGTGCTCCCTCTGCCTCCATGTCCCTTCTTGCTCCGCATCAGCCAGCATTCCTGCCTCCCCGCCTGCGCTCCTTGCTCTGACCAGCAGCTGAGTCCCGACCCAGATGGTGAGGGGGAATTAGCATTGAGCCCCACTGAGCCATGAAGGGAACTTGAAGAGGTGAACGTTTTACACCTGCAATTAGTCACACACGCAGAACTGTGCTCACAACTAGTTGCACCTGCAAGTGGTTAATTGCTAAATAACAAATGCAATTAGGCACTTACAGATGATCTCCTGGATGAAAGTTGCCGACGCAGTCGCCACCAGTTCATGCGTGGTCATGCACGCAGATACACACAGGGGTGCGCGCGCACTCCCTAATGGAGGAGCGAACACAGAACAAAGCAATTTGACCCTGGAGATTGGACACTGAAAGACACGAAGGGAGGCCTCTTTTATTGCAACACTGAGGAGCTGCGTTAGAAGAATCTAGGTTAGCCCAAGCCGTACATCGATATATAGGACACAGTCCCGGGCTCCGGCACCAGATAAGAACAGCACAGATTGCAGATTGTCCTTTTGATAAGGACTGAGCAACAGTGGAAAACAAATTGGTCTTGGGCATTCAGGGCCAGGCTGCAGAAAGAACCGAAGCGTGCCGGCCGCTCCGACTGTTGTTGATCCCCGATGCAAACCATTATTTAACTGCGTGGGCCGCAGGCTGGCTGGAATTGTTAGATTCACAGTTTATTTTTTAATCTCAAAATATCGCCTTGGAAAGTAATGCACAAAATCAGAGAGTGACCTTTAAAAAGTCTGTTTAATGCCTCCTTTGTAGCCCTCTCTGGCGTCCTCGAGTTTTTTCGAGCTGTGATACCGAGCTGTCATATTTTTCAAAAATATTTCCTTTTCAGCATCCGAGTGAGGAGGAATACATCTGTGTATTTAATTGTCGTCGGTTCAGACGTGGTAGGCTGGAGAGCCTCTTCAGCGTAATGAGCAGCACAGTGCGCACAGCCGGGAGAGTGAGGGACGGAGCTGATGATCGGGAGGGAAGAGCAGCCCCGGGTGTCCACCACACCTCGCCACAGGGGCTGAGGCACTGCCCCGCACTCACAACCCCTGTCCTGTGTCAGGAGAATCAGTGCCGTCCCCTGCCCTCCCGCCCTTTCTTCTCTTTGCTTCTTTGCTTTCCTTGACTGTTCCTTTCCCTCCCTCCCTCCCTCCCTCTCCGCCTCCTTCACTCATTCATCCAAAAGGAATCGAATGAGCAAAACATCATTGGGAGTGACCTCCGTCATCGAAGCGCACACACTACGATTGCAGAGATTAAACTCTGTCACTTGCTGTGTGCGGGTCTGTGAGTCAGAGGTGGGGGGAAGCATAAGCGATCAAAATCAGTGCAATGCAGCCACTGGAGTGTGAGGATATGGGCTCAGACCATCCAAATTTATTTTTTTTAAGGATTTATTTATTTGAAAGTCAGAGTTACAAAGAAAGGGAAGGAGAGACGGAGAGAGAGAGAGAGAAAGAGAGAGAAGGAGAGGCAGAGAGAGAAAGGTCTTCCGTCCACTGGTTCACTCCCCAGATGGCTGCAACAGCCAGAGCAGTGCCCATCCGAAGCCAGGAGCCAGGAGCCTCTTCTAGGTCTCCCACGCAGGTGCAGGAGCCCAAGAACTTGGACCATCTTCTATTGCTTTTCCAGGCCATAGCAGAGAGCTGGATCAGAAGTGGAACAGGCCGGCGCGGTGGCTCAATAGGCTAATCCTCTGCCTAGCAGCGCCGGCACACCAGGTTCTAGTCCCGGTTGGGGCGCCGGATTCTGTCCCGGTTGCCCCTCTTCCAGGCCAGCTCTCTGCTATGGCCCGGGAGTGCAGTGGAGGATGGCCCAAGTGCTTGGGCCCTGCACCCCATGGGAGACCAGGAGAAGCACCTGGCTCCTGCCATTGGATTAGTGCGGTGCGCTGGCCGCGGCAGCCATTGGAGGGTGAACCAATGGCAAAGGAAGACCTTTCTCTCTGTCTCTCTCTCTCACTGTCCACTCTGCCTGTAAAAAAAAAAATTGGAGCAGCCGGGACTAGAACTGGTGTCCATATGGGATGCCGGCACTGCAGGTGGAGGCTTTTACCAGCTAAGCCACAGCCACCAGCCCCAGGCCCTCCAAATTTCAACCTGCCACTTGGTAGGTGTGTGACCTTGGACAACTAACTTAACCCCTGTGAGGCTAACTTTACCCATTTGTAAATGAGCACACAACAGTCTAGCATGGAAAGTCACACTGTGGGTTAATGTAAATTCTTAGCAACCTGTCTGGCAGAAGGACTCAATAATCACTAAATAATAGTTATTATTATACCTAAGTGTCAAAGACATATTGTCAAGGAAAAAGCCATTAATCCTGGCTGTCTCCGTGGAGTCCAGCTATAGCCTTGAGCAAGCTGGATTGATCGTGAGCAACACCAGTAAGATTACAGACTTGTCCAGAGACCATCTTCGTCTCTACATGCTTAGCGCCCCCTACAGCCAAAACGGGGCGTAGGACGGCATACTGGATGGGCTACTGCCAGCAAGCCTTGGCTTCAGGGGTACAACTGGGGGAACCAGGGAAGGGGAATTCCGAAGAGAGACCCAAGGCACTGTTGCCAGAGCTCTGTGACAGACACCGTCGCGGTCACTGGCGTACTCATCTGTCATTTTTCTAGTTGCAGCCTAGGCACACAGGAAATTGTACTTCCTGGCCCCGTTGAGGCGGGGTGAGACCATGAGTTTACTTCCAGCTGATGAGCTGTACACCGAAGTGGCATTTAACTGTCCATGCAAAACCCTCCAAAACTCCCTTCTGCCAGATGACTGTTAATGACAGAGGACAGACCCCTTGCCAATGCCACGATAAATGTGCATGGTGTTGTTTCACTCTCTGAGATTTGGGAGATGTTTGCTACTGCAGCAAACCTAGCCCGTGCTGACTAGTTCTGGTTCAGTAGCTCGGGAGTGCTGGTGAGAGGAGTACTGTGTGGGAACTGAGACAGAAGTGGGCATTCGGGACCACCCTTAATTACCAGAAGGAAGCAGCTGGGCCACGCAGTGCCTCAGCAGTGGCCTGGCCCGAGAATGCTCTGTGAGATCTGATACCCTGCCTGCCCCACACTCACATCCCTCATCCATCTGGAGGAAGGCGACCCCTCCGAGCCTGCAGATAAAGTGCTTTGAGTTTACGGAAATTTGTCTCTTCAGCATCTCCTCTCTCAGAAACGAAAGAGCATGCCTCATGGAAAACTGTCTCTCTGGGGCCGGCTCTGTGGCGAAGCGGGTTAACTGCCCTGGGCTGAAGTGCTGGCATCCCTTATGGGCACCAGTTCGAGTCCTGGCTGCTCCACTTCCCATTCAGCTCTCTGCTGTGGCCTGGGAAAGCAGTAGAAGATGGCCCAACTCCTTGGGCCCTTGCACCCGCGGGGGAGACCTGGAAGAAGCTCCTGGCTCCTGGCTTCAGATCAGCTCAGCTCTGGCCATTGCAGCCAATTGGGGAGTGAACCAGCAGATGGAAGACCTCTCTCTCTCTCTCTCTCTGCCTCTCCTCTCTCTGCGTAACTCTGACTTTCAAATAAATAAATAAATCCTTTTTTTTTTTAAAAAAAAAAATACTGTCCCCTCCAAGGTGACGACTTATAAGCAGCAGAGTCTTCAATCCATTGAATTCCCAAGTACCTGGCCTGGCTTGGTGCAAATAAGCAGCCTCACACTCACTGAGTCTTCATCCCCAGGGGAGGATGGCTCAAGGCCAACTCTCCTCTGACCTAGCACTGCCAGGGAGAACCACATGGAACAATCTGGAAGGCCTCCCTTCACGTGTGGATGGGTACATTTAGGACGTCGCTGGAGCCCACTGACAGCAAGTGTCTCTAGAGATGGCCTTGCTATCCCTTCTAGACAGCACTGAGCCCAGATCACCAGATCAACGCGGGCGGGAGAGAACTAGTGTGTTGTACTGCAAAACTTTAACCCTCCCCTCCCCACCCCGCATCGGGCAGGGGGGCCGCGTCCTCTCCTCTTGAATCTGGAGAGCAAGGGACTTCTTCAGCCAGGGAGAGAGGGCGGAAGTGGTGGCACGTGGGTTCGGAGATGAAGTCAGGACACGCAGGCAGCTTCTACCTTCTTCCCAGGAACACTCTCAGAGCCTGCAGCTACACAAGAGGAGTCTGCCCCGAGGCATCGCACTGGGAGGAAACCCAAGCCTCCTGCCCCCTCACCGAGTGAGAAGCCCCCAGGTGATCCTGTCCCCAGCCCTGCACACCTGACTCCCGAGCCAGGGGACCTGGCTGCACCATCACAGGGGCTGCTGATGGGACCACCTCCCTGCAGGTAACCAAAGCCCAGTCCTGCCAGTTCAGGTGTCCAGCACGGGGATAACCCGAAGGACTGTCACGTCCAAGCATGAACGCAACCCCAGAGAAGCACGTGGTTTCAAGAGAGGGTCCGGGGGCAATGCCAGCCTTGGGCTGGTCGTTCGCCACTCTTGCTTCCAACTTGTTCCTTCTACAAACATGGATAATCATCATCGCAGTAATAGTTCCCTCACAGGACTATTCAAAGACTGGATGGGAAAGTGCGAACGTTCGCTGTTGCTGCCGATAGTGAAAGAAGCCCTTTCAGAAAACGTCTTCCTGCGCAAAGAACGCAATCTCGAGCTATCACACACAGACACACACGCGGTTGCCCCTGAAGACAATGGATTCCTTTGGAACAAAAGTCTAAAGTTAGCGAGAGAACTGAAGCATATCCATCTAGTTGCCCCCCCACCTTTTAAGCACTTTAAACGTGCACCTTCACCAAAGTTGTAAAGGTGCACAATAGCTTCCACAGATCTAATCACTAGATTTCTTCTCCCTAAGATTCCAGGTTAAAAATAGCTTAAATACACTTCTCCTGTCAGTCAAATCACAAGGTAGAAGACACCGTACCATTCTAAATATAAGTTAAGAATATTTCTCCTCCCTCCCGAGAGAAAAATCCTCCAACACGTTGGTTGTTTCCTTAGGGGGCTGTGATAAGCCCCGGGCACAAACCCTGAGTGAGTCTGCCGGGCTTCCAGGGTCAGTGCCCAGGGGCCACGGCCTCCATGGGGCCAGCACTGTGGAGGAAGGAACCCCAGAAGGCCATCTGTGTCTTTCTCCTCTGAAGCCAGATGGCAGCAGTGTCACCCCATTCAATCATCCATCCATCCATCCATCCATCCATTTAGCACATTTGTCACAAGTCCCTTGTTTTACTACCACCGTGTCTGGTGCTGGGGCCACAGAAGTGACCTGGAGACGCACAGTCTTGTGGGAGGGCCAGACCAGAGCAGACTCTGCCTGGACAGGGTGATGGATGTCACCGGGGCCAGCTCCTCGCATGGCCCTGGGGACACAAAAGCAGGGGCTGCTACTGTGCTGGGGGGGGGGGGCGTTCATGGCTGCAGAATCAAGGAAGGGGGTAACAGGTCAGTCCTGGTGACAGCCAACCTCCGCATTCGGAGGGCACGCGGGCACAGCCCATGTCATATTCTACCCTGCCTTCATTTCTTCATCTGGTCACCTGATGCTGTTGGCTTACTGACAAAGATCCTTCCTCATCTCCATAAGATGTAACCTTGCTTTCAGGTGTGCACACCCACACACATGCACACAGGTGCCTTTCTCCCCCTCGTTCTGACCTCTGACCTTTCTTTTATCCCACTTTCACAAATACCATTTTTTTTAAAGATTTATTTATTCACGTGAAAGGCAGAGTTACAGAGAGGCAGAGGCAGAGAGGTGTTCCATCCACTGGTTCAGTCTCTAATTGGCCACAATGGCCGGAGCTGGGCCGATCTGAAGCCAGGAGCTTCTTCCAGGTCTCCTATGTGGGTGCAGGGGCCCAAGGACTTGGGCCATCTTCTGCTTTCCCAGGCCATAACAGAGAACTGGATCAGAAGTGGAGCAGCTGGGGCTCGAACCAGGCCCATATGGGATGCCAGCACTGCAGGCGATGGCTTTTACCCACTATGCCACAGCACCAGCCTGTCAAATATAATTTTAAAAAAATGCACACCCTGGGGTGGGGAGGCATCTGGCCCAGGAGGACCCTGGTTGACAACACCCACATCCTGCATCAGAACCCTGGCGTGGGAGACTCCAGCTTCCCGCGGTGCAGACCCTGGGAGGCAGTGGTGGTCACTGAGCTGATTGGGCTCCTGCCACCCACATGTGGGAGACTGGGGTCAAGGTCCCAGCACTTGCTTCTGCACCAGCCGAGGCCCATTTCAGGTATCTGGGGAGTGAACCAGCAGATGGAAGCTCCATCTGTTCTCTCTCTTGCTCGCTCACTCCAATAAATTAACTTAAAAACTTACTCTTTAAACAAACAAACAAAAAAACCCCACTGCCCTTCACTAACTCGACTCCTATAATGCCTTCGTATCTGTAAACAGAGATTCCAATGATGTGAAGTGGGAGGACTGGATGAGATCCCATAGGCAAAGTCCTGGGGAACAGGGCCAGGCACACAAAGCACGTGTTGGGTCAGTATGTCCCGCGTGTGGGGACAGATGAGCCAGCCCTGGAAACTGATCTCTCAGCCAGCAGGAGCTGTGTCCTCACCAGCAAATTCTCACCACGTTTCCCTCCCTGCACCTGCCCTTTGCTGCCCCCGGTGCGGCCTAGGGTAGCTCTGCTCTGTCTGTGCTCACTCTGCAGCCTGCCTCAAAGCCAGGCTGGCTAGGCAAGGCCTCTCCCCCACCCCAGGCTCTGTGCCACCAGACCCAGGCCTGTGAACGAATAAACGGACGGGAGGCAGGCTCTGACCCCCAGCTTATTAGATGTGGCATCTGGGGTCCCCGAGCTCCCTGAGCCTCCGGAAAAAGTTTCCCACATTGACTCCTAATGCAGTACAGCAAAGTGAACAGCTTTTGAAATGGCTTTCTTCCTACATTTAAAAATGAGATCATGAAAAGTCCCCTAGAAAAATCAATGCTCACTGTTTTAAAACTCCAAATCAATAGGATGTGTGAAAGTTCTCATTAAGAGAGAGGAGGGGGAGGTCAGAGAAACAAGGAGAATCCGAAGGGAAGAGATGGGGAGTGGGGAGGAGGCGAGGGCGAGACACAGGGACAAGGGCAGAGGGGCAGAAGCGGATGGAGAAGAGAGGCCTCCAGGGCCAGAGCGCGGAATCGGAAGCGGCTCCACCAGGAAGGAGGCAGGGCGAGCCCCTCCCCCACAGGAAGTGCTGCAGGGGTCCAGAGGTGAGGATGCTCCTCCCACGGGAGCCCATCGGGGGCAGGGGCACAAGAAGACGAGGGGACACGGGCACTGCGCTGCCAGGCGCAAAAGAAAAGAGAGCCAGTCATAGCGACCAACTGGAACTCAAACCATGCATGGAAGAGGTAAAAGTCTGGGGTGGGAGAGGACCTGGAGGGCCTCCTCTTAGAATCTGAACTATTGGGATTGAAGGGACAGCGTGGGTGGGGGCACAGGGTGCTGTGCGTGAGAGTTGGCCAACAATCCCAGCTGGAGAGGCACTGAACTCTCTCAGGCTCCGTGGCAGGCAGTAAGCCACTCAGTCCTCACCATCAGCCCCAGGAAGTGGACTACTACTCTGCTCACTGCATACTGAGGAGGCCCAGGCATGGAGAGGGAGGTGATGGAACTTGCCCAGGGTCACACGGGCAGGTGGTGGCATAGGAGCTCAGGGCCAGGCAGTGTGGTCCCGGAGCCTGCGCTCCTGTGTGTGTGCGTGCTCACGCACCTGCCTGGGAGCGTGCCCTTGACTCCAGAGACCATGGGGGAGCCACCAGGGGGTCTGAGCAGAGAGGGGACTGGCTCACATGAGATTTAGGGTTTGGTTACACACTGCTGCATCTGGGAAAAGGATCTGGGCAGAAAGACAACGTCTCTGGCCCAGATGCAGCTCAAGCCACTCTGAACACTCCCTGTGGTGGGATCACTGCTGCCCCCTGGCCACTGGCTCCTCCTCCCTGTTTCTCTCCGCCCTAAAGGGACAAGGCTCGCCTGCCAGCTCAGGCCTTGGAGCCTTTCTCTAGGATTATGTGTTCTGGAAATATTTATTCCCCAGGCTCCTGAACAACTCCCACCTGATTCCACCCTAGCCCTGGCAATCCTGGGTATTTTAATTCTAAAGACCAGAATACAAACAGCCGCCCTCCTGCTGCCAATCTGTAGAGGGCTCCCTCACAACAGAGCCGCAAGCAGCCATGTCTGCCAGGCTGAGCCACCGACTTGCTTTGGACCTCCTTAGTCAACCTGTCCTCACCATCAGGTTCCACCTGCCCTGCTCCCTGGTGGAGAAAACAGACCATTTGCTGAGTGCACGCCGTTCCGGTGGGCTGCAGACCTGGTGTCAGGGCACCCACACACCCATGAGGACTCTGAGACCACAGGTGTGTTACCGCTGGGGGTGCAGGATGACACATTCCCCAACCTGGAGTGGGGGACAGGAATTTCACTGCGCACCCCTGGCTCTGTAAGGCATCCGCTTTGTCCATTCTAGGAATCAGGGACCAATGCCTCTATTGAAAGTGCACCCACCTGGGCTGTCACAGCAAGAAGAGGCGTCAGACCGGGCTCAGCCCAGAGACAGGGATGCGACTAAAGCTTGAATTGAGAGGTACAGGTGCACAAGGACACACCTCAGTCAGCTGCCCACCTACCCAGACTCAGGAGCAAACAGGGCTGTCACAGGCAAGGCAGGAGGGCCACCTGTCCCCTTCCCCTCCAAGACCGGCCTCAGATTCCCACTCAGTGAAAGACCCTCCCAGAACTGAAACAAGAAGTCCATCCACAGCTTAAAACTATGTCCCACTCTGCAACCTAGGGCACTGCACACAAACACATTTCAGAAACCCGGCCAGTCTCTTCTAGCAAAGTATACAGTACGGTAATTTCTGTGTGAAAAGCATTTATTTATTGAATGCAAATATTTGAATCATACTACAATTTTTGTAACCCTGTTTTGACATTAGCTTTTAAAATATATAATACATATTCTCAGAAACATATGTATAGGTATCCATTCTCAGAGAAAGACTCAGATTCCCTGTACCATTAAAAATCCTGCACACAGCTCTGGCTCATTGCAAAGGTGCTCCAAGGAGAAGGAAAAGAAGGGGGAGGAAGGGCCAGGGGGTACAAGGAGAGGCGGCCTCTCTCCAGGGTAGAGGGTCCCAGCGGGACACCGGGAGGCAGGCATGGCCACAGGTGCGGGCCACACAGGTCAGATAGAGGCACGGCTCACTCCACTAGCTTCTGTTTCTACTCTGTAGTTAGGACCTCTGCTTCTGCTGCACACACTTTTCCACAAAAAGACAAAGGAAGCCGTTCCAACCAGCTCTCTTTGCGCTTTTTTATTACCAGTGCTAAAGGAGGTCTCCACTAAAATACAACTTAAAAAAATACTATGCATTGGGTTCCCCTCACCCTCACAGAGCTGACGACTCAGAAACAGCAGCTACTCCCACTGAACTGAGTCAAACCTGTTAAAGGAAAAAATTAGCTGTCTTGGTCCATCCAGTGGTGGGCGCGAGAGGGAACTAGGAGGCACCGTGGGCTTGCTTGTCTCGGGACAGACGTAGGATTCAAGCCAACAGGAGCCACAGGCCAGGAGCCTTCACTGCTCAAAGGCCATCAAAGGACACGGCGGTGTGCCCGGGTGCACTGGAACTACACGGGGGCATGGAGGATGGAGAAGCAGCAGCAAAGTCTGTAAACACTCCCACCAGCCCTCGCCAGCCTCAGCCCTGCCACCCTGTTCCTGTCAATGCCCACCACACCCCAAATCAACACCGTTTTAAGAGCAGTGCATCTTCTGTGCACACAGAGCCAGCAAGGGCTCGGCCAGCACCTTCCCCACCCACGCACCTGCAAGGTGAACCCCCAAGCTTCTCCCATAGAGGAATTCCAGGGAGACAGAACGCCATGCGTCCACTCCAGCTGCTTCTGCAAAGGCCTAGAACACAGTGGCGCCAATCTGCTGCCAGAAAAGTTAGGCAGGAGCTCGGGGCTGGGCGGGGGGCAGGGGTCTGAGTGCAGGAACGGGGATCCAGTATGTCCCCGCCCTCCCACCGCAACCCAGTTCATGACTCAGCCCTCTCGCTTCTGCTCTCTCCATGTCTTTGAACTGCTTGCTTCTCAGATTCCCCGGGCCTCTGCCTTGGAGAGGTAAGCCTCGTTGCTTATCTTCCAGGCGCCCCTGGAAGGCTTCCGCTCCTGCCAGCCCCACCACCTACACAGCCCTCCCCTCACACCTCTCTGTCCTGCCCACCACCATCTCTAAGTCGCTTCCAACACCCTGGGGAGAGGGGTGATGAGAATTTAAGATCATTTTCCCAGGGCATTAGCGTACTTTCTTTCTGGCAGGAGGCATAAGGGTGAGGAAGGGATAAAGCTTAAATTTCCCAGGAACAAATACTTTTTAGGACTGAGAGGGAAAATGCTTAATTGCTTAATGTCTTGTTAGCCTCAGACAATAGGGTGGGTGGGTGGGTGGGTGAGACAGGGGCTGTGTTAACTCGGACACACCTGTTTCGCCGGAGGAGCACCTGGAGCAGCGGGTCCTGGCTCACACCTGAATGGCTGTTCCTAGCCTTGGAGCTCCAGCAGCTGACCCTGGGCCTGCTGCTTCTGCGGCCATGTGGCCTAAGGGACCCCTCACTCCTCATTCTTCAGATACTTACTAATCAGTCACTCAGGATCCATCAGCTTAATACGCAGACTCTCTCCCCACACACCACACACATGCACACACCACACATGGACACACCACACACACACACGTACACATACCACACACATATGCACACACATGCACAGCACGCATGCATGCACCACACTTGCACTCATCACACACATGCATATACCACGCACATATGCACCACATGCACACCATACATGCACACACAACACACATGCCCACACCACACACATGCACTACACACACACACACCACAAATGGACACACCACACATGGACACCCCCCACACATGTGCACATACCACAGACACACACATGCCAACAATGTGCATACCACATACACCACACACATATGCACCACATGCACACACATGCAGACCACACATGTGCACACACCACACACATGCACACACATCACACACATACCACACACACCACAGACACATGTGCACACACCACATATGCACACATACCACACACACATGCACAATACCACTCACATAGGCACACACCATACACAGGCACACATACCACAGACTCACACATGCACACACCACACATACCACATACACACCAGACACACATGCACACAGTACACACACACACCATATATGCACACATACTACACACACATGCACAATACCACACACAGGCACACACCATACACATGCACAATACCACTCACATAGGCACACACCATACACAGGCACACATACCACAGACTCACACATGCACACACCACACATACCACATACACACCAGACACACATGCACACAGTACACACACACCACGTATGCACACATGCACAATACCACACACAGGCACACACCATACACATGCACACATACCACACACACATGCACACACCACACACATGCACACACCTGCACCATGTAATCTACATTCTGGTGAGGACAGAGAGATAACTCACATCACAATGAGTAAGTGTACACGGGATAGAGATGAGAAGAGCTGTGCAGAAAGAGGGTAAAGGGCGTTGGTGACTGGGGAGGGCTCACACTGGGAGTCAGGTGGTCAGGGCAGGGTCGCTGAGCAGGTCATATTCAAGTAAAGGTTTGGGGGTGGGGAGTGAGGGAGACCCCCACAGCACCCTGATGTTGGAACAGGTGGACATCATGGGCAAAATAGTAATAAAATGAACCTCAACATAAACCTTATGACGGAAAAAGAATAGAAAACCTGTGCAAAGGTTAGGCAAAAAATTACGGGACATATCCAGGATCAACTGAAAAAATAGAGTGCACTGGAAATAAATGAATTCACTGGAGTTTACCAAAATTAAAAGTGTTTGCTAGATACAGGGCATTACTAAGAGAATAAAGAGAGAATCTACAGACGGAACAAAATATTTGCAAGTCACATATTCAACAAAGGGACCTATATCCAAAATATGTAAAGAATTCTCAAAACTCAAGAGCAAGAAAAAAACAACGCTCATTAAAATCTGGGCCAAAGTCTTGAACAGATACTTCACCAAAGAAGAAAACAGAAGGCAAAGAAGTACGTGAAAGATATTCAACACGGTTACTCATGAAAAATAAAAAGCACACTGAAGCCACCATAATGCGCCCAGTAGACAGGGTAAGAGGAGAAACACTGATGATACCAAGCACTGATAAAAACGCAGACCCACTGAAGCGCTCGAACATTGCTGATGGTGGTGCGACACGGTACAGCCACTCTGAAAAGCAGCCTGGCAGTTCAATCTATAATTTCCATATATTCCAGTAAGTCCTCACACACACACACACACACACACACACACACACCCCTATACACAAATGCTGATGGCATTATAATCACCAACAACTGGGAACAGTAAGTGAAGGGCTATGCAGACTGGGCATACGGTGGAATACTACTTGAATCAAAAGGAACAAACGACGGACACAGGCAACAACCGACACGGACCTCACAGCCATCATGCTGAGTGTAAGAAGCTGACAAGGGGGGTTTAAAAAGTTGACAGAGACTTTCAAAATGTACCTGGAGGATGTGTGCATTTATGCATGGACCTAGATTTTTCTGCACCAGAAAATATGTATCTCTCCACTCTGTCTTCCATAAACTCTCCCAAGTACCATCGCATCATGTCACTTGCGAAGAGAATACACTAGGGATGACAAGCAAATCAATGTTTTCAAGCAGGGGGCGGGGCCAGGGTGGGTGTGGCTGCAAGGGCAGGAGCAGAAGGCAACTCTTCTGCATCTGACAGTGGCGGTGGCCACACAAACCTGCGCAAGGGTTGAAGTTCACAGAACTGTCCATCAGAAGAAGTCACACTTCAAGTAAATCAAAGTTGCAGTCCCACACATGTAATGCTCAATTTAAAACCAGGAATCCAATCTTTCAGCGGCCAACTGGACTAAGCTATACCCACGACAAACTCCCGGACTAGAAGGGTAGTTTCACGGTCTTCAGAGACCCCACACTTCAAAACATGTTAGGAACCCATGACCTTGATCACCTTATACAGGCCAAATTCTTTCTACAACTCCCATATGTTTTAACAGAACTAGCACCACATATAGCTCCTGTCGGCACTGTGGCAGAGAGGGAAACACTGCCACCTGGGACACCACCCCGGCTGCTCCAGCTCCCTGCTAATGCACTTGGGAAAGCAGCAGAAGGTGGCCCAAGTGCTTGGGCCCCTGCACCCATGTGGGAGACCCGGAAGAAGCTCCTGGCTCCTGGCTTCTGGCTTCAGCCTGGCCCAGTGCTGGTCATTGCAACCACCTGGGGAGTGAATCAGCAGATGGAAGCTCTCTCTCTCACTCTCTCTCTCTGTAACTTTGACTTTCAAAATAAATACGTAAGCCGTAAATTAAAAAAAAATCAGCTGCTGGCTTGGTTAATAATGAAACTATTAATAATATCAACATTCAGGCTGGTGCCGCGGCTCACTAGGATAATCCTCCGCCTGCGGCGCCGACACCCCAGGTTCTAGCCCCAGTCGGGATGCCAGGTTCTGTCCCAGTTGCTCCTCTTCCAGTCCAGCTCTCTGCTGTGGCACGGGAGGGCAGTGGAGGATGGCCTGAGTGCTTGGGCCCCTGCACCCACATGGGAGACCAGGAAGAAGCACTTGGCTCCTGGCTTCGGATCGGCGCAGCGCCAGCCATGGCAGCCATTTGGGGAGTGAACCAACGGAAGGAAGACCTTTCTCTCTGTCTCTCTCTCTCTCTCTCACTGTCTAACTCTGCCTGTCAAAAAAAAAAAAAAAAAACACACACAATAATCTCAACATTCAGTCTGGACATTGCAATGAGCCAACCTCTTCACTGAGCTCTGCATGCAAGTTCCCACCAGCTTCCCAGCTAACACGAGCTCCATGTGGCTCCCTCACCATTTAACACAGAGCCATCCTGGGACCTGGAGCAGTCACTCGGTGGATAAACACGGAGCCAGGACTGAAGAGCCCACACCTTCCTGCCACAGCCACACACCCACCGCTCTTTCCACAACAGTGTTTCTCCTCCTGTCTGGATGCACAGTACATGGGCTTATGTCCCTGATTTCTAGAAAAGTCTTTGAGCAGGGCTAAGACAGATTACAGTGAGGTTCCAGGAGGTGCACCTGCTAGTGACAGGTCCCCTAGGTGTGCACTCCTGGAAGGTTCATTGCCAGACCTCACATCAGGATCAGCAGGAGCTCCCAGCTGAGCCGACCTCTCTTCTCATGGCTACTCATGGCCTTAAACAGCAGCAATTGGAGGTTAGGAACTCATCGTAATGCTCTCCTGTGGGTCCTGTTCCTTGACCTTTCTCCCTCCCTGACAAGTTGTTGGTACTGATGTCTAATAGGATGTAGCTTCTACAGTCCTTGTCTTCAATTGTTCACACTCAGACGAAATCAGAAACTCCCCTCGTTTTTTCAATGTGCAGAGCACCTAACATCAAAATCTATATAAGGGCCAGAGTGCGGTGCAGCAGGTTAAGCTGCCATCTGTGATGCCAGCAAAACCCACCGGGGACCGGCTTGAGCTCCTCTGCTCTGCTTCCCATCCAGCTCCCTGTTAATGCAGCTGGGAGAGCAGCAGAAGACGGCCCAAGGGTTTGGATCCCTGCCGCCCATGTGGAAGCCCCAGATGGAGTTCCTGGCTCCTGGCTTTCACCTGGGCCAGCCCCTGCCATTTTGGGCATTTGGGGAGTGAACCGGCAGAGAGAAGAACTCTCTCTCTCTCTCTCTCTGCTACTGTGACTTTCAAATAATTTTTTTAAAAAAGCTTTTTTTTAAAGACAGCTTTGTATATCAGCTGTTTACCTTTACCTTATACCAGGAAAAAAATGCATCTCTGGGAAAGCCAACCCTCCCAGAGGCACAGCCCCTCCTCCAAAAAGATGACCCTCAGAGTTAGCCTGGCAATGTGGGTGCTTCCAGAACCTTCTGTGAGCAAGGATAAGGTCAGTGCAGGGCCCTGTCCTAATGTCCCCAGCCACACATAGGCAGTGAGCCCTTGGGCTCCACACATCACGGCTGCTCCCTGCCAGGGTGATGGCAAGGGGCACATGTGGGAAAAGAACCAGCAGCATCGAATGGAAAACAAAAAACCCTGAAAGAAAGTTTTGGTGTGTCAGGCCGTGTTTTCCAAGCCGGACTCGCTGGTCCCTCAACTGCTCCTGCAGGGGGAGGCTCGTGTGCGTGGGGAAGCCGGGGCTTGCCTGGGAAGAGGGGCCCCCTCTGTCAGCCAGGACAAAGATCGTCAGGAAAAGGATACACTTAGCTGTCCCCCAGACAGGGCCCATTGTATTTGGGCCATTGAGGGCGTGCACAAAGACCAGAAGAGCCAGGGTAGGTGGAGGCCGCCCTGGGATGCACAAGAAACTCTGTCATTTCTGGTTTCCTCTGCGTTTGAGATGGGCAGTGAAGACAAAGGCCCTGGCTGCCATTCTGAAGAAGTGGGGAGGCAGGGGGCTTTGTTGCTTACTGCCTCCCCGGCCCTTCCAGGGGCCCCTCGTCCCTTTCTCCCTGGCTGACTCGCACAGGGGCGCTGGCCCCGGGGCTGCGCCCCTCCTCCAGGCTCACTGGCATTCTCGGGCTCTAATTAGCAACTGCTTTTTTTTTTCATTTCTGTATGCATGTTCAAAGACAGAGTGAGGCAAGGAGCGAAAGGGAGAAAGCAAAGGTCTGTGTGAAAGGAGAGAGCAGATGGCCTCTCCCTCGCCCCTCTGTGTGCGCCCGGCCGGCCGTGTTGGCAAACAGCACAGGATGTCTGTCGACAGAGCCCTTTGTGGCCAGCGAGCAGCGGCGGGCAGGGAAGGAGGCCGACCATGAACCAACGGTCCCAAGAGAGCTGGTCCCCGGGGGAGCAGAGGCCACCAATCTGTGGGGTGTCCAGGGATGGGCCCCCTGACACCACCCTGCCTGGATCAAGAAGAACTGTGTGTGTGTGTATATGCGCGCGCGCACGCGTGTGCACTCCAGCCAGCGTCCACGGCTTGTGCACGGGTGCTGTCAGCTCTCTGCAAATTGGTAGCCCCCAAAAGCTGCAGAAAGCCCTGGGGAAGAGGCAGGGGCTGCCGCACTGCCTGAACTCACACTCGGGCTCTACAGGTACACACGAAGCGGGAGCCAGCACGCCACGACGAGGGTCAGGGAGAGGGTGAGTGGAGAGACCAACGCCCAGAGACAAAGCACTCTCCTGGATCACTGTGCCCCTAGCAGGGGTTCTAACATGAGTGGGCAGATACCCCTAAGGGCAGGGGGCTCTGCAGACCTGAAGCCGTGAATCAGTGCCCCTGACTGGGAACGCGAAGGTCAACAACGAACAGCTTGGGTTGCAGGTTCTCAACTTGCAGCTGGAGTGAAAGATGTAAAAGCTGTTACAGTAAAGCGGCTGGCCGGTTAAGATGCCTGGCTCCCATCCTGGAAGGCCTGGGTTCCGCTCCCAGTTCTACTCCCAATTCCAATTTCCTAATGCACACCCCCAGGAGGCAGCAGCTGATGCCTCAAGTGGCTGGGGTCCTGCCACCCACATGGGAGACCTGGATGGAGCTCCCAGCTCCTGGCTTCAGCCTGGCCCAGCCTTGGCTAGTGTGGGCATTTTGGGGAGTGAACTAGAAGACGGGAGATCTCGCTCAGTCTCTCTGCCTTTCAATTAAATAAAAAGAAAGAAAATATGCTAGAAGAAAAGGGAGCATGAAGAAAATTTTTGTAAGCCCAGGGTCATTAAGAATGGGGTGGAAGGCAATGCAGGAAGGAGAGGGCTCCAGAAAAATAAATGAGAGGGAGAAGCGGAGTTCCGACAAAGACACTTGGAGAGCACAAGCTACTGTACTTTTTAATGAATGATCTTATGATCAGAACGCGTGGTTACATATTAACAATCTTGATGACAATATCACTCATAATATTTACAATGGATTTCAATGACAAACACTGATTTCCTGTGTTTTACCACAGGAAATAATTCATTTTTCACTGCCATTTGCCTCTAGACGGCTTCCTAGAGGGAAAAAAATCATGAATGGAAATAGCCATCCACTTATTAAAATTCTACCAATGAAACGCCTTTCTCTTCTTTCTCCTTTCAACTCGAGTCCAGAGAGAAGACACACAAGAGCATAGGAGGAAAAGAAGGGGGAAACCAGGGTGCCCCAAGATTCAGAGGGGAAGACAAAGAGAGGGAGCGAGAACAAGAAAAGCCCACGTCACAGGCGCCTGCACGCTGAGACGGATGCGGGGCTGTGTGTGACAGACACAAATGGAAAGCAAATGGAAGCCCTGCGATCGCCCAATTCCCACAACAGGCGAGCTTTTGCCAAGTTCACGATTTGGCAGAGTTCTTGCATGTTCCATACAGTTTCAATGAGAAGCCCTCTCCATCTTCTGCAACGAGCAGATTGTCATTTTCCACTTGAAATGCACACGTCGCACTGACCTTATGTCCTCTGTCAAACGGAGGCACTGTCACCAACTCCTAGGGAAAGAGCTTCCTAACGCACGGCTTGGGGCTCTTCTGTTTGTTTGTGCACAACGTGTCACTCTATTGGACAACACACAAGTGAGGCCTCTGTCATCCTGGTCCTGCCGCCATCTGGGTCTGCCATCCTCACCTCCACAAGCGTGTGCCTCGGGCTCGGTGGCCGCCTGGCTTCTCCCATGCTCCCCCTCCCCACCGCGGCTGGGATGTCTCCTCATTCACGCCCCACGCCACGCCATCCCCCGTCCCCAGCAATCCGCCTCCTTCCGGTTTGGTTTGGTTTACAGGTGACAGATGGCACAGAGCAGGCAGCAGGGATGCATCAGTCCTGGAGCTCAGAGCGGGGGCACGAGTGCAGGAGCTGCACGTGATGACAGGTGGCAGGTGCTGGGAGGGTGCACAGGTTCATCCACAGACCTCCTGCTCACCCGCAGCCTGTTAGCCATCAACACAACCCGTGAAGTCCCGGATGCTGATGCCATCCCTGAGCACCTAAGCAAAGGCTTACATCTCAGTCCAGATGGGACTCTGAAGCCAGGCCCCATCACAGACCACAAATCTGCCCAGAAGGGAACCCTGGGGGGGCGTGGAGAACAGGGGTTCCCAGCAGAGTCTCCGTGACCTTGGGGAAGTTCCTTAGTCTCCTGTGTCTCAGCAGCTTCCTCTGGAAAGCGAGGATGCAAGGCACGTGTATGTCACGGGTGCTGTGAGGATTTAACAGGTAACACAGAGAGGGAATGTGGCCGAGCACCAGGTACAGAGTGAGTGGGTCATAAATGGGGCATTCGGTGTAGCGGATAAGACACCACTCGGGACTCCTGCATCCCGTGTCGGAGTCCCCAGGTTCAAGTCCCCGCTCTGCTTCCAACCCAGCTTCCTGCTCTTGCACACCCTGGGAGGCAGCAGGTGACGGCTCGGGTGCTGGGGTCTCTGCCACCCACGTGGGAATCCAGATTGTGTTCCAGGCTCCTGGCTTCAGTGTGGCCCAGCCTCAGCTGTTGCAGGCATTTGGAGAGTAAACAAGAAAATGGAAAAATCTCTCTCTCTCTCTCTCTCTCTGCCTTTCAAATAAAATAAATGAATAAATACAAATGATGGCTATGAGGAATTAGCATTCAACACACCACAGAAGCCCATCTGGTAAGGTGAGCTCTGTACCTAAACGGCAACCATCAGCAGGACCCGGGCAGGCAGCACGGGCAGTGGTGAAGCATGGATAAGCTGCATTCCGGGCCCAGGGACACACAGCGAGCCAGCATTCTTCTCGCACTAGCCCTTTGCATCTTCTCCTTACTGCTTTCTGCCATGTCTACATGCCAGGCTTTTAATTCATTATTGTGCCCTATACTGACTCACTATTTAAGTGACTATATCGACCTGAGGGAGGGGCGGGGGGAGGGACAGGGAGAGCAGAGGGAGGGTGAGGCAAGTAAGAGAAGGGGGCCTGTAAGCAGGGAGAAGAAGGAGCTGTCTGGAGCTGGGGACAAAAGCCAAAGTGAAACACCTGCTTCTACAGAGTGGCGAGCTGTGTGCACCAGCCCGAGGCTAGACACCTGGCCAGGGAGGGAGCGACCTGGGGAAGGGTGACAGGTGTGGTGTGGGTGGACTGGTGCTGCAGGCATGAAGTGGCAGGAGGCGACAAAGGGGTCACCAGGGTGAGCTGAGGATAGAGGTCCCCGAGGCAAGCCGGGAGAGGGAAAGGAAGGGCTGGGGCAGAGGCTGAGAGCCGAGAGACACACCAGGCAGGGCAGTGAGGCCCACAGCCGGCCCCCGGGGTGGGAGGGGAAGTATGGGAAGGGCAAATGTGTTTCCCAGCCAACCAGGTGGGCTTAGCTGTCCAGAGACGGGGCCTGGAGGACCCAGGTGTGGTCCTCCCACATCTGGCACCTGCACTTGTCCTGGGTCACTGGCACACGTTTCACTGGAGCACCTGTCTGCAGAACACCCTGGCTGGTGCAAGGCAGGGGCGGGGGCTGGGGCCTGCAAAAGGGCTCCAGCGACAAAGCCACCAAGTTTGTGCTGCACCCCTAACAAAGCTGGAGTCTCGGCCCCTGGACAGGGCGATTCCTGGAGCTTGGCAGGGTCTGACAGCTTCCCAGCAAGACGGATGCAAACAGAAACCAGGCTGGGACACCACATCTCACCTGTCAGATGAGCAGATAAAAATGATTGACATGTTATCATGCTGGCACAGGAGCAGCCACAGGAACTCTCTCAGACGCTGCTGGCAGGAGCAAAACATCAGTGGAAAATGCCTTTTTGGGGAAGACAATTTGGGACTATGTATCAAAATGACAAGTATATGCACTCTGATCAGCACTTGTACTTCCCAGAACTCGCTGCATTCTTAGCTCTTGGAAAAGTACACACACGGAAACACCACAATGAATATTCACTATGGTGCCCGCGCTGTGGTGTAACTGGTTAAGCCACTGCCCGCGGTGTTGGCTTGAGACCCAGCTGCTCCACTTCTGATCCAGTTCCTTGCTAATGCACCTGGGAGAGCAGCAGAAAATGGTCCAAGTACTTTCACCCAAGTGGGAGACCTGGAATAAGTTCTGGGCTCTTGGCTTCAGCTTGTCCCAGCCCTAGCTGTTGCAGCCATTCGGGGAGTGAACCAGCGGATGGAAGACCTATCTCCTCTCTCTCTCTCTCTCTCTCTCTCTCTCTCCCTCTCTCTGTCCCTGTGTGTGTGTCTCCTCCTCTCCCTGTAATTCTGCCTTTCAAATAAAATAAAAATAAATCATCAATAAATAAATAAACCTAATACATACTTATTGAATACGTTAATTAATGAATTTCTCTCACAGATACACGCACAGGTAAATGCAAATATGAATGCACAAACATATTTGGCAGCATTGTTCAAAAATGGCAGGAGACGGGAAACAAGCCAAATGCATATAATAAATAAAGTGTACCCATGCAGCTTAGTAACAACAGTCACTGCAAAGACCGAGGCGGACTGCATGTAATCAACCAAACTGTCCTTGACCTTCACTGTTCAGTGAAAAAAGAGATTGAGAAACAGGGCAAAACCCACCGTGGATTGACTGTGCAGGTGGGAAAACGACGCATTCGCAGTGTGAGTGTGCAAACGCATAGAGCCTCCCTCCCAGAGAACGTCAGAACCTCCTACAGGGAGAGCCGCAGGTGAGGACCAGAGTGCAGCACAGTCACCTTTCAGGTGCACTACCTGATCAAAACGATTTAAGAACAGTTAACCAAAAAAGGGTTAATTGTAGGAGGAGCGCTGTGCACAGAAGTTCCACCCTGGGGAAAAAAGGCTCAGAGATGAACCAGGCTGCCTTGGGGAGGATGAACGTCCCAGCGCTGGAGTTGTCACAGAGCAGGCTGCAAACTCCCGGGCCAGAGCAAATTCAGTCACCTGGCGGGCTGTGCGGCTGTCTTTGGAGACTTTATCTAAGTGGGAGGGGTCAGGTTCTGAGACATTCTCCGGAGCCACAGAGCCACGTGTGGCTCAGACATCCTCTGCACACTGCAAGCACACATTCTAACAGCCAAGAATGCACAAGTTCGTCGGCAGCAAGTAGCTGAATGTGAGAACGGAGGTGCAAAGATGCCCACCTGGTGCCTGCTACGGTGCGGTGCTGTCTGCCCTGTAAACATTCCTGTGTCAGAGTCATGGTCCTCAGTGTGGGGGAGAGAGGTGGTGGGCCTTCAAAAGACGGCATCCATGGCAGGTCCCATGAGGGATAACGGACCCCGGGCTCTCTGGCTTCCTGTGGTATCTCCTGCCACCTCCCATGATGTGGCACAGGCAAGAGGGCCCTCCCCAGAGCTCCGGCAATGCTGGTATCACACCCTTGATCCTCCAAAACTGTTAAACCTCTTTCTTTCGTATGCAGCCTGACTCAGGTATTTTCCTATAGTATCACCAAAGAGATGAATACAGTAGCTACAGAAAGAGTGGACACAGCGACCACTCCACTCACATGACCTCAGGAGTAGACTCCGACTGGAGGGAGGACTGGGAAGGCCAGAAATGCCAGGACCTTCAAGGAGATGACCAGAGCACATCCCCAGAGGTCACAGCCTAAGCCCAAGTCCGGCCAATCCTGACCACTACTGCATCTGCTGCAGAGCCCCCCAGAATCAGTGGGCTACCCCAAAGAGGCCAGGGACAAAGCCAGAAACCAAAAGGCTCATTCCCTCATCCATCACTCCCAATGGACTAGGTCTTACCCTCAGTGAACAGCCTTGTTAGGGCTACAGTTGGCCCCTGCTGTCCTCGAATTTCCACCAACCCCAAGGCGCTCTGCAGGACCTCCCCGCATTGTTAACTGGTCCTTGAAATAAAGCGGGGAGGAGGGGCTCCACTGCCTCGTCAGATGAGTGGTACCCAAGCCCTTAGCCTAGCCTGCGAGGAGAGTGTAGACAGGACAGCTAAAGGCAGAGCAAGCTCCCTCCTCTCAATGCCCCCGCCAATGCCCTGCAGGTCACATAAGGTGCTCCCCAGTGTTTGAGATGCATCCCTCTCCACCTGCAGCTGCTACCTGTGACACCAGGTCCCGTGTGAGTGCCAGTCCTGACTATTGCAGCCATTTGGGAAGTGAACCAACAGATGGGAGATATCTCTCTCTATCTCCCTCTGTCTCTGTAACTCTGCCTTTCAAAAAAAATAAATAAATATGAGAGAGCAAGAGAGAGGGGTGATTCCTGTAGGCTGAACCTCCAGCTTGCTTTAAACATGCAGGAGCCTTGACCTTGGACTTGGCAACTTGAGAACTGAGAAATTAATTTCTGCTCTTTCTAGAATACTCAGGCTGTGGTGTTCTGAGACCACGGCACAAACAGACTAAGACAGAGAAGTCTGATCACAGGCATGACTGAGCTGCAGGCCAGCCTTTGAGGGCCTGGGCTGGAGTCCTGGACGCCGACCAGAGAGCCGCAGCCAGGCCTCGCCCCCTGCCCTCTGCCCTGTTCTGTAAGCACAAAGCCTTGTGCTCCGCAAGGCTGGGCCGGCCCTCCCAACGCTGAGCAGTATCTAGACGGCTCACGAGCAGGTTCGCATGCTGGGGCTCTCCAAGGGGATGCTGCTACTCCCCAGGAGGACAACCCGCCAACGTGGAGCCCCGGGCTGATCCTCAGTGCAGAATCAAGGACCCCCAGAGCACAGCTGCAGGGAGCCGCCAGGACCGCAGGAACAACGGGGAGCAGCGTTGAGTCACAGAGAGTACTGGTGGGAGGGAGCTGAGGTGCTGGAAAACACCTGCCGTGCTTGCAAGGCTGGTTCATTTCCACAGAGCTCAGCCTTGGAAGCAGAGGGCAACGGTGGCCTCCTCATGCCCGAGTTCGAATTCTGCCTCTGACATCAACTAGCCGTGGCTTTCTAGACTACTGCCCAGAAATGCCCTCTCAATGAGTCAATGGGAACAACCAGGGGTGTGCGGGGACCTTCTCCCTCCATTCACTTGGGAGTTTCACACCCAGAGGTCTTCTCCCATGGGTGATGGCCAAGTACACAGTGACATCGGGGCCATTTCTATATGCCTGGCCAGCAGCGCTTCCCCTACCCACATGGCCTCAGTCATTGCTCTTCTTTTTTTTAAGATTTATTTTATTTATTTGAAAGACAGAGTTACAGAAAGGGGTAGAGAGAGAGAGAGAGAGAGAGAGGTCTTCCATCCACTGGTTCACTCCCCAAGTAGCCACAATGGCCAGAGCTGAGCACATCCTAAGCCAGGAGCCAGAAGCTTATTCCAGGTCTCCCACGTGGGTGCAGGGGCCCAAGGACCTGGGCCATCTTCTGCTGCTTTCCCAGGCACATTGGCAGGGAGCTGGAGGGGAAGTGGAGCAGCCAGGACTCAAACCGGTGCTCATATGGGATGCCAGTGCTTATATGGGATGCTGGCACTGCAGGCCAGGGTTTTAACCCACTTTATCACAGTGCCAGCCCCGAGTCCTCACTCCTAACAACACAGATGTACCAAGTTACGGGTGACTTTCAAGGCAAACTGTGGGCTTCCGCCTTGGGCAGCTCGTACGCCTGCAACGTTGCCCAGCCATCCTCAGACTCCCTAGCGCTGACCCAGGAGAGTCAACGGCAATGGAACGTGAGTGCTTCTACCTTCATCTATCAGAGGCTGCACAAAGCACAGATGGATTCGGACCCCAGAGCTCCCCTGGCTGCCCCTTGCCACCTGCAGAGCATGGTGCCGGCGTTGGGCTGCACCGGGCGTCCTTCCAGCTCAGCCTCTTGTTGCTCATGCCGGCGTCACAGCCCATTACACCCAGCCAATTACATCTGATTCCTCTCCGGAGGGCGCTGGGCAGGGCCACCGCAGGAAGCAGAGGAGGCCCGAGAGGTTTCCAGATGAAGTAGCCTGTTGGGAAATCCTATTATGAAGCTCATCTTACAGGGCTGCAGTGTTAATGACCCCGGCCTCCCTGGGACCTCCACCGAGCTGGTCTCCCTGGGGCTTCAGGGGAAGCCATCTGGGCTGAGGCTTTCCTCCCACTCACCAGCCAGCTGCTGATGGCCACGGAGGACAGCAGGGCTTCTCGGTGCTGCTGAATGTGGCTGCCAGCACAGTGGCCTAAAACACACACGCACACACACACATGCACACACGCACATGCACACATGTGCACACACATGCACATACATGCTCACATGCACACGCACACACTTGCACACACATACATGCACACATCCACAAGCATGCTCAAGCATGCTCCCTTGAGCAGCCCGTCTTCTCTCTCAGCGCTTGGGAGGAGGCGGCAGGTGCAGGCCCAGAGCTGGGACCGGCGATCCTTGGGGAGATGGAAACAGGCCCTGGAATGGTCCTTTTTCCAAGAGCAGCTAGATTAGACACATTTTTCTCCACCTTAGAATCCTGCGGATTTTTTTTTTCGGCTCAACTCCCCCCAGGCTCATAAAGTGGCTCATCTCAGCTGCTCGAGTTGACAAAGGCACCGAAACTGTTGAAAGGTTCAGAATGTCCCTTGGGTTTCCAGGCATGAAGGAATTTATATGCAGGTAGGAAATTACCAAGGAAAAAAGTCCCCACTTGGAGAGGGGAGAGACATGTGAAGAAGACCTCATGGGAGATGCGCGGACGCGTCCAAGGCCGGGCAGCGGAGCCCTCAGCCCTAGCGCATGGGCTTTGACACAGGTGGGCAGCCTGGCAGACTCCAGACAGGGAGGTAGGTGCTCTGAGGACGGTCCTTCTGCAGGTTTAGCTGGAAGCCTCTGCCAGCATCCACAGTGGTTACGGCTGTGGCTGACTTCAGAGCCCTCCGGCAAAGCCACGTGGCTTCCCAGTTAAGGGCTCCCACCCGCAGCCCCAGCCTGATTTTCAGGCTTGAGCAGGGCAACAGGAGACGTGCAGGTTTGACCACAGCCCTGTGGCCAGCAGTGACATCCCCGGCGTTCTGAGTAAGCCAGAGGGTGGTGGCTTGCTCTTCTCTGCATCCCACAATAGTCCTCCTTCCACTCCCTGTGCCCATCTCCCTGCCAGAACCTTCTTTGGTTCCCCGGCACGTGGCACACCATGCCTACAGCCCAGCCTCCCCAGGGGCCACCTGCACAGCCTTCACAAAGGATCTGGACAGCGTCTGTCAGTGGTGCTGTCTGCAGTGGTGGCCCAGGCCAGCCAAGGGCAGGGTCAAGGGCAGGAGCAGGGAAGAATCAGGTATAGCATTGTCACTTCCGGAGTCCCCACCATGGCTGAAGAGGTAAACGTGTGGGGCTGCACCTGCAAGCTTCGGGGACCTTATCCCAGGAGGGTAAGCCAGGCCCTCAGGGAGCACTCAGCAGTAGCCGAGGTCTAAGTCACACAGAGACGCTGCTCCAGCCAGGATCTGGTGCCCAGAGCCGCCAGAGGCACCCTCTTGGGACACTGCACCCCTGAGTCTCCAACAGACACACAAAGAACCCACCTCGGCTGGATTCCTCCTAGCCAATGTCAGTCCCGGCCCTTCCTCATGCCCACGGCCCACCCTCGGCTCGGGCAGTATTTGCAGCTCTGCAGCACCAACAGAGCTTGCCCAGTGCCCGCCCTGGACGCGCCCAGCACTGAGCTCACACACACAGAGCCGACTTAGCCATCAAGCTGAGCAGGGAAGCGGGGGAGGGGAGACAAAGTGGTGGCAGTGGGGGTGGTTGGGCCATTTTCTTTCGACGAAAGCTTAGAATCAGAGGAGCTGCTGAGAGCCGTGGGGCAGCGGTGTGACTCTTCCTGGCGGGTCCAGTCTGTGTGTGCGGAGAGGAGGAGTCGGAAGGAGGCCTCGAGCCACAGAACCCTCCAGAAATGTGTGAGCTGCCCCCTGCACCTGCTGATGCACAAGTTCTCTCCACGGCTTCCTGCCCCACCTCCCGGCCTCTCTTCTCTCCAGCCTCCCTCCCCACGACAGGAGCAGCTCTAGGCCAGGATGACGCTCGCCCTGCTGGCCTGCCTAATTGGTTTCCAGGTGCCTCTGCCGAGCGCCTGGCCATCACAGCCTTCACCGAGAGAGGTTCACAGAGGCAAAGCGAACGCCAGGAAGACAGGGCTCCTTGCCCACCCTGAAGCCCCCTCCTTCCAGCAAAGAGCCGTACCTAGAAGCATCTAGGCTCCTGCCGCCTGTACGGAAGACATCAGCCAAGTCCCAGATCCAAACAGCCACAAATGACACAGCAGTAGACCCACACGCTGCGTGAACCACAGCCCGGCCACGCGTGGCAGCCTGGGTGTTCAGGGCTGGGCTGGGTGACAATGGCTGTCAGAGGCTCGCTGCTTCTCACCCATAGCTGCCCGCTATTCACCACACTCCCTGTGGCTGGCCTCGTGAGGACTGCTCGCACCAGGGAGGCCACCCTAGCACTACTGCGAAGGGGCACTGTGCCCACTTGTGGCAGCACAATACAGTGGCCCACATGGATGGAGGACTTTCCCTTGGAGATCCACCCTGGGGACTGGTCACAATCCCTCCTCATGCACTGCCCACTCCCACCAAGACGGCCACGCATGCCCGCGGCCAGGCCCTGGGGCCCTGGGCAGGAAGGTCTGGCCACAGAGTTAAGGCTGAAGCATGCGGGGGTGCATCTTACCTGTTTGTGAGACAGGAGGAAAGAGCAGCCCCCAGCCCCCTCCACTAGGTTACTGAGGCCCAGGAGCCATGAGGCCACCCAACTGTACTCTCTGAAATGCCACCAACATGTGGCAGCCCTGAGTTGGCCAAGTGACGGGGCCTGGGTGTCCGTTTCCTCCACCTCTGAGTGTGCCATCAGCAGTTTGTGAAGTCTAGGCAGGTAGGGTCACAACAGCTCTAGATCAGAGATCTCAGGACAGATCTCGGCAGAGTTCCGAGAAGGCTAAGAAACCACTTGGATTTGCATAGTTGTCCCCACGGGCCCTCCCGGGACGATGGCAGGAGGTGACTGACAAGCAGCATGGACAGCAGCAGCAGAACCGACCCCCCCACCCTCACCCCACCCCACCCCCACAACCACCAACACAGAAAAGTTCCAATTAGCCCAAGGAAACGAGAGCCTGTTCCCAGAGTCCCAATTAAATCAGAACCAATCAATGCCTGCTCCGGTTCCTGCCGTTTTGCTCAGGAAATAATGAGAAAAACGAGAGGGCCCCGGCCAGCAAGTGCAGCGTGGCAGCCCTTTGAAGCCCAGGGAAATCGCCCCTGCGCTGTGGCGGGCATGCCTGGCAGCCGTTGTACCTGCGCCTTTAAGAACTCAGCCCGGTGCCCTGGTCCCCACTCAGACCCCGATCAACACCAAAGAGGACCCCACCTGCCCCCTCTCCCCCTGCAACCAAAGGGACAAAGAGGAGCACTGTGGGACTAGGCCAGCTGGTTTCAAAACTGTTTCCATTGATTCATCCCTGAATGTGGGGCTCTCTCCCCTCTTTCCACACCATCCATCACAGTACCATAACCAAGAAATCCAATAAACACACAAAGGCCCAGCTCTGTGTCTCGGCAGGCCTCAGAGAGGCCGCATGAGTGCCCGGCCCAGGCAATTTGCTGAGTGCATAGCATTGCAAAGCCCATGGGCATTAACAGTCCCGGGCGGGCACATCTCCTGCAGGCATTTGGGGAGCATGGCGAGGCGGGGGCTAAACAGGCAACCAGCTGGTCTGGCACTCAGCAGAGACAACAGAGAGCAGGAGGCTCATGGTAGAGGAGGAGATGATACAGACCCCCAACTCCAAGGGCCTGGACCACCCCCGTGATATGTCAGGGTCGAGGGGATGATTCCTGGAGTCCATGGAGAAAATGTCCTCTAAAAGGAGGTTACAAGCAAAATCCAATAAGGAAGGAAAACCAGTCTCCGCTTCCCCAATCCTAGACTCCCCTATGTTCAACTTCTGTGACTTAGGCAAGACGCAAGGGCTAAGGCCTCCGTGCCCTTCTGTCCACCCCCACGGCAAGCTGAGCCTACAGCCAGGTCAGCACATCCATTGTCACACAGTGCACCTGGGGTCTCTAGGGCCCAGGGGAGCCGAGGGGCACACACCATGTCCTACACCCCCACCCTGCAAAGTTCCCATCACTCAGAAGCAAAAGACAACGCAAGACAGGACCCAGTCCCTCTCCCCCTCCAACAGCTTCATCTCCTTCCAGGCCTTGGCACTGAGCCCCTGGAGAAAGACAGCCAAGCAGAGGGCTTTGAGTTAATGAGCTACATGGGCTCAGCAGCAAGCTGAATGCTGTGGGATCTGGACTGAAATGAACTAAAATATTTTCTAAATTCAGTCACTTCTCAATTACCCTTGAGTGAATTGTCCATGACAACCCAAATTCTCCATGTCCCAGAGCTTGGGGCTAGAGGTAGGATGTAGGGGGTGTGTGAGCGTGTGTGTGTGTGTGTGTGTGTGTGTGTGAGAGAGAGAGAGAGAGGGAGGGAGAGAGAGAGGGCAAGGGAATATGTTTGTGTCCCCAAACTAAATATAACCGTGTGGTTATTCAGTTATCTTCCACTATCTGTAATTCTCCCATCTCTTCCTCTCTGCGTGAATAAGGACAGCCTGGTTGGACACAGTGGGAAAATCAGCAGGCCTAGCACCGAGAACAGCCAGTTCTGCAGGGCTTTCCCCTAAGCCTCTAGGCTCCTTCTGTTCCTGGAGGTCCCAGAGCTGGAGGAAGGGACGCCTTGCAGGCTGGGCTCTGCCCAAGGTGGGCAGGAGGCCGAGGCCCTAAGAGGCCCCCAGGAGCTTACCCTTGCAGGCCACGCTGTTCTCCGGCTCATAGCCAGCCTTGCAGGTGCAGCGCCCGATGGGCACCATCCACTCCCCGTCGCCGTTGCAGTAGAGTTTGATGGGCACGTCCACTTCCTCTGCATTGGGGATGCACGTGCCCCGGGCAATCACCAGGGATGTGCTCTCCGCCCCCGTCATGGTCTCTGGGAACACTGCGAAATTTTGCACGATGCTGGGGCACTTTTTGAAGAAGACCCGGACCGAAAGGAGAGACATGCAGGCCCCGTAATCCTGGAAGGCGAGGTAAAAGCCGTTCCGCGTGAGCGGCCCGAAGCTCCTGACTTCTGTGTTGACTTTCATCAGCCTTCCCCCGAAGTCTACCTGGGAGAAGCTCTCGTCCGCAGCGATGGTGTCCACCTTGAGGTAGGGGGCTTCGGACCAGAAGGCCGACTTCTTGGTGGCGATGACCGAGTCGGTCTCGTAGTAGTACAAGTTGAAGGTCTCCTTGCAGGAGCCGGGGACGTTGGGGAGGCTGCTGCAGTCTCTCACGGTGAAGCGCATCTCGGCGTAGATGCGGTGGGCCCCGCGCCGGTCGATGAACGTGGTGAGCAGCCAGTTGTTCTGGTTGGGCTCGAAGACGTTGCACACCTGGTACGTGCGGATGGTGTTCAGGTTCTCATCGTAGCCACTGACTTCTTCCCACTGCACCAAGCCGGCCACAGACAAAGACACAAAGCAGAAGGGTGAGAAGACAGAAAGAAGCAAGGCAGCCAAGACTCCCGGGGCGGGGAGGGGCCTGGGCGCTCAGCAGTCTGGCTGCTGGGCTCGAGAAACGAACGCCTCCAACCCCAAGCTGGTGTCACGGGCAGATGCAGACTTAGTGATGTCTCTGCAGCTCATCCCCAGATACCACAGACTTCCCCCCTGGAGGGCTCTCCACCCCACCTTTTTTTTTTTTTTTTTTTTTTTTTTTTTTTTTTTTTTGACAGGCAGAGTGGACAGTGAGAGAGAGAGAAACAGAGAGAAAGGTCTTCCTTTACTGTTTGTTCACCCTCCAATGGCCGCCGCGGCAGGCGCGCTGCGGCCGGCGCACCGCGCTGATCCAATGGCAGGAGCCAGGAGCCAGGTGCTTTTCCTGGTCTCCCATGGGGTGCAGGGCCCAAGCACCTGGGCCATCCTCCACTGCACTCCTGGGCCACAGCAGAGAGCTGGCCTGGAAGAGGGGCAACCGGGACAGAATCCAGCGCCCCAACCGGGACTAGAACCCGGTGTGCTGGCGCCGCAAGGTGGAGGATTAGCCTAGTGAGCCGCGGCGCCGGCCCACCCCACCTTAATCTAGCACCTTGCTCTCATGCTGTGACCGGGGCTCCTGGCCTCCATGGGGACAATCTGCAGCAGCCAGCAGGATGGAGAGATGATGGAGAGACTGCTTCCTCACTGCCCCAGCCTCTACTCTCTACAGCCACTCACTCTGTGGACCAAGGGTCCACCTCTCGCTTCTTTATATCTATCTCTGGAAAACATATGAATGTAAAGCTTTTCCGAATTTCTCAACAAACTTAGAGTCTCACACACTTTTGTTTGATAACCTCACTCTCTTTGACAGAGCTAGACTGTGAAACTGGCAAGAGAGTGAGTGCAGCGCCGGAGCTGTGGCGTAGCAAGCCACCACCTGCAGTGCCAGCATCCCATATGGACGCCGGTTCAAGTCCCAGATGCTCCACTTCCAATCCAGCTCTCTGCTATGGCCTGGGGAAGCAGTAGAAGATGGCCCAAGTCCTTGGGACCCCTGCACCCATATGGGAGACCCGGAATTTGCTTCTGGGTTCCTGGCTTCAGATTGGCATAGCTCCAGCCATAGTGGTCAACTGGGGAGTGAACTAGAGGATGAAATATCTCTCCTCTCTCCCTCTCTCTCTAACTCTGACTTTCAAATAAATAAATAAATCTTTTTTAAAAAAAAGTGAGTGAGTGGGCTGCTACAAGAGACCCTTCCTGAAGCAAATTAGGCTCCACTATGCGCAACTTTTAAGCAAAGGTGTGATGGAGGGGAATGTTGGGGGGCAGGGCGTTACATAGGGAGCAGGGCAGTCAATCCCCACGCACACTGGAACAGAGAGAGCCCCCATTTTTAGCAGCCCTGTGGACCTGGAAGAACACAGTTTCCAGCGATGTCACTCAGTCCTCCCAGCAACTTTGAAAACCCGGTGCTGCTACCTTTAATTTCCTTAGGAACTTCCCTGCGAGTCACGTGACTCTAAGAGAAGAGCTGGAAGAAATATTTGCAATGGCCACAGAAATTCACCGGAGAACTTGTAGAAGATGTTACAAAAATAGGTGATGGGGGTGAGGGGCAGGGGAAAAGTCTGTGCGGACAAGGCTCTGGGGCGGGGGTCAAAGAAGAGTTGCCAGGGCTGGTGTCATGGCACAGCAGGTAAAGCCATGGCCTTCAAGGCTGGCATCCCATATGATCTCCGGTTCAAGTCCCAGCTGCTCCACTTCCAATGCAGCTCCCTGCTAATGTGCCTGGGGAGGCAACAGAAGATGGTCCACGTGCTTGGGCCCCTGCCTCCCATGTGGGAGACCCAGATGGAGCTCCTGGCTTCAGCCTGGCCCAGCCCCCACTGTTGAAGCCATTTGGGGAGTGAACCAGCAGATGGGAGATCTCCTCTCTCTCTCTCTCTCTCTCTCTCTCTCTCTCCCTCTCTGTAACTCTGCCTTTCAAGTCAATCAATCAATCTCAGAAAAGAAAAAGAAAGAAAACAGAGAAAGAAAAGTTGCCAGACCATTCTTGCTCCCCTGTGCAGGCGAGAGTGCAGGCACGGAGCAAACAGCTGCTCACACCCGGGAGCTCAGGACCCCGACCCCAGCACTGAGGGTTTTCCCAGCAACGAAAGCTAAAGGTATGTTCTGCCTAAGACAAACAAGGGACACAAAAATGAAACTTCCCAAGGCGACAAGAGAAAACAGAATGAGACTTTTGACTAGTGAGCACTGGTAATCACAGCGCAGCCATTATTAAACACTGCATTCATTGCTTGTGATGCACAGTACTGAGCTTCAACATATGAACCCGACAATTCAGGAATAGAATTAAAAGCCAATAATGAGTGCAAGGGAAATACTGCAACTGCTTCTTTCAAGGAGTAAAGCCCTGTGGAGGCAGGAGGATAGGGACAAGGCTGCCCTTCCATGTTAAAAAAGGACATCTATGAACACGGTACAGTGTAGAGGTGCGGGGGAGCAATGGGTGGTGGAGAGCTGGCCCTGCACCTGCAGACTTGGGAAGGGACCTCCCTCATGACACCCCTGCTGCCGGGGCCCCTGCCACCGACGCACCTCAGCTGCAACCCATCCAGGGCCTTCGGGATGGCCAGCATTCCCAGAGTGCCTGTCCCCTCCCCAGCCAGAAGTCCAAAGTCAGCTTCTTGCAGGATCTCTGTGCTGGTTCAAAGGCACATGGGTCACCCTGATTCCTGCCCTAGATAAAGTCTGCCCTGCTCACACAAAGCACCCAGCATCCTACCTATCACTCCATCCCCAACCACCATGCACGGTCCCTCGTGGTCTCCTGTTCTGCTTGATCTTCTGCAGTACCCAAGACTTCCATGTTACCCAACACCCCTCTCTGTTTCCACCTCCAACTGCATTCCCACACTGCGCCTTCTACCCCAACCCCATTCTATTTGCTGTGCCCGAGTGACTGCAGCTCTGGGAGGTGGCCACCTGCCAGCACACGCTCCCCAGGCCAAACCGGGAACCCCACTTCGTGCTTCCACATCTCTTGGTCCACTGTTGTAAGAACAGGAGTCAGCGCACCCGGCAAAGGCTGTGGCGTGTTGGTGACACTGCCGGCATCCCATAGCCTGGGCAGTGTACTGTGTACTGTAGGGTGAGAGGGCCTCCCTGCTCCCAGACCCCAGTGCAGGGACCCCAGGGAAGACAGAGCTCAATTTCATGGCTCCTGGAGAGCATAAATTCCCACTGTCAACACCTGCGTGCACCTTTCTTAATTTCTTATTGATTCTCTAGATGTACAGGGACCACTTTTTCTTCCATCTTCCAGACAGTGCTTTGTTCTATTTCAACACATTTGTTAAAGTTGCGTTCTGCTTGCCTGGTTTTTTGGGGGATCAGAAAGCAAGTCTATTGGGGGAGAAGACGGCGCTGACAGTGTTTCAGATTGGAAATTCAGCATGCCCTCCCTCTCTGCGCCTGTGCCAAAACAGTCCCCAGCTGACCCTACATGACTTCGGAAGGGAAGGCGGGGTGGCTTCCTCTGCTGTTCTGCAGTTGTCTAAACACAGCAGCTCCATTGTTCCAACTGAGTCTCCACACAAATGCAGGGACCCTGGGCCGAAGATGCGCAGGTGAAGTGCGTGTGCGGCCCCACTTCAGCCACGAGTAACGCAGCCCTGCTGTGGTGGCCGGACAGGAAGCCCAGCCTGTGGGTTCACCTTAGCACCCGATTCCGCTGCCATCTGCAGGCCTTTAAATAAACCCCAGGAGGATTTCCACTCATTTATCTCAGCAAGTGACACTGATCAGTAGGAGGAGACCCATCGTGGGGAATCGTTTCCAACGTTAACCCCTCGGAGCCTCAGTCTCCATCTGTAAAATTCGGACTCATCCTGGCTGACCTCCACTCCTCGAATTCTACAGACCCAATTGATTCCCTGACAGCTCCTCAGGGAGCGATCAAAGCAAATTAGGGGGAAGGGAAGGAGGTGAAAGAGACAGAAAAGAAAGGAAAACAGCTCCCTGTTGTTCCGGGACATCCTGGAGCCTCGCATTCATCCCCCTCCCCCTGTCCTTCCTCTGCAGACAGCAGGTGCTGCCCGCGTGGGAGAAAGCAGTGTCCAGAGTGGGCCAGCGGAGGCCAGGCGGAGGCCCCCTCCTGAGCAAGTGGCCACGGGGCTGGGGGCCTTGAGAAGACGACTCAGGCTGATGAGATGGGGGCGGATGCGCTCCCAGCAGGGCGGGACCCACGCCGGCACTTGTTTCTGATGCCTGGCATCAGCCTACACCTCACTCATTCATCAGTGGAGATATTTACCACACGCCAGCTCTGTGCTGGGCATGCTATGAGCCACTGGGGATACCTCCATGCGAACCTTGTAATCTAGGGAGAGAAACCGGAATTAGAAAAGGGTGATTAAAAGAACTAGAGACCTAGGACTGTGCTCAGCCCAGGGGTTGGAACATTGCGGGAGTCAAAGAGAAGGGGTGCACCTGGTGCTCAGGAGAGTGTTGGGGAGGATCCTCCAAGACGAGAAGGGAGCAGGTGGGTAAACTGAGCCAGGAGACGTGTGCCTGCCACAGGCAGGAGGGGCCAGGGCATCTGGACCACTGGGCAGCACAAGGGCGAGGGCCTTGGCGGGAAAAGGCATCCTGGCCCCACTGACGCACCGAGCCAGTGTCAGAGAGCGCGAGAGGTGGCAGGAACGAGGCCGAGCAGGAAAGCGGGCGTGGTGGAGAATTCTAGATTTCAATATGATGAGTCCTTGAGAGGACAAACAGAGGCAGCCACGCCAGGAGAGCAGCCCGAGTGCGTGGGGGCACAACGGAAGTCGTTGCAGTGGTTCCACAGGAGGCCATGTGGGTTGGGCCAGACTGGTGGAGGTGGAAAGAGATTCTAGGGGCAGGGAATCCCCAGGCCCTCGCTGAACAGAGCATGGGGGAAGCAGCCCAGGCCCAAGGGGCTATGTGTCCCTTGGACATGTCCTCAGGCATCAGTCCTGCCTCCCCAGCCAGGCTCCCGGCTCCCCAGCCCCTAGGAGTACTGGTTCCCAGAGCCCTCTCTCTGTCTTTACTAAGAGGCAGTGTTCCCAGCCTGGCGTAGGCTTCCCGAGAGCAGCCCATCTCCTGCTCCCATTTCTCTGACCCAGAGCCTCTGTTGGTTCCAGGGCCTCTGATGCCTTCTCGCTGGCAGCCCCAGAGTCAGCTTCCTGCAGAGCCGGCCCATGTGGCTCCGCCTCCAGGCATTTGACAAATTGCTTCCTGTGGCTCCTTCCAGTAATTATCTCCTCCCATTGGAGCAACAGCTGAACCCCGGGATTCGCTTGTCAGATTGGCACAATGTCTAACAGATAAAATGTCAAGGCTTGGTGAGAAGTGGGGGACAGGGCGCCAGTGCCCAAGCCTGTGGGTAGAAGTGTCAGCTGGCAAAATCCTCCAGAAGCCAGCCAACTAGTCCCCTCAACAGGGTAAATGCTGGCCAAAGCTCAAATCCATGGGGAAAGGTGAACCATTGCTAAGAAGCTGTTGGGATAACTGGGTAGCTCCCTGGCAAAATCGTAACTGCATCCAATGTCACAGCTGACTCCAGGATAAACTCCCAGTGAGTCAAAGATTTAAACATTAAAGATGAACCCTAGCAGTTATTAAAGAAACCATGGAGGCAATCTATTACATTAATTGTGACATGCAACTCAGACCCCAGAGATGAACAGATTCAGAAACCGGCACTGTGGCACAGCGAATTAAGCCATCACCTGCAGCTCCGGCATCCCAAACGAGTGCAGGTTCAAGTCCCGGCTGCTGCACTTCCAACGCAGCTCGCTGCTGATGTGCCTGGGAAAGCAGCGGCAGATGATCCAATAGTTGGTTCCCTTCCACCCACGCAGGAAACCTGGATGGAGTTTCAGGCTCCTGGCTGCGGTCTGGCCCAGCACCTGTTGCTGTGGCCATCTGGGGAATGAACCAACAGATGGAAGATCTTTCTCCGTCTTTCTCTCTCCCTCTCTGTCACCCTGCCTCTCCCCCTCTGTCACTCTGCCTTTTAAATGAACAAATAAATCTTTTTAAAAAAATGAATAGAATGATAAACTCAGCTTTGTAGAATATGTTTTTAAATTGGCATGTCAACAATAAACATAAGCAAAGTAAAAAAAAGAAAAAGAAGGGCCAGTGCTGTCGTGCAGTGGGTTAACGCCCTGGCTTGCGGCACCAGCATTCCATGTGGGTGCCAGTTCGAGACTCGGCTGCTCCAGTTCCGATCTAGCTCTCTGCTATGGCCTGGGAAAGCAGCAGAAGATGGCCTAGGTCCTTGGGCCTCTGCACCTGTGTGGGAGACCCCAGAAGAAGGTCCTGACTCCTGGCTTTGGAACGGCACAGCCCTGGCTGTTGTGGCCAACTGGGGAGTGAACCATCGGATGGAAGACCTCTCTCTCTCTCTGCCTCTCCTCTCTCTGTGCAACTCTGACTTTCAAATAAATAAAGAAATCTTTTTTAAAAAAGAGAGAAAAAAAGAAAAAGTGAAAAAACTACTTGTAACTTATCACAGATAAGATGTCAATTTCCTCACCACATAAAGAGAATCAGGAATACAATAGAACAATGGGCAAAGGGTACCAACAAACTATTCATTGTTAAAGAAACAGACATGGCTGTCAATATACAAAGACATGGTTAACATCCCTGGTGATAATAAAAACGATAGTAAGTCATGTTGTAACACTTACTTTTGGTCAAAAATCAAAATTTATTAACACATGAGGTTGGAGAGGGTGTGGGGGATAAAAATCCTGACACAGAACATATATGGGCTCTGGTTTGTGTCACAGCTGCTCCACTTCCAATCTACCTCCCTGCTGAATGCCTGAGAAAACCAACAGAAGACAGCCCAAGTGTTTGAGCTACCCTGTAGCCATGCGGGAGACCCTGGAAGAAGCTTCTGGCCCAGCCAGGGCCATTGCAGCCATCTGGTGAGTGAACCAGAGGATGGAAAATCTTCCCGCCACTGTAACTCTGACATTCAAATAAATAAATAAACCTTAAAAAAAAGACCTTCTGAATCTATCCCATCCTCATCCCAACTGAATTCCTCCAAGACACAGAGCCAGAGAGCCACAAACCTAGCTGGAAGCCACTGAAGATCATGTTGACCAAGACCCTGTGTTGACTAACAGGCAAACAGGCCCAGAGATGCCCGTGGCTGACCCGTGGCAGGGCCACGTGCTCCCCGCTGCCCCCTCCAAGAGCGTGCCAGACCTCCTTCCTTCGTGACAACGTGCTCAGCTTAGATTTCGCTACCATTTTTCTGAATGCTTAAACCATGATTGAGTTTATTCCACGCAATTTAGCATTCGATAATACACTGTCTTAACTATTCTCTAATTGCTCCGTGACTGCGCCTCTGGTTTCTGCTACCAGTCTGTGAGCTCCTTGAGGACAGGGAATTGTGTTTTGACTGCTTTATGAGCACATTCCAACAAACAGAATCATCCCAGTGGCAACACTGACACGAGGCAACACGTCCTATTCAGTAGTACCTGCGACCGGTTTCTCAGGACTGCATCTGCACTGCTTTTCATCTCTCTCTTTATCTTGGGTGATCCCATCAACATATAAGGCTTCGGTCACCATGGAGTACATCACCAACTCGACCTCGCCCCAGCTGTTTGCTGGATGCCTCCCGATAAATCCATGAACGCTGCAGTTCTGATGCACCTCACCTCTGCCCAACCACTCGCTTCCTCCTGATGGACGTCTAGGAAGCACTGCCCCCTAGCTCCTCTCTATTTCCCTTGGTTTTGTTTCTCACGACAGAGCATTAACCACCAAGGCCTACGTCTCCTATTTCCTCACATCTCCTCTACCCAGCCCTCCATCTCCTTTCCCCACTGACTTCTCTCCCCTCTTCAGGGACTCTCCCAAGAATCCTTCTTAAGCTCTCTGCCCCTACAAGTCCAAATACAAACCCATCTTGGTCATGGACCTGCCCCTAGGAGGCCGGGACTATGTTGGGCACCTCTGCATATTCCCAGTCCCCAGCCTTCAATCTTGCTGCGAGATGAAAGCTAGGGATGAGGCTCTGATCTGTCGCTTCACTTCTCTGTCTTCTCAGCCCCGGTCCTTTGCTGGGGACTTACTGCAGGCCACCAGACAAGCCTGTCCCTGAGAAGAGACAAATCTGTCCTGCATGACCTACAGAACATTGACAGTCTTTGAAAGGGCACCATTACTGATGCAAATAGACCGCCTGTCCTTGAGCTGCACGTAAGAAAGAAAACAATGATATCCACTGGAAATACTTCTTCAGCCTTCAGACCAGGACTTGGATGTATGAGAAAGCACCCCTGGACCTCTCCTATATTTAGGTTTGCCAAGTCTCGGTATAGAAGTCAGGTGCACAGGCCTGTTTCTCAGAGTGGACCGTGCCCGTGGACACCCGCAGCCCGGCTGCTGGCTGAGTGTGTGTAGCTGTTTGCGAATATGCCTGCGGGTGAAGTGTACTGCCACACCTCATTGATCTCTAAGAACTGTGCCCTCTTCAAAACCATCACCATGGGCTCCATGCACAGGTGCATCTACATGGCCATCTACAGACCCACACATCCTTTATCCTCCAGGGGGATTTGCATCTCAGAAACAGAGGAAGATCAGCTGGAGCCAGGTTTGATGAATGAGATGGATAAGCAAACTAAGAGAGAATATTGACTGCTCAAAAATGAAGTTATGAGATTCAGGCTGACTTGACGCTGAGCCTGTGAAGAGAGTTCTGAACATAGAGACGTGGAAGGTTTCTTGATAACTGGCCCCTCTCTGGACCACTGCAATGCCCCCACCTGCCAGAATGACCAATGGCAACCGCGATGCTGCATCATCATAGCCTCCATGAATGAGCCATTTCCACGGGGCCTGGACAGGAAGGGCCACTTTCTCTGGACACCTTTGTTTGGGGGGAATGAAGTAATTGAAACCGGCTGAGACTATAGTGCCGGCATCCCATGTGGGCACCATTCAAGTCTCAGCTGCTCCACTTTTGATCCAGCTCTTTGCTATGGCCTGGGAAAGCAGTAGAAAATGGTCCAAGTCCTCGGGCCCCTGCATCCATGTGGGAGCCCTGGAGGAAGCTTCTAGCTCCTGGCTTCAGATTGGTATAGTTCTAGCCATTGTGGCCATCTGGGGAGTGAGCCAGCAAATGGAAGACCTCTCTCTCCATCTCTCCCTCTCTCCCTCTCTCTGTAACTCTGCCTTTCAAATAAATAAATAAATTTTTTTAAAAAAAAACCCTGCTATTCTGATTTGTTTCAAACCCAGCTTCTTTAATTCATTTTTTAAAATTTATTATTTATTTGGGAGCCAAAGAGACATAAAATGAAAGAGACAGAGAAAAGAGAGAGAAAGAGTGCACCTATCCTTGAGTTCCCTCCCTAAATGCCTGCAATGCCCAGGTTGGGCCTGGCAAAGGCCAAGAGCCAGGGACACAAATCAGGTCTCCCACCTGGGTGGCAGGAGCCCAGCTAACTGAGCCCTCACCACTGCCTCCCAGGGCCTGCACTGGCAGGAAGCTGGAGCCAGAGGCCAGAGCTGGGACATGAATCCAGGTACTCCAACGTAGGACACAGGAGTCATAACCAGTAGGCTAAAAGTCTGCTCCTGACTTATCTTTCAATTTGTTTTCTCACAGCTTTCTGAAGTGTTCTCAGGTTACACACTTAATAAATATCAGCAATGCTCACTATCACTGTGATTATTACTCTGGAGTCACGCAGACTAACAGTTGAACAATGTCATTTTTACAGTAAAGCATCCCCCCATCCCGCAGGACTCTAGGTGTTGGTGTTGGTGTTGGGGCAGAGAACGAGAGCCCAGGGACCTTAGGTTCTAATAGCATGACCCACAAGCACATGAGGAAGCCGAATTGTGCTAAATCACGCGAGGATGAAGACGCTTGGAAGCAGAGGAGCAGCGGGCAGTGGGGCCGCCAGGGAAAGCCTCGTTTTGAACAGAAATCTCAGTGACACACCCAAGCCAGGCTGGACCAGGTATGAGGCAGGCAGCAACAGGAACAAACCCTCCAGGGCGGGAGTGGCCTGGGGCAATCTCGAGAAAGCCTGGAGGAAGCCAGCGTGGCTGCAGAACAAAGAATAAGGGGAGAGTGGAAGGAGAGAGGTGACAGGGGGAGCCCACCTCTGCAGGGACAGCTCTGTGACCAGGGACAACTTCCTGAGCTTCCTTATCTGCAAAATACTGTTTACCTTGCAGGGTGTGGCCAAGGCAGGAAGATCAGGGCAGGAAGTCATCAGCGCTGTGCCTGCACAGAACCCCATTCACGGAGTGCCAATTACTATCATCGCTGTTGCGAGCATCTGCATCATGACAAAGCTCCCCTCAGGACCCACTAGGGCTGAGTCACAGGGTGTGGGAACCATCCAAACCCTCCATAAACAACCCAATCCTGTGGTCAGCAGAATGCCGGGACAGGACGGAAGCGCCAAAATCCGCCTCTCCCCCTCCCACTTACAGACCCAGAGAGAGGCACGGCCAGCAGCCTCCTTCTCCTCCTCTCTGGGACTCTCCTGCTCGCCTCTGGACTCACTGCAGCAGGTTCTCAGGAGCTGGCAATCCCTGACCACTGTCCACCATGCTGTCTGACCACCGGAGACACGACTGCACATAGCTCACGGGCTTCCGGCCCTCTCAGCCGTGTGTACTGGGCATGACATCTGTGATAGGGAAGCTGCCACCAGCAAGGGGGGAGATCAAAATGGAAATGCAACCTGGCACCTCCCACCTGGGGGCAGATGGCTGCCCCTCTGCACGAGGAACCCCTGGAGCCCACCGGGGCTGCACCCAGCGTCTCAGGATGCCAGAACTTCATGAGGGCAGCAAAGGGCTCAGGGCTGAGCTGGAACCACCACCACCAACTTCCGCATCGCTCTTGGTCTGGACCCCAAGGACGAAGCTCCTGTATAGACAGGCGACTAAGCCTGCAAGAGCTCCAGTATCAGACAAGCTGGAGGCTAATTAAAATGTGCAGCACGGTCCGTGGGGCACAAACTCCTACAAACCCAGAGGGAGCTATCACTTAGCTCGCCAACCAACCAAGGCAGCACAGACTCAACGACTCCCTGAGGACTTGAGCACTGGGTCACCTCTCAATCCGCTTATGTACCTCCCAGATGTGTGGAGCTGGGGGACAACAATGGCTCCCCGTTCATTGCCACGGCCCCACGAGGCGTCTACAGAGCAGGGTGGCCGTGTCAGAGTGTACTGCTTCTCAAGACCCGGCACCCTGGAAGGGCTCCCATGATGCAATGGCACCAAGCAGTGAATGCCCTGAGCCAGCGATTCACAGCAAAGACACTCCCGGGCATGCTCAAAGCTGCGTGAAATCCCACTGGCAATGTGCGTGGGGGAGAAGGGCAGGAAGGCGGTCTAGAGGTGGAGGAAACAGCCCCCGATGGAGTGTACCCAAAGACCAGGAAGGAGGTGTCCACGATCAACAGAAAACGGCTGGGGTGAAGAAGCACGGCGGGAATCCTGCAGAACCCAGAGCCCCGGTCACGGCCATCCCAAGGTTAGCACCTCGGTTAACTTCCCAGGCTCTGAAGTCAACCAAGCGCAGCTGCATGGCCACTCGTAAGTCTTTTTTTTTTTTTTTTTTTTTTTTTGACAGGCAGAGTGGACAGTGAGAGAGAAAGACAGAGAGAAAGATCTTCCTTTGCCGTTGGTTCACCCTCCAATGGCCACCGTGGCCAGCGCACCACGCTGATCCGAAGGCAGGAGCCAGGTGCTTCTCCTGATCTCCCATGGGGTTCAGGGCCCAAGGACCTGGGCAATCCTCCACTGCACTCCCGGGCCACAGCAGAGAGCTGGCCTAGAAGAGGGGCAACCGGGACAGAATCCAGCTCCCCGACCGGGACTAGAACCTGGTGTGCCGGCGCCACAGGCAGAGGATTAGCCTATTGAGCTGCGGCGCCGGCCCACTCATAAGTCTTTTAAATCTTGTGCCAGTGCTGTGGCGTAGTGGGTAAAGCTGCCACTTACATTGCTGGCTTCCCATGTGGGCGTCGGTTCAGGTCCTGGCTGCTCCACTTCCAATCCAGCTCTCTGCTATGGCTTCGGAGGGCAGGAGAGGATGGCCCTGGTCCTTGGGCCCCTGCACCTATGTGGGAGACCCAGAGGAAGCTCCTGGCTCCTGGCTTCAGATCGGTGCAGCTCCAGCCATTGCGGCCAGTTGGGGAGTAAACCGGCAGATGGAGGAGCTCGCTCTCTCTCTCTCTCTCTCTCTCTGCCTTTCCTTCTCTCTTTGTGTGATTCTGACTTTCAAATAAATAAATAAATCTTTAAAAATATATATCCCTGAGGCTCTTGGTTTTCTCCTCTGCAACACAGGGATTACCTACCTGGCAAGGTGGTTGTGAGGATTAGAAAACGGGTTAGATGCAAGGTACTTAATCCCACGTAAGGGCCTCTACCAAGTCAGCTATCGCGGCTGTAGGTCCTCTACAGACACACACTTTCCCTCTCTCTCCACGATTTTTCCTTGAAAGTCGTGTCTCTTGCACAATGAATGATATGCACCATCCAGAACCCTCACCTGCTTGTCTGCATTGTCTGTACCTGTGCCTGCCTCCGTGTGTGCGTGTGTATACCTGTGTGTGGTGGGGGGTACCGGCCACGGCCCTCCCTTGGGTGTGCCCACCCCTTGAAGGCTGGGTGAGCACAGACCATCCCTGCCCACCTGGGGCCAGAGGAAGCACGCCTCACTGCTGGAGGGTGAAGCTGCCAGCCCGAGCTGGACAGCACACATCTCCTTGAGACCTGGCCCATTTCAGCCCCAGGTCACTGCCAGGGGAGTCACCACAGCCTGGTGCCCCAGGACGGGGGGCTCCTTGTCCGCGATCCCCCTCTCCCGCCCAGCCACTGTAACCTCCACCATGCAGCAACACTGGGGACCAGGCCCTGCCTGGAGTGGGGTCCTCCGCCAGCCAGCATGACAGCTGCTGCTGCTGTTGACACTGCAACAGTGACAAATTCATCCTTCTGACAAGATCCCTTTAAATAATTCACAGGGAGCTGGGGATTAAGACACTGTTTCTCTCTGTCTCTGTTGAGATTTGAAACACCTCCAGCTGGGGTATTTAAAGAACATATAATGGGCTGCCCCTCTCAGGCCTCCCCTCCCCCTTTCCTCCTCCTTCCCATTTCCCAAACTCAATCCCCCACCCCACCAGCCAGCCCTGTAACAAGGAGGTCCAGAAAACAAGACAGAAAAAAAAAAGGGAGGGAACCAGCGCTTGGCCGGTCACTATGGCAACGGTGGCAGGGTATTCAGCTGCCATTATCCCAGTGCTTCACACATGTGATTATCTTAAGCTGTCGATTGAATGTGGTTCTCACTGCTGCCCAACATGGCCTTGTCGAACAAGGTAGGGGTGGGAGCTGCAGGCCTCAGGCCCCAGCTGTCTAACACCGCTCTGCCCAGGCCTGGGCTCCACCGATGGAGGAGCGGAGCTGCCCCTGGAGAGATTGATGGCATTGCTAGGGGGCATTGCAGCTCAGAATGCACGGTACAAGCCAGCCTCAAGCCAAGCTAAAGGGGCTTCTCATCCCATGAGCTCACTACGCATGGCCCTTGTGGGCTAGAGCCGGGTAGGCTGTCCCGGAGACTGAGAGAGACAGCCAGGGCAGGAGGGAGGAGCTCCTGGCTTCATTCCCATTCTCAGGAAAGAGCAAATTCCCTGTCTCAGGGTGTGAGCAAACCAGATCTGGCAGGGACGGAGAAGCCCACCCCCCACCTGCCACCTGTCCTGCCCACCTCCAGTGGAGTGAGATCCCAACCACAGTGGATGACCAGCTCAGGCGACTGGCTGTCCTGGGGCAGCAGCTGTTGTAGTTTGGACCTGGAAAGCCTGGGGAAGATTCTGGCCTCACTGACACCACCTCATTCCTCTGCCTCCTGTACCTGGCTCGGATCATGTCTGGGTAGAGGTCCCCAGGCCCACCACCAGGGTTCAAAGGACAATGCCAACCCCCACTGGATGCGCTCCAGTTTTTCCAGTGTCCCCTTCAAAATGTGGCTCCCGGATGAAGCCCACCCTGGCCAGCACCGTGCACAGTGGGGCCAGCACACCTGTGACTTGCACCTGGGCTGCTCCGGATACCCGAGCTCAATCTAACAATTCCTGGACCTGCATCCTGAAGTTACCCCCCACACCCCACGCAGACATGGCCAGCCATACACGGGACCCTACCACCTAAAGAACTGCCCACGCGGTGGGCTCTCCCCTTGCCTGTCGCGTAATTAATTGTCTGCACCTGTATGCAATGATCATTGCATTGGGTTGAAGGCAGAGCCTCCCAGTCAGTCGGAAAGTTGAGTCCAGCACCTCTCCTGTTTTTGTCCTTTGTAACACCGGGCAATGTCTGCAGCAGAAAGACGGTGGATGGGCCGGTGCACATGGAGAAGATTTGCTGTCATGGGGGCCCCAGTCCCCTCCAGCAGCAGAGGAGCCCCTGAGATGGAGGAAGGGCCCGCTCATTCCACGGGACGGACGCTGAGCCTCAGGGTGGGACCCAGCAGCTCACTGGGGCTCCCTCCGGGCCTTCACTTCCTGACCTTCTGCCAAAGCCTAGAGGGCGGGGCATGGCCCATGCCACTCATCCAAAGGCATCCTCCTGCAGATCTCTGCTCAGGGCCAGGGCTCACCTGCTCCTGAATGGGGCTTCTGGACTTGATAGTCTCTGTCCTTAGACCCCACAGGTCACAAACCACCTGCTCCAGCCACCCCCTCCCCCCAGAGCTTGCTTTAAAATATGACTCAACCGTGTCGGGGCTGGGGAGCCTGCGGCGCAGCAGGTTAAGCCGCCACCTGTGCCACCGGCGGCCCTGATCAGAGTGTCGGTTTGAGTCCCAGCTGATCTGCTTCTGGTCCAGCCCCCTGCTAATGCCCCTGGGAAGACAGCAGATGATGGTCCAAGTGCTGGGACCCTGCCACCTGTGTGACAGACCAGGATGGAGTTTCTGGCTCCTGACTTCAGTGTGGTGCAGCCTGGCTGTTATGCAGCCATCTGGAGACTGAGCCAGTGCATGGAAGGTCTTGCTCTGTGTCTCCCTGTCACTCACTCGCTCTCTCTCTGGTGTTCTGCCTTTCAAATAAGTAAATAAATAAATGGTTCAAAAGAGATGACTCATCAATGCTTACCACGTGTGTCACTCACGGGTCTATGGCTCTGACACCTACCCTGTCCCTCTGCAGGGGACTGGAAACCATTAGCCTCTCCTTGCTGCCCACGCATCCCCTGGTTTCTTAGTGAGATCCCTTTCTGACACTTCTTTGGGGGCAGAGGTACAGGAGTGAGCTTTGTGATCAGACTGGCCCGGGGGCGGGGGTCAGCCTCAGCGACACCGCTACCAGTCCTGTGATGTGAGCTGATGGCTCTGAGCCACAGGGACTGCGGTGCCAAGCGGGAGAAAGGCCGCCTCCCCTTGCAGGGTCGTGCACAGAGGCCGCTGGGATAACACAAGTGAGGCTCAAGGCCTGGCACCGAGTCAGTATGTCAGGAATGGAGAACGGGAGTAGTGGTTATTAATAATAATAATAATAATGACACCACTGCTAAGAACAGGGCGTAGCCTCTGAGGGCCCTGCCAGAAACCCAGCCCTGCAGAGATGCCAAAGTGCTGACCGGGTATCTCCGAGGGCCCTTCTCCCCAAGCTCCCTCCCTCGTCTCGTGCCAGCTAAGCCGCTCAAACAGGAGCCACTGCCCTCCCGGTCCCAGCCAGAGCGAGCAGCCTGACAAGGGCAGAACGAAGGCAAATGCACATCCTTCCAGTTACCTTCTAAATAGGACCTTCAATCACACGCGGTAGAAAGGCACGAGGCAGGCCTGGGGATGGGCAAGAACTTGCCAGAAAATGGAAATGAATCCAGGACATCCATCCCACATCCCGGGCTTACTCCTTTATGATACGAAGACACGGAGTAGGACTGAGGCCAAGTGACCCCTCTACTTTTGGCTGGAATTGGAGGTGGGACAGAAGTGCCACTCAAGGGCCGTCCTCGGTCCCACACAAGCTAAGCCAGGCTCAGGGTCCCTGCAGTCACGCCCAGTGCATTGCCACAAGCAATGATATTCACACCATCATGTCACTCACGCCATGACAAGGCCAGTCTGTTCCCTGTGCCCATGTTAAAGGCACACACACAAGTCTCTGGTAAGAGCTCAGATGAGGGCACAGGAGGAGGCTGGCAGAGCAGTGGCCTTGTGGCCCTCCCCGTGGGCCCCTCCCCTGGGGGGCGGGACCCTCCTGGACAGGTTCCACCTCCTGCAGGAGGCCCCGCCCCCTGGCCCTGGTCCTGAGCACCTCTCCCCGCCCCACCTCTGTCTATCACTGCCTCTGTCAGGCAGGTGATTTTAAACTTCCACTCCTAAAAGACGCGTATTATATAAAAAAATGTTTTAAGTGCCGCGGGGTGTTTTGTTCCTCATTGCTTCGTAAGAGTGACATTAATAGCCAGGGAAGAGCTCTGCGGAGTGCAATTACAGAGGATGTTTCAGGTCTGAAAGCTGTTTTGAGCCTGCTAATGTTTCCTAATTACAGGCCTTTTGGTAGAGAGAGAAAAAGATAAAGAGTGGGTGGGAGGCCCCGGGCGGGCGGGGAGCTCCGGCTTAGCTCGGGTGCTTACCTGAGCCGGGAGGAGGAGGCCCGAGGCCCCGCGGCCGCTCTCATTTGAGAAAGCCTGGCGAATTCCTGGGCAGCGCAGCGGGTCCGGGAACAGCAACCACCCAGGTCTCCCACCGCGAGAAACAAACCCTTTCGCAGACGCGAACCTGAGCACAAGCAGCCCATGGTGGTGGCGTCACCGCGCAGTGCCTCCCTGGAGGCTGCCCTCAGGACACCTGCCGGCAGGTGCAACGGCATTTTTTCGGTCACAGGACCTTGGGCTATTGGCCAGCAGCTCTGTGCCTTACTTTCCTCCTCTGTAAAAGGGATCTGTTCTGAGGAGCAATGGGTGCCCGGCTATACATCTCTTAGGGCCTTCCTATGGAGTTTTTTTTTTCTCTTTCTGGTATCTACCCCATTCTCTGGCACCTAAATCTCAATTCCCTCTGGGCCATGAATCCTCCTGCCGGTCAGTCCCTGGGCTTCCAGGAGGCTCTGCACAACGCAGGGAGTAGACACCGGATGTCACTCACTGGTTCAGAGCAGGCGTGGCATTCAAGCTGAGCCCACCAAGCCCTACCAGAGCTAATTCCAGAGCTTCTGCTCCAGGGGCCAGGTGTTTGCTCTTCCCCAGGGCATATGGAGGGAAGAGGCTATAAGAGCTGGAGCTTCTGCAGACATCTTGTGATCAAGAGGAACTGCAGCATGAAACCAGCAGCAAGGAGGTAAAAAGAAAAGGGAGTAGGAGAGGAGAGAGACGAGAAGAGAAAGAGACCGGGGGTAGCAGAGGAGAGAGACTGATTCTAGGGATGTGGAGCAGCTCAGACAGAGAAAGGACAACCTCTCTTCCCCCGCTGCCCTGCTGGTCCCGGCACATACTGAAATTCAATATGGGAAATTCCATTCACAAAAATCATTTTGCCCAGAGCTACATTTCTCTTGATTTGCCCGATTTAGCTCAGGCTTTTCTGTCTTAATTAGCATGATTGAATCATCAAAGGAAGAAAAGAAAATTCAGCCCTCCAGAGGGCTGGTGGTGCTAAGGTTTCCGAAGTGTCCACCGAGGCAAGCTGAGCTCAGCACTGGCCCTGGCGTGGCCGGCACGGCCCCACCCCATCAGCAGAGGAGGAAACTGCAGCGCACACGGGCAGGGGTCCCACAGCCAGCCCCGTGCGCTGGGCCGCAGCCACCGCTCCAGGAAGTTCTCACCAGTCGGACTAGATACATTGTTGCTGATTTCACTTGGCCTTGGAGCAGATGCGCAGTTAGGAGAGTGATTGCCCTCCTGGGTGCGCTTGCTTGATTTCCTGGGAGATGGGCTCTGGGAGGGTCGCACTGAGTAGAGGACACAGCCAAAGGCCTCAGGAGGACCAGCTGGCCCACACACGGACACCTGTGTGAAGGGTTGGACGCGCCTGCACTCACGGACCTGCGTTTCCTGTGGGATATGGTGTGCCAGAGGGAAGACGGCTCCCTACCCCCACTGCAACCTGCTCCTGCTCCCACAGCCTCGCTCAGCCCAATCGTCCTCCCACCGCTGAGCGCATTCCCAGCCCTCTAGGAGCTGCCTGAAGATGCTCAAGCGAGCTCAGTGCATCTCGCTTCACACACGCACACACATGCACATCACATGTTCAGAGACACACAGATGCACATGCAACTCCAAAAGTTGGAATGGAAAGACATGTTTGCTTTGGGGCAAGAAGATTTTCACATCCATGCCTCACGGGTCTTCAAAAGCTTCCTGCAGAATGTGTATCGTGGAAAGCTATGCAGATTTCAAACACGTCACACCAAAACACTTATTCTTTATTTCCATTTCCCACGAACTTCGTGATGTACCTTTGAATATACACACATAGAAGTGTAGGCACACATGTGCATATATACACAGAGACAAATACAGGCATTGCACACATGCACACAGAAATATATATTTAGAGGCACAAATACATATAAGGGTATTTTTAAAAGCTCATGGAAATGCTTAATATGAAAAAATTATGCCTGGATTTCAGAATATTATAATTTACCTATTAGTTCTATTTGCCTATGAACTTTTTATGTATGTGTGTGTCTATGTGTATGTGTCTATGTCTATGTATGTGTGTATCTATATAGTGTGTATGTATGTGTATGTATGTGTATGTATGTATGTATGTACAAGGGAGCTTCAGAAAGTTCATAGGCAAGTTTACTTTGGTGCAAAACATTTTGAAATCCAAGGTATAATGTTTACACACACATAGGCACACACATACATACATGGACACACACAAGCACAGCTGACTCACCCCGATCCTGGCTGACCTGGGCCCAGGACTCCTGTCCCCCTACAAGTCCCCTTGCCCTGGTGCTCACTGCCCAGGGTCCCAGCGGTTCCAGCAGCACCCCAGATGGAGCTGGAGCCTGGAAGGCCAGTGCTCCTGGGAGAGGAGTGCTGGGGTGGATGGTCACACTCAGGCCGCATCTCTCAAAGACACACAGCGCCCATCAGCGGCTGGGGGGCAGACAGACAATGAGCCCTGGCCAGCCTCTTCCAAGTGAAAGGGCTTGGGTTGGGATTCCCGACAAGCGAGGTGAACACGCCTGGCTATCGGAGGTTCCTGGGCTAGCCCGTCTCGTACTTCACAGCCAGCGGCCAAAAGCGCCAGAGACCGACCTCTGGGCACCCCATGCTTTGTTGTCCTGCTGATCTCAGGGAATCAGGGAAGTGGCTCCGTCTGTGCGGTCAAGGTCGCTCTCTATAAAGATACTCACTGCCAACGGGGTGCTATGAGGCCCACAGCAAACACTGTATGGACCCAACTTCAGCGTCCCCTAAGTTCAGGACACCCGAGAGGGCCCCAGAGGGGATGAGAGCAGAGCTGGCACCCGGGGGCCAGCGAGAGTTAGGGAGGAGGGCGAGAGTCCACATCTAAGAGAGCAGTGTAACCATGAAGGCCACTGCCCGTGCTTACTCAGGGGTCCTGACACGTGGTGGGCAGGCCAGGGCTGCCGCCTGGGGAAGTGGCCACCAGGGACCACAGGGAAGGGCCCCGGGCAGCCTTGCATGGGAGCACACAGCTCCTCCCTGGCATTTGTCACTTTATGAATGCGTTTGTTGCCTCCTCCCGCTGCTCACCAGGATTTACATTAACCCTAAAGGCCAAAGGTAAAGGCAGGCTGCTGCTGTTTAATTAGAAAGCAGCGGTTTGAACTGGGGCATAAAGATGTTCTGGTCTGAGAAGTTAATGTTACGGTCAGTTTTCAGGAGCGTCACTGAAAAGGACGTGGGGCCCGCGTGCACATGGGGGATCCTGTCACTACCCTTCGCGTAACTGGCAGTTCTCGAGCACCACAGAGCAAAGCGGCCAGGCAGCCCCCAACAGGAAGAGTCCCTTGGGCTGTCTCTGGGGAGCCGCCGCATGGGCATGCGCCGGGAAGAGAGCCCCTGCAGTGGCAGCTGGGCCTCCAGGCAGGGCTGTGGCACCTGTTCTGCGTGGGAAGGCCCGGTTTCCTCCAGGCCCCCAGAACCAGGCCACCCCTTCCCTCCCTCCATCTCAGGCTCACATGAGCGGAGTCCTGACTGCAGAGAGAGGCCTTTTTGCCACCTGGGAGCCCCTTCCACACCCCCACAGCTCCCCACTATTGGGTTCCCGGAAGGTGTGACCCCATTCTGTCCCTCCAGCCCCCATCCTGGGCCCACTCCCAAGCCCTCCTCCACCCAGAAGGGCTGTGCACGTTTCAAATCCAAGCCCTTACTGAAGGCCACAGCCTCCACTCCTCCCATCTCAACCTTGCCCCAACCCCTGTCCTACAGCCCCCCTGACACCCCTCCCCGAGGGTCCCTGGACTTGGTCCCAAGGGTCAGGCCCGCCTGGCTTCTGTCTCTTTCCTGTCCAGTAGACGCCATGATACAACCTGCCCATCACCTCCCGTCAATGCCCTCAGCTCCGCACCCCTCTGTCCCAGCGTTCTTTCTCATCCAGCTATAACCCTGGCTCACTCCACCACCCCACCATCTCCTGGCCTCTGAAGGGGGCTGCAGGTCTGGGCTGCCAGCAATGCCTGGCCTTCAGCCACTGCTCAGCCCGCTGTACCCCTCCAGAACAGGCCTCGCCTCTCCCCAGCTCCTGGGAGGGGTCGGCTTGACTCTGCTCCGCCCCTCACTCACTCTCCAAAGCTGGCCTCTGACCTCAGAAGCTTTTCCAAATGTCGGCTTCTGCCCCAAGCCGGAGCATTCTCACCTCTCTGTGGGCACCTTGAACTCTGTCCTGCCATTTCAACCCAACAGGAGCTCCTCCCCCGAGAGGTAAATGTGCCCACAGCCCCCTGCGCCTCGGCTCCCAGCTCTGCCTTTCCTCCCTTACAAACTGCTACCTCTACTGCCTCTGACTCTTCAACCCCTGCCTTCGGGCCTCCTGCCCTGGTGCCCCCTGAAGCCAAACATATGGGTCCTTTCGCTGAACCCAGTGGGAACGCTCTTCAGCCTTCCCTGGGCCTGGAAGACAGGACGCCTTCTTAGTTTCTCCTGCCTCCCTCGTCACACCCGCTCGGCTCCTCTTTCGCCACTTGACATGTGATTTCTCCAAAGCTCTCACCTCTTCCTCTCCTCATGCATTCTCCCGGGGAGCTGAAGCCTCTCCCCTACACTCAGAGCTGCCATCTGAGTGAGTGCATTGCCCTTAAATTGGTGCCTGGTGTCGGGCACACTCCCAACTGACACCCAGAGTCATTGCAAGCTCAGCACGCCCAAGACGGAGCTCAGCCTCTTCCCACCCACGTGTACTCCCCACCCCACGCCCTCATCTCCAAGGACACATGTGCCCCAGTCAGAAACGTTCGGCAGCTATCCATGGAGTCCAGTGGTGAATCAGATGTGAGTCCTGCCTTGGGGAGGGCGTCATGGGGCTGGAGAGGGGAGAGAGGGCATGGGAATGAACCCAGCCCTAAGAGCTCCAGAAGCAGTCTTCAACTGTGCTTGATGCCGCTGGGGAAAGCTGGCTGGCACCGGGAAGACTTGTGACACTGAATCCAACACGCCTGGGATGCCAGGAACGGGTCTCTGAGCGGGGATGACGAAGGCTGGATTTCAGGTCTTCACCACATGCCAGCACAGAGCGGGAGCCCATGGGCATGGCTGGGGGCAGGAAGGGGAGGTGGAGTCTTCCCAGGCGGCGGTGCTGAGGTCACACGCCCGCGAGCACTCCAGCAAAGGCGTGGCAGTTGGATGTGTGAGCCCAGGTCAGGGACACAAACTTGGGGAGCACTGCTGTACCTGCAGAGCTGGAAGCCACAGACAGGGAGGGGAGAAGAGGACCAGAGAGGCCCTGCCCAGCCACAGATCAGTCTCACCATCCCTCCAGCTGCTGCCAACCAGACAGGCTCAGAAGCTCTCGGGGCACCAGCAGAAGAAAGACCTGGTTATAGGCTCCCGTTAGAAGCGCTCTGGGGACCGGCAGAAGTGGGGAGGGCAAACAGAGCGGCCCAGGCAGCTGCTGTCTCTAAAGGGCTTCGCTCAGCGGGACTGCTTCCCCCCAAGGAGCAAAGCGAGATGGGAAAGCGTAAAGAAGGCAGGCGCTGTGCACAAAAATCAAGAGGGAGAATCCCCGGCGATGCCTGCCAACAACCATGTGAGCAGCAAGACTGTCAGCATCGGGGAGAGCGGGAAGGGCTGCTGCCCATCCGCTTTGCATGAAGTCCCAGGCAGAAGTGGGGCAGTCTCCATCCACCCCCAGTGCCCCAGCAGGGTCCGCACTTGGGCTGGAGTGGGCAGCCTCTGCCTCAGACCCCTGCTCTGCTTTGGAGAATGCCAGCTCACCCTGAACCTCGCTCCCCCTGCCCCCTGGGCGTGACGCTGTGCCTGAGAGACCATGCCTGCCCCCGGGGCTCCAGTGTCCCCAAGGGAAGGAACCACCCCTCCCTCCGGCAGCACAAGAGCTTGTGAGGTCTGGTCATTATGCGATTTGGCCCTGCCAGGCTGATCGCCCCTAGGCTGCAGGCACAGGGACAGAGAGAAGATGGGGCAGATGAGGAAGCCTAGGGCACCCTCTGTCCTGGCCCCTCTGCCCCAGCCCTACTTCGCCCCCTGGCTGGGTGAAGATCACACCTGCTCCTCCTGCTCTCTCCCCCCTCTCGATTCAGCCCCAAAGCTGGCCAATGCTTGAGCCAGGGACACAGCCTTATCTCCTGACTTCCTCTCCCACCCACCACAGGCTACCCGATGCCAGCTCCTCCTCCTTAGCTTCTCCAAACCACCCCCACGACCCTTTAATCTGATTCTCTGACACACCCAAGACAGCTGAAGGACACTCTGAAATGCCTTTCTCTCAACTGTTCCCCATCACCCTAGGAGCAGGTGTGGCCACTTGTTCTCCCCATTACCTCCAGGATCAAACACAATTCCCTTGCTTGGGGATGGCAGTCATGGTCCCTCCCTATCAGGCCACGGTCCCAGCCAGCCCTGAGCCCCAGCTCTCGCCCCTGCACCCTGCCCAACCCCTGACACACAGACTCCCCACCTCCGATCCTACCCCCAGCATTGCATGACCCTATTCCTCGGGACCAGCTAGTCTTCCTACTGAGGACCTCTTTCTCGACTCTTCACTCACCAGCTGTCAAACTCATTCTCCAAAGCCGTGCAAAGGCTGCCTGTCTCCCTCCCAGGCCTGGGCTACAGCTGCTGTCCAAACTCTCCAGCGCTACACGGGAGAGTGTCTGGCCAGGTGCATGGCCATCAAACAAGTGGAGAACATCTCTCAGGAAGAGTTCCAGGTGAAAGAGACTAGCCCTGCTGAGGGGCAGCCCCGCCCTCACGCCTTGCCTCTCTGCTTCCCTGTGGGCACCGTGGAGCTCTGATCACCTGCGAGGCCACTAGTCTGAGTGTGAGCCCTTAGCAGCCACTGCGCCATGCACACACAGCCCAGGCCCCAGCCACCTGAGGGCCAGCTCTGTAGGAGGACTGTCTCAGCAGATGGTCCCCAGCAGCTCACTAGGGAGCATCGCAGGTCTGAGACCCTGCGGCTGCCTCTCAGAGATGGGCAAGGCACAGCGGTGCTTCCTCCCTCTATTCTTGCCCCCACAGGTTCTGCTCCAGGTAGGCTCTGCTCCCTCCACCACCCTTTGGAGGTCCCGGGCAATAGCGGATTGAGAGCTGGCCAGTCTGACTCACCCCCGAGGCGGGATTGGCTGTCCAGCCCAGCTCTGCAGTAGCTGTCCTGGTGTCCATGAGTGTCTCTGCAGAACAAAAAAGACAGAAACTGATGAGTCCAGGGATCGGTAGACGGTGGCCCTTATGCTCACAAAGTGGTGGATGGCAGAAAACGCCGGGGCTAGGAGGAGCCCTGGGCGTCCGAGAGAGAAGGAGGCTGAGACGGCGGGGCTCCAGGCGGAGTTGGACTCAGACTTCTCCCTGGAGCTCTAGAGAAGCCGTCTGCACGCCCACCACATCACCCCACAGATCCAGCTTCTTTCGGGGCCACTGTGCTCACAGGCCTCCCGGGGCTGTGGACCCAGTTCCCCAGGCCTTCCCGGGGCGCCTCTTTCTTGCCCTCTTCCTACCCACTGACCTATTTCTCCAGCCTCTTCCTTCAGCCTCCTCTCTCCTCTTACACCCTCCTCTGCCTCCCCCGGAGGATGCCACACCCCTCTCCCAAGGCATGGCCATCCCCACCTGCCTCCCTCCCCAGGGTTCTGCTGGGGACTCACACGGCTGTGGCAAAAGGGCTCACCCACAGCACCAAGGAGCGGCTCAGAACCCAGCAGCCAGCGACTGCCAGCAACGAGACTGTGAGGGTGGCGGCGGCAGCCAGCATCCTGGCTAACAAGGTCTCTCTGATCACAGAAAGGGACAGACGGAAGCCAGGACTCTGCCCGGAGCTGCCGGGAGCCCTTGATACAGCAGCATGTAGTTCAAGTGTCATGCTGTTTGCTAAGTTTTGGCGTACGTTTGCACTCTGGAAACCATCACCACAGTCAAGATAATAAACACATCCACGTGCCTTCTCGGGTGAATCGTCTGTCCAAATCTTCGTCCCATTGCGAGGTGGAGGCGTATGTTCCCATGACTGAGTCCTCCAAGGCCTTCCTGTAAATAACTGGTCTGGGGGCCAGTGTTCAGGCACAGCAGGTTAGGCTGCTGCCATCTTCGAAGCCAGTCATCCCATATGGGTGCCGGTTCATGTCCCAACTCTCCACTTCCCTTCTAGCTCCCTGCTGATGGCCTGCAAAGGCAGTGGAGGATGACTCAAGTCTTTTGGGCCCTGCACCCATGTGGGAGACCTGGAAGGACCCAGGCTACTGCTTTTGGATCAGCTCAGCTCTGGCTGCTGTAGCTATCTGGGGAGTGAACCAGCAGATGGATGATCTCTCTCTTTCTCTCTTTCCCTCTTTCTCTCTCTCAGTGGGTGAAATATCAGGGATGTGCTGTTTGTGTGTTTTCCCTCTGTGGCCCTGTACTGTCCTCCTCATGTGAACCACCATCGTCAGGGAGCAGATGTGACCACAGACCGCAGAGTTGCAAAATCCTGGCCCCATCAGGAAACAGAAGGACTCTGGCATCGACCAGGGCACAAGTCCTTGGACATCCAGCAGCCCAGCACGGTGAGGGAGCAGTGAGTGGGTCCTACAAGCCGACAGGGCACTGATGGAGCACAGAGAGCCAGAGGGCACACTGAGTCTAATGAAGGGGACCAAAGCCACCGAGGAGAACCTGTGTGGGCCACAAGCAGGGCTCAGGTAGTAGGGTACACGCGTCCTAGGGGCACCAGTAGATGCCCAGCAGGTCAGGGAGCACCTTCCTCCACAGCTGGACGCTCTGCACCTACTTGGAACCAGAGTGGCATTGCCGCCCCACCCCCACCCCAGAGGAACAGTGGACTCGCACTGGGTTCTCGCAGGAGTTAAAGTCACTAAAGCAAGCTGTCTTGCCTCGGCCAAGCTGAGTCTGGATTTGGTTGGAGAGGCGTACTCTGTGTGCAGCGGAAAGAGCCCAGACACAGGGGCAGGCTTCTCCAGCCGGTTTCCCCCTGCAGCTCTGACAGTGGGGGAGGCTGTTCTCTGCACAGAGCAGCCTCCTGCGCTGCCCCCACCCCCCAGCCCCAGCTCCACTTCACTAATAATGATCATAATCACACCCCAGATCTACAGAAGACGCTTCTCAGAAGCCACTCCAGGAGGCTCTGTAGCAACAGAAGGGTAACAGAACCCGCACGCATAGTGGGGAACTGGGGCTCAGGAAGGGGCATTGCTTTCTGCAAAGCCACGTGGCTTTGGCATCCTGTGCTGGCCACCTGGAACCTCAGCACGTGGCCCACCAGGCACATCAAGGCTTGCAGGAGCCTCGGCTGCAGCCCTGGTGGGAGAGGAGCGAGGTGGGGGGATGATTTTCGCTCACCAGTCCAAGAAGCCACAAAAGCCCCCAGAATCAGGCATGCCCCTCCCTCACTGCAGGATCCAGTTGAAGGCACAGTGAGCAGGTGGTGCGAGACAGAGTCCAAAACCAGAGGTGATCAACCATCACTCCAAGCATTTGTTCCATCAAGCCCACAAGTGCAATTTAAGGCTTTGTGGTGGTCGCAGGCACCTGCTCCAGGGCTGTGATTGAATCTCCTGCTTAACCGACACTTTCCAGCCCCCTACACTGGGCAGAAGCTGCAGCAGAAGGAAACCACCGCTCCCCATCCCGCCCACCGTGGAGATGGAAGACCACAGCCCCGTAAGCCACGCACTCCATGTGATGAAGGGCGCTCTCTCTTCTGGCACAGGCCGCTCCTCATGATGACATTATGCTCTGATGGGGGCTGAATAAAAGTGATTTGAGGAGGCTTACATCTCCCCGGAGAGGAAGCGGGCGCTCATTTGCATTTATAAAGCATATTGAGAGTTCTGGCAGAAAGTTATGGGGGAAGCACGATTAAATATTTACCATCACTTCTGCTCGCAAACAGTGGCATGGGGACCAGACCAGCTGGAAGGGCACGTGCTGCTGTCACAGACGGAGATGCCTACAGGGGACACGACTGGCGCCCACGCCCACCGCCTGGCTTCGCCCTCTGGGAGGACTTACACAGCACCCGGGGGGCACAAGCCAGCAAGGGCACACCCAGTGCAGACAGTGGGCAGCAAGTCTGACTCACAGCACAGTGTGGAGGGAGGTGCCCTCGCTCATGTTGTACGGTCTCCCCCTGCTCTGCCTCTTTGTGTCTCTGTCTCTGTCTCTCCCTCCACCTCCCCCTCTGCAGAAAGGGCTAGCGTACTAGATTGTGGGGGGAGACGGATGAGTGAGATAAAGGACTACAAAACACACGGAATTGCTGTCACGATAGCCTAGTCACTCCAAGCTTCTATCTCCCTGGCTGTGTGAAGAATCTGACAGCAGAGAATCGAGATGAACCCTATAAGGTACCTATAAGAAGTCTGATGATATTAGATAGCTAACGATAGGTAAGCTACCTTCTAAAGATCGAGGGATACCATGATCTGGGAATCCAGCAAGGAAGAAGAATTGGTGTTTGCTCTAGCAGAATCCTTGGGGTTGTCAAGGGGGAGACAAGAAGCAAAGAAACGCCTAGCACCCTCTTCCAGCCAAGCCCACGAAGAGGAGATTGGAAAGCTCAAGGCACCGGGCACAATTAGCTGGGCCGGGTTCAGCAGAAACAATCAGGGAGACTCCCACTTCGTGTGGGCAAAGGGAAACTCCTGCGGTCCCTGATAGGGAAGGGCAGACTCAGGGAGGAAGCAGTGGTGTCTGTGCACCGGACTTGTCCCCTAGGATGGAGACCGAGGGTGACTCCCCAGAGGGAAAGGGAAAAAGAGGGAGAGCTTTCCCAAGCAGAGGGGGCATGAGAAAGATGTGATGGAGAGAGGAGACAGAGGGGTCTCAGGCAAGAACCCGAGGCAGACGGGGCTCACAGGAATCCTGGCAGAGAAAGACCCCATGCTCCAGGGAAAGCGTCTTCTGCAGAGGCCACAGTATGCAAGCCCTCAGGGCACACCTACCCACCTGGGGCTCTGTGTGGGGGGGGGGGGGCACTGAGCCTCCCTGAGGAAGGAGAGGCAGCTGCTATCCAGGGATGCAGGCAGTTTCTCCTCCTGTCTGGATTGGCACCTTTGGATGTATTGACATTTGGGAAAAATTAGATACTCATCAGGAGGAAAGAGACATAAACAAACCGTCTTTGTGCAGCTCTTTTTGGGGAGACATTAATCAGACATTCAGCCAATGCACAATGTCCCTCCGTGGTGGCAACGATGCAGCAGCAACAGCACAGATGAAATAGCGACTTCCAGGTCTCCTCTGAGCAGCGGCTGGCATGTCATGAATAAGGAGAGCCCACAGGCCTTCCAAGCAAAAAGGGTCTCCCTGCACGGGCCCCGGAACTCCTGAAACCTTAGAGCCACGCCTCAGTGCAGGTCTAGAAGCAAGGTCCCAGGACGCAAATGCAAGCAGTCAGCGGTGAGCTACACCGTGGACGTGGCATGGCGGGGAGGGGCCCGCTTCTCCCTGCAACCCTCTCAGTGTGTCCTTGGAAGGGAGCTACAAAATGTGGTGAAAAGCCTCCAGGTATTCGCAAAGGTGTTCTGAGTGGCTCTTGTGGGGAGGGAGGCACTGGGCAGCACTAGAAGTAGAGCTGAGGACAAGCAGACAGGCCAGCCCTCCAGGAGCTGCCGACAAGCGGGAAGCAGACATTAAGCAAATAACCATGCAGATAAGTCTTCAATCACAGCCTCGGTGAGTGGCAGGAAGGTGGAGTCATAGGGAGCAGCTGGGAGCAGAGAGGAGAACGACAGGTGAACGGAGCCAGGTGGGCATCTGGCGCTTCCTCCTTCTTGGCATCAGGCCCTGGCTGCTGAAAGCATGGGGACCAGGCCAGGGCCTGGGCCAGCGCTGTGGCTTAGTAGGTTAAACCTCCACCTGCAGTGCCGGCATCCCATAGGGGAATTTGGAGTCCCGGCTGCTCCACTTCGGATCCAGCTCCCCTGCTAATGCGCCTGGAAAAGCAATGGAGGATGGCCCAACCGCGTGGACCCCTGTACCCATGTGGGAGACCTAGAGGAAGCTCCTGGCTCCTGGCTTCAGATTGGCCCAGCTCCTGTCATTGCAGTCATTTGGGGAGTGAATCAGCGGATGAAAAACCTCTCTCTCTGTCTCTCCTTTTCTCTGTAACTCTGCCCCTCAAATAAATAAATAAATCTTAAAAAAAAAAAAATAGAAAGCACAAGACCTGCCACCCATCCTACACACACACACACTGGTAGAAACAAGACAGGCTGTGTATTAAACACACCCCTGTCCAGTCCCAAATCCAGAGGGTGCTGAGTGCTAGGAGTGCGCGTGGCTAGGCCCTCTGCCTTCCTCGAGGTCTCCATGCGTCCCCACGTCCTCTTGCTGGGCAAACCCAATCCTGTAGACACAGAACTCCTGGCCTCTCAGGGGGTCCATTACCCTCCCAGTTCACAGCCCCCAGGCCCCAGCACCCAAGGGTCTAAGTTTCTACATCACACCATGTCCAGCCCCCTGGCTGCCAGCACAGACTGGCCTCCCTGGGATCCCAACCCTATGCCTCTGAACTGGCCTGGAGCAGTCTGCTGGACACGGGAAGGAGAGGCTTTGCAGGCTCAGGTTTGGGATGGCACTGGTTGCCTGTGGGCTGTTAAGGGCACGAGACAGGCCCAGGCGCCATGCTCTGCACAGTTGCAAAAGGCTGAAGTGAGACAGTGCTCCAAGTAAGCCTTCCACCCGCCGGCTGCCTGATGCCCACCCCTGTCCAAACCTTCTCCCTAAATCAATTCTCGTCTCCTTCACACTGACTCCTTCTGAACTTGTCAGTCACCCTTTCCTGGCGCACAGGTGTGAACGCTCAGAGCAACGGAGCTTGGATTCCGTCCTCTCCCTTAGTCTCTTACCAAATCGTTCCTGTTCCACTTGTTCTTACCTTCCAGTATTTTTCCAGCTGTGCAATTTTTTGCATTCCCATCATGCCTGGGGCCAGGGCCTCATCCCTGCATGTTGGAACCACAACGACCACCTCTGAACTGGAGTCTCACCAGCAGCCCTGTCTGCACTGCCTTCCATGCGACTACAGGCCTCATTTTCTGGTACCAGCCTAAATCGTTCAGTCTTGAGGAGAGTAACACGGCCAAGCTAAAGAAAGCCTTGGAGAATCACAGGGCCTCCAACTCCCCAGTGTTTGCACTCCCAAGAATTTGTACAAAGGAAAACAAGAAACCCCTGTCTGGTGAAGATGTGCATTGCACTGTTAGCTAGAACATGAGCAAAGAACCAGAACCGACATCTCTGTCGGGGGAAGGAAGAAGTGCGGGATCACACGTCCACGCTCTGAGACCATGGGAAGATGGCAGAGCCATGCGCAGAATATCAGCCAGAGAGCCCCAGCCAGAACTGGGGGTCCCAACAGACACACACCTGCACAGGGTGTCCCCGCCAAGCCACAGAGCTGCAGCCCAAGTCCAGGGACCAGACGGAAGATGCAGCTGTTGATGATGGGTCGGGGATGCTGGCTGACAGACAAGTGAGCCTCCTTCTTATCAATGAGCTGTGCTACAAGAACACAGATTCAGAAACAGAAATGCAACTAACCCTCTGAAAATGCCTCTTCTGATTGTCAGTGTCTCTCCATGAACTCCAAGACTGCTGTGAATGTGTGGCCCTCAACAATGGTGCAACCCAACCCCTCTCCTCCAAGTTCACATTCAGTCCATTCTGCAAAGGGTAGCCCTCTGGCAGCTCATGCTCTTGCTCCTGCCTGGACTGGCTGCCTCCTCTTCTCAACCCACAGACAATCCTGGATCTCAAGACCAGCCCCAGCCCCCTCCAATTCTCCACCGCTTGAAATGGTTGGTTTTGGTCATGGCTTGTGGGGTTTGTCCCCTCCAGTCCACTCCTCCAAGCACCTCAAGAGGGCAAGGCATCTGTCCCCCAAGCTTTGTCAGATGCCTCCGATATCTGAAGACCAGGGTCAAGTCCCAGCTACACAGTTGGGCAAACCAAGTCACGTGTGAGCTCCGAAGCCGTCCCCGGTACCACACAGGGTGTCTTCCTCCTGCATCCCGCCCTCAGCCCAGAAGGATGCTCTGTGTCTTCCTCAGAACACGCATTTGACCAACACTGACTGAGCCTCTGCAAGTGCAAACCCGCCAGGCGATGGAAGCTGCTCTTACAGAGGTCTCCACGGAGAGCTGTGTGGTAACGCCCGGAGGGGAGAGGCACCGGCCTCTGGACACTGGGAGGCACCTGCTGGGTGACTGATGGACAGCGTGAGTCGGCACAGGCCTCCGGATTAGAAACACAACCGTGAAATTCGCTCTTCTAAAGGACCTCCGCTCAGCACAGTCCTCCCGCCCATGCCCTGTTCCTCCTGTTTCTTTCATGTTCCAAGGCTCAGTTCATTATCCCAAACATAAGAAGCCACAGCACGGATGAGTCATGGCGTAGAAATGAGCCTCAAGGAGATGGGGCGGGTTCTGGATCTGACCTTGTCCACGGGAGGCGCTGCCACTCACCATGCACGCTCCTCACCCCGCCTCCCCGGGCTGGGGGGGCTGAGTCTCCCTCCTTCATCCGCCCCACCCTTCCTACGCCTGAAAACACAGCCACAGGCAGAGAAGGAAGAAGAAAGTGGGGGCTCGTGGTCCTGGCCGGAGCACTCCAGCCCTCTCTGGCATCACACATCTACAGGCTAAGGCCACGCTGGGCAGACTGGGGCAGTGACCACAGCAAGGCATGCCTGGGAGGCTGCCCTCTGACCCAGGCACGGCTGCTGGGGAGGCAGTACGGGGCGTTTTACACACACCTGCAGCCTGGGCCTCCCCTTCTGGTGCAGGGCATAGCTTCCTGGCCAGACCAGCAGCACAGAGAGAGAAGGGCATAAAAAAAGGGGAACCCCAAGGGATGCTGGGCAGGAGGAAAGCATTTAGATCAATGACCCTGCAGGCTGGCCGGTGCGGGCCTGGCCCGAAGCCCATGGCAGCTCAGGGCTCTGCACCTATTCACAATTTTGTGGGGGAAGAGTCAAAAACCTATTAAAATTTAGGAGCCTGGCATTTTCCAGTCTTCCAACACCATGAATCCTAAGGGAGATTAAATCTGTTGGCCTCAGCCTCCCTGACAGGCCAATGAGTTTGTGCTGACAGCACACAGGTAGGAACCCTGCATAACCAAGCTGCTCCTCGTGGATACCTGGAGAGAAGGGCCTCTCACGTCACGGGAGAGCTGGGCACCTGGGGGCATCCGTCAACCTGGAGAGGAGCGGGGCGGAGAGCCCACACGCCCATGCAAGGCAACTCTCTACAGCCCTACCAAAGGCTGCCGACAGATGGTGGCCCCGGGCTCGTTAATCAGACGGAGCTCATGGCCGCCGCTTGCCTCTCCCTGCCAGGCCCTCCTGGGCCTTCAGTCCTGACTGGTCTGTGATCTGCGGCATAGCACCTCTGGGATGGCACTGAACTGTGCCCCAAGGACCCCCGTGTGCACTGGTAGCAGTGCCCCCAGAGAGCCGGGGGGCCCTGGCTGAGGCGGCTGTGGTGGGAGCCTGGAAATGAGGCAGGAGGAAGACACGGGGGCTGGTCAAACAGGCCCTTGGCTTCTCTTGGACACACCCCAGACCTGGCTGGGGCTGCTGACACCCCAGAGGCCCCCAGAGCTGAAGTGACCCCTTGGGACTGCAGCATGGTGTAGGGACCCCCCATGGTGGCCCTCACCAACAGCTGCCATTCTCTTCCAACCAGAATCACTCTCGACACTGCCCCAGGGGCACTGCTCTCCAGGCAGGCTGCCTTCAGGACATTCCTGTGTCCACTTCGAGGCCTTGCCACGCCTCCTTGGAGAGTAAGGTTGCTCTACTGAGGCCCCCTGGCTTGCTATAGAAGTGGGCTCAATCATAACCCCACCAAACCCCTCCAACCTCTGAGAACTGGCCATCATCCCTCTTGCCCCCTCTGGGAAGCCTTCCCCATCACCCAGGCTTGGCTCTGCCCCCCATAAAGATGTAACCCCGCTGGCATCAACATCCAACCCCAAATCTGTCCACCTTGCATTCCCTGTCCCCTTCTCTGATTCCCCTAGGTTCTGGGGGATCTGTGCCAGCATCTTCACTCTGTCCCACGGGCCCTACACCTCGCACACAGGGAGGCATCACCCACCGATGCTACCCTGGCTATGGGCTGCCCCTGCTGCAGGAACCAGCATTCCCAAGGCTCCGGTCATGCTTCCTGCAAGAGGCCTCCGTGGTGGGTCAGGCCCCTGCATCTTGCCCTCCCTGAACTTGGTCCAGTCTCGCTGTGCAAGGGCAGGTGTCAACCACTCTGTTTCTCTCGTTTCTCCCCACTCAGCAGGGCTGACTGCGAATGCCCTGGTGCTCTCCCTGTGGTGTCGTGCCTCACAGCCACTGCCATCTGCACAGGAGGTCAAGGGGAAGGTGACGACATTGGGGTCAGCGGGCCAGCAAGAGCTGACCCCTTGAGAGGAGGCTGGCAGAGGACGGCGCACCCCTGGCTGTGACAGAGTGCTGCACAGCAGTGGGGTCATCAGGGTGATGCCCAAGGCCCCTCGACGCTGTCCCAGGAAGGGACCTTTTGCCATGCCCCCCTCCTTGTCAAGGAAGGCATGTCCAGTCTTGCCTGTCACTCATGCTCCTGTGGCCTCTCTGTGACCATCAAGACCCAGGAGAGAGCCCTGGGAAGACTTCTATTGGTGTTTCCCAATCAATGGCATTGACTGGCTCCTGGCAGCCGGCCTCCCTGAGGTCCCACACTGTCTCCGTGCCACAAATGTCCTCCTGGAGAGCCTCACAAAACTCTCGCAGTGCTGCCTTTGTACAGAAACATCTCCGGGTCAGTCTGAAGCTGCTGGCCTCCGAGATGCCCTGCCGGCTTCCCCAGATGGGGGCGAGCAGGCTGCTGGCCGGCTCCAGCGGGGAGCACCCGACCTGGCCACCGCAGCGGGAAGGGAGGGCAGGGCAAAGTCGGCTCAGAACCTCTCAGGGCAGAAGCTGGCACGCTCCCAGAGACGCCCCTTGGCTTTGGGGACTGGATAAATTCCACACCGCGACCCCGGCAGGCACTCGTAGCTAAAGAGTAGCCATTTGATGGAACTGCTCCCATTTCACAGGCAGCTGAGGTGACATTCGGAGTAGGAGAGCCCTGTCCGAGGGAATGGCCTAGGAGTCGGCCAACCTCCGCTCCCTGGCCTTCTCTCTGTCTGGTCTCCCAGGGTAGACCATGGTGGGGTTCAGCAGTCAAATGGCAGGGTTCAACCGACCTCCTGGACTGAGGTCTGTGGATGAAGACTGCATGGAAGTTGAAGCCCAGCTCTTGGTCTCCTGAGAACGGGAGGTCCACTTGATGCACCTGCTCTTCTTTGATGCTGGAAGCTCAAGGGGGGGTCATTTGTCCGCTGCTGGCAATGGGCTGGGGCGAGGCAAATTACAGGCTTCAGGAAAACCAGCAGCTACCGCTTTCTTCCTTCTGAACTGAGAAAAGACCAAGTTCAGTGACTCGGGTCCAGCTCGGGCACAGTAGATGGGCCCCGTCTGTATCTGCCCATCCACAGTACTGCCTGTCCATCCAAACAGAGGGGTGGAGGACAGGGCCCCATGCCCAGGCCTCGGATCTCACTTCAGAGCCCTGCACCCCACGCCGGGGCTCTGGCACAGAACCCTCCCCAGCGGGGCCCCGCGGTCTCCACCTACACACCACCCAAGATGGGGCGCCCACCCCTTCCCCAGCAGCCATCCTCTCATGAGTTGCCCCCACAGTCAGAAGCCTTGTTGGGGTTCCCTTTCCTGTGCCGCGGAAAGGGCCCCCCAGAAGCAGTCACTCCCCTTCTCCATGGAGGCCCCCTGGGTTCTGGGGGCCAGGCCCTGCTCCTGAGTATTCCGTTCCCAGCCTCCCTGCCTGCTGCTCACCACCTCCCCCTGGCCCCACCACCACCTTGTCTGCCTTGTCCTCAGGACCCAGCACTCAGGTGCCCCCCACCGCCATGCTCCACACACAGCACACAGGGAGGAAGGGGGCTGTCACCTCCCTGGGACACACCCTACTTCTGTTGCTGGCTCCAGGACCACAGGAGCAGCCTGGGGGAGCCCTGCGACACCTGCAGGCTTCCTTCCACTCCAGATCCACTCCCTTCTGGATCCCAGGAGCATCCCACAGCTCTCCAGAGAAACGGGACCAGCTAGAACCCATCACAAGTCCCTGAAGACTCCAGCAAGGGGCTCCACCTGCTTGCTGCAGGTGCCCTTCCTCCCTCCTCCTCCTCCTCCCTGTCCTCCCCCCTTTGCCTCGGCCTCCTCCCTCCTTCTTTCCCACTCCCTTCTCTTTCCTCCCCCTTTGTGCTGTTGTTGCTGCTTAATAGGGTGCTTCTGGGATGAATAGTGTTTTCAGCCTTGGCCAGGAATACATCCGGCCTTTCCCAGCCCCGCCCCTGTCCTCAGCAGGCTGGTGGAGAGCAGGGCCAGACAATGCATCAGTGGATTCACTTGAGAACTCACAAAAGCCCCATTGCCCTCCACACAGTGCAGAGTGACAGGCACAGGGGACAAATCCCCTCCCCTGCAGGCTGCCCGCGTGGGATCCTATGGGGGCCCTGGGCACCGGGCCCAACACAGCCCCTCTATCAGCCAGAGCTCACAGGGTGGCAGAGGCACAGGCTGGGCGAGGCCCCCACCCCAGACACTCACTGGGAATGGCAACACTTCCAGCCTGGACACGCTGCAGCCTCTAGGTGCACACGCAGAAGGCCCCACACCACGGGGCTGGGGTCTGTCTGAGAGGAGGGGGTTTTGCAGAGGATGGATGTGCAGCTCCCGGCACCGTGAGCTCACTGAGGGCGAAACAAACGTCCAGGCAAGTGTGAGACGTGAAGCACGAAATCCACACATGTCTGCAGGCAGGAGGGTGAATGGGTCTGGGACCGAATCAGCAAGGGAAGGGAGGAGTGAAACCCCAGCGTGGCCAGCAGCATCTCAAAGGAGAAAGCTGATCTGGAAAGTTGCCGGTGCCTAACTGCACCAGGAGACCTTGCATAGAAAGGCACCATAATGCTGGAGGCCTGGACTGGGGAGGCTGGGGGGAGGGCGGGGGGACATGGGAGGCAGGCCTGGGCACAGACACTGATTCGGCATTTGCCAAGCACAGTCAGTGTGAGGTCTACCCAGACACGTCTGCGACTCCTAGGAACTCCCCTCCCCCATGTGAAGTGTCTGTTGTCTTTGCCTCTTCTTAGTTTCCATTGCTAGTGCGAGCTGGATTTCTTGGGAGAGAGGAGGGCCGCCGTCCCCCGCGCCGAGTTACAGCAACTCTGATGCACGTAACACCATCAGCACACACGACAAACTGCAAAGCAAATGTGTCCCTGTGTTGCTCCTGGCAGCTGCCTTGGTGCCTGTGGGTCAAGGCCAACACACCAATCTGGGTGTTAAATCTGGCAATGACCGGAAACAACTGACCTGCATTTTCTTTATGTTTCACCAAGCGCCTTGGGTCAGCCCCTTCTTCTTTAAGGAAAATGACACAAAACTTTATAAAGCACCGGTAGAGGAAACCACACACACGCACGCACACACACACACACACACACACATCTCCCTTAGAGGACACAGCCAGCAGTGGTGCAGACAAGAAAACACAGGTGTTGGCATCAAGATGAAGAGCCGTGTGGGGATAGGCAGCCTACACGGCCTCTCTGAGCCCTGCGTCTCCCATCACTGGCCTGTGGGTGCAATAGCCCCACTTCCCAAGGTGGCCTGAATATGAAACAAAATGGTTTTTTGTGAATCATTAGCAGTGGCCATAATAATCACTTAGCCATGTTTCCTATTATTGCTAAGCAGTTGGATTAAAAAAAATCAAGACATACACTTTTTTATAAGTAGTCCTTGTCCAGCCTTTATAATCTACCAAAAGTATTCACAGGCACTATTGCATGCTCAGGAAACGACTAGTCCATGGGCATTGGTCTTGATGTTGGAGACCTCACGATACAAACTGGACAGAACACCGTCCGTTGAATGCATTCTCTATGGCTCTAGGGGTGAGGGCACCATGTTGGGTAGGAGAAGCAGAGGGCTGGAGGATGCCCCCTGCCTAGCCCAGGAGCATAGCTTCCGGTGTGGCCTGCTGGCTGCTATGCCATGTGCCATGACGCTCTCCACAGATGGCCGGCTATCTTCACGTTTCAGCCATGGTGGGCTTCGTGCTGGCCCTGCAGGCCGGATGTGGCCCCTGGGCTACAGTTTGCACATCTCTAGTTTGTGAAGCCACCGCCCTGGCACAGGACAAAGGTGCTGAACAAATGTGTTCAGTGAGATTTAAATTTTCTTGTGTTTTTTGATCAACGAATGCATTATTTGGTCGTACAGTACTAAAATACCCTCACAGCCATCAGCACATCTGCAAACTAACACAAGAGTTTCTGTGACCTCCAGAGCGCCAGAAAGACACGAGCCAGGACCTCGGGGACACAGAGTGGACAAAAATGATGTTAGGGAGCATCCACCTTCACATGTCATGGAAACAGAATGTACCGGCAGAAGATGCCTCACCTAATCCTTGTCTCTGAGCTAACTGCGTCATCCGGGTGCAGAAGGGAATGAGAGTCCTTCCACAGGGTATAGAGGGAAACACGGGGAACACCAGCCTCATTCACTGCGAGTGGATTTGCAGGGGAGCATGGATCAGGAGGGTGCTTGTCTGCTGGGGGTCTGTACAAGACACATCGATGGGCGTGCATCCCCAAGGGAGCACTCAGGAGGCCCGAGGGCCCAAGGCCCAGGGAAGGGTCCCCCTATGAACTGAGGGAGCCGCCGATCGGAGCCCTGGTACAGGAGATCAACCGAGTGGAAATGTAAAACAGCAAAACCAGGTGCAGAGGAGTGAAGCCAGCAGATGGGCACAGGGGCTCCAGAAGGCAAGCCCCTAGCTAGATGCTCATTCAAAACCGGCCAAGGCCTGCCCTGGAGTCACAGGGAAGTAGTAGCAAGGCTTTGCCTAGCTTCTATGGCATGGAGGGCAGAAGGGGGAGATGGCCAGATCAAGGCCCCTGGGCACCCCCCAGGGGTAACAGAAGCTGAGGGTCAGTGCAGGTTCACCTGGATCTCAGCAGCGGGGTGGGTCTGACCAATGTGGTCACGTCTTCGGGTTTCCAGCTCTGGAACCAGCTCTTTCCCACAGCTAACTCCAAATCCTGCAGTGAAGGGGAATCCAGTGGGGCCATAAGAGCTGGACAACAGCCAAGGAGGGGGCAAGATGGCTAAACCACCACTGTGGCTGAGCGTGCAGGCCATTGCAGACTCACAGCCCGGATTCTGGGTGAGGAAGGCTGGGGCCCCAGTCACATCTCCTGAGGAAGAGCAAGGGCCCAGATCATGCCCTCCCCCGAGATGCATCCAAGTCCTAGTCCCGCCCCACAGGTCTTTGTGATGTTATCAAAGACCTCGAGATGAGAGTTAGGGTGGACCCAGCAGCCAATGAGGGGTGTCCTTACACCAGAAAGCAGAGAGACCTTGGACGGGCAGGGGTTCACAGAGGGGAAGGCCATGTGCACATGAAGGCAAAGACTGCAATGAGGCTTCTACAGGTCAGGGAGCCCCATGCACAGGCAGCAGCCATCAGAAATGGAGCATGGAGGCAGGCGGACCTGGGCTAGACCCTCCCTCAGAGCCTCCAGAGAGAACCAACCCTGTGGACCTCTTGATTTTGAACTCTCGGCCACCAGAATGTAAGGAGATAAAGTTCTGTTGTTTCACGTTCCCCCCAGTTCGGGGCGACCGGCGCAGCCTCCCTCCAGCACTGATTTGTCCCCTCTCTGATGCCAGGAGCATGATCTGTCTCCTCCACCACTCTGACCTCAGCCCCAGGGAACTCAGGACATACAGCAAAAGCCTGCTTGCTGCAGGGACAGGAAGGGCATCCTCCCGGGGTGGGCTGACAGGTGGTCCTTGGCTGTGAGGGTAGGACAAGGGGTGAGTGGTCAGCTCCCCAAGCCACTGGCCCTGAAGGCTGTGCAGTGCTCTGGTGCGGCTCAGGAAGGTTCAGGGCACTGGGGCAGTGGAGCGAGGAGGTGTGATAAGTGCCAGCAGCAGTGCCAAGGTCAAGTGCACACAGTGGCCAGATTCTGTGGGTGTCCTGAGTCACCCCTTCATCACCTCTGTCTCCAGAAGGCTCCTCGGAGCTCCCTGGTACAGAAGAACCGGAGCATCTAGGTGGTTGGGGAGGCTTCCTGCACGAGGGGGACTACAGGCACCCGAGTCATGCAAAGGCTCTGGGAGGGGGGAGACACGAGAGGATAGAAGACCTGGAGCCACGTGTCCCAGAGGGGGGCACGGTGTATGTGAACTAGAGAAAGGAAATGGGTGTCTCAAGGGAAAATAGGCAGTGTGGCCGAGTCAGGGTTCTCCCTGCGAGACTCCGTGGAGTGAGGGGGTTGGGGTGGGCTGAGAAGTGGGGCTCCTGGAAAGACCACAACTCGCAGTACCTGCCGCTGGGCGGATGCTCTGACTGCCAAGCAGGTGGCCAGGGCAGGGCCAGGCTGGTGGTGGCTGGCAGGACTCCGGGGCCAGTCCCAGGCCATGCTCAGACTTCTGCCCATGCTGCTTAGGAGCCCGGTGAGAGGCCAGCAGGTGGGCAGCCAGAATGTGTATGCCCCTCAGGCCCCTCTAAAACCACTCTGCACCTGCCAGCTTTGCTCCTCCCCATTTCCCGGGGTTTGCACACCTCGGCACCCACCTGAGCCCTGCACCCTGCAGCCAGCCCTACAGATGCGTTGATGCCATGGAAGGTGGGGAGGTTGTATGGAAGACGAGGTGGGCAGAGGGCAGAATCCACCAGCAGGCTGGTGAGCCAGAAGCTTGGGCCGACTCACAGACATCAAGTGTCAGCTTCAAGGGGAGGCCCCAGGGCCCCCTCAGCCAGCAGCTCTGATGGTTCCAAAGAGGAAAGCTGAGAACGGCTGCTCCCTGTGGCTGCCCAGCCTCTACCCGCTGCACCTGGAAAGGTGCCCGTGGTAGGTGGGTCTCAGCGCAGCTGTGGAGGATGAGACAGGCCCTTGTGATGCTCAGCCTCACCCACCCAGCCCCTCCACCCCGATGGCCTGCAGGGCTCCCCCACGCTGACCATGCTGCAGCTCCCCGGCGGAGGAGATCATTGTCTCTCAAAACGCAACCCCAGGAGTGGGCAGTCTGCCACCTGCTACAAACCCTCATCCCCAAAGGGTCCCTGGTCCAGGCAGAGAAATGAAAGAGCCAGACACAGCCAACCCAAACAAGAACACTGGTGTCAAAACCAGGTCTCTTTCACTAGCTGAGCTTGAGCAAACTGTATGAACACTATATTTAGATGCTTTGCAGCAATTTTTTAAATGTTTCCTACATTGCAGTTGGGATGTCTTCCCCAGTGATCTGGGATCAGATGCAGAATTCACTTCCACACCCCTGGCCTTGGGCTCCACAGGCCACCAGCTCACTGCCAGAGGCCATCAGAGAGAGACTGTTTCTCCCCCACCACGAGCCTCTCCCCATGCAGCCAGCCCATCCTCTGGCTCAGCAAGTGCCAAGGCCCAGCAGCTGTGGGACTCACCGGCCATAGACCCCAGACCCACCACCCAGGGCTGACTCTGTCCACTGTTCTCTCCCCCACACCCCATCAGCTGCCTCTTTTCTCACACTGCCTGGGAGAGATGAAAGGGTCCACGTCCCTTAAACAGAAGAGAACATTTGGAACAGCGAATTAACAGCAAATTAAACTGGTTACATTGTACTCATTCATGCACAAAATGAGTGTGGGAGTTAAACGGAGAAAAACCAAACAGGCGAGGTGTTGCGATAATCAGAGGGCAGAATCCAGCCCCAGAAGGAACAGATCGCTCAGGGGAGGGAAGCGCCACGCAGTGTGAGCTCCTAATTGGTCGGGGGCGCTGCCTCCCCCCCTTCCCCGGCAGCCGGCATCCTTCTCCTCCAGGCCCAGCACAGGTGGACACGCCCTCCTGCAAATGCCCCAGGCGCCTGCGCCTCTCCCAGAGAGCAGTGCTGGCTCCCAGAGCAGCTGCCTGCACTGCCTCTGCACACTCAATCAAAAACGCTACAGCAACAACCAATTAGGGCCCTAATCCTGCAGGCTTTTCCCTTCGCGGGCGCATCTGGCTGCGGTGGGGTCTTGGCGGCACTGCTCAGCACGGGGCTAACGAGAGCACCCATCGGTCCCCTGTGGATTCATCAGAACCTGGGATTAGCAGCAACCGCATATTAAGCAGCTCTGGAACACCGAGCAATTTTAAGCAACCTCATCCTTCTCCTTCCCTCCAGCTTTGCCTGGCTCATCTATCATCTGATTCCCTGCCCTGCTGGGTTCCCCAGGCCCCTTCCCTTCCAGGGCCCCTCCTGGTACAGGCAGGCACTTCACAGCCTGGGCTGGGTGGGCAAGCAGAGTCCACAAGCAGGCAGTGAGAGGACGCCTGACTTCTAGTCCCTAGGACTTTGTTTAATTTCATCTGCTGGTTCACTCTCCGAATGCCTACAATGGCTGGGGCTGGGCTAGGCTGCCAGGAACGTAGCCTGGGTCTTTGACAAACATGGTACTTGGGCTATCACCTGCTGCCTCCCAGGGTGTGCATTAGCAGGACACTGGAACTGGCAATGAACCTGGGACTTGAACCCCAGCACTCTAATCTGGGATGTGGGCATCTTAACTGCTGTGACTGAAGCCTGCCCCTGGCCCCCAGCATCCTGGAAAAGCGGACTCATGCAAAGGGCAGCTATGACCCCGCGCGAATCTACTTCTACTAACAAGGCGTGCGCTGCTGGTGCAAACGCTAACATTCACTTGGTGCTGCTTACACCTGGGATCGGGGCCAGCGGGGGCGTCTCCAAAGCTGCTGAAGAGGCCAGCGAGGCTGGACGTGAAGCCTCACATCCTCCCTGACCCTTGGCCCCTCCACTCCCTCCCTTGCTCTTCCAATACCAGCAGATGCCACAAAGAGCAGGCACGCAGAGCCTGGGAGCTGCAGGGTAGATGGTGCGCAGGAGCCCAGAGGGCAGCCACTGAGACTCAGAGCCTCACCCGTCCTCCCGCCCCCGGATAAAGCACTGTGTCATCCCCAGCACGGCACGGAGCAAGCCCGGCTGTAAGTGTTGCACCTGCAATTCGACTTCTATTCCTTTCTCAAGCATCAAAGACGGCCAAGAAAAAGAATTAAGCTTGTGTAGACTGAACCTACAGGTGGATCCCGGAGCTCTCAGCTCGACCCATGGTCAGGGTCATGTGTGCTGAGGGCAGCCTGCAGGGCCCCATGGGGAGGGGTGGCCAGGGTCATTCCCATCGCAGCAGATGCCAGGACAAACTCATCGGGTTATATTATCTGATTCAGGCCAAACCAGCTCTTACACAAGCGGAGCAAGCAGCTTTCCGATTCCTGCAGAAGACACACAGGCTGGTCCATTCTACCACCACAAGCGTAAATAAAGCCCAAGAGCCCGCGGCTGCTGCCACTCGCCCTCAGTCCCGGTAATAGCTCTTCATCAGCCACACGACGTGTGGAAACCACGATCGTCTAATCAGATCTGACAAGAAATTGGCAAAAATACATCAAATAATCAAGAAGACTGCTTGAAATATGAATGTCCATCCACTCTTGTCAATGGCGAGCCTCTCCCCGAGTGTGTATTTTGCCTTGCTGTACCAGCTAACGAGATTAAGAAGCCATTTTAATCATAGCATGATATTTTAAAATATTGTTTGTTTCATCTTTATCTGATTTTCTAATAATTTTATTTTATTGCATGGATTCAAATGCATAGAATACATTAGCGCAATACATGTGCTCATATGCACTAAATACCTAAATGGAAAAGCAATAGGGTACAGACCTGGTCTGGGATCTAGAAGGTTTGAAGACCCCTCCCTGCCTCTGCCCACCATCTCACCGTCCTGCCAGTGACTCAAGCCACAAAAACATGTATGCTTCCCGGACTCCTGGCTCCCCTCTCCGGCTTTCCATCTGTCACCTCTTCTCTATGCCTCCTCTGAACACCCCCAGAAAATCCTCTCATTCCTTACTCCCACTGCCATCCACCCCACCCAGGCCAGAGACCCCCTGTCCTAGACACCCGCTCCAGCCGTCTCACCCCCTTTCTTGTACCTCCTATGTCCAGTCTCCGTCTGCAGAAGAGCTAAGCTTCCAACAGTGTGAATCAGAGTGTCTCTGTCTCTCCCCAAACGTTTTGCACAGCTTCCCAGGGACCGCAGGGAAATGTCCCAAGGGCTCTGGCCTTGCTCCCCTGTCATCAGTGGCACCAACAACACCTCCTGTTCTGTGCCATGGGGTCTTTTAGTGTGCACAACCCCGGGAAGAGGTTGTCACAGGTACTGTGCCCACTGCACAGATGAGGCTGAGCGAGGTGGAGGTACTTGGCCTGATCCCCGCCACTCCACCTGGCCTCTGCCTCCCGGCCCTCTCTCTACAGTGCTCCCTTTCCCGCCACCCAGTTCCCCAGAACCGTCCTTGGCACTGCCTTGCCTCATGGCTCCCTTGGCCCTGGTAACTGCTCTTTCCCTCCCCAGGGTGACCCTTCTCACGCTGTTGGCTCCAGCTTCAATGTTGCGCTGAGAACAATGTCGCCTTCACCCAAGCCAGCTATGCCACCACTGGTTGCTACACCAGTCCACGGGGAGGCTGGGTCAAATCCATCCCCAAGCCTGTTCCGGCCTCCAGGTCTAATTCTGCATTTGCAGGATGTCCATGGGACTGAGAGAGATGCCCCCCGCCCCGGAAACTGTGGGGATATGATCAGCAAAACCCAGACTCGTCGCAGCTCTCCAGGAAACTCAACCTCGTGTGTTCAACCATCAAATAACACAGAAAAAATCAGAAAGGTGGGAATGTCTACGATTAAAATAAACGTGAGAGACGAATCAGCCAAATGCCACACGTAGATCCTGTTTGGATCCTTATTTGAACAAAACAACTGTAGAAGGAAAATTTGCATTCTGATTAGATATTTGATAATGCTAAGAAACTAGTGTTAATTTTTTTAGATGTGATTATGGCTATTGTGGCTAGATTAAAGAAAGCTAACATGGATATATGTATCTATGTCAACATGTTTAAAGTCTGTTCATTAAAATTCTGAGAAAAAGGTAAAAGCTTTTCTTTAAAAAAAATGACTTAGGTGTTTGCATCCGCTGTCAAAGAATCTCCAGACTTTCTCATCGGACTAAACGAGGATTTCATGATCCTTCTGCCCCATGCGACTGTAAAGCAGGTGCAGACAGAGGCCTGCCTGTGGGGCATCCGGGTCCCTCAGACACTCGGGCCCGTACACGGATGCCCACAGGTATCCAACCATGTGTGTCTCTCACCTACAAATCTCGCCACCCTCGCCCGTGTTCCACCATCGCTCTACTCCAGTTGGCCTCCCCAGTGGCCCCCATGAGTCGAGGAGGAGGCCCCATTGCATCTTGGAAGCCTGCAGTCTGTGTGCTGGACATCTCCTGATTTCTCAGGGCCAAGGCAGCTTTGCCCAGCCCACCCCTCAAGTCAGCCTGCCCACATACCACCACCAGAGTCCTACTCCTCCCCCTTCTGAGGGATCCATCTTCATTCAGCTATTTACAAAATCTGAGCAGCCAGTGAGCACAGGCACTGCGCAAGCTCCATGGGGAGTGGGGAGAGGGGCTCTAAAGAGGTGGGAGACAAGATTCCCGCTCCCAAAGACCTGGGCTTCTCTGTTGCAGCCACCACGTCTAAGCACCATATCTGCCGCCAACAGCAGCCAAACCTGCCTCTGGGGAAACTGAGTCAAATCCATACCCAAACCTGCTCAGGCCTCGAGGGCTAACTGTAAGTTGACAGGGCGTCCAGGGGACCAAGGAGGATGCCACCTGGATGCTGTTATGTGGTTCCCAATGCAGCCTAGGAGATAGGTGCTACTATCACATTTCTGTAGGAGAAACAGGTTCCAGGAGACGAAGCTTCAGGACACTCTGCAGCTAGAGTCTGACTCCCCCCCAGGGCGTGTGCAGCCCCAAGGCATATTCTCCTCGGATGGTTCGTCAGATTGCACACCAGTAACTCCACAAGCCACTCAGCCTGAACCCCGCCACCCCTGGCTCCCACCACTGCATCACCCACTCCCCAGGTGCAGCCACGACTCATTGCTATCGGAAACCCCTCCTCAAGAAGCTCCGAGTCCAAGACTGTGTCTGGGATGGTTGAAAACGGAGGAAGTCGACTTCAGGATGTCATTAGCACTGTCCTCAGGGAGACCTTGCTTCTGCATTACGGGGAAGGGCATTCCAGGAGAGGGAACAGCAAGGGGACACACTGGAGCTGCAAGAGCTGGCTGTGTTTGTGGGGAGGGAGATATTGAACCTCCCAGGGGAGGTCCGCAGGTGCACTGGTCAGAGTGGGGGCGCCATCCCCGGCCAAGTTCAGTGAGGACCACTCCTGCTCCCTGCCCGGAACAGCCAGCTAAAGCACTGCCAATTCCTGGGCCCCTACAGCCAAGGATGACAATAAAAATGACGAGGATGACGATGACACTCCATGCAGGAAGGCTCCAAGGTGGCTTTTCTACTCTTAACCCCTGGGGAGTGCCCTACGAGCCCTTTGGACAGTCTGACAGGGTCCTGACCCCTCCTCACTTCTTCCACCCCACAGCCCAGTACACTGAGATCACAGAAACAGAAAGTGGCAAATATGGGAGTCTTTGCCATCTGCTGGGAGACAGTCAGGAGCTGAGAGCTGACATCCCCCAGACCCTGGCACCCTGCACAGTGCCCCCCACCCTGACTCTGCTGCCCACCATGGTGAGGTCCCCTGGGGACTGCCTGGCAGGCCTGAGCTCCGGGCTGGGACACAGCACACCCAGCACACTGCACACACTACACCCAACGAGGGCGAGGAACACCCAGGGGCTCCCAGGGCCAGGAAGCAGCACTCCCCTGAAGGCTGGATCCGTGTCCTGAGAAGCCCCGGAATGTCTCCACGTGGACACGAAGCAACACGTGCAGGAGGGCAGCCGTTTCCACTCCCGAGCAGTGGCTGTTTCTTCAACAAGCAAACAGACCCCGGAGAGACGCTGCTCGCCTCCCACAGATGGGTGCCTGGAAAACACAAGATCGCTTCCAAACCACAGATTGTGCCGCAGCCCCGGATCACCTGCTCTCATGCAGATTGCGTGTCACTTGCCTGCAGGCTCCAGGGAGCCCAGAGCATGGAGCTGGCCTGCCACCAGGCACAGAGAGAGGCTGGGCAGGTCCTGGTAATGTGCAGCCCAGGCTTGACCGGGCAGGGTCAGCGGGAGGGAGGGACCAGTGCAGCCTAGGCTGGGAATTCCACACACTTGGCTTCTCCGCCCAGGCCTGCCACCAAGCACCCAGCACCAGCAGGGTCACGTGTTCTTGCCCATCTGAAAATGTCACTGTTCTGGAAGCCCACTTGCAGGACAGAACCCAGAACCATGACGCGGTGCCTGTAGATGTGTAACTGACAGAGTCGAAGAGCTGGGATGACAAGTGAGGCACCTGGCCTGGGTGTGGCCACCCCCTTGCCCTCAGGACTCCTCCATCTCACTGCCCTGCATCCCACAGCCACACGCACTGGTCACAGCTGCCACTGTGCCTTCTTGGGGTTAATCAGAGAAGCCCACGCCATGAATCAGGGCTGTCACAGCCTGTGCCACGACCTGTGTGTGCACTCTGGGCTCCCAACGGACACAGAAGCTGCCTATGGAGTAGGCTTTCAAGCCCCTCCCTCCTGGCAGCACCAAGAGCCCCAGCTGCCAGAGCAGAAAGATGCCCCCCCACACACACACACACAGAGGGAGAGCGGACGCAGCCTGCTCTGGCTGGTGCCCAAAACCAACCTCGGTCCTTCCTGTGCAGCCAGGCCCGGGCTTTCCACGCCAAGACCAAGGAGGGTCTGGGATGAGGAATAAAGGCCCCAAAGGGAGACGCGGCCATTCATCCATCATCCATTCAATGCACCCGTCAGCGGTGCAATGGGATGCGCGACGCTTCTGAGTGGGTGGTCGGGGAGGGGGCCCGGAGGAAATGCCATTCTGAGTAGGGATGGGCACAGCCTGCAGAGGCCTGGAGGAGGGGACCAGCCGCCCTGGCCCTGGCGGAGGAGACAAGACAAGGTCCCGCCCTGCTCCATCCCCCACCCCCGCCATGGCTGCACTGGCTCCTCAGCTCTGCCCACCTGCAGCTGCTCCCCTCCCTCTGAGCAAATACTGACACTGCCAGTCAAAACCTGGCCTGAGCTCCAGGGTGTGAGGAAGCGACCAGCCCTGGGGCTCCCCTCCCTGACCTATGCTGCAGTCCCTCAAGGCTCCCCAGACTAAGAGCTTGGGACCTTCCAGAACCCTAGGCATGAGGAGCTCACCAATAAGGAAATTGCCCTTCACCAACTCAGATCAGGTCAACAGAGAGAACCAGGGAGGAGCTCTGCCGTGGCCTTCCCAGGATAGCACGCCGTGCCACAGGTTTCTCACCAAAGGGCCCCGGCTCTCCTCCCAGCACCCTGGGTGGGCCAGGGCCCCACTCCCGCGAGGCCTGTGGAGATGAGGCAGATACCCAGCCAGCTCCTGCTGCTCCCCGTGAGGAGGCTGAGCCACCCAACCGGCCCTTCTCCCCCCTCACTCTGTTGAGCCCAGGAGAGCAGAGGGCTCTCGGGGAGCCCCCAGGACCCAGCCCCTGCCCACTCGGCATTCTGCGTGCCACCTCTGTCAATATCAAGTTCATGGTGCTTTCTAGCACGTCTGCCCAAGCAGGGCTGCCCTCTGAGCCCGACACCCCCAGGAAACGAACCCTGAATGAGCCAAGACTTCAGGGTAGAGTGGGTGAGATGGAGGAGGCTCACTCTGGGAAGACGGCATGGGAGCACCAAGCCATCGAGGAAGGAGCTGGCCTCGGAGAGAGGAGGAAATCGGTGAGTCACATTGGCAGGAAGAAAGGCTGGGGTGGAGGCGACGCCTGTCTTAGTGGTAACAGCCTTGTCCTCAACAGGAGTGACCTGCACGGGGGTTCATAGGGTCCTCAGCACTCCTGCCAATGCCCGCAGAGCCTACGAGTGGGTTCAGTCCCCCTCGCCCTGCATGGACGGAGTCACCAGTGACCCAAGCCCCACGTTCTGAGACAGGAGGCCCCAGCTGAAGAGAACAAGCCCAAACCAGGAACCTGCCAATGACTTCCAAGTGGAGGGAGGGCGGGCACAGAGGGGCCTGCAGAGCCACAGGCATCCAGGTGGACTGCTTGACATCCAGAGTTCACGGCCATGGCCTCAAGACGCTGCAGGGGCTGCCCGGCTCCACCACAACACGTCTCCTCCTCTCCCCAGCGAGCCCTGCTACAACTCCCTGCAGACCAAAGCTGGAGGAGTCAGAGAGAACATTCCAGCTCTGGCTTCTCCCAGGCCCTGCCTCATCCACACGTTTGGTTTGCCAGCCCCAGAGAGGGTCGGCAAAGGCTGCAGACATTCCGCTGTAACCAACAGTGAAAGGAAAGGGTCACAGTGTCTTGCAGGAGCCTGGACTGCGTCCCACCACCCCGGGCCCGGCTCTTCCCTTTCCCAGGCGGCAGGCAGACCTGGCTGCTGCCCTGCGACCACCACCTTCCCTAGCAGGTTCCATCTGCATAGATACTTGGCTGCCCTTCTTCACACACAGGCGGCTGTTCCGCCCACAGCTGACAAGTGGCAAATTCACTCTTGCTTACACAAGGACTTGAAAGATATCTGAGCATGTTTAACAGGGAAAGTGCGTGTTTTCAGAAGCCGTGTCTATACACAAAAGGTTCCAGCACTCTATTTCACTTTTCAGCTTCATCCAAGCCCAGAAAATTTCCACTTCAAAGCTGGAGCTTTCTTATTTTCTTTGTGTAAAAAATAAATGCATTGGTCACAGTGAGAGATGATTTTCCAAACTCATCTCTCTGTGCCTGGTGGTAGAGGGACAGGCACTCACTCTCGGGCACTCCCCCTTCTGCCCTGGGCACCGCGACCGCCCCTCTGTCCGTCTGCACCCTGGATCTCTGTGACTGGATGAGATGCAGAATTGGTAGAGCAGCCGGTGAGCCAGCAAACGGAGAGGAAGATGAGAGAGAGGCAATGGTAACCTCAGTGGGCATCAACTCCTGAGCTGAGCCAGGCCGGGCAAAGCAAGGCAGCCCCAGGAGGAGGCCGGGAGAGCAGAGGGCATCCGGAATCTCCCTACACTGCATTCATTCCTTTCAAATCTCAGCTTTTCCACCACGCATCTGTGGCTGAGACGGGGACTGATCACCCACGCGGAAGCTTGGGCCCCACATCTGGGAGTGAAAAGTCTGTTTCCATGCAGGAGCCCAGTGGAGGCTGTGGCTCCTTTCAGTGAACGCAGACAAGCAGAGGCTCGTCCTGCCCAGGGAGGAGACACTTTCCAGGAACAAAGCGCTGGGCTCTGTAGCGTACCTCTGCAGGTCACAGGTGGCCACGGGCAGGGTGGGGGCGGAGCCTACCTACTCTGGCCTGAAACTAAGGACTGAGTGCTGAAAAGCCCCCAGCGGACAGTTGGGGACCAAGGCCTCAGACCCAACTCTCCACTGTTCTTCCAGAACCTTCCTTCACTTGCCAGAACCCAAAGGAAGAGCCAAACCAGCAATCTGGGTTTTATAAACAATGCTCAGACAGAGAGAAGGACAATATAAACAGACTTTTTTTGGGAGGAGACGTGGATGGGCCAGGAGCAACCTTCCCCGGAGACCGGAGGATGGCTCACATGACCTTGTGGAAGGTCTCCAGGCTGAAAACCTTCAGTCTTTGTACTTCTGCTTCAGAAAGCTCAAACTGAATATTAGAAGGAGCCTCAGATAAGGAAACTGAGGCCCAAGAGGGGAATGGTGGCCTCAGTCACTGGTCCCAGGACCAGTCCATATCCCCTCTCCCCAAGTCACACCATCCTGAACCTGAGGTGGTGACAAGAGGAGACCCCAGGCACATGTCCCTAGGTCCAGAGACAGCTTAGGACAAAGTCATCTGCTCAGTTCCGTGAACGGCCAGTGAGCCACAAGTACATGGGCTGCAGGAATATCGCCTAAAAAGCACAGCCCTCCAGTCTCCAAGGCTCCCACTGGGGAAAAGCAGGCCACACCCCCAGGAATGAAGTCGGTGTGGGGTGAGGACAGGGGACAGAGGAAGCAAACTAAAGGGAGCTGCCAGCCCTCCGGAGGGTGCTGCTGCCCCTTGCACGCCTGCCTCCTTTCCTTCCTTCAGTCAGTCCACACGGGTCAGCCGCGGGCACCTGCTCCATCACAAAGCTGGAAAGAACAGCCAGGGGCCCACCACCAGGCGGCTTATGGTCTGGAGAGACAGACCGACAGCCCACCAGGAGCAGCCCAAACACACTAGCATCATGAGAAGCATGACACGAGTGAATAGAGCCAGGGACATAACTCTTGCTCAACACAAGAGACAGGAATAGTCTAGAAGAAGCGACTTTGAGGACTAGACGGGGTGAACAGAAGATGCTGGATAAAGGAGCGAGAGCCGTGATGGGCCAGGGCGGTCCTGCAGGCAGGACTCTGCAGCTCTGAGCAAGTGCAAGGCTCCTGGCAGGTACCTGGTATGGGCTGTGTGTGTGTGTGTGTGTGTGGCAGGGGTTAGGGTGTGAGCATGGACACGGGGGTGGCCGAGTGGGCAGGCTGGACCTCACAGGCCACATGAAGGCTGTTCTGCCCTTGGATTTATGGCCTGTTCCCTTGTTCTTCCATTTTATCCTCAGTGCAAAGGGAAACCACACATTGAGACACGGGGCAGCGGGCACCTGAGTGAACAGCTTTGTTCCTTCCTCGTCTCAGTTCACACAGTGTTCGCTCTTTAGGAGGGATCCGCGTGCCAAGAGAAGGAGGTTTTACAGGCCTGCACTTCCTAATGAAATACTAATCACATCTGGAATCAGGACCATCTCTATGCCCCCTCCCCCACCCCCCTCCCTGAGACCTTCAGTGCCCAGCTTGCCCTGTGGGGAGGTGGGGCGTCCGCGGGGGCATCTCTTCCGCATTCTTGTGGCTTGATCGGTCCACAGATGGATGAGTTGAGCGTCTGCATTCTATCGAGCTGGGAAAAGATGCAGCGGGCCGCGAGTGTGCGTGTGAGTGTGTGCGCATCCTCTGTTTGCAAGGGCCTGACCCCGTCTCGGCAAATGGTGTTGAACTAGCTGGGGCTCAGCAAAGCAATCCATTTATTATAATTCTGCTGAGAAGAAGCCCAGTAAATCAAAGAGACAACCTGACTGCAAACAAATTACACACCCAGAGATGGGACGGAGGAGGTGGGGACAGCGAGAACGGCCAGTTGGGAAAAGAAAATAAAAAGGAAGGGGGAAGGCAGAGCCAGAGAAAGGAGGCCTACAGAGATGTCTGGGGGCAGAAAGAAATAAAAACGGATCCCAGTGTGTCCATCAGGGAGAAAAAGGAGAAAGAAAAGCCTCCTATCAAGAGGCAGCCCCTTTACTGGAAGTCCCTAACTTACAAATCCTTGACTTGAAAACCAACTGCCCTTTGTTCTCCCAGGGGTCACCTGGGGAGTGATTGATGGGCAGTTGGCCTCTCCTGGGCATATGTTCCCAGGTCTCTTTTCTCATGCAAATAGAGCTGGGAGCCCCGACTTTATTCACAGCTACCCTGTTCCTGGTGCCCCGGTGCAGACTCAGACCACACTGAGACCCTGCCTGGTGGAGGTGAGGACCCTCTTGCTGTGCTGGGCCAAGGTCAGGAAAGATGCGTTTCTAGGGAGACATGGAAGCAAGCCCGTGTGCTGCCATAAGAACAGTGACAAATGGCGGTTGGGACTGACACAGGCACAGCCCTGCGAGGACCTTAAACAGGCTTCAGGGCCACAGAGAGGAAGCAGCTCAACTGCCACTTAAAATATCTGTTCTCTGGAAAAGTTCTCTCCTGCATCTAAACAGATCCACAGCTGGAGCCGGCGCTGTGGCGTGGCGGGAAAAGCTGCTGCCTGCAGTGCTGGCATCCCATACGGGCGCCGGTTTGAGACCTGGCTGCTCCTCTTCGGATCCAGCTCTCTGCTGTGGCCTGGGAAAGCAGTAGAAGATGGCCCAAGTCCTTGGGCCCCTGCACCCACGTGGGAGACCCAGAAGAAGCTCCTGGCTCCTGGCTTCACATCAGCTCAGCTCCAGCCATTTGGGGAGTGAACCAGTGGATGGAAGACCTCTCTCTCTCTCTCTCTCTCTCTCCCTCTGCCTCTGCCTCTCTGTAACTCTGCCTTCAAATTAATCAATAAATCTTTTTTTAAAAAATTCACGACTGAAAAAGAACCTTCTTGGAAACTGGAAAGCGCATCTATGCCAGCAGCAAGAAGAGCATGGAGACGCTTGGGAGAAGAACCGCTCAGGCAGCCTGAGCCACGGCACAGCGCTCCGAAACCCAGCTGCAGGGGCTAAGGCCTGGCTGGAGAGAGCTGTGGGCCGCCACTGGAAGCTGCAGTCCACAGTCACTGCCAACGGACTGGGGAGGACTCCCTTCCTCCTGAGTCGCCACGCTGCTTTGTGACAGAGTTAGAGACAGGAACACTGGTGCTGAGGGCAGCTGTTGAAGACGCAGGGGGATGCTGACACCCGGGTCCTATCGGGATGCCTCGCTCACAGCTCCCTAGCACTCAGGCAGGCCTTTCGGCCGTCTGTCTATAAATATCAAGGCACTGTCGGCAGAGGATCCACCAAGCACTAGAGCCCAGAGCGGGAGTTATTACAAAGCAAGGGTGGCTCAGCATCAGAGAACCCATAATGTGATTCGCCATAGCAATGGATTCAAAGTGAGCTCAGCTCTCAGTGGACACAGGAAGGGCCTGCAGGGGATGATGTGAACATCCGCTCTCGACTTGAGAAAGCCTCACAGGGAAGCAGTGATCGGGTGGCTGCTTTCTGCCTCGGTGAAATACGTCTTTCTCAACCCAAAAGGCTTAATGGAAAAACACTGGAATTTTTCCCATAAAAGTTAGGCACAAGACAAAAATGTCACATTTATGACTATGAGTTAGCATTATTATGGAGCAGCAGGCAAAATCAGAAGTATAAATCCACACGGAGGAAGCCCACGTGATGAGCATTGGTTGACAATGTGATCATGCACCTGGCAAAGCCAGGACAATCGGCTGCGGGTCTGCTCAAAATGGTAAAAGGAAAGTAATTAAAGTAACACATAGAGAGAAGAGGTCTTTATACCTACAAAGAGCAGCCCACTGGGAGACAGGCTGGGAGAGAAAAACTCCATTTATAACAGCAACCAAAAACACGCAAAACTCCTGGAGTCACTTAATAAGAGAAAAGATCAGATTCATATTCTTAGTTAAGAACTCTACCACCAAAATGCTGTAATTCTTCCTAAATTAATCTGCAAGAGTCACCCAATGAAATTGTTTTATATACACACACACACACACACACACACACACACACATATATATATTCATTATGAAATAGCTGAGCTAACTCTAAAGCGGAAACATAAAATGAAGCAGGTACACCCACTCCTAAGAAGCGTGTGGTTCCATCTACAAGAGCCGAGCAAGTACACAACAAGCAATTCCATTCCTAGGAACAGATCCAAGAGAGCCAAGGGGCATTCCTAGAGACACACAAGGAGGAGGTACCCAGGAATGTTAGTGGGCAGGTTGATGAGAATGGTGGAACACTGCGTACGGCCTACATGCCCATCCCCAGGAAAGCCGATCAGTGATGATTTTCCTACAGCAAATATTGTGGTGTTGGCAGTGATGCACCAGAACCACACGTCTCCACACGGATGAACCTCAGCCGTGACACTGAGTGTGGGAAAGGGCCAGGATTCAAGTGTGTAAAGTGGACCACCATCTACATCAATATAGAAACATCTATAATACTGTCTGGCTTGGGGCCACATACACAGTTATTACATGTGCAGAAGTGCACGGACATATCAAACCCCACGTTCAGTGGCTGGGGACTGAGGGGAGACGGCTGGGCCTCTCTGCCTTCATACAGGTAATCTTGGAGTTACTTTAGAAGCTGGGTGGCAGGAAATCTCTCTCTCTCTTGCTCTCGCTCTCACAGGCTTGCATTATTTTTTGCATGCTTTGCAATCTGATACATTTTAAAATCATTATAATATAAAATAAAGAAGCAATAATAGGAAAACACCCGAAAAAAGCAAACAATAATAATTAGAGGCAACTAGTCCTACCAGATACTCAGACACATGACCAAGCCATAACCAATGAAAAGCAGTGTAGTGGTGCTATAAAAAGAGGCTGATGAGGGCCGGCGCCGCGGCTCACTAGGCTAATCCTCCGCCTAGCGGCGCCGGCACACCGGGTTCTAGTCCCGGTCGGGGCGCTGGATTCTGTCCCGGTTGCCCCTCTTCCAGGCCAGCTCTCTGCTGTGGCCCGGGAGTGCAGTGGAGGATGGCCCAGGTGCTTGGGCCCTGCACCCCATGGGAGACCAGGAAAAGCACCTGGATCCTGGCTCCTGCCATCGGATCAGCGCGGTGCGCCGGCCGCGGCGGCCATTGGAGGGTGAACCAACGGCAAAGGAAGACCTTTCTCTCTGTCTCTCTCTCTCACTGTCCACTCTGCCTGTCAAAAAAAAAAAAAAAAAAAAAAAAAAAAAGAGGCTGATGAATGGGATAAACGAAACATTCAGAAACATCTCCATTATTGCTTTCCGCAGAGGCTGTCTGCCAGTCCTTACACCATGGCTTTGCTATGGCAGTGCTTCTCATAGCTTTGTGCCCTGACCACTCACAGGAAGGTGCAGATGAACAGTGACTGGGATCTGGGCCCAACATCCCAACGTAAAGCTTCCTAGTGGGTCCGGAGCAGTGGTGTAGCGGGTAAAGCCGCTGCCTGTAGTGCCAGCATCCCATATGGGCACCAGTTCAAGTCTCGGCCGCTCCACTTCTGATCCTGCTCTCTGCTATGGCCTGGGAAAGCAGTAGAGGATGGTCCAGGTCCTTGGGTCCCTGAACCCACGTGGGAGACCCTGAGGAAGCTCCTGGCTCCTGGCTTCGGATTGGCACAGCTCCAGCCATTGCAGCCGCTTGGGGTGTGAACCAGCAGATGGAAGACCTCTCTCTCTGCCTCTGCCTCTCTGTAACTCTGTCTTTCAAATAAATAAATAAATCTTTCAAAAAAAACTTCCTAAAAGGCTCGAGTGTAGTTGTGGAAATGAATGCAGGATTTGCTAACTACTAAACTATATGTTCTGGTTCGCGATCACCCCAGCCTCGGCCACCATCTCACCAGGGCCAGCCCCCCGACACCTGCTCCTTCCTGGTGCCCATCCCCCAGCTCCCTCGAGTGCCCTCCCCTTCTCAACAGCTACAGGGACTGTTCTGCTTCTTATGTTATTTCTAAAAATTAATGAAATTTATTTTTGGTTGAATCGTGCAATGTTTATTTAAATACACACACACACACACACACAAAGAGAGAGTCAGAAGCAGAGATCTTCCATTCATTGTTTCACTCCCCAAACGCCTGCAATAGCCAGACCAGGCCAGGCCAGAGCCAGGAGCCAGGAGCGCAGAAGCTGACATCAGAAGAACTGATAGCTTTCACACTCAGGCACGCTGACGTGAGACACAGACATCCCACGTGGCATCATAAGTGTGGTGCCAAATGCCTGCCCCAAAGGAGCCCCTTTTTAAACACGTAAAGCATCTCCATTTATACTCCTGATTAGAGAGCAGCAGCACCTGACCGCACTGAGCAGAAATCTGAGTTTCTTCCAGGACCTGTGGATGGCTCCTGAGCGGTCTACCTCAGCCCACCCCCTGCCCCAGGCCCTGACTCAGTCCTGCCAACAGACCTCCTCTCTGCCACTGGAATCCATCCAGTTCCTCACCCTCAGAACCTCTGCACAGCTCCCCTTCTAGAACATTCTTCAGTGTTCCAACCAAGCAGAGGTTTTTCTCTACCCTGCTCCTGTGGTATCTCCACTCCTCGCACATGGTGCCACACAAATACTTAATGGATAAGCAAACTACACATGGGTTAGAGTGACCCTCCAAGACAGATTAGTTCTCAGAAAAGAGGTCACATCAGACCACACAGTAGCTTTTACTACAGGCCCTTCGGTGCCGCCAGGAGTCCCTCATGGCTTGGCGCTCACTAGGAGGGCCTTCCAGGTGAGTGTGGAACTGAGATCTGCCTGGGTTTCAGTATAGTCACCTGTGCATCAGCTAAGTCCAGCCCAGCCAAGGAAGGCCCCTGGCGTCCTGGTGGGCTGTCCCTGTGGTGAGTCAGCAGGTGCTGCTGTCTGGGGACACTCCCTCCGCCCCCACCCACAGAACGGAATCCCTCTGCCGAGTTTACCTGCTTACTCCTGACAGCTGTCGCCAAGGGCAGAGAGAGGGGTTTGCAGCAGCGGCAGAACCAGCAGAACCTTCCACATCCACCCCCAGCCTGGGGAGGGGGAGTCCCAAGTCCTCCCTCAGCACAAAGCCATTTGCAAATCCCTAACGTGGGAAAGTTCTCTCTCTACTCCTCACCGAGAGGAGTGGGGGAAGTCGGCCCACACAGCAAAGCAGGAGAGGATTCCTCCAGGTGGAACACATGGCCCCGCTCTGGTAGATGGCCTTCTGGTAGCCGTTTGATGCCCACCCTAACGCGGAGAGAATTCTCACCTTACAAGCATTTCGAAGTACTTGTGGCTAGGCTCACTGATCTTCAGCATTTTATTAACTTACAAAATGGATCATCCTGCAGAGTTAAAACAACATCACTCTCCAAATAACTCCTTTTCATTATTCAGATTTATAATGAGCTGTTTTGGTATCCTTTGAGTTAGCATCAAAAGGTACAAATGAAAATAATTACTTCCTGTTCTTTCCCATGCAAATGGCGTTCTCTTTCTGGCTGTCTTCCCCCCAGACCCTGAGTGCTAGGTGATTACAGTAACAGCCCCAGGACTCTTCCCTCCCTGGATCTGAACGTCTTTGAAACCACTGACTTTGCCACTTCCTCCCCCAAGAGCTGGGGTCTGTGTCTCCACCCTGCTGAAGCCAGGCTGTCCTCGCGACTCGCTTTGACCGATGGCAAGGGTGAAAGTGAAGTGTAAATCGAGGTGCCCGAGAGGCCTGATAGCTTCCAAACCCTTGTCTTCTCGGACCCTGACTCCACCATGCTAGAAAGAAGCCCACTTGAACACAGCAGAAGAAGAGAGGCCGCGTGGAGCAGAACCAAGGCCCCCATCCAACAGCCAGCACCAGCTGCCAATCACACGAGTGGGATGCCGCTACAGAGCCCAACCCTCCAGACAAATGCGGCAGCGTGAGGGGACCCAGGAGAAACCAGAAGAGGAACAACCCCGCCGATCCACAGAATTCTGAGAAACAAAGAACTACAACGATTGTAAGCCACTGCATTTTGGAGCGGTTTGCGATGCAGCGATGGACAAGCGCGGCCCTGTATCTGTAGCTCCCAAGATGCTGTGCCTGCAATCACTGGGATCCTAGTGTCCTACCCAGCGAGCTCACTGCCTGGAAAGCAGCAGCATCCTGGCGACTGGTACTTTGCGACAGTCTCTAGTCTTTGGCAGAAGTCGCCATGCCTCCTTGGGCTCTGTCAATCACCAGCTGCGTGTTTGGGGTACGTAACTCAGACTCGCACCCTGCCTCCAACTCCTCTACTTTAAAAAAAAAATAACCACCATAGCACCAAGGCAGAGTTGCTGTGGGCTCAAGATGAAAACGCAAAAGCATACTTAACAGCACAGCGACTGCGCAAGAAAGCCTTGTATGCACGGATTTTAAAACTGTTTTCACCAGAACAAACGTATCTTTTAATGCCATTTTCCACCAACTTTTAAGTCCCCTTGTATTAACTGTTATTACGACTCTAGAATATTTATTCAAGAAATCCCTTTATTGAATACTTCCTGAAATTGTTAACTGCAGAAAGGAGAAGCTGGGACACTTTATAGGTCACTTTCTCTGTGCCTGAAACTTCTTTTTTCTTTACAAAGTGACACCTGGACATGGCAGAAATGCCATTCTTTTTAAAAAATATTTATTTATTTATTTGAAAGGCAGGGTGACAGAGAGAAGGAGAGACACAAGGGAAAAGAGAGAGAGAGAGAGAGATCTTCTATCCACTGGTTCACTCCCCAGATGGCTGCAAAGGCCAGCTTAGCCCACTGTGCCATAACGTCCACCCCAGAATCCACAATTTTTATTTTATTTACCACAGGAAATTCCCAGCAAAGCCACCCTTTCAGACTGCGGTAGAGGATCACTGCCTCCAGTCCCTTTCTCCCCAGGGCTGAGGTCAAGTCCAGCATTCCTGTATTTACAGATGCACCAGTACATGTTGCTGACTCATTGAGGGTGGGTCCTGTGACCAGGTCTCAACAGGTGGATTGCACAGTTTCAGCTCACTGGTTGAGTGCCTGCCTCATGGCCACACACATCAGGTGTGGGACCAGCATGGCTCAACCCGCACAGCACAGGAAACCAGTGGGCTTTCTTCCCCATACTCTAGTGTGCCCACACCTAGGCCTTCGAAACCACGAAGATTCAGATTAGCCAAAGGAAATCCGCCCTGGGTCGCTGGGGTCTTCTGAAAGGAAATGGTATGATTAAATCGGATCCTTCGGCTTGTTTATGCTGATGTTTCATATTTTGTTTAACTAACAGAACCGTGTCTGATGCTGGCTCAGTCTTTGAACCCCTGCTAATGAGAACCCCCGGTACTCTCCAACAAGAACAGACCACCTGCTGATCAAGTGAACTTCTCACTCCCCAGGGACAGCATCTGAGCCGCTTTGGCTTTAAGTAGACGTTTTCAAAGAGTTAAAAGAAAGCTTGTGTTCATTTATTTATAATAAGCATAGACATACAAAAAGGTTTCGCTGAGGCTTGATGAAGTAATAGGACTGATTGCTTAGGGACCCAGAACTCTTCCAGCTGTGCACTACCCAACTCGAACTAGTCGCACCCCCCGGCCTCTCCACACCATCACTGCTTGCTGAGCAGCTACACGGTGTCACCACAGTGGTGTCCACCTGGCCCTGACTCGTGGGACTCGGCCAGTGGTGACTCACACCGGGACACCACTCTGGCATTTTGGGGTCACCTGCCTAGCAGTCTGGCCACAGCCATAGGACCTCAGGGATAGAGGGCAGAATGGGGGGGGGGGGGCGTAAACTCTGCTCCAGTATGAAAAGATCAAAAGACCTAGGCTTAAATCCCATTCCCCCTACCATCCACAGAGGGCTAGCCTGGGACAAGCCATTTGAATTCATTGTGGCTCGTCTTACACTGGACTCGGAGCTGCCTGGGATGGGGCATAACATGCATTTAGGACAATGCCCAGCACCGAACCCACAGGCTCTCTCCTCAGCCATCAAGAGCACAGGTTACTCAGACAGGTCAGTCCCAAAACAGGAAGTGAGCCTCCCCGCCCAGCTCCACCCCAGTTCCTCCTTCGAGGGAAGTAGGGTGCTTTATTTTCTGATGGCTAACTCCGGGCTCACGCCACAAGGGCTGGTTGCTGAAAGCGAGCCCAGACACCTCTCCTCTTCCAGAAAACATTCAGTACATCACTAAATCTTCCTGGGCGGGTTTAAATGGGGCCAGACTTGCAGTCTCAGAAACAGAAGACAAGGGTTCAGGAGGACCTTGCAAACCCAGGACTTGGAATCATCCTCAACATTTCTTCCGGCGGGTGGGGGCTGTGCAACCTCTGTTTGGGACAGAGCAGCTTCATCTGGGGGCATTCCGGCCCCCAGTCAGAGACAGGGGAGGACCTCTGCATTCAGGAGCCCTCTTTCTCCGGGGACACACCTGCCTCTCAGATCTGGTGCCCCTTCGTGCCTTCATTTCTCCGCTTGCTCCTTCCAGGACACATCTGCAACTTCCGCTCCTCAGAGCAGACTGCACCTGTCTCTCCTGCAAAGGGCAGGACCTACTCGGTGGGACGGGCAAGGCAGGGCCGGCGCACAGTCCCTGCCAGTCCTAGCAACCCGCAGTGCAGGAGGACAGCAAGGCTCTCACGGCACAGCCTGCCTCAGCCTCCCTCAGCTCCGTGGACTGAGCACACCCGCCACCCCCAGGTTGGTTCTTGGTGGATCTGCGTTGTAGCCATCTGGACGCTGACGCCTGCTGATGGGGGATTGTTTTTATAGCTTTAATTATTTCCTCTTCTCTTTTTTTCTATACGATGAATCATTTTGTTCCTGGGAGAGGAAAAAGATAAAGATTTTTGAAAGTTATGGGTGTAATTTCAATAGAAGACGATTGAGCTTTGAGCGATAGAAGCATTTGTTGTATTTTCTGAGTCCATTTTTCATCCCCATTGGTTAATGAAGATGTTATTTCTCTCCTGCATTTCAGTTGTTAATTTCTGACAAGGGTCTCTGTAGTGCTGGCTGCATCTACGCCTCTCCATTCACCCCGCCTTTGTATACCTTATGAAATATTCAGTTCTTCCAGACAGGATGAGGTTGCATTCACCCCTGGCTGTGATTAATTATGTCAGTATTTTGGGACCTAATTTATGTTTATATGATTCCTCTAGTGTTTCCATTTTCTTTTCTAATTATCCATTTTCCCCCCATGTTTTTTCCTGAAATTAGTACTGAATTAGCTTGCCTCTGATTACAGTCTTGGATGCATCCCAAAAAATATTGTTGGACAGCTCCCCATTGTCATCTCATTCCATGAATTCTTTGTTTGGCTTTTGCAATAAAGCTTTATTAACCCTCGTGAACCCTCATTTTCATTTGCTCAGTCATCTTGGATTGGAAACCAGGCCAGACCATGGTCAGATGTCACTCACACATTTTCTTCTGCTGCCTGCCAAATCAAGGGTTTTTTTAAGTCACAACTCTAGGGATTGAAAATAAGACCCACGCCTGCATGGAGAGGCTGGGCTGACAGAGAGCTTCCTCCTCCCTTTCAATGACCCATTTCTTTGCCATCGTGGCACAGACGTAGGCTTTTGGGAGATAGCCTCTCCGAGGAGGGACATCAGTGGCCTTTGTCAGGAATCTGCCTCACAGATCCTTCCTGGGGTGCAAAGAGAGGCACCCTCCGAACAGCAGGCTCCTGACCCAGCTGCATGGATGGGTGTCAGTCTCCCCCCACAGGGCTGGTCTGAGACAGCAGGCGGAACCCCAGGGGAACCAGCTCTCTGGCATGGGAAACTCGTCTCACCCAGCATCAGCCAACGACTTTCAGTGCAAGTCAGCCTGGGTTCTGCAGGTTGCTTGTCACCAGGCCCTCCCTTCTGCCAGCTCCCCCTCGCTGCCTGCACGCACCTGCACGCCCACCCCCGGGCCCACACTACACACAACACCCCAGTATGCATCTGCTATGCACCCAGTGCACCCATGTGCACATGAAAAGCACACCCATCCACCTCCCTCCAGGCAGCCTCCGAGCCTCCCCAGTCCTGGTAGATCCTGGGCGCTTTAGGGACATTGGTCCTACAGCCCTGGTCACTGCTGACCACAGGTCTTCCCACAGCCTCCACCCGCTGAGTACAGTGCCCAAACCTGGTTGGTCAGGGTTCCGCTGCTATAAGTGCAGAAAGGGCATCGCTCCAATAGAGAACAACTGTATGCACCTTAGCCACACACCAAGTCCCAGAATCCCTGGCCGTGGACCTCTCACATCCCCCTTCCTATCACAGATCCAGAAATGATAGCCCTTCCCTCCTAAGTTGAGGCCCAGAGGCCCAGTTCTAGGCTGCCAGACCTCCATGGGGAGACCCTCCTGGGATTCTCCTCCATGCTGAGTGAGTCACGGCTCAGCCTTGCAGTCCGGGTGTTCTGCCCAAGCACTGGTTGGGTGCTCCAGGTGGGTCCAGGAAAGCGACTCTTCGCTGAGTAGTGACAGGGTCCCAGTTGCCTGGGCTGTGGTCCCTGATGATGGGCCCTCAATTCCATGCCCTTGGAAGTGTCTGGGACCATCCCTGGCTGTGTCGAGGGCTACAGCAGTCTCCAGGAAGGGACTCCTGCCTGGGTGAACCCCAGTCACCACCAACAAGCCTGCCCCGGAGGGCATTTCAGGCCAGGGACAAGAGGGACAGACGAAAGAAGAAAGAGCAGAACCAGCCTTTGTCCCCCATGGGCAGCACCCAGCACAGAAGCCAAGCCAGTCCTGACGGCTTCCTCACCCAAGCTCCCCGGCTGGCCCAGGAGGCTGTGCATAACCCTGAAATGCCACGAGGCATCCTGAAGGAGCACTCCTCACAGAGCCCCGGAGCCAAACAGCCCATGTCTGGCAGCGCCACCCACACCATCAGGTTTTCCAGTGCTTCTCACCCTTGGGTTCCATGCGTGCCACCTGCCCGGCCTCCCACCTACTGAATTCCCCCCCACAACAGGGTCACCAGCCTCTGCACAGAGGCACAGGTGCTGGGAACGAAGCGGCACTGTGGCCTCAGGGAAGGCGCACCCAGCTCCAGCCCTGGGCACAGATGGAAAGCAGCAGGCACCCAGGATTCCCAGCAAAGTCTTTCTGTGTGTTCTTTAAATCTGACATCCTTTGAGGTACGCGGGATTTTTCCCATCCTCATTTATATCACTTTGGTGGTTTTGAAACTGTGTTGTTTAGTTAGTTATTTGAAAGGCAGACTGACAGAGAGAGAAAGAGAGACACAGAGAGAGATCTTCCATCCGCTGGGTTTTACTTCCCAGATGCCTACAATAGCCCAGTCTAGGTCAAGCCAAAACCGGAACCCAAAACCTCATCCTGGTCTCCCACATGGGTGGCAGGGGCTCAAGCACTTAGCCATCTTCTGCTGCCTTCCCAGGAGCATTAGCAGGAAGCTGGATCAGAAGCAGAGTAGCCAAGGCTCAAACCAGTGTCCCAGTAGGGGATGCAGGTATATACCAAGTGGCAGCTTAACCTGTGGGCCCACAATGCCTCCCCCATTTATATAACTTTTCTGACCTTCTTAGAACTTTCTCCAAAGCTGGCTCTCTCCATGCCTTTTCCACATTTGATCCTGTCTGTTTGGATGGCACGGAGTTGGGTTTGGAAGAAGCCATTCTGCAGCAACAACATGGACCTGACTCAGATCTCCCAGGTCTTTGCCCATGCCAGACGCCCTTCCTCTAAAGCCAGGACCAGTGTCCCACAGTGAGGCTCCACCCTTTGCCGTTCTTGGTGGAACCTCAGCTTGGTAAACGGGTTTGGCTGGGAATTTGGATGGATGCTGTTTTCCAGGTTGAGCAGTGATCCTTCGATTCTGGTTCCTTCGACAGCCCTAAGACGGCTCTACTCTGTGCTGGCTCTAGCCAGCTGTACACACTCCATGTGTGAGCCTCAGACGCACCTTCTGCAACATGGGAATGGAGGACTGGTGGGCACAGAGCTCCCTGGGTGTGGAGAGGGGAGTGGTTTTAAGGTGGACCAGCCCTTCAATCGCATACTGAATGACGAACACCACAAGCCTCTTTAGGCTCCCTACCAAGTCTCCTGCTTACCTTAAGGGAGAAAGTCTTGGCTTGGGAAGGGTGTTTCTTTAACACCTCTCAAACACTTGGTACTCACAAACAAGAAAACAGCCTTTAGATGTTAGCTAAAGCTTACTATCATTTTCCCCCCTTGATTCATTTTGACAGTTGTCTTCTATTTATCGCATATGTCCGGTTTCCTGTGTACCACAGTGATTTACATTTTGTTTTACAAATAGACATACTTATGTTTTGGAAAAGGGAACCAGCAAGGGTGCAGAGAGTAAACCCACATGGCAACAATGCACCAGGGCGGCTGCTGCCCGAGCCACACAGGTTCATTCCTTGCACGGCGCGGAGGGTCCGTCCCTTCCAGCTGTGAGCATCTGAACTCCTGAGAAAAGCGTGCACCCCCAGTTTTACCAGGAGGCAGGCGGAAGTCACAGCTGGGAGATCGCCCTCCCCCGGAGCTCCCACAGAGCTGCCCTGGCGCAGGTAAGCAGTCGCCTGTCCCTTGAAAGGGAGAATGGTGCCAACCTCCCCGGCCACCTCTCTCTCTCTCTCGCTCTCTCTCTCGTTCTCGCTCGCTCTCTCTCGACAGGGTCGGCAGAAGACACATTTTTAATTCAAAGCCTTTCCAGCCTCTTTCTGCTCTTTAATAAACGTAATAGGAGCTGCCAGCTCTCCCTGGTCCACATCTGGTTAATTCCCCATTAAGAGCAGAGCAAATTTAAGTTTGGAAGAAGGAAAATGAATTATTCAGAAGAGCTAATTTCACCTGAGCCATTTTCTTAAGAAATTGCTCCAAGAACTGGCCTGAAACTTGTTCTTAATTCATGATATATACAAATATCCCTGGGAAAGCTCGAAGGAGAGAGGGACCAGAAGGTTCTCCCAGGAAGTGCCAGCCCCTGCACACACCAAGCTCCAACGGGGAGACCTGGCCCACGCAGCCTGCCACCGCGGCAGACTGCTGGTGATCTCCACGCAGAGGGAGGAGCCACCCCTCCTGCAGCCCCCCACCCCTTCTGGGGACTGCGTGGGATTCACCCCGACTTCACCTGGAAGGGAGCCAGACAGCACTGGCAGCCCCAAGAGCTCAGCGTGGGAGGACTCCTGTCGCCGAAGGTCTAGAGAAGCAAATTCTGTCTGACTCCTGGGCTCTGGGGGTGACAGTTTCAGGCCTGGCACAGCCCTCTCTCCCCACCCCCAGGAGCCCCAGGTCATGGAGCTGTACTGAAGGCATGAGAGGCTGCAGGCAACACACAGCCCTGGAGACATCACGGAAGTAAGCGAGGGGGAGTAACTCCGCATCTCCATCATTTGGTTGGTTTGCCGACAATAGCACTCTGAGGAAGGCTGGGGTCATGGTAGGCTCAGGGGTGGCCTGGCTCAGCGTGCAGGCCTGCGGGTCAAGGAGAACAAGGAGCGGTGTTCAACGAGGAAGGAACCCCGAGGACCTGGCCAACGACTCGGCTGATTCCCTCCCACAGCAAAGAGACCAGCGCCTCTGATGTGGAGCCATTCATCACCATCCACCCTGGGCTGCACTCCTGCCCAAAGCTGAGGTTCTCCAGGTGTCCCATGCAAGGCATCACCTTCTCACAGCACAAAGGAGTGGTCCCAGATGGGAGGGGAGGGGGTCTCAGCCGCCTGACTCCAGGACCTGCAGCCTGGATGGAGTACCACAGCCTGCAGGCCTGCTGCCTAATTCCACTCTCCTCGGCAGGTGCGGCTCTCTCTGTGAGGGAGCAGGCATGGGTGAGCTCGTAGATGCTGAACCCCTGGAGTGCAGGCCAGGGCCAGGGGGTGAGGAGTCTGAGCTGAATGAGCACAGGTGCGTGTGCAGTGATTCACTTCTCTGTGATAAGAGCAACACAAGGCGTGAGGCAAGCAGTCACCCCAGGGCCCCAGGCGTGGGCGGCAATCAGGGGGCTGGGGGGTTGCTGGAACCACTGTGCTTGTCAGCTCGGCCTTAGCAGCCCATTTATCTACTAAGAGCACCCTGGTTCTGCTCTGGTACAACATCCCCTCCCACTTTCAGTCCACACGACACCGCCAGGCCCGTCGCTCCACAGCCTGCCCCAATCGCGGTCCCCACCCCAGCCCATCACTCCCAGCCACAACCACGGGCCATGTGACCCAAGTCAGCCCACGGAGGCCCTCCCCTGGGGCCTTCTGCGGACACAACAGTGAGGACACACGCTGTCTGCGTCTCCAGTCTGAACATCTGGGTGGTGACCTTGGCTGCCAGTTTGGGGGCTTGTCTAGGAACAAAGCCTACAGTGAGGAGACAAGAGAAGAGGAGACCAGCCTGAGTGCACCTGCTCCAGTGGTGTCAGGAAGCACGGAGCTTTTCAGTTCTGTCAATCAAAGCAGGTCCCCTTTTCCTCTGAGCTATTTGAATTAGATTTCTATCACTGGCAGCCCTGAGCCAGTCGTACAGGCTGAGCTGGAAACAGGAAGTGAAGAGAGATGAGAGAATCAGAAAGGCTTGGAGAAAGAAGCCCAGGTGAAGACAAGGAGACCTCATCAGCCTGGCGGGGTCTAGGGACAGCACTAGCCAATCAGCGCAGGCCGGTTGTCGGGGAGGGAGGGGAGGAGGAGGTGGCTGGGAAAAAGGGCAGGGGCAGCCCTGGGACACTCCTGAGCCTGGACCCCTGTCCCGGCTGTGCCCCTACCTGGCCCCTGGCACAGCGCACACCTCCTCTGTAAAGATGGCAAAGCAGGGCGCTGCACAGAGCAGGTGCGCAGTTCTGGAAGCTCCCTCTGGAGGCTGTGAGGAGAGCCCAGAGGAGGCGGGCCCCGGGAGGTGATTAAGGGGGCGGAGACAACAGTCTCAAAAGAGCCCCTGTGGTCTCTTGCCTGACCTGTTCCATCTGGGCAGTCTTTAAAAATTTTCCCTTAAAGGCCTGGAAGAAAAGCAAGTACTTGAGAAGTGGAATAAAAATAGGTAAACATAATAATCATCTCACTTAGGTACAGTGATGTGTGGTGTTGCCGGCCGGCTCACAAACATTAGCGCATCACCGCTGTGAGAGGTGGTTATTATCCACATTGTGTGGATGCGGGAGCTGAAGCTTGCAGCATTGAGGAACTTGGCTGTGACTGTGGCACCATCAGTGCAGGGGCCTGGGCAGAGCAGATCTATAGCACACGCCATCTGGGGGGGCACACCCTGGGAGACCCTAAGGGCTGCCGGCCCCTCCTCCCTCCCTGCAGTTCCGCAGGAGACCACAGCCGAGTCCTCTCCACGCTGCCTCCATGCACCTGTCTCCATGGCCGGCAGTGCCTCCATCTGCCCGGACTCTCCTCCCCACCAGCCTTCTGCTCCCCTCTGCCTGCCAACACACAGCCCTGGTGAGACACCAGGAGGGCAGGTTGGCTGTTCCTGGCTGACTCCAAAGGAAAAGGGAGTTGGGACAGCACTGGCTCCTCCCCAGGAGTCAGCAGAGCCGCATGCCCCGGAGTCTGAGCTGAGCAGCTCAGCTTCCTTTACTTGCATAACTGGACAGCGACCTTCACCCTCACAGGCTCTGTCTGGGCACCAGCGAGTTCTGTAAGATGAGTTCCTAAGGATGTCAGGAGGCCAGCTCTGGGCAGCACTCACTGACTCCCCCAGCAGCAACCCTGGGGAACATGGATCAGTGGACCATCCCCTTAGACAGGGCCAGGGACCCTGAACTTGGAAGAGTTGCAGAGACAGATGGAGGAAGTGGTGAGGCCCTGACTGTGCAGTGAGGGCCCATGCTCCTCAGTGCACCAGGCAAGAACTACGATGGTGAGCACAGCCTACACGTTAGCTTCGCTCCTTCCGAACATTCCCAAGCCAGGGGGAGAGGCACGTGTCCCTACGCCTGGAATGACTTCCGTGCTTTCCAATGAGCAATGGGGAATCCCTGCGTGCCCAGGGGGTACTCAGCACAGGCAGCCTGCTACCCCCAGTGTTCCCCAACCCCACTGCTGCCCACGGGGCGGGATGGGGATGGCGAGGGAGGGCAATCAATGCACCATGTTTTAAAACACTTTACTAATATTTAGAAAGTGGGAAATTCCCATAGATATTCCAATTTCCAGATTACACAGACAATGCCCGCAGACCCGGCCATGTCTGCCCCTGCTGCACCCCACAGCTACGCACCCACCAGGCGCCCCAGACCAGCCCCTGCTCATGTTTGTTTCTGCCAGGAACCACTGAAGTCAAGTGGACGAGAGCTGCCCATGCTTGCATGCATTCTTCAACCTATCCTGGAGGCCCCTCCACTGCCCCCAAACCCACAGTGACTGCCCCCGCGTCAGAACTGCTGTGGCCTCTCAGACAGACGCCACCCAGGAGGGGCATGGGGGAGGGAGGAATGTGCACTTAGATCAAATCAAGGGGAGGCCACCTGCTGGTTGCCTGGCAGGTGGCTGGAATCAGGTTTGTGAGCTGACCACAGCACACAGGCAGCCCTCACAGTCCTATTTCCTCAATAAACAGATTCATTCCTACTGCCCAGATGCAGACTAGACAAACAGGCAATTACTGCTGGTGGCTACGAGAACTCAGGTCAATTCATCGCAACTCTCGAACCAACTGGGGCGCTCGGATGTGTCGAGGACACCCTGGAAGAGTCCTCTGTCACTCGGGGTCAGAGTAGGGGAATGCACTTCAGAGTCTGACTTACAAATCCTTACGCATTCAGCACCAAGATGTCCAGGCCAGGAGGAGCACAAGGCAGTCAGAACGGAGACGCCTGGCCCACCCCCACTCGCAAGACCCTTCCCTCCCTCTCTCCCTCTCCCCTTGCCACAATCCTTCCACCTCTGTGGCAGCATGGAGAGTTAAACAGGCATCATTCTAATGTAAGGGCTCTAGTGGATGAGTCTGAGCTGACAAAACAAGTTCTAGGTGATTTGTCAGTTATCTGGACACAGCCCTGCGGCTCATGGCAAGACAGGAGCCAGGTCCGTGAGATACCCCCGGTTGTGGCCGGTGCTGCAGCTCACTAGGCTAATCCTCCGCCTTGCGGCGCCAGCGCACCGGGTTCTAGTCCCAGTCGGGGCGCCGGATTCTGTCCCAGTTGCCCCTCTTCCAGGCCAGCTCTCTGCTGTGGCCCGGGAGTGCAGTGGAGGATGGCCCAAGTGCTTGGGCCCTGCACCCCATGGGAGACCAGGATAAGAACCTGGCTCCTGCCATTGGATCAGCGCGGTGCGCTGGCCGCAAGGCACCGGCCGCGGCGGCCATTGGAGGGTGAACCAATGGCAAATGAAGACCTTTCTCTCTGTCTCTCTCTCTCTCTCACTGTCCACTCCGCCTGTCAAAAAAAAAAAAAAAAAAAAAAAAAAAGATACTCCAGGTTGTCCCTGACCTGATCTAGCAAACTTCTGCTGGGTTCTTTGGGGATGCCAGACCCTGAGCTAGACAAGGGATACTGAGAAAAATCGGGTGTGGTCCCGATTGGGAGAAGTGCATAGAATATTCTCTTGACAGTGCCTGGTGATATGTACAAGATGGGAGGTGCAAAAGGGAGAACGAAAGTAGTCACCCTTTCTTACAATTTATGGAAAACACTGCAGAAGCTTAAGCAGAGAGTGCCATGATCAGTCATGTAATTGAGTAGATTAGATGTCAAGGAAGCACTGTTCTGTCCATGATATTGTGAGCCGGGCTGTCATACAACCGGCAGCCCCGGCTCCAACTTTGCTTTATTTATTGGAAATCTGTGGTGTGTAATGTGATAGGTTGGCCATAAAAATGTCTCATCACTACACGTGAAATGGCCATGTCTTCTAGCTTTGCATGAAAATGGCAAATTCTGCTTAATGTTCCTGGACTCGCACAGTCTGATCAATTGTATGAGATCCAAATTATAAGGAATAGAAGAGGCAGCGGGAGACAGAACCAGGACACAAGGAGCAAAAGGCTTCTCTCTCCAATGGGAATTCTCTTCCAGATGTGCTCTAGGGATCCAGGTTAGCCACATCAGGGCTACTCCGTGAGGTACCCCCTGGACAGCCCCAGACAGGCCGTGCTGTTAGCCTCAACTCCTCCATCCCTGGACAATTTGTTGTGAGAGGTTGTCCCTTATCCTCGAGCATCACAGGACGCTCAGGACAAGCAATGTACCAGAGGACAAATGGAGGGGTAGGATAGGACCCGAAAACCAAGGCTTTTAAAGACAGCAGGTGCAGGTAGCAAGAGTGGCAGAGACGGCAACTTGGCCACCCAGTGCCATCACGGAGAAGCACAGTACCCAACGCTGGCTATTAATTACCACCACGTGACCCCACTCTGGCTATTAAATACCACCACGTGACCCCACTCTGGCTATTAAATACCGCCACGTGACCCCACCCTAGTGCCTGCAGACTTTGTCCTCAGACGGTGATGCTCTTTGGTGCATTAACATCCGGGTGCATTTCACTGGACCCACTCCCCTACGTGGGCGGGCTGCTGGCCATCACGGAGGCGCCCTGATGCACTCACTGCAGGGATAAGCCAGAGCTTTACGGTAGCTCCTACTCGTCCCATTGGGCTCTCCCCTCCCCTCCCCCACATACACTCACTCTTGCTCCCTCACCTAAGCTGCTGCAGTGATGATGATGATGATGGCAGTGCTGGAGACCCCAGGGTCCACCCACAATAGCCTCTGTGTCCTGAACACTAAGGAACACCTCCCCAGGGAGCCCTCACCTCTGTTTCTTAGAAGCAGCATTCGGTGAGTTTGTCTTGGAAAGGCAGCATGTTTCTGGGGAAAAGCGTTGAAGCCAAACAAAACTGGGCTTAAACTTCGTCTCTGTCAGGTACAAGCTTCAATAACGTTGGGCAACATACTTAGCATCTCTGAACTTCAACACTCTCTAAAATTGAGCAAATGAGGAGGAGCCGGCGCTGTGGCATAGCAGGTAAAGCCACTGCCTGCAGTGCTGGTATCCTGTATGGGCACCGGTTCAAGTCTCAGCTGTTCCACTTCTGATCCAGCTCTCTGCTATGGCCTGGGAAAGCAGCAGAGGATGACCCAAGTCCTTGGGCCCCTGAACCCGTGTGGGAGACCCAGAAGAAGCTCTTGGCTCCTGGCTTTGGATCAGCCCAGCTCTGGCCATTACAGCCATTTGGGGAGTGAAGACCTCTCTTTCTCTCTTGTTGCCTCTGCCTATTTGTAACTCTGCCTTTCAAATAAATAAATAGATCTTCTTTTAAAAAAATTGAGCAAATGAAACCTACTTTGATATATTATTATTAAAATGAGAAAAACACTTGCTCATGAATTCTCTCAGTGAGCATTTGCTGAGAGCCTACAATATCCCAGGCACTGTTCTAGACCCTGTCCAGAGAACAACCCATACACACAGGTTCAAGTTCACACCCAGTCAAGTTCAGATGCTACATGCCAACTGTGGATTAGTAAACAAATAGGCAAGATACCTTGAGATACTGGCTAGTGCTAGCGATGCGACACAGTAAGATATGATGGGGAGCAGCACAACAGTGGCTGGGGAGGTTGCTCTGTGAAGCTGACACTTAGTGGGAACCTCACTGATGAGCAGCAGCCAGCCACGGAAGACAGAAAGGAAGCCACCCAGCCAAGGGGCTGTGAGGGAACAAGCACGCTCTGTAAAAGGGCCAGAAAGACGCTCCGCACATGCTGGAGAGTGCAGAGAGCGGGAGCAGGAGGAGCAGAGAGGGCCAGGGTCAGAGCACGGGGGGACCTCTGTGCCTTGGGACCATGCTTGGGCTTGATTCCCGGGGGGCTCTGAGTTGGAGCTGAGGGAAGATTACCTTGCTGTCTTGGAATGGGAGAGAAGGAGCTTGGGAGCAGAGATGCCCACTGGTTAGGAGGCAAAGATGATGGGGGCTAGGACCAGGTGGTGGGGGTGGAGAGACAGGACACACACAGGAGCATGCGGAGCCAAGGGGTCTGTGTGTAGATGGGATGAGGGTCCCAGGGGCAAGGGAGAGATTAGAGAGGTCCCTCGGAGCAGGTGTTGGGAATGATAGTTAAGATGCCACTTGGGACGTCTGGGTTTGAGTCCTGACTGCTTCTGGCTTCAAGTTCTCACTAATGCTACTCTGGGTGGCAGCAGGTGATGGCTTACCTGCCACCTGCATCAGAGACCTGGACTGAGTTCCCAGCTCCTGGCTTCAGCCTGGCCCAGCCCTGTCCATTGTGCGCATTTGGGGAGTGAACTAGTGGAGGGGAGCTCGCTCTCCATCCCTGTCTCAATCTCTCTCTCTCTCTCTCTCTCTCTCTCTCTGCTTTTCAAATTAATTAATTAATTAAAGAGGACCCTAGCCTGAGGCTGGAAGAACCAGATTACAATGCCATTTTCAGTGGAGTAAAGACCAGACAGGTGCAGTTCTGCATTGGACATGCTCTGGCTGGGCGGCCCAATGGAGAGACCCAGGGACAGAGGGAAATCATGTGTTTGCAGGGAGTGGAGAGACTGGGCTGGGAATGTGGAAGTCATCAGTGTCTAGAAAGTCCCAGGATTGGTTGAGCTCACACAGGGAGCCTTGGAAATGCAAACCACGGGGCAGTCAATAAAGAAAGCAATAATAATGATCGTAAATAATAAATAATGAATACAACCGTTCTTGTTGTAATGGCGAGGGGGCACACCAGCAACCCAGCATCTGCTTGATGTGTCCCTGGAAACCTAACGCACTGTGAACACAGGACTCGGGGAACTCCAGAACTTTCCGGCAGGCTGGAAACTCTACCTGCCACGCTCCTCATTCCCTTAGTCCAGCTGCTCCCCAAGCCTGGAGAATCAGCCAAATGGACACATTTATTGCACCGATTATGGGAGGGGCCCACCTGCCTCGACGCAGGGCACACGTGCAGTAAAGGCAAGGCGGGAGCCAGGCAATAAATGAGACGGGGCCTCCTCGTTGGCCCTGAGCTGCAATCACCTCCGAGTTCGGCTCAGCTTCCGGAGCTGCAGCTGCCTTAAAAGTCCTTATCTGATTCCTGTTTTTGTAACAAGGTCTTTCTCTGGTCCCTCTCTGGCCTGAGCTTCTCTCATGGCAGCAGCGTTACTAAGCGGAAGCCTTTCTCACTGTGCGGTAACCCATATGAAGGCTCCTGGACCACCCATCCCGGGGCCTGGGGTTGGGGGCGAGTGGCCAGAGAGGCAGACACCTGCCCGCTGTGATGACCCAGCTGAGGCTGGGAAGAAAGCCAAGCATCATGGAAACAAACTGCTTAATTCTACGGGCCTCAGTTTCCCCGCACAGCAGAAAAGCAGAGATAAGGGTAGGAGGGAGAGGATCCTAACTGCGTCCTCTGTCCTGGAACGCAGCGGTCGATAGTGCATTTAATCCTCTGTCACCATGGTGCTGAGGCAATGCTCAGTCTGTGGCTGGGGTTTTCTGGGGCTGGCTTGTCCTGGAGTGTCACGGTCTGGGGCAGCATTCGACGATGGCCGTCTCCATCCAAGCTGTAGCAGGACTCTGAACTTGCTGTGCTTACCTGAGTCCCTGCACAGAGGTCTGGGTCCTCCTGGCCTTCCTAGGGGGACAGCCCAGAGCACTCCTCAGCTGACCCCAGGGGAACTCGGATGTGCAAGCTGGGGATGACCTGTGCTTTGCTCTGCTCCCTGAGCCAGGGGTGGGGCCTCCTCTTCTTGCAGGTGTTCTGACACAACAGTGGGCAGACTGGGAATCCTGGTTTCCTCCTATCCTCTCCCTGGTCCTGTGAACTCTGCCCTGGGTAGCTCCTTGCTCTGACGGGACGACCTCGGATGCTGATCTTCAGGTCTGGATGTGCAAGCCTCACTCTGGATTACTGGCCCTCAGACAGGCCAGTGCTCATCCCATCTCCACAGCTCCTGCAGCTGGCCCATCTACGGCAGCCATCCGAGAACAAACTCAAGCAGTGAAACTGTCCTCAATGGCCTGGTGTGCTCTTTCTGCTTACCTAATCTGCCTATATCCTCTGTAAAACGCACGGACGCCCACAGTCCTGCAATGGCTCAAGGACACCCTTGTACTTGTGCCCTGTGAGTTAAGTGGATGCTTGCCCAGAGTCCGCCGTGTCTGCCCCCACACCTGTTTGCCAGCTGCACTTGTTATTATACATACTTAAGTAAATATTAATAAGCTCATGGAGTACGAATGGGAGAAGAAAGAGCGATTGCCCTATAACAACTGAATGCTTTGGAAAGGCACGACAAGTGCAAGTTGCTTAAAAATGCTCTCCCTTTTTCAGATAGGGTAAGAGAACGCTGAAAGATCAGATATAAAACATCATTCAAAATCTGGTAAATTCTGCATTCAAATTGCTTTAGAGTTTCAGAGTTCTCGCTCCATGGAGAGAAGCGAGAGGTAGAAACTGTAGAGGATGGGGCCAGTGCCGTGGCTCACTAGGCTAATCTTCTACCTGCGGCTCCGGGTTCTAGTCCCAGTTGGGGCGCTGGATTCTGTCCTGGTTGCTCCTCTTCCAGTCCAGCTCTCTGCTGTGGCCCGGGAGTGCAGTGGAGGATGGCCCAGGTGCTTGGGCCCTGCACCCACATGGGAGACCAGGAGGAAGCACCTGGCTCCTGGCTTCGGATCAATGCAGCACGCCAGCCATAGTGGCCATTTGGGGAATGAACCAATGGAAGGAAGACCTTTCTCTCTGTCTCTCTCTCTCACTATCTAACTCTGCCTGTCAAAAAGAAAAAAAGAAAAAAAAAGGAAATTGTACAGGATGGACTTCAAACAGCAGGAGTAGAATGGCCTCCATGCACAGAGCCGGCCCAGAAAGTCACAGGCCCTTGACCTCAGCGCATGGCTCAGGAGTGGGCATCAGCTTGATTCTTGTTATTATTTCCCACTGCATTCTCCCTGAAGGGCTGTCGTCCCAAGCAGCCATCTTGGTGACATCATGTAGAGTGTGCTGAGAATGGCGTCCCCCAGAGACAGCAGCCAACAGAAGGAGAGAAGAAGCAGATCCACGGCACCGGTCTTACCCTCCTGGCAAATCCTCTGCTGTTGAAGCCAAGCTGGGTTAGGATTTCCATTCCCTGCCAGGCTGTTTCTCCTCTAAGAATGCCCTTGCACTGTTCTTGTTCCCATTCCTTCTCCTCCTCCTCTTCTCCCCCTTCTCCTGTTCCTCCTCCATCACCACCATCGTCATCTCCAAAGCTACCCCCATGTTACACATCCGATCCTTTCAATAACGCTGTGAAAAGCATCCCTATGAAGAAACGGAGGCACTGAGTTGTCAGGTGATTTGCCCAAGGCCATGCAACTTGAAAGAGGCGGAGTCAGGATTCAGACCTGCCATACTCAGCCCTCAGGTAAGGGCTCCCAAACCCTGCAGGCCCACGGCCCCTAGGCCAAGAGCAGCTGCCCTGTAGCATTTGCTGACTGTGGGCACAGCACAGCAGCAAGGCCCAGGCTGTGGATGTGTCGTGTGTCCATCCACAGGCTCCCTTTGATGCAGATACAAACATCCATTATTGGCATGAGGGTGTAAAGTCCAACTGTCTACCCATCCGGATTCTCCACTGAATGGTAAACCACTTGCAGCCAAGAATGGGTTTCACTCTTATGTGCATCTCCACAGCCTGGCATGCAGTAGGTGTTCAATAAATGCCCACGGAAGCAAAGGCAGCCGTGAGGCCCATACTGCTCAAGCCGCCAGGATCTCTGCCCCCTCAGCAACCAGCTCCTCCAGGGACTCGCCCTGATGTGTCTGGAGGCTAAGACCTCACCTTCCGCATCCCTGGGAAACAGGAAACACTCCCCACCACGGTCCCCATAACTTCCGCCATCATTGGCATCATTGCACCTTGCAGCCACAACCCACGGGGCAGTTTATTTTCCCTAAGAGAGTGGCAGTCGTGAGGATAAATGACCGCCCAGTGGGCAGTGGGGCCTCCGCCTGTGGCCTCAGGGTCCGAACAGCGGAGCTTCATGCACCGGTGATTCACTGATGAAAAATGGGAAGAGGCTCCCTCCGTTATGCTTTTTAAGTTAAAATATAACTCTTTGTTAGAGCTGCCAAGCCAGAGGTCCTAAGCAGCATTAATCATGTCCACGCTTAAAAATCTGATACATAATTTAAGAACAAGAGGCAAAGAAAGATAAGCACTTAAGTACAATTTGGTATCTTTTCATTAAACCTTAAGTCATCCATCAGCAACTCATCTAACCCCAGTTTCCTCTATGGCTGCTGCAGGCTCAAGCCACACCTCTCCTTCCACTCTGGGTCTTCAAGCCCTGTCCTCAGAGTGTACCCTCCACGGTCTCCGGCCTCTGCCCAGCTCCTGTGCCTTGGCAGGCTGAAGGCACTGCTGATGTCAGGGCCCAGGGAAGGGGGATCTAGCAACCCCACCCCACACCAGAAGCCCTGGGAGACCTACCTGCTCGCCCTTAAGCCTCCATCTCACATTCCCAGCTTGGTCCCAATGGGGAGGGACCTGGTGCAGCACCCTCGAGATGAGCATTCGCCAAATTCAGCCCTCCCATCACTGACCTGCTTGCTCTACAAAGATTTCATGTATTCCTTCTAGCGAGCTAGTCACCACCTTTTACTTCTGGATGTTTAAGTCAAAATCTTGAAGTCAGTCCCGAGGTGGAGGTTAACTCCTTAGGGGACCAGGAATGGGAGGGCTGGGGGAGAAACAGAAAGGGAACGGCCACCCCCATCAGCAAGTAAGAGGCAAATGCACACTCTGAATTCAGTGAGGCTCTTTCCCCCACCCCCAGAATGAAGCTGGGGTCACACCTGTCTTCCCATCTCTGCTGGCGAGCGGCTCCCTCCTTCCCGAGGCCACGTGCCCTTCGCCTCCCCTTCGACTGTCTGCTGCTTTTATCCAGACCCTGCGGTGCTCCCAGGGGCTTCGGCAGCAGCTTCCCACCTGGATCCCACTAGGCTGCTCTCTACTCCGCATGCACGGGCCCCACTGGGATTGCACCCCAGACGCTGTCTGTTTGTCTCTGTCATTGAGCAGTGGGCGTAGGGTGAAACACAGGCAGAAAATGAACAGCAAAGTAAGAAACTTGGGAAGGCATCCACAGAGGGTGCTTTTGGAGGGAGATTTACCACCGCTGGCCACTAAGGTCAACCACACCAGTCGGAAGTACACACAGGGCCAATGAAGGAACGTACCCACACGGGGTTCACTGGCCCCATGATAGAGGAGGTGATAACTTCTCAGAGGCAGCTAGGAGCCAGAGCGTGAGCCTACGGTGAGGGTCTTGACCATGTCTAGCCTGCACCACCAACAGGGACTGGTTGCCCTGCGAGGATCTAGCTGAACCCTAACCCCCCAGCTGCCTCTGATCTTGGAAACTTGGAAAACGTCAGCATGGGCTTTGGAGTGGACAGAGCCTTCCCCACCTCTACCCTCCATTATCCTCCTACCCTCACTCCCTCAAGACTTGGTCCCAGGATGCCACGATACACAGAGCTTAGTTGCCAGGTACAAGCAGCAGGCAGTGGGCCCTGGGCAGGAGAGGACTGAGCACTGCCTGTGGGCAGCTCTGCTGAGCCCTGCGTGCTCTGAAACCCAGCCCTGAAAGCAAAAACCCTTTCTGGTCCAGCTCAGGTTGGTCCACGCCTTGCTGGTTCTTTCTCTGTCACATGGGATCCCAAAAGAGTTCAACGTGGCGTCATTGTCACCACACTACCCACACCACATCTACAGAGAGTTACGGATAAAGAGCGGAAGCAGAGGCAGACTTCAGCTGCCCGCCCACGGCTTTCCCAACCACTGTCAGGGCTGAGCTCCCCTAGGACTCGGGCAGGTGGCCCCTGCTCACCCTCCACGCTAGCGTGGGACTGCCAATGGCTCTGCCTGAGCTCAGGGTAACCCACTAGCCACCTGCTCAGAGATTCCTTATTGCTAGCAGGTCCCAGTGAAAAGTCTCCTCCCAACCTCCACCAGGTAACACAGTCTCCCCACCCTTTTGATGCATATATTAGGCTGAACCATAGGAAATTGCCAGCAAGAAACTGTTTCGACCTTTGAAAAGACCAACTTCGTATGGCTGAACCTTCTACAAGCAAATATGAATACAAAGTCTAATTCTTCTGCTTTTCATCCAAGCGTTAACATATCAGACTCTCTGCATCTTTTGTGTCTTGTCCTTGTTTAACTTAATACATCTTGGCAATATTTCTAAGTCAGGTCATTGAGGACGTCTCTTTCTTTCTGTCTTCTTTTTCAACAGCTGCAGAGTTTTCTTCCATTGTGTGGCTGTTCCATTAGTTACTGAACCAGTTCTGTAATGATCGACACGTGGGCTGGTTCCAATCTCTTGTCATTACAAACAACGCTGTGAGGCCTATCTTGAAGGTTATGTTGCACAAGTGTGAGAGTATCTGGAAGATAAATTCCTAGAAATGCAACAGCAACGGGTGTGTACATCCCTGCGAATGTGATGGATATCGCCTAAAAGCGCACGTTACGAATGGAGCTCAGTCACACTCCCACGCGAGATGCAGGAGAGTTCCCAGCTCAGGGATTCTCGCTATTTTCCTGTAGATCAGGGTTTTCCAAAGTGCAGGTCGTGACTCATCACTGGGTCATGAAATCAATGTTGTGGTTGTAGTTAGTATTTTTTAAGGAAATACGATAGTCTATGACAGTGTTAAGGTAGAATAAGATCGAACACACAAGACTGAAGTGCATGTTTGGGGAACTTCTGCTTCAGATATATAGATAGAAAAAACTCATTCTCTGTCTCTCTTCTCTCTCTCTCTCTCTCACACACACACACAGAGATGTGCAAGACAGGATCAGGATATACACAGATAGTCACAGACTCATAAGGATTTGACAAACTCTTTCTACTTTCCAAGGGTGCCACAGTGTACTGATGCAACCATCCTGTATTTTCCATGTTTAGGCAGGATTCAATACATTCCATGAGATGGTCAATGACTTCCTTATAACCTAGGCATTGTGTTGATGATGCTGCCCAACTGTAGGCCAATGTACAAGAGACCTGAGCCTGGCTAGGGTAGGCTGGGCTGGCTGGAATGTTCAGCAGGTGTGGTACATTGCTTGCATTTCAGTCTGGATAGTTTCACTGAGACATGACCCCAGGTCAGCCGAGGAACAACTCTGTGTTGCTGCAGGTCATGGTCAAATGTTTCGAAAGTCAGTTTTAGATCTTGAACCTCTTCAAGAACCTCTTCAGAAAGTCTTCATAGGAAACTCGCCCACACATAACAGCTCAGTCCTTGAGCTCGTGAAGGCCCATGCATGAACCCCGAGTCTAGCGTGTGTCCTGGGCCGTGGCTGTGAGCCACTCCGGGCCGGGTCAAGGATGACTTCTCACCCCTACGCAGCCCAGGCTGCCAGGGAGCGGGCACTGCACCTCCATCTGCTGTGCTGCAGGAATGCACACCCAGCGTCTCCCTCTGACAGCGCCTTCCCCCCTCCGTCCACAGCCATGACAGCTAGGTTCTCCACTGAAAGCAGGTGGAGAGAACATGAAGAGGTTTGAGAGACACCAGTTAACACCTCCCTCCTTCAAGTTCACTGATTAGTTTTTGACTCTGAGCCTGTTGCTCAGCAGAGAAACACAGCCCTTAGAGAAGGAAGGGAGAGAGGGGGAGGGGAACAGGGAGAGGGGATTGTCGGTCAGGCCTGAGACAGGTGGGAAAAGGCCAGGCCAGGAGGGGAGGCGCTGCGACGCTGTGGGCAGGACTGCGCATGCGCACGGTCTTCAAACAAAGGCCAGAGAAGGAGGCTGGCGCTACTGAGAAGCGAACAGGGCCGGCCAGCTGACAAAGCGAAGCACCTGCCCCAGTGCTGGGCAGAAGCCCGCTGGCCTTGGGAGCCCTCTCCTGACGCGAGGACGGCTGAGCACGAGTCAGAGCCTCCAGAACAGGGCATGGAAAGAAGGGAGGGAAAGGCAACCTCACACAAAAGCCACCAACGGCAGCTGTGCGCTCCAGAGGGGCAGGTGGAGGCCAACTACAAAGAAGCCGTGCTGGGGAGCAGCGTTGCCAGGGAGCCAGCATCCCCGCTGTTGGCGAGAGCACAGAAGGGGCGGCGCGACTTCCCCAAGAGACAGCCTCTGCCCTGACACCAGCAGGGACGCCAGGATTGCCCCAGACACTGTCCCCCAGCCCACGTCCCCGCCCCAGCCTCCCAGGTGCACGCTGGCGGGCGGCTGGAAAGGGCTGTCACCCATCTCACCTCCTGTGGTAATCCCCCCAGGCGTGGGCTGCCGGACACGGGGGACCCCGTTTCCCCGGCCCGGCTTTACGTGTGAAACCGACGTGAAGCTGCCACATGGGACAAGGCGGAGCCCAGTTTCCACGGGCGACAGCACACCTTTCCTCGTGTTCCCAGGCTCTGTGGGGCAGGAGCACATCTGGAGTGCTAAAGGCTCGCTCCAGACGCCTGCAGGAGCAGCCCCTGCTCTGGGGACTCAAGGCGACTTAAAAATAAAGAAATAAAGAGCCCGTTGAGCCTTCGAGAAGCCTGCCCGGGGATCGATTCTCCTTTTACCTAATTTCTTCCTTCTTTTGTTCCTGGTGGCGTTTGCTGCCACTTAAGAGCCTTGGGTTTAAACGACAAATGCGCAAGAGTTATTGATTTTCTCTGAAGAACCTGCCTGCTAGTGAAGCGAGGCTGCACCAGGTAGCCGGGGCCCCGGGTCACAGCCGGTCGCCACCTCGTGGTTCCAGCCTCGCCAGGTGGGGCGTGCTGCACAGAGACTCCAGGGGCTCTTGTACACCAACACATTTTCCCTCCCAAAATACAACTCTTCTCTAGAAGGGGAGAAGATAAACATCTAACAGTTCAAGAGTTGCTGACTCATGACAAATTGGTATCAAGGTGGATGATGGAAAGGTAAGGGTCCATTCCTATGCTGAGAAAAACCCTGCAGCTTATGAACATGTAAATAAACCTTATTAACTTGAACCCTGGCTTCTTCAAAGAAATTGAGGTGCTGCATACCTGAGGAATTGCAATAAGATGTCAGAGACCAACTAAGGCAGACCTGGCCGGCGCCGCGGCTCACTAGGCTAATCCTCCGCCTTGCGGCGCCGGCACACCGGGTTCTAGTCCCGGTCGGGGCGCCAGATTCTGTCCCGGTTGCCCCTCTTCCAGGCCAGCTCTCTGCTGTGGCCAGGGAGTGCAGTGGAGGATGGCCCAAGCACTTGGGCCCTGCACCCCATGGGAGACCAGGAGAAGCACCTGGCTTCTGCCTTCGGATCAGCGCGGTGCGCCGGCCGCAGCACGCCAGCCGCGGTGGCCATTGGAGGGTGAACCAACGGCTGTCCACTCACATTTGTCCACTCTGCCTGTCAAAAAAATTTAAAAAAATTTTTAAAAAAAAGGCAGACCCAGCCAGAGGAATAAAGTCGAGAGGAGGGGCACGGCCAAGGACACCTTGCAGGAAAGGTCTCTATGACTTCCCGTCATTGGCCAGTTACCGGAAGTCCGGAGTGGCTGAGCCCAGAGGCATGCCAGGAGAGGAGAGGAGGCAAGAAGCAGGGAGCCCAGGCGGCACGAGGCCATGTCTGCCAGCCGCTGTCCAGGTGCCCCTGGAGCAAAGCCACACAGAGTCATTCTCGGAGAAGCCACAACCACCAAGGGTGACTCCAAGTCCTTCAGGCCAAAGGGAAGGAAAACGGCACCCACAAATGCCCACATGGCTTTGAGTTGGGTACGGCACGAGCAGCCCCACGTGTGAGCCGCAGAACAGCCCTGCTGGCTCCGTCTGCAGCTGGAACCAGCTGTGGGCACCTGCTGCTCCAGGAAGAGGAACAAGGAGGCCACCCACTGAGCTGCGGAGTTGAAGGATCAGCAAGACGAGGTCCTGGTCCCGGGACCCAGATCCAGCCTTCGCTTTCCTAATCTCGGACCCAGTGGTCACAGCAGTGCCTCCAGCCGTCCCTCTGAGCCACGACCAAGGCTGCTGCTCCCAGCCCCTGGGCCGTATCGGCTTGCTGCTTGTCGGTAGCATTTTAATTAGTGCTTTATTTTAATTGATGATATATTTTAATTGGTGTTTCGATTTAATTAAAGTTTTATTTTAATTGAGTGGGGGGGGGGGTTCTTTTTTAGCTCACAAAGCCTGAACAACGACAACAACAAAAAAAGCTGCTCGAGAAAAACAAATCCATGAACACACAGGCCTGTATCCCCAGGGATCAACCGTGGTGGAGACGGGTGCAGGCCTGCGTGGGGCTCTGGGGAGACAGGCTACAGACATCCGTGCAGCATATAGCCCTGACGTGCTGGGCCCAACTCAGAGCGCTCCTTCTCCCTCCTCACCCCCTCCACCCGGTGGGCTCCAAGTCCACACCAATGCTCCCGCCCCTAGTGAGCTCCCCTCAGTCCAGGCAGTTTTGCCGTGGGCTTTACCATGCTCTGTGCTAGACCAAGGCCAAGGCCAAGCCCTGGATTGCTTGCTTTCTGCAGCATCCCTCCCTGTCCTATGATGCTCGGGGCAGGAGGGATGTGAGGGGGCTCAGAGCGGAGCTGAGTGCTTGCAAGACCCAGGCCCAGGCAGATGTTCCGAAAACCCCCTGTGGAGCAGACCCCACTCCCACACCTGCCTCCGGAGCTCATGTTTCTGGGTTCCTGCTCACCCCTCGGAAATGGATCCCCAGCATGAGCCTGGGCCGAAGCCCAAGGATGCTGAGACACCCGCTGCTCTTCGCGCTCCCCACTGCCAAACACATTCCCCCCTCTTTGGGGTGTGATCGCCGCCCCCCACTTCCCTGTCCTGCCCAGCTCTGTCTTTCCCCCTAATTCTTCCACACGCTTCTCCCGCAGGGCAGCTTGGAAGCCCGCATGGTTCTCCTCAAGTCCATGTGTCTTCTGCTAGCTGGCCCTGCGAATTCCGCTTCTGGTTTGGGTAAGTCTCTGGGGGGGTCAACTGACTCCCCAGCTGACGCCCGCATGATATGGGCTCAGCCTCACTGCACCCAGAACACCAGAACACGCTTGCCAAGCTTGTCTCCTCACCAACCAGCAGGGTCCTGGCCCCTCCCTGCGGGCCAGGCCGCAGCCACATCTGAGGCACCCTGCTTTCTCCTGGAACGCCCCGCCCACTGACAGCCCTGCCTCGTTAGTGCTCGATGGTCACTTCATTTCTCCTGCTCCCGGGGCTCCTGCTGCCTCTCGGGGACGCGGTCTGCACGGATGTGCTACCCCTGCGCCATTCCTCACTGTGCCCGCTCCCCTTGGCCCTGGGATGCTAATATGTGCCCTGCACCGCCCCTGGCATTCTAGGGGCTGGATTTCCTTCCTTCTTCCCCACACTCGTCCCACATCCCTGCCAACACCAAACACAACAGGTAGCAAACACATGCAAATCAAGCAGTGAGCCCTACTTGGTGCCTATTAAACCTGGGGGTGAGCTCAGGTGAAGGGGGGTGCAATGGCTACTGAGGGGGCCGCTCAGAGTGACAGTACTGAGAAACCGTGTGAAAGCATGGAGCTGCATCTTCTGCTGGCACCAGGTGTGTTGGTACAGGCAGTGGAGACCGTCCCTGGCCACCCCGAGGCCTGCACCAGGCTGGAGAGCCACACGGCTTCTTCATACGTCTCTGACCAGCCCAGGCGCAGATGGCCCCTTTCTCTGGCTGGCGACCAGAGGAAGCAGTTGGTGTACACTTCGATGCCAGAGAACATGAGCCCTTCGCGTCTCTAACACTTGAGCTGTTAACATGGGGTGAGGCAAGAGGCTCCCAGGACAGGATGCTTATGGGAAGGAGGCTGGCTGCGGGCAGGGGGCAGTCAGCAAATCCCAGTGACCCCTTCTCTTGTGTGTATGTATATTGTATATGTGTGCATGTGCATGTGTGTGCATGTATGTGTGTGTACACATGTGTACACACAAGGCTATCTACCTGTGGTCTTTTCTTAAGAGTTCAGTTTTAGTTCCCTAAATGGGCATATGACGCATGCAACCCTGCACTTTCAACAGCTATAAAAGTGCTCAAAAATTAACTCACTCTTCAGAATTTACCAAGAGGGGAAAAAAACCTAATATGAAAAAAAAAGCTAACTAGATGATATACTTATTCCTAGTTTCACAAAACAGGGGAATAGTTAAATATTATACAGCCACTTGATGGGCGATTACAAAGCCATCGAAAAATGAAAATTATAGATATTATGTAAAGCAAGGAAAATATTAACAGTAAAATGATGAAGGGAAAAAAGCAAGATATCAAATTATGATTGCAGCTCTAAATCTGTATGGAAATTTACACAATTTATGGAAGAGAAGTCATCAAAATGAATCTAGCAATTTTGTAACCGAAGTCATTATTTTTAAAAGGGGAAAACTTAAAAAAAAACACCTGTTAATTGAAGGGATGATGGCTCCTGGGGAGAAGAAACGCCACTTCTAACAGTGGGGCTGGGGACTGAGGTCTTGATGCTTCCCCCAGGGAAGATGCCACAAAAAGCCCTGTGGCCAGTCAGCCACTGCAGGTGCTGGGAGAAGGTTTGGTGGGTCTTAGCCAGGGGCTGGGGATGCCAGGCCCCACAGGGCAGCACCCTGGGATGGACCCTGTGAAGGTCCCAGGACAGAGCCCATGCCTGCTACACACCTTGACCAGAAAGGGCTGGAACAGTCTGGAAATATCCTGCCACTTCCAAGGTAACATCCAGCAGGAGGGCTGGGGCCAGGTGAGCTTCCCTTCAGCCTCCTGGCTAACCCCACGCAGGGCCATGTTTGAGAAGAGCCCTTCTCTGCTTGTTGGCGGAGCAAGCAGAGGGGAAGGACAGTGGCTAATACGATACATCCCGGCCAGGCTCAGGGCCGAGATCACTGAGAAGAAGAGGGGCAGGAGAAGGCAAGGACAGGTCCAGAGAGCCTGGCCACCTCTCAGAGGTCCATGGGGAAAGGGAAAGGCCCTCGGAGGACAGCTCTCCTGTCATGGCCCCTGGCTCACCCGTCTCAGCTCACATGGGCCACCTCTCGGGCAGGGAGGCCCCGGCAGGTGCACTTGTGCTGCAGAGCCAGCCAGTCCCACCCCAGGGCTTCCCACTCATTCCGTGGGAAGGGGCCCACTGCTTTCAGTGCATGCCTCCTGAGCCTTGGGGACCACGGCTGGCGAGTCGGTGGCTGGTCCCAGCTCCAGCTCTGTGGCAGGCTCCAGGGTCGTCTCCCTGACCCCTGCACTGCCTCAGTTCCCCCAGCAGCTGGAGGAGTGGACCATCCCAGCCTTCAGGGCCCTGCTCATGGCACCGTCTGTCTTCTGCGCTGTTGTTGCCAGCAGCCCTTCCAGAGCCAGACTTCTCCTGTGCCCCTTCCTGCGAATGATTTTTGGGGTCAGGTTACACAAGCTCCAGGCTGCTTAACTGACACTGGGGTTGCCTGTGGGCTGCTGATAGGAACAGATTTTAAATCATCGCTTGCCGTGTTGAGTGCAAACACACCATCCCTCCCGTGCCTGACGACGCTCGCCATCAGTGAAGCCCCGTGGTTAGCAGATGTGCAACAGTAATTACCTGGACATCAGACGCTTACTCCCAGTTTAATTACTCCGCCATGGCAGCCTGTGTACCCCATCATGCACCACTATGAGTGCTCACAGAGACACACAAAGCATCGCTATGGATTCTGACCAGGTAGGGGACCAGGGGACCACCTGCAGTGGGAATGGGACAGGCTTTCAGGTTCTAAGCCAGGAGTGTGTGTCACCCCAATCTACAGGGACATCCTGAGGTGACACCCATAACGCTGATGATGTACATGGAACATCAAGCTTGAGAAAGAGTCATCAGCCAGCAGCAGTTCTTAAGAATTAGATGTGTGTGGCTGGTGGCACAGGTGGTGGTGGGGAGGGGACAGAGAGACACAAGTTCAAGCCTCTAGCTGCCAGGAAGCCTGCTCAGTTTGGTGTCATCTTTCAGGAAACTGCCCCAGGCCAGCTCAGCCCCACAGCTTGTAACAGGGGCACTGACACCTGCTCTAACAACATTCACCAAGGATGGCAATGTGTTGCTTTCAAATGAAATTAGTGCCTATCCAGGTAGCCAAAAGGTCTGTGCTGCCCCACCAGACACTCTGGCTCCCGACTGGTCAGCAGCATGCAGATCCCCTGTATCCAACAAGCACAGGGTATTAATAATAGAGTTAGAATATTTAGGGCACTGGGCTCTGCCTTCACCTTCACCCTGGGTGAAACCCAGACACTCCTGGTATGAGATGCAGGCATTCCAAGCAGCATTTTAACTCAGGCCAAATGACTGCCCATTTTAAGTTTATTTTTAATTGACACATAATAATATTTATGGGCTATGGTGTGCTGCTTCAATATGTGTATGTATTGTGCTATAATCAAATTATACTAATTAACAAGTCATTACCTTAAACATTTATCATTTCTCTTTGTGCTGACAACATTCAAACTCCCCTCATCTAGCTATTTTGAAGCACACAATACATTGCTGTTAACTGTAGTCACCCTACAGAACCCCAGGTCCACTCTTCCCAACTGCAACACTGTAACTAGCACTCAGCGCCTCCCCATCTCCCTGCCCCCAGCCTCTCATAATCACTCCTCTTCTGCTCTGATTTCTACTGAGACCACTTTTCTTAGATTCCAGCTGTCGATGAGATCATGCAGTATCTATCTTTCTGTACCTGGCTTATTTCACTAACATAATATCCTCCAAGGTTCATCCAAGTTGTTGTAAATGTCAGAATATCATCCTTTTTCTATGGTGGAGGTATCCTATGTTCATGGATTAGAAGAATAAATATTGTGAAAATATCCATTCCACTCAAGCTATAGATTCAGTGCAATTCCCATCAAAGTATGAATGGTATTTTAGAATAAGCCAGCCTAGGCCGGCGCCCTGGCTCAATAAGCTAATCCTCTGCCTAGAGGCGCTGGCACACTGGGTTCTAGTCCCAGTCGGGATGCCAGATTCTGTCCCAGTTGCCCCTCTTCCAGGCCAGCTCTCTGCAATGGCCCAGGAATGCAGTGGAGGATGGCCCAAGTCCTTGGGCCCTGCACCCCATGGGAGACCAGGATAAGCACCTGGCTCCTGCCTTCAGATCAGCGTGGTGCACTGGTCGCAGCAGCTGCAGCGGAGGGTGAACCAACAGCAAAGGAAGACCTTTCTCTCTGTCTCTCTCTCTCTCACTGTCCACTCTGCCTGTCAAAAAAAAAAAACACCATAGGCCAGCCTAAAAATTTGTGCTAAGCCACAAAAGACCCCAAATAGCCACATAAATATTGAGTAAAATAGCCTTCCTTCCTCACATGCATTGTATGTGATAGAAATTCAGAGTTAAGTAAGAGTTACAAAAAAATACAACCTCCTTTTCTTAGAAGCTTCTTTCTTGCCTCAAGCACAAGAAATACCATGCAGATCACATAAGTCCTTTTAAATGTTGTCACCTTATTATTTAAAGTAAAAAGGTGAGATTAATTTCAATGACTTACTTATCTCAATATATCCAAAGAATAACCATAAAATAAATATAAAAATTATGAGATATCATTTCCTCACATACAAAGCTGGGTGCGTTTTACACATTCGGCACCTGTCTGAGTTAACAGCAGACTCATTTCAATTGCTCGGTAGCTACATGTGCCTAGTGGCTACCGTGTCAGACAAGACAGACCCAAAATGTGATTTCTTGCTCCTCAGCCCCTGGCTCTATCGGTGGCAGACAAAATTAAAGTATAAAGTTAAAGGAAAGTTAATTTCCTCCAGTTTAGAAGACTCTTTTTTCAGTTATATTCAGGCTCACCTGCCCTCCAACCTTGAGTTGAGTTGATGCAGGGGATGCTGAGCCCCCCTCGTGGTGGGGGCGTGACAGGTGGCTGCCTGCTCTTGCTCTCACACACTGGGTCCGGAGCCTGCCCGCGGTGGGAAGGCCAAACTGTCTGGTCCAGCAGGCTCACCCCCACTCCTGAGCACCCACTCCAGGCCAGTCCCAGCTCCTGGTGACCTGTACACACCCACGCCCCTAAGCCCGCCTAGGTGTCTACCCCCACCTCAAGGTGTAGGGGTGCTGGGGCACAGGCCCTCTGGTGCACCTTTGCCTTCCTCTCCTGCCAGGAACCATGAGCACACACAGACACGTGTCCATGCTCCACATTTGCATTCCTGTGTGGGCCCAGGAGCCTGTCGATTAACAGTGCTGTCTCTAGGCAGGCCCCCCGACATGGCTCCCTCCTGCACCCATGGGTGCTGTACACAGCCTCAAGTAACTGACTTCACTCTTCTCTTCTACCCTTCCACCATCTGTGAGACAGGTGTCACCCATCACCACACCGGCTGCTCTGTGCAGCCGGTGATGAACACACAGTAAAACCCTGGCAGGAGCGCCCGGCGCCAGCTCAGGTCTCAACAGCAGGAGTCCTTCCAGGGCAGCAGAAGCTCCTCGAGGCCTTCCCTGCCTTGCAGTCTGTCCCTTCCCCCTCTGCCCACGACACCACTGGGGCAAACCAGCCTCGAGAGCTACCAGCAGGCATTCCTCAGACATCACACACACACCCTCTTACAGTTAGGACTCGCCAGGTACAGCCCCGTGTGTCACCAGGAGACACTGCGGCTTGCAGAATTGCCTTTGCTAAGATGAATGGTGGGTATTCAGCTGGTGCCTATTCTTGGATCTTGCTCACTGCCCATTCTGTCCATGGGTTCTACAGGGGGCATTTCTCCCAGTCTGTGTGAAACAGTGGGTCCCTCTGGCCTTCTCCCAGGGTGTCTGGAATGCTCTCGGGACCTGAGGCAGCCTACGGGGGGCAGTGCCTCACCCCAGTCCAGAGCCTGGGCCTCTGGGGAACTCCTCAGCCTCTTCTCCAGGTTTTGCTGTAGGCCTGGCCTGGGTCTGAATCCAAACCTCCCTGGAAGTCTCCGTCTTAAATCTGACACGTTATTATTTATAACTCATTCTATTTTAGAAGATTTAAGGTGGCTTTCAAGGATTATGTAAAATACTATGAGAGCTAGAAGAAAACAAGTTAAAAATATACTACATATTGCTAAATTTCAAAGAAGTTGCCAAACACCGTGTACAATGTGGTCACATCGAACATGGGCATGTGTCTGTGTGTGCTCACGGGCCTGTGCTGTGCACCCATGCGTGTGCAGGAAGACAGGTGAGCCGAACACAAACCTTAACAGATGGTCTAGAGGAGCGGCTGGGGGATCATAATTGACTTCGTTTCCTTCATGCTACTTTTCTATATTTTCTTCTCTTTTTATAGAGGACCTATATTTGTTTTATAATAAGAAAAAGAGCAATAAAAATATCTCTCAAGAAAAACAGGTGAGAAAGCAAAAGCCAAACTGTGAGAGGAAAGCCAGAAATTGGAGCCCCTGGCGAGGCTGAAACAACTCATTTTCCTACGGCCAAGCCACACGTTTGGAGCTGGGTTTGCCAGCAGGCGATGGACGAGGAAAACCTGAGCGGTTCCGCGGGTCATGGGGTCCCCAGGACATACACAGAAGGACTGCTCTGGAAAGCCCGGCTCTTCTTGACAGGAAACCTCACGTCAACGCCTCCCATGAGACCCCATGGGGCGGGCGCCGTGGGAAGCGTGGAAAGCTGCCAGCAACACCATCAGCAGGAAACACCACCGAGCGCGTCTCGGGACTGCTCGTCTGAAGCCCTGACGGCAAAGCGCCCACGCCCAGCGCGGCCACAGCAATTCCTCAAGGAGGGGAAGCCACGCACCCGGCTTCCCCCTGGTCTACCTCCATCCAGAGCGGGGCTTAGGAGGATTCAAGATGAGTACAGGGATCAGCTCCTCCCAGTTCAGCTCAGCTCAGATCCCTGTGTCCTCAGGCAGAGCCCTCACACCTCTGTCCCCAGAGGCTACAAGCACTGATTAATCCAGACACTTCTTCAGCCCACACCTAATCTCAGGGCGCCTAGCGTGCACCATGCACCTGTCACTCCTATTGCCCCCATTAAACCCAATAACCCCAAATCCATCAAATACCTGGAGCCCTAAGGTGGCCCCAGCTGACATCATCTTGGGGCTCATAGCAAAGCCAACACCATTTTTCTGCATGGAAGCTTGGGTTAATCTCCAGGGCAGGAGAGGAGCAAGTGCACTTGCTCACACGCCAATAGGGTTCACAGCTAGTGGTGGCAGGTTGGAACGAAGGACTTTTTTTTTTTTAATTTATTTATCTGAGAGACAGACACAGCGTGGGGGAATGCCCATCTGCCGATTCATTCCCCCAAATGCTTGCGATGACAGGGGCCAGGCCAAGCTGAAGCTGGGATCCTGGAGCCCAGGCCAGGCCAGCTCCCCAAGTGAAGGACTCTGAGGCTGACCATAAGCTCATGGGACGGCGTCAGTGATGGACAGGCCCCCGCCCTGCTTGAGGAGGCTGCCCGGAGACACCACATCAGCCCTGTATGCAACCCAGGTCTCCCGTTTCCCAACGCTGCTTTGGTGCCGAAGCCTCCTCCCTCTCCCTGAAGCCTCCTCTCTGTGCCTATAAGAAGGGGCCCAAAGTACCTCTGGGCCAGGGTGCTTCTGACCGTAGATCGACCACCTGCACGCCTCTGGTTGTGACTTCTCATCTTGACCTCCAGCCATGGACCCCTCCTCCAAGCCCCAGGTCCGCATGGCCGGTTCCTGCTTCCCAATCTTCTCTTGCAAGTGTCCCAGGCTCCTCAGGCTCAGGATGCCAAGTCCCCGACACATGGCCATCTTCCTGCCCCAGCCAGTGCCGCCACCACCCACTGACTGTAACACCTGGACACCTGGGTGCGTCGCTGGCATCTCCCTCTTCGCATAGCCAGCATCTTGTCCCTGGAGCTCCTCCCCGCAATGGCCAGCCTGCTTCCTGTCTGTCACCTGCTGACAGCACCTCCCCTCGCCAGGGAAGCTCTCCCCCTTCTCTTTCTCTCCTGTTCCCTTCTCATTTCTCCTCCATTCTATTTGCATCGTCTATTCTACTGGCTTTTCCGCTGCTATGCCCCCACCTCGTGGCTCCCCACTAAAACAGTCAGGGTTAGCAGCCACCTCACTCGCCCGCTGACTGCATGGGTGCAGAGTGGGAGGCGCGGAGAGGGAGAGCAACATCACGCCCTCACTGCAGTTGGCAGCAGCGTCTGCCTGAGGCTGATAGGCCAACCTCAGTCCATCATCATCTCCACTCATCCCTGTCTCCCGCTCTTCCTCCTCCCCGTGCCTTATGCCATGACTGCACCTGTGCTAAAGATAGGGCAGTCAAAACGCAGGGTGCCTGTGTGCCCCCCCGCCACACACACAGTCTGCAGCCCCGTCAGAGCCAAGCATCTTCACCCTCCCCCAATGCTATTGCGTGGCTTCTCGGGCCCCCAGTTCCCCTCCTGTTGAGGCCGATGCTCTCTGTCATCACGGGACGCCCCGACACGGATCCTCTTCAAAACCCCCTGGCTCCTCCACAGAGGGTTCGCTACGACAGCATGAAGGTTAAGTTCCCGACCCTGTGTCCTTCTCTCCTGCAGCCCCATATGGGCCTGGCACACGTGGGCTGCAGAAATCCAATCCTGTCTTCGGAACCCATCCAGATTCATAGCCATCTGTGACCACACAGCTCGCCAGGGCGGGAGGGGCAGGGGCACAGTGGCTGCAGACTGAGGCCCAGGCTGACTGCCAGAGGGTGAGGCAGCCAGGAGAGGGGACCATGAAGGAGAGGTGGGGGCCGGCGGATGGTACCAGATGGCGTGGCACTCTCTCCTGGTGAGACCACTTAGAGCAGGTAGGAATACGCCCCCAGGTGCGCTAAGTCCACAGCCAACTGCCAGCTGGGGGGTGGGCGAGTCATGGGAGCTGGGCCAGCCACCTGAGGCCCTGGGGTTCTATTGAAAATCCACCTTGGGCAGACACTCCTGGAGCAGAGGTTCTGAGGTCCATGGTGTCTCCCAGGCCTGGTAAAGGACAGCAGCACAGCTCTGAGCATGGACACAGTGACCAGCAGGTGCAACGGAGGCAGCCTTCATGTCCAGACTGTCGACGTGCTGCACCACTTTAGGGCTTTCGGCCAATGAGACCCATGAGGTGTGTGACCGGGAGACTGAACATTTACACCTTCTTTTGTAAGCCTTGGCTGGTGAGCAAACCTCAGACCCGAAAATGGCCCCGTGTCCAAGAGTCAGGGCCCCAGGGCAGCTGGGTATGGTTTTGTCTCCATGATGAAGAGGAACAAGACTGCCCGCAGACGCCATGACCCACGTGTCCCCCACAAACAGACCCAGAGTTCCAGGTACATGAGGAGGGAGATGGGGGTCGTGAAGCTGCAGGTGGCGGGGGGTGGGGGGAAGAGCAGCTGGGGAGGAAGCCCTGGGCAGCAGGCAGAAGCAGCAGAGAGGAACTGAGAGCAGAGAGGGAGACCGGGGCTGGAATGAGAGGCGTTAACAGTGGAGGAGACCCAGGGAGGCCGGCGGATGAGTCTCTCCAGAGCCCTAGGACCTGGGGAAGCTGTGGCTGAGAGGCTGGCAATGTACGCACCCTGCTCAGCTCTGCCTCCCTGCAGCCTGGCCTCCTCCTTCCAGACAAGGCCCACCAGCCCCCTGTCTCTCTTTGCTGGAGAGACACACGGAACCAGCACCTTTCCTCCCAAACACACTCAGGCCTTCAGCCCGGGAGGAAACGGGGCAGCAGTCCAACAGGGAAGAGGGCAGAAAGGCTGCTCCTGGGCCCATCCTCCCATTGTGACGCAATTTCCCTCCCAGCTGCTCTGCAGGGATGGACGTCCGTCCGCCTGGCTCCTCACCAAAGCACCAGAAGGTGCTGCCCCCACTGATCCTTCTCCACGGGGAGCCTGTCCACACATCCCTGTGCCCCCGGAGGAGCCACAGGAGCCCCTGAATAGGGACAGGGTATGAACAGTCAAGGCCAGCTGCACCTGCTCGCACAGGCCACAGCCCTGTGCAGCAGGGATGAGCCGCCTTAGCCAGGGTTCCTGGGTCAGTGCCCAGGCTGCCCAGGGCAGGTGCTGTCTCCTACAGCCCACACTCCCCAGCCCCACCTGGCTGAGGACAGTCGGTGAGGACAAGCCCCCAGCCCTGGAGGCCGCCCGGGCTCATGCCTCTCAGACTCCAGGCTGGGCCGGTTTTCCCAGAGGGCACCCGTTTCCCAGAGCCCGCAGGCTGGCTCACCACGCAGCGCAGGGAAGGACTGAGGCCCTCCTGGCCACTCTCCTGGGAGCTCCTGGCCGCTTTGATGTGGAACTGAGATGACAAAGGCAGCCAAGTTGTAGGGAGCGAGCTGCACTGCTGCTGTTTTAAATGACAGCTATTGTTCCCGGGCAATTGTGTGATCAAGGGAAAGAAAGAGGCCTTTTAAGAAGCGAGGTAGCACACTCAGGAAGGGGCTCCAAAGGGGAGGAACCAAGAGTGAGGTAGGATGTGGCTCCACAGCGCCACGGTGTCCTCAGTAGCCCTGTCCCTACCTGGAGCCCCAGCCACAGCACCAGAGCCGCCTCCAAACACCACCAACGGCCTCTGGGGCAGGCACCGGGGCCACCTGCTGCTGGGTGAGCCCCAGAGCTGAGCCCAGCAGAACCAGCATGGAGCAGGGGTTCGCATGGCCTAGGCAGCCCCCTGTGCCATGTCCCCTCTGGGCAGAAGGGACACCCACTGCCAGCCCAGGCCCACCCACCAGTGTACTTCTATCAGTCAGCTGCAGCACCACCTGCCCAGGCGGGGCCAGCTCCCCGCAAACTTCCCAGTTCCAGCTCCAGCCTCTCCGCTTCCCAGATTTTTGACCTGGTGAGGTTCTACTCTTTCTGGGAAGGCCTTTAAAGGGCCCCATTTCCAGGAAGCCCTCGGGGCCTTGTTCTGAGCAGTCTCCCTTCGGTCTAGGTCCATGGTTCTCACAGGCAGGCCCCAGCGTCACCTGGGAACTTGCTCCAAACGCAATTCTTCAGGCCCCACTCCAGAGCCACCCAATCAGAAACGGGAGGGAGGGAAGCAGCAGCCTGCTTCAACAAGCCCTCCACATGATTTCAATGCCCACTTCTAAGAACCACCAGCTAAGGGCTGATCCGGGCTCTGAGGACCGCCACTCCACAGCCCTGCTGTGCTGCTGTCCTGCCCCCCTGAGACGCACGCCCTTGCCTTACACGTAGGCGTGGTCTCTGCAGGGCACGGCTAAGCCTTGCCGCTCCTGGTACCTCCTTGATCTCCGTTAGGTAGGAAAGCAGAGGCTCACAACCTCTGGGCGTGCTTGCACCATGGAAGCAGTGAGCTCATGCCGCGGAGGGCCTTTTTGCTGTCTCGGTGGAGAGCCCATGGATTTGATGGGCTGTCACCCCCGGGGCAGCTTCCTGGCAGAAGCCCCCAGCTGAGTGGCAGGTGCCCTGAGCTTTGGGCTGGAGAGCAGCAGCCAACTACAGCAGGGAGGGAGCAAGACAGTCGTGACGGCTCCCTCCCCGTCTCCTCTGCCTTGAACATACAGCACCGTAACGGCAAGGAGAAGTTTAAATTGTCAATAGTAATCTAATGCTTGCGATGAATGGAGTGGTGATGATAAATGGGCTGTTTAATAAAGACGAGAGCTCCAGCAGCCTAGAAGGAAACCTCCTTTGACTTAAAGTTAGCGTCCTGATTAAAATTTCCATTTTATTATCCTCATCAGCAATCTTCCTTCAATGTGCTACAATTTGTATTTTCTCTACTTAGACAGATAATTAACAGCACTATAAACATATTAAAAGTAAAATGTGCATTAAAATTGCTCCCTTACCCATGTTTAACTGATTTTGTTTAGCAATGCTTCATCAACATGCACCCTTGCCTCCAGGAAGTCTTCCCAGAATGAACCAACCTACCCCGAAAGCCTCGTCCTGCTCCCAAGGCCCCCAGGGAGCAGACAACCTCGCCCCCTGGTCACACGGGTCGGTGTTCTGCAGCCCTGACAATTCGGTCCAGTTTCACTTTGCTTCATTCAATCTGTCATCTCTTCACACAGCTCCCCACTATGAGTGTGTAGGGTGAAGCTGACACACACATGGGGAAACCGAGGCACAGGACAATACAACAATGTACCTGAAGAAGTCAACATGGCACTCTCTGGGTTGCAAAGGTACCAAGCACGCGTGGCAGGCTCCGAGGGAGGAAGCCACAGCACCCCACAGTCTAGAAAGCGACCCCAGGCAGGGCACCCGCGCACAGCGCGTCTTCAGTCATAGTGTTGAAACTGCTTTGGTTTTCTACATATCTTTTTTTTTAATCTTTTTTTTTTTTTTTTGACATGCAGAGTTAGACAGTGAGAGAGAGAGAGACAGAGAAAAAGGTCTTCCTTTTTCCATTGGTTCACCCCCCAAGTGGCCGCTACGGCCGGAGCATTGCGGCCAACGCACTGTGCCAATCCAAAGCCAGGAGCCAGGTGCTTCCTCCTGGTCTCCCATGCGGTGCCAGGACGCAAGGACCTGGGCCATCCTCCTCTGCACTCCAGGGTCACAGCAGAGAGCTGGACTGGGAGAGGGGCAACCGGGACAGAATCCAGTGCCCCAACCAGGACTAGAACCCGGGGTGCCGGCGCCGCAGGCGGAGGATTAGCCTAGTGAGCCTCGGCGCAGGCTTACATATCTTTCAAAAACACAACTCTGACTGCCCATGTGGGAGGTCTGCTTCAACACACATGGAGCTCTGGAGTCAGGTGGAAATGACTCCCGCAGGTCACCCCAGGGGCTCCCGGCCAAGGCCTTTGACTTCCTGTTTCCTGCCTTCTTCTTGACCCCTCCCAACTGGGGGCAGCCCAACAGACCCAGTCCTCCCTTACGGTGTCCTTACAACAAGGCTGACCGCTCGCCAGGAGCTCCCATTCGGGCAGAGGACTCTGGTCTAAAAGCTCGTGCACACACAGTCATGTTTAAGCCACTCCCAGGCCTGGACTAGCGCAGCCTCCACATCCGACAGATGAGAAAACTCTCAGGACCCTGCACCGAGTCACGCAGCTGCCGGGCGGGCAGCAGTCCTAGCCCCGGCGACCTCCAGGGGGACCTACACTGTACAGCATCCAGCCACCGGGTGCGGGGCTGCGTGCCAAGCAGGCCGTGGAACCTGGTCTCACCCTGCCGCTGTCACACCCCCAGGGGCTCCCACAGGCAGTTTCTCTGGGTGGCATGTTTTTTCCCATGATGTGTGCTTTAAACCTGGGTCACCTCCCAGCATCCTGAGCCTTCCACAGGGAGGCCACGTTCTGTTAATCAGCATGAACCAGCACGTGCCCTCTGACCCCAAGGGGAAAAAAAAAAGATGTATGCAAGAGTTGAGGTCACCCAGGGAAACTGAGGAAGCAGCAATGCCCACAAGCCCCGGAGTCCGAGCTATTCATCTCCCACCACCCAAGGAAATGAAATCATTATGTCTGCAGCAACAGAACCCAAAAGAACAAATTTCCTGCCAGGATAATAAATGAGTTCTTTTGTTTTTGTCTCGACTCCCATCCCGTGATCCTCCGGGGCCATTCCCCATCCAGGTGGCCCTGCCGGGTAAATACTCAGAGGTTTCAGTTTCAGCTTCGAGAACTGACCGCGGAGTGTCCACCGGTGCACGGAGCCCGTCTGCCCCGCCCCGCCTCGCTCCTTCTTCTCTTTTCCTTCCCCAAAGGACTCTTGGCCAAGATGCACACGGAAAGGGCCCTCTCTCCACCCTGAGCCGGGAGCAGGTTTTGAAGTTACTCCATGGAGAAAAGAGGGGAGAAGTCGTTCCTCCCCTCTCCGCATGGGCATCACAGGAGACGGACGCTGCAAACAATAATGACTAGTAGAAGCGGACTATGGAGCTCCGGAGGCTAGCAGCCAGCAGCAGGAAGGCGCTCCCGATGGCGTGCATGCGGGGTGGAGGGGAAATGAGGGGCTTGGGAGAGATCTCGAAGGCCGCATTATGGGCAGGCTGGGCTGCACTAACATTCCCCCAGATGGGGCCTCAGAGCCCTGCCCTAGCAGATCACAATGTGCAAGCACTGAACGGCTTCATAGTGGGCCTCTGATGGGCCAGGACATCAAGCGCCCGGCTGCGGAAATGGGTCTGTTTGCTGGCTGAACACACAGTAGGAGCCCAGGGGCCGGATGAACAGACCCAAGGAGAGTCTGCCCGTGCTCCTGCCCCCTGAACCTGTGAGAGGCGGCAACGCCCACAGGATGCCACACCATCCAGCTCCCAGAAGGAAACCAACTTCAGAGCCCGGGCTGGTGGCCCCGCTCACCCAGGGATGCAGCCCAGGGGCAAAACACCCTCTGCAGGTGTGAAGAAAAACTGCCATGGGGGTGTGCGTTTGGTGCAGCACTTAAGACACCACTTTGGACACCAGCATCCCCTATCAGAGCGCCTGGTTTGAGTCCTGGCTCTACTCCCAAACAGCTTCCTGCTAATGCACACCCTGGGACGGCAACAGGTTACAGTCGAGTATTTGAGTCCCTGCCACCCATGTGGGAGACCCAGATTGAATTCTGGGCTTCTGGCCCTGCCCTGCCTGTTCCAGGCATTTGGGAAGTGAACTAGTAGGTGGAGCACGCTCTCTCTCCCTCACTCTCTCTCTCCCCTCTCTTCCTTTCAGATAAAATGAAAATAAATAAAAAGAAAAATGACCAGGTGGCCATCTTTCCTTGACCTGGGTCCACACCTTCACACCTTTACCTCCCAAGAACATGCATGTGTGCAAGCATGCATGTGTGCATGAGCAGGCGTGGGTGTGCATGTACAGGTGTGTCCGTGCATGTGCGAGTGTGTGCAGACAGGGGGGCAGATGGTGTCAAGAGGCTGGTTCCAATTACCCAACAGGTCAGGGTGTCTCCTCTGTAGGAAAAAAATAGGTTTAGGTTTGCAAGATGGTCCCAGACTCCGGTGAAAACCTGCCACGTGTGAATGTTTGGGCTATAACAACAAACATGACCAGGATCTTGGCAGGAAAACCAGAACGGTACCTCCCAGAGAGGCAGTACGGCTCCAGCTACTGACTGGTCTCTGTCTCCCCAGACAAGGATTCTGCAAGATACAGAGAGTGCCTTGGGGTTCTTGTCTCACTCTGCTCTGGCTCTCTGCTGCCGGCCAGAGGATATCAAAGCTTCAGCAAAAGGTCACGGACGTCAGATATGACCCTGAATGTCCACCCTCTGGCCTCTGTACTGGCAGTTCTTCACTCACGCCTGTCAAAGACCTTGCCAGAAGCTTTGTAAGGCTTTGCTCATAGGTCTGTCTTCTCAGTGTGTTTCTCAGGTGCGCACATCTTGTCTTATTTATCTCTGTGTCTGCAGCAAGATGGATGGTGGTAGGTGGATGAATGGATGATTGGTTGGTCGATGGATGAATGAATAAGCCGGATTACACACAGCATATTATCTTCATCAATCCTACCTCTTATGGGAAGAAATGAAATGAACGGTTATAAAGCACTACTCCATGCCAGATACAGTTCTAGATGACTTCAACATCTTATTGAACTCATTAACTATTACAGGAAGTTTCACCGTTGACACTGTGCCTACGAGAAACTAAGGGACAAGAAGGCAAAACATTGTCCTTGGGACTCAAAGCAGGTCCCTGGAATATTCCACATCCAGTATTTAAAAGGATCACACTCTCTGCCCACTTTCTTGCAGATCACAAGTACAACAAACATCTGTGGGCATCTGCTAGGGGCCAGGCACTGAAGATTCAGGGACAAACCTGAAGAAGCTCTGGGGTAAGCAGGTGAGGGAACTCAAGTACTCCAGGGGCTGCACAGCCAGGAGAAAGCTGATCGCCTCAAAATATCCAACCTGGTGGAGACTACAGCCACAGCAGAGGCAAGAAGTACATGAATCCTCTTTTATAAAAACCAACAATAAAGCTGGACAAATGGACAAGCACAATCATCTCAGCATTCAGAAAATGGGCCGAAGACACTCAGCAGTCTGAGAAGTGTTTGTGTTCCACAGCCTGGATTTTTAGTAGGAGCAGGCAGAATCCCTGACATTCTCGCCTAGGTCTGCAGCCCACTCCCCCTCCCCCCACCAGTACTGCTGACACAGGGGCTCCAATAGGGAAGAAGGTAACATGAGGGCCATCAGATCTACAGGGTCAAAAAGGACGTACTTGATTCAGAGTGGCTGGTCATCTTACTAGTTAAGGGGATCAGTTTAAGTTCATAATTGATCATAAAGATAGGATTAAGTGCCAAAGGGATCACATAAATAAGACAAAGTGTCTGCTAATAAGAACTGATAGAATTAATTCCCAACATGGGAAGCAGGCCACACAGCAGACTAATAGAATGACAAATGCCCTAAACAGCACTCTGGCCTCAAAGTCAGCCCTTAAGGCATTCGGATCTGGCTAAAAAGCCCATGAGAGTTTCTCAGGCATGGAAAGCCAAGACACTGTGGCAAGAAATGACCTCCATGAAAGATCTCTGTGAGTGAGATCCCGCTGGAAAGAAGGGGCCATCAAAGAAGGAGGTACCTTTCTCTGAAGGGAGGAGAGAACTTCCACTTTAATTATAGCCTTGGCTAAATAAGATCGGAGTTTGTGAACTCAAGAGGCTTCCACAGCTTTGGCAGCTCATGACAAGAGCCTCAGGTAATTACTGATGTCATAAATAAGAGTGTCAATTGTTAAATCAACAATAGGAGTTACTGTGCACTTGCTACCCAGGTAGGATCTCTGTCCTTAATGTGCTGTACTATGCGAATTAACAGTAAAACTAGTACTCAGACAGTACCCTATACTTTGTGTGTTTGTGTGGGTGCAAACTGTTGAAATCTACTCAGTATAGAGTTGATCTTCTGTATATAAAGATAATTAAAAATTAATCTTAATGAAGAATGGGATGGGAGAGGGAGTAGGAGATAGGATAGTTTGTGGATGGGAGTGTGGTTATGGGGGGAAGAACCACTATAATCCAAAAGCTGTACTTTTGAAATTTACATTTATTAAATAAAAGTTCTCTATTAAAAATAAATTAAATTTAAAAAAAAAAAAAACAGAGTGGCTGCTACTACCTACATCCATCAGCATTGTCCAAAGTGACAGTCTCAGCAGGCAGGGTGGGGTGAGCGTGTTCTGGGCAGAGACTATGGGCACACCAAGCAAAGACCTGAGAAAAGCTTAGATTTCCACATGCCAAAGACTGTGCAGTGCATGGTAGAAGTGACAGCTTCCACCAGAGATTCAGAGTAGGGCCGACTTCAGCACGGCCTGAATTTGAACGGGCTCTACTCCCCAGTGGCAGAGTGGCTCAGGGTCTGTGGCGTCACAGGCAGATCACCAGCCTACACAGAGTGGGGGCTCGCTCTAGGAAGACTTAAACACAGGACAAAAACTAAAACTAAAAGTTGCACACCATGGGGAGGACATGCTTCACAGATGAGCCCAGCCAAGTCATCAAACAAACAAATCAGTAACAACAACATCCTTCTGGGGAAAAAATAGGAACTCAGAGCTGCTACAATTTAGTATCCAACCTGTCTCATTTTCCACAAGAAATCATGACGCATGCAGGGAAACAGGCAACGTGACCCATATTCAAGACAGAAACCGCCTGAGTCCCCAGATGTGGCATTCAGCAGACAAGCACTCCAAAGCCATTGTTACATGAATATGTTAAAAAAGAAAACAATTTTTAAATAATTAAGAAAATATAGCTTCAATGAACAAATAGAGATAATCTCTAATGAGTCAAACTATTTTTAACAAATACAAATTCTTAAGTTGAGGAGTAGAATAACCAAACTGAAAAACTCTCTCTGGAGGAGCTAAAAAACAAAAAAAGTCAAGAGAAAAAGAGGAAGAAAAAATCAGTGAACTTGAAGAAAGATCAATGGAAATTATCCCATCTGAAGAGCAGATAGCAAGAAGATTAAAGTGAAAGCCAAGGAAATCCATTGGTTCTTATCAAGTTCATCAATATACGTGGAATAAATATTTCAGGAGAGGAGAGAGAAGGGAGACTGAAAAACCTTTTGAGAAATATGGCTTAACACTTTCCAAGTCTGTGAGAAACATCGACCCAGACATATTGAAGAAGCTCAGTGAGTCCCAAGTAGGATGAATACAAAAAGATTCATACCTAGATACACCATTGTTACTACACTTGATCTTAGCCAAAAGGCTGAGAAGCAATAGATAGATACACCATTGTTAAAAGACAAAGAGAACATTTTGAATACAGCAAGAGAAAAATGATTTAGGGGCTGGCATTGTGGCATAGCAAGTAAAGCCACCACCTGTGACACTGGCATCCCATATGGGTGCTGGTTCATGTTCATTTCCAACCTAGCTCCCTGTTAATGGCCTGGGAAAAGCAGCAGAAGATGACCCAAGTGCTTGGGCCCCTGCCACCCACGTGGGAGACCCAGATGAAGCTCCTGGCTCCCGGCTTTGGTCTGGTTCGGCCATTGGGAAATGAACTGGATGGAAAACTCTGTCTCTATCTAGCTCTAGCTCTAGCTCTAACTCCAGCTCTAGCTCTAACTCCAGCTCTTCCTCCCCACTGTGATTTCAAATAAATTAAATAAATCTTTTTTAAAAAACTGAATTATCGGAAGCCGGCGCCGCGGCTCAATAGGCTAATCCTCCACCTAGCAGCACCGGCACACCAGGTTCTAGTCCAGGTCGGGGCACCGGATTCTGTCCTGGTTGCCCCTCTTCCAGGCCAGCTCTCTGCTATGGCCCGGGAGTGCAGTGGAGGATGGCCCAAGTACTTGGGCCCTGCACCCCATGGGAGACCAGGAGAAGCACTTGGCTCCTGCCTTCGGATCAGTGCCGGCCGCGGCGGCCATTGGAGGGTGAACCAACGGCAAAAAGAAGACCTTTCTCTCTGTCTCTCTCTCTCTCACTGTCCACTCTGCCTGTAAAGAAAAAAAAAACTGAATTATCGGGGCCAGAACTGTGACATAATGGGTAGAGCCACTGCCTGGGTGCCAGCATCCCATATGGGTGCCAGTTCAAGACCCAGCTTTTCCACTTCCCATCCAGCTCTCTGCTGTGGCCTGGGAAAGCAGTAGAAGATGACCCAAGTCCTTGGGCTCCTGCACCAGTGTGGGAGACCTGGAGGAAGCTCCTGTCTCCTGGCTTCAGATTGGCACAGCTCTGGCCACTGCAGCCAACTGGGGAGTGAAGCAGCAGATGGAAGACCTCTCTCTCTCTCTCTCTCTCTCTCTGCCTTTCCTCTCTCCATGTAACTCTGACTTTCAAATAAATAAATAAATCTTTTTAAAAACCTGAATTATCACATACAGAGCAACATCAATGTTATTTATATCTGACTTATTTTTTGAAAAAATAGAGGCCCAAATCAATGCCATAATAGTTAAGGTGCTAAAAGAAAAAAACTGTCAACCAGAAATTCTATACCCAGCAAAACTACCCTCTAAAAAAATAAAGGCAGAATAAAGATGTTCCTAGGTAACTAAATACTAATAGAATTCACTGCTAGCAAACTTGACTACAGTACACAAAACGCTGAAGAATATCATTCAGGACAGAAAGAGATGTCCCTAGAAGGTGGCTTGAAAACACAGGATGAAACAAAAATAAATGCTAAACACAAGTGTTAATATGAAAGTCTCCGTGTCTTCTCCTAACTTCATTAAAAGGCATAAGATGACACTAAGTAATAACTATAGCCCTGCAGAGTTGAGTTTATGATGTAGACAGACAGATAGATAGATAGATATAGTAACAGACACCCAATAACAGCAACAAGGAACGTTGGCTATGCTTCCTGGCAGAGGAACCACTTCAACCAGGCCACTACAGAGTAAGAGATGGAATCAGGGGAACAGGTCTTCCAGACAGAGAACTGACAGCCAAAGACATGGAGACAAGAGAGACACATGTCAGGAAGAGCAAGCCATCTGACTTGGGGGTCTGCGGGAAAAGTTGGAAAACCACAGGTGACTCCAGGGGGCCTGTGGAGAGCCAGGCTGAGGTGGCAGGGCTGTCTGCAGCCCAACCACAGCAAACCTGGAGAAGAGTCCCTCTTCCTAATCAGTGCTTCAGGAAGGGTCTTCTGGCTGCAGGCATGGGAATGGCGTGGGGCTCAGGGAGGAGCAGGTACCACAGTGGAGAGGCTTCAGACGCAGGGCATGGAAGAGTGAGGGGTGTGAAGCTGTGTCCTGGAAGTCTCCGAGGCACTTGTCTCTGCTCGTACCAAAATACCGCAGCCAGGTGCTCACCAGCAGCAGGAATGCATTCCTCAGAGCTCCAGTGACTCAGAAGTCTAAGATCAAAGTGCTGGCAGATCTTCAGCCCGTGAGGACCCGCCTCCTGCTCCATGGGTGATGCTTTCTGGCTATGTCCTCATGCAGCAGATCGGTGAGGGCATTCTCCGAGGTCTCTTTTATTCATTTACTTATCTATCTATTTGTTTTTAAGATTATTTGAAAGGCAGAATGAGAGAGAGAGAGAGAGAGAGAGAGAGAGAGAGAGAGAGATCAGCCTTCCATCTGCTGGTTCACTCCCCAATGGTCAAAATGGCCATAGCTGGGCCAGGCCTAAGCCAGGAGCCCAGAACTCCACTGAGGTCTCCCATGTGGGTGGCAAGGACCCAAGTACCTGGACCATCAACCTCTGCTTTCCCAAGTGCATGAGCAGGGAGCTCGGATAGGACACAGAGAGCCAGGACTCGAACCAGTGCTTCGAAATGGAATGCTGGTGTGGAGAGCAGAACAGTGGTTTCACCCACTGTGCCACCATGCTGGCCCCTGAGGTCTCTTTAGGAAAGGCAGTAATGCCAATCATGAGGGCTCCCCTGTTGTGACCTAACCACCTGTCAAAGTGCCCAATTCTTAGGATTTCAACATACGAACTTCAGGAAATCACAGACGGACCACAGCACCCCACAATGGCATGTGGTGATGGCTAGGACGTCCTCTTACTTTAACTCTCAAAGTCTCCGTGGATGAGCTCAGGCCAAGTGCAAACCAATGAGGGAGACCCTGAGCAACAAATAACGCACATGAATAAAGAACTGGGAGAATTTAAACCAATCTGTGCAATACCAGACACTCCCGAGCATCTCAGATTTCCACATGTAAGCCAGAAAGGGAGATTTAATGAAGTCCATTTTTATAGAAGAAACTGAGACACATTGGCTTAAGGTCACACACAGAAGTGAGATCTGAATGATTGAGAGTCTGACTCAACCATCATACTCTTCCTACACTTTCAGCCAGTGATTTGGGGCAAGAAGATGCCCATGCCATCTTTTGAGAGACCTTCTGTACACTGATTTACTTCCCAAACACCTGTAACAGCCAGGGCTGAACAAAGCTGAAGCCAGGAGCATGAAACTCCAAGCTGGGTCTCCACTGTGGGTAACAAGGACCCAAGTATCCACTGCCTCCCAAGATGTGGAGTGGCATGGGGATGGGTGGAAACAGGAGCTGGGACTCAAACCAGATGCTCCAATATGGGATTCAGGCATCCCAGGTGCAATCTAACCACTGCACCAAACACACCCCAGAGTCAGCTTTTAACTCCAACAGATCACTAAAAGAGGCAGAAGAGAACTTCTTAAGCTAGAGTCGACCCTGACTCCTCCATTCAGGAAGCCCTCATCACACTGCCCCCTTCCTTAGGTCACTAAAAGGCAAAATGTCCAGGCTCAGCCCAGCTCAGCACCTGTTGCCTGTCTCACACCAGACAGACACAGGCTTCCAGGAAAAAACAACGCTGCAGCAGCACGACTGGCAGGTGGAACGGGGTTCCTGGGAGGGGAAGTCCCGCTCCTCTATGGCTTCCTGGCTGGGTCTGAACACGGCTGGGCAGGCTGAGTATCTCACTGGGCTTCTGTTCTGGCCCCTGCCTGCTGTCCATATGAGAACTGTTCCTAAAAACCATGAAAATGCCCTTGGGTAGCGTGACCCCTGCCCACTCCCCCACCAGCACTCCACTCTCACACAGCAGCCCCTGTGAGGTCCTGGCCTCTCCTAGAGGGTGCAGGGAACTGAAGCGAGGACAGGGGGCTCTGAAAGGGTGGGAGGCCAGGAAAGAGGCCCAAGCCCTGGAAGCAGACCTGAGATGGGGCAGCAAACTCCCCTTTCCTAGTTCCTTCCTAGTTCCTTCCTAGTACCGCATGCACCATGGAGTGACGGGCCGTAATCGGTGCATCAAGAAGCAGTCAAAACAGCAGTTCACAGCCAGGGCCACTGAATCCTGCCCTGTGCTGGAACTCTGCAGAGAACTCTTTTTTTTATAAAAGATTTATTTTATTTACTTGAAAGACAGAGTTACAGAGAGGTAGAGACAGAACCATCCACTGGTTCACTCCCCAGATGGCTGCAATGGCTGGAGCTGCACTGATCTGAAGCCAGAAGCCAGGAGCTTCTTCCCGGTCTCTCATGTGGGTGCAGGAGCCCCAGGACTTGGGCCATCTTCTACTGCTTTCCCAGGCCACAGCAGAGAGCTGGATCGGAAGTGGAGCAGCCGGGTCTCTAATAGGCACCCATATGGGATGCAAGCACTTCAGGCCAGGGCGTTAACCCACTGTACCTCAGCACCAGCCCCCTTACAAAGAACTCTTAAAGCAGGAGCTGTCCCATCTGTCTCCAGAGGAGAGGGACCACGAGGCAGCGAGGGAGCTCCCGTTTACAACGTGTAGCAGTTCTGTTCTCTGCAAAATAACACGCAGACCACAGTGCTTGCCAACTTCATAAAATATGTTTTATTAGTATTGTTATGGTCCCGACTCAAACAACTTCATAAAATTTTCCTTCTTATGAAGTGGGTGCTCTTACACGCTCATGCCGTGGAAAGACATGTGTTCATTCTATTTAATTAGGGACGGGCACCAGGAAACTACTTTTCAAGGGTTAGGGCATCCATAGGCTGTGTGTGTGCTTTGCTATTGCATCTGAGAGCCAGACTGAATTTATTTGGTCAGCACAAAGACAGGAAAAGAAAAAAAAATTTATATATGGTCAGGCCCAGTGCTTTGGCATAGCAGGTAAAGCCTGCAGTGCCAGCATCCCATAAGGGCGCCAGTTCGAGTCCCGGCTGCTCCTCTTCCAGTCCAGCTCTCTGCTGTGGCCTGGGGAAGCAGTAGAAGATGGCCCAAGTCCTTGGGCCCCTGCACCCACATGGGAGACCTGGAAGAAGCTCCTGGCTTTGGATCAGCTCAACTCTGACCGTTGCAGCCAATTGGGGAGTGAACCAGTGGATGGAGGACCTCTCTCTCTCTCTCTCTCTCTCTCTCTCTCTCTCTGCCTCTCCTTCTCTCTCTGTGTAACTCTTTCAAATAAATAAATCTTTTTAAAAAATCTATGGTCAACTTTTAAAAATTGGCCATTTTACCCAATGAAAATCCAGCAGATGGCCTCACCTGATTATGCGCCCCATGGCCTTAGCAAGCCTCTGGGTGCCTGCTCAGGCCAGCTACAAGCCCAGCACAGTCCATACAGACAGAGGCCTCCTGTGGATAAAGCAAGGTCTGGTCCCTGAGTCCTGGTGGCTCAGGCTGCACGGGGAGGCAGAGGCACAGAAATACCCAATGCCATGGGCAATGTGATCCTGACTCTGATGGAGGGGTCGGGGGAAGGGAGTGGAGGAGAAAGGGATTCGCTACTAAGCGGCAGGGGGGCCGCTGGGGCCCCCAGAAACAAACAGCAGCCCTGCTCCTGCCCCGGGTCCCCAGTCCTGCCTCACTCTGAGCTACCCTCCACAAAGCACAATCACCCTTCACTTGTTCATGAAGCCAGGGGTACCCCGGCAGCACACAGCAGAACCACTTCCAGGCTGTTTCCACTCCTCACACAAACAGCTCCCGCCATCTGTGGGCTCGGGTCTCCCCTCTGGGGCACCAGGGGTCCCGGGAAACACTCTCAGATGGCTCTGAGATCCACCCCCTGCCCCTCCACACACACACACACACACACACACACACACTGCTCACCACTCACCTCTGTCTTGCCCTGTGCCAGAACTGGCCCCAGCCACCTCCTCTCTTGTCCTCAGGAGCAGCCTGGCGGGAGGCCGTGACCCCAGCTGAGTCTTGTGTCTGAGAGCAAGCAGGGCCTCCCAGCGTCCAGGGGCAGAGATGTTTGCCAGACACACCCAAAACAGCTTCGCTGTGTCCTGTGCCCATTCCCCAAGACTCGCCCCATCGCCCCTCCAGAAACGCCAGCAAGTGCAGCTCGGAGCAGTCGCTCTGTGGGCTGCGTGGCACCAGACCCCAGCCAGTGACGCGTGTGGTGGCGGCAGGGCTATGGCTGCTCCACTGAGCCGGGGAGCACACAGCAGGCTGCAGAGTCAGCCGGCACTGAGACACGGAGGCAGGGGCGGGCTCAGGCCTGAACGAAGGCTCATTTCGCATCCTGACTGTGCAGCGCTGCCTGTTAACTTCTCTGCATCTGTAAACCAGGGCTGCTACTTGGGGCTGGATATTGTGAATCCAATGAGGTGACACACTTCATACTCTTCATACTACTTCATACTCTCGCCCACCAGAATATTAGCTGATGAATTAATGGATGAAAAGAAAGCACTTCTTGGACATATTCTAGACCATGTCCAATTATTTTGTTCTGGATTTTATTAAAAACAGGAGTAGAATGTTCTCCTGGTCAGCTTCAGACCTCTAGCCACACCTCTGAACCCAAGAAAGCCACCCACTTTTTGCATACTTTGCTTGTAATTAGGGTACATGGCCACCAGGTGGCGGTGGCTGCTCTGGGCGCGTCTTCAGATGACAGCATTTGTCTGGGATCCAGCCACACAGCCAGGAACTTTCCAGATACTAATTTTCAAAGAGCAAGAAAGCGCCGTGTGATTGATGACAGGATCCTGTTAAGGGAAGTGTTTCTTAGAGAAGGGTGGTGAGCAACTGTTCTCCCGTGACTTCTGAGCGCAGCACGGCTGATGCGGTTTTCCACTGGGACACAATAGACGACAGACACCATTGTGAACTGCCCGCCTACAGGAGGATAACACCTGAGCAGGAAATTCTAGCAGAATCTGTAGAAATGTCCCCAAGAGCCAAACTAAGCCAGGAAGCCAAGAGAGGACAGAGGCCAGGACTGGGAGTCAGTGGTGAGGACGGCCAGCGCCGGATCCGCCCAGTCCCGGCCTCGGGTCCCTCTTTGGCAAAAGGAGATGAAGGTAAATGAGCTCTCCCGGCCCACGGCCTTGGCCACAGAGAAACCTGCCTTTTTCTGTTACACCTCCCAGATCCTGGCTTCTGTCCTGTGTGGCGACCACTCCCCCATCAGAAGGCACAGCCCAGACGACAAGGCCATGGGTGTGAGAGTGTCCAGGGGCGGAGAGGAAGCAGGATCCAGCCCCACTGACCCGCTAAGCCTCCTGAACAGTGCTGGGGCTGAGTCCCTCCCAGGCAGCAGCCCCACTCTGTGCCCCCACACTCCCACCCTCACTCCTTCCCTGCCCCGGGACCCTCCCACGCTCCGTACTGTCTTGCTCTATGACAAGGTAATGTCCAGTGCTCCCTGAGGCTCGGGGTCTGGGTCTCCAATGCAGCTGGAGGCGACAAAGCGCACGACGGAGGCTATCTCACCTTTCCCTGGTTTGAACCGTTAAAAACTCCACCAAGCTGCCCCACCCAAGTTCTGACTCATTCTCAGTGGCCGGGGGCTACAGCACAGCCTCTCCGAGACGTTGTTCCTTGGGCAAATCGCAGTGACAAGCAGGTCAGTCAGGCCCACAGAAGCCCCAGACTAAGCACACCTCTCCTCCCCACCAGGTGCAACCCAGGCCCCATCCTTCCCTGCTCCGGCAAGGTGCCACTGGCCCTCCCCTGCCACTTCCCGGGACCAGTGACATTCCGTGGAGCCTCCTGGTCCCCAGGAACCATCAGGTGGTCATCCTTGGGTCTGTACCAACAAGATCCGTGTCCCTAGGAGCCAAGGGGATGACAATCGGGGATTATTCAGGAGTAAATCGGATTTTCTCTTGTCTCTAATTAATTTATTTATTTGAAAGGCATAGAGATAGAGAGAAAGACAGAGAAAGAGATCTTCCAACTGCTGGTTCACTCCTCAAATAGCCCCAACAGCCAGAGCTGGTCCAGGCCAAAGCCAGGAGCCAGGAACCCTATCCATATCTCCCATGTGGGTGGCAGGGACCCAGGCACTTGAACCATCATCCACTGCCTTCCCAGGCACATCAGCAGGAAGCTAGATTGGAAGCGAAGCAGACCCTCTGTGTCACAACACCGAACCCTAAGAGTAAATCAAGTTTAAAAACATCCATTTTTAATTAAACTCAAATTTTAAAATATTTTCACCTTTGTTATCAAAAAGATATACTAAGGTTCAAAGACAAAACATAGACTACGGAATATATCTCTTAGCTTTGGGGTGGCTTGAGAGTATAGATCATTCTGACATTTTAAAGATAAGTTTTACAAATAGGCACTCATATCCATGGTTCTGTCCCCCTGGTCACTAGGATACTCCATAGCTGGACAAGGGTCCATCTGAACTCTGGGGGACAGCTTGGTACCCAGCCCCGTGAACAACCACCATCGTCCCCTTTCAATATCAACCCCACGTGTTCGGGCTGAGGCTGAACAGGCTAAGGGGCGAGTCCAGGCTGATGCCTAACTTCGCAATGCCACCCAAGTCCACGTGTCACTCATCTACTTGCTGGAATACAGAAATGACAAGCCAGGCTTCTCATCGCAGGTGCCTCTTCTACTTGGAGCAACAATGACGTCTTTCTTCAGACAAACGTCTTCCAGATTCATCACTTGGGAACAGGAGAGGCAGGACACCCCCGATTTCTCGCCCGGCCAGGGAGTTACCAGGAAGGATAAACTAGATGTCAGTGCATAACGAAAGACCATGCGTTTCTTGCCTGATTCAAGTGACGCTGATTTCTATTTGCTGGTATTTTTCAAAGGCCCGTGTTTCCTATTTATAACCAAACTGCTAACGGCGCATGGACGTGGCTTTGGAAATATGTGCTTCTGTGGAATGTGAATATTCATAATATGAAAATATGGGATTTAACCAAACAAAATCACTGGAATGCCTGGGACTTCCTTTATGCTCTATTCATCTGATAAAGTACGGCTTTGAAAACCTCACCGCACTATATATCATGTAGCTGTGAGATCACAGACGATCTGCCTCTTAATTTACAAAGATCTGCTTCAATGTGTGTTAATAAACGCAACTCCTAAAGGATTATTATATTTTTAGATGCAAAATTAAAACTAGATGAATGAGTAATTCTTTAAATGCACCTTTTAAAATAAAAACTGCATCTGTTTTATGAAAAACAAGGGGCTTAGATCCATTATTAAAATGTACTTTTTAATTGAGAACACTGAGTGTAATTAGACATTTAAACCATGCCTCACGCTACTGCTGTCACATCGAACTGAGGGCAGGCAGGGGCTGGCTGTCATTTGGGGCCATGGGGTCCCAGGTGGCTGTGCCAGGGGGCTCCTCTCCAGGGTGAGGCCTCCTCCCCTGCTCTCCAGGTACCTTTGCAATAACTTCTGCCTTAAATGAAAACACCCCCGGAGGCACAAATTGCTGATGGCAGCACAGCCTTCCACTGAGGCCTCATTTAGGAAAAGGCTTGTGACTCGTGGGTCACTTCTGCATTTGGAGCAAAACGGCTCCCGGGCCTGTGGCCACCGGGGCCCGCGAGAGTGGAGACAGGAGCTCTGAGGTTCTGAGGAAGGGGGTTCAAGGTGTGGGGCCCTGTGGGGTGGGAGCCCTGGGGAACCCAGGAAGCCTTGAAATCCCCAGAAGTCCCCAGTCCCAGAGTCGTTGCCATCAGGATGGACGCATCCGGTGCTACAGTGACAAGAGCATCGGCTTTTGAGCCAGACTGCTCAGGGCTGGGGGCTTGGTGAGGTCACCGGTCTGGCTGGGCCTCCAGGTCTTTATCCCTACTGGAGAGCAGGCAGGTCGAAGACAGCTCAGGCAAAGGCACTTGCACGGGGCCCGGCTGCACCATGCCCAACAGTCAGGGTCAAGTTCACCCATTTTTATCAGTGTTGCTCATTATAACCCCTCTGCAGGCTCCAAGTAGCCTACCCCTGGGCTGGACTCTCCCACCATGCAATTGCTGTCCAGCTCAGGGACCCAGCTCCACTGGGGTGGACCTCATGTCTCCACCACCTCCAACACCGCACAGCGGCGGCTCCTGCCTCAAGCAGCCACTCAGCCACGGCACTGCCATCAGGAGCGACACACCTGCTCAGATGTTAACGCAGCATCTCCTGCAGGCACCTGGCCCCTGGCAGAACCAGGCACCTGCAACCCACACACCTTGTGGAAGCCAAGGGGAGGCTGCCAACCCCTTCGCCACGGGTCCAGCCAACCGTGAGAGCGTGCCTCTAAATTACACCCCCCTCCCCGCCCTGTTCACTTGACTGGGGAAGTAGCATTTGTTTTTATTTTCCAGGACAGACAGTCAATCACCCATATGCGACAGAAATAAAGATAAATACCACCCATTGAACTTTAAATCAAAATGCTAATCCCAGACTGACTTCTCTGTCATGGGCTGACACTGAAATAATTCAGCAAGCTTTGATTATGCCCGAAATTAATGCTCTGGTGGAGATCATGTCTATTAATCACGGATTTCCAGGGCAGAGCTGTTCACATTCCTTCCCTGGGTGACATCCAACGCGGCTCTGATGGCCAGGAGACCTTCGGCTCGGTGTCCTCAACTCGCGGAGGGATTACAAGCCAACCTCCAAAATGTTCAACAGGCATTGAAGAAGTGAGAAGGCTCAAAGGGTCATCCCTACGAAGCGGCCCAAAGGCGACTGGTTCTGTGCAGCCAAAGATAGCAAAACACTGCTTGCTCTGTCTACTGAGGACTGAGCGAGAGGAAGCTGGACTGGCCAACCAGGGTTCTGGAGGAAGGATATCAGGGTGGACATCCCGGCTGTGGCATCTCCCCAGCCACCTGTGCTTGTCTCTCCAGCCTCAGGTGGCTCCACCCCCTTCCAGCACAGGACCCCTCAGGAAAACAGGGCAGGCAACCGAGCCTCGGCACACAGAATGCCCACGCCCCGCCTGCACCTCGGCTGGCCGGATGCCCTACCCGCACACCTGCCTCCCTACGCATCACACGACAATCCTCCTCACCCTTCGAGACTCACCCCCACCCGCAGCTCCTCTACGGCTGCCAGCTTGGCCAAGCCTCTCAGGTGGACCCCCTCCCACATCACACTGAATGGCCACAACCGCCCACTTGCCCTCTGCCCATCTCTCCCGCAAGACCACACTCCGTCAAGCCCGAAACAGCGCTTCAGGCACGTCGCAGGCCCAGCAGCGTCTGGAACATATTAGGTGCTCAATGAAAGTTTACTGTCCTGAACCGATCATGCCATAAAACCTAACTGCCCTGCAGCACATTGTTTCAAGTTCTGGACGGCCCTCCGGGGATGGGGCTCACCCACTCACAGTCCCAACGGCTGGCCTATCAGTTCATCCAGCACTTTTCCCGTAGGTGGTCTTTCTCACCAAACCAGGGGTCTGGAGGCGGGGAGAGGGCAGAGGGTCAGCGTCGGGGAACTGGCAGGACACAGCGACTGGCAAGGGGGCTCATTCATGGGGACAAGAGAGTCCCATGGGGACCCCGATGGCGCTGCCTGGAGTTGGCACGTGGCCTCCGGGATGTTATCCCTGAGGCCAGGTCAGCTGGGCACGCCCTGCAGAAATCAGATTCCCCGCTCCACAAACACCTCCAGACAGAGAGAATCCATTTGTGAAGGACCTTGAAGAAACCACTTTAAATAGCGTCCTGATTACTGCCAAGAACTAACAACACCAGCACTTCCTGCGAGCGAGGGTCTCATCGGCCAGGGAGGCACGGACACAGACTGTGGGTGGGAAAGCTGTCCCTCCCCCATCCTTCTTGGGCCTTCTGGAATGTGTCAGGAACAAGGTCCCTTGTTGGGGACAAAGGTATCCTTTGCAACTTGCCCACTTGCTAATTTCTCTTTAAGAAATTGAAGCAGGTTTCATACTCAGAGTCCAAAGTCAGGGTTTGGTATCAGCCATTTCATCACCCTGATGTGTTTTTTTTAAAGATTTTTTATTTATTTATTTGACAGGTAGAGTTACAGACCGTGAGAGGGAGAGACAGAGAGAAAGGTCTTCCTTCTGTTGATTCACCCCCCAACTGGCCACCACAGCCGGAGCTATGCCGATCCGAAGCCAAGAGCCAGGTGCCTCCTCCCGGTATCCCACAAGGGTACAGGCACCCAAGCACTTGGGCCATCCTCCACCGCCTTCCCGGGCCACAGCAGAGAGCTGGACTGGAAGAGGAGCAACCGGGACTAGAACCCGGGGCCCATATGGGATTCCGGCGCCACAGGCAGAGGATTTGCCAAGTGAGTCACGGCACCAGCCCCAACCCTGATGTTTTAGAGTCGCTTTGAACTTGTGATCAGTGAGGACTGCTTCTCCGTCGGCAGTGGAGGAACCAAGTTTTCTCTTTAAATGACCTTGACCCAGAGGTGGGTCAAGTTGTCAGGCAGAGAGTGATGGCTCAAGTCACTGGGTCCCTGCCACCCACATGGGAGACCTGGATTGAGTTCCTGGCTCCTGGCTTTGGCCAGACAGAAGCTGGAAGACAGAAAAGGGTCCCAGAGTAACCTGCCCAGGGGTGAGATGACGGAGGCACTGCCCTTGAAGGCTGGGGAGTTCAGCCGACTCGAGGCCTGGCTGTGCCAGGGTCCTGTCACTGCCTTGCCCCCAGCTTCAGTTAGTCCCACAGGTGGGACTCCATCTCATGAGAAGGCCCTCAGCTCCTGCCAGCTGTGGCTTACATGTCAATGCTAGGGGCAGGGATTTAGCAAATCAACAAACAAGATGCTCAGGTAAAATGAATCATGGGGCTGGCACTGTGGCTCAATAGGTTAATCCTCCACCTGCAGCGCCGGCATCCCATATGGGCACCAGTTCTAGTCCCGGCTGCTCCTCTTCTGATCCAGCTCCCTGCCAGTGGTCTGGGAAAGCAACAGAAGATGGCCCAAGCCTTGGGCCCCTGCACCAGTGTGAGAGATGCAGAAGAAGCTCCTGGCTCCTGGCTTTGGATCTGCTCAGCTCTGGCAGTTGTGGCCATTTGGGGAGTGAACCAGTGGATGGAAGACTCCTCTCTCTCTCTCTCTCTGACTCTCTCTCTAAAATAAATAAATAAATAAAATGAATCATTATTTTATTATCATAAGTATCACAGGCAATATCTCAGTGCATCTTGCAAGTAACTTTTGGGACATTCTTTTTTTTAAGATTTATTTATTTGAGTTAAATAGAGAGAGAAGGAGAGGCAGAGAGAGAGAGAGAGATCTTCCATCCACTGGTTCACTTCCCAATTGGCTGCAATGGCCGGAGCTACACTGATCTGACGCCAGGAGCCAGGAGCTTCTTCCGGGTCTCCCACATGGGTGCAGGTGCCCAAGGACTTGGGCCATCTTCTACTGTTTTCCCAGGCCACAGCAGAGAGCTGGATCAGAAATGGAGCAGCCGGGTCTCGGACCAGCGCCCATATGGGATGCTGGCACTGCAGGTGCCGGCCCTTGGACATTCTTACATTAAAAAGTGTGTACTGTCGGGCTGGTGCTGTGGCACGGCAGGTTAAACCACCCGCTCTGATGCTGCCACCTACGTGGGAGACCCAGATGAAGCTGTGGGCTCCTGGCTCAGCCTGACCCAGCCCTGGCCCTTGCAGCCATTTGGGGAGTGAACCAGTTGGATGGAAACTCTCTTTCTCTCTTTGTCTTTCCCTCTCTCTCTGTCACTCTGTCTTTCAAATAAAACAAATATTTTTGAAAGTGTGTACTGTTTAAGTGTAATTCTAATTCCAGCGAGCCTCCTGCATTTTGCCAGCGAGCCTGACCCTGCTGCAGCTCTGACCCACGCTACTCTATGTTGGCACAGGGGGCAGTTTCTGAAGACGTCCTGTTGATATCTTTCTTGTTCAGAGTAACAGCCCCGGGTTCTCTCAACCACATCACGGGAAGATTCAAGCAAGTAGGTTCTTCCTCGGTGGGGGAACCGAGAAGACTCTGTATCTCCTCCTCGAGAGGTGACAAAAGCTCACAGCATCTCCTGCTTCTGGAATCCAGGGCGAAAGGCAAGAACGCTATCAGACGGCGGCAGGTGGGGAGCCCTGGGCCAAGCCACAGCGGCCTGAGAGCAGAGGAAGCCACGTTTGTTCACGTGTGCAGAGCGATGTGCAGGAAGCGAAGGGGCCAAGCGTCAGCCCGACCACAGGGAAAGTCTGAGGAGGAGGGGGCAGCAGGTGGGAGGCGCCGTGGAAAGGGGGCAGGCAGCCTCCCAGGGTGAGAGAGGCAGGAGGGGCGGGACAAAGGCAGGGGTGCTGGTTTTAAATTGGAGAGCAGACAAGGGACTTGAGTAAGTCTGTGAACTGAGGAAGGAAAGCTGCAGAAAGTGGGACTGGGAGGGTGGCCCCAGAGCCTGCACAGGTGCCCAAGTGTGCCCAGCCATGGCATCAGGGTCCAGTGCAACAGGCTCCCCCTTGCTGGGGTCTGGGACTCAGTGGGCCGGGTTCTGGTCTCCCAGCCACGCCCCCGCCCAGCTCCAGGACAGATCAGAGTCCACCTCTGCACGTGCTTCCAGAGCTCAGGGTCGGGCTGTCTGGGCAGGTCGCTGGGGCCCCTCACCCCAGCGCTCACTGGAATCTCTTCACTAGAGAGGAGGTGGGCAATGCCCTGACAGCCGGGAGAGGACAGAGGCTAAAGGGCCACGGTGGTAGACAGGAGAGCAGGGGACCACTGCCCGCTGCAAGGTAGAGGGTGCGGTGGCCGAGGACAGGAGATGAAAACCCTCCCCGTAGAGCCCCTGCCAACTTCTCTGGGCACCGCCTTGGCCTCCCCCTCACCCCCAGAGCTTCACCTGTCTTCACCCCGGCTGAAGCACCCTTCCTAGCCACGGCACCTTGCTCCTGGGTGGGAAGGGGAGACCACCTCCCCTCCCCGTCCCCCGGGGTAAAGGTGCTTCAGGACCCTGTGACCCACCAGGCACCCAAGAGGAGGGTGGAGCTAAGTGGAGCCCAGGCAGGCAGGGAAAGGCACCCCGAACATCACCTTGTCTACCGGCCGGCCAAGAGCTCTCAGAATCCTCTCTTATACGTCTCCTTTTCCAGAAAAAAGAACCCATAAGGGCCCCTACCCAGAAAGGCTTTGTCCTAGTGACCTTGGCCATGCCTGCACCCTCCACCTGCAGCCCAGACTCCCACCAACTCCATGCAGGTCAAAATTCCCCAAAGGCCCCACAGTCCTCAGGACAATGTGCATTTGCATTAATAGCAGATAAAAGAAATTAAGATTTTTTAAAAAGATTTATTTATTTATTTGAAAGTCAGAGTTACACAGAGAGAGGAGAGGCAGAGAGAGCGAGAGAGTTCTTCCATCCACTGGTTCACTCCCCAGATGGTTACAAAATCCAGGACTGGGCCGGACAAAGCCAAGAGCCTGAAACTCCATCCAAGCCTCCCACGTGGGTGCAGGGGCCCAAGGACTTGCACCATCTTCTGCTGCTTTCCCAGGCACATTAGCAGGGAGCTGGATCATAAATGGAGCAGTGAGGTTTCAAATCAGCACTCATATGGGATGCCGGCATGTGGGAGGCAGCTTAACCCACTCAATGACAGCCCAAGACAAAATCTGAATTAAAAGTAATTTTAAAAGATAAAAGGGATCAGATGAACTATCACTTTCTTTTGCAACAAAGGCAATAGTAGGGAAATTAGCGAAATTTGAAGTTCTGCAGATTAGACGGACTGCAATAGTGCTGCATGCACATTAATCCCCCGATCTTGATCGGTGCACTATGGTCAGTAAGAGAGTTTCCTCGATGCCAGGAAGCAGACGCTGACGTATTCGGGTGTACAGAGACATTACATTTGCATCTCCCTTTCAAACAGTCTGGGGCAGAACAATGACATGTGTGCAGCGGGGATAAGGGGGGAGGGGCGACAGGGCAGCAGGGTAGACAGCTAACGTTTGAGGCGTCTGGCCGAAGGTCAGTTTTCATAAACTCAGGGCAGGGATTTGACCACACAGCAGTACCTGGCTTCGAGGACCGGCTCTGGCTTCCTATCCCAGCTGCCTGCCGATGCAGACCCGGGGAGGCCTGGGGATATGACTCTAGCAGTTAGGCCCCTCCAAGCACATACAAGGCCTGGATTGAATTCCCAGCTCCTGGCTTTGGCTTGGCCCAGCCCCAGTTGTCATGAATATTCAGAGAGTGAACCAGTGGGTAAGAGCTCTCTCTTGTCTCTCCGACTCTTTGCTTCTCAAATAATAATAATAATCATAATAATAATAATGACAGAGTGGCTGTAACAACACCAGACATCCTCTCACAGCTCTGGAGGCAGGTGAAAACCAGGTGTTGGCAGGGCCGTTCCTTCCCAGGGCTGGAGGGAGACTCAGCTCCCAGTGGTTCGCGGCTCTTGGGTGCTCCCCCAACCCCATCTCCGCCTCCACGTGCACACTGCCTCGTTGCGTGTGCGTGCTGGTCTGTATCCACAATGCTCTTCTTTTTTTTTTTAATTTTTTGACAGCCAGAGTGGACAGTGAGAGAGAGAGAGAGAGAGAAAGGTCTTCCTTTGCCATTGGTTCACCCTCCAATGGCCGCCGCGTACCGCGCTGATCCGATGGCAGTAGCCAGATACTTATCCTGGTCTCCCATGGGGTGCAGGGCCCAAGGACTTGGGCCATCCTCTACTGCACTCCTGGGCCACAGCAGAGAGCTGGCCTGGAAGAGGGGCAACCGGGACAGAATCCGGCGCCCCGACCGGGACTAGAACCCGGTGTGCCGGCGCCGCAAGGCAGAGGATTAGCCTAGTGAGCCGTGGCACCAGCCTCCACAATGCTCTTCTAATATGGACACCTGTCACACCGGAGTACCCCCACCCCCAGCTCCAGGATGGCCTGGTCCTAATCCAACTAATTACAGCTGCAAGGACCCTCTTTCCACAGAGGGTCACACTGTGCAGGCCCAGAGGTTAGCACTTCACAGTATCTTCTGGTGGGAACTCAGCTCACCACAATGCACTGGGATTCTTTGTAACAGAGGAACAACTCTTCCACCAGTCTGAAACTGTTTAGACTTAAACTTTTTAAAAGATAAGTAGAAAGGAGCTCTAAGAAGGCCTGAAGGGAGGGTGTGCAGGGAGGAAGACATTACTGGGGAAGGGGAGAGGCTCTCAGAGCCGGGGGTCCCCAAAAGCTAATTCATAGGGAAGCTTTTATTTTTTTCATGTTCATTTATTTTCTTCTACTTGAAATACAGAGTGACAGAGAGAGATCTTCCATCCAGTGGTTTACTCCACAAATACCCACAAAAGCCAGGGCTGGGCCAGGCCAAACCCAGGAGCCCAGAACTCCATTTGGGTTTTCCACATGGGTGGCAGGGACCCAAGTACTTGATCCATCATCTGCTGCCTCCAGGATGCAGGAGCAAGAAGCTGGATCAGAAGTAGAGGAGGCAGGACTCGAACCAGGCATTCTGATATGGAATGCAAACTTCCCAAATGGCCCCTTAACCTGCTGTGCCACAAGGCAGCTTTTGAGAGGGGCCTGAGCAAAGCATCCCCAGGACAAAGTCAGCCCCCTACCCATCTACCCTCACTGTAACAGCTCCTCTCGGAGGGAAGATTTTCATTACTTGGGTTGAGAAAATGAATTTGTTTATTTTCCCTCCCAAACAAGCTTTGCAGTAGGGTGTACTTGCCCGGCATCTCAATAGATGCTACTGATGGTTAATTAGATGAATGTTGTTAAACAAAGACAGCTAAATAATTGTGTTTCACGGAATTTTATTCCTTAACTAGTAGCTCTTAAAAATAGCACACTCCATATGAGAGTTTCCCTTTTATTCAAACTGAGTAACCGTGCAGTGCCACAGCAATAATTCATTGATTCAGGGGAAGTGGGGGACCCCAGGACTTTGTGGGGGATTCCTCATGGGAGTGGACCGAGGGCCCCAACCCTGCCAGGCTCACTCCTCCTCCAGGGTGCCAGGGACGGGACCTTGCAGCTGCAGGAAAGGCCGCAGTGTCATTTTCCTAACTGAAACTAGCCATGCTTGGCACTTGTCACCAGACCAATGCAGGTGTCCACGGCTTGACTCAGTGCCCACGGGCGCCCAGGGCTGGGGGACCAGTCTCCAGGAGGCACCATTAGACCCTCCCTGTGGCCCCAGGAACCTTCTGCCTTCGGGCTGGGGTCGACCTGCAATCCTCAAGCATTGCTCCCGGGTCACTCTCCAGCCCCCGGACAAGCAGAGAGAGGAGGGAGCACCAGGCAGGGTGCCAGGTGGAGTCTCCACTTCTCACTGTGCACCTCGCCCACTGCATGACCCAGCCAAAGCAGCTCAGCCTCTCCCACCTCTGACTCCTGATCTGTGAGCGAGTGAGTAGGTTGAGTCTGATGCTGGGCGTGTGCGTGTATTGTCAAGTGTAGTTGCCCAGCCAAGGACGGGCCTGCAGGGAAGTTCCAACTGGCCAGGAGCAGAGCAAGAAAACCATGTCCCAGGCAGAAATGCCCCCTTCAGAGAGCGGGAAGACCAGGCCAGCCTTTCTTCACAGCACTCAGAGTCACATTCACCGTAGTCTATGAAGACCCTACGATCCAGGGCAGGCATTGTGGTGCTGCAGGTTAAGCCGCCACCTGTGACCCCGACATCCCACGTGAGCCCTCGTTCAAGCTCCAGCTGCTCTACTTCCAATCCAGCTCCCTGCTAATGTGCCGGGGAAGCCAGCAGATGATGGTCCCTGCCATCCATATGGGAAACCCTGATGGAGTTCTAGCTCCTGGCTTTAGTCTGGCCCAGTGCACACCACTGTGGTCATCTGAGTAGTGAACCAGCAGATGGGCGTTGTGTGTGTGTGTGTGTGTCCCTCTCTCTTTGCCTTTAAAATAAATCTTTAAGAAAAATTCCCCACGATCTGTTTGGTTCACACACATACACGGGTTCTCTCTCCTGGAAAAGTGTGCCAAGCCCAAGTCTTTCCCCAGTGGAAATGAGGGAGAGCAGGAAGCTATCATGGGATCTCAAGGAAGGAAGCCCCATAGGCCAAGGGCTCAGGAAGGCATCCTCGGGCCACGGAGGTTTGAAACAGACCAAAGAAAGGGTACAGGAGGATCCAGACAGGAAGGGTGGGGACAAGGACAAGGGGGAAGGCACAGTCAGAGAGAGGCTGGGGGACAGGGACCGCCCACGCGAGAGGCCCCAGCCCAGCAAGGGATGAGGTTCTGCTGGCCAGCACTCACTCACCACCCTTGTCCTAACTGTCCATGCCCTTCTCGTTTCGCTGCCCTTACGATGCCCCAGTCCACCCCAGACCTCCGGGGAAGGAGCAGCTCCGGCCAGCCAGTGAGTTCAGTCCCTGAGCACGGGGGGATACACCCAGAACCTGGGCTGGGACCCACCAAAAAGACCCCCAGCACTGCTGCAGGAACTGCCACGGAGGAAGTCCCCCTGCTTCTGTCACAGCCAGACCAACGGACCTGTGGTTGGGGAAGGATGAACACGAGGCTGACTCAGAGGACACAGGGCTCAAGAGAGACAGACTGAGACCCAACAGCACCCAGCCATGCCTGAGACCAGCCTTGCACTGTCCCTTCAATCACCTGAGCCAAGAGCGTGCACGGGTGTGTGTATGTGTGTGTGTGTGTGTGCACATGTGCGTGCATATTGGCTTCATTTCTAAAGCAGGTGATCCTAACAGACAGCTCGGTTAGGGAACAGAAAGCATGCTAGATACACCGACCTCGGACCCCAGCACTGCCACCTAATAGCTGGGTGAGTCTGGGCAACTCACTTAGCTTCCGTGAGTGTCAGTTTCTCAGAATGCAGTTAGCTGAATCTCGGTAGAACACGTGAGCTTTGGACTAGGTGGGGTGGGAAATACTGCAGCCTTCGGAGCAGGGAATTCACTGTTGGGAAAATGTGCTTTGGGGTCATGAACCTGGGCAGAAGATGCCCATGCAGGGAGCCCACAGCCTCCTGGGCAGGGCCCGCATGCCCATGGGAGCTGCATCAGAGGGAAGGGGCGCTGAGACCTCTCGGTGCGGTGCTCACCAAGGGGTGTGGGTAGAGAAGTCACCCACACCTCCGGGGCCTCGCCCCCTACAAAATAAACAAACGACTCCTGCCCTCACCCTCCGGGGATGGGACAGGAATGAACTCGAAGCGCTACTGCTGCTCTGTGCTCCCCGCGAAGCTGCTACATAGCTATAAGGGGTGATTAATTTTATCTCTCTAAATGTCTCAGTATCATTTGCCAAAATGATGATTTATTATTCAGACAACTTTTATATTTCCAAGGGGCCTTAAAACCATTGATAGTGGAGAATGAAATGAAACGGGCTAAGGGCCTGCGAAACGGAGATGGCAAAGAAACACACGAGGAACTGGGGTTATTTATGCACGGCCAGAGAAGGCAAATGAAGGACACAGCGCAAACCATCAATTATGGGCAGAGCAGCACTGCCAGGGGGAGGGGGGCCTGTGTCTTCCCCCACGTGGAGGGGACAGGAAATGGCAAGTGGTGGCTGTGTCCCTGGACCGACACAGGCGGGACGGCGGGAGCTGAGCGTAAAGCTCTCTCTACACGCACACCACGTCATAGCTCAGCACCTACACACGTCTCCAGTCACCTTCTACAGAGAGACAAGATCTTGGTAAAGTACAACGCAGAAAGATAATGCAGGTAGGGTCTAAGAAAATCACCTTCAAAGGATGCCAGAGGACGCTGCTGACGGCAGGGAACTGGGAGGGGCAAATGCCACCTTTTTTTTTTCCAGGAATAAAATGATAGGACAAATTGGTGGCTTCATAGCTGGCAGAATAACGGTACCCACAGAGGGCCCAACAGGGCGGCATCCCCCATGGGACATCACAGGTGCTTTTATCACAGGCATTTTTATCCAGGCTTGGCTGGAAGGGACGCTCATCCACTCTCAGCTGCTAGGACACGGCACCAACAGCAGCCAGATGCAATGATCACTTCTGCACACTTAGGTCCGGAGCCATCCCATCAGCGCCCAGAGAGATCTGGCCCGATTGCTGCCCAAGCTTCTGGAGCTGATTGATGGATGGTCCCAGCGTCTGCAGCCCTCCCTGTCTCCAGCAGGACTCCCCGTCAGGCAGGCCTGTGCTGGCCACATCCTCCTGGTGAGAGAGGCCTACAGGCACCTGCCAGCACTCTGACCGCTGACCTTGCCTGGGCTTTGTCTTACATGACTAATTCAAGCAATTGCTTGTGTTCCTGTTGATCGATGGAGGGTAAAATCGTTCTCTCCGAAATGTAGTGCTTTGAGGCAATAACGTTTTATTATCTCTCACAGCGATGCGCGCTGGCTGGGCTCAGCAGGGCAGTTCTCTCTGGTGCTCATTCAGAAAGGGCAGTCCAGTGTTGGCGGGGACTGCTGTCCTCGAAGCGTCTGTTGAGGTCAGTGCCAAATGATCGCTCTCAAGGCTGGCGTTGGTGCAGGCTGTCTGCTGGGAGCGCACCTGGGGCTGTCAACCACGGCAACAACACATGGCCTCTTCTTAGGTTCTGGGCATCGTACAACATGGCAACCACTCCCCCACCCCACCCCCCGCCCGCCATGCCCCCGGAGTGAGCATTTTAACAGCTAAGCCCCGCCCTGCCCGAGAGCCAGGTGGAGGCTTCGACACTGCTTATGCCCTAGTCAGGGGTCAGAACATCAGCTCTGCCATGTTTTACTGGCCAAGCTGGTCACGAAGCCCCACCCAGATTCAAGAGGAAGAGTGCCGGCCTCCATATTGGTAACGTTCCGTTGCCAAAGAGCACACGGGGTGGCAGATATTGTTACAGCCATCTTTGCAAGGTAAAGCCAGCCATGGCTTTTTTTTTTTTTTTTTTTTTGACAGGCAGAGTGGACAGTGAGAGAGAGAGAGAGAGAGACAGAGAGAAAGGTCTTCCTTTTGCCGTTGGTTCACCCTCTCCAATGGCCACCATGGCCGGTGCGCTGCGGCCAGCGCACCACGCCGATCCGAAGGCAGGAGCCAGATGCTTCTCCTGGTCTCCCATGGGGTGCAGGACCCAAGTACTTGGGCCATCCTCTACTGCACTCCCGGGCCACAGCAGAGAGCTGGACTGGAAGAGGAGCAACCGAGACAGAATCCGGCGCCCCCACCGGGACTAGAACCCAGGGTGCCAGCGCCGCAAGGCGGAGGATTAGCCTAGTGAGCCGCAGCGCCGCAGCCATGGCTTTTAAACAACAGAGTGCACTGCAGTGAGGAGCATTCCAGCTGGCAAGAGCGCTGTGCTAGCTACTGACATCCTGCTGAGTGTCACATCCTGGAAGCCCCGGAGCCAGACCCTTCCAGTCCAATGCACAGCAACTGGCACTGGACCAAGGATATTCAACATCTAGTTTCTGCCTCCTGCTCTCCTTCCAGGGACCTCCCAGTCCTTGACCCTCGAGCGGCCCAATCTCATTGTCACCTCCACCCTGATATGCCATGGTCTACAAGAATTAGCAACCTCACCACGCAGGCCACACAACAAAGCACTCATCACTTAGTCAACTGCAGGAACCAGAGAGGGAGAGGGAGGGGGAGAGGGAGAGGGAGAGGGAGATTATCCTTCTGATAAATATCCAAAGAAAACTTAGGGAATGGTATTTGCGTTTCACTTTTCTGTGAGTTTGCAAACTGAATAATTCAGTGGTCGACAGAGCCCAGGTATCTGTTCCAAATGCCAGTGTGCTTCCCTTTCATCAGGAGCAGGTGCTGGGCTGGGGAGCTGAGAATCCTGCAGCCCCTGTGCTAACGCAGCCCACCTTGGTTCTCCATTTCCCACATTCTTGTCACCACAGTTGCAGGCATCTGCTTGTGACATCATAGCACGGAGCCACAGAAACCAGTATAGTCAGACTTCTGACTTCAGGCAAGATGATTTCGTTGCATGGACAATTTTCCGAGAGGACACTGGCCTGGCTCTTCACCTGCATGCTGTGTGCCTGCTGAGTTCCCATCTCTGATCGCCTCGTGGAAGCAGCAGAAAGAACCCTGCCTGGAGCCCAGAGGCCAAGCAGGGCCTCGGCTTCCCTATCTGTACGATGGAAATGCTAACGCTAAGCTTTTGAGGTTACTGCGAGGCGGGCGTGAGAGTTTCCTGTTCCAAGGCTGGGGATCACCAGGCAGGCCTGCCTCCCCCCAAGACCCCCAGAGCTTAAAGCTAAAAGAATTTGTGCGGCCCCTCTCAGCATGAACTTGGGCAGACATGGGGTGAGAATGGGAGCTGGGAATTTGGAGACACTGATTGACAGGACCACGATGACGATGATGCAGGTGCCTCTCTCTACCCACCCCCCCTTCCTTCTCTGGTCCTTCTGTCTTCACTCTCACTTCTGGGATCTGCCAGGTGCTTCTGCCGGGAGAGGGCTTCTCTCCACACTGACTTCTTCCGACAAGGAAGCAGGTGCATCATTACTCCATCTCATACGGTCTCCTGAGTGACCAAATGGCTTTTGAGCCAAAGCCTTTATCTGAGTGGCCACAGGCCCAGGGGAGGGCCCAGGGAGCCTTTAACCCAGCACTGGGATTTGGGGAGGGCCCAGGGAATGAGGAAGCGGGTGGTCCCGGTGGGGCCAGATCAGACGCAAGGGTTCAGGTCTTGCTGGGAAATCAGCCAAGTCTGATCCCAGTGCACACTACTGGGTTCCTCTGCCACCTGAGCCCCCACCAACCACCAGCGCTTTTGAGAATGGAACCAATCTCTTCCCAGGTGTTTAGGTGGGAATTTTTAACAGCAAAAGAATGCCATTTACAAATAGAAGTGTTGTAGCCGGCGTTGTGGCATGGTAGGTAAAACCACTGTCTACGATGCTGGCATTCTGTGTGGGCAATGGTTTGAGTCCCAGCTGCTCCATTTCCAATCCAGCTCCCGACTAATGTGCCTGGGAAAGCAGCGGAGGATGACCCAGGTCCTTGGGCCCCTGCACCCAGATAGGAGATCCGGAAGAAGCTCATGGCTCCTGGCTTCAGCTTGGCCCAGCCCCAGCCAATGCAGCCATCTGGGGAGTGAATCAGATCTCTCTCTCTCTCTCTCTCTCTCTCTCTCTCTCTCTCTCTAACTCTGCCTTTCAAATAAATAAATCATTAAAAAAAAAATGGAAGGGTTTCTGATAGACCTGTAATCCTTGCCAAACGAGGCCTAGCAGAGCCAGAAAGCCCTTTGCTGTGGCAAGTGCACAGGGCGGGAGGGTTCCTGCTCACAAATGGTACAGAATTGTCTTCTACATCTTTAAATGCCACCCATGCTCAGTCAGTCATAGGCATTCCAGAAAAGTGTCCCAGCAGCGTCCCGACTTTAGGAGGTGATCCTTTTCCATTGGAATGAGAAAGGAATATTAAATTCCATTTCACATAAACTCTTTGAAACGTCCTCATAGCACATTTTTTCCATGAAAATTTTAAAACATTTATTTTCAGTTTTTATATGAAAAATCAGAGAGAGAGAGGAATCTTCCATCTGCTGATTCACTCCCCTCCCAAACAGCCAGGGCTGGGCCAGGCCAAAGCCAGGAGCCAGGAACTCACATTAGTTCTCCCACACGGGAGGGAGGCAGGGACCCATGACCTGAGCCGTCACCTGCTGCCTCCCAGGATGCACTTTAGCAGGAAGCTGGAATTGGGAGTGGCGTCGGGATTTGAGCCCCGCAGCCAGTAAGGTCTGTGGGTGCCCCAACTGGTAAAGCACCTGACCGGTACACCATTTCTGGCTTCTGCCTCTAGATTGCACAGTCAGTCTCAAGAACTTTAGGCTTCCAGATTTCACATTTTATCTCATCCCTACCTGTCACCTGCTCTGGATGGCAGTGAAGGCTGCTGGGCCTGGGGACGACACCCCCCCCTCCCGCCCCGCCAGGCTCGGGCCGGGAGCTGCCCCTGTCTGCGAGCATCGGTCCTGTCCACTGCTCCAGGAAGAGCAGCTTGCGGTCCAGAGTACATCCTGGCTGTGATGCGTGTCCCACACACTGGCTGCGACTCAGCAGAGGTCGCACTCCATCGGGCATCACAGCCGTGAGACGACGTCCCAAGCTCACCACTGGTGAATGTGAGCCAGGCCTGTGACTCCCAGCACCGCCTCTGGGATGGACCCAGCTGGGCCCTCAGTTCTAAGTCCATAGATCACCCAGCAACAAGCACCGGCCCCAGCTGGCCTCCATGCTGCCTGGGCCCCCACCACACCGGCTGGGAGCCTGAGAACCGAGGTGCAAGGAGGCCAGGGCGTCTGGCCCTTTAAGGAGCCAAAGAGCTGAGTTGACCAGAGAATCTCATGTGCCGTGAGACGGCTGTGATGAGGGAGGCAGATGCTGGTGAGTGGATAACCCGGGGCCCCCAGTGCCTGGTTGTGCAGAAACAAGACCTTCAAACTTTACTTTAATGGTATTTTCCAAAGACGTATTTAGTTGTTTGAGAGGCAGAGAGAGAGCGCTTCCATCTGCCGGATCATTCCCTAAATGGCCATAAGAGCCAGGGCTGGGCCAGGCTAAAGCCAGGAGACGGAAACTCCACCCAGGTCTCCCAGGTGGGTGGCAGGGGCCCAGGCACCTGCACCAGCCCTCACAGCCTCCCCAGGTGTGTTCGCAGGGAGCTGGATTGGAAGCAGAGCCGCTGGAACTGGAACTGGTGGTTCTATATGGGATGCCGGCGTGTGAGGGCTGGTTTAACCCACTGTGCCCAGCGCTGTCCCCCTCACTTTATTTTATTTTTAACAACAATCATAGTTCATTTTTTTAATATTGTGCTAAAATGTTATTTACCTTGAGTTCTGAGTGGCAGTTCCAGGTAAATGCCACCTTCACTTTACCACAGTGCCAGCCTGATGCCTTTTCTTCCGCACAAACTGGAGTCCTGGCCCAAAGAGAGAAAATCCAGGGGGCGGAGGGAGTGGCAATGAGCCACAGGCGTGTCTCTTGCTCCTCTGAGGCCCGGGAGGCTGCGGGCTGCATCTCATCAGGTTCCCAAACAGCACCCCAGGGCATCAGCTCCCAGAGACCGCCCGAGCACTGGACTCCACGTGTTCGGAGGCAGACAGGACACACCAGTAATACGGGGCCACACAAAGAGTTGTGTGGGGGAAGATTTAGGGGTCAGTCTTCCCAGAGGAGGCAGCAAAGGGGATCTGCCCTACATGGAAAGAGGGGAGCAGGTGTTTGGGCTCGCAGTTAAGATGCCCCCACTCACACCAGAGTGGCCTGGCTCCAACCCCCGGATTCAGCTTCCTGCTAATGTAAACCCTGGAAGGGTAGCAGTGATGTCCCAAGTAAACGGGTTCCAGCCACCCAGGTAAGAGATCTGCACTGAGCCTCCAGCTCCTGGCCTCAACCTGGCCCAACCTCTGCTGTTGCAGGCATTTGCAGAGTGAATTGGTTCTCTTTTCTCTCTCTCTTGCCCTCCCTCTCTCTCCCTCCCACCCTCCCTCCCTCAGGTATATAGAACATCATTTTTAAAAACTCTTAGGGCCGGCATAGTGGTGCAATGGGTTAAGCCGACAACTGCAATTTCAGCATCCCATGTGGGCTCGAGTTCGAGTCCCGGCTACTCCACTTTCGATCCAGCTCCCTGCTAATGCACCTGGGAAAGCAGTAGAAGATGGCCCAAGTGCTTCGGCCCCTGCACCCACATGGGAGACCTGGAAGAAGCTCCTGGCTCCTGGCTTCAGATCAACGCAGCTCTGGCAGTTTTGGCCATTTGGGGAATAAAGCTGCGGATGGAAGATATGTGTGTGTGTGTGTGTGTGTGTGTCCCTCTCTCTGTAACTGCCTTTCAAATAAATGGATAATCGTCAAAGAAAACCTTTCAAACATATGAAAAGAGAGATATGGACAGAAGAACCATAATAACAGCTCCCGCGGGTCTTCAACCTGTTCTGTCATTGCTCTTTCACAACAACCCTTTGAGGTTAGCACCACCAGCCCCACTTAACAGACGGATAAACTGAGGCAGTAACAGAGGGTTGAATGGTCTGTCCCCGGGCAGGTCCAGATCTGCCTGCCTTCAACAGGAGAAAGCTCCCAGTTCTATCCACTGAGGAAGCAGTCCAGGAAGATCTCAAGGGCAGGAGCAGTGTGGCAAAGTGCAGAGGACACGGAGTGCGGCTCCATCCCTCACCTCGGGCCGTTACTTAATCTTTCTGTGTCGCAGTTTCCAGGCCCCCACCCCCATGTGTCCTGATAAATAATACGGCACAATAACAGCCATTGTGGAAGCTGAGCGGTGAGCTATGGCTGTTCACCACGCTGCGCTATCGCGGTTTCTGTACTTGGGGGAATTTTCATAATAAGTTGAGAAAAAAAAAAAAAACATCCCCAGGCCAAAAGTGATGTACGACCCCATCAGATAAAGTCCCTGGCATCAAAATAGCTGATTAAAATAGCTGCTTCAGACAGCTGCCCCAGCCCCTCCCCGTGTTGTGAAAATATAAGCAGGTTCTGCCTTTTGGGGGGGGGGGGGACTTGCAGCATCAGCTGAACTTTTAGAAAAGACAGACTTTCTCTGGCATCTTGTTTACAACAATAGCAACCACCCAGGAAAGCTGCATAAACAGAACAGAGAATCCCAAACAGACCTTGGACCCTGATCCATTTGCATTTTTTAAACATTTGCCACACCTGCTTTTTGCATTCTTTCTCCACCACAGATATTTTGAAGCATGATAGGATATAACACATCATATGATGTTATGTATGCTTTGTGCTAGCGTAATTCATTACATACACACATTTGTTTGGTTTGCTCCCTGAGCCCCTGAGAGCAGGAAGGCCCAGGACCTCTTAATTCTTCAATAATGATTTCTTAAGAACTAGGATATTCTCTTATTTTTTAATAAAAGATGCATCCATTTATTTGAGAGTCAGAGATACTGGGGCGGGGAGGGGGGGAGAGGCAGAGAGAGTGAGCACGAGATCTTTCATTCTCTGGTTCACTCCCCAGATGACCGCAATGGCCATGGCAGGGCCAGGCTGAAACCAGGAGCCAGGAGCTTCTTCCAGGTCTCCCACATGGGGGACAGGGGCCCAAGCACTTGGACCATCTTCTACTGCTTTCCCAGGTGCATTAGCAGTGAGCTAGATTGGAAGTGGAGCAGCCGGGACTCGAACCAGCACCCATATGGGATGCCGGCTTCACTATGCCACAATGCCAGCCCCTTCTCTTACTTGACCACAACTCTGTCATCAAATTTGAAAAACCTGATAATGTGCTATAACCGTTTCATCCAATGAGCTCCTCTCCCTTGGTTCAGGGCACCCACATTCCAATTTCATCAACTATCCAAATAACATACTTTAGCGCGATCTTAAAGGAGCCAGCCAAGGGGTGTGCACTGTATTGGCACATCTCTTTCATTTTCCTTAATCTGCAAGAGTTCATTTTCTAAAGCAAAACGCTCACACACAGCTTTGTTCAATTGTCTGCCGTGGCTGCTTCCCTGGTGCAGACACAGGGAGCCTGCCCAGAACTCCAGAGCTCGGGTGGTTGCATGTCGGGGCCAGAAGACTGCGATGCCAACCCGCTCCCCAGGAAGCCCATGACCCTGGCTCACCACGCAGACTGAGCGGTGAGGACATTCACCGTCCGGACGCCGCTAGAGGCCTCTTGTGTTCGCTGGTGGAAACCACGGCAGCAGGACCCCAAGGCTCAGGGCGCAGAGCGAGATGCTGAGCCCTGCCTCACAGGAGCACCTGCCGGGCTCTGCACAGCCAGGAAGCCCAGGCCATCAGCTCTTCCTCAGCTTCCGCATCACGAATGATGTCGGCCATGGGCAGGGAAGCCTGGGCACAAGGGAATTCCTAGCCTGCTTCCCCCATCAGCACAAACTCCTTCCAGCATGAGGTACCCCCTCCTCCAGGAAGCCACCTCAGGTCTCTGCTCTGAGCTCCTACAGCAGCGTGCACTCACTGGAATGTGCTGTTATTATTCAGGTCCACTCCGCTCACCTTGCTCGGTGAGATCCTGATACACACTCTCCTCTCGTCACGTTCAAGGCCCAGCTCTCTCACGGCTTCCTCCAGGTAAAGGTCCCCTCCAGGACAGGCGCCTTGTCTGACCTGTCTTCCCACTTCATCCACCCAACACCGCCAGTCTCGTCTCCACGGGCTGCAGGTGCTGTTCTGCCACCGAGTTCCTGGTTCTCTTGCCACAGCGTGATGCCACAGCATCAGGATCCGACTCCCACTGAGTGATGCTGAGGGACCCCACTCATTCGCCTGTCGTTTTCCAAATACCTGCTCTGTGCCCAGCCTTGAGAGGGCTACAGGGGGGCCCTCAGGAAGCCTCTAGGGCTGGTACTGTGGTGCAGCATGCTGCGCCACTGCCTGCAGCACCAGTTCGAGTCTCGGCAGCTCCATTTCCAGTCCAGCTCCCTGCTAATGCGCCTGAGAAAGCAGTGGAGGATGACCCAGGTCCTTGGGCCCTGCACCCATATGGGAGAGCTGGAAGAAGCTCCTGGCTCCTGCCTTTGGCTTGGCCCAGTTGAGCCACTGTGGCCATTTGGGGAGTGAACCAGAGGATGGAAGATCTCTCTCTCTCTCTCTCTCTCTCCCCCCCTCTTTCTGCCTTTCAACTAAATAAATTAAGAATATTTAGGAAAAAAATAAAAAGAGCAGCAGAGGTGCTGCCGCCTCAGCCCCGCTTCTGCTCCTGTGCACAACAGGTGCTTGTGAGAAACACACACGGCAGCGCCCGTGCCCTGCGCCGCCCCCGATTGCTGTGGTCACTGAGCACCGTCATGCAAGCCACGACACGCTCGGCTGAGGCTCCTCCGTCGGCCTCAGTGCTGGGAGGCCTTGCGGTTGTCGCTCACAGCTCAGACACGTCACAGGCACTCCGCGGCGGGAACCCGCTTGGCACAGCCCCCTGCCAAGGTGCTCTGTGAAACAGCCGGCTTCCGGAGGGCCTGAGCCCTCTGAGCTGTACTTCTTCCCTGATAACTGACACGCATCCTGGCCAGCAAGATCGCGGCCCATCCCGACAGCACGCCCACGAACACCAGCCTATCAGGGCAACCCCAGCTGTCAGACAGTACCAGGGAGGGCCCCTGTGGAACCTCCACACAACCATCCACATTGAAAATGGACCCAAAACAGAACCATCGAATAACAGCCACAAAAACGGGCCAAGGACCCAGCTTCTGTTGCATCAAAGACTCACGTGAGTGGCTGCTAAGCAGGTGCACAACACATCTTCAGTCGTGGAGGGAAGGGGAGTGAAAACCGACAGTTAGAGGCCATCAAACACCCACCAGAGTGGCAAAACCACAAAGATTGACAATGCCGACCTCTGGCGAGGATGGGGAGCACCTGGGAGTCTCACAAACTTCTGGGGAGAACACGAGGCAATGCAGCCACTTCAGAAACCAGATCGACAGTCTCCTGTGAGGTCAGACTTAGCCAACACCTCTACTTTGAGGTAGTCACCCAAGAGAAAGGAACAGCCTCTTTGCATGTTGTGCCCATGTAAAGACAGTCGCACGTGCCGGAGATAGCAGTAATGACAAAAATCACAACCTAGGAGCCAGAGCAAGTGCCCATCCACTTTGGAGCAGAGAAATCAATCGTGACATTGCTGTTCAGTGGAAGGGAAGAGTCAACATACGACGACATGGGTGAATCTCAAACATTATGCTAAGGGAAAGAGCCAAGCAAGACAAAACTACGTACAATACAGCTCCTTCCACAGCAGGCCAGACAATGGAGCCAGGAATCAGATCAGCGGTTGCCAGAGGCCAGGGCTGATGGACAGAGTGACAGCCAGCGGACACGAAGCCAGTTAGAATGTTCTGGACGGTGTTTGCACGGTGGCTGCACTTTGTGCATTTGTCAAGTCTTGTGGAATTATACATTTAAAACTTTACTGCATGTAGACTACAGCTGAAGAAAGCTGACTTTGTCAAAATCAGGGACCGAGACCCAAGAAACCATTTTCATATCCTTTGAAGCCCAAGCTTCATTCACGAGGACAAGCCAGCGTAACCACGCTTGTTAAAACACCGAAGCCTTCCCATTCCTGCTGGCAGACTCCCACTTCCTGGGGCTGCTGAGTCACCCCGGCGGTCCAGACCCTCGCTGGGTGTCCCGGGGCTCCCTAACACCTAGCAGCTGAGGGCTCCTGCGCAGCCGGCAGGGACACCCCTTCTGACCGGCGCGGGCTCAGGTGCGCTCTCACCAGCCAACTCGCTGCCAGCGCGATTTCCTTTGATCAAGCATTCTCAACAGGGATGAAATCCGGGTCTTGGAGGGGAAGACGAGCAAAACAAAAACAGCAACAAACCCTTAAATCTTTGTGATGGTTTGGAGCCCACCAAAGGGTCTTGGTGTGTCAAGAGTTGTCCAGTGGATTCATGGTACCAACAATTTACAGGGTGTATAGTGGAAGAAACCCTGTCTAAAAGGCTCCTTAGGGGAGCCATCACGGGAATGAGATTGAGAAATAATGGTTTAGGGAACAGGACGCCAGGGTACTGAGAGCCTGGCAGCACAACCAAGCCCGGGAGCCCAGCCGTGGGATTCCGCCTGGGACGGTTACCTACGCAGGGTACGCAGGGGCTGCTGTCACGGCACGGTTAGGTGGGAAGGAGGGTGTGGAGGGGGAGTGGTCACACATGCCCTTGCAATCCCTACCTCCAGGACACCCCTTCATGGGACAGCCAGGCACTCAGCCTCCCTCCTGGGAAAACCCTTAAACCACGCAAAGGAGGACCCCCTCCAAGTGCCAGCACCTTGCCAAGTGTAGGCTGTGGAAGTATAAAGATGGCTACAACCAGGGCAGGCACTGTGGCATGGTGGGTAAAGCCGCCTCCTGCAGTGCCAGCATCCCTTATGGGCACCGGTTCGAGTCCCAGCTACTCCACTTGTGATCAAGCTCTCTGCTATGGCCTGGGAAAGCAGTGGGGAATGGTCCAAGACCTTGGGCCCCTGCACCTGTGTGGGAGACCTGGAAGAATCTCCTGGATTCAGATGGGCTCAGCTGTGGCCGTTGCAGCCATTTGGGGAGTGAACCAGTGTATGGAAGACCTCTCTCTCTCTCTCTCGGCCTTGCTGCCTCTCAAATAAATAGACAAATCTTTAGGAAAGAAAGAGAAAGAAAGCAAGCAAGCAAAGCTGGCTACACCCAGGACGGCACACTCAGTCCTAGCAGGAAGACAGCCAGAAACCCAAGGGCTGGCGCTCCTACCTCCCCAACACCTTATCTCTGCGTCCTGGTCGGGAGTGCAGGGTGGCAGAGCGGCACACAGCTCCTGCATTGTTTCCAGCGGGTGCTAAGTAATGAAGACAACTTCCAAATGAGAAGAAATTAAGCACTGTAGCCGAGTCCACTGCCTTGTCAGGCGCTGCGGAAGTAGAGCCTCCTTGGGAACGCTCGCTTTGTGCGAGCTTATGACAATACTATAATTGTTCTTTCAGTCTTCCCCACATATTTAATAACAACGGGAAGTGGGAGTCGCAGAGGTCGGGGCGGCTGTAGAATGAGCGGTGTTCTCATTGTCCTTTTCTAAACAGCATCTTCCATGTGCCAGGGAGTTCCGTGCCAGTGAGCCCTGGTGGTGGAGACCTGGTGCTGTCACCACCTCCTCAGGGCAGAATAGTCTCATTTGCTAAATGGTCCAGTGCACACGCACACACACACACACGGCCACACACGTGCCACCCACACCCATGAATGGAAACAACACCCACAGCTGAGAGCAGAGAAATTAGGTGACACACACACTCGGCATATTCACATGAGCAGCTACTCTTGTGCTCTGGTTAGGTTTCTCCCAGGAACTCAAACGAATGCACTCAAAACTACCAGGCGGAAAACCTCCTTTCCATTTGTTCTGAAAGCTCACAATTCTTGACCAGAGGGAGTTTTACTCTTAGTAGGATATAGCTCGTGCGCCCCAGTCTCTCTCGTGCACCCAAGTCTCTCATTGGCACCTTGCATGGTCCACCTGACCTTGGGATGCTCAGTTCAGCTCTGCAAGCTTCAGCTGCAGGTGCATAAGCGAATCTAAGTCACTGTCCAAGGCTGAGAACCGGGATTCTCCCTCTGAAGGCAGATCGGAGGGCACCTTTCGGGAAGCAGAGGATTATCGGGGCGGGGGTGGGGGGCATTTCAGTGCCATGGCTGCTCGGAAGTCTGCACGCTCAGATAAGGCCGGGAGCGATGGCATTCTCATTCCCCATTCGTAGGAGGCTGTGAGCCTGTGAGCGAATGTGCTTCGTGCCTGGGCAGGGCTTGGTTTGGTAACTGAAGCACCACAAAGCAGGGCGATGTAGCCCTGGCAGGCTATGTCAGGGAACAGCTTTGTACCTAATCCTGAGAGCATGATAGTTGCTAAGGAACCATTGAGATGCAAATGAATTGGCAAATACTTAGCAGGGAGATATCTGGAAAGGGTGGGGAGGGGATGCGCTGAGCAAGTTAGTCAGGTGAGTGAGAGGAAAATTACTTTCTTCTGACTGGGAAGAGAAAACCACGGGTTTTCATGCGCGCACTGGCAGTATTGTGCTCCAAACAAAAACTTCTCTTTTTCGACTTGGCTAGGAGTAGAGCAGGAAACTTGGAGCCCAGAGCAGGAAACTTGGAAGGGCAAGTGCAGGCTTCCTCTAGTGGGCACTAAGTGGACTGTAGATGCCGCTCTCGCAATCGAGACAAGGAATTCGCAACCCAGAAAATCCTGAAGGAGGCCGTCCGCATGGGACTCTGAAACTCTGCCATCTTCAGTCTCACCACCACGGGGCTTAAAACGCACACAGAAAACCGTGGATAAGCGTTCTTCCACCACAAAGTGGAAATTTCAGGCAAGACTAAAGCATGACTGGAACTGGCGGGAGGAGAGGAAATGGACTATCTCACTGTCCCAGGCAGTTTGCATCTCTTCCATTCTTGCCCTGTGCCGAGGAGTCAACGTGATGGTTAAGATACTCTGCCTATCTGTATCGGAGCCCAGAGGGCCCCAGTCAGAAGCTGCGGCTCCTCATCCAACATTTTTTGTTTATTTGTGTTTTATCTTGCCCCAACATCAGACTCTTCCTCCTTCGGAGTCTAGTCGAGATAGCCTCGCCTCAAAGTCACTTTGCCCTTAGCCAAACACCACAGTGCCCACCTAGTCACTGCTTTAGGATTGATCACAATGCGCAACCCGGGCAACCGGCCCTCCTGCCTCTCAGGCCCTGCAGCTCAGGTGGGTCCAGGTAAGGGATGTGCAGACCCCCAACCCAAGCCCGGCCAAGAAGCGCATTCCATCATTCTGCTGACCACAGGCTCAGGACCCAAGGGAAGCCAAGGAGCCTAAACTGGCACAGCTTTGGCACAGCTGCTAGGAGACAGAGTTCATCTGCCTGCTAAGCTTTCAGGAGGCTGTGAGTTTGAGGCCACCAGCAGCCACATGAGCATCTCGTGGGGGAGCTCCTTGAGGATGAAGTCAACATCCGTGGCTCCACACCAGTTGTTCTCCATTTCCCCTGAAGATCCACTCTCTGGCTTTCTTTTTGCCCCTCCCTGTCTGGCCTCTGTGGTCCACATCCACCAGGCTTCCACGCCCTATGCCTTCTCCTTCAGTTCATCCAATGAGAAGAGCTGACAGGTGAGTGAGTGCAGGGAAGAGTTTGGGGCATACGAACCCCACTCCCACCCGTATCTGGGGAGCAGCTGCATCTCTCGCTGTCCAGACGCCATCAGGGAGTCCTCTCACATGAAATGGTTCCTACCAGGTCCTGATGGCCTTGGGTTCCAGTGGTTTCCTTCTGCGGTCTGACCTGGGGGCTGTCCCCAGACTCCTTGGTTCCCTGAGCCCTGTCCACAAGTCTGTATGAGTCTCTTCATTAAATACTTCAGAGTGTCTTCTGTTCCCTGCCCAGGACCCTGGCCGATACAGACACAGAGCTAAGGAATGAAAAAACGGCCGATCACAACCCGAGACAATGTCGCTGCCCCGGGGGATCATCGCAGCCACAGCCCCGCACTGTCTCTCGATGACGAGTGTGACGAGTGTCAGTAATCTCCCCGTGCTCTGCTCCCCTCCAGCCTGAACAGCTGTCACGACAACCAGACGCTGGCTGATTCAATCAGGAACTGCCCCTGGTGGCCAGCTTGGACGTCTACCTCCGCGGGGCAGGTTCTCAGTCTTGATTTCTCATCCCTGCGCCTCCTCCAATCCTCAGACCTCATTCTCTCTCTCTCTCTCTCTCTCTCTCTCTCTCTCTCTCCTTTTCTCTCTATTTCTCTTCCCCCTTCCCCAAATCCTCCCCATTAGAAGCATCGTCCCCTCATTTGGTTCTCCCAGGAGCTGATGTGTGGCCGTCATCCCACATCTATCAGAGTCCCACAGGTGTCCCGCACAGCCCGTGGTAGTTCGCATGGCTCTGTCTCCCACACGAGTCTGCTGCTCGGGGCACTTCTCGAAGGAAAGCCATGTCTCCCTTCCCTCCGCACGGTCCTTTGCGAGCACTGTGTTTCTCACGTCGATGCTCAGCAAATGTGCTACGGCTGCGTGCTGGGGAGACTGGCGGCTAGGGCAGAGCACATGGCACGGCCTCTCTCTCCTCCGTCCCATCTGCCCCTAGCATCAGGTAGGGTCTCCAGTCCGGAGTGGCCCAGCCCTCACCTGACCTCCAGGGCAGGTGCAGCTGCATCGGCCATCAACACGGCCCATTTCATCTTGGTTCTGCAGGAAGTGAGAAGAATTGCATCCTGAAGCCAAAATGTACCTAGCACTCAGAGTAAACCCACGCCTGCCTCCTAGGATGGCCCTCGATGTATTCAGAGAGAGAGAGGGAGAGAGAAAGAGCAAGAGAGGCCCTCACTCCCTCTAAGTTGCCCAAGACTGCACCCATCGCTTTCAAACACATCACCTGTTCATTCACATTATAGCTTTACATCCCATCATTCCAGTATCTCTCCTCCCTCCTCCGGTAGGATGCGTGCCCCAAGGGCTGGACTATTCCCTGCCTTGTGCACGCTGCCTGGCACGCAGTAGGAGGGGCAACAGATTTGTGTTATGAAACCACAGTGAAAGAATGAGTGTCACGTCCCCACCCCTCACCCCCAAGCTTCCTCTGGGCTCCTTTCCCACTTTTTTCTACAACTTCTCCTAGGAGCTTCCACTTCTTACATCAAAGACCAGCCCAAAGCTGAGTGCAGTCAAACAACGACAGCATCTCCTCGGTTCACGGACCCGAGATTCGGACAGGGCTCCGAGAGGGAAGCTGGGTTCTCCCCTCTCACCGTCGGCAGGGGTGGCTGTGAGGACGGAGCTGCAGCCACGGGAACCCTCGCTCACTCACACCTGGCATCAGCACCAGCTGCCTGCGGACCGGGGCTGGGGCTGTGGCGAGAACATCTCTGTGGCCTCTCAATGTCTCCTGGGCCCCCTTTCAACATGGGAGCTGTGTCAGAAGGACCAGAAGAGAGACAGCCGGGCAGAAGCTGTAGTGGCTTCTGTGACCCCACCTCCACAGACTACTTCTGCTACAGTCTGTTCCTAAGGCCAGTGCTCAAGGGAAGAGCAATCGAGTGCCACACGTGGATGGGAAGACTACAAAACAGCTTGAGGACGTGCTTTATACCACCATGCGGACACGCCTTAAACTACCACGTGCATCGGCCACGACTGTAGTCCTTAAGTGTTCTGTGCTTTTCTTCCCTTTTGATCATTGAGTCAACACACACCTGCTACATGCCATATACTGGGGACCCCATGACAGTTAAGAAAGGGTCAGACCTCACAGGGGTCCACAGAGCTGTGGGGTACCCAGTGAAATAAACACACCACTGAAGATTCATGTGAAGGGGCTGGCATGATGGCACAGTGGCTGAAGCCACAGCCTACAGTGCCGGCACCCCATATGGGCGCTGGTTTGAGTCCCAGCTGCTCCACTTCTAACCCAGCTCCCTGCTAATGGTCCTGAAAAAGCAGCAGACCCAAGTGCCTGGGCCCCTGCACCCATGTGGGAGATCAGAAGAAGCTCCCAGCTCCTGGCTTCAGCATGGTCCAGCATCTCTCTCTCTCTCTGTATCTCCTTCTCTAAGACTCCTGTGGAGTATGCCCCAACAGAGCGAGGCAGAGATGGCTGTGATGGGTCCCAGAGGGCCACTTACTCCAGCCTGGTCCAGAGAAGGAGGCCTTCCAGGTGGAGGTGACCACCATGGTGAATTCTTAGGGTCAGCCAAGAAACCCTCAGTGAGGAAAGCAACCCAGGCAAGCAGGTGCAGCCCCAGGGACTCATGGCGACAGAAGCACCAGGTGAGAAAGGAGGTGCCCGGGACACGTGCAGCTGGCAGGTGTGTGTGCCGTGGGCTCCTGTGTGTGCCTTGGTGGAGCTGGGGGAAGGGGTGCTGGTGCACAGATGGAGGAGAGGAAGGGAGGAGCAGGTGCTGAGAGGTGCTGCACAGGCCGTGCAGGTGCTGGGGAGTCAGCAAGATACTCACACCTGTGGTGGCCAGGGTACAGCCACGGCCGAGGCAGCATCTGCCACCTGAAGCATGTCCTGGCCACGCCCCAGGCACCTGCCCCAAACTTGGTGGATTTTCTGATGATACTGACACCCCATTCTTTGCCCTGAGGCTTCCAGCCAGGGCTTCGCTACCCCCAGACTATCTGGATGCACTGAGCATCACAGGAGCCAAGAGCATCCCTGGGCCGGCTTCTCAGGAGGGGCCAGGAGGAGCCAGCACCGAGAGGCCCGGAGCAATGGCGCTGAGAAACCACCCAGAATGTGCGGCCTCTTCCCCATGCCCCCAGCTCCCCTCCCAACCCCAGCCTCAGCATCAATGAGAAAGCCAAGGGCAAAGGTCCCCCACCGATGTGCTGGAAAAACAGCCAGAGGAAAACAACAGAACAATTAACTACAGGGCCCAGCTGCCTCTCACAGATAAGCACTGTCTCTGCTGCCACTGCCAACGAGCCAGAGCCATGTGCAGTTATTCCGGTGCTCCTGCTCATCCCCATCCACAGCCACAGCCTCGTCCAGTGAGACCAGGAGGCTGAGGGGTCTCTCTCCTCCCCAGTCCATGACCTGCCACATGCAAAGCAAATGCTAAATCCCAGCATCCTCCTCTAGGGTTGAGAAATCTGCACCCGGCCAGATGGACAAGAACAACCAGAGCTCAAGGCACAACAGGACCCCAGGCCGGAGGCAGGCAGGACAGAGTCCCCAGGGAAGAAGACAGAGACCCAAGGGTGACCATGTGCAGCTGGTCCTTCCCCCTGGAAGGTGGGCCTGTTGTGAGGAGACCCCTAGGGTCCTGAGTATATCCCATGTGCGCACACACACACACAGGGATGTGCCAAGCTGCAGCCATCTCAGGCTCCCAGCTTAGCAGATGGATAGACGTGTAGCAAAAAGAAAACCAGTAATGACCCCCACGGCGGGGTGGGGAGGGCACACATGGAGAGGAGGCAAAGTGCAAACTGGAAAAGGTTTTCCTCTAGCTGCAGACACGGACAGGTGGGACAGCTCCAGAGAGCCAGTGCAGGGCCTACTTTAACCCACAAACAAGTGACATTAGTGGGAAGAGTACTGGACTGGGAGGCAGAGGCCCAGGGAGTGTGACATACTTCAGGGTGAATCTGAGCTCTTGAGCCAGTGACCCTCTCACAGCCTCAGTTTCCACACCTGTAAAATGGGAGCAAGAATGCTGGGATACGAAGGGTAAGGGCATTAGCACACGCAACAGGACAGCACCTCGCAACCACTCCGTGAGTGGGAGGGAGCACGATCCAGTCCTGGCTCTCAGAGGGACTCCCCCTCCCCTAACGTTCATCCCCAGTTCCCCTCCCCATACGGCGAGACTGGGCAGACAAGGCTCACTCACCCTTGGATGCCCCAGAGTCAGTCCCCAGGGCCTTAGAAGCTAAGCCCGGGATACATCCTTGAGCCCTCGCTCCTGCTGACCACCTGCCTCTGCCCACTTCTCTGCTCATTATCACCTCGGCTGGTGGATGGAGGAGCAGAGCGGAGGCCCAGTTGAGATGGGCCCTTCTGTCCCTCTGCTGCCAGGAAGCGGGGAGGGGGTGGCGGGGGTGGGGGTTGGGGAGAGGAGCGAGGCAGGGCCTCAGGTGCAACGGGTGGGCAGGAACGAGTCCTGGTAATTCTCAGGGAGCCTCCTGGATGTCCCCACATTGGCCCAGCCCTGCTCCGGATAGCTTCAGGGGAGCCTCCCATGAGTGGCCTCCATCGTGGCTGCTAACGGGGCCCCTGCAGTGTGGGGGGACTTCACCTGGCCTGGGGACACGTGGGCACTTGTCATGGGCGGGGGAGATGGGCCTTCTCCTTCATCATCTTCCCCGCTTTGTGAGTGCATCACCCAGAAGCACCAGTCACCAGCAGGGTCATCACAAGGCCCTCTGGGCATGCTCCCCACACAGCTAACTCTCCTGGCGCGCTGGCGAGGGAGCGAGCAGGTGTGTAAGATGCTCTCCCTGAGCTGCAACACTCGGTGTGCCAGGAAACGTGCCCACTTCCGAAGCTGTGGAAATGAAAGTCTGTCATTCACCACACTGGAAGCCCGCTGGGTCCGTGGTTCCGCGCTGCCTGGCCCCACTGCCGTCAGCCCCTTGCTGACATTGGCGAGGTTTGCCCCGATCTCAGATGCATACAAATTGGGCCCTGAGCTGCCTGCTCCACAGAACCACCCCCCACCAGCCTGCGAGGATCCATGTCACCCCCACCCCCCAATGCACACACAGCCCAGCCGGGGTCACCAGGCCCTGGATGAGCCTCATCTACAGCTGCCAACCCCAAGCCCCTGCCACTCTCTCTGCCTGCACCCTAATAACACATCCCCTGCTTGACTCAGCAAGGAGAGAAGCAAGGCCCTTGGGGGTCCGGGCTGTGACCTGGCCGCTCAATACCAGCCCTCCAAGCAAGCCAAATGCTCTCACCTGAGGTCCCTGCCTGTTGCTGGCGTGCAAATGGGATCTATGGAAAGAGCTGAGGAACGTCTCATGCAAAACTTTGCTTTTAAATACGAGATCCCTCCCAAGGCGTCCCTTTATTATGATAGCAATTTCTTCAGAAGGGCACACGGCGAACGCTCTGCTTCTCCACCACCTTTGGAGACATGGAAATCAGAGAGAACTATTCAGGCTGCTTAGGCGGCTGGTGCAGAAGAGGGAGGCATAAAGACAGCTCTTCCGAGGCATGCAGACTCCGGGAATCCGGGTGCAGGGCTGTGCTCGGGGCGGGGGGGTGGGGGATGGGATGGGTGGGCAGGCAGGGGCAGGGTCCCCAGAATGCACAAGGCACCCAGGTCCATCTCCTTTGGGGACACTCTGCTAATCATTTCTTCTTTGAGAGAGCTGGATAGAGCAAGAGTAGAGCGATGGGCCCCGCGTCCTTCTCCCGGATTCCTTGTGAGGAGCCGTGCAGCCAGGTAGGGCTCCAGCCCTGGGTCTGTTTGTGTAGGGTGCAGATGTGGGTGGAAGACGGGAGAAAGGGGCAGGCAGGGAGCTACATGGACGCTGTGCTCAACCCCAAATGTTGAGACTTCTTGTTCATCCTTTCTCCCTGGAGGCCCTACCGTCTATGAAACACCCCAGTGGCTGAGTGTGCCCCAGCCCCTCCCGGTTAAAATGCAGGTGCCCAGGCCATTCTTCCTCTGAAAGTGCAGAGTGCGGTAAGATCAGAAAGCACCTGCATTAGAGCCCTCTGCCGGAGGGGCCCATTCACAAGTGCATTCTCAGAGGCCGCCCAGACCTGCTGAGCTGTTGGCGCTAGGACCCAGGAGCCTGCAGCCAACCCCCCAGGGACACAGGGCTTCCTGAAGAACCCGAGAACCACTGCCCCTCTTCTGGCTTTCCAAATCACCTCTATCTTTGGCCAGTGCTGGAACAGCACCAGGCCCCTGAATCCGAGTTGAGATCTCTTAGGATGAGCTATCAATGATTTTTAATTTAAGAACACAACCATATCTTTGACTTTAGCAGCATGCTTTATCTTTTCAATCTAGGACAGAGTATGTCTTCGTAACAAACATGACTTGTCCCAGCTCCAAAGGCTGGAATAGGCTGGGCCGTGACCTGCTGGACAGAGCAAGACACTGCTGTCATGGCACTGGGTGTCCTGCTCATGCAGCAGAGTTCAGAGATGGAAAGCTGATAAAAAGGAGACGCTGGCTTCACGATCCTGACATCTGTCTCCATCCCATATTTATTCCAGACCCCTCCCTGTGGCCAGAGCCCATTCCTGACCCAGTAACGCTTCCCACTGCCCCAAGTTCATGATCTGGCCTTTTGGAGGGGCCAGGGCAGGGCCTCAGATCTGATCCTGGGTCTACAGAAGGGGCTGGGGCAGGGTCTTCTATGGCTGGACAGCCCCTTCCCAAGCCAGCTACAGGCAGCTCTGCTCCACAGACCCAGAAGGCTTCAGCTGGAGCTAGGCCCTGCCCTCTGCATTCCACATGTGGCTTCAGGGGGTGCCACCCCCCAAAACACTGAGTACTAATGATCTGTCTACAATGCACAGACAACAGAATCAGCTAATCACAAAATCTGCCAAGTTTACTCTTATTTTCCAGTCGCTTTTTAAAATCAGTGGTGCCCGCTACTGCTTGTAGGTTCATACATGCTCATGGACACCCAAAACAGATGCACACACAGCAAACAAAATGAGCAAACAATGCAGGAACCACCAATCTCAGCCTAGGGAGACTTCTGGGCTTAGGCTCCACCACGAGCCTGCGATGGGGATCTAATCTCCAAAGTGTGCACAGTGGAATTCAGTGCCCTGGTCTTGCAAGGTGGGGCTCACCAGTAACTCAGTCACTCACCTACTCACACAGCGCAATTCCTACTGAGAAGCCACCTAAACACATGTGGATGACGGAGTGCCGAGCCCAGCACTCCACTCTAGGCCACCCCAAGAGCAGGCCTCCTGGGTGGGTTCCGGTCAGCCAGTGTCCCACATACTGCAGCCACCTGCAGGTGCATGGTCATTTCCATGGACACAGGGCAGGGCTGGGAGGAGGGCACGAGCAGTGTGAGGGATTCCAGGTTGCTGCCTCTCAGCAGGGGCCCTCGTGCTTCCTCTGCGGGTGGGCGGGTGCTGCAAACCCAACATGCACCTGCTGCCTCCGTGAAGCAGCTTTTGAGAAGCCCAGCTCTCCAGAGCCCGTCCCAGAGGCCAAACGGCAAGAGCGCAGCTCAAAGGAAGCAAGTGGCTGCCTTCGCTCTGCACACACCCACAGCCCCTGGTCAAGAAGCCCTCAGGGCCGGCATGAAAGCAGAGTGAGCTGCAAGAGGCCGCTGTCTGCACGAGGCTGCAGGGAGCGGCCTGGGCGAGGGCTATCAGCATCCCTGTGTCCACAGCCTGCCTTGCCCCTCTGAAAATAGACACAAAAGCCTCAGATAGCCTTTTCCCTGCAGTGCCATATCTCTCCCACAGCAGAACTGGCTGGAAATCAGGGAGGGGTGGGGGAGAGGGAGCTCCTTTCAGTCTGGCTTTCCCACTCCCCAAGCCAACCAGCTTCCTGCCGGATGACAGGTGAATTATAGCATCCCCAACACCCCTGTGGCCAAGAAGCAGCCTGTGCCCTCCTCCCTTCCACCAGGCATAGGGTGGCAGGAGGCCCTCGTCCACCCTTGGGTCCCCACCCTCTCCCTCCCTCCTCTTCCTCCCTCCATTCCTTCCACCCAGGCACAGATTTCAAAGGACCCTGTCTTCCTCTAGCCACATAACCCTACCTGGCCCATGACTGCCACTGTCCCATTGTCCCTGATCTGAGCCCCTGCCCGGTCTGGGAGCTGCTTGCCCTGGGTGGCGAAGCCCCACTGGAATTCCAGTGCACTGGAGTGCAGAGAAAGCAGTCACAGAAGTGGCTGAAACCAACAGGCAGAAGCGCCCCCTGGCCACAGCAGAGCTTGGGAAGGACCCGCTGTCTGTGTAGGCAGCTCATTGATCCACTTTTCTGATAATTATTCCTCACTCATCACAAACCAAATGATGCTGGCTCCAGCCCAGCCGGGCGAGCGGGCAGGCAGCCGTGTGTGTGTGGAGAGTAGAAATGAGCCTGCCTGCGTCCACTCGAGGAAGGGAAGCAGTGAATGGCGTGCACACTGAGCAGGGGCGGGGGGCTGCTGAAATATTCTGCTGAACGTGGCCTTTCTTTTAACCCTTGCTGGGGAGATTCACAGCCGACAGCCAGCCTGTCAGGCCAAGGCAAAGTTTCCCTGGCTGCACCAAGAGAACCGTCCCAGCGCTGAGGTGAGCGGCACCAGGGAGGCCTGGGTGACAGGCTCCGTGTATGAGGCCGGGTGCTGGCACAGGGCGCCCGTGCGACTGCTCCAGATTAGTAGGCAGGGAGCTGCAACTGTCCAGGGAGACCCACGCACGCACCCTGGCCCCTCGGCGGGTGTGTTTCACGCATTTGCTCTCCGTTTGCTTGCATGCACGCTGGCTCCTCCACGGATGGAACGGATGCCAAGACCAGGCTTTCTGAAGGAAGCACCCAGCTGCTCTCGGAGTGCCAGCCCCTGACCCTCTCTGGGTGCCAACTGCCTCGGCCCTACCCAGGCTGGGGCCGGCATGACGCCGCGCCCCAAGGCTACCGAGTCCCGCCCTGCATGGCCACGGGAAACCATCCTATCCTCTCTCTCGAATTTCCTTTCTGTTTCAATGGCTTGCGCACGTGTCTCTCCGTAAGCGTAACCCAAGCCTCAGGCGCTGGGATGCGCACCATGTCTCTCTCTCTCTCTCTCTCTCTCTCTCTCTCTCTCTCTCTCTCTCTCGTAGGCTACACATTTCAAAGCTCAGCCCGCAGCCCACAAAGAGCGGCAGGCCAAAGGTGCAGTGGGAGGCCGAGAGCGGACAGAAAGCCGCCTTTGGAAAAGCGAGCGGGAGCTGTGTAGACACGAAGGGCCCGCCGCACCCCCAGCGCCGCCACAGAACCGACGCGGGAGGCAGCGATCTTTGCCCAAAGGCGAGGACAGTAGAGCCCCGCCTCAGGGTCCCGAGACCCCCCAGCTTCGGTTCCAGAAGGGCAGTGCCTTCCGAAGGGACTGGGGGTGGCCAAGCCCTGGTGTTCCTGGGAGTTTCCATTGGGCGAACCCGCACCCCAGCGGAGCGAGAGCCCAGACGGGACAGCGGCGCCGGCTCTCGGAGCTGCGGGTCTGGAGTTCCCCGCGGAGACTCGGCCCGCGTCGGACCCCGGGAAGGGGGTGCGGGAGCGTCACCCCCAGAGTCGCTTCCTTCGTAGCGGCAACTCCAAGTCCGCTCCCCTCGCTCAGCCGCTGTCCCGGGAGGCGGCTGCCGCCCCGCTCCGCCGCCAAAAGCGGGGGCGGGGAAGGGGCGGGAGGCGGGGAGCGGGACAGGGATTTCCCACCGGGATTCGCGGGCGCCGCGGCGGAGCGCCCGGGCTCCCCGCTGCACCAGGCGCGGGGTCACCGAAGCGAGCGTGTGTTGTTGGCCACCGGCCGGAGGCACGGGCCAGGCTGGTCTGGTAGGGGCGGTGTCGCTGCCCGCCGGCTCCGGGTCGCCAAGTCTCCGTTCCCGGACCCTGGGGGTGGGTGGGGATCCGGTGAGTTTAGGCAGGACCGACGCCCACCCTAGTCCACGGCTGCTCCGAGACTCCTCCTGGCCCCGCAGACCCCGGCACAGCCACACGGTTCCCCGAGGGTCCAGCCGAAGAACTCGACCCCCTCCTTCCGCAGCCACTTGCGGGGAGCCCCGGCAGAGCGGCTCCGGCTCCGGCTCCGGCTCCGGCTCCGGCGCGCGGCGCTTGCCAGCCAGCCCCAGATCCAGAAGCGGGCGGACTGCGAGCTGGGGACGCGGAGGTGGCGCGCGGCAGCTAGGGAGCGCATCGGGGCTCGGGATAGGAAGGGAGCGGACAGGCGCCCGGAAGCCCGGAGCTTGACGGTCCGCGGTGCTTCTCCGTCCCCTAACGCCCAGCTCTGCCCGGAGCCGAGGAGCCTGCACTGCAATGCAGCGGGCTCCGCGCTCGCCGAGCCGGAGCTGTCAGAGAGCGCCGGGGCGCGGGAGCTGCTGCGGGCGCCCAGAGCCAGCCGGCGGCGCGCCGGCGGGTGCCGCCCCGGCCCCGCGCCCGGCCGCGGCCGAACCTTGTCCTCGGGTCCCGGGATGCAGAAGACGCAAAGCGGCCGAAGCAGCCCCCACGAGCCGCGCGGCGCCCCGGCCCCGAGGCGGCGGCCGGCAGCCCCCAACTTGAAGCGCCGCCGAGGTTACGTTACCTTCCATCGCGGCCACTGCGGATGCCAGGAGGAACAGCAGCAGGCAATCCAAGGCCATGGCCGGCCGGAGGCCCCCAGGCCGAGCGCGAGCCGAGGCGGCCGCGCGGGGAGGGCGCCGCGTCCCGGGGCGCCGCTGCGCTCCCCGCGGGTGGCTTCTCCGTATCCTTTCGCGCTCTCGCCGGGACCGGACTCCCTGGAGCGCGGCGTGGGCGTGGGCGGGAGTGTGCGCGCGTGGGGCGGTGCGGGCGCGCGTGGGTGTGGGTGTGCATGTGTGTGTGTGTGTTTATGGGAGAGGTGGGTGTGTGCGTGCGTGTGGGAGAGAGGGCGAGGGCGAGCGAGCCTGAGAGAGCGCGCGCGAGCGTGTGCGTCCCGGTGTCACATTGCGAGCTACGGCGGAGCCGACAGGAGGACGGGGCCGGCCAGACTGGCGGGGGAGGGAGCGGGATCCCCCACCAACAGCTCTCTCCCCACCCCTAGCACCTCCTGTCCAATCAAGGAATCAAACCTGCAAAATTCCCCCGTCCAATCAGGCGCGAGCACCTCCTCACGCTGGCATTGTTAGTTTAAGAAAAACTTTTGCTTGCTAGGCTGTGCGGGAGGGCCGCGAAGGCGCTAGGAGGGGTCGGGGCTCCCCCTCGTGGTGCGCCGGCAGAACCGCACCGGCCCGCGCCAGCTCCTGGGTCCACGCCCCGGACTTAGCGGGCTGCCGAGGTCTAGGTGGAGACCCCTCGGCTGTCCAGCGCCCGCAGGACCCCCGTTGAGCTTCAAATCGTTCAGTGCGTATCTCTCCACCCGATCCAGGGCAGCTCCCGTGACACCCCTGCGCCTCTTCTGCATACCACGTCTCCTCTGAGGACGGCGTGTTCTCTGTTACTGGTTTCCCCTGACGTAAATGGGCTCATCATTTTGGAGACTCTGGTCTGTTTCCTTCTGAATCCTGAGCGCTGAGAACAGCGCCTGACCCTGGAAGATGATGGCAGCTGCGTGTTGAACGAACGGATGCAGCAAGCGCGGAGGGCTTGGGTGAGTCCTCACAGCTCTTGGCTGATGCCTTCCTCCAGGAGTTCCTGCTGCTGCTGTGCGTGCCAGGAGTGTCCCTGGGAGCCCGACCCGGAGGACACGCAGCCAGCTGTAACATCAGTCGGGGAAGGGAGTAGGGCAGCCCAGGATCAAGGTAAGGTGCACAGTGGAAGGCACCTCACCATGGGCTAGGCCTTCAGCAGGAGCAGGACAGCGGCAGGTGGGATTCTGCCAGGCTCAGCTCCAGCAGCTCTGCTTTCTTGCCCTGCCCCTGGAGATGGCCAGCGTGGTGTGGATCTGAAGGCTGCCTAGCTGCACAATGTGTGGGGGAGTGTCCTCATCACCCGCCCCCGACTCCCGACCCCATGACAGTCTGGTCCTGCAGGGTCCCTCAGGGACGGCTGGCCTTTCCCCAGAGTTGATAATGAGCTCACAGTGAGCAGATGCGGCGGGTTTTTTTTTTTTAATTACTCGCCTTTGGGGGCTCTGCTGTGTCAGTCCCCACCACTGCACGTCTGTCTGGTCTCTCCTTTCCCAAGACTGCTTCCCCTCTGCCAGTCAGACTAGGGTCCCCCCACCCAGATAATTCTTTGGTACTCCAGCTCTGACTCCAGTTACCTCCCTCATCTCCTACCCTCCTTGTCACCCTGCCTCAGCACCTTCAGGGACCATACCACTTCCACCTACTTAATGCTGTGCCAGCTGCACTCCATCCCACCATGATACCAACCTGCCACAGGGTCTCTGGAGCAAGCTGAGGCTGCCCTGGCGATAGCCTGCTCCGAGTTATCCATCATCTTCCAGGGACCAAGGCATCGTCAGACATGGGTGCCCTGTACTTCTTTGGAGGCTCTGGCCCCAGTTTCCATGGTCCTGCTCCCCCTCCCCATCTTCTACCAACTCCTTCTATTTCCTCTACTCCCTCTTTACCTTTCAATGGAGATGCCCCCCAAGCTCTATCCCTAGAGTCCTTCTCCCAGGGTTCATGGAAAACTCCCTGGCAGCTTCACCTACTCTTTGACCTCCAGCCATGCCTTGATGGGTGGGTGGGTGGATAGATGGATGGATGGATGGATGGATAAATGGATAGATGGATGAGTGGATGGGTGAATAGATGGATGGGTGAGTGGATGGGTAGATGGATAGATGTATAGATTGATGGGTGGGTGGGTGGATGGATAGATGTATAGATTGATGGATGGGTGAACAGATGACTGGATGGATTACTGAATGAATGCATGGATGCATGGGTGGATGGATGGATAGATGGGTAGATTGATGAGTGTGTGGGTGGATGAGTTAATGGTTGGGTGGATGAGTGGATGGATGGATGGGTGGGTGGATGGATGGGTGTATGAATGGATGGATGGATGGCTTTCAGACTGTTCCCTCCCCTTCACTACATCACAGCCTCTTGGGAGGCACGCCTGGCAGAGCCCTCCTGCCACATCCCCCTCCTGATTCCTTTGTCCCAAGTCCATGAGCCTGTCCCAGCCTACACTGCCTTCCCCCGGATCGCTGGAAACTGAATGACTGCCCATCTTCCATCCCTTTCCTGTCTAGTCCCTCTGGATCCTGCTGCCATGCTAATCTTCCTCAAGCCACGCTTCATCCTACCTCTTCCCAGCACAGAAACCTAGTGGCTCCTCCCTGTCTGCTGAAGACAGACTGGCCACTTTGGCTTGGCACTCTCATTTCTCTGTGAGCTCCCTGCAACCTCCCTGCTCAGCCTGGACATGGGCTGCTTAGCTAACTTGACCCCCTTGCCTGCACCACACTCATACCCAGGCTAGCCACACATCCCCTACTTGCTCAGCAAATGTTGCTTTGTGCCTACTGGGCATGTGGCAGGCTCTGGCCTCAGCTGTGGGGGTGTGGTGGACAAACCCTGCTGTGTGGGAAGCTTACACGTGGCAGGCGATAATAAGCAAACAGGCAGTGGTGCATCCGTGGTGAGAAGGACTCTGGAGAATAATGAAGCAGGGGAGAGCTTGGGGGTGGTGGCCAGCAGTTGGACATGAGGGGATGGCTTCTGCTTGTTGAGCGCCTTCTGTAGACAAGCAGTGCATGGCAAAATTTAGGACCCGCATTTCCCTCCTTCTGTTTCTGCCCAGACCCACCTCTGTCGGGAAGCCTTCTCTGTGGTTGCTCTTCTGGTCTTCACCCAGTCCTCTCATTCCACCCTCTGGGGTGGAACCCAGTACCCTTCCAGACCTGACTGAAGGTAGAACTGGCCATGATCCAGCTGTTAAACGTCACTCCTGGAGGCAGGTGCACCTTGGAGCCCACCGAGCATCCTTGCCAGGGCCTTTCAACCTTACAGAAAACTCACCGTGTGGGCTCTCTCAAACGCCTGATTGCAAGGCCTCCCCCAAGAACATGTCAACTCTCAAAGTGATTGCACAGCCCCTTCTCCCCAGTGGATTTTGCTGCGCATGAGGCTTGGAAGCTTGCGGCTTTCCCCAAAGACACCCAGGTGGAGAAGCACGAGCGTGGCTGAGATGGGTCTCAGACCTCTGCTCTGTTCCAGCAGCGTTTGTTGGAAACTGGGCACCTCCCGAGGCTTCCCCTGAAGCAGGAGGAGCAGAAGCGAGGGGAGGAAGAGGAACGAGAGGCGTGGGATGGATTGGGATGGGGAGGAAGGAACATGAAGTTGGAAGGAAAACAGCATTGATGACTTTTAGAACACACTGAAGGCTCAGGTAAACCTGCTGGTTAATTTCCCTAATAACTCAAAGATTGACTTTTCTCAAGCAAGTTAAATATTAATTTAGCTGTGCAGCAGATTGATCTTTCTCTCGCAATGGGTTATGGTTTGTAAATATCCCTGAAAGTACCATTGGCTTGGGACGCCAAGCCTGGGTGCCTTTTCCCCCCAGCATCTCCTTGGCTCTTTTTTTTTTCCTCTCTGGTGTCAAATGCTCACTTGTTTTCTTGATTAATCACTGGGCTATTTGATATCACTAAATCACTCCTTCAAAATGACGCTGCAGGCTCCTGGGCTGAAGACTCAGAGCTCCCTCTGCCCAGAGGGTTTGGGGGCCCTCAACCAGCTTAGACGGTGCTGGCTCTGAATGCTTCTGTATCTAAGCCCAGGAAAGTCTCTCCAGTGAAAGCAGCTGTACGACTTCCCATGAGAGTTCTACCCATTGCGGAGCTGCGCTGTTAGAAATGTCCTGCTCACCTCCCACCCACATCCCGCTCACTATGATTTCAACTTGTCTTCTCCCTTCTTCTTATCAGGGGAGCGAGTGCACAAAGAATACCTTGCTGAGGCTGATCAGACACATGCCTTATTCAACAGGAGATATTACTGCCCCGTGTCCCATCCTTTTCCTTTTTAAATGCTCTTTACTGCATAAATGAAAGGTTTAGTTACACAGTCCATGACCCCGGCTAGCTTTAATTAGATTCTTAAGCTGCAAGACACATTTTCATCAATTCTTTCTTGAGAGGCAGGAGGACCCTTTGAGGTTCAGTTAAAGCACTTTAACATGGAATTGACAAATAACAAAAATGTTCCTCGCCCTCTTTCATTCTCTCTTTTCCCCAACATTTATTCAGCAACAGTTCTGTGCTAGTTGCATGCAAATTACTGGGGACCAAGGGATACCTGTCACCCAGCCCCTCCCTTTAAGGATATCTTAGTCTGCCCAGGGAGTCAAGCAAAGAATTGAAATGCATTGTAGGGGAACAGCATTGGGTCTAGCAATTAAGACACCTGCATCTCATATCAGAGCCCAGCTGCTAACTCCAGCTTCCGGCTAATGCAGACCCTGGGAGGCAGTGGTGATGGCTCAAGTGCTTGGTTTCTTATCACACACTTGGGAGACCTGGATTACGTTCCAATTCCCAGCTTTATCCCCAGCCAATGCAGGCATCTGGGGACTGAACCACTGGATAGGAGTTAGTTCTCAAATGAAAAAATGAAAAAATATGCATTTTGGGACTCTCCATCCAAAATGGCCTCTGGCCAGTGGTTTCCATCCAACCTCTCTTTGTTTCTCAGGAAAATACACTGGCAAATACAGATGAACATGAAGAGTTGCATAACAAGATGAGCGAACACTGACAGCCTAATTGCCAGGATGTGCTAGGGACTGACAACACATATAAAGCACGTGACGCCGGGTTGAGAGAAACCTAACAAGTGCATGTATGACATGTGCCAAGATTTTTGCTTGGAAAAGAATCTGCCTTAAGTAGCCAGGCAGGCATGTTGCAACTCCCTCTCTGTCAATACCTGACTCAGACGCCCACCTGCATTAACCAGAGACCCGGGCAAGCATCCATCACTGCCGACGTTGCCTTATCTTCAAGCCCAGCAAAGGACAGTCTCCCCAGGTCAGCCTCCACCCCAGCCTGCAACGTCTTCTTATGCCCAGGGAAAGCTTGAAAATGAGAGAAAAGACCGGAAAGAGTGTTGGGCTGCAAAAGACACAGCGCGTTCTGGAGGTGAACGGTTGAGAGGCTGGAACAGGCACAGTTATAACCACCGTGGGAACAGTGCAGCCTGCTGACACATCAGGCCGGCGCACCAGGGAACTGGGACATGGATGGAGAAAGATGCTGCTTCTACAGAGATCCGTGACATACATCCTGTTGGCAATGGGCGCTTGAGCATTGGCTGGCCCTCTAGCTGCCGGTATAAAATGTGATTCAACCAGCAACCAGGTAGACAGGTGGAGGGTCCAAGAGCAAGCAGTCTACTCATCCTGTCTACCCAGACACACTGAGAGCCATGAGCCTCTCCCTCCTCCAGGGGGAATAAAGAAAGATCAGGATGGGTCAGGTCAGGAACCTGTGAGAGCACTGCAGGCAATGGGCAGGAGTGGCGCCTTCAACGCCCAGGAAAGGAGCATCTCTGTAAAAATGATGCTTTGTAGAAGCTAAGAACATCCTCGGGAAACAGCGTACACGAAGGCGTCAGTGCCGTGATAGAGGAAGAAACTCAAACCCAGCCTTACAGAAAAGGCAACAGAATGAGAGAAGAAGGGAGGAGAATGAGAGAAGGGCTCTTAAGGAAGCAGGAATGCAGTGTCAGAATTAACATTGATGAAGCGGTGGAGAGCAGGTTGGTTGCAGCTGAACATTGAAGGGATGATGGGAAGACACACTGGGGAATCTTTTTCCAAGAATGTATGCAAAATGGACAGAAAAGGAAACTAATAAGAGAATACAAAACATAGGGAAGACAGAAAGTGGAGAACACCATATTTAAAAGGATGCTAATAGCATGCAAGGTGCTGGAGACCTTCCAGGGTCCCCAGGAGTTCCTGGAACTGTCTAGAGTTCCTAAAGAGAGAAATCAGTATAAAGGCCATAAAAGTAATGACAAAGCTGTAAAACTTTCTTTACCAAAATAAAGATGGGAGCGCCACGTGTAGTTGATGCTTTGAATCACAAGGAAATTTTAAGGAAATCTTAATATCTGTCCAAGGACACACACATATATGGACATGCAGAAACATTCTGTTTTATTTTCAAGTATTAGAAAATTTGAAAGGCCACTTAAAATATAGTCTAATTGATGAAGAGGTGAAATTAATGTGTCAATCAATGACATCAATTAAAATTGAAGTCCAAATAGTTGCAAACAGATTTTCTTACACACACACACACACACACTCTCTCTCTCTCTCTTTTAAAAATTCTTCCTACGTGACTGCAACTTTGTATCCTGTGACATATCTCCCATTTCCTGTCCCCAGCATCTCTAATAACCACTGTTCTCGTTTCTATGTGTTTGGATTTTTTTTATCATTCCATGTACAAAGATACTTCAAACATTTTTGGAATACGGAATTAAACATGAGGGGTGTGGTTCAAGACAATGTTGAAATCCATGCACACTTTTAAAAAATTCACATTCCCATGAACACTTGAGGTCCCGACTGAGAGCGTGCCGTATTTTTCTTTTGGTGTCTGGATTATTTCACCATGATGTCCTCCAATGTCGTTCATGTTGTCACAAATGGCAGGGTCTTCTTATTTGAGGCTGAGTCGTAGTGCAGTGTGTGTGTGCCTGCCTGTGCATGTGCACATATGTATCATACTTCGTTTATCCATTGAAGTCCAGGAATCCATTGAAGGACTCTTAACGTTGTTTTCTTATCACAGCTACTGGGAATAATGTTGCAATGAGTATAAGAGAGCAGATACCTCTCTAGGGTGCTGATTTCATTGCCTTTGAATGGAAACCCAGGAAAGGGATTTCTAGTTCATGTAGCAATGCTATCTTAAACTTTCTCAGGAGTCTCCTTATTGTTCTCCATAATGGCTGCACCAAGTTACAACCGCAACAACCATGCACCAGGCTGTCATATTCTTTATACATTTGTTGCCTCTTGTCTTCTTGGGTAACCATTCTGACAGGTGTGAGGTGATATCTCACTGTGTGGTTTTAATTTGAATTTCCTGGATGATTAGTTGAGAACCTTTTTATATATCTGTTAGCCATTTTTATGTTTTGTTTGGAAATATGTCTATTTAAATCCTTTCTCATTATTTTATTGGAATATCTGTTTCTTTGCTATTGAGTTGTGTGAGCTCTCTATTGGATCCTGCCCAGCTCTGGCCACTGTGGCCACTGGGGGAGTGAATCAGTGGATGGAACCTCTCTCTCTCTCTCTCTTTCTGCCTCTGCCTCTTTCTGTAACTCTGCCTTTCAGAAAAATAAATAATCTTAAAAAAAAAAAAAAAGCCAGCATAGGGGCCAGCATTGTGGCGTAGTGGATTAAGGCAATGCCTGCGACATCGGCATCCCACATGGGTGCCAGTTCAAGGCCTAACTGCTCCACTTCCAGTCCAGCTCCCTGCTAATGTGCCTGGGAAAGCAGCAGAAGATGACCCAAGTACTTAGGCCTCTGCATCCAAATGGAACACCCCGAGAAAGCTCCGGGCTCCCAGCTTGGGCCTGGTAGAATTCCAGCCGTTGTAGCCATTTGGGGAGTGAACCAGCAGATGGAAGATTCTCTAACTCTGCCTTGCAAAATAAATAAGTAAATCTTTTTTTAAAAAGCTAGTACAACTAGATTAATACCAAATAAAACAAACATTAAAACAAAGTATTATTAGTAATTAGAAGGGTCACTACATAACAAAAGGAATAATTGTTTTAGGAAAACACACACATTCTGAAATGTACCCAAAGTACAGCCTCAAATTATATAAAGAAAAAACAAGGCAGAATTTCAAGGAGAAATTGACAAATCCACCATTAGAGTGAAAGATGTTAACATGTCTCATTTTGTTATTGATAGATTAGGAAGAAGAAAGCTCACAACTAAATAAAGATTGGAACAAAATAAATACCCAACTTAATATGGCAGACATATACATCATCCAATCCAACCACTAACAATTACATAAACACCCAGCTTAATATGGCAGATGTATACATCATCCAATCCAACCACTAACAATTACATAAACACCCAGCTTAATATAGCAGATGTATACACCGTCCAATCCAACCACTAACAATTGCACCTCAGTCTCAAGTACATGTAGAGCAATTGCAAAAATGCCTCTCACTAGACCACAAAGCAAAACTCAGCAGATTCAGTACTTTCTCATGCACATCACATTCTCTGCCTTCAAAGCAATTCAATTAGAAATCAATAACAACAACAAAAACCTTTGAAGCACACTTTAAATAACCTTTAAATAAGGAATCATAATGATAATTGAAAAATATTTAAAATTAGATAAGTAAAACACTACCTCTCAAAGTTTGGCATATATTTAAACCATCATCTAAAGGAAAATTTATACCTTATAGTTAAATAGTACAAGGAATATTAGAATAGAAGAAAGTTAAATTAACTCAAGGAGCTCAGCCAAAAAGAAAAGCAATAAAATTGAAACTAACTCAAAGGAGAAAAACAAAATATAAGGAAAAGTACATAAAATTATAGGAACAGAAAATAAGGAAATTATCAATAAGATTTCTGCATCTCAAGATTCACGTGAAAAACAGAATCTAGTAAAATACAAGAAGCTTCTGACCAGACAGAGCCGGTCTCGAGGGGTGTAGTAAGGTGTGTAACAGGACAGGGCACAGATACAAAGTACCAGGACACTTCAAAGCATTCCTGGAAAATGCAATGAAAAGATAAATTTCTTTTGGTTCAATCCATGCTTAATTTCCTCATAATGTACATTTTCCATGAACCTTTTGAATAATCCTCTAGTGCAGGTATTGCAAATATTTTGCCCCAAAATAAACTGATCTTTTACTCTCACCTCATTAACAGATCAAAAGGTGAAATCCATACGATTATCTTAGTAGATGGAAATGGAACATCGGATAAATATCCAGAGCTTTTTTAACAGAGTGATCCCAGTTGGCTTTGTTGTGAGGGCGTGGCAGTGCCAGGTTGCTAACAGGTCAAAACCCAGTTCTTTGTGAAGAATTCTTTGTGACCAGCAAAGCCGCCACCATCGCTCGGATGCTGCCCCCATCAAGGACGTGAAGGTCAAGAGCCAGGACAAGGAAGGCACCAGCCCAGGCAGCAGAAGCTGGGGTTTGCAGGCAGGTGGCTGCAAGGTGGCCACACTCCTTGTGACTGCAACATCTGAAGGAGTCAGCCCTGAGCCAGGGCCCACTCCAAGGGATGAAACCCTCCTGCCCAGTGATGGTGTCATTGCGAATGATAGCCATCTGCCCAGTTTAAGTCTAGAAATTGCCAGGTTCAGTAATAGCTGAGTGTGTTCAAAGTGTGGATAAAGATTGTGTTGCATAGCAAAGACAAAATAAGGCAATTTTTAAAATATTTAATAAGAGAGGAATAGAAAGGAATTCTTTATCTGAGGTTAAAAAATAATTGTCTCTCATTCTTATCTTGAGACATAATATCTACCAAAACCCCAGGACAGATATTGCATTTTGTATTACCTTTTAAAGTTGAGAAAAGAGAAAGGATGCCTACTCCCCTAGTCCCTCATCAACATTTCACTGCAGGTGTTAGCTAGCACTCTAAGACGTTTAAAAAGAGAGGAACTGTATCAGGAGAAGAGAGGGAGGAAGCGAACCAAGCAAAGGCACAGACAGCAAGATCGTCTGTATAGAAAACCCAAGAGATGGTACAGACAAACCATTAAACCAAACCACAGACATGAGCAAGTTTGCTGGCTACAAAGTCAATATATAAGTGTCGAGTGTTTCCCTAAACATCAGCAACAAATAATTTCAACTGAGTAACTTTAATAGCAACAAAAATTTTAAAGTATTGGGGCACAGGGTCCTGGTACAATGGGTTAACCCACTGCCTGCAGCATTACCATTCTGTTTCAATGCCAGTTGGAGTCCCAGCCACTGCCACCTATGTGGGAGACCTGGCTGGAGTCCAGCCTCCTGGCTTCAGCCTGGCCCAGCCGTGGCTGTTGCGGAAATCTGGGGAGTGAACCAGAGGATGGAAGATTTCTCTCTCTCTCTGTCTCACTCTGCCTTTCAAGGAAAGAAATAAATCTTTTAAAAAGAAAATGGTAGTGATGGCCACACAACACTGTGAATGCAATTAATGCCACTGAACTGCACACTTCAAATGGTTAAAATACGGAGTTTATGTTATGCAGAGAGATTTTGATCACAAGAAGAGAAAACCATCAGGGGTGATAGATTCCAACAGGTACATCAGGTAAAAGGAAATGTGAATGACCTAACAACATCTGCAAATGAAAACGCCAGAGAGATAAAACTCTTCACCTACCGATCAGCAAAAATAATAAAGCCAGACAGTATGCTAGGGTTGGTAGCGGATGAAGCAACAGGAGCTGTCATAAAATACCAGTGGGAGTGTGAATTGGTTCCAAACTTTTGGATAGGAATATCCAAAAACCCAGTGAGGTTTAACACATGCTTCCTACGTGTCCATTAGTGTAAGTCCAGGCCACCATTAGAAAGACACTAACAATAAAATGACTTAAAGGTAAAAGAGTTTTACCATCTGGATCACTGGGGAACTATTAGTCTCGGTCTTGCCAAGTCATTTTCTGCAAAGTTGAAGTTGGGTCAGCAGCACATTAGGATTGTTACCAGTGCAAAGGGAGAGGAGAGCCTGGGGAGGTGTGCCGCTACCTTCCACGCCACATAGCAGAACGCAAGGCTGCCAGGGTCCAGTGATGAGGACTGAGTCCTATAGCCACCCACACCCAACTACACGGCAGGCTTGCAAGTGTGGTCCAGCTTGACAGCCATGTGTGGGAAAGGGGAAATGGACTGTGGAGGACAACTGCAAGTGTCTGCCACACCTTGTAACTCAGAAATTTCACAGCTGGGAGTCTCTTAGCAATCAATGATCCCATATAGACACACCCAAAAGCTCAGAGACACCCGATTCATAACAGAAAACAAAACCAAAAATGACCCAAATATCCATCGCTGTAGAACAGAAAAATCAACCTCAGCACCTTCCTGTGCAGGAGCAGAAGGGGAGGAACTACGGCTGCGCACTGGAAGGGGTCACACACGATGCCCCCAGGGTGCTATTCATATTCACCTGAGTGGTAGATACTCGGCGCTCCATTATTAATATCCAAAGTGTATGTGCATATGTACCTAGGTGCACAACTGTGATTATTTTGTATTTATTTACAATAATAAAGTTCCCTCCACAAAATGAAGTAAGCATAATTTTTCACCCTAAAGGCTGATGAAAATAAATGTTTGCTAATAGTAACTGCAGGCAAAGATATGGGCAGGCAGGCATGCAAGTAAGTACGAATTGTGGTCTTCCTCTGTTGGGCAGCTTGGCGGTATCTAAGAGAGCATAAATGGGCATTTCCGTGAAACACAATTTCACTTCTTTGCACTGACCTCAAGAGACAGCCACAGGGGCACCTAACCGGGCAGTGTGCAGAGGTCTTCAGTGCAAGAAATCTCAAGAAAGCAAAAAATTGAGAGTGACCTTGATGCCCCTGGTTAAAGCAACAACTAACTAAGCCATAGTCCAGCCATTCTGCCAAGTGTTACAGAAGAATAGAAGGGAATAGTGTGGAATTACCTGTGCGTGGGTAGACCTTCGACACACAGTGTCAAATGAACAAACGAGAGAAGGCAGTATATTATATTTCCTGGGGTGGGGTTGTGAGGGAGTATATTTTTTATTTGTTCTGAATTATACCCCCCAAATAGCTATTTTCTGAAGCCTATACCTATGAGACATTATTTTTTTAAATATTAAACTAAAAAATGGTTTAAAACCACAAAACCAACTTGATGATCTAAAGAAAACCAGATGAGAAGGTGAAGCAACTCCTCGCACCCACTTGAAAATATTTGTTGGGTACACACAATGTGTCAGAACCTGGGTCCAGTGGTGATTAAAAACAAAGTCCCTTCCTTACAAAGTTCCGTCGTTTCCAAGGCTGAACCTCACCCAGAGTGAAACTTAGAAACCAGAGCAGTCACCCTTCCCATATGCAGTAGGCACAGTCTCTGGTTCCTAATTGTTTCTTAAGTAAGCCAATCAGACAAGTGCAGTAGTTGTTTAAAACCTTGGTCTACCCATCTGAAAAATGAGGCAAGTGCATTTCTGCTCAGAAGTGACGTACTGGGAACGTGAGAGTAAGAAGTCTCATCATTGTCTTTATGCAGTGCTATGGGTGGCTGATCAAGGGAAAGAAAGAAAAGCCATTTACCTTGCTTTGCTAAGGGTCTGAGGTATGAAACATTAATCATTAAAATAAGAAATGCAGGCCAGATCCGAATACTCTTAGGTGATCACACAATTAATTAGAGTGAGAACTGAAAAGGACTTACTAATGGTGAAATCCGCAAGTGCTTCTCAAAGATGTCAACGAGAAATGTGTACCTTCTTAACACTTCCACTGAGAGCTCAGCGATGCAGCAGACAGAAGCTGGAGACGTCTCAGTTCCTCTCTTCTTGACTTCCGAAATCTTCCTTCAGAAAAATTAGAACAAAGAATGGTTGGCTTTTCCAGTAACAACAGATCAGCCACAGACCAGCACTATGGTCCTGATCTCATCTAAAGAAAGTGGTCCTGGTTCTCCAAACACCTTCAGCCTTGGTCTCACTGCTTTGCTCCATTGCCCAAACTCCCGCCAATGTAATGGATGCTTTCAAAGGCCCAGAAAACATGGGCCTAGAAGGTCCTCTCACAGGAAGGCGGCCCATCTCCAAGCTCAGCACCAGAAACTGCCCAATTTCCATGGCCACCAACTCTAGAAATCCTGCCCACTGAACCAGAACCACCCAGCATCCCTACTGATCACTACCCTTCTGCTTCATCATGAACCCCAGTCCTCAGCCCCACAGCCTCGAGAATATCAGGCACTCCTGGGCTCCCTTGCTCTCTAACTAGGCTAGATCCCATGGTTAGGGCATTTCAACAAGGCCAGGTTTACCTCCGAAGTCTCCAATGTGGTAGCTGCTAGCCACAGGTAGCTATCAAACTGAGATGCTCCTTCGCTGCGTGGGTGTTAACCCTATGGGTTAAAATGCTTGTATCCCCTCTCAGAGAACCCAGGTTGGATACCTGGCTCTGGCTCCTAACTCCACCTGTCTGCTAGCGCTGAGAGGTTAAGTTCCTGGCTCCTGGCCTCAGCCTCTCAGTCCTGGCTGATGCAGGCACCTGAACCAACAGACGGCAGCTCTCTCCATCTGTGTGTGTGTGTGTGTGTGTGTGTGTGTGTGTGTGTGTGTCTACCTCTCAAATCTTTTTTAAAAGAGAGCGATTTACTACGCAGAAATGCTCATCTTCAAAGCTAATGTTTCAGCTCCTGTTCTTAATTGTTCTTCAACTGTCTTTCCTGGGGGAACCCTCCCCGGCTGCCTCAGTTTCAGGCCCTCCACATACATAGGAGTTCATTAAGGTATTCAGTGGAACAAAGGAGTCTTTCATTTGACAGGACTCTCCTTAGAAAATATTTGTAGAGTAATGAAGCAGTTTTCTTCTCTGTTGCATTAGTTTGGTGACACGTCATTCGCTTGTTAAGAAGTCAGTTTGACGTTTATGTGCTAAATTGGAAAGTGAGTGTTTATTTGGTCATATGACTTAGCATAAGGGAAGTCAGCAGCAGTGCAGGTATCAGCATCACTGGGAGAAGCCGTGTGGGTAGGAACGAGAGGAAGAAGTGAAATTCTCCATCAGCCACGCTTGAGGTGGGGCTAAGGAAGAAACGTGCTTCAGGGGGTGAGCATTTGGTCCATCAGCTAATGATGCCTCGGCCATCTGCATCCCATGTGGGAGTGCCTGCATTCAATCCCAGCTCTGCTCCTGATTCCAGTAGCTGGGTCTCGGCCACCATGTGGACCACGTGGATTGAGTTCCTGGCTCACGGCTTTGGCCTGGCCCAACCCTGGCTGTTGTGGGCATTTGGGAAGTGAATCAATGAGTAGAAGATCTCTCTCTCTCTCTCTCTATCTCTCTCTCCCTTTCAAATAAGATCAATAGACAGGAATGATGCTGCAGAGCATACCAAAAGGAATAACTTCCCTCTCTCTGGCCCCAGGTGAGGCAAGGCCATGCCTGCTCCTCTCCACTTCCTTATTCAGTGTATATTTACTGAGGACCTGCTGCACACCAGGCACTGGAAACACAGCTGAGTACCGAGCAAGACAGACAGGGTCCCTGCTGTTGCAGATGCTAAACTCTAGTACCTGAGAAAGACCCTCCTCCTACAAACCAAGCCAACGAAGTCATTTCAGACTGTCCAACACAGGCTGCATAGCAAGGGAAACAGCTGGTGACAGACGAGGTGAGGGCTTGTGGGTGAGGAATGCAACTCCACACAATGGCCACGTGGGAGGGTATGGCTGAGGAAGTCATGCTCCATCAGGGGATGCAAACAGAAATGTCAGAGGAGGAGTAGAGAGGGCATTGGGGCAGAAGCCTTGTAAGTGAGGAGCCAACAGCTGCACATGGAAGACAGGAGGCTGGAGAAGAGGTGGGGTCCTGTTTTTTTCCAAGCTGTGATGTTCATGGAGATGGTTCACCCTGGGGAATGCACTTGGGACAGGGCTTACAGGGTAGACTTTCCCTGTGTGGCTGCCATATTGTCTGAGCTAAGGGAGTGACTTGAGTGACTGCCACAGGTCCCTGCAGGCTATGATGTGGCACAGGGCTCTGCCAGCTCCAAGAGAGACCAGGTCCTCCAGGAAGGCAGCCCACCAGAGCGCCCACCCATGTGTGAGGTCTTGGTCCTGCTCTGGGGTTACTGTGGCAGCACGCAGAGGCACGACCTGGCTGGCTTAGATGGAAATGGCTGCAGGTGCAGTCTGCCCAGCCAGCCTGTGACCCCTCCCACCCTGCCTCCTCTGAAAGTACATGGGCAACTGGCGGGACACTGGGGGGTGACAGCAAAAATGCCCTGCAGGCACTGTCAGCAGGCAGGGAGGACGTGCAGGAAGAAGCCACAGCTTCCCACACCCTGGAACTTGGAGATACATCCTTCCTGGAGGGGTCCACTGACCACAGTGCCTTAGTACCACCAGCCTAGATAGCCATCTCCACCTTCTGGGAGCCAAATTTCCTTACCCATGCCCCCAAAAGACGGCATGTGGCATAAGCTGAGTCACAGTCAAACTGAGTTCCTGAGAATCACCCTGTAGGTCCTGCATCCCTTCTTGGGAGGAGCCAGACTTCATAAACCTGAGGGTATGTAGGAAAGTTCTGGGAGAGGCACTGGGGAACCACGTGGCCCCGTGAAGACCACTGGCTGAGACAATAGAGAGCGTCTAATGCAGAGCACCCTGAATCCAAAGCCAGACAGGCTCTGATGTCTCTGGACCAGGAGAGAGGGAAGAAGAGAAGGAAGGGGAAGAAAATGATAGAGAAGACAGAAGGGGAGGAGAGAAGACAGAAAAGCGAGAAGCCTTGCCTGGCTGCCCTCGAAGCGACTGGCACCCGCTCAGGGTGTGCACAGCCAAGTGTCTCCCTCGCAGCCGTTACAGGCTCCCATTATGGCTGGCTAACAGAAATCAATCTTCTTAACGCTGTCTCAAACTGAGTGGGAGGCCAGCCAAGTCTGGCAAGAGGACCCAGCCGAGTATCAGCTGTGCTGGGTGTCTGGCATTACAGGGTCAGGTTTCTCCCATCCACCTCCTCTCCTGGCTGCAGCCTGGACAATGCCCACAGTGCCTCCCGGGGAGGGGTCCCTGGGGCTGCCCAGGCTGCCTTCTCAGGCTAGCTTGGTTGGGCTGCCTCTGCTTTAACCCCACCCACCCGGGAGGCTAGATCCAGTTTCCAGGAAGAAGATGTCTGCAATTTGAGCTCAGCAGGAGGTTTGCAAGGAACCCCGAACCCCTCATCCCCAGTGACTTTTTCCCCTAAGGCAGAGTGCAGAGAGCTTTAAGAATGTTCTGGATGTTTCTCAAAGGTTCAGGGACAGTGGCTCACTGAGTGAACACCTGCCCAGGGTGGAGATGGGCGTGGTCTCTTTCTGCTAGCCGCTCAGGCTGTCAGCCTCCACTGAGCCTTGACAATGTCAGGAAAAGCTCTCTGAGCTGTATTAGGAAGGCCATTGCATACTTTGCACCTTATGGAGTGGAAACAGGAGGCTGGCGGCCCTGCCCTGAGACCCTTACCCTAGAGAGAGCATCTCAGTGCCAGCAACAGAAGCCAGGATGTTGACTACCCTAGCTTGCATCCATTCAGATGCATCCCTAAAGTTACCATCAGGCCAACAGGGATTAAAATGTGTATCACGCTTGGGGGTGGTTGCTAAGGGAATCAGGAGAAAAGTATTTGGTGTGTAAATCGTATTGTTTTCCAAATTAGCATCAACACAAGCTGTAACTTTGAAAGACTTTGAAGCTAATTAGCACATGTACTAGTGATTAAGGCAAAACAGACACAAGAGGCAAACTCAGGAGTGGGCCTTAGCCATTGACTTTTCCTTTTGCCACTTAGTTGTGGGGTGGCCCCGGCTAGGCCAGGTCCAGGTTCTTGTCCCAGGTAAGAAGGAATTTCAGGAAGCCGTGTAGGCCAAGGTGAGCAGAAAAGCAAGATTTTTGTAAAGCCAAAGTGCACACTCAAGAAGGAGTGCCCGAAAGCTCACTAGACAGAGCCTTAAACCAACAGGCTCAGGACCCTGCTCTCAAAGGATCTGGAGTCTTAGGGAGTGGTTTTGGGGGCAGGGCTTAATTGAATATTGAAAGGGGTAGAGTTTGGGGCAGGGCTTTACTACCATCCATTTCTGTCCCTTTCTGGGGGAATTTCAGAAATGGCATGGCGTCAGGTGCATGATGGGAGTGGGAGTGTCAGCCCTGGTAATTTTATTACAGTGACCTTATACTGACCTGAAAGTCATCATGGAAAGATAGCCTGCAGCCATATTGGATACTTCCAACTGGCACTGGTTCTAAGTCCCCAAATCTCCCAACTTGTGATTTCTACTACACTGAAGGGGATGAGTGTTTGGTCTGTGCACAGAAGCAGGGGTAAGGTGGTGTACGGAAAGGGGGTTTGGGCAGTGCAAAGAGAGGGGTGGTTTGGGATGGCATGGCCAGGCTGTCATGTGGGTGGCAGGGACTGGGGTGCAGGCCAGCCACAACTGCAGCAGGAGCCAGCTACACTGCCATGCAGACAGTCAGGGCTGTCAAACCTTGGGTCCTCCCTGCTAATGGTTCCTCCCTGCCTATGTCAGCTTGAGAAGAAAGTGCAGTCTAAAGGGAGCAGAGCGAAGACCCTGTGAGCAAGGGGATCAAACTGCATCATGCTTTATCCACTATGTTACAGTCAGCTGGAGGATATTGTCTGGGATGTGAAAAAAGAAAAGGAAAAGCATTCTGAATGGTATTTGACGGCAAACCAACTGAATGTCTCAAAATCACATGAGGAACAGAGTTAAGCTATGAAAAGAAAAATTCAAGATAAAAAGTGCCCCGAAATTGCTAACTCTTGAGGACAGAGTCAAGTTAGTAGAAAAGAAAGAAGTAGAAAGAATTAACTGTTCCACTTGTTTGCATTTCTTTAATTTTTACTATAGTGCACCATTAATTATGCAATTTTGTTTTGCTAATGCCAGTTTATGTTGAACAACCTGAAGACATGTTTTCTTATTCTAGAAGTAGCAGAGCTCTGAGAAAATAGTATGCTGGAATGCAGTGATTCCCAAACTGTCATGGACTGGCCCCGTCACAGTCCACTGAGGGCAGGCAGATTTCGGGGGCCTACTGCTGGACATACCAGTTAGTGGGGTCTGGATGGGGAACAGCAGTGGGAATTGCTTCCAGTCTTTCAGGAGAGTTCAATGAGCAGCCAGCTCTGAGGACAGCTATTTGGGTCTCTGTTATCCATCTGCTGGAGAAGCCGAGCAAAGCCGACGACACATGCTGGCAATGGATTTGAGTGGAAAAAGCATCCCCCCGAGAAGAAAAGCAGCCTGGATGTGCCAGCCCTGCACACCAGTGAGATGGCAGAGAAGTGGCCGCGGAGTATCCTTCCCCCCGTCTCCAATGAACCCAACTTAACACGTTCCATCTCCTAGGGCTGAAGACAGGGACATCAGAGGGACCAGAAACAGCCGCTGCTGACGGCCCTTGTGGGGCACCTGTGTTTCATCTCGGCTGCTCTCGCGTAAACATAAGCAGGCCAGAAAGAGATCAGAAAAGTTCTCGTGGGAAGCGGCAACAGGGACCGAGCCTGCAATTGTCCTAGGGCAGCACTCGCCAAACCTCCCCAGACACAGAGCTCTCCGGGGGCATTCTTGGGGTCAGGCTTGGGGACACGTCTAGGCGGGGAGCCAGCACAAGCATCAGGCACTTCTCAGAATCTACCGTTAACCAAGCATCCAGTCGGGAAATATGCACGGGTCAGACACCTGAGCACACGCCTCAAAGTACATTCAAGTCACTGAAAAAACCAAGAGAAAATTACCAATGTGCAGGCCCCACCCCAGAAATCCCGAGTTCCGTTGGTTTTGCACAGGGTCTGGGCTGCTGGAACTTCGATCTTCCCAGGTGACCCTAATGTGGACCACGTTGGAGCCACACAGAGCCCAGGATCCTCCAGTGTCCCCCCGATGTCAGAACCTTGCAGGGCCTGTGAGGGCGATTTCTGTCTGCACCTCACGTGCTCACTCTGCAGGGCTGCATGGAGCCCCACAATTTGCTCTGCCACCAGGCCCTGGCTTGTGCTGATTCTTTTGGCCCAGGGCCACACTCAGAACCACCTAGTGCCTCAGGACCTGCAGCTCACAAGACCTGTGACCAGTTAAGAGGATGGCTTCCCCGTACAAGATGGCCCAAGTTCTGGGTCCTCTGCACCCGCGTGGGAGACCCAGAATAAGCTCCTGGCTCCTGGCTTCATATCAGTGCTGCTCCAGCCGTTGCGGCCAACTGGGGAGTGAACCAGCGGATGGAAGATCTCTCTCTCTCTCTCTCTCTCTCTCTCTGCCTCTCCTCTCTCTGTGTAACTCTGCCTCTCAAATAAATAAATAAATATTTTTTAAAAAAAAGTTTAAAGGAAGAAGATGGCTTCCTGGGCAGGCATTGTGACACAGCGGGCTCAGCCGCTTCCTGCAAAGCCAGCATCCCATCCAAGAGCTGGTTCTGACCTGCGCAGTGAATACATCACTTTTTAAAATCCGGTTCCTTGCCTCCCACAGAGAGAGCAATGCTAAGCAAAGACTGGGATCTTGTGCGAATTGCAACAGAGTTGATTTGGCAGTGAGGAAATAAAAATACTGTCATGCCCGAGCGTGGGCCACCCCACAGGGGAAGTACACAACGCGAGAGGGCCGAAGAATTGCCCAGGAATGAGAGGGAAGAGGGCAGGGGAAACAGTACCTGTAACTGGGACGGTGCCTCCGAGACTGGGGAGGCTCCGCCGGAGCTCCGTGGTGGAAAGACAGCTCCCTCCCGCCTTCCGCCTCTTTTTATAAAGAAAGGGTGCACCCCAGTTGGATATGTAAATAGGGTAGGGTCTTATCAGGCACCCTGGTCCTGGATGTGACAGGTGCATCCTGGGAAGGTGGGTGTAGCAAGCCACCAGTTAGAGACAGCATCGTTTTGCGGGGATGCAGTAACTCTAGCTCGCCTAAACTAACTTCCTGCCTATTTATCCGACATCAGTTCAAGTCCTAGCTGCTCCACTTTCTTTGTTTAAAATCTGTCTATTTATTTGAAAGGCAGAGTTACAGACAGAGAAAAGGAGAGACAGAGAGAACATCTTTCATTGGCTGACTCACTCCCCAAATGATCACAACAGCCAGAGCTGGGCCGATCCAAAGCTAGGAGCCAGAAGCTTCTTCTGGGTCTCCCATGCAGGTGCAGGGACCCAAGCACTTGAGCCAACTTCAGCTGCTTTCCCAAGTGCATTAACAGGGAACTGAACCGGAAGTAGAGCAGCCCGGACTCAAACTGGTACCCATATGGGATGCCGGCACCAAGAGCGGCAACTCTGCCCGCTATACCACCGCACCGGCTCCGTGCTCCACTTCCAATCCATCTCCTTGCTAATACTCCTGGAAAGCAGCAGCAGAAGACGGCCTGAGTGCTGCCATCCATGTGGAGGACTCAGGTGGAGCTCCTGACTCCCGGCTTCAGCCTGGCCCAGCCCTGGCTGTTAGGACCATTTGGGGAGTGAGCCAGCGGATGGAAGCTCGCTCTCTTTCTTGCTCTCTCTCTCTTTCTCTCTCTCTCCCCCTTTTCTTTCTGTCACTGACTTTCAAATAAATAAATCATTTTTTTAAAATGCATTTCTTACTTTAAAGCAAAAGATGATGGCTTCTGGCCTGTTTCTTAGCCAGCACAAGGACTGCCCTAAATCCTAGCTCCCCTGCCACAGGGCCACCCAGTGTTCTTCTATTTTGCGAGCCTCAAAGCCGAGCCCACTGGCCTGCTTTGCCGCAGAGGGCACAGAGAGCTGCACGCTTTTCGGAGACTCTGGGGGAAGCTGCTTGCCGACTCTCAAAGGTTGTTAACAGAATTCAGTTTCCTGATGTTGTGGGCTGAAATCTCTGTTTCCCTCCCGGCTCTCGGCTGGGGCTCCTCCTAGCTCCTAGGTCCCTCTGCCTGAGAGCCAGCAACAGCGCCTGAAACCCTTCTCACACTTGGAATAGCTTCTGCCTCCCTCTTAGCTCCTGTGAGTGCCCCAGGTACATCTGAGCGACCTGGGCTCAGGCCCCATGATACAGCCCACTGCATCCGCGAAGCCCCCGGCACAGCAGGACCTGGACCAGTGCTGGAGTGAACACGCAGGGCCTGGAACTCCAAGAGGCATCTTTAGGTGTTTTCACCCCTCTCCCCACAACACCTGGTGTTAGTGCTTTCCAAAGAGCAGGTGCGGAAGGAGACCCCCCACCCACCCTCAGTGTCAGCCGCGTGAGTTGTGGGAATCCCAGCCTTCCCAGGCCTGTGCCAGCCCCCCCTCCCCCGGCGGGAAGGGATGCTGGTGCTGACTGAGGAGAAACACGGGTTCCCAGTGCCTTCTGGCCCCAAGATGAGGACGAGAAGGAAAAACGCCTCTGGCCCCGAGAAAAGCGTTCTGTGGCCTTAATTAGACCTCAGGAAGTTCAGAGCAGGGCTTGGGCAATCCAGACCCACAGCTGGAGAGAGCAGCAGGATAAAGCAGCCCTTGTTCCTAGAAAAGTCTAGGCTGCCTTGCTGAAGATAATCCCTGTTACGGGAGAGCCAGTTTCCGAAACGCTGGAGGCTCACTGCCTCCAAGCCTCTCCCTCACCAAAGCCTCTCCAGAATCTGCCCAGGATGCAAATCCCAGCATGTCCCCGAGTGTCTCCGCTCCTCCGTAGCTCCCCCGAATGCCAAAGACTCCACTTTCTGCAGAACGTAACAGGCCCTGTGATCTGGACCCCCCTGGTTTCCTGGCCTCGCACCGCATCCTCCCCAAGTGTCTGAAGCTCCCCAATCCCCCGGCCCCGGCCCCGGCTCCAGGCGTCTCTGCCTGGAATGCTTGCCCTCTAGTCTTCACATCACCCGTCTTGCATCATCCATCACTCAGCCTGGGTTCTTCTCCTTCCGGAAGGCGCTTCTGTCCGCACGGCTGGGCCAGAGGCTTGCTTAGAAACAATGACAGAGGCCTTGGCAAGAACTTAGAGCAATTAGCCCTGGAGCTGTGCGTCTGAAGTTGCCTGGGAATAACATGGGGGAGTCAGGACAGGGTTGGGCCTAGGCCTCACCCGCAGGGCCCGTGGCAGAGTGAAAAGGCAGGCCCCATGGAAAACAGTTACTAACAAGTCAAGATGGCGGAGTACGGGATGCGTCTGCTCCTTGGTGCAGAGCCCTGCGCCCCTGCCCGGGACCCATGCCATGAAACAGTCTGGAATCAACATGAACTAAAGCTGGGAGCTGGGAAGCCCAGAACATTCACCTTCCACTTCCCAAAAGCCCTTTGAGCCTGGCTGTAAGTGGCTGTAATGTTAGTCTACCGAACAGTCTTTCAGTAAAAGAGGGAAAGCAATTCACCCTCCAATTGTGGCCTCTCCCCCAACTAAGAGGAACGAAATCTCCTAATATCCTGCATTAGAACAGTGGCCATAATATAAAGCCTGGCCTTGTCCGTAGCCTTGGACATGGCACCTGTGAGCCTGATGCTCAAAGCAGCAGTTGAAGAAGCCAGGCCAGGCAGGCCACCTGCACATACCCACAGCCAGCCCCTCCCAGAGCCCCCCCCCAGGTTCCTGGTAGCAAGAGGTAGCTACATGGGAGCTAGACTGAGGACTAGACCCCCCAAGGAGAGCACAGTCTGCCTATGGGGTGGGTGAGCATCCAGTCGGCGTGGTCCTACAGCCTCTGGATGGAGTCAGCAACCCTGGGGGCACACGACCCATCACAGGAAGGCCCAGGGAGCTTTGCAGAACAGACACCTCTCCAGCCAACTTCTCAAGATGGAGTGGATTAGGATGGTGCAGAGCCCTGGCTGGGTCCTAGGGAGCTGAATGGGAGGCACCAGGCCACAGGCAGGCTGGGACTTAAAAGCTGCCAGGCGCAAGTTCTCCATGGTGCCCCTGCTTTCCCATGCACCTGCTCCATCCCCCTGCCCTGTCCCCTGCCCAGCACCTTCTGCTGGCACAACTTCCCTGTCCCCACATGGCTGTCCTGGCCTCTCTCCTATACCACAGCTCCTTCAGTCCCTTTGCTCAAGTCCCAGTTCTTCCTGCTCTCGTGTTCTCAGGAACCCTGAGTTGGCCTGATGTGAGCCCAGGCTCAGAGTCTAAAGACCAGCCAGGCTGCAATGGTCAGAGGCCCACCCTGGTCCACTTAGCTGCCTTGCATGGGCAGGTCATGTGGTCCAGCCCCAGTAGATGGACTCAGCCCCCGACCAGGGCAGTGGTTAGGAATGTGTGTCTAGTCCAAGACAGAGCAGAGCCTCCAGGTATGCGGGAAGGCTGTACCCAGGAGGCCGCGCTGCGGGCAGCTGTCCCCAGGCACCAGACTGCAGATCAAGCTGGAGAGGGCACAGGAAGAACTGCCAGGGGCAAAGCAGGGTCCCAAGAACCTGAGGAAGGTCCCCAGGTCAGGAAGCAGGCACCGCAACGGAGCATGGGAAAGGGAAGGGCAAGGCCGACAGCCTGAGACCCTGCTGAATCCCGGGGGGCTGCACAGTCTGCATCCCTGACCTGCTACCCTCAGAGCTGTCAGGGACAATGGCTCTGTGGAGAGGGAGAGCCTCTCAGCATAGACACACACACACACACACATGTGTCAGCCTCACACACACACACGTGTGTCAGCCTCACACACATATGTCAACCTCACAGGCACACACACTCATGTGTGCCAACCTCACACATACACACTCACATGTGTCAACCTCACACACACACACGTGTATCAACCTCACATACACACTCACGTGTGTCAACCTCCCACACACACACACTCAAACACATGTCAACCTCGACCTCAGCTGTCCAGGATGCTGCCCTCACCAGAGCGCCCCCGCCCTCCTGCACGAGTGGGTGGGTTTTGGATTCTGTTGTAGGTGTCTGTGGATAAATACATCTGGAAGTCCTGCGGAGTCAGGCTCAGGCGATACTTAAGTCTGACTTCCGTGACTGTGACCCCAAGGCCTTACGTCCATGAGGAGACGATGAGCTCTGTAGTTGAAGTCCACACCACAGAGCTCTCTAGAAAATGCAGGTAGGATCACTTTACTTTGCTGTTTCAATTCTTGCAGGGACTCCCCAGTGCCATTCATTCTATCATTTGTTGACCCAATCCAGAAATCGAGGGTGTGCTAAGAATCAGTTCTGTGCTGTGAGTGCTAAGGTGGGAAACCCAGACTTGCATGGCGTCTCAGGTCCCTGCCGACTGCTCCAGTCTAGCGATGCTCAGACTTGAACAAGCTGGGGAATCGTGTTAGAACGTGGACTGGGGGCCAGCGTTGTGGTGTAGTGGATTAACTCACTGCTCGGGATGCTGGCATCCCATATCAGCTTGCTGGTTTGAGTCCCGACGACTCCACTTCCGATCCAGCTTCCCACCAAGGTGCACCCGGGGAGGCAGCAGGTGATGGCTCAAGTACTTGGGTTCCTGCCACCCACGTGGGAGACCTGGATTCAGTACCCAGCTCCTGACTTTGGCCTGGCCCAGATCTGGCTGTTGTGGGCATTTGGGGAGTGAACCAAAGGATAGAAAATCTCTCTTTCTCCCTCCTTCTCTAAGTAAAAAAAAAAATGCTAATTCTCAAGCCCCACCCCAAACCTACTGAATCAGAAAATCTGAGCGTAGGGCCTAGTGACCTGCTTTTGATAAACTTACCCTGTGTTTCTGATGCTTCTTCGAGTCTGAGAACCACTGCACTGCCACATACTAGACCCTCAGAGGGGCAGCACCGACGTATTCCATAGCAGATCCCTACGGCACCAGGGAAGCCGACAGCACATGAGCGCAGCCTGGAGTGAGTGCACAGAGGGCCCCCCGGGTGTGGTCCACACTCCCCCCCGGGGGGGGGGGTCTACAGCCTCAGAGCGCCCAACCTGAGCTCACTCCCCCACTCCTGGACATCTGTAACACAATAGCCCTGGGAGTGGCCCTGTCTCTGCAGACACGGTTTGGAGGGGAACCGGTTACTCTGCCAGTGAATAATTTGAAGACTACATTGGAAAGTGACAGCAGGAGAGCCGGGCGGGCTGAAAGTCATCTTGGTGACTGGGGCTAGAAGTGTTGGTCAGAGGGGGAGGCATTCCAACACCTGCTGGGCCACCTGGGCAAGGGCTTTCCACAGCCTCCACACTGCCCCTTAGGGATAAGCAAGGCAGCTCTGCTCTGAGTGTGAAGGCAAAGGCAGATGTCCCCAAGGCAGCAGTGGAGACCCCGGCAGAGGTAGAAATGAGGAGGAAGTCAGAAACACAGAGGCGAGGCCGAGGCAGACCTGTGTATAGTCACGTGCTCTCCGAAAGGCCAGGATGGGAGGCCTGGGGCTGGAATCCAGCTGAGAGCCGAAGGACGGCTTCAAACGGCTTTGGAAGAGTAAACTCGACTTAAACCGACTTAAACCCGGGGGGTTCGCCCCTGAAATCCTACCAGAAAGTACTCACTTCCCTTTAAAGACTAGCAATGTGGGAACTCACGCAGCTTCTTGGCACGCGAAAACAACTGGAAACAAGGGATGAAGCTTGAAGGTGCAGTCTATGGTTCTACCGGAGGCTCCCCGTGGCCGGCGTCTGCCCAGGCGGCTCTCAGACACCCTCCACACCCCACCCAGGGTGGGTGGAGCACAGCTTGGGCTGCCCTCACGACCCAGAGTACAAAGAGGAGGCACCGGGCTGCAGTCCTGGTGACCCTCACCTTCTGCTCTGGGACCGTGGTCTCCCCCAAACAGGTGCCGAGTGCTGGCCTGAAGCCTGAAATCATCCCCGGACTGTCTGGGAATGAGGTGTTATTTATAACGAGCACTTGCCCTCAGTCAGGGCAGAGTTCAGGGTGAGGAACTACATCCCAGATACCTGCTGGAGACAGGGCATGCAGAGGAGAACTCCTTGTTTTGTTCTGTACAGAACACGTGGCTGGAAGAGCGTTCCTCCAGCACACGGCTACGCGTGTGCATTAGGTGCACAGGCAAGTTCGGATTGTTGGTGATAAAACAGAGATAAAAACATCTGGTAGAGAGGGAGGCTTGGAGGACCCATCGGGATCCCTCCCAGACCTAGTGAACATTGGAGGCGATGATTTTCTTGTACCTCTTAGATTCTGTAGCCCTGGCCCATTTCAGTTCTAGCTCATTAAAGGAAGACGGATATAGCCCCAAACCACAAGCAGCATAACTTCGAATGAGCCAGTAGATTATTTGCAAAAATTAGTAATGAAACCACTTCTGCCCCCAAGCTGGTTTGGGAAGCTCCCTCTGCCTTCTCCTGGGCACAGGTGCCACCAGCTCAGGCTCTCGGAGTTGCCTGGTGGGCTCTCCGGGGTCACTGGGAGGAAGGTCTCATCTCCACGACTCGTGAAGTCCAAAAGCTTTAGCTGGAGTTGTTTTGGGGTGTGTGAGGTTTGGTTGGTTGAAGTTTTTCATTTGTTTTTGGAGTGGTTTTGTGCCAAAGAAGTTTTCTGGACTCAGATTAGTTTGCAAGAATGGCTAATCAAGTCCCACAGAGCGGATGACTTAAGAGAGTGAGTGTCGGGGCTGGTGCCATGGTGCACTAGGTTAATCCTCCCCCTGCAGCGCCAGCATCCCATATGTGCGCCGGTTCTAGACCCGGTTGCTCCTCTTGCAGTCCAGCTCTTTGCTATGGTCTGGGAAAGCAGTGGAGGATGGCTCAAGTGTTTGGGCGCCTGCACCTTCATGAGAGACCAGGAGAAAGCACCTGGCTCCTGGCTTCAGATCAGTGCAGCTCCGGCAGTTGCGACCACTTCGAGAATGAACCAATGGAAGGAAGACCTTTCTCTCTGTTTCTTTCTCTCACTGTCTGTAACTCTACCTATCAAATAAATAAATAAAAATCTTTAAAAAGAAAAAAACAGAGAGAGAGTGAGTGTCTCCCAGGTCTGGAGGCTGAACACTGAGATCCAGGTGGGGGCAGGTGACTGTTTCTGAGGGCTGTGGGGGGAAGGGTGTTCCTGGGCTCTCACCTCGGCTGGCAGGTGGCCGTCTTCTCCCTGCATACTCCCATGATCCACTCTATGTACATCGATGTCCAAATGCCCTATTGGGTTGGATTAGGACCTCACATGAATGAACTCATTTTTTAAAAAAAGGTTTATTTTAGGGGCCAGTGCTGTGGCTTAGCAGGTAAAGCTGCCTCCTGCAGTGCCAGCATCCCATATGAAGTTGGGTTTGAGTCCTAGCTGCTCCACTTCCCATCCAGCTTTCTGCTATGGCCTGGGAAAGCAATAGAAGATGGCCCAAGTGCTTGGGCCCCTGCACCCACGTGGGAGACCCAGAAGAAGCTCCTGGCTCCTGGCTTCGGAGAGGCAGAGCTCCAGCCGCTGTGGCCATTAGGGGAGTGAACCAGCAGATGCAAGACCTCTTTCTCTCTCTCTGCTGTGCCTGTCTGTTAAAAAAAAAAAAGATTGATTTATTTGAAAGGCAGTGACAGAGATGGAGAGACACAGGGGCAGTGGGGAGAGATCTTTCATCCGCTGGTTCACTCCCCAAATGGCTACAATAACCTAGGCTACGCAAGGATGAAGCCAGGAGCCCAGAGCTCCACCTAGGTCTCCCACATGGGTGCAGGGGCCAATCACTTGGGCCATCTTCTGCTGCTTTCCCCAGGGCATTAGCAGGGAGCTGGATGGGAAGTAGGGCAGTGGAGACTCCAATATGGGATTCTAGTGTCTCAAGCAGTGGCTTAAACCACTGGCTTCGTGGCTGGCTCCCCGAACTCATTTTAATTAATTACCTTTATTAGGACCTAATCTCCAAGTGCAACCACATTGCATGTATGAATCTAGGGGACACAATTCAACCCAGAGCATTCCCAAGCCTATTCTCAGGCACTTTATTTTTTAGATTTATTTATTTATTTGAGCGGCCGAGTTACAGAGAGACAGAGGCAGAGGCAGAGGCAGGGAGAGAGAGAGAGAGAGGAAGAGAGAGAGAGAAGTCTTCCTCTCTCAAATGGCCACAATGGCCGTAGCTGGGCCATTCTGAAGCCAGGCCACAGCAGAGAGCTGGATCAGGAGTGGAGTAGCCGGGACTCAAACCGGCGCCCATACAGGATGCCAGCACTGCAGGCAGCGGTTTTATCTACTACACCACAGCACCGGCCTCTCTCGGGCACTTTTTGCAACTGGAGCATGAGGATGCACAGCTCCCCAGGAAAATGCATAATTTCCACGGCCCAGGGGAGCCCCCACCCCCTCCCCCACTCTCCTACTCTATCCAGTGTCAGTAGAGCCCATCCCATCGTAGCTCACCAGGAAGGCACCCGCTTTGCCTCTGTGGGGCTGACTACCTCCAGCTTCACCTGTACTTTTCGAGTCTAGCCCTGCAAACTGGACCCACCTTCATGGCCGCGTTAATCACGCCGTGGGCAAGGACCTTCCCTGCGGTGGCATTGATGTGTCTGCAGGTCTCGCACGTCAGCCGCTATATATAGCCCAAGGATCGATGTCAAGGTTTCTCACCTCTCCCTCTGCCCACCAGCTACAAAATGTATCAAATCTCAGACCTGCCGGAAGGGTTTGCTGCTGCAGGAAGAAGGAGCAAGTTGGGGAGTTAAAGGGAGCGCAGGTAGAACGGGGGAAATCCCCAGGGCTCTGTCTGCCTGCTTTCTGGTTTGGTGGCTCTGAGCTTCAGAGAAACCTCCCCAGCAGCCAGTCCAGCTGGGGAACAGAGGAGGAGAGGTAGGAGGCTCTCCTCCCCAGGGAGAGAGAGAGAGAGAGAGAGAGAGAGCACTCTGCAAGTCTGCCCTGAGTCCCCAGAGCAGATGTGAGCAGGAACAACTGTGATGTGGCCATGGCCGTGGCCGTGGCCGTGGCCGTGGCCGTGGCTGCAGCTGTGGCCGTGGCCGTGGCTATGGGTGTGCTGCAGCTGCAGCTGTGGCTATGGCTGTGGGTTCTCAGCCCTCGGTATCCAGAGTGGAAGAAGCACCTGTGCTATCTCAGCCCAAGCCACAGGTTCCCCTTGCTGTCTGGGATCACAGGAGCTTTGGTGGCTCAGCTCTAAGGTGAAGCCAGGGGACACCTCCTCAAAGCCCAAGGCTGCCTGATGCCAAGGCCATTCCCAGAGAACCCAGGGCCAGGGCCAGTTGACTGGAGGGAGTCCAAGTTCCGACCTTCCCCTCTGGCTTGTAGAAGACTGGGCCCTCTCACACCAGGTCACCTCCCAGCCACCTTCAGTTCCCACACTCTTGTATATGAATATGAAGTCCCCGGATTTCGATAGGAGATGATGTCAGGAGAATGAATGGGCAGGTTTTGGGCGGTGGCCAAGGGAAGATGGCAGGCAGCGGGGCAGGGGCGTCTGAGCATTTCAATGGAAGAGAACAGGGCTGTGGAGAGAGCTCACCCCGGCCACAATGAAGGCTGGTTCCAGGCCCGTCTGCAGACACAAGGCTGGCATGCTCTAGCCATGGAACATAGCATCTAACGGCAACACAAGCCCCCGAGCCTGTTTTTGCACCAGCCTTGAAGGCAGTGAATTAAGTCCCTGCAGAGAATGAAGGGCCCCAGCACTTGGGAGGGTCCTGGTGTGTGGATTCAGCAGGGTCACACTGAGGTCCCCAGCAGGTGGGGCCCGTGTCACCTTGGAGAGATGACCTTTACTCCAGGAGGGGCCCCGGGACGGCCCTGTCCCACTGAGGTGAGCAAACTGCTTGCACTGAACTCTGAGCCTGAGAGCTTGTCTAGCACTTGCATAGCTACCAGCTCAGAGCCGTGTGACCTGCGGCATTCCTGGACCTCCCTGCTACCCACCCTGGCATTGCTCTGAGCATGGAGTGACCAAAGGAGCGTCACACCCACCCTCCCTGGAGGGCACACAGTAGTTGATAACTAAATGCTAACCTGTCCCAGTATCCTATGTCCTCCCTGTCCCAGTATCCTATGTCCTCCCCTGCATCGCTAGGTTGGCTCAGCATCTGTGGATTCCCCACGCAGACCTTTAACAGCAGTGGGAGTGTTGCTTTCTCTTTGACCCAGCTCCTGAACCCACCTTCCCCATCTGCACAATGCAGCTGAGGCTTCCTGCTGCTGCTGTAGGCACCGGAGCGAACCCATGAATGAGAGTGCGCTCTGGGTCTGCACGTTTTCACAACTGACGCGGGAACTCACACATACACACACACACACACACACACCCGGGCTGGAGGCTGCTAGAGCGCATTCCTTCTGTCGAACTGTGTTCTTTTTTTCTCTTTTTAAAAAATTTATTTTATTTATTTGAAAGGCAGAGTTACAAAGAGGCAGAGGCGGTGAACCCACTGGTTCACTCCCCAAATGGCTACAATGGCCATGGCAAGGCCAGGCTGAAGCCAGGAGCCAGGAGCTTCTTCTGGGTCTCCCACATGGGTGCAGGGGCCCAAGCACTTGGGTCATCTTCTATTGCTTTCCCAGGCCACAGCAGAGGTGGATCAGAAGTGGAGCAGCCAGGACTCGAACTGGCGCCCATATGGGATGCCAGCACTGCGGGCAGCGGCTTTACCTGCTACACCACAGCGCTGGTCCTGAACTGTGCTCTGGTACCCTGTCTCCAGGAACCTTTCCCTCTCACACATCACTGCCAGAGACCCCTGCCTGTCACAGGAGAACTTGCTGTTCCTGCTGCCCACAGGAGTCACCACTTTAACTGGGATCTCCCCGCACCACGGCTTCACAAGCCAGGCTTCGCTGCTTTGGACTTGTGACATACAGGGGCTGTAAGTCTGAGCCGTCTCCCTGCTAATGTGCCTGTTAAGGCTGCAGAAGACAGCCCCAGTGGGAGACCCAGATGGAGCTCCTGACTGCTGGCATTGACCTGGCCCAGACCATCTGTCAGGCCATTTGGGGAGGGAACCAGTAGATGAAAGATCTCTCTCTTTCTCTCTCTCTGTCTGTCTGTCTCTCTCTCTCTGTTGCTCTTTCAAATAAATAAATACATGAAAAACCTTAGAGAGGCCAGAAGGAGGCAATTAAAGGCCCTGGTTCCTATGAAGCCCTGGGCCCCAGTCTCAATGGGCTATCTGCAGTGTAGTGGGTAAAGCCGCCTCCATCTCATCCAGGTGCTGGTTCGTGTCCCGGCTGTACCACTTCCCAACCAGCTCCCTGCTGATGTGCCTGGGAAAGCAGTGAAAAATGGTCCAAGTCCCTGGGCCCCTGCACTCACATGGGAGACAGAAGAAGCTCCTGGCTCCTGGCTTCGGACCAGCCCAGCCCTGACTATTGTGGCCATTTGGGGATGAACCAGCAGATGGAAGACCTCTCTCTCTCTCTCTGTGTCTCTCCCTCTCTTGCTCTATAACTGTGCCTTTCAAATAAATAAAGAAATCTTAAAAGAAAAAAAAAACCTAGAGGACCAGCTCTGTGGCACAGCAACTATTAAAAAAAAGATTTTTTTAAAGTAATTGTTGAATAATGGTGCCGTGACTCGGATATGAAGCCTGGGCAGGGTTTAGTGTCGTTCCTCCGCGAAGAGGGGGAGCGACATAATGGTGCCGTGACTCAGATAGGAAACCTTGGAGGGAAGAAACGGGAAGAAGTGGGAAAATACCAGAGAGAGAGACTAGCAAAGAGCCTAGGGAAAAGCCAGACGGAAAAGGTGCTGGAAGAAGCTATTGAAAGCCTAGGCATAGACTCGGATACGGACTGTGGGAAAGAAGTTAGGATTGAAAGCAAGGATTTAAAGGGAAAGCAAGAAGAAACTTAGACAGATACGGACTGCAGGTTGAAAGTGAAAGTGAAACCTAGAAGAAACTTAGACTCAGATACGGACTGTGGGGAGAAGCCAGGAGAAATGAGAGGGGAATGTTGTTGGAAGAAAAGTTAGGAAACATACCGGGTAGAGAAAAATGTTAGGGAAATTGAAGCCGCGGGGGCAGGCCGAGGCGGGGACGTGTAAGCCAGGTTGGAATCCGTCAGATTAGCCCGGGGAGCAAAAGACGGGAAGCCAAACCGAAAGGCGCAGACGTGAGCTAGGTTGAATTCGCCAGGTTAGCCCGGGGAACTTAGATTGAATACCAGTGGCGGAAACGTGAGCTAGGCTGTGTGATTCATGGAAGCCGCCGCGTGCAGAGAGAGCACGGGGCATGAATAGATAGGGAACGTGGGGCTAGCGCGAGGCCGTGGTGTGGACACGAAGGGCGTGGAGACCGCGGAGAGCGCGCGTAGCCGGGAAGCGGCTCAGAGCCAGGAAGCTGCTGCAGGGCGAGGCACAGAGAAGCAGCCTCGGGGCGGGCGCCGGGAAGCCGCTGGGATAAGAAGTAAAATGAGAGAAATAGGAATGCTGGCAGATAGAAGTAAAATAAGAGAAATAGGAATGCCCGGAGATAGAGAAATAGAGAAAAATAAGGCCTCCCCACAACACGGCAATGAGAGAGCTTGGATTTGGTCTGCCTGATTAGTAAGATGATAAGCACCTGTGGGCGGCTGCAGGTCACTGAAGACAGGCACGTTATCAACACCAATAAGTCTCCCCACAAGACGGCAATGAGAGGGCTTGGATTCGGTTTGCCTGCTTGGTAGGGCTTGTAAGCACCTGCAGGCAGTTCTAGCAGAGCAGAGCATGAGCTGCAGGGCACCGAACTCAGGCACGCATCAGCGCCTAAAAACCTCCTCACAACATGGCGAAGAAAGGACCCGGATTCGGTTTGCCTGACTGATAGGGCTTGTAAGCATCTGTGGGCAACTCTAGCAAGCAGAGCAGAGTGTGTGCCGCGGGGCACCGAAGACAGGCGCGTATCAACACCAAAAAATAAAAAGAAAGGGGGATCTGTGGGGAGCAACTGGGAGCAACTCGGACTAGACTAAGTTACTGGAATTAAGACTTATTCTATGCATCTGCTCTCCCACAATATGGCGCTGGGAGAGGAGGAAACAGCTTCTACACAGCTGCCTCCAGTTCAACCAATAAGCAGCAGGACCTGCTCTTGATTGGAGGAGAGCAGCGTACTCGGCATGTGGGTAGCAGAGTTGGGATTGGTGGAAGAGGACTATAAAGGAGGAGAGAGACAATATGCACCAGGAACATCTATCTGAAGAACACCTGTGCAGCCCCCAAGAGAGCCGGCCGGCGGTGTGCCACTCCCCCGCGGAAGTGGGGAAAGTGGCAGGGGGAACTGCCCTTCCACGGAGGTGGAAGGGACGGTAGCCAACCCGGGAAGAACCAGCAGCAAACCCGGGGAGGGCCAAGCAGACAAAAGAACAGCGCAGGGTCCTGTGTCGTTCCTCCACGAAGAGGGGGAGCGACAGTTGAAGAAGTAGATTAATGAACTGAGAAGTTCTATGCTCCTTAATAACTAGAACCCAACCCTGCTTTGGTGTGTGGCCTGGAGGGACTCCAGGGCTCCTGCAGAGCCCTAGGGGAGTGGGCACCCTTGGGTGTCAAGACAACACACACCCTGCAGAGCCCCTGGCGTGGACACGTGAGACACTGCTCAGTAGGACTGGGGAGGCTCGCAATTTAGGGGACAGAGAGCAAGAAAGGGAAGTGCTGAGTGGGGTCCCAGGCCAGGTCTGGAGCTGTGCTCATGCACACCAGGGCGGCCAACTCAAAGCTAGGAACCTAGGCTACAGCTGCTTGGGAACAAGCCAGCCCAGGGCCAGGCTGAGAGGTGCTGGTGGAGAGAGAGAGAGGGCTGGTGAGTGGCAGCTGGGGTGCCCTTCCACCTGCCCACCAGCCCAGCACCTCCCTGCAGAGGAGTAACCACACCCAGCACCTCTCCTTTGCAGGAACAGCATCGCCGTGGGCTCTGTCTGGGGAGCCGTGATCACGTGCCCAGGTCACCCAGAGAACCCTGCAGGACCCGTGAGCAGGAGAGAAGGAAACAGACGCGATCGGCGCCCAGGGCAGAGCTCCGGCGCTGCTTAAGATAAAGCTAACCTGCAACGAGAATACTGAGTGAGTGGTGGGAAGATTACTCGGTGCCATCCTCCTGCCGGCCCACGCCGCCCTTTGGGGGAAGAATTTCTGATAGCTGTCTGTAGGAGCCGAGGCTTGGGGGTGAGGGGTGCCTGCCTCGGGGCGGGGAGGGCAGGCGCTGGGGTGGGGGATGCTGTTAGAGACAGCTGCAAGGTGCACAGAGGTCGCCCCCTGGCTCCACCATTCGCACATGTGAGTGGGAGACGCCTGTGGACAGTGGGGCTGGGGCGGGCCTGGGCTCTGCTCACCTGGGCTGAGGGGGCTCCAGCCGACACCTGTGTTAGATCACTACATGACAGTGGTTCCAGATAATCAGTAATTGTCACAATGGCTGCCATAAGGCCACTTGTCATGGACACGCCGTGTTTTTCACGTATGTTCCTCTTCTCTTCATCCTATGTTCACAGAGCACATGAAGGCCCCAGCGACCCCCATTGTGCTGAGCCCTCTGCTTACCTGCAGGCCAGGCAGGTGCACGCACACTCACACACATGCACTCATGCACATGTACTCACATGAACTCACATACATGCACACACACACATGCACTCACATGTACTCATGCACACATGCACTCACATGAACTCACACACATGCACTCACATGAACTCACACACATGCACTCACACACATGCACTCACATGAACTCACACACATGCACTCACACACATGCACACACATGTGCTCAAGCACACATGCATGCACTCACACACACATGACGTGCGCACACACATAACTTAAACCTGGTCATTGCTCATTTCTCCCCCGATTTTGTGCATTCTCCCTCTTTTTAGGGCTGAGCTTTTTGGAGTATTGGCTCCTCATTTTCCTCCCTCCCAGTGATCTGCGTGGTCATCAAACCCTGTGCATACTGCACAGCTATCAGAGTATCCAAGCACTGGCAAAGCAACCTGGTCCTGGGAATGCAGTTCTCAGTCCTAGACCGCAGCCCAGCGCAGTCTGGCTGTGTAGCTCTTTGCTGGCCTCAGCCGGTGCCTCTGTGGAATGGACAGTTGCCTCGATGAGCTTTAAGACCTCGGGCAAACACCACTGACTCCCTCCCCAGTATCCATTCTGCTGTCTCCCCCACGCCTGACAAAGGCCTGATTCTGTCCCGGACTGTGACACTCTCACCCACAAACGCAGCTGCTCCTGGGGGGCTGGTTCTGTGGGTCCTCTGGTCCCAGAGGTGTCACTGGCCTTGCATGGGTAGGCAGTAACCCTCCAGGCTGGCTGGATGTCACCACAGGAACAGAGTGGCCCAGGCTTAGGGTTCAGAACCTAGGAGCTAGACAGACCCAATCCTGTCTCAGTGCTCCCAGCGTGAACACCTCTCTCTCTCTCTCTCCCTCCCTCCCTCCACTATTAAACGCACTCTGGGCCCACACAGACGCATCTCCTACCTGCCCTGGTCTCCCTGGTGGGGCTGGGAAGGCAGGTGCAGGACAGGCCTTGGGGAGGGACAGCTGCTCCCTGTTCCTGAGTCTTCATGTTCCAGGCTCAGCCCTCCTGGATGGGGCTGGTTTCCAGACCCATATCAAACTGGTTCCCAAGACCTACCAGAGGGTGCCAGGCTCCGCCCTGCACAAGGAGGCCTGACGATGGGGTCGGGGTGCTCTCCTCACCGTGCTGGGCGAGCTCTCAATGCCAGGTGACGGTCCCCAGGCGTCCGTGGAGGCCCTGCCCCTAACCTGACTCAGGAAGGCAGGCACGCAGACGCGAGGAGGCTCAGTAGGGGGCGCCCTCCACACAGGGCACGCTCGGCCTTCTCAGGGCACGCAGCACCAGCACCAAGGCCTCGCTCGCTGTTCCGAGCTCCTCTGTTCGTCCTGCCTGCGCCCGGCTTGCCAGCAGGATCCTCAGCTTCCGCGAGCCCCTGGGCAATGGAGCTCGGGTCGCGCTGCGGGGCACACGCGGGAGCCCCTCCCGGAGCCTGCCCAGCATGTCTGTCGGGTACAGTCCGAGTATCATTTTGCACAGCTTGTCTCTGCAGCGAAGCGCCGGTCTGGTTCTGCCCGCTCTTCCGGAACGGCATCCCACCAACTCAGCCTCTGGCTTGCCATGACTTCGCGGCTGGCAGGGAGGCTACCCTCTCGGGATCGCCTCTCCACCAAGGAGCCAGGCTGAAGGAGGGAGGCGGGCAGGGAGCTGAGAGCAGCCCCAGGCACGGAAGAGGCCCCTGGAGCAGCGCTGGGAACAGCCTCCGTCTTGTATGGAAGCCTCCACCCCAAGCAGCTGGCGCAGGTGAACAAACAGGGTAGAGGTGATGTCTCCCACTGAGAGGCCGAGTCCACCAGGGAGCAGCCCTGGGGCTGCTCTGGCACCACATCGCCCGCAGTGGGTGCCGTCCCTTGACCTACTGCAGAGACCCCTGCAGACAACCGATTGAGGGTGGCCTGAGGATCAGGGTGCCATCTGCAGAATGTCCACTAGAGGTCAGCCCAGAGGGAGGGCTCTGCCAGGGCTCCTGGGTGCTCCACCCAACCTGCAAAGGCTCGGGCGGTAGCGACAGGTGGAGGGTGAGCCCCTCTCCCCACCCGGCCCCCAACTACACTCACCTCCTCATTGTACTTGCTGACTTCTCCATCGGTCAGCTGTTAGAGGCAACGTGATCCAGCACCCTCCCCCCCAAGGCAGAACAAGCTGACCTCACTCTGGAGGTCCCAGATGCCCCGCAGGGTCCCGGCCAAGACACGCGTGGACTGGGAAGGATCTGGAATGCAGTAGAGCAGAGCGGGGGAGGGGAGTTGTGAGGGCACTGCCCAGGCAGCCCTGGTCATCACAGCAGGCCAGGAGGGCTTTGAGGAGCTGAGCTCATACCTGTCTAAGAGTTAAGGTGGGAGTGGGGGCCAGGTAGTCCGGAGTCCTTTTAAGAAGATGATGAATGGCTCCAGCGCTGTGGTGTAGCGGGTAAAGCTGCTGCCAGCAGTGCCGGCATCCCATATGACGCCGGTTCGAGTCCCAGCTGCTCCACTTCCGATCCAGCTCTTGGGTGTGGCCTGGGAAAGCAGTGGAAGATGGCCCAAGTCCTTGGGCCCCTGCACCCGCATGGGAGACCTGGAAGAAGCTCCTGGCTCTTGGCTTCAGATCAGTGCAGCTCTGGCCATTGTGGCTAATTGGGGAGTGTAACTCTGACGTTCAAGTATACACATACACACACACATACACACACATATATGAAGACGATGAGTGAAAAACACAGCTCCAGACTGGGTGCTGGGGTCACAGAGCTCTTCCAAGGCAGCCCCATTCAAGACACATAAAATCAGGGCTGCTGTGTTCCAAGCAGGGCAAACACATTGCCGCCCTCTGGGTGCCCTGTGACCACCCCACCCTGCCCCCTGCAGCTGTGAGCATCACTGTGGCACTGCTGGGAGAGGCCGAGGGGCCCCCGGGTGCATTGTAAAAGCCTCTGGGCTGGGCGTCCTGAGGCCTTGGGCACCACCGTGGGCCCGGGCAGCCCAGGCCAGTGCACACAGGGTGGCTGACCCCCGCCCCGCAGCACGGCTGTTCTGTTGAAGAGATGAGCTGTGTCAGCCACTCCACTCTTTTGAGTAGATTCCTGGTGGGCTCTGGCAGACAGCCTCAGGGCACTGGAGAACAGGGGGCGGGAGGGCAGTCATTGAGGCCAAAACACAGCTTGGCCTGCCTGGCCCAGCCCCATCTCCATGTGGGGAGGGAGGCGAGGGAGTGTCCTGTCCCCAGCAGGGCCTTCAGCTCGCAGGTCCTCTGCGATGCTATTTTGTGCATTCTCAGTGAAGACTGCAAGGGGCTCCCTCAAAAGAACAGCCAGACCTGGGCCCAGCGCTGTGGCATAGTGGCTAAATCCTCCGCCTGCAGTGCCAGCATCCCTTATGGGTACCGGTTGGAGTCCCTGTTGCCCTCTTTCTGATCCAGCTCTCTACTATGGCCTGAGAAAGTGGCCCAGGTCCTTGGGCCCCTGTGCTGGTGTGGGAGACCTGGAGGAAGTTCCTGGCTCCTGGCTTCCAATTGGCACAGCTCCAGCTGTTGCAGACAATTGGGGAACAAAGCAGTGTATGGAAGACCTCTCTCTCTCTCTGCCTCTCCTTCTGTGTGTGTGTGTGTGTGTGTAACTCAGACTTTCAAATAAATAAACACCTTAAAACACAAGCAGAGAGCACACACACATGGGACCTGCATGTACACCAACACACATGTGCAGCACACACATGGACCTGCACACGCAGACTGACACACACATGCAGAGCCCGGCGTGCTCTACTCTCTCCAGCTCTGTGTCCTCAGGCAAGAGGCTCCACCTCTCTGAGCCTTTGCTTACTGCTTTGTAAAAGAGCATGTGTCAGAGCGGTTCACTCCAAGGCAGGGCATGAGGATGGATGGCAAGCAGACCTGCAATGTCCTAGCCTGAGGTCCGTGCCTAGCCATTCAGCTAAGACTGCGTGTGGTTGCCCAGGACAACGGTGCTGGCTGGGTCAGGGTGGGAGGCCTGGAAACCACGAGTGCTGGCTCACGCTAGACATGGTGGATGGGCCTGGCAGCTGTTTCCGTCTTTAGGCTGGTTTTTGACTCCACAGATCCTTGGGGACCAGGCTTACCAAGTGTCACAAGTCCCACAGCCTGGAGCATCCAAGGAATGGAGTGGTGACACTTTCAGCCCTTCTGCTGCTGGTCAGGAAGTCTCAGGAGTCAGTGACAGGTCATGGAGGCATGCACTGACCGCAGGGAGACAAGGAAGAGAAAGACCCTAAAATAAATGGAAAGAGAGACTCTGAATAGAAGGCGGCAGCTGTGAGGACAAGCAGAGGCGGTCCAGATACAGCGCAGAGGGACAGACCGCCAGGACCTGCTGGCACACAGATGGAGAGAGAGCGGGGCTGTGCCCTAGCATCACGGGCTTCGCTGATCACACATGCACGGCCACCCTCCACGGACAGCAGGGAGAAAGCGTGGAAGCACAGATGCCCATCTGCCCGTGACCTTGGCGCCCACCTCCTGCGCCAGCTCCCCAGAGGCAGTTCCATCTCTGCAGCTGTGCTGGCCACTGGACCCACCTTGTGCCTGGGCAGCCTTGGAGCCTGGAGTGGGCGGCTGGGGAGCGGGGGTAGGGCAGGTCACCAGTAAGCTGAGGCTTGAGGAGGAGGAGGGGGAAGGGGAGGGGGAGGAGGAGGAGGAGGGGATGTGGCTGCTTCAAACAGCTGAGTCCCCAGCGCGGCCACAGGCAACACCGAGGAGCCTGCACTTGTCAGCCCTGCATTTTAATGGCATTAATGAGACCTTGTGAAATTTTCTTCCTGAAAAAGGTGCTTTTTTTCTTCTATGGTTCCTGGGCCTGGTAAGGCTGCACCTAGCTTTGCCCACTGCGGAGGGCGCACGGCTGGAATTCGGTCTTCTTTGCGTGACAGTAATTAATTCTTTCCAAGGGCGCTCGGGGAAGGCGCTGTCTATGGATCTGACCAACTGCCACCCCACTGCTCGTTCGCCTGAAGGAGGAGTGGGCCACTCCAGAACAGGGGAGGGAGGCAGGGAGACGGGGAAGGAGGAGACATCAGGTGAGGCACGGTCCAACCCAGCTGACCGTCTCTGCCCTTGATGGGGGAGCCTGCCGTGTCTCACGCTGGCAGCCCATGAGTGCAGAAGACAGGCTGGCTGTGGAAACATTCCCATCTGAGCCAGCCTCTGCTGCCCTAGCAACTTACACCCGAATGTCCACTTTCATGGTGTTCTTGGGGTGTCCCCCTAGGGTTCTCTCTGGCCCCCTTCTCCCGCTCGGGGCATTTGTCTTGATCTCTTTGATTGACTTCTCCCATTTCCACAGCCCCATCAATGCCAGTGTTCCCAAGGTGCCACTCTCCTCCTCTTCTCTGCACACTGAGAAGCACTGGCCCGGGGGTCCCTTCATCCCCACGTCCTGGACAAGCAGGCTGGTCCCCAGCCAGGGGGCGAGCAGGACCCAGGAGGCCGCCGCTCTGCCCTCCAGGAGCTTGGTGTTCTGGGATCGCAGCCAGAAACGCGGTGGCAATTCAGTCACGGAGCTCAGTGTCTGGAAGAGCCGTTTCTCCTGCCTGGAGGATGAGGGTCTGCAGAGAGCCTTGGAGGATGCTGAGATGACTGAATGAGGGAAGTGCTGAGAATAGCGCCTGGGAAAGTAAGCGCTTGGTCATTAAGGTGCAGGTGTCAGCTTGAGCTGCAGAACAGTTTCTAGCCGGGCTTCTCCCTATGGTTGCAGGTGAGCACACCTCATCCTCCTCCCAGCTGTGCCCAGAGGAACACCTGCTAGGTCCCAGTAGGTATCGTCTCCCACACTATGGGTGCTCCCCACAGTGACAGAACTGGCACTCACCCATTCTAGAGCATGGGAGCCATCCACGCCCAACCAGCTATCATGTCCGTGACCTCTGTTAGGATCAAGCAGAGCTGTGCAAACCCCTGAACTAAGAGCTTGCAGGGGCCTCAAAAATTAGTACCTAACCAGGCCAGTGCTGTGGTATACGGGTTAAAGCCCTGGTCTGCAGTGCTGGCCTCCCCAGGTTGGAGTCCCGGCTGCTCCACTTCTGATCCAGCTCCCTGATAATGTGCCTGGGAAAACAGCAGAGGATGGCTCAAGTCCTTGGGTCCCTGCACCCACATGGGAGACCCAGAAGAAGTTCCTGGCTCCTGGCTCCTGGCTTTGGATCGGCTCAGCTCCGCTGTTAAGGCCATTTGAGGAGTGAACCAGCAAATGTAAGACCTCTCTCTCTCTTTCTCTCTTTCTTCTTCTCTCTCTGTCTCTGTGTGTGTGTGTGTGTGTGTGTGTGTAACTCCATCTTTCAAGTAAATAAAATAAATCTAAAAAATTAGTACCTATCCCAGAAATTCCCGTGCATAATATGTGCTGACGTATGTACTTCAGGTTTTGTATGAAATACCGATAGCGGCTCTTTGCTCCGCCCTGTTCTACAGGCAGCCGCTTCTCATGCAGTGCAAGTGCGTCCCCGAGACACGATGGTGAAGGTCAGAGTGAACGGATTTGGTCGCATTGGGCGCCTGGTCACCAGGGCTGCTTTTAACTCTGGCAAAGTGGATGTTGTCACCATCAACGATCCATTCATTGACCTCCACTACATGGTCTACATGTTCCAGTATGATTCCACCCACGGCAAGTTCCACGGCAGGTTAAGGCTGAGAACTGGAAGCTGGTCATCAACGGGAAGGCCATCACCATCTTCCAGGAGCGAGATCCCGCCAACATCAAGTGGGGTGATGCTGGTGCCGAGTACGTGGTGGAATCCACTGGCGTCTTCACCACCATGGAGAAGGCCGGGGCTCATTTGAAGGGCGGAGCCAAAAGGGTCATCATCTCCGCCCCCTCCACCGATGCCCCCATGTTTGTGATGGGCGTGAACCACGAGAAGTATGACAACTCTCTCAAGATTGTCAGCAACGCGTCCTGCACCACCAACTGCTTAGCCCCCCTGGCCAAGGTCATCCACGACCACTTCGGCATCATGGAGGGGCTCATGACCACAGTGCACGCCATCACCGCCACCCAGAAGACCGTGGACGGGCCCTCCGGGAAGCTGTGGCGTGACGGCCGCGGGGCCACCCAGCACATCATCCCTGCCTCCACTGGCGTTGCCAAGGGCGTGGGCAAGGTCATCCCCGAGCTGAACGGGAAACTCACTGGCATGGCCTTCCGTGTGCCCACCCCCAACGTGTCGGTCGTGGACCTGACCTGCCACCTGGAGAAAGCTGCTAAGTATGACGACATCAAGAAGGTGGTGAAGCAGGCGCCCGAGGGCCCCCTGAAGGGCATCCTGGGCTACACCGAGGACCAGGTTGTCTCCTGCGACTTCGACAGTGACACCCACTCCTCCACCTTCGATGCTGGGGCTGGCATTGCTCTCAATGACCACTTTGTGAAGCTCATTTCCTGGTACGACAACGAATTTGGCTACAGCAACAGGGTGGTGGACCTCATGGTCCACATGGCCTCCAAGGAGTAAGAGCCCTCAAACCACCGGCCCCAGCGAGAGCACCAGAGGAGGACGAGAGGCCCTCAGCCGCTGGGGAGTCCCTACCCCCACTCAGTCCCCACCACGCTGAGAATCTGCCCCTCTTCACGGTTTCCATCCCAGACCCCCTGGAGGAGGGGAGGGGCTTAGGGAGCCCTACGTTGTCATGAAACCATCAATAAAGTCTTCTGCACCCCCCAAAAAAAGAAATACCGATAGCAGCTCTATTCACAATAGCCAAAAGGTGGAAACAACTCAAATTGTCCGTAAGTGGGTGAATGGAACTTCAGGGAATTCAAGGGAAATGAAATGAAAAAGTAATGATTAAAAATAAGAGTTTTATTTTTCAGCCTAAGCTGCGTCAAGTTCAAGATGCTATTATAAGCCATGATACCAGCCATTTGAGTCCAGCTCCAAAGAATAAGGTTCCTGGGAATATAGCCATGTCGATGTGGTCTTTTTTAAACTACTCACTGAAGAAAAATGAATGCCCTTTGAAGATTATTTAAGATTAGGAAACAAAAAGAAGCCAGAAGGAGCCAAACCAGGACTGTAGGGTTGCTGTCTAATGATTTCCCATGGAAACTCACAAGTACAGCCTTTAATGAGAGGGATGAGCAGGGGGAACTTTTTTGGGGGGAGAAGGAGTCTCTGGTGTGGTCTTCCGAGCAGTGCGGTCCTTCTGTTAAAGCGTTGGCTGACTTTCTCACTCTCCTGATAAACAGAGGTCATCATTCCTTAGCTCTCCAAAAGGCCGACAAGCAAAAGGCCCTGAGAAACAACCCAAAACATTTCTATGACCTTTGCTTTTGACAGCTCTGCTGGTGCTCTGACTGGACCAGGTCCACCTCTCAGTAGCCACTGCTTTGGTCGTGCATTGTTTTCAGGATCACACGGGGAAAGCCAGTTCTCATAGCTGTCACACTTCTTCCAAAAATCCTTCGCGATCTCCCTCCCACTTGTTTAAAATTTCCTGAGAACTGTGCTGTTGTCTGCAGCTGATCTGTGCACAAGGGTTTTGCCATAGAATGAGACGTTTGCTCAACTTTGAGTTTTCTATGGGAATAGCATGAGCTGAACCAGTTGAGATGCCCATGGCATTGGCTGCTGCTTCTGCTGTAAATGATCATTTCTCTTCAGTGAGGGCAGGAATATAATTGTTTCTCCCTCAGTTGTGGGTTATCTGATGCCCTAGGCTTCTCATCCCTTCTTGAGCCACCTGTCTGTACAAGGCTCATTTCTTTGAGGCATTATCTATGGAAACTTTCTATTCAGCATCAGTGATTTCACTATTCTTCCACCCAAGCTTCACCATCAATTTGATGTTTGTTCTTCCATCCATTGAAGCAGAATTCATGTTGCTTTGATAGACTGAGCAACAGAATTCATATTGCTCTTTTCAGACTGATGTCTCATCATGCTAAGTGCTTCAAGCTAAATCCAGTTCAGAAACATTATAACAAGTTAGTACCAGTTCATTTTGCTGCAAAAAATTTATTTGAAATCCATGCATAGCTTTTTCCTGCTACTCCTTTTCTGTGAACTTTTTGAAGGCTTCTTAGTCATGCGATGGAGTACTAGTTAGGTGTGAAAGAAGCAAGCACCATGCATGTTACAAAGGAGGGAGCCTGGAAATGGTGATGCTAAAATGAAAGAAGCCAGACCAAAGCCTCACATATTGTATGGTCCCATTTTCATGGACAGGCAAATCTGTAAGACAGAAATCACATCAGTGGTTGTCGGGGGCTGGGGAGAAAGGATAATAGGGGTAACTGATGGATCGGTGCAGGGATTTATTGTGGAGATGGAAATGTTTAAAATTCGATAGAAATGGTAGTTATGTATCGTTGTGAAGCTACTCAATGCCACCGAACTGCTGGCTTTCAAACAGCCAATTGTACGTTATGTGGGTCTCACCTCAGTGCTTTAAAAAGCATATCAGGTTTTCTCTGGGGAATCTGCTGGCTTTGACCAAAGACTCCTTTCTGTTGGCAGCGTAGAAATACCCAGCAGGCCAGGGCAAGAGAAGCTGCAGTGTTGAGGTTACATTGGGAAGACAGGGCCCGGGGGGCTCTCGAGGCATGGCTTATATGAAGCCCCTTTCACCCCCAGGCCCTTCCTCAGAGGGGCTGCTTCCCCCCAACCCCCCACCTCTGCAAGGAGGCTGCCATCCTCTAGTGTAGGGGCGGCGCCTGGGAAAGGGGAGCTTCTCTGTGTGGTGTGCAGGTGCTCGCACCCAGGCTGCCAGCAGGAGGCGCCCCGTCCTATCCCAAGGGCTGCTGAGAGGGCAGATGCCGCTGCCCCAGGCCCAGTTGCACTCAGCAAGATTGTGAACTGAACACAGCTCCACTCTGGAAGCCGGCAGGGCTAGAGCAGGGTGGTGAGCCTGCCTTTGTTGGCAGGGAGCAATGGGTCTTTTCCCATCTGGGTCAAAATGCCCCAGCCTGAAGGCACAGGAAGAGCTGACCCTGGGGAGACTGGTCAGGGGGTGTGAATGGTGCTTCAGTCCCCAGAGCGCTGCAAGCCATGGGACCCAGGGAAAACAGCACAGGCAAGGCAGGTGGATTGGTGAGGGCAAGGGCAAGGGCAAGACAGGGCAAGGGCTCCGACACCAAGAGCAAGTTCAAGTACCACGGGGACTGAGGGTGGGAGCGTGAGTGCCTGCTGGAAGATCCGCCCCTGCCGCAGGGCGCACCCACCTCTCAGCATCTTGGGACCCCCACCCTCCTGGAGCATAGCCCTGTGGGTCCTCCTCCACCTGGCTGTCTGCCAGGCTCTCCCAGACTCTGGGTTAGCTGCCTCTGGATAGTCCGCCTGTCTCTCCTTTGCTTTTATCTTCTCCCTTTATCTTCCGTGCAATGTTTCCCCCTCTTCTTTGTACAATTCTTGATGCTCTCTGACTCGGCGGGGCAGGGGAGTTGAGGAGGCAGGGAGAGTCTGTGTGTCTGCACAGATCCTGGGCTGGCCACCCTAACTCCTTGTCTTGAGATGCTGATAAGACGCACTTGGCTTGCTTTTTAGATCACCTTTTCCCCACACCACTGAAGTCTGATCGATTCTCCTCCCGAACATTGCTCCTTCCCCTCCCTCCCCACTGCCGTGCCTGCTCGGGGGCTCCCTGCACATGCTGTGGCCAGTGACCCTGCTAACCCAGCCCTCCACCCCAGCTGCCCTCCCCAGGTGGATGGCTGCAGGGGCTCTCAGAGGGGGCTCCTGGGCACTGGTTAGAAATGCAGGCTTTCAGGATCCACTGATCCCAGAACTCTGCAGGGGGATGCGGCAGTCTGGCCCAGCAAGCTGTCCGTGTGATTCTGCTGCTGCCAAAGTCTAAAAGCACTGACCTACTTAAAGGCCCCCAGTGGCTCCCACTCCCAGGCCAGGCTCCTTCTCAGCCTGTGCAAAACCTCTGGGACCCACTGCCTGCCTGGCTGCTCCTCCCCACGCCCTCCCACCAACCCCTTCCCAGCAAGCATGGTGTCCGTGATTCCTGCTGCGGGACCCCTCCCCTCCCATCCACACTCCACACTGGCCACACCTTCCTGGGCACCCCTGTCCCTGCCTAGCCCACCCACTCTGTCCCCAGCCATGGGCCTGTGGGCTGGCTCCCTGTGCTGTGAGCTCTCTGAGGACAGGAATCCGGGTTGGTATTTCAGTGCTGCAGCACCCTGCCCCTGTGTGGCCCCTGACTCAGAGCCAGGACTGCAGCACGGTCCATGTATCCTGCCAAGCTCAGACAGACAAGGGTGGCTGCATTCCACAGCTGGGCTTACTGTCCCTGCAGCAGAGTGATGGGGCACACTCACGGTCACACTCCTGTCGGCACAGCCCTTAGGGGTGTGCAGAAAGAGTGACACAGCTGGATTCCAGCCACCTGTCTTCGGACCCTCATTTTGCCAATTTCCAGCCCTGTGACCTCTGGAGAAAGCCCAAGACACAATTTTCTCATCTGTAAAGTGAGTCCCTAAAATACATTTTCAAAAAGCATTGTACTAAACTTGGGTAAGCATAAAAGAGCTTCAGAATATTTGGGGAGGTGGAATGAAAAGTTCATACACATTTTCCGTGAGCTTTATGAAGCCTCGTAGAGATATCCTTTATTAAAAAAAAATCTGTTTATTTGAAAGGCAGAATTATAGACAGAGAGAAGGAGAGACAGAGAGAAGCCTTCCATCTGCTGATTCACCCCATGGCCAGGGCTGTGCCAGGCGGAACCCAGGAGCCAGGGACTTCTTCCAGATCTCCTGCATGGGGGCAGGGGTCCAGGGACTTAGACCAACTTCTGCTGCTTTCCCAAGCACATTAGTAGGGAGCTGGATCGGATGTAGAGCAGCCGGGACTTGAACCAGCTCCCGCATGGGATGCCGGCACTGCAGGCTGCAGCTTTACCCGCTACGCCACAGTGCCGGCCCCTCACAGGGACATCTTAATTTGCGTCCCTCTGAAAGCAGGATTTCACAAAAGGGCTGGGTGCAGGAGCTTCTTCAAGACATGGTCCTGGGGTGTTGGAAGGCAGATCTGTGGAGAAGGAAGTCAGGAAGGAGGAAGCAGCAGCGAACACCATCTCCGGGGGACGGGGGGTCTCCCACTGCGGAACCAGGACCAGAAGTGGGGTCGTTGACCAGGGCCCCTGTCTCCCAGTAGCTACGGGCTGGCAGGCCATGGGCGGCCCAGCCCCACTCCCTGGCTCCTCTACCGAGCCGCTGCTCTTGGTGGGGCTTGGCCTTCCAGAGCTGCAGGAAAGACCCAAGGTGCGTTGGGCAGGGACCAGCGGCCTCAGTGGGGGCTCACAGGAGACTTCCCACCACTGCCATCAGGAGGTGCAGGGGCACTGTGATTGCTTCTAATGCCATCCCCAGGGGCGCTGGGGACAGCGACAATGTCTGCCGTGTCCATCGCTGGGTCCCAACACCCAGGAGGGACTCTGCAGACGGGATGATCTCAACATCCACGCTGCCTCCCAGGGTGCACATTAAAAGGAAGCAGAATCAGAGCTAGGACTTGAGCCCAGGCCCTCCATACGGGATCCCAAGTGGGCATCCCAAGTGATGCCTTCGCCACTGTGCCGAATGTCTACCCCAAACTTACCATTTGAGTCCATTTCCCACCAACTTTTGGAAGGATCTTGTGTATGTCTGAACTGATCAAATCATACATGTCAAAGTTAGCCACTGTACTGTATCTGTATTTCGTAGCTCAATAAAGCGCTTTGGAAGAAACATGAGGGGATCAGTATTTCTGTCCTGGAATGGGCACGATTGCTTCAGAAGAGCACACGGCGTCCTGCAGTGGCGCCACTTGCAAGCCGGAATCCCACATCGGAGTGCCAGTTCCAGTCCCAGCGACTCTGCTGGGTTTTTTTTTTTTTTAAGGATGTATTTATTTGAATGCCAGAGTTACAGAGAGGGAGGGAGGGAGGGAGAAGAGAGATGGAAAGAGAGGGGGAAGGGAGAAAGGGGAGAGACAGAGAGAGGTCTTCCATCCACTGGTTCACTCCCCAAATGTCAGCAATGGCCAAGGTTGGGCCAGGCTGAAGCCAAGAGCCAGGAGCTTCATTCAGGTCTCCCATGTGGGTGGCAGGCGCCCAAGTACCTGGGCCACCGTCTGCTGCTTTCCTGGGCCATTAGCAGGGAGCTAGATTGGAAGTGGTACAGCCAGGACACAAACTGTCACCCATATGGACTTCCGGGACTGCAGATGGTGACTTTACCCGCTACACAACTATGCTGGCCACAGGTACTCTGCTTCTGATCCAGCTTCCTGTTGACGTGCCTGGGAAGGCAGCGGATGATGGTCCGAGTGCTTGGGCCACGTACATGGGAGACCAGGATGCAGCTCCTGGCCCCTAGATTCAGCCTGACCTAGCCTTGGCTGTTGTGGACATTTGGGGAGCAAACCAGAGAATGGAAGATCTCTCTCTCTCTCTCTTTCTCTGTGTGTGTGTGTCACTCTGCCTTTCAAGCAAATAAATAAATCTTTTCAGAAAATAAAAGTGCATGCAGAGCTCATTTAATGAGTAAGTTAGCGGGGCCTTCCTGGTGACGTCAGAAAGCCTCATCTGGCTGCTGTCTGACACAATATCTGTATCTAAAACTCGGATCCGATTTCCAGTGTTGGGGGGAGGGGTGGTGGTTCAGAATTGTGTCACCAGGCCCATAGGATGGGAAACGTGGAACCCATAGGTTCCACGGGAGGCTTCGCCCACGCAGATCAGAGCTACAGCCACAGGCCTGGTGCTTTTCCCTCTGGGGCCTTCGATCTTGTTCCCTGCACCCCACTGCCTGCACCCGAGAGACCCTCAGACTCTCCTCCCTGCAGCTTCCCCGCCACGCTGGGGTCCTCAGCCCCTGTCCTTTGATGCCTTCTGCACCCACCCTGGCCCTGTTCACAGCCACACAGGCTGCTCACTTGGCGGCTGCTGCCACATGACCCCTCACTGCCTTCCTGCCCAGTGCTGTCCCTGGGGAGGGCGTCCCTGCAGAGTGCACGATTCTTTCCAAATCGCAGTCTGTTTGCACAGCAGCGTAGAGCAAGCACCTACACACACCCTGTTCCCTTCCTCCTGAGCGCCCACAGGTGTTCCTGGCAGGCTGGGCTGGGGCGCATGCGGGGCGGCCTAAAGCTGCATGCTCCTCAGGACCTGAAGCCCAAGTCCAGCCACGGGGTCCAGCCCCTTCCGTATTAATGTGTCCCCTCTCTTCTCTCAGGGTCCTACGGTGGCGTCAGCCTCAGAAGTGCCCCCCCACTGCCCCGCCGCCGCCCTGTCTACAATCAAGCTCTGTGTAAGAGACTCTCAGTTGTGGACATGGCTCTGGTGATTGCCCATGGGATTTGGAGCACACGGTGGACGGCTGCAGTGGGGTGAATGTCTCACTCCGCAGGGACCCGCAGGCTTAGGTTTGCAGGTCCCGGGGGTTCACTCGCAACTGCGCAAGGAGGCCTGTGCTGCCAACACCTGTCTTCTGGGGACAGTGCCACGGGAGGCCGAGCTGGAACTGCAGGGGCTTCTCTTCTCCCGGGGCTTGGGGAAGGGAGCGTTTCCTGTGCTGAGGCTGGACTTTTGATGGGAGACCATCAGGAAGAAGGGTTTGGGAGGGACTTTGTGCAGGCCAGGAAGCCGCACCAGCCGGGAGCCCGTGGCAGCTGATGTGTTCAGCTTGCAGCCTGGGGCTCAGGGGATGGGGAGAGGGAGATGACTGGTCTGACGTCACGGCGGAAGCCTGCTGTGGACTGTGGCAGTCGAGGGCCGTGAAGCCAGGGCGGGACTCAGCTCCACCGCAGTGGAAAACCCTGTGCTGGGGATACAGCAGTGGCCATCCTGCCTCAGACGCTTCCAGGAGACCCAACACCCCCTTTGCCAGCCGAACCCCCTCCTCTCACCCAGGCTCCCCCTGCAGTGGCCCTGCCTCCAGCCGTGAGCCCCCCCACCAGGCTGCCTTTCCTCTCTCCCAGCAGAGAACCTTCTAGAACAACTGTGACCATGTGCTCTTCTGCTGCCTGATTCTGCCTCGTGGAGGACACACACACAAAATCCCATCGCATCCCAAAACCCTCTGACTCCTGCCTCCCAGTGTCCCCCCAGCACAGGCCCACGGTCCTGCCACTGTGGACTGTCACCACCCAACAGACACTCGAGAACCTCCGCTCGCCTCAGTCTCTGCTGTGAGGTGGGAAGGAGCCAGAGGAGGAGGAGAAGGTGGAGAAACAGGAGAGGAAGCAGACCCAAGAGCTGCGGGAGGGAGGGGCGAGGGGGCGACGCGGGCGGGGGAGGCACGGAGGTGCTGCTGCACCCCCACTGTCCAGACCAAGGAGGGAACAACGGGGCTGGGCCGCTTTGAAACGCTCATGCCCCCTGCTCCCTTGGGCCCCTCCAAAGGCCCCTCGCTCTGCTTCCTGTCGGCTCCCCGCTCTGTGTGAGCCTCCCTGACACTTGAGGATGGACTCCCGAGAGGGGCTGAGGCTGAGCCCCTGCAGGTCACAGGGCACCGGGCAGGAGGGGACCAGGGCTCCCAGCACGGATGCGGCCTCCGGGAGTGGGAGCCTGTGAGGCAGCGTGCACTCCAGGCCAGCAGGGGGAGTTACGGGCTGTTTAGCAAGTTGTGCTGACACTAGAAAGGAGAAACAAACAGCACTCGCCCTGACGAATCAAGGTGGACTTTGTGGCAATACTGACTCGGCTATCATTGGGGGAATAAGAAAGCACCCCTGGGTTAGAGAGATGGGAAGTCAGGCCTTGCTGTGCAGGGTGGGGCAGGAGGGCAGTCAGGGGCAGAGAGGGAGGCCGTTGGGACTTTTGCATGTCACCCTGGAGTGCATGGATTTGAGTCCTGGGTCCTCTTCCAGTCCCGGCTTCCTGCTCATGCACACCTGGGAAGGCAGCAGGTGATAGATCAATTATTGAGTCCCCGCTGCCCACGTTGGGGACCCAGATTGATTTCCCAACTCCTGGCTTCAGACGGGCTCCTCTGAGCTGGTGCAGGCATTTAGGGAGTTGGGGAGTGAACCAGCAGATTGGAAATTCTCTCTCTCTCTCTCTCTCTCTCTCTCCCTCTCTCCCTCTCTCCCTCTCTTCCTCTCTTCCTTTCTCCCTCTCTCCCTCTCTCCCTCTCTCCCTCTCTCCCTCTCTTCCTCTCTTCCTTTCTCCCTCTCTCCCTCTTTCCCTCTCTCTCCCTGGAGAAAGGCTGCTGGCTTCCACTCTAGCACTCCAGGCATTGTGGAAGATGTCCAGGCACAGTGTTTGAGACCACATACAAAGACCACAGCGGAGAGGTCACGTGAAGGCACTGTGGTCCTGAGACCACGTGGAGAACTGGGGAGTCAGCCCAGCAGGACCAGAGCCTGATCACAGAGCCCACACTGAGCCATGCTCGCTGGGATCCGACTTCCAACCACACGAAGTGGGAAGCAAGAAGCCCTGTGCACCTGCACCTCCGGGCCCAGCAGACATCCTATGGGGCAGGGAGAAGCTGTCCCCACCAGGCCCATCCCAAGGTTCTGACCCATAGAACAGCAGGAAATAGTAAAAGGTGGGTTCGGGGTGGTGTTTTAAGCAAGAGGAGAGAATAAAATGGCTGTGCTGCTGGTCAGCTGGAGCATCTTCATGCATTTGCTGTCAGTCTGCTTTCTGTTGCACAAATGACTTATCTCTGTCTTTTGTCTATTTTTAATTGCATTGTCCTTTTGTTATTTGATTTGCAGAAATTATCTGCACCGTCTGGATCTGAATCCTTTATTGATTGGGGCATTTGCACATTATCTTCTCTGGCTTCTCCATCCATCTTTTGTGATCTTTGCACAGTTGTGAATTTTTAATTGTAAAAGAGTTGAGTTATCCAATCTTTCCCATTAGATTTTGCACTTGCTACATTTTGTGCAAAAAATCTTTTCCTACCCTAAAAGCCTTAAAAATTTCCCTATATATTCTTCTAAAATGTTTTTTCTCTTTTTGTTAATGTTTAAAATCAGCCTGAAGTAGTTTTTTGCTTACACTGTTAGATCGAAATTCAGTTTAATTTTGTTTCCACATAAATAACACTTGACTTTGTACAAGGGCGCTTCAAAAAGTAAACGGAAAATGGAGTTAAAAGATAAGCTTATTTTTGAGTGATTTTTTTTTCAAATCCATGCATAGTTTGCTCAGAATGCACACTTCCCGTGAATCGTCTGGAAGATCTCATACTGTTAATTGAATAGTCTTTGCCTTCTCACTGGCCATGGCCGACAATGTTATCTCTTGCAGAAAGCAAGCTTCCCGCGTGTGCGTGCTCTATTTCAGGCCGAGTGTTCCATTAGTCCATTTGCTCAGCCCTGCACCAGTCACACGTTGTCTCTCTGCCTATGACATTTTAAGGGGTTCTGCTATCTGCTAGGACAAGGCACCACTCTTTGTTCTTCCTCACAATTGACCTGTCTGGAGTCATTTTTATCCCATTATCCGGGATAAATGTTCTTTCATGTAAATTTTAGAATCAAGTTGGCAACCTCCAAAGTAAGCCCTATAACAATTTTGATTTATAGAATACTTTGGGGAGAATTATATTTACGATACTGAATTTCCTTTCTACGAATGTGATACATCACTCCATTGATGTAGGAATCTTTCAGTGTCTTTCCATAAAGTTTAATAATTTCTTTCAGAAAGGTCACAAACATTTGTTGTTTGTTGCTGTTGCTCCTGCAAATGGTATTTTTTTTTTCAAACTGTATTCTGTATTTCTGACTATTCATGGCTGGACAATAGGGGGTGCATTTAATTTCTGCGCATTGGCCTTATGTCTAACAACCATCCATCTTCTGAATTCTGCGTAATCACGTTACTTTTAAATAATCTGTGTCTTCCTTTCTAATCATGCTTTCCTCCTGGTCTTACTTAGTGAACAGCATCCTCTGTGGCGTGTGGGTACTAGTGGCGAATGCGGGAATTCTTTCCCACTGCCAGTTTGAAATGCTATTGCCTCTGCTGCTTCACCAAACTGTGTGGGCTCTTCCATCAGCGTTGTGCGGACACGCACAGCCTGTGTGATTTTTTTGGGTTTATTTTTTAGTCTGGGAAGGATGAGCATGAGCTTTTCAGCCACCTTGATCTACTACTTTAGTGACCATCGTGAACATGCATAGCTGTATACTTTTCTCACCCAAACATTCCTAACTCGATCATGCTGCTTTTTCCTACTTGCTATTGGATTTATCTGGGATTTTGCCTAACTTTTTAGTCTATTTTCTCGAATCCTACTGGTTTCCTTTCTCGTGCTATCCTTGTCTTGTTTAGTGTTGGGGTCTCATACAGTAAATGCAGAGGGGATGCCTTTTCCCCCACCCTATGCTCTGGGACGACTGAGTTACAGAAGAGCTTGGCAGAGCTGCCTGCAAAATCGCTGGAGCTCAGCTTTGCTTTTTCGCTCTTCAGCGGTTCTAGCTGATGCACTTCACTGATTCTGTGTCGTCCCCGCCCTGTTCATGAATTCTGCATCTGTGGAGCACCTACTCAGGAAAGTGCACCTGTGACTCCCAAATCAGTGCTTGTGGCGCTGCCGTGGCGAGCAGTTGAATCATACACCTGAGGTTGCACACGATGATGCCCTGTCTTCTTGTTTCCGTCCCGGCACTGTAGATTACGTATCATCTCCCCAGTCTGTTTGGTAGTACCGCATTTTTCACATCCGGGGGCTTCCGGGGCGGGGTTGTGCTGTTTGAAATGTTTCCAAGCCCATGTTGCTGTGCTGTCCGGCCCCCACGCGTGCGGGAGCCTGCAGTGTATCTCCTGGAGAAAACAGGCACATGACAGCGCTGCCTCCGGGCCTGCGTTCCAGGGCCATCAGCTGCGTTCACCAGTGATTCATCAATGACTCGGTGTATCCAAAGACGCAGAAAAAGGAGGAGGAAGAGGAGGAGGAAGAAGAAATTGACAGACAATGATGCTGCTGCAATGAAGTGCATGGCGAAGTATGGAAAGCAGGCAGATTTGTGAACTTGAGACGATAACGGATGAAAGTCAGTCAAGCAAGCAAGCAGAGCTGACGGCATTGTTGTGAGACTGAATGCAAAAGAAAATACAGTCTCGTTGGCCAGGCCAGGAGAACGTGAAGCTGTTCTTAGCACGTTTCAGAAGAACGCAATGCAGGTGAGGCAAGCCCTGCACATCAGGAACCTACAGGAGAATTTGAAACAGCTGCGCTGTGTTGTGCAGGAAAAGGCTTGCGTGAAAGAGCAGCTTTCTGACGCTGCAGAGCCTGGCTTTCTGTAAACCTCACATTGGCAGATGCACCGATAGATGCGAATGTGGTTTCAGCTGGCAGGAGGTTCTCCGGGGACCTACCCCGGATAGTCCCTAGGAGCAGATAAACGGTTGTCACCTTCAACCCAGCGCTGATGGCAGCTGCAGAACACACGCACTGTGACCACAGTCCACGATGATGAGACAGCGCCTAGCGTCAGTATTGGTGGGTAAAGTTTCCATGAGAGTGACTACTTTGTCCAAATTTTCAAGTCAGTAAGAACACACTTTAAAGCTTATTATCTTTAAATATATGAACATGTTCTCCTTTTCCTCAATGGTATTGTTCTCTTTGGCCATCTTGTTTTTTCTTGATCTAACCTGACTAACATTTCTCTACTTTCATAGGCTTTGCAAAGAACAATGCTTGATTTTGTCATTTCAAGAACACTTTGTGTAGGGGAGGCTGAATCCTGAGAGGCCTAGAGGAAACTTCCTGAGCCTGCCTCGAATTTGAAAACCTGTCTTTGGCCGGCGCCATGGCTCAATAGGCTAATCCTCCGCCTTGCGGTGCCGGCACAGGTTCTAGTCCCGGTCGAGGCGCCGGATTCTGTCCCTGTTGCTCCTCTTCCAGGCCAGATTTCTGCTGTGGCCCGGGAGTGCAGTGGAGGATGGCCCAAGTCCTTGGGCCCTGCACCCCATGGGAGACCAGGAGAAGCACCTGGCTCCTGGCTTCGGACCAGTGCGGTGCGCCGGCCATTGGAGGGTGAACCAACAGCAAATGAGGACCTTTCTCTCTGTCTCTCTCACTGTCCACTCTGCCTGTCAAAAAAAAATAAAAATAAAATTTAAAAATAAAAAAAAAGAAAACCTGTCTTTAAGTTTCAAATCCCTGGTGGCAAACGCCCCAGTCCCAGGGCACTTTAGCCTAAGGATCTTTAAGGTGGTATAATAGGTATAATGCACCCTTTTGCATCACATCACCCCACCACTCACCCACATCCGGTCATCTGCTCTGTACCTCAGCTATATATACACCTCCCTTTTACAATAAAGTGAGATCCTGCTTCGACTGGGCTCCCCACCACTCCTGATTGTCCCCCGGGTTTGGGGAAGGCTGAGTGGCGGGTGGCCACTTCCCCTCCTCGGCCAAGGCAAGCTGCAGGTAGCCTGCCTAATTCTCCGGTGGTGGCGAGGAATAGTCACCGCAACTTTGGACATGGAATCCGTCACACAGCATGCGACCTTCAGAGGTTGATTTTGTTTTGTTCAACGTATTACCTTTGCACTCATCCAAGTTGCTGAGTTCCTTTTTATAGTGAGTAGAATAATATGGAATGATGATTTATTTGAAGGCAGAGTTACAGAGAGAAAGAGAGAAAAGAGAGAGATCCTCTATTCACTGGTTCACTCCTCAAATGGCCGCCACAGCCAGGGCCAGGTCAGGCCAAAGCCAGGAGCTGGACTCCATCCTGTCTCCCATGTGGGTGGCAAGGGACCAAGTATTAGACCATCTTCCAATGCTTTCCCAAGCATATTAGCAGGGAGCCAAATATGATGTGGAGCAGCCGTGACTGGAACCAGAGTTTCTGTAGGATTCAGCCGTCACAGGCAGCAGCATAACTCCCTGGGCTGTACTGCCCATGTGTAGGTTTTTACATTTCTCTGTAGTACGTTCCCAGAAGTATAATGTTGGCTTTGACTGGTAAGTGTATGCAAAGATAGGTTCACTTCTTTTTAAATTCTTATGCCTTTAAATATTTACTCTCATGTAATTATATTGGCTATATCCTCAAGGACAATGTTCAGCCATATTAAAGAAAGTAAGGGCCGGCGCTATGGCGAAGTGGGTAAAGCCGCTGCCTGCAGTGCTGGCATCCATATGGAAGCCAGTTCAAGTCCTGGCTACTCCACTTCCAATCTAGCTCTCTGCTATGGCCTGGGAAAAGCAGTGGAAGATGGCCCAAGTCCTTGGGCCCCTGTACCCAGGTGGGAGACCTGGAAGAAGCTCCTGGCTCCTGGCTTTGGATCAGCCCAGCTCTGGCAGTTGCAGCCATTTAGGGAGTGAGCCAGAGGATGGAAGACTCACTCTCTCTCTCTCTCTCTCTCTCTGCTTTTAAAATAAATAAATAAATCTTTAAAAAAAAATAGTGGACACCTTTGCTCTAGTGGGAACACCTCTTGTGTTTCCCTCCCTATATACCACGTGAAGGAAGTATCCATCTGCATTAGTTTCCAAGAGCTGTTGTAACAAAACACCACAAACCAGGTGGCTTCAAGAAACAGAATTTGTTCTGAGAACTGGAAGCGTGAGATTAAGTTGTTGGCAGGGCCACGCTCCCTCAGAAGCCTGCAGGGGAGAAAGTTCTCTAACCTCAGGGCACTAGTTAGACATCCCCTTGCTGGTCCCCGCATCCCTCCAGGGTCTGCCTCCACTGTCACATGGTGTCCTACCTTCGGAGCCTGCACCTTTGTGTCTGTCTTCTTTTAAGTACACTGGTCATTTTGGATTAAAGGCCCAGCCTAGCCCAGCGTGACCTCATCTTCACTAATTATATCCGCAATGATCCCATTTCCAAATAAAGCCATGCAGTGTGGATCTGGAGAAGGCTGGTGAGAGCCGACTTTTCTTGTGCATCTCAGTAATTCTGACAGCTTTGCATGGAGTCCCTGGGGATTTGTCTTTGTCTTTAAAGCCCAGAGTGTTCCTAGGACAGGTTTCAGACTTGAGATTGAATCATACAGGACGGTTTTCCAAGTTCATGTTCTGGGAGACACTTCTCTGCCGGTTGCTCATGTTTCCAAACATATGGTGAGTGAGGCACTGAGTGTCATTTGTTTTGGACTGTCTTTTCAAGAAAGATGATGTAGCAAATACTCTCTAAAGATAATGTCCCCTGGGGCTCGCTGCCGCCTGCAGTGCCGGCATCCCGTATGGGCGCCGGTTCGAGTCCCAGCTGTTCCACTTCCAATCCAGCTCTCTGCTATGGCCTGGGAAAGCAATGGAAGATGGCCCAAGTGCTTGGGCTCCTGCATGCACATAGAAGACCCAGAAGAAGCTCCTGGCTCCTGGCTTTGGATCAGCACAGCTCAGCCACTGCAGACAACTGGGGTGTGAACCAGCAGATGGAAGACCTCTCTCTTCTCTCTCTGCCTCTCCTTCTCTCTCTGTGTAACTCTTTCAAATAAATAAATAAATCTTAAAATATTAAAAAAAAGCCAATGCCTCCCTCCAGGACAAACGAAGGGTGTGTGTAGTACCCAGTCCAAGAATATGGAGCAAAGGGAAGACACTTCCTGCCTGAGCTCCGTAAGCTCGGAGCTCTTCTTCTAGAACATTGTGGGTGCAGATGTCACCCAGGCCTTTCTGCAGCACCCTGTGGTTATTGGAGCACAAGGAACCAGTACAAAAATGACAATCCTTTGGGCACTGCGATCGCTGTAGCCGAGAAGCTGTCTCTGCCCCCTGGCCCAGAAATCCCATGTTTTCTCACGGTATCTATACAACTGTAGCAAACGAACTTGTTAGCTTGTAAGTAGAAGAAAATATAAGACCCTTCGTGGTTCTTGACAATAGAATAGGCCCTTTCAGTTGTATTATTTAATTTTCTCACATTTCTGAAAATTATTCTTGAATAGAGCTTTAAATATTTGTTTTATTCCTGGATTTGATCTAATTTACTTCCAGGGTCTCCAATTACCTGTAGACTGAAACTTCTTTGTCCATCTTCCATTTCTACCCTTCTCCTTCACATTTTACTTCTTTCATGAATTCATTTTCATTATGTTGGATGTTTTGGTTGTTTTGATTCCTTTCTTTAGGGTTCCTTTCTAGGTTTTCATTGAATGCATTTCTTCCTTCACATTTTGTAATGTATTATTTATTTATGAAATTGTGCTTTTTTTCCCCTTCATTTTCTTTCCTGATTTTGGATAATTCTCATTATATTTTTTTCTCATGTTTTGTTCGTTCTGTTTCATTTTTATTTCTGGTTCTGTTTTTTTTTAAATCTCCAAAATCTTTTTTAGGTATATTTAATTCAAATTGGAACATCATGTTATTGTTCTTTTTTCTACTTTGTGGGTGTTTGCTAGGAGAGAATTTTTATAAGCTAGTAGTCTTGTATGGATTGCGTTAGATTTAGCTTTTATTTTTTCCTGTTCCCAAACACTGTTTGCACAGGGCTCACAATTTCAGAATGTGTTCTTCCATGAGTTTAGTGAAGCAGGTTTTTTGTGGGTGACGAGAACAGAGAGGGGTGGCTTCTCGTTCATTTCTCATTTCTGTAGGACTGGTACATTTCCTGTCTTACTTTCAGCATTCCCTCAGCTGCTACAGCTGCATGGGGCATCGCTCCTCTCTGCTTATCTGCCCATCTCCTAGATGCCATGGTCTCTGAGGCTGCCACTTCTATTCCTGATCATGGCGAGCACTGTGAACCACCTGTGACATGCACCTGCTGCTGGGCTTTCTCTCTGGAATTGATTTTGCGTGTGCTCTGCCCATGCCCTCTCTGCCTATTTCCATTTTCACAGATTCTCTTAAGCCTCCCCTGCTCTCCTACCCACAGATCTGTGGCAACAGCAGGAGCTCTGCTGGAATGCACACATATTTACCAACCTAGAGTGGGTATCAAGAGTGTGGCTGTCTCTGTTTCCTAGCAATGTGAGGGTGTGGATCGTAGGTGGTTTTATTTCCTCTCCCACTTGACTTAAGTGATTTTAGAGATAATGTATGTGTGGAGCCACATTCGGGTGGGACATTAATTTTTAGACCTGGAAGCTCTGCCCCTTTTTAAGTATTTTAAATTTTGCTTTACTTTCTTTTTGACTCATGAATTGTTTAGAACTGCATTCTTAAATTTCAAAATGTGTGGTTTTTTTTTTAAGATTTGTTTATTTATTTGAAAGGCAGAGTTACAGAGGGGGGGGGGAGGGGGAGAGAGAGAGAGAGAGGTCTTCCAGCTGTTGGTTCTCTCCCCAGATGGCTGCAACAGCCAGAGCTGAGCCCATCCAAAGCCAGGAGCCAGGAGTTTCCTCTGGATCTCCCACATGGGTACAGGGACCCAAGGACCTGGGCCATCCTCCGCTGCTTTTTCAGGTGCTTTAGCAAGGAGCTGGATCAGAAGTGAAGCAGCCGGGACTCAAACCAGTGCCTATATGGGATGCTGGTGCTGCAGGCCAGGCCTTTAACCCACTGTGCCACAGCGCTGGCCCCAGTGTGTGGGGTTTTAATTGCTTCTCACCTTATTGCCTGGGGATCAGATACGTGATCTTTATGTCGTTGATTCTGTGAAATACGTAGTAAACCTACTACAATAGCCTGCTTCTTAGTTAGTTTTTATAGGTAATCCTTGTGTACCTGAGACATATGTATACACTCCACTGTCTACACTCCAGGGTTCTATATATATCCAGGATTCATTCTCTCTCTCTCTCTCTCTCTCTCTCTCTCTGTCAAAATGAGCTAGTTCTTCAATCCTCACAACCATCAGAAGCAGAACTTATTTTAGGGAGAAAAGCAAGATGGGAAATATCTTATATGGGGAATAAAGAATCTATATTTCATTTGTTTATGTTACATAAACAATTCACAGGAACAAAATAAAAATTATTACATCTGATGTGAGAGTGGGGGGGTGGTAGCAAAGCAAGGATTTAAGGTAGGAGTGGGAGTGAGATTTTTCACTGTCCACTGTGTTTTTGTTTTGATTTTGAAACCATGTGATGATCTAACTTACTAAAAATAAAACTAGAAAGTTTCAAAAATTTGGGAATTATAGAAAAACCTCAGGAAAAACTAACAACCCACAAGACAGGATTGTGGTGTGGCAGGTTAAACCACCTCCTGAGACACTGCATCCCGTACCTGAGTGCCTGGGATCAAGGCTCGCCTCCGTTTCTGCTTCTGATCCAGCTTCCTGCTAAGCACAGCACAGAGGTATCAGGTGGCAGCTCAAGTACTTAGAACCTCATCACCCATGGGGGAGACCAAGGTGAAGTTCCTGGCTCCTGGCTTTGGCCTTGCCTTGTTCAGGCTGTTGCAGTCATTTGGGGACTGAGCCAGAAGACGGAAGTCTCTCTTACTCTCTCTCTCCCTCTCCTTCTGTCACTCTGCCTTTCAAATAAATAAACAAACTTTTAAAAAATCGTCCTTCATTCCAGCACTCAGTGGTAACTCTGCTAATACTTTGCATATTACTTATCAGTCTTTCCTTTTATGCATTTTTACATATACAACATTTTAATCCTATGTTACCATAAAGCAAAGCCATCTCTTGCAACTTCTGTTTTCAACTCCACAGTATACCTTGTTGTATAAATAGCCTTTTGCCACCTGCTATCTATCCATGTCCCCACTGTCCTGTCAGCTCCTTGAGGATAAAGGCTGTACCCGATCCATCTTCGTACCCCCTGCGTCTGGCACATAGAGGGACCTTGATAAGTGAGTGCCGGATACACACGCACATTAATTATTCTAAATCATCTAAGTGAATGCTTATTGTTGGGCGCTTGGGTGCTTTCCAGTCATTCTCAGTCCTCTAAATAACATTAGCACAGTCATCGGACACATAAATCACAAATCACTGAACACATCACTACTGTTTCCTTAGGCGAAATTCCTAGAAGTGGAATTACTGGCTCAATGGCTAGGAAAAACACTAAAGGTTGTTGAAATCACATCGCTAATTTGCTTTCCAAAAAGCTGTCCCAGCCTGTTCTCCCGGCAGCTGCTTAGTGTGGCTGGGTACTGATGCTCCCTGGAATTAGGAACTCTTACTCCCTATGTCGCTGCCCATTGCACGGGGTGGGGAAAGGCATCCTGTTGCCTTCGCTGACATTTCTGTAATGAGGGGGAGCAGGTTTTCAGGCTCTGTGAGATCTGTTTATTTTCTTGTTTACCAGCTGCTCACACACTTCCTGCTTTCCTTCTCTGTGTTGCCGGTCTCTTTCCATCGCTTACCTGGTCATCAGAGGCAATGTTCACCAAGGTGTAGACAAGATGTGTGCATGGGCACTGTCCGACCGGCACAGACGTGCAGAGAATGGGCTGCTGCACCTCCGACTCCAGCAGTCCCCACACGTTGGCTCTCGGGTCTGTTGCCCCGTTTCTTCCCAACACAGCACACCCAGGCACCGGTTTGTCTTGTTTTTACTGCGGCACATTTTAGGCAAATCCTAGATGTCGTAGCATTTTACCAACAAATATCCAAAGACTCTCTAAGCTGCCAGATGAGTACTCATTTAAGAAATTCATGGCTAATGGGACCCAAATCAGAGTTACTTTGATGGAATAAACTCCTCACAGTACACAGCACAGTGGGCTGACAGCCATGGTCCTGGGGAACGTAGCATCTATTTTATAGCCAAAGAGAAGAAAGGAACTCCAAACCTCCAACCACAAAGTAATGTCCAAGAAGGGGACATTTAAAAGAAAAAAAGGTGTATCTATTCATTTGAAAGTCAGAGTTACAGAGAGCAAGGAAAAGAGACAGACAGATCTTCCAACCCACTGGTTCACTCTCTAGATAGCTACAACAGCCAGCACAAGGGCCAGGCCAAAGCTGGGAGCCAGGAGCTTCCTCCAGGTCTCCCACACGGGTACAGCGGCCCAAGCATTTGGGCCATCTTCCACTACCTTTCCCAGGCCAGTAGCAGGGAGCTGGATCAGAAGTGGAGCAGCCAGGACATGAACCGGCACCCCCATGGGATGCTGGCCACACAGGCAGCAGTTCTACCTGCCACACCACAGCACCGGCCCCAGGGGAACATGCTGATTGCACGGATCTTATCCGTGCACATTGTATGGATGGACTGCATAGTCAAACGGTAGCCCATAAATATGTACAATTTCTGTTGATGAGAATGTTTACAAAGAAGAAAGCCACGGCTTACCCTCAAGATGAGGAGTGTGTCTGCAGCACTTCAGAATCCCACCCTCAACACACCTCCCCTTGTAAAGGACTCACTCTTTCTGTAAAATGCAGCACCTGTCCCTTGATGGCCCACCCAGGTGTGCTCCTGCACCATGGGTAAAGCATTGCAGCCGTGCGCTTAGGACACATGAACAGGCGAAGCTTGTCAAAGTCACCAGGACCACAGGCGAGGAGAATCACCGATCTGCATTTGCTGAGCACATAAACAACTGGTCTCCCAGGCCTGCATTTTTGCTAACTGATTACCCCCTTAATCAAACTCATAATTCAGCAGCATTAACACTGTCAAATCTTAATTCATCTTCATTAAATAATGGCTCACTTGGAGGGAGGAAGATGAGTGCATTCCCCCTCCCCTCCCTTCCAAGGGGGCTTCTTTGCCAGGAAGCCCCCACGCTCCCTCTGCAGACCCAGCTTCGGGCTGGAAGCAGAACTCTAAGTGGAGGCGCTATCTTTATCTCCTCTTTTGGAACCATTTATCCAATTTCAAAACTCAGCAGAAATCAGAATCTGAGCAGGCAGCCTCAAACATGAGGACCACGACCGGGGAGAGCAGAGGAAAGAGAGAGCGAGAGAGAGAAGAGAGAGAGAGAGAAGCAGAGATCGTGGAGGGAACATGTCTGCAAGACAGCAAAAGTACTTTTTAAAAAAGCAAATGCTTGCAAAGACGTAACTGCGGCCAGGCTGGAAGAAGAGAAGGCCACCCTAGCCCTGCGCTCCGGCCGGCCGTTCCCTGTGCTAATCCCAGTGAGAGCAACAGGAGCCGCAGGAATCCGAGCCCCCAGCCTGACTTCAGCAGCTGGCGCTGGAGGCTGGGGCTGTGGATCAGGGGAAGCTATGCTGCGTGGGTGAAGAAATACCAGCTTGTCAAAGCCCAGGATCAGCCGTGGCCGGGATCCCAAGCCTTCTCCAGAAAAGTCAAAATGCCCTTTGTGGACCCGTGCTTACATTCGGGTCAAGCTTTCGCCCTCTTCCACGCGCCCTTCACAGCTCCTGGCTGTGTGCTGCAGAGGGGGAGAGGGGGAGGGGAGCGCAGTGGGGGAGAGGGGAGACAGCCCAGCCTTTCCATAGTCTCAGGGTACATTCTTAATGGGGTATCCGTGTTGCATGTGTATGTGTGTGTCTGTGGATGCACATTTACAAGTGCGGCTGTGTGTGCATGTATGTGCACATGTCTGCATTCAGGGGTGTGTGTGTCTGTGTATGTATGTGTCTTGTGTGCATGTGTGCACTTGTGTCTGTGTGTGCAGGAGTATGTGTGTGTGTATGTGTACATGTGCCTATGTATGCATGTGTGAGCATACATCTCTGTGTGCAGGAGTGTGTGCATGTGTGTGTGTGCATTTGTTCCTATGTGCCTGTATGTGCACATGTACATGTGTGTCACATGTGCAGAAGTATGTGTGTGCATGCATGTGCTCATGTAGCTGTGTATGCATGTGTGAGCATACATCTCTGTACAGGAGTATGTGTGTGCATGTGTGTGCATTTGTTCATGTGTGTGCACATGTACGTGTGTGTCTGTGTGTGCGGAAGCATGTGTTGTATGTGTCTGTGTGTGCATCTGTGAGTATGTCTCTGCATACAGGTGTGTGTATATGCATGTGTCATGTGTGTATGCAGGATTATGTGTGCATGTATGTGTGTGTGCGTTAGTACCTGTGTACCCCTGAATGAATCCGTCCAGCTTTGGGAGCTCCAAGTTGCCAAGCCCCTTGTTCAAAATGAGACCTGCTGTCAAGCGGTACACAAGAAAGAGTCTGGGGGGGTTAAAATGTCCAGCCCCCCCAAAGCCAGGCCCTTGCTAGTGTGCACGGTGGCCGCGCGGTGGCCCGGTGGCGCCCGGACAGGCTTTGAAAGGCTTGAGGCCGGCACGAGGTGAGTGAAACCAGAGCTTGGCCTTTCTGTGGAAAAAGCCAGGGGAGAACACGCAGGAGACAGGCTCCCTCGCCGTGAAACGTGTTTAGAGGAGAATCTTTCGAATTAAAATAGACGCGCTCCCGAAATAATCTTGTTTTGACACATCAGAAATCTTAGGAAGAGGAAAAGGCTATCAATACACTTACCCTTTGAATCTGCTACGGCCCTTGCTATTTATAATGTATTTTTCCTCCACGGGGCTTAAAATAATCAACAGACATTAGCACGTTAACTCTTGCAATCCCCTGGTTCTTCCACAGTCTCCTGCTCTTCAGGGCCCCGGAGGACACAGTCCTGGCTCTGGCGGCTGCGGCCTCTGCTGCCCTCGCTCCTCAGAGCCCCCCAGCTTGCCTGGGCCTGCCAGAGCCTCCTGGCACTGCAGCTGGGGGGTCCTCTCTCACAGGCCCTAATGCCAGGTGGCAGGGAGCCTGCCGGAGGGAGCCGTTGGAGCATCAGCCGACAGGACCCTACTGCATGGCAGGTCCTGACCCGCTGGTGTCCCCAGGAGGCCTGTGGGAAGTCACGTCCCCACCGCAGACCCGAGATTGTTCACAAAGTAAGTCAGGGCAAAGCTTTCTCAAGAGAGGGTGAAAACGATACGTGTGTGCTAACTTTTCAAGCTCAGGAGCGCGCATGTAGAATTCATCTTTGTCAGTGTCTCTTGGAAAAGCAAAAATCTGGCAACCTGGACCGGGCGCCCTCAGGGGTCAGCGCTGGGCTGGAGCTGGGTGCCCCAGCTCCTGTGTGATCCTGGGTGGGCCCAGCGCTTGCTGGGAAGGCACTGCTGCCCCTAAGGGGCATTCCGGGTGTGACCACTGCCACGTAGGGGCAGAAGCCGACGCCTGGGCTCTGAAATCCGTGCAATTTGAGGGGCACATTTTAGGGGAAAAAGTTATAAATTTATACATCCACACTTTGGTACGAAATGAATATTTATCGAGAATGAGAAAGGAAATTACTGGCAATCACAGGTTTGATGACAAATGTCCCTGATGACAATTACAAAACACAAAATGATGAGAAACACAAAATTATCACAAAATCCAGAAACTCCATAACTTTAAAAAAATTTTAATTTTTAAAAATTTTTTAAAAAATTCCTTGCCTGCCTGACTTGCTTCCATAATGCTTTTTTTATTTTTTTTATTTGACAGGTAGAGTTATAGACAGTGAGAGAGAGACAGAGAGAAAGGTCTTCCTTCCATTGGTTTACCCTCCAAATGGCCACCACGGTTGGCGCTGTACCAATCCAAAGCCAGAAGCCAGGTGCTTCTTCCTGGTCTCCCATGTGGGTGCAGGGCCCAAGCACTTGGGCCATCCTCCACTACCCTCCTGGGCCACAGCAGAGAGCTGGACTGGAAGAGGAGCAACCAGGACTAGAACCTAGTGCCCATATGGGATGCTGGCGCCACAGACAGAGGATTAGCAAAGTGAGCCACAGCGCCCGCCCCTCCATAATGCTTTTTTGATACCGTGATTGGTTGCATAATTTTTTACTAAGTCTCTTTTTGAAAATAATTGTACGCTATTTTCTCTAGAGAGAAAAAGGAAATTTACTGCTTGCTCTAGATTAGCGGGCTGAGATTTATTTCAAACTACGACAGCTTGGATAGCTTTCTTTCGGCTTCAGCCCTCACTCTTGGTAGTATTGTATGCATTTTTAGGAGGGTTGTCAAATTTAGGAAAACCTTTATCAAGTTTCTTTCACACATGGGCGGTTGCAATGGTATTTGTGGTTTGAAAGATGGCTGCAGGCTTATGCCTGTAGCATAGGAATTCTCATCAAATCTGTTACATGCTTCCCATCAAAAAGAGATCTAGAAGGTAGTTAGAATCGTGTGTCCTGCCTGCCTGAGTTCTGAGCCTGTGTGAGTGGGTGTGTGTTGACTACGCATTGGTGAGAACTGCATCCGTGGCTTGGGATTTGACATGCCCAACAGCCAGGGGGATTAGCCCGCAGACCCCCGTAGTCTCTGTGTATTTCAGGCCTTGAATTCCTGCACTTCCCACCTCCATCTGGAGTGGGATGCCCTAGGCACCTTCCTGTCACAGTGCTGAGAGAGTTTGCACCCTGGGCCGTGAGGATGGATTTGGGAGCCATTGCTGTGCAGGAGAGGCAGTGGTGACTTATCCTTGAGAGCGATGCAGACCACAGAAATACACCCCACCACAGCCAACCCCAGCACCCCCGCCCCAGCTCAAACGCCCTTGGCAGACACCAGAACGCCCCTGGCCACTCCAAGGCCACTTGTCCAACTGACAGAGCCCAAGAGAGAACAGTACGGTTCCAGTTACGCCCTCACCTTTGCAACAGCTGCCTTGTGGGAGCACTGCTGAGGACCCTCCCACGGTCTTGAACGTGGTCTGCTGAGTGAACAGCCTGAGGTTGAAGTGTTACTGGCTTCGGTGAATCAGCCTCTGCTGGTGGATATAATAATGATATCATTCTCCTGTTGTCTTGAATGGAACATTAAGAGATTTAAAAATCTTGGGGTCGGTGCTGTGGCATAGTAAAGCCACAGCCACATAGAAAGCCGGTAAAGCTGCCGCCTGCAGTGCTGGCATCCCATATAGGTGCAGGTTCGAGACCCAGCTGCTCCACTTCCAGTCCAGCTCTCTGCTATGGCCTGGGATAGCAGTGGAAGATGGCCCAAGTCCTTGGGCTCCCGCACCTGCATGGGAGACACGGAAGAAGCTCCTGGCTTTGGATCCGCACAGCTCCATCCATTGCAGCCATCTGGGGAGTGAACCAGCGGATAGATGACCTCTCTCTCTCTCTCTCTCCCCCTCTCCCTGTGCCTCTGCCTCTCTGTAACTCTGCCTTAAAATAAATAAATAAATCTATCTATCTATCTTAAAAAAAAACCTGTAGGCATCCTGGACATTTATTTCACCCATGCCCCTTAGAATCTAAGCCAGGGAATGTGTCTTGACTACAGCACTACTTGTAGTGGCTGTAAGTTATTGTCATGACTTATTTCATTAAGAATAATCTTCTGGAGTTTTCTCATATGGAGGAAATGCATTGGAGACAAGACCATTGCCTGCCAGGTATGCCACACCTATAGAAAAATGGGGGAGGTCTTCTGGGCCAGTGGGAGGCACTTGTTATAAAGAGAGAGGGAGGAGGAGGAGTTGTTCTGGGGTTGTTGGGGCCAGCTAAATTAGGCCCTGCTAAACCATCCTTAGCCTGAAGCTCTTTCCACCAGTTCAGAGCCTCAGTTTTAAGGTGGTTCTGCCATCACTTCTCACACCTGGTGAATTAAAACATAGCCAGCCTTCCCATGGGTCTCACCTAGTGTATCAGCTATGTATCAGCTATGACGTCAGCTATGATGTCAGCTTTGACTGGCAGCAGCTGCCCTTTGTTGGCTGTGCTCCATGGGTGGCCTGGATGGGCTCCGCCTCACGCTACACAGAGTAGGCTGCATTTCTCATGCTTCTTGGGACCAGGGGACTGGTCACCTGTTTTTCCCAAGGTAATGGCAGGGGTACAAGATGGGGAACAGAAACCTGCGAGGACCCCTAAGACTTGCAGCTTGGGACTAGCACACTCTGGCACTCACTGTCTGCCACTGGCAGAGGACACTCACGTGACCAGTTTCAAAGTGAAAGGTGGGATTGCACTCCGCTCAGCAGGAAGCTACGGCGAGGATGTGGATGTAGGGAGGGTGGAACGTGGGGGCAAGAATGCAGTCTACCTGCGTACTTCAGGAGGGGCTCTGAGGACAGACAAGGAAAACCAGCAGCCCGCTGTGGGCGTGAGGGAACTGGGCGTGCCACAGACAACACAGCTTCACTGGGGCGTTCAGCAGGGCCGACGTGGACAACCGATGATTGATTGTTGAACCCCTGTGCCCGATGGATGGATGTCCGTCAGGAAGAGGTTTGCAGTGCCATACCATCAGCTTCTGCTTTGTCCCCCTGTTTCTATTCGCATGGAGGATGTAGGCATTGGGATCAGGTTTTATCAGATTTGCAGATGATACGCAGCTAAAGCAGCATGGCCAGATCCCATGGATGGCAACATCATTCAACTTGGTGTCAACAGGCTGGATTTATGGGCCCCAAACAACAGGGATGAATACATGAAGAACTGCGCACCTACTACGTGCCAGACACACACTTTATTTGATCCCTGCAACAACACTCGGAAACAATGTTATATTCTTATTTTCTCATTAGAAAAAAAATCCTAGAAAAGAAAACAACAAACCATATCCTGATAAAGCATAACAAAGGAAATAAAATGAGAATGTAAATTAATAAAGCATAAAATAGAGAAATAATAAAGAAAATTTTAAAAGCCAATGTTGGTTGTTTAAAAAGGTCAAAAAAAACCTAAAAATCATTGGTTGGATTAATGAATTAATAAGAAAATATTCAAATTATTAAATCAGAAATGAAACAGAAGACACCATTACCAACCTTACAAAAGTAAAAAGAATTATAAAGGAATCATGTAAAAACAATATGTCAACAATCAGATAACTTAAGTTGAAATGAACAAATCCAAAGAAAAGCACACATTACCAAGATTCACTCAAGAAGAAATAGAAAGTATGAGCAGGCTTATATCAAGTAAGGAGATAAAATTAGCAATCTAAAAGCTTCCCATTAAAAATGTGCCCAAGCCCAGAGGAATTCACTGGTGAATTCTATCAAACATTCAAAGAAGAGTTAATACCAAATCCTTCAAGAGCTTTCAAAAATTAGAAAAGGAGGAAACACTTTACAATTCATTTTATGAAGCCGGAGTTTCCTTGCTATCAAACCCAGACGAAAACATCACAAGGGCAAAAAACCCAGCATAACAATAGCCACCATGGAGGTACATGCAGAAACCCTCAACAAAATTCCAGCAAACCAAATGCAACAACATCAAATAAAATGATATATTATACATGCATGGAATTTGTTCTGCAGGTTCAAGGGTAAACATCAAAAATTAAATTAATGTAATACACCATATAAATAGAATAAAGGACAGAAGCCATAAGATTATTTCAATAAATGCAAAAAAAGTATTTAATTCATACCATTTCATGATTTAAAAAAAAAAAACACTCAACAAACTAGAGGTAATAATTCCATGAATACACAGCAGACTGATAGAATGGCAGATGTCCTAAACAGCACTCTGGCCTCAGAATCAGCCCTTAAGGCATTTGGATCTGGCTAAGAAGCCCATGAGAGCATTTCAGGCATGGAAAACCAAGACACTGTGGCAAAAAAAAAAAAATGACCTACATGGAACATCTCTGTGAGTGAGATCCCAGTGGAAAGAAGGGCCATCAAAGAAGGAAGTACCTTTCTCTGAAGGGAGGAGAGAACTTCCACTTTGATTATGGCCTTGGCTAGATAAGGTCGGAGTTTGTGAACTCAAGAGGCTTCCATAGTCTTGGCAGCTCATGACAAGAGCCTCGGGTGATTACTGACGTCATAAATAAGAGTGTCAATTGTTAAATCAACAACGGGAGTCACTGTGCACTTACTCCCCATGTAGGATCTCTGTTCTTAATATGTTGTATTATGAGAATTAATGGTAAAACTAGTATTCAAACAGTACTTTATACTTTGTGTGTCTATGTGGGTACAAACTATTGAAATTTTTACTCAGTATAGAGTTGGTCTTCTGTATATAAAGATAATTAAAATGAATCTTAATGAAGAATAGGATGGGAGAGGGAGTAGGAAATGGGATGGTTTGGAGGTAGGAGGGTGGTTATGGGAGGAAGAACCACTATAATCCAAAAGTTGTACTTTCGAACTTTTTATTTATTAAATAAAAGTTTTCTATAAAAAAAATAATTCCATGGGCTGGCGCCGCGGCTCACTAGGCTAATCCTCCGCCTTGCGGCGCCAGCACACAGGGTTCTAGTCCCGGTCGGGGCACCGGATTCTGTCCCGGTTGCCCCTCTTCCAGGCCAGCTCTCTGCTGTGGCCAGGGAGTGCAGTGGAGGATGGCCCAAGTACTTGGGCCCTGCACCCACATGGGAGACCAGGATAAGTACCTGGCTCCTGCCATCGGATCAGCGCGGTGCGCCAGCCGCAGCGCACCGGCCGCAGCAGCCATTGGAAGGTGGACCAGCGGCAAAGGAAGACCTTTCTCTCTGTCTCTCTCTCTCACTGTCCACTCTGTCTGTCAAAAAAAAATTCCATGAAAAACTAAACAACTAGAAACCGAAACGCTTCTTTCCAAAGATCACAAACAAGATAAGGAAGTCTGTTCTCACCTCTTCTGAACTTGTCCTTGTTGGTGCCATTAGTTAAAAGAAAGAAAGAACAGCCATCATGATTGGGAAGGCAGAAGTAAAACTCTATTTGAAGATGACATGATTCTGCATATAGAAATCCTGAGAAATCCACTGAAATTCTATTAGAACTAATATTTTCAGCAATACATCAGTTCAATATACCAAAGGTCAATATACCAAAACTGACTGTAATTTTATACTAGCAATAACACTTCAAAGTTGGAGTTAAGAAAACAATTCCAGTGGCAGGCATTTAGAACAGTGGTAAAAATACTGCTTAGAATGCCCACATCCAATACTGGAGTGGCTGATTCCAGTCCTGGCTTCTTCACATTCCATCTAGCTCCCTAATAGCGTGCATCCTGAGATGCAGTCATGATGACCCAAATATTGAGTCTCCATCACCCACTTAAGAGGCCCAGATTGAGATCCAGGTTCCTGGCACTGGCTTGGCCAGGCCCCGGCTGTTGTGAGCATTTGATGAGTAAACCAGCAGATAGAATCTCTCTCTCTCTCTCTCTCTCTCCTTTCTCTACCTCTATCTCTATCTCTCTCTCTCTCACCCACTCTACACTTTGAATAAATAAGTAAAAAGAAAAAAAGAAAAGAATTCCATTTATAATATCATCTAAAAGAACAAACACTTAGGTATACAATTCACAAAACAAATGCAACATTTGCATGGCTTATATGCTGAAATTTACAAATTGTTGTTGAAATAAATTAAGGAAGATCTAAAAACATGAGAAGACATATCACATTTACTGACAATATTTTTAAGGTGGGAATGTTCCCTAAATTAATCTATACATTCAATGAAATCTCTATCAAAATTTCAGCTGCGACCATTTTCTTTGAGGAATTTAAGAGCAGGTTCAAACATTCTTGCAGAAATTTTAGAGACCGAGAATAGTCAAAACAGTCTTGAAAAAGAGGCACACACTTGGAAGACCCACACTTTCCAATTTCAGAAGTTACTACAATATGTGGTACTGGCATAAGGACAGATGTATAGATCAGAATATGGAAATAAATTCTTGCATTGATGGTCCATCAGTTTTTTAAAGATTTATTTATTTAGATCTACAGAAAGAGGGAGAAATCAATGGAGAGAGAGAGACAAAGAATTTATTTACTCTCAGAGGGAGATCTTCTATCTGCTGGTTCACTCCCCAAATGGTCACAATGACCAGGGCTGGGCCAGGCCAAAGCCAGGAGCCTAGAACCCCATCCAGGTCTCCCACATGGGTGCAGGGGCCCAAGGACATAGACCATATTCTGCTGCTTTCCCAGATCCAGCAGGGAGCTGGATCAGAAGTGGAATTGAAACGGCACCCATATGAGATGTTGACTACATGGGTTGTGTCTTAACTCGCTGAGTCATGGCATCAGTCCCGATTAATTTTTAACAAAGGTGCCAATAACACCAATGGGGAAAGAACAATTGGTTCTGGGACAACTGGATTTCTGCATGTAAAAGGATAAAATTGAACCCTCAGCTCACACCCCTAGCTCACAAAATTAACTCAAAATGGATCAATGACGATAAAATCAATGACGATAAAGCTCTTAGAAGAAAACATAGCAATAAAATTTCATTACTCAAGATTTGGCAATGAACTCTTACAGATGCTACCAAAGCATGAGCAATGAAAGAAACAACGGACTTAATCAAAAGTAAAAACTTCCATGCTTCAAATGACATCATCACGAAAGTGAAAAGCTAACCCACAGAATGGGAGAAAATATTTGCAAACCATACAGCTGATAAGGGAATTGTGTCTATAATCAGTAAAGAATTTGTATAACTCAGTGATAAAAAGACAGACTACTCAATTTAAAAATGGGCAAAACATTTGAATAGATGTTTCTCAAGAAATATGCACAATGCAAATGGGCACATGAAAAGGTGCTCAGCTTGATTAAATATTAGGGAAATTCACATCAGGACCACAGTGAGATCCCACTTCACAGCTGCCACACAAAATCAGTCTTAGAAACGATAGTTGTGTTTGTGAAGAAGTGAACACATTGAAACCCTTAGACACTGCTCGTGGGAGTGTAAAATGCTGCAACCGCTTTGGAAAACAACACGGTAGTTCCTTTAAAAAGTAAATGTAGAGTTAGCACATGACTCAGTAACTCCACCCCTGGGTGAATATCCAAGAGAAATGCAAACAGACACCCATAAACACCTATCAACAACTGTTCAAAGAAGCGTTATGCATAAGAACCAAAAAGTGAGAGTCCCTCAGTTGATGAGTGGGTAAACAGAACGAGTTCCACGCGGACAAGGGACAGTACCTGGCAGCGACAGGGAGATGGAGCCCTGTCGCCCGGTGGGTCTTGAAAGCAACCCGCCCAGTGGAAAGAGTCCGCTGTGAGACCCCAACCACACAGCTCCCTTTATATGAAACGTCCAGACTGGTCACCCACAGAGACACAAAACGGGGACAGGGACTGCGGAGGGCTAGCAGAGGAGTGAGAACGGAACACTAAATAGACACAGGGTTCTTATTAAAGGGGACAAGAGTTGTTCAGAGTTAGATTGAGGTGCTGGTGGCACAACCCTGCAGATGTGCTAGAAAACAATGAATTGGGGCCGGCGCCATGGCTCACTTGGTTAATCCTCCGCCTGCGGTGCCGGCATCCCATATGGGCACTGGGTTCTAGTCCCAGTTGCTTCTCTTCCAGTTCAGCTCTCTGCTGTGGCCCGGGAGTGCAGTGGAGGATGGCCCAAGTGCTTGGGCCCTGCACCCGCATGGGAGACCAGGAGGAAGCTCCTGGCTTCTGGCTTCAGATCGGCACAGCACCGGCCGTGGCGGCCATTTGGGGAGTGAAACACTGGGAGGAAGACCTTTCTCTCTGTCTCTCTCTCTCACTGTCTGTAACTCTACCGGTCAAATAAAAAAAAAAAAGAAAACCATGAATTGTACATTTCAGTGGGTGAATGATGTCGTATGTGATTTATGCCTCAATAAAACCCTTTTTAAAAACTGGTTGTGCAAGGAGGAAACAGAGCTATCTGCAAGGAAAACGCTTCTCCTATCTGATTTACCACATGCACACACCAAAAATGCAGATTGTGATTCTCAGTCTGGGATGGAACCTAAGACTCTGCATTTCTAACAAACTGCCTGAACCGTGGACTGCAACTTGAGAAGCCAGGCCCAGTGGGGAAAGCCAGGATTCGAGTTTGTGTGATAATGGACCTCAAAATGATTGGTTAAGTGTAGGTCCAGTTTCTCAACAACTGTTAACAGGAAAACCATGTGCTAGGTGATCCTAATCACAATGTGTGTAGAGTTTTCCACAGCCATGGAAACTATGAGCGGAATCCCATTGAATTGGCAGAGTGGCCATCCCAGGGGGGCAGGGGCAGCCTGTGAGCTCCCACCCCGTCAGACCTGGGAAATCCAAGGCTCAGAAGCAGGTGCCACATTAAGAGAAGCAATGGGCGGGTGGGGGTGGGCAGAGATGTTCTTCTAGAACATGGTAATCTGCCTGGCAGAGACTTGAACAGGGAAAACGATTGGTGATGCTTATACTCAAGAAGTGACGACGTGGGCCAGTGAACAAGCCCTTAGGGGAAGGCTGTCCCACGAGGAGAGGGCTGCTTGCCACATGACCCAGAGGACGGAACAAAGACTGAGAAGGGAACATCGTAAGGCTGTCTTGCCAACAAACAAAAAGTAATAAAAGTCTAATCACATTAGTCTCCTCCGTCATTCACAACTCAGAAGCCAAACACAAATTGGCCAAGTGGAGAGTGTACTCACACGGCACAGAAGTCCAGAGAAAGAATTCGGCAGTCACTCGCCTTTCCTCGCTCTTTTCCTCTGTGTGGGCTTCCTCTCCAGGTGCCTTCTCCTGACATGATAGCAAGGCTCAGCGCCATCTACTGAACCACCAGGAGAAGGAACGCAGCTTCCCCCCGGGGCTCCAACCCAAGTCCCAGGGGTGATTTCATCAGCTGGAGTCACAGGCCCATTCTTCAAAAAAAAAGATTTATTTTGAAAGGCAGAATGATTGAGATAGAGGGAGAGACAGAGAGAGAGATGTATCTTCCATCCAGCAGGGGCTGGGCCAGGCTGAAACCAGGAGCCTGGAACTCCATCCAGGTCTCCCCCATTTGTGGCAGGGGCCAAAACACTTGGCCCATCTTCCATTACCTTCCCAGGAGCATTAGCAGGGAGCTGGATCAGAAGTGGTGCAGCCAGGGGCTGGCTCTGTGGCATACCAGGTTAAGCCATCACCTGCAGCACTGGCATCCCCATTTGGATGCTGATTTGAGTCTTGGCTGCTCCACTTGTGATCCAGCTCTCTGCTAATGGCTTGGGAAAGCAGCAGAAGATGGTCCAAGTCCTTGGGCCCCTGTCACTGATGTGGGAGGCCTGAAAGAAGTCCCTGGGTCTTGATTTTGGCCTGGCCCAGCCCTGTGTTCTTTCCAGGAGAGAAGTGTATTAGTGAGCCGCTAGATTTCTAGAAACTGTCCAGGAATGGAAGAGGCCCCTTTCGGAGAAAACAGGAAGTGGGTTCCCCATCCCTGGAGGCACCCAAGCAGAGGCTAAGTGGCCAGCATCACCCCTGCCCAGCAGGGAGCAGGGGATGAGAGTCACATTTTAGACCAGCTTCTCTCTTCTAAGGACGATCCTGCGTCGTCTTCATTTTTCCACTCAAGCACTCGTTTCTGTCTCAAAATACATTGCAGCCTGAGGGAGCCGTGTGATTCCCATTCCTCTAATTGGAAACAGACCTATTTCCTTCCGTCTTCCCTCTGGAATCAGCTTGTGGCCCGGATGTGTGCACATCCCATGTCAGTGGCCTTGGCCTGTGTCTCTGCCCTCATTAAACATTCCCGCTCCCAGGAGACGTGGGAATGGGGCTCCAGCAGGGCGCAGTCATCTCGTCTATATTGCTGATGGGTAAATGGCTCCTTACCTGAGGCAAGGTATTTTGTTTTGCCAGAAAAAAAGGGTAACATGAAGAAGGTGGAAGGCAGGGGTGTGTGTGTGTGTGTGTGTGTGTGTGGCACCTGTCCACATGTGCATCCATGTGTGTGAGCCTGTGTGTGTAGTACTTGTCCATACGTGCATCCATGTGTGTGAACATGTTGTAGCATCTATCCACACATGCATCCATGTGTGTGAGCCTGTGTGTAGCACCTGTCCACACATGCATCCATGTGTGTGAGCCTGTGTGTAGCACCTGTCCAAACATGCATCCATGTGTATGAGCCTGTGTGTGCAGCACCTGTCCAAACATGCATCCATGTGTATGAGCCTGTGTGTGTAGTACCTGCCCATATGTGCATCCATGTGTGTGAACATGTTGTAGCATCTGTCCACACATGTATCCATGTGTGTGAGCCTGTGTGTATAGCACCTGTCCACACATGCATCTATGTGTGTGAATGTGTGCAGCATCTGTCCACATGTGCATCCATGTGTGTGAGACTGTGTGTTTATAGCACCTGTCCACACGTGCATCCATGTATGTGTGTAGCATCTGTCCACACGTGCATCAATGTATGTGTGTAGCACCTGTCCACACGTGCATCAATGTGTGTGAGCAACAAGAGTTCACACAGCCTCATCTGATCCCTGCCATCGCGCAGCTGGCTCAGCCGGTGGCCACACAGCAGAGTCTTCCCACTCACTACCAACCACCTGCCTCTCACTGTCCCAGTCCCATATTCCACAATAAGAATCTCGTGGAACCAACCCCAGACAGCACGCAAACCCAGTCTCAGTTTCCATCCCCTTTCCAGGTGCCGTGGCCAGGAGGGAAGGAGTGAGGGGTGGCACGCGTGTGGCAGTGGGAACATCCTCCAGTCCGTCTATGGCCAGCGCCTCAGGAACGCAGTACTCACCTAACCGGTGCCCCGAATTTGCCGTGTGCCTCCCTCCCTTTGAGAAGGGTCAGACTCCCTCCACAGTGTTCTCCCAGTCAGTAACCAACCACCTTCACGAGCGTAAAGTGATCAAGCCGTCAGGGGAACACAGAATTGCTGCCTGTTCAGTGGCAGCCGGGAGGCTGCTGTGCAAGGCTCTGAAGGCAACAGCAGGAGTGCCCCAAAGAAAGTGTCACTGACAGCAAAGCACGCGTGTCCTCGGCACCCCTGGCCCGTGGGAGGGGAGCTGCCCATGTCCATCTCATGGTCTACCCAGTGAGGCTGCATGTACAGAAGCCTGGGCAAACCCTGGGAAGTCCAAGTTATGCACATGAGTCCCCATTGTATCCCCAACTCACAGATTGATCCCCCCTCCTCAAATCTTCCATCCACTTCCCAGCCGGATTTCTGGAAGATTTCCTGGGGAAGGGGCCATATCTAGATCCTAAAGACTCAGGAAGAGCCAGACCAGGAAGTGACACAGTCAGCTCTGAGCTCCTTCCCAAGAAAGAGACTAAAAACCCCCGGCAGTGTGAGTGCCAGAGCTCACCCGCCCTAGCCTGAAGGGCTGGATGAGAGTCCAGGCACTGCGAGGGAACCGGACACGGTAACGGATGGAATCTTATAAAACAGAGCCAAATCGACCAGTCAGCAAATGAGAGCGTGGCCACCCAGACTGAAACTGATTTAAAGGCACATAAATTAAGTCCCTCGTAAATGTAGAGGAAGGCAGGAATCTGGGGAGACTATGATGCTGCGTTCCTGGACTTGATGCTATTTATTATAGGGGATTAATAGTAATAAAAATAACCTCCCCTGGTAAAGCCTTTGAAAGTATCTACATTGTAAAGCATGAGTCTATAAATAAGAGTTGGTCTTGGGGGCTTAACTGAACATATCACAGAGAGGACAGTACTTTAATTGAATATAAGATGATGATACCTTGGTGTGGCCGTGTCTAGTCACAGAGGGAGACCTTGCACCGACTTGCATGGCATTGGGCCTCAGCATACAAAGGGTTTGCAGTAGCTCGAGCTCAGCACTCAGGGGCACTTGTTTGGTGCCAGGCACAAGTATGAGCTCCAGACCAGCAGCATAGAAGGAAGTCCCACTGATTACGGTCATCTTACAGATGAGGAGCCCGTTCCAGGAGAGGATGAGCTGCACCAGGTCACTCGCCAAATGCACCTGCTGATAAGCTGGGGTTCCAGAGCTGAAGCTCTAACCAGGAGACTCCACCACCTTAATACCCATGCCCCGCCTCTAGCACTGACCGTGTGCCCCAGGACCAGGGAGTTAGGGTTAGGGTTAGGGTTAGGGTTAGGGTTAGGGTTAGACTCCCTGGATGAAGTCTGCACCTGGCTTGGACCCCTGTGCCCAAGCACCTGCTTTGGTCATAAGCAGGCCATAAGGGATGGTTGGCTTACTCACCTCCAAGGACACTCAGTGAGGAAGACTCTTGGCACAAGAAAACAATCAATGTAGTTACACAAGAAACATCCATCACCTCATCTAGCAAGGAACCCTAGGGGGGTGTCTGTGCAATGCACAGATAAGAAGGGGAAAGGGCTGCTTCTTCCCATGCGTCTCCCGTGTGAGAGCGAGGGAGACCTTGCGAGCAGATCTCCGCCATCATTCCTTGGCTGACGTGTGACTAAGTGACACGTCCATTCCTGCACCCATTGCTGGGAAAGGGAAATGGATTGATTTGGTCACCTTAGCCTGGTTGGCAGGTGCCACTGAATTACAAGGTGGATGTATGAACACAACCATAACTGGGCCTGAGCCCATCTGGAAGAGGAAGGAATGGCTGGACCAGCTCCTGCCCCTCGCACCCATGCTGGGACTTTGGGGTAGGGGACAGTGGCACACCCACATTTGTTGAGACTTCTGTATAGTTTGTTCTGGAAGTTTCTCCAGACTGATGCTGCCCTGTTGCACAGACAGAATGGGGGAGGACTTTACTGCACAGATGAAACCAGACACACTCTAGACAGGAGAAGACTGAGGCTGCCAGTTGGGGATAGAGGGGGGGATCACTGCCCTCTCCTGGTCGCAGTGGCTCCCAGGTGGCCAGGTTTGTGTCCGGGCAGCAAACTGGAGGGACATCCTCTGGGTTTGATATGAGTTCCTCCCAGAAAACAGCCTGGCCTCCCTCCAGCGAAGCCCCCAGTCACCAAACACCACCCAGCCCAGAGCGCCGGCTCTCACAGGTGAGCCACGGTGAGGGTGGGCAGAAGGGCAAGACCCAAGACCAGATAGAATAACCAGGAAGAAACTGAAGGCGGGAAGGAAAGAGAACCCAGAGGGAAGCAGAGCACCCAGCGGGAGCAAACGCCAACAAGCAAAACAAGCAGAGGAAAGAGTTCCCACACAAACAAGAGCACAGGGTTGTTTGGGAAAGGAGAAAAGAGTGTGATCTTTATGAAATGCATAAAATAATTGAAAATTTTAAATTAATAAACAAAATATAAAGTTAAGAAACAATGTTTTTAAGAAAGATGAAAACTGGAGAGAACAAATAAGAAATCAATTAACTCAGGACTTCCGAAACGCAACAGCAAGAATCCCAGGAAGAGAGACCAGAGAGCGGGGAAGAAACCATGACAGAAAGAACCTGAGATACCTCGAGGACCGAGGACGAGAATTTGGAGATCTAAAGGGCTCTGTCAGTGCCCAAGAGGGTGCTGGGTAAAAAGAGAAGCCCACCCTCACCAGCACCAGGGTGAAGTTAAGTTTCCAAGCAGAAACCAACGGTAACAGGTGAGTGAACAGAGATGAGAATGGCGTCAGACCTCGCTAGATGGAAGCTTCTGGCACTCGGAAGACATTGGTGCAATGTCCTCAACACCACGAGGAAAGATGATGAGGAGACAGGAGTTTCACAGTCACGTTGCTGATCAGGTGCCAGTAAGACGCCTTGGAACGTTCAGGGTCTCCAGTCCCTTTCTTAGGAAGCCATAGGTGGCATGAGTCGCCCGACAAGGGAAGCATCTAAGGAGAAAGAAACACAGAGGCTCTGTGCTGTGAAGCGAGGTCTGGGATGACAAGTCCCAGGTGCACCGAAGGCCTGCAGGGAAATCAGGAATGCTGGGAGGAGGGCAGAGGGGGTGAACCCAGCAGACTGTGGACCTGACAGGTGCTGTTCATGTTTGCAAAGGGAGAGCGGGGAAAGTCAACGCCAGACACGACGTGGAAGCAGTTATCCCCACTCCCCAGCCCTCCAGGAAAGCACTAGGGAATGAGTTGCTGAAGGTGGGAAGGAATCCTAGGACAGCAGGCTGCTTGGTGTCAGTTGTGTTTATAGCCGTACAACTGTAAACACTGAATATTTATTTAAGCAAATCTTGTGAGATATGCAGATTGGGAGGGAGGGGCAAAGTAGAAGAGTGTGTGAGTGTGTGTGTGAGTGTGTGTGAGTTGTGTGTGAGCATGTGTGAGTGTGTGTGTGAATTGTGTGGGTGAGTGTGTGTGTGTGTGAGTATGTATATGCATTAGTCCAGTTTCTGATGCTGATAACACAATAGCATAGACTGCGTGAGCTATAAAGGGACCTCTTTAGGCCCGTGGGTCTGGAGATGCGTGGCTGGGGGGCCCTGTCTGGTGTGGTCTTCTGCAGCACAGAGCCACCAGGGCCGGAGACAGAGCAGGTGTGGCCGTCTGTGTCTCTCCCGCTGCTTCTGAAGCCGTCTGGTGCTGCCTGTGGGGCCTCGGCAGAGACGACCTTACCCAATCCTCGCCGCCTCCCCAGGGCCCCGTCTCTGCACAATGTTTGAGCCTGATTCAGGTTCCACCTGCTTAGTCCCTTACAATGGGGATTGAACTTGAATGTGCCAGAGACAAGCCAGATTCAAACCAGAGCTGTGTGTGTGTGCGCGCACACGTGTGTGTGTGTGCATGTGTGTAGATAAGGGCTAAATCCCAATATTGACATAAACATTCAAACTGGAAATTAAGAAACTGAGGATCAATCACACCATGTAGGAACTGAGGCAAATGGAGGAAAATGGGAGGGGGCTCTCAAAGGCGTGGTCCCTGTGGTGGCAAGGATGATAAGCAGGTGCCTGTCCAGCATAAGCCAAAGCTGAACCACACTATTCAAACTGTTCAGTTGTGCCTGTATCATTTTTGTAAAAATACATTTTTTTGAAGTTAGAAACGACATTCACTTGGTTGTGAGAGATTTCCCCCAGAGCCAGCGGAATCTCTTGCAATGAGCTTGTGGATCACGGGACTGGTGAGGGTTCTGGCTGGAAACAGCTGTGTGCTCACCTCGGCAGCTGCAGAACAAATGACCCAACTGCTTTTCTGGTTGGCCTTGAACTTCCACTGTGGCCTTCCTAGATGCCTGAGACCAACCGGCAGCAGGGACCGTGCCCCAGGTCTGAGGTCTTGTGAGATCCTTCATGGGACTTAGAAACAGCCCTGAGCTTTCAGACTGCCATCGAAGATGCTGGCAGGCAGAACTGTGGAGTCGGGTCCCCTCTGCTGGGGACTAAACACTGTTTCCCTTCTCCCGCCCCACGGGAAAGCCAGTGAGTGGAGAATGACTCGGTCTTCAGATCTGTGCCCAGTCCCAACTGGCAGCAGGATAATCACAGATTATTTTTTTCTCTGCCATCTGCTGACCACCGTCATATTCCAATGTCAGGTGCATTCTAAATATCTCACTTTTCTTAATCGAGACTTCGGGTGGCTCACCCGCAACCACACAGGTAGTAACTGCTAACTCAGCCCTGCTGGCCCCAGCCTCTGGGTTCTTGCCATTATTCCAGGCTGTCTATAAACAGGAAAGGACGTCTCTTATTCCCCAGGGGGATGCGACTTCTCACTGGGAGGATATTTATAAACAAGCACTGAACTCCACAAATGTCTGTTTGTTAATTCAAAACTGGTTCATGCAAGGCCTGTGTTTGGTGCCTTCCCTGTCCAATTTTGAACTGGCAAGTGCAAGTCTGATGTGGGCGGAAGCCGCCATCAGGACAAATAACTACCCTCTCTGCCCCCCGCCCCCAGCACGTCTCGCATGCTTGCGAATGTGCCCCATGAGCCTCCCTGTGATCACAGAGTGGCAACATTCCCCCCCACTTCCATCCCTTATTCTCCAGGGCGATCCCGGGGCTATCTCCCAGCACCCCAGTGTCCAGAGGACAGCCGCCCTTACCACGCATCCGTGTCACCATGGCAACAGGTCAGGCCTCAGAGTCTTGACGTTGCCAAAATGAGGTTATAGCACCCGGAGCCCAGCAAGACTGAAGCCACACTGCGTTCTGTGCCTAAAGGGAGAAAGCGTTCCCCTTCCTCCATCCTGCCCCTGGGAAGCCCTGGTGCCAAGCAGGGCTGCTCCTGCTCCCATGGCCTGGCAAGGTCTCCACTGAAGCTTGCGTCCGGCTGCACCCTGGGTCTTCCGCGTGAGTGACAACGCTTACCAAGACGGAGGTTTCAGTCCTGCCCAGCTTCCTCTTCTAAGAGGCTCCTTAATCACTCGTGAAAAGAATCCACCCAGCAGATGATCTCTCCACACCGGCGTGGCTGGTGCCTACAAAGAGATGGCATCCTCAGTACAGATACACACGTGCGCGTGAGCACACACACACACACACACACACTCTACCTCCCCCACCCCAGGGTGGAGCATCCTGCCTGGCCGTCTCTCCACAGTCAAGGCCCAACATTCTCCAACCTTGTCGCTTGGGGATAGAAAGGGACAGGACGGCCTGGGACTCCTCTGATGCTCCCTTTTGCAACATCTCAAGGAAAAGGCCCTGGAATTCCAAGGGCTGCAACTCTTTAGTAGCTGATGGCTGTGTAGCAGAACATAAACCATGGTGGTCATTGGCCCAGGCAGTTAAGACACAAATTGGGGTGCCTGGGTGTGAGACCAGGCTCTGCTTCATTTTCCAGCTTCCTGCTAATGTGCACCTGCGAGGTAGCAAATGATGGCCCAAGTATCCGGTCCCTGCCACCCATGTTGGGAGATCCAGGTTGAGTTCTGGGCTCCTGGCTTCAGCCTGGCCAAACTCTGTATGTGATAGGCGTGTGCGGAGTGAGCCTCACATGGGAGGTGGAAGATCTCTCTGTGTATGTATCTTTCAAATAAATAAAAATAGCATAAAAACAGCAAGGCATTCTGGGAGGCAGAGGTATGATATGGGAGAGAGCAGCCAGAGCTGTGCTATGAGGGGGTAGAAGGTCCAAACTTCTCAGCCAGTGAGACCCTTCAGAACGGAGAGCTCCCAGGGTCTCTGCAAATCTGGAGAGGACGGACCGACAGGACCTCTGCCACAGCTCTGTCAGACAGAGCCTATAAACCCCCAGACTTCTTACTCCCCCTGTGACCCATCAAGATAATGAACTACCCTTCCCCTGCACCCGCAACCCAATCCCCTGGGACCCTGTCTCCATCAGGTTAAGTTTTATTGTTGTTGGGAACCCTTGACAAATTAATTAATCGGATGCATTAATCTCTAATAAAAGATTAATGCAAGGGTGGTAAATGGATTTCATTTCTGCTGCCAACTGTGATTGGTTGGGGCTACCTAGAGTACTCCTTTGAGAAGAACATGGCCAGGGCTTAGCTCAGCAAACAGAGTGCCAGGGTTTATTCGCAATGTCTGCCCTGAGCCCCTTAGGAGCAGAAGCATTGCAGGTGCTGCTTGCTTGGCATCCTGTGATGAGCTGTGTTCACATCCTGCTCTGGGTACATCTTTAAATTCAGCATTGACCCTTAGGGGAAGGAAGGCTTGTCCCAGCCAACGAAGCATCCTGAGCCCTTCAGCTACATGGAGCAGGTGGACCCCACCAGCCCTGGTGGGGACAGCCCTTCTTCACATGGCTAGGAGGGCTGGGCCTTGCCAGCAGCACCTCAGGGGCCCTGAGCAGTGCTCACACCCAGAGTGAGAAGGCCGCTGAGCAGCCATCATTTCCGGTTCATCTCAGCGGGCATCGTTCACTTGTGTCCTTCGAGGAAAGGAAACGGATGAAAGCATACAGCTCTCTCTTCCCGGCCAGGAATGCACTTACCCTGCTAGAGAAGAGAGGCCTGCACGGCTAGCATCACCGCGGTGCCACCCAACAGCCATTGCAAACAGTACCCTCTCTCTACAGGTGGGGGAGAGCAAGAGCGGAAGCAATGGCGTTAACTACACGTGGAACTGATTCCGCTCAGTTAAAGGACGATCTCCAAGCCCAGGAGGAAAGAGAAGCAGGCATATAATTGCTTTTGTTAATCTCGCTACCTGCGCTGCCCACGCATTTGGGAGAGGCCAGCCCTCTGACCATAGCCGCTTTGGCTCCTGGTGGCCTGAGTCTTCCTTGCTCATTCGCCCACGCCAGGCAGGGCTATCCTGCCTCTGAGCTCCTGGAAATGCCTCTGCCTATCTCAACCATCGCACTTACCATGCAGCACGGTGCTCACCTACCCTGCTTGTGCCTGGGTCCTGAGAGGCCTCCATGCTTTTTAAGGCAGAGACTGTTGCGGTCTTGGCACGATAGCACAGGGCCTGGGGGGAGGGGGTAAGCACACAATAGACTTCGTCGAGTGAATAATGGGATTTAAGACGATAGTGGTTGAATAGGGCACCCCAAAAAGACACAGTCAAGTCCTAAATCCTGCACTTGTGACTTTGACTTTCCTTAGAAAGGGAATCTTTATAGGTATACGTGAGTTAAGATCACAATCTGAGATCAGCCAGGGTTTAGAACGGGCCCTAAATCTGACGAGTGCTATCTTGGTTAAGAGAAAGGAGGGGCAGCTTCGGCACTCAGGGGTACGCAGCAGGGAAGCCGCGTGAAGACCGAGGGGGTGACTGCAGTGACGTGGCCACACGACAAGGAACAGCAAGGATTGCTGGAGACACCAGAGCCAGGAGCTCAGAACTTCTGGAAAGATCCAAACGTTCCCTTCCACACCCTAATCCCACACTTCCGGCCTCCGGGATTGCAAGAGAGCTAATGTCTGCCACCAAGTGTGTGCTCATTTGTCAAGGCAGCCCTGGGAAACTCATACGCAGAGTCTGCCAACTGCCAAGGGGAGAATGAATCGGGCAGGTATGGAGGCGAGGCAGGGGAGGGGCCCAGGACCGAGCCCGAAGGAGGTCCTCACTCAGGTCCCGCAGTGCCCCCCGCCCCCGGAGGACCCAGCCCTGGAGCTCAGTCCTCCACCCAGACGTTTCTTCTCCTCTTGGCATCTCAGCTGGAGGGCCTCCAAACACGTGCCCACCCGGGAAACTGAGCCTGTGTATGTTAAAGGACTCAGCCTCAGTAGGAAAACCAGTTAACGGAAGACCTGAGACTCGACCTGACTTGAGGCCTAGAGATGTGGAAAGAGCCTGAGCGAGCAGTCATCCCTACCCACTGCGCACCTACGAACAGATCAGCAGCTCGCCTGAGACCTGCTGGGAAGAGGCTCCACACCCAGGGAACTGCCAGTCACCTGCTAGCACGGATACCTCTCAGCCCCTTCCTCTCCCTCGAAGCCCGGCGGATCCTCCCAGCTGAAACCGCTCTGGGTCTCCCCATCTGTGAAGGGAGGGTCAGCACTAGTGGGCTCAGGATTTTCCAATTCAAAAGTTGCTGCTTTGTTACCAATCCTGAGATTCTTCACTGAAAAAGCCACTTACTGCCCAGCAAGTTATAGAAGACCCCGAATCATAAACCTGCAGCTCAATCAAGGCTGTAATCAAAGACAAGGGGAAATTCACGTCTCTGCCCACCTGTACCCGAACCTGTCCCATCAAGAACCTCCAGGGCCGTGCTGGCCACCCGGGTGTGGCTGGTATTGGCATCGGGCCAAGCACAGGTGAGCAGCCACCACCTGCTCTGGCTGCCTGGAAGAGGGCTGCGGCCTGGGTGGGTGGGCACCCACTACCTTGAGAAGAAAAAGAATCAGCCTTAGCCATGAACCTGGCAGTATTGAGGCCTGCACACTGGGACCTCACAGTGGGTCTCAAAGGCAGGCTGCCTCTGATTTCGTTGGCTTTGCCTGGGCTGCACAGGCACTTCCTGCAGCGTTCCCTGCAAGGGTCTCTGAGAAGGAAGGCACACCCTGGAGACACTGGAAGGGACACAGATCTCCTGGAAGCTGGGTGCAAGACGGCAGATGTCAGAAGAGGCTCCAATTGTGGAGCTCTGCTTCCGTGGTCGGTCTGGCACCCTCCAGCGGGAGCCTGCCGGCCCCTCCTCTCCCGCAAGCCGTGGCCCTTCCATTCTGGGATCCGCACACTATTTGCAGATGTTTTCAGCCCACAAACAAGTCCCAGCTTGCCCAGTTGGTCCAAATAAAGCACCCAGGGCCCGTGATGGCAGACTGGCTCACAGGAGCGCGTGCTGCCAGTGTCTGGGAGCAGACTCCTCCCGCAAATAGCAGGCGTGCACTACCCCTGCTTCCAGAGCAGCGCCAGAACCACTACGGACTCCCCCGGACACGCAGGGCTGGGGCTGGAATCTGTCCTGATTGTGATGACCTCCAAATCAACATTTCCAAAACGGGCCACCACCATTCATTCTCTCTCTCTCTCTCTGCGTCTCTCTCTGCTTCTCATTCTTAAACCCTTTCTGTCTTTTCCTCCATCTCTCTTCCTGCTTTCATCCTCCCTTTTTCTTTTTTTTAAATATTTTATTTTTACTTATTTGAGAAGTAGAGTTACAGAGAGAGAAAGGTCTTCCATCTACTGGTTCACTCCCCAAATGGCCTCAATGGCCAGAGCTGTGCCTATCTAAGCCAGGAACCAAGAGCTTCCTCCGGGTTTCCCACATGGGTGCAGGGGCCCAAGGCCTTGGGCCATCTTCCACTGCTTTCCCAGGCCATAGCAGAGAGCTGGATTGGAAGTGCAGCAGCTGGGACTCAAACTGGCACCCATATGGGATGCCAGCTCCGCAGGTGGAGGATTAACCCACTGCGCCGCAGCGCTGGCCCCCATCCCTCTTTCTACCATGCAGCTGTCTCTTGAAAGTCCAGAGTGGTCCTAGCTGCTGACAATGAGGCCCAGTCCCCCATTAGAGAGCTCACAGACTGAAAAGGGAGGTCCTACATTGCATACCCAAGAAGCACAAGGCAGTCAGGAAGTAGAGGAGATGGGGCGCCCAAGCCTGCGGCAGAGGACAGAGTGTTTGAGTTGGAATTTGAAGACTAACAGGTAGAAAACCAGGAAAGGGCATTTCCCATTAAAACACTGAAAGGCAGGATTGTCCAGGCCTGGGACAATGTGCAGAGTTTGGGACAGCGTGGGCAATGAGATACTGCCAGAGTCGGCTACGGGGCGAGCGCAGGTGATGAAGCTGAGAGATCACGGAGAGCCAAGTGCACTGAAAAAGACAAATCCTGAGCCCACCCAGTGGCGGGGAGGGTGCAGCAGTGGGAGAAGAACTGCCTGTTGTGATTCACCTGAAAGACACCTCTGTATCCAGGAAGCATCATGGGGAGGTGGGTGTGGGGAGCAACCCGGACTAGACTAAGTTACTGGAATTAAGACTTATTCTATGCATCTGCTCTCCCACAATATGGCGCTGAGAAGGGAGAAACAGCTTCTACACAGCTGCCTCCAGTTCAACCAATAAACTGTAGGACCTACTCCTGATTGGAGGAGAGCAGCGTACTCGGTGTGTGGGTAGCAGAGTTGGGATTGGCGGAAGAGGACTATAAAGGAGGAGAGAGACAACATGCACCAGGAACATCTAAAGGGAACATCTATCTGAAGGAACACCTGTGCAGCCCCCGAGAGAGCCGGCCAGCGGTGTGCCGCTCCCCTGCGGAAGTGGGGAAGGTGGCCAGGGGGAACCGCCCTTCCACGGAGGTGGAGGGACGGCAGCCAACCCGGGAAGAACCAGCAGCAAACCCGGGGAGGGCCGAGCAGACGAAAGAACAACGCAGAATCCTGTTCGTTCCTCCACGAAGACGGGGAGCGACAGGTGGGCTTCAAAAAGCTTGTGGGAAATGTGCATAATGGAAAAACCACACATGGGGGCCGGTGTTGTGGGACAGCTGGTAGAGCTGGATCGGAAGCAGAGCAGCCGGGACTTGAGCCAGCTCCCGCATGGGATGCCAGCACTGAGGGTGGTCACGAGAAACGTGAGAGTGGGATTCGGGAGGTGAATCGAGGCGCTAGTGTCTCTGCTGGTCTACAGTCACTCTGGGTCTCCCATCGGACGTGGACACAAGAGCCCTTCACAGACTCCCTGGCCAGTCGCTGCAACCGCATGGGGTCAACTCTCTACAAAGAACCCCTTATCCCATATCATTCTGTGGTTCTGCTATTCTCATCTGACACTAGCTGGTCCACCAGAAGTTGGCAAACTTTGCACATAAAGGATCAGATAGTAAATATTTTAGGGCTTGGAGGCCAAGAGACAATAGAGGGTATTATGACCAACAAACCAGAAAGCAAATGTCCATAAAGTTCTTGGCCAAATTGAAAATACAGTAGTGACTGAATAACTTTTCTGCAATACAGGTCTACTTATGAGAATAACAGAATTCTTTTGGGAGGGCTGGCACCATGCTTGATATGGATTCAAAGTTAGTATTCCCTGCCATCAAAGAGATGGCAAACTGGGGCCTCCGCTGTGGCTCCGCAGGTTAAGCTGCCCCTTGTGACGCTAACGTCCCTGTTTTGGAGTGCCAATTTGAGAACAGGCTGCTCCACTTCCGATCCAGCTTCCTGCTGCCGCACCTGGGAGAGCAGTAGATGATGGCTCTTTCTTTAGTGCTATTACACACTATGACCAACATATAATGAAAAATTTCTGCATATGCAAAGTGCCTGAGATGCCGTTGATCAAAGGGAAGAAATTAGACGTCAGTTAGAAGTTAAAATAGCTATCATTATTATGTCAATGAAGGCAGACAGTAAACTCCAATACAAGTCACGCTTACGTGCAAAGTGAGGCACAGAGACACTTATCTGAAAGATCATTCTGACTATAGAATTCAGGACGGATTGCAGGAATGAAAACACCTTCAGGGATGGACCGACAGATAGATGCTCTATCGAGTCATCTGAAATCGACCAGCTGAGGTGCCAACAATATCCAAAGCACTACGCTCCACCCACCGAAGACAAAAGGAAATTCTTCGAATGCTTTCCCTTCCTTAGACTTAATCAACTGAAAGCAAAGGCAGAAGTCTCTGTGGGAAACGTCCGTACCTAAGGACTCTTCATTTCTATTCAATGTGCATTTTAGCTCGCCTTGGGCCCGGAGGAAGAAATTGTAAGGGCTCCCAAACCAGCTCTTCCTTGGACAGGAAGGAAGAGCCCCAGCCTGATGAGTGCCTCACCTAGCACGGATCCCGAGGACATTACGAGGTGCTCCTCCACCAACACCCCTCATGGGGAGCCAGAACCTCCCAGCTGACCAGGACTTATGAAATGCAGCCCCAGGTCTTGGCAGAAAATCAGTTCATGTTAAAACCTCATAGTAGGGGCCGCGTTGTGGCATAGCAGGTAAAGCCACCACCTGCAGTGCCAGCATCCCATATGGGTGCTGGTTCGAGTCCTGGCTGCTCCACTTCTGATGCAGCTCACTACTATGTACTGGGGAAGCAGTAGAAGATACTCCATGCCCTGCCACAGGTCAAGTCTCATGGAAGGCTGAGTAATCCGAATGCCCCCACCCAAGAACTCTGGACTTTCCTTACCCGGCTTTACTGTTGGTTTCTTTTATAGATCCCATCACCTTCTCACATGACCTACAATTTGCCCAGTTACTGTGGCGATGTTTACCCCTGGGTTCCCCCCAAAAACAAGGCCAGGTTCCCAGGAAGTTAGGCATCTCGTCTGTCTCTATGCCAAACCTCTAAACCATTGTTTATCATATACTCAATGCTCAATCAATATTTTCTAAAGATTTATTTATTTATTTGAAAGTCAGAATTACACACAGAGAGAGGAGAGGCAGAGAGAGAGGTCTTCCATCTGCTGGTTCACTCCCCAATTGGCCACAATGGCTGGAGCTGCGCTGATCTGAAGCCAGGAGCCAGGAGCTTCTTCCAGGTCTCCCACGCAGGTGCAGGGGCCCAAGGACTTGGGCCATTCGCCACTGCTGTCCCAGACACATTAACAGAGAGCTGGATTGGAAGTGGAGCAGTCAGGACTTGAACCATCGCCCATATGGGATGCCAGCACTGCAGGCTGGGGTTTTAACCTGCTGCACCACAGTGCTGGCCCCTAGATCATACCAATCTTGAATACCCTTTATAATATAGTGTTTTGCCCAATCAATAAAGAAAGCAGGAAGCAATTGTCTAAAATTTCCTTGAGATAAAAGTTTTGAGCACTGTGTGCCAAGTACAAACGGACTACATTGGCTTCTAGCCTGACTTAGTATTCTAAATATACATGTCCTCTCCAAACCCCAGCAAAATGACCAAAAAGGAAATAAAAGCAGAATTAACTCTCAGACTAGAGGGAGATGATGCATATGAAACTATCAGCAAAAGGTACTGTGGGAAGCAGGGGCACAGAGACAGCCCTGTTGGAGGACCAGCCACAGTTGAGCAATGTGTGTAGGGGCCAGAGCTGTGGTGTAGTAGGTGGAGCCTCCACCTGTGGCACTCGCATCCCATAAAGGCACCACTTTGAGTCCCAGCTGCTCCACTTCTGATCCAGCCCCCTGCTGATGGCCTGGGAAAGCAGTGGAGGATGGCCCAAGTGCTTGGGCCCCTGCACCCACGTGGGAGACCTGGAGGAGACTCCTGGCCCCTGGCTTCAGATTGGCTCAGCTCCAGCCATTGAGGCCGTTTGGGGAGTGACCCAGCAGATTGAAGACCTCTCTCTCTCTGCTTCTCTCTCCTCTCTCTTTTTGTTTCTCCCTCTGTCTGTCTGTAACTCTGCCTCTCAAATAAATGAATATATCTTTTTTTAAAAGAAGAATGTGCCTCTGAAGGGAGGGAAGCTGGGAACGCGAGCTGTATGAGATGCCGAGACTCCCATGTCCCTCCCCATCCCACACAGGTGAGCTGGTGGTTTGATGCCAGCTGGCAAGGTGTTGTTGGGGAGGACATGCATGACGGGGTGAGACAGATGAATCTTATTTGATGGTTGGAATTTCATAGAACATACTGGAAACCTAAAACTCAAAGGCTAGCACCGTAGGGAGGGTGGAGACCACCACGGTCGCTGGACACGCGCACCTCTGGGAAGTGTGAACTGTGCTTGGATGATGGGACGGGAGTCCGCTGTTTCTCCTTTCAAGCTGCATAGAACTCTGTCTTTTTCAGCTCTGTCCCTGTACCGCTTTTACAAGACTAAGGCTGGGATTTCTGGCTGCTGTGTGGAGAGAAGGTTGGAGGAGGGCCAGAATGGCACTGAGAAAACCCATTCAATGGACCGAGGGAGAGATGATGAGGGTCAGGGCCAGCAAGGAAGGCATGGGAGTGGAAAGGACTGGACATGGCAACGCAGCTTTGGAGACAGCGTCGGTGCGGCTTCCTGGAGGACTGAGCGCAACGGGTCAAGGACCAATGCGACTTCCAGGCACTGGGCTGGGACAACGTGGTTGAGGCAGGGCTGAGGCTAGGGGCGACACAGGCAGCTACCAGGGGCACAAATGTAAGGAGCCCCTCGCTTTTACATCAGGCGAGTGCAGGGCAGGCACCGGAAAGCGAGCTCCTCCTTAAATACTGTGCCGTGGCATCCTACGGCCTCACGCTGGCCCAGATTTTGTGCTATGTCACTCCCCCTCTTTGCGGAGGAACGACACAGGACCCTGCGCTGTTCTTTTGTCTGCTCGGCCCTCCCCGGGTTTGCTGCTGGTTCTTCCCGGGTTGGCTACCGACCCTTCCACCTCCGTGGAAGGGCAGTGCCCCCTGCCACTTTCCCCACTTCCGCAGGGGAGCAGCACACCGCCGGCCGGCTCTCTCGGGGGCTGCTCAGATGTTCCTCAGGTGTTCCCCTTAGATGTTCCTGGTGCATGTTGTCTCTCTCCTCCTTTATAGTCCTCTTCCACCAATCTCAACTCTGCTACCCACACGCCGAGTACGCTGCTCTCCTCCAATCAGGAGCAGGATCAACTCCTGCAGGTCATCACTCAAGTTGGCGAGAGACAGCTGCGTAGAAGCTGTTTACTCCTCTCCCAGCGCCATATTGTGGGAGAGCAGATGCATAGAATAAGTCTTAATTCGAGTAACTTAGTCTAGTCCGAGTTGCTCCCCACAGTGCTATTTACAGAGACGCGGAAAATTGATGGGGCAAGCATGGGTGCCACAAGGGAGGACAGCGAGGGAAATGAGTTTTCTCTCGGGTGAGTCACAATGGGGTCGTCTATGAGTGACCACATGGGGTGGTCGAGCCGAAGCGTCAGGGGCAACAGAGGCTGGAGGCAGAAACTCCAGCATCTCACGCAGGGATGCTTTAAGGCTTGGGTGGAGCTTGGGTAATCCAGAGCGAGTGTCAGAGAGGACAGGAGGGGCTCCTGGTCAGGGACACTCAGACACTTAAAACTGGGGGAACTTTCAAAGTGGACAGAGAAGAGTAGCCAGGACATTGAGGGAGAAGCCAGGGGGAAGCTGGACTCTCAGAGGCCAAGGGTAAGAAGGAGACTGTCCCGAGTGCTTCCTCCCGCCCCCCGCTCTGCACCGCAAGGGGGCCCACATGCTTGGGGCTTCTGCCTTGCCCAAGGCTAGCCCCATGTGTGTCCGCCTGGCAACGGGATAACCCTCTTCACCTGCCGGAGTGCCTCATTGCCAATCCTGCCCTCCCCAGTCTCTGGGCCACTGGTGGCTCTGCCCTATCCCGCAGGTCTGCCCTTCCCCAAGACCTCACAGTCCAGCTCAGCACTCCTGGTTTGATGCTGATGGTTTCTGAGGATTAGGCTTTGGTCATTCACTCAACAACAGTTTACGAAGCACCTAATATGCCGGGAAGGGTGCCCAGTACAGTGGATCCAGAGGGGACAAAGACAGATGTCGTTATGGAGGGAATCCACACTCCTCTGAGACCCTTCCTGCTTTTCCCCACCTGCCCGAAGTCTGAGTTCCACCCCAGGCTCCTGGTGAGTGCCCAGGTGAGCCCACTAAGTGCAGCCTCATTGGGCTGGGATAGAATCGCCCAGGAAGAGCCAGAGAAAAGCTAGCAGGGGATGGGTTCATTCAGCCCAGAACCCAGCCTGGTGCCAGCGCACAGTGGTACACAGGATGACAGACGGGCTAGAGCAGTGCTCACTCTGTCTTAAGCACATCATCTTTGGCAACAACAAAAACAAAACCCAAAATAACCTTTTCCTGGGAGAAACTGATGGAGATTGCCTGCAGGAGGGAAGAGCAGAGTGAGTCCACCTGGAGACAGGTGTGCCCGGGGCCAGCCCAGAGATCTGCTCCCCCTACTGGGCCCCGTGCAGCCTGGGCCCCCACCCATGCAGCTGCACCCCCCCACCCCACCCCACCCCAGCTGCAGCCTGGCGCCCACTCGGCTCCACCGCATTCTCCAAAGCATGTGACTTGAACAGCAGCTTGGAGCCACCCCCAGTGACAAGCTGGGCCTGACAGGCGGCAGCTGCAAACTCCCAGCAAGAGATCGCATTCTTGGCCATTCCTGGCCTCCTGATCTCATCTCTGTGGAAATTTTCCCTGGAGGCAGAGGCTGGGGAGGCAGCCCCCAGGCCATGCATTTGCAGGCAAGCCCACCTTGGCTCACAGCCCAGGGCCCCTCACTTGGAATCCAAGAAAAACTAGCAGAGGCATGAACCCATTCACAGGTCTCTGCCTCAACCACTTATCTCTGCCAGCCCTGTAGAACTTTCCAGAATCAGCTGTCCAGGCACCTATATTTGGCTACCCCACTGACATCGAGAGTTGGCCTCCACTGCAGCTGGGAGCTGCTTTGGGGATGTCTGGGCACAGCCACACAGATTGCCTGCTGATTTCAGAACAAATGCTGTTGAGGGCTGCTGGCAAAGAGGCCGTCGGGAAGTGCGGAATCCAGGTCACGCCACAGGGGGTCGGGCTGGCGGGGCATCTGCGCACGTCTCCGCCGTCCCCACATGCACCCAGTGCAGCACAGTGAGGCCGTGCAGGCAGCCTCCTGTGTCTTGGGGCAACCTGCACCTGCACACTGTGTGCACCGCCATGGGTGTGGCTGTGGGGCCCGTGTGGGGCTGAGATCAGTCCATGTTCTGGTGCAGGACCCTGTCTGGCGGCCAGCCCACTGCAGCTCTGCCCCCAGCCCTCCCAGCATCCTCCCTGTTCTTTTCCCCCAGGTAGCTGAAGAGTGGCTGTCCCTCACCTTGTATATAAATGCCTGGGAAATTAGAAGATCAATCGAAGTGACAATATGGGTAAGGACCAAGTCTGAAAGGCTGGACACACAGACGCAAGCGTGAATATCCATAGGCATTCCTGGAAGAAGCGAAGCTGTAGGCTCGAGCTGGGGCTCACTAGACTTGGGCCCATCAGCCGTGTGTGCATGTGCATGTGCGTGTATGTGCAAAATGCACTTGTCAGACACTGGGCCTGCCAGCAACCATGTTCAGATTGCGGAACCCTGCCCTCTCCCCAGCCCCTTTTCTTCCACGGGATCCTGCTGCAGGGCCTGTCCACATCGCACCCGCACACCTGTCCTCGGAAAGACAGGAACCCAGAGACACAGGCTTCAGGGTACAGCGTCCATTCGCCTCCCGGTGGAGAACATCCACCTGGCAAGTTTTCTCATCTGCCTCCTCCCAACGCAAAGCTTGCTCCGTGGTGCCAGTTTTGCCGTCTGGAGGCTTCTAGGAGAAACCTGCTTGCCTTTCTCACAGGCAGGGCCTTTGCACACTTGAAGACAGCTGTGGCCTTCATCCCACCCCTCTTTGCCGTGGGAGAGAGTTCACACCTCCCAGCAACTCCTCAAGGGAGCTGTAAAACAGCCAGGCCGGTCACTCCCCCCTATTGTGTTATAGCCCCCGGAGATGAGCTGATGGGTTAGCAATGTACATCAAGGAGCTACCAAGATTCCTAGTTTTTATTGCCATAATCTGACCCCCTAGAAATCCAACCCAAGGAAATGATCACCTGCGTAGCCAAGTTTCTCTCTCGTAGTTCTTTCCCAAGGTGTTAGGCTTGGTTATCAAAGAATACGCAATAACAGGAAAGCAAGTTGACAGAGCACGTCCCATCTGGCTAGCGACAGAGCCTCACACAGCCTGGGCCGCATGCTCTGGTTCACTCCCCAGGGGCCTACAACTGGCCAGGGCTGAGCCAGGCTGAAGCTGGAGCTGGGAACTCAATCCAGCTCTCCCACACAGGTGACAGGAACCCATCCCTGCTGCCCCGCAGGGAGTGGAAGAATGGGGGCGGGGCGCTTCCTCTCATGCCCCTGCAGTGATGGTTCACGCGGGAAAGTGCCGGCCATGCTGGGGAGCTCCTCATCTCTGAGCCCCACAACAGGTCCACGGGACACAGTTCAGAGAAGTCGAGTCACCCACCCCAGGTCACACAGCCCTCCATGCTTTCCTGGAGCAGAAAGCAGGAGTTGGGAGGGGGGCATCTCAACCAGCAGCTTAACAGGCCAAAGCCCACCCCCAAACCCTATCTTTTTGAGGCATGCAGTCTGCCCAGCACAGGGTGACTGCTGACTCCTGCAGTACAAGTGCCCACTGTCCACCACCAGCCCCGACACCTCCTGCACTCCTGCTGTTGGCACCGCATGCGCGATGACTTCCACTCCAGGGCAGGCTTGTTCCAGGCAGAGCAAGAGAAGGTGAAGGTGGGGATTTGAGGACAAGTCAGGTTTAGGAATGAAGAGGCTACTGTCCACACAGCTGGCCTGGTCCTCTGGGAACCAGATTTTGCCAGGATGCTCCCATGGACAAACTTCACCTATGTGATGGGCTCTCCCACACCGCGTGTGTGTGCAAGAGGCCGTGGTGGGGAGAGGGGTCTCACCACCCAGACTGGCAAGGTGGGAGGCAACACCCAGAGGGCAGCGGAGAAAAACAGGCAGGTGGTAAAAAGCTCCAAGCACTTAGCCATGTGACCCTGGCAACTTACTCAACGGTCTCTGAGCCTCAGCTTCCACGGGTGTGCGATGGAGACGCCCCTGCTCCTGCTTATTTGAGAACTTGACTGCAAGTGAGTTAGTACCTGTAGGTCTTCAGGACAGTGTATACAGATTTCTCACAGCAGACCAGGTGGCTGTGCCTGCGTTAGCGCTCTGCTGTTCTTTCTCTCTCTCCAGCCTCCAGCAAATCCCCTCTGTGCGGACGAGCTGCAGAAGTGGCTCATTCTTTATGTTCACCTCTCTGGGCGTGGTCCAGAGCCTCAGAGGACCCTACACGTGCCCCTACGGTGCAGCGCCTCTGTCTGGCTTCACCGCCATGGCCCGCGCGTGTGGCTCAGGCTGCACCCGCCAGGATCCACCATCATCTGCTCATAAAGACCAGATGGGCCACGTGTGCCGCGAGCTGCCGTCGGGTCCCTGGAAGCGGGAAAGGTCACCACGGCGTGCAGGCAGCCCCTCTCCCTTGCTGTGAGTGATGAGAGTTGTGCTCAGGGCTCCCGGCTCGGGGCTGTGTCTATAAACCTTTGACTTTGGTGGGAAACATTTGCTTTCAAAGGAAATGGGATTTCCCCTTCAATATCCCTCGAGGATGACAGGTCTGTGATTGGAATCGGGCCATGAAAAATCAGGCCCAATGCTCCTTTCCATTAGTGGCTTTTGACTCCGAAGAGGCACCTGGAGCGCAGAGCCCCGGGCTCCACCCACTCCCCACTCTCTACTGCTCAGGCAGGTCACCCACTGCAGACCCAGAACTCCCTGGTGTTTCCTAGCCCTTGCTCCCTGCTCAGTAGCGTGGCTATCTCGGCTTTGCAAGAACCTCTCCCGTCATCGTCCCACATTGCCCCTTCTCTCGTCCATGGTTCTTCCACTTCACAACATAATGGAATCACTGACACCAAGTACACACACACGTGTGTGTACACACATGTACAGGGGACCCTTGGTTCTCTGTCTATAATAAAGAGACCTTGGAGAGAGCCATTGGGTTAAGCTGCTGCCTGCAGTGCCAGCAACCCATAGGAGACTGCTGGTTCCAGTCGCAGCTCCACTGCTTCTGTTCCAGCTTCCTCCGATTGTGCCTGGGAAGGCAGCAGATGATGGTCCATGTACTTGGGCCCCTGCCACCCATGTGGGAGACCCGGATGGAGTTCCTGCTTCCTGGCTTCAGCCTGGCCCAGCCCTAGCTGTTGTAGCCATGTGTAGAGTGAATCAAGTGCTCTCTCTCGCTCTCTCTCTCTCTCTCTCTGCCTTTCAAACATACATTTTAAAACCTTTCAAAAGAAGACCCCTTGGGAAGAGCTAATGTGTTATATGTGATGAACAAGACAAAGACTGCTGCTCGCCTAATGCTCTGAATGTGATTTGTCCCTGGAGCTTCAGCAGGACTTACGTCAAATGCTAATGATACTAAGAGAGTGGGACTGGACCCAGCACTGGTGCTAAGAGATGAGGCCTTTGGGAAGCGACTAGACTAGATTAGGTCATTAGAGTTCCACGACTGAATCCCAGACACCAGGGGAGACCACACGGACAGAGAGAGCTACACAGATGCCTGCTCCCTGTCTCCTGCCCTGTGACGCTCTGTGCCAACTTGGGACTGTGCCAACAAGAACATCATCGCAGAGCTGGACCAGGGGGGACTGCCCCGTCTTGGACAGTGAGTCTCTAGGAGTTGTAGACCCAAATAAATCCTTTTTCTTTACAAAGTAGCCTTAGGCATCTTGGATGTTTTGTTTGTTTTTGTTTGTTTGTTTGTTTTTCTAAGATGTATTTATTTATTTGAGAGGCAGAGTTACAGGCAGAGAGAGGGAGAGACAGAGAGGTCTTCCATCTGCTGGTTCATTCCCCAAATGACCACAATGGCATGAGATGGGCCTATCCGAAGCCAGGATCCAGGAGCTTCTTCTAGGTCTCCCACATGTGTGCGGGAGCCCAAGCACTTGGGCCATCCCCCACTGCCTCTCTAGGCCATTAACAGAGAGCTGGATCAGAAGAGGAGCAGATGGGATATGAACTGGTGTCCATATGGGATGCCAGTGCCACAGGCCATAGCACTGGGCCCAGGTATTTGTGATAACAACAACCATTCAGCCATTTGGGGAATGAGACAGCAGATAGAAGATCTCCCTCCCTTCCTCCCTCCCTCCCTCCCTCCCTCTCTCTCTCTCTCTCTCTGTCTGTGTGTGTGTGTGTCCCTCTGAATTTCAAATAAATGAGTCTTGTTTTTAAAGAAAACAACTGTGTTTGGTAGAAGAAACTGCAGAAGCAGTGGCTGAAGCACAGTGGAATGCCCTGAAGGGGTCTGGGAGAAGTAGCCCAGGGCTTTCCGGGGGCCCCACAAAGCCTTCAGGGGCCCAGTTCCTTTCGGGCCCCCAGTCTTGCCGAGCTCCCTCCAAGTGTGGCCCTGGGCCCCAGGTCTGCAAGATGGCTCTGGAGCGCCACTCCACCCCCGGGGTTCTCCAGACAGGAACATGGGAAGGGGCAAAGTGGGTGTACTCTGAGCCCACACTCCTCTACATGAACTTGCTGGAACCCCACCTGACAATTTTCTTGAGCATTGTTTGTCCAGAACGATGCCACACAAACATCCCAGCAGCCAGGAAAGCCTGAAACACGTCTCTTCCTGGCTGTGTTTCTGGCCCAGCAACATGGGGTTCCTGCTAATAAAACAGACGGGAGTGAGGGATAAAGGCAGGCAACCAACAGTTTCCATCAAGCTCCTGTGAGACAGCACTGGCCTCAACCAGTTAGTGGAAGGGTCTAGGAAATGAATTGAAGAGAGGAAATGGAACTTCTTCAAGGCAGAGAAGGCAGACAGGAGCAAGATGCCAAGGCTGGTTCAATGAATGCATGTGTGCCTGTGAGTGTCTGAGTGACCAACATTCAGAGGTTGCCCAGAGCATGGATTTTTTTTAAGATTTATTTATCACCAGCGTCGTGGTTTACTAGGCTAATCCTCCACCTGCAGCACCGGCACACCGGGTTCTAGTCCCGGTCGGGGCGCCGGATTCTGTCCTGGTTGCTCCTCTTCCAGTCCAGCTCTCTGCTGTGGCCCGGGAGTGCAGTGGAGGATGGCCCAAGTGCTTGGGCCCTGCACCCGCATGGGAGACCAGGAGAAGCACCTGGCTCCTGGCTTCGGCCGCAGCGACCATTGGAGGGTGAACCAACGGTAAAGGAAGAACTTTCTCCCTGTCTCTTTCTCACTGTCCCCTCTGCCTGTCAAAAAAAAAAAAAAAAAAAAAAGATTTATTTATTTATTTATTTGAAAGGTAGAGTTATAGACAGAGGTAGAGACAGAAATAGAGGTCTTCCATCTGTTGGTTCACTCCCCAAATGGCCACAACAACCATGGCTGGGCCAGGCCAAAGCCAGGAGCTTCTTCCAGGTCTCCCATGTGGGTGCAGGTGCCCAAGGACTAGACTAGGCTGCTTTCCCTGACGCATTAGCAGGGAGTTGGATTGGAAGTGGAGCACCCAGGACTCGAACCAGTGCTGAAAGCCGAGGCGGTGCCACAGCACCAGCCCCTAGAGCACGAGTCTTAGTATCAAAACAGGACTCAAAGGCAACCGGGATAGGCGACCTCTGCCTGTGTGTGGGAAGGAGGTCTTACTAAATTAGACGTCGCAGCCCAGCATTCCTGAGGATGTTGTCCAAGGACCCCTGAGGCCCTCAAGACCCTTTCAGGGGGTCTGTGAGGCCAGATTAATTTTCCAATCAGCTGTCATTTGCCTAGTTCTCCATCTTCCGCCTTGTGTGTTTAAGGGGTGCTGCACGCATTCTGCTTTGGGATGTTGCAACAGACTTCGTGCGAAGGCAGGTAAAGAAACCAGGTGTCTTCTCTTCGTCAGCAGAAAGAAGCAGACGCCAAGCACCAAGGAGTTCCTGGCTAAACATAGCACAATGCCTCTATTCTTACTCTTTTTTTTTCTAGAAAATAGAGCTGTTTTCACTACAAGGAGGTGAACATGCAATGATTTATGACGGTTATTTTTAAATAAGTTTTTTTAGGATTTTCTTCATTTGCATTTCTAATATAATAACCATAGTAAGCTCTTTGGCTCCCTCAATAACTGTTGAGACTTTCAAGGGGTCCCAAGCCCAAAGGACTGGGGAATCCACTGTCCTAGACTAGACTAATACGGGCCTGGGGGTGGGGAGCTAGAGGATGGGAACAGGAGAGCCTGGGCCTGGTGGAAAGCAGCGGTAGAAGGGAGCAGCTCCAGGAGCCGCTGCAGCGAGGGGTGTGGATGCCCCCTGTCCCGTGACACAGCTCAAACTGGGGCCCAGGGCCCAGGGCCCAGGGCCAGGCAGCAGAGCCTCCCCCGCCCCACCCCCGCTTGGGTGGAGACGAGCACCGGAAGAAAAGAGAAGTGCTTGGCGAACTCCAGGGCATCCTGACAGCGACCTCCGTGTCTGTTGAAGCCGCGAGCACCTCGGGCAGCTTCCTTCATACTACTTTCCAGCAGCTCGTTTTTGTTATTCCACGATGCCGCGGACATTTCAGCAGTTTATGCCTGAGACGAACTGTAAAGGAGAAATAGTAATTATCCCAGTGGAAAGTGGGACAAAGAACTGTATTATAGAGAAAAATGCGTGCTTCAAGGAGAATGATACTCCGTCTAGGGCACATCCTTTCTGATGACGTAATTCTGGCCCTTCCTTCAGCCCTTTTGCAATTTCACAAATAATTAATAGCAGTGCAGAGGAATTTCTGCCTACAGCCAGGCAAAAACCGGCTCCCCTTTCTCATCACGGAAGAAGCCACTTTCATTTATTCAATAGTTCTGCTCTCTGATGATACCCGTGTTTTGGAATCTCCTTTGCCCTAGTTGTAACATCTTGCTGGTTTCTCCATTAATGGCTTAAATAGGATCCTTAAACCACGTTCACTGAACGGTAGCAGAGATCTTCACGAGATTCCACACTCCGGGCTTTGGAAAGCTCCGATCGTGGGCTGCACCATCAGTAACTCCACATCCTTGTGGAAGCTTCTCCCCTTCTCTCCCCGACATCCGTGTTCTCCTTGCTGTACCTACTTTCTATCTCACTGCTCGCCTTTCCTTCCGGTTTTGTCTTCCTCATTATTTTGGCTAAGGGGTAGGAAAGGGGCCGCGAGCAGTCTGAAGAAGCCAAAGGGAAAGCAGACGATGGCCTGGAGAGACAGAGAATCAAGTCCAGAAGATTGATTAGACGGGGACCAAGGAGTCACTCCGTGTGCTCCTTCGTACATGAGATAGAGACAGCTGTAGTGTGTGCCCAGCCACCACTAATCTGTCGCCTCTTGTTCCTGTGAGCAAACTCAGGCACCCATGTGTTCAACGGCCCCACGCTTCTCCTTGGAAGTCATCCCCAAGGTCTCCATGCCCAAACTCAATCCCGGCCCCGAGAGCGAAGCCTGTGCAGAAGAAACCTTCTATCATTCAGGTATTAGAAGCTGGCAGAGGTGGCCACGAAGCCTGAGACCTCCATGGCAGAGGACAGCTCAGTGGCCAAGGGCCCGGCCATTGGAGGAAGCCGAAGGGGTAGTTCCAGCCACCTGGTCTCCTGGGGACGTAAGTGGGGATTTCTGAGGACCCCATCTGCCTGCATCCCTTCTTCCCACTCGTAATGGTGATGGGGCAGTGCTGCTCCACTTCCCATCCAGCTCTCGGGTGTGGCCTGGGGAAGCAGCAGAGGATGGCCCAAGTGCTCCGGCCCCTGCACTGGTGTGGGAGACCCGGAAGAAGCTCCTGGCTCCTGGCTTCTGATCAGCTCAGCTCCAGCCATTTGGGGAGTGAACCAGTGGATGAAAGACCTCTCTCCCTCTCCCTCTCCCTCTCCCTCTCCCTCTCCCTCTCCCTCTCCCTCTCCCTCTCCCTCTCTCTCTCTCTTTCTCTGCCTCTGGCTCTTTGGAACTCTGCCTTTCAAATAAATAAATAAATCTTTTTAAAAAAGCATGTTGTAGATCATAACATTCTTTAGTTTTAGCTGTGTTAGCATGTTGATCATTACTTCAATTTTTATGAAAAAATACTATTCCACTGTAAGGATGTGAAATATTTTGTTTATAAAGTCACTATTTGATGTATACTTGGATGGTTTCCACCTATGCCTCTCATAATGTGCTATAAGCCTTCTCACACAAGTGTTTATGTGGACCTGAGTTTTCATCTCTCCTGGGAAAATACATAGGAGTGAGATTTCTGGATCGCGTGATAACTTCATGTTGAACTTTTTGAGAGACTACAAATGGTCTTCCAAAGGCACCGTGCCATTTCACATTCCCACCAGCAACGTCCGCGAATGCCGGCTCCTCCGCACCCCTGCCGGCACTTGTTATTGGCTGTCCTGTTTTATCTCGGCCATCCGTGGGTTGGGAACTTGAATCTGAGCCAAGTGAGGCCAGGACAGCCTGCAGCCATGGCTGCCCCATCCTGAGGACAGTGCCGCACAGAGACAGCCCTCAGCTACCCAGACCCCGTCTGTTAGGAGGGCCAATGATTCTACTCTCATCGAGGTCCGTACGTAAACCCCACATCCCTCCAATCAAGTGCTTTCTCCACAAATCAAAGTCAGGCAGGGTGATGTTCTGCAACTTGCAACCGCATCCATTCGAACTGCACACTTCCCATTGCCGTGACCCAGCGGGTGCCGGCATGCCCTTGTCTGACCTGAGCACTGCCTGCCTATGGAGACGAGCGCAGCAGGCGCTGTGGAGGTCAGCATTTGTTCTTAACAGAGGCAAATGGAGGAAAATCCAAGCAGGACACGCATCCAGGCTGCAGCTCTCCTCTTGGGACCTGCCGATGTCTGAGTCAAGTTCAAGTTCAAGTTCAAGACCCCCCCCCTTCCAGAGGATCACTTGAATGGTGAGAGAAGATGGAGGCCTGCTTGGTGAATGTCGGGAAATGTACTTAGAGACTTCCCCATGTTGCCTTTTTCTTGGCCACCAAAGCAATACCAGGAAAGCATGGAGGGCTGTGTGACCTGGGGTGGGTGACTTGACCTCTCTGAACTGTGTCCCGTGGACCTGTTGTGGGGCTCAGAGATGAGGAGCTCCCCAGCATGGCCAGCACTTTCCTGGGTGAACCATCACCGCAGGGGCATGAGAGGAAGTGCCCCGCCCCCATTCTTCCACTTCAAGGGAGCCCCGTCAGCATCCTGATTAGAAAGATGACCTTCCGTGCCAGGAGTACTTAGCACAGTCGTGTCGTTCTTGCTGTGTGCAGACAGCTCCGCCCGTCCCTCAGCTTCAGTCCCCGCATCTTCCCACGGCATCCACAGTATGGCGGGGCTCTCTGCGGTGCTGCGATGCTCGCATGACCCTTGGCGAGAGCTCGGGAGCCCGGAGCCCCGCCCTAGCGCCTCAGAACCCCTCAGCAGCATCTGCTGGCTTTGCAGCTGCCACTGTTCACATTTTTCTGACCTTTCCCTTCCTCATGCTGGCTTAGGGGGAGGGTTTGTGTCTGGTGTGGACAGAGGGGAGCCAGGACAAACGGAGGGAAGGGAAAGGCCTGGAGTGGCTCCTGCTTGCCCACCAGGCCCCTGCAGTGGAAGCCCGGCCTCCACTCCGGCTTGAAGGTCCTAGGCTGCCAAGGAAGCGGCTGACCCCAGCCCAGGTCAGAAGTGTGCTCGGTCACCTGAGCTCCCCAGCCCCTCCCGGCCCAGGACAACAGGTGTATGTGCCCGGTAACCCGAGCCTACTTTCTCAAGGCCTGAGAAATTGAGAGAGGACAGACAACTCTTTCTTCAGGCAACCACGAGGCCAATAAACAAGTTTTCAGGGAGACCATGGCCAGCTCTGGGCAGAGCAGAGCCGGCTGTCCACTTGGGGACCATCCAGGACCTGGGCTTTTCATAACAACAGCCGCCGCCGCCGCCGCCGCCGCCACGGTTTGTTGAACACCCAGTGGGCGCTGGGCACCGTGCCAGGTTCTTTCCATGTCCCTCCTGTTTCTGCCTCTCTGCAGCCCCTGGAGAGGAGTGGTTGCTGGGGGCACCGGGTCGGACAGGGCAGCCTGCAGCAGGCTGACGGCTTGCCCTTGAGCCAGCCAGTCAACCTAGGGGTTTTGAGAAGTAGCCGGGGATACAGGGAACGTGTGCATCCCAGAGTCTGGCATGGGGACAGCCCCCAACACACGGCAGCCGTATGCTGTGCGTGTGGCCTTGGGCAGTGTCCCCACTTCACACCTGAAGACACCGATGCCCATTTATCCAGATCCCAGCTTTTGTGCTCTCCTCTGATATGTACGGAAAATCAGCTTCCCCTTGACTCCCCAGCCCTGTGGACTGGAGAGCCCAGGAAGAGGGCAACCCCAGGGGGCGGGGCTCCAGCCAGAAGGAGGCGGAAAGCCCCAGCCAGCTCAGGTGGCATCATCTACTGCCACCTGTTGCCCAAGGTCTTTGGCCCCCAAACCAGAACAAGGCTCAGAACGGGCTGAAGGTGGGCATGCACAGATGGAATTCCAAATGTTCTTCTTCCAGACCCCCAGTGATCAGTATCCACAGAGCCACAGACCACAGATCCGAGCTCACACCCTAGGACGAGGGCAGAGAGCACAGAGGAGCCCCTCGGCCTGAGTGTGTGCTCACGCAGGTGCTGCCATTCAACACCATCGGGGGCCCCGGGGATCACAGCTCCCCCAACAAGGTCTTCATAATGTTGATCATTGCCTCATCTCGACATAACTTACATTGGTATAAATGCACAAGCTGAGGACATGCATTTCCTCCATACAATCTTACCTGTGATGTCGAGGTTAGACATTTAACCCGTAAGGTCTGTTTTAAACCATAATACGGAAGTGATATTGTTCCTTAATGAAAAACACGTGTGTAGGAACACACTGGGCATATACAACCTGGTCAATCGCAGCACATGATTGGCTGCATCCAGTGCCTCGTCCCTCCTCCACTCAGGCCATGTCATCCCTAGGACCCTGGACCAGCCCTGCCCCGGTGAGGATGCCAACAAGTGGAGACGTCATGATCAGCGCATCTCTGGCCAGTGTTGGGTTCAGGGATCCAACGGCTACTGTCAGGGGGAACTCTAATGTCTCAGTCACTCCAGTCACATGGGAGGAACAATCTTTTGCCCTGTGGGTGAAAGACAATGTTCCTTGCTCTGTTGCCAAGTAGAAATGCATTGTCCCATTGCAGCTGGAGGCCGCCTTGCACGCACAGCTGAGGTCGGCCTGAGCACAAGGCCGCAATGGATAAGCACAGAGCCAGGAAGACCACAGGGCGACCAAGGCTGGCTTTCCTGTGCCATACCCTGTTGGCCAGACCTCGGGACTTCCTGTTCTGTGGGCTCAGTCCTTTGCTGAATCCAAGAGAGTTTCCCGTGATTTGCATCTGGGACCCTAACCTCAGCCCAGAACAGCACCACACCCTGTTATTCATGGAAGAGCGAGAGTAGGGCACAGCCAAGGCAGTGGGCCCACCTGGGAGGGGGCGCTGAGGGGCTCCAGGATCGACTGCCCTGAGCACCGCCAGCTTGCAAGCTCGCAGGTGTGCGTCCAGGATCTGCCGGCAGTTCTGTCCCTAAAGTTCTGGAGTCATCCACAAGGCCCTCCTGCCGGCCTCCAATACATGAAGGAGATCCTTTGTCTTTCCCTGCAGCCAGCAGCATCCTTAACCCCTCTCCACAGCCTTGGTGAGTCCCGTATCTCCTTCCGCAGTGGAAGCTCAATGAGCACGCAGAACGTCTTGCCTTCCATACACGCACTTGTCAACAGTGCCCCATTTCCCTCAAGACAATGTGGTCTGCAGTGAGCTTGATCCCACCCCAGAGCCATGGGCAACAGGTGGCTGTCCTCTCACCAAGAAGAATACAGCATCACTCCAATCATAGTGACTCACTCAAGTGCAGACAGGGGACTGTAACTGAGCCAGTAGATGGAACTACTACTGCTGGGAATAGGCCAGGGGTGGGGGCTTTCCCCTGCTAAACCCCATCTTGGAGGTGCTGGGTCCATGATGGTGATTGGTGAGAAAATTTACTTGAAAATGAGGCCAACATGGAAAGAGGAAACAGAGTGAGAGACAGACTCACTCCTGATGACCCCGTTGGATCCCCAGCTGAAGTCAGCGCCCTGGGCCTTTCGCGTCCAGGAGCGGATGCTATAGCAGCGTTAAATCTGAGCTTCACCGCTGTCAATGGTTTTCCTTCCAACAAATCTCAGCCTCAGAAAACAACGCCGTTGCTTCCGTCTTATTATTTAGTTCTTGGTCCTGTGAAAACCGGGGTTATTCCTCATGTGCATCAAATTCTGGCGGTCTGACCTCGAGAAAGTCACATCCGTGTGTCCTCAACAGTAAAGAGAGGGGGTTGGACTCCACCTCCCAGGTCCCTTCCAGTTCTGAAATTTTATACTTCTATGAATAGTCTCTTAGCAACACCCACACTCACAGAATTAGATACAAAACTATTTTCTTCAAGAGTTTAGACTCAAAACACTAAAATACCATTCGTAAAAGTTTAATCATATGTCACTGGATGAAAACCCACACAAGGCCTCTTTGCTTTGGAAAAGCAAATAGTCACATTGGTGATGCAGAGAGAGAGGTGTTACCTGCTAGTTTCCGGTGCCTGGAAACTTCTACTCCTGCTTCCAGCGAGCGGTGCCCATCTGCAGCTGCACAGCTACCCCACAGGCTCTTCCAGAGGTAGGGGAGGCATAAGATTGTGAGGACCTTCACAGAGTTCTTCTACGTATGTATAAAGATGTATTTACTTACTTGAAAGGCAGCTTTACAGAGAGAGATCTTCCATCCCCTGGTTCACCACCCGGATGACCACAACAGCCAGAGTTGGCCCAAGCCAAAGCCAGGAGCTTCATCCGGGTCTCCCACATGGGTGCAGGGGTGCAAGCACTTGGGCCATCTTCTGCTGCCCTCCCAGACACTTTGCTGGGGAGCTGGATCAGAAGCGGAGCAGATGGGACTCGAACCAGTACCCACGTGGGATGCCCACATTGCAGACGACAGCTTCACCCCGCTACGCCACAATGCCAGCACCCTTCACAAAGGTTGAAAGCAGAACTATGGTTGCTTGGTCAATTTAGTAGGATCCAGGGTCGCTACTAAATGCTCGCTAACAGCTTTGTCATCCCAGATGTCAAGTCTGATGCCTGCCCGCAAGCTCCCATCCTCCACTCCTGCCTGCCTCTGTGTTTATCCCGGGGGCATCGTTTAATCTCTCTGTGCCTCAGTCTCCTCATCTGCCAATGGGGATAATAACAGCACCTTCCTGTGAGTGCTGAATGAGTGCACTGCTCGCAAAGTGGCCAGCAGACGGTACGCATGGAACAAATACCAGATCTGGTTGAATCGTTGTTATTTCTAGTATTCTCTTCGGTGGCTGAACGGTGGCTTGGAAACAAATGGAGTAGAGTGTGAATGAAGAGCTCAAAAGCACTTCCCACACCAGAGGGTGTTATCAGGAAATAGTCATTAACCATGGCGTTCTACAGATCCCAGCGCGGCCCGCCTCTGGTTCTAATCACGCAGCCCGGCTCCCCGTCCCGCACTCCTGCAAACTCCTGCCTGCACGTCTCTCTCTGCAGCTTCCGCCGTCGGCTCACAGGGCCTGGGATGGACGGAGAACAATGCTTTGCCGCTCAGTGTAAATCTGCTGTAGCTGTACTTGGTATCTCACGTGAACACTTCTCCTACACAATCACAGACTCACTTCTTCATTATGTATGTTTTAGCTAAAAGCACCCAGAGTGACCAAATGGCCCAGAACTCAATTCTGCAGAGCACTCAGAAGCAGAAGGATTTAGGAGCCAATTCTCCTGACAGGCTCTTACATGAAACCAACTGATGAGTCAGAAAGTCCATTTATCAGGCGTCGTGCGAGACGGATTAGCCCAGAGCCCAGTTCCCGGCCTGGCTCAGATGCAGGGCTGTGAGAGCTCATCCGGGGCACTGCTGGCTGCTCTCTGCACACACACGAGAGCCAGGCGGGTCCTGGTGACCCAGGAGCACCGCGAGGGCAGCAGAGGGGCCAGCAGCCGTGTGTCTGTGAGCTGGTAACTCTGGGCCATGTCTAACTTCTCTGAGCCTCGGTTTGTGCAGACGGAAGATGGGGCCGTGTCCTCGGGGAGTAGCCACAGAAACTGAATGAGATCACACTCCTTCAGCGCGAAAGCTGTGCCACCCCCTCGGGTGAGAGCGGCGGTGCTGTTTAAAACTTGCTTCTTCCCGTGGGAAGCGTTCCTGAGCCAGGAGCCGGTCCTCGCCCCAGATCGCTTGCCCTCCCCACTGCCACTTCGGGGAGAGATGCCCCAGGCATCCATGCTAAGCCCCTTTCTCCAGACTCCACCACCTCCTGCCACAATCTCACAGCCATCCTGCCCCTGACACACAGTGGAGCAGGCTCCAGGTTAACGTTCGACATTCCAGCCCCGAGTGGGGCCTCTACATTCTTGCAGGCAGAAGTGTTTGAGCACTGAGTGAAAGCTATGTAAGAAGGACCACACACAGGCCAGCAATGTGGCGCAGTGGGTTATACTGCCACCTGCAGTGCCGGCATCCCATATGGGTGCCAGTTCCAGTCCCGGCTGCTCCACTTCCGATCCAGCTCTCTGCTATGGCCTGGGAAAGCAGCAGAAGATGGCCCAAGTCCTTGGGCCTCTGCACCTGTCTGGGACACCTGGCTTCAGATCAGCGCAGCTCCGGCCATTGTGGCCAATTGGGGAGTGAACCATTGGATGGAAGACCTCTCTCCCCCTACCTCAAACTCTGCCTTTGAAATAAAAATAAATAAATCTTTAACAAACAATGACATCATGTTTGTGATTTTAGGGGCTCACAGCCTCCATGACACCTCCCTGGGGAGCCTCATGTACCCCCACATTGAGATCTCCTGCCTTAACTGAGCCCCGGCAGCCCCTGACCTTCCCCGTGTGCTCCAATAATGCTCTTACGGGCCACGTGTTCAGGAATCATCCCCAAGGGTGCAATGAGAGAGTCCCTCACTTCACAGTTTACAAAGTGCCCCAGAGCAAAGGGACACGCACTCGCTCGCCGGAACAGCCACAGAAGGCCATGTGTCCCCTGCCCCCACCCCAGCTCCCTTCCCATGAAGTCTGCCTGGCAACACAGCCATCTCCTCAAAATCAGAGGTCCCCCTGAGAGGCCAGGGGAACCCCTGCACGGGGTCCACTTCGCCCCTCCCCCTCGGCTCGCTGCAGCCCTTGAACCTCGTCTGGCTCCAGGACCCACCCCCGCATGTTCCCGGGCTCCTGTCCCGACTGCCACCTGTCCTGTGGCTTCACTAATAACTGCCACTGCCTGCAAAGCCGCTCTGGGCTGCGCCGCCAGGGCAGGCGGGAAGAATTAAGACACCAGAGTTGAAAGATACCGGGCTTCAGAAGCGAGTTCTAAACGGACTTGAATAGCAGGAGGGCTCAAAGGCACTCGTTGAAGTCCTTGCAAAACTCCTGCCACCTACTCCATCCCTGGCAGTCCCAGGCTCTTTGAGATCTCTTTGAGCTCCCCGCGCCCAGCACTCGATCTCGGTCCTGCAAAGGAACCAAGGGCCTTTTATACTTCAGGCTTTCAATGGAAAGAGGCCGGTGGGGGCATCGGGCCTTCCTCACCTGCAGAAATTCCACCCACTCACCCACCAGGGAGCCAAGGCAGGTTTGAGCTGGAAGAGACCTTGAAGTCAGAAGCCTCCACGTGCTCTGCTTGAACCTGGGAGAGCACAGGCTCAGTAAAGTGTGCTGATCGCCCCACACCCCGCGGGCATGACTGGCCGGCTGGACAGGCACGTGGGAGCCTCACCATCGGGTCCCTCGGTGCACACCCACACCCCTTTCCCCAGCGGCCACTGTCAGGGTGAACTTAACAGTGTTGATGAGACTACTGAAAGCTGGACATAAATGCTCACAAGATTAATCCCAGGTTTCGAAACTCTGTGTGTGTTAGCTGTCTAGGGCAGCCCTAACCACGTGCACCGTGACGCATGGATGGCTTCAGTAGCACACAAACTCCTGTTCTCACTTTGCTGGAAGCTGGAAGTGCAAGACCAAGGGGTCTGTGGGAGGGAGCACCTTGTGGGGCCTCTTTCCTGGCCCTGTCGATGGCCGTCTCCTCCCCGCGTCTTCACAGCCTTCCCTCTGGCTGTGTCCAAACTCCCTCGTTCCATAAGGATTCCAGGTATATGGGATTTGGCTGCACCCTAATGGCCTCATTTTCCTGGAGCTCCGTCTCAGTCTCCCAGGTAGGCAACAGGAACCCAGGACCTTTTTTTTAAAGATTTTTTAATTTATTATTTATTTGAGAGGTAGAGTTGTAGACAGTGAGAGGGAGAGACAGAGAGAAAGGTCTTCTATCTGCTGGTTCACTCCCCAGTTGGCCGCAACGATCGAAGCTGCACCAATCCGAAGCCAGGAGCCAGGAGCTTCTTCCCAGTCTCCCATGTGAGTGCAGGGGCCCAGGGACTCAGGATATCTTCTACTGCTTTCCCAGGCCACAGCAGAGAACTGGATTGGAAGAGGAGCAGCTGGGACTTAACCGGCGCCCCATGGGATGCCGGGCTGCAGGCGGAGGAGTAACTTAACTGCACCACGGCAGCGGCCCTAACCCAGGCACTTGTGCCATCACCTGCTGCCTCCCAGGGTGGGCACTGGCAGGAAGCTGGATAGAACCCAGAGCCAGGACTAGAACCAGGCACTCAGATGGGGATGTGGGCATCCCATGTGGCATTGTAACCACTGCACCAAATGCCCACCCCATGCATGTCCTTAATAGAGAAAAACATGACTAGCATGCCAAAATAAGAGCCCAGCGGCTGGCTTCATGACGGGTCAGCAGTGCGGGGAGGGGATGGCCTGTGGGCCACTGCTGAGGCTCCCAGGTGCAGGCCTTGGCCTCGGACTGGGTTGGAGCAGGAAGCGGCAAAGGGGTGGGGGTGGGGGACCTAGGAACAAAGAGACAGGGCAAGCCACGGGGTGCTTCCAGAGGACAGCACCATCACCCTGCAGCCTGTAAGCAGCCAGTCGCGGGGAACGGAGCTGCGAGCCCTGGGCACCTAGGCAGCAGAAGGAGGAACGGGAAATAGAGGCCGGCAGCCGAGACCCAGCTCAGGAGCAGGGCGGGGCAAACCTACAGCAAGGTGCAGAGGCTGCAGAGGTCAGAGGGACAGCCAGAGGTCTCAGAGTATCCCCAGATGCATGAGGGCTGGCCTTGGTCAGACTCGGCAGGGACACCATGGAGGGAAACACCGGCCAGGAATTGCCAGCCGGGTTTGGCCACTGGAGGGCACTAGAGTGCCCGTGGAGTGTGGGCCAGGGACCCAGCGGTGAAGAGGTTGGGGATGCAGAGGCAGAGGCAGCCTGGGCCAAAAGCAGGACAAAGAAGAGGTGCAAAGTGAAGCCAAGGAAGAATCACTGTGTAAATGGGAGATGCCCAGCAGGAGAGGGTGGACAGACATGTCGCCCCCAGGAGGTCAGAGGGCAGCCGTGGGGACCAGCGACAGACAAGCTGCCTGCCCTGGCCTTTGTGGCTCCAAGCCGGTCGGCCTTCCTGGACACCGGCTGTAGGGCTCGAGCCATGTCACAGCTTCCGGGTTCTCTGTCTCTTCACCCTGGATCCGGTTCTCAGATTCACCAATCAATGCATATACCCTCTGACTTGCTTTGCTGTGTTTCTCTGACACCACTGTGGCTGTGCAGCCATCCCTGCTAATTCCGCCACATTCTCATCACTCCCCACACCTCAGTACACAGCCCCAACCCCCACCTCCTGGCTGTCTCTTGAGATTTGCCCACTCTGGACGTTGCATACGGACGGAGTCACACAGTGTTGTGGTCCTCTGTGGCTGGCATCACCATTCACCACAACGCCAACAGCGTTCCCCCAGCCTGGAGCACCTGTCAGTCCTGCATTCCTCTTTCAAGCCCCAGTAACATGCCCTCGGATAGGAGACATACATTTCGTTTACCCAGTCATGTTGATGGGCACTAGGGCTTGCTCCCCCTTTTTGGCTGTGGTGAACAATGCTGTTATTCTTGTACAAGCTTTTGTGTACGCATGTGTTTGCAATTCCCTTGGGTGCATTTCTGGGAGTGGAATCGCTGGGTCATATGGTAGCTCCATGTTTAACCATTTAAAGGACTCCAGCACTGTTTTCCAAGGTGGCTGTACCATCTGCCATTCCGACCAGCAGTGTGTGTGGGGTGCAATTTTTCCACATTTCCATCAACTCTTGTCATTGCTGTCTTTTTTTGTTATAGCTGCCCTAGTGGCTATGAGGTGGCATTCATTGTAGTCTTGAGTTACATTTCCCTAATTGCTAATGATGAACATCTTTCATGTGCTTACTGGTCACTGATCTTTCTTCTTTGGAGAAATGGGTAATCCCTTACCTGTTATTTAATTGTAGGGTTTTTTTTAATTATTATTATTGACTCATATGTGTTCTTCATATATTCTGGATAGAAGTCCTTTACGAGATACATGATTTGAAAATATTTTCTCCCATTCCATAAATTGTCTTTTCATTCCCTTGATGTTGTTTGGCTGCACAACTACATTCTTATTTTGAGGAAGACCAATGTAACTACTTTTTTTTTCAAGGTATTTGTGCTTTGTGTCATATCTAAGAAATGATGGCTTCATCTAAGCCAGGAACATTTACACATGTGTTTTCTTCTAGGAGTTTTACAGTTTGTGACTCTTACATTGAAATTTAGCATGCATCTTGATAATTTTTACAGACGTTAATATTTGTTTGTGGTATAAGGCAAGTGTTCAGAATCATTCTTTTCCTGTGGATATCCAGTTACCCCAGCACCATTTGCCTAAAAGAATGTTCTTCCCTACTTAATTGTCTTGACACCCTTGTCAAAAACCAATTTGAGCCAGTGCCACAGCTCACTAGGCTAATCCTCCGCCTTGCGGCGCCAGCACACCGGGTTCTAGTCCCGGTTGGGGCACCGGATTCCGTCCCGGTTGCCCCTCTTCCAGGCCAGCTCTCTGCTGTGGCCAGGGAGTGCAGTGGAGGATGGCCCAAGTGCTTGGGCCCTGCACCCCATGGGAGACCAGGAGAAGCACCTGGCTCCTGCCTTCGGATCAGCGCGGTGCGCCGGCCGCAGCACGCCAGCCGTGGTGGCCATTGGAGGGTGAACCAACAGCAAAAGGAAGACCTTTCTCTCTGTCTCTCTCTCTCACTATCCACTTTGCCTGTCCAAAAAAAAAAAAAAAAAAAAAAAAAAAAAACACACACACACAATTGAATGTAAATGTAGGCTTTTATTTCTGGATTCTCAGTTTTACTTCATTGATCTGTATGTCTGTCTCATCCCAGACTATACACTACTGATTACGACAACTTTATAGTGAATTCTAAAATTCGGAAGTATAAATTCTCCAACTTTGATCTTCTTCAAGATTATTTTGACTGTCTGGGTCCCTTGTATTTCCATATGAATTTTAGGCTCACCTTGTCAATTTCTGCAAAAAAATTTGACTGGTATTGTGTTGAGTCTGTAAATCAGTTTGAGAATCATAATATTAAATCTCCCAGTGCATGAATGCAGAATGCCTTTCCATTTTTTAAGTCTTTCTTTAATTTCCTTCATTGATTTTTGTAATTTTCAGTGTCAAGTTTTGAACTTGTTTTGTTAAATTTCTTTGTAAGCATTTTCTTTCTCTGGATGCTATTGTGAATGGAATTGTCTCCTTGGTTTCATTCTTGGGATGTTCATGTCTAATAGAAATATGATTGACTTTGTGTATTTATCTTGTATCCTGCTACACTGCTAACCTCATTTACTATCTCTGATAGTATTTCACAAATTCCTTGAAATTGCTCATATATAACATCATATCATCGACAAATAAATGGTTCTACATCTTCCTTTCCAATTTTGGTGCCTTTGGTTCTTTTTCATCCCCATTTCTCCCTGGACAGAACCTCTACTACAGGGTTGATAGAAGTGGCACGAGCACATGTTCCAGATCTTAGAGGGGAAAGCTGCAATCTCTTCCCATTAAGTTTGTGTCTGTTGTAGACTTTTCAGAGATGTTTTATATCCAGCTGAGAAAATTTCCTCCCATTCCCAGTTTGTTGAGTATTTTTAACATGAAAAGATACTGGATTTTATCGAATGTTTTGTTCTTTCTGTGTTAATGAGATAATAATGAGGTTTCGTCCTCCCATCTATTACTAGCATGTGTTACATTCATTGTTTTCCATATGTTTAACCAATCTTTCATTCCTAGAATAAATTCCACTTGATTGTAGTGCATGACCCTTTCTCTGTGTGGCTAGGTTGGGCTGCCTATCCTTTGTGGAAGACAGACTCTTCTCTTGATACCGCAAGATAACTGTCTTCGGCTGGAAGTTTGTGTCCGGCCAGAAAGGGAGACTGTCTCAGAAACCAAGGCCTGCCCCTCACAGGCCCAAGCTGGGTCGTGTGCTCTGCTGCTGTGGTTTGAGTAAGACTCGGCTCCCAGACACATACAGGCCTTTAATCCCCACCGGAAAGTTAACGGTGCTGAGAGTGTGGAACTGTAGTCTGGTTACGGGTGTTTAGAAGGTAGGCCTAGTGGGAGGTCCCTGGGTCACCGGGGACTTGACTTCAGAGGGCTTTCATGAGAGGATTAGTTGTACAAGCCCAAGTTGAGCCAACCTGCCCGCGCGCTCGCTCTCGCTCTCTTTCTCCTTCCTGGATCATCACGTGATAGTTCCTGCACACATACTCTGCTATTTCCTTCCCCCAGCCTCACTCAGCAGCCAAAATAATGGGGTCTCTTGAATCTTGGACTGTGAGCCTCCAAAACCATGAGCTAAATAAGCCTTTCTCTTTGTAGAGTTGGCTCCTTCCACGTTTATAGTCGCGTTAACCAAAGCTGACTAATACACCCACCATGAACCCTTCACTGGGCCCAAGGGGACAAATTTAGACCCGGACCTGAGCACAGGATCAATACAGGAAAAACTGGGGTCGGAGTGAGGGACAGTGGGCCCCCAAAGAAATTGCGGGGCTCCGGTTTATCCTAATAATGGCTGAAAATGATGGACAGCGAAAAATAATGGAAGCCCACCACAGAAGGATATCAAGATCCCTGAGTAGAGGAGTTGCCCCCTGAGGGAGAGAATGGTGTACCTGGGATGCTTCTGCAGGGGCCGGGCAGGGCAAGTCGGAGATGAGGAGCTCTTCTGCTGGAAGGAGCGGAGGTTGAGTGGAGGGCTCAGAGGAAAGGAGTGAAGGTTTGAAGATGAGCACGGAGGTGATCAAGCAGACACAAAATGATAGGAGGACTCAGCTGTCCCCAGGGGGCCTGGCTTTCAGAGCTGGGCTGCTGGGCCAAGGCTGAGGTGTCCACTGCAGGAATGGGAATGCAAGGGAGCCCTGGGAGCCAATCTAGGGAGGGGTGAATGGAAACCACTGGAGTTCACACAGCCCAGGGTGCTGAGACTAAGTCGTTGGTGGGTGGCGGCATCTTCCCTGGGTGATCCTAGGCTTCAGGTATGGACAAAGGCAGTGGCTTCAATCCTAAAGATCTGTCGCTGAGTGAGGGGGATGTGATTGGCCTCGGTGGGTGGAATCTAATCCCAGAAGTTTGCACAGGAGAGTCAGAAGAACCACAAAGGATTTTCAGAAGGTTCTTACGGGTTTTCAGCTCATTGCTGAGGCCACCGTGAGAACCCTGGTAGCTAATCTTCGAGCCTGTAGCTTCACCCTAAAGGGAAAGAGAAACTTTTGAAATTAGGTGAAGCCAGACACGGTGTGAAGGGAGCTGCGTTACTATACACTCTTTCTGTTGAGCTGTGGAGAAATGGACAGAGGAAAGCAGCTCCCTTGTCCAGGCAATGGTTGATAGAAGCTTGGAGCAGGGCATGGCCATGTGTCCAGACAGTGTCCAGCGCCGAGCTGGAGAGCTCGGGTTTGGGTCAAGAGAGAAGGGCCCATCAACAAAGCCCCAAATTTCTGTTTCTCTGCCTTCTTTCCTCCTTCAGAGGTGCAATTATAAACACTGCGGCACGTCCAGTCAGGAAAAACATCAACCAGAATCCCGACAATTTGGAAGTCAGCAACCAAATACCCCTTGGCCTTACTTTCAAGTTATAAATATCCCTGGATCTAAGTGAGCCGAGGTTTCTTGGTAGCTGTCTTGGGCTTGAACCCAGAAGTAACAATGGCCACAGTGACAACATTTGCTGACTGCTTGCTAAGAGCCACTCATATATGTGAAATCTCAGCTAATCCTCAGAATAACCCACCAAGGCTGACGCACTGCGGCCGCTAGTTTTTAGCAGCTAGAGAAAATCCAGAGGGGGGATGGAGTGAGTGAATGGCACAGACTGGGTGAGGGTCCGCACTCCGGCCCCAGGGCCCAGGGATGGAATTAGTGCACCCCCTTTTTTATGCAGAGGGGATTTTGTGTCCCTTAAAGAAGTGTCATTTTCAGGAGTTCTTTCAACAATCCACCCTACCCACTTCAGCATCACCCATTTGAAGACCTGTGTAACTGGGATCTTTCCAGAAGCTACCTCTGGCCAGCCTGGGGCATTGTTCAGCCCAAGTCACACACAGGAAACTCCGAACGATGGGGATGTGGCAGCCAACAGAGAGAGTCCACGAGCCGTGAGAGCCAGGCCCGGAGCTCAAGCCCTTTCTGCTGATTTCTGGGTGAACCAGGGCGGCCCCTGCCCTCTGTACCGGCAGCATTTTATCACTGCACCCTGCAGACACTGTTTAAATACTTCTACAGCGGCAAGGCTTGGGGTGATCCTTTTCCTGTGCACCTGTATTATTGTCATTAGGAAAGACTTGAAGCACACAGAAAAGAGCAGTTGATAATATAACAAATACCCAGCTGCCCACCGCTGCAAGTGAGCAAAGGTTAAGATGTGTTTTTATTGCTGGCTTCAGATCTTTTTTGAACAGGAAGTAAAATATTGCAGGCCTGTTTATGATCTGTGTTTGCTCCCTGTTCTCAGAGGAATCGCCATCCTACCAGCTTCCCCCACACGTACGTATCTGTGGGCCGTCTCTGGTACTGCCTACACAAGGCCACTTTTGGGACGTGGACGCTCACGTTCCCGGCTCCCTGGAGACCAGATCCCTCTGGGATAACTGCCGCTCAGACTCCAGTACCATGACTTACAAACCAGCCCCCTATCAGGAACATGTCCCAGTTTTTAACTTTTACAACCTCCGCTGTAAGAAAGAGCCTTGTCCCCGACCTGAGCTGGGTCGTGTTGCCAAATTTCTCCCTCAGTTCGTGACTTGAGCTCATCTCCCCACCAGTCAGGTATGAGCAGTGCCGTGGCCCCCAGCTAAGCTCGGTGCTACCCACTAGCCAGCTCGTGTGAGCACGGGGGAGCCCACGGCTGCTCTCCACGGCACCACGCACGTCTGACCCTAGAACCAAGGCTTGTTGATGGGGGAAGCCCCGCCCCTCTTGTCCCCAGCCCGCCTCACCATGTTCTCATCCACTGTGGGCTCAGCCTGCGGCCGGCTAAGTTGCCTGACGTGCCTTTCCTCAAGCACCCAATAGGATGCTGTGTAGTTAGCAACTAGTGTCCAGCCCAGGCTGGGATTCTGTGTGCACACAGGCTGTGTGTGGTTCAGGGAAGAGTGTGCTCATCTTGGAGGCAATCGATTTGTAACACTGTCTTTGGAAATAGCCTGGCCTCAAATATCATACCTGATTTGGATTACAGCCTTAGTTTAGGTCGCTGTAAAAATTCTCATGGAAACTTATAAACCCCCAAGATCTCTGTCTCACAGTTTGGAGGGCTGGAAGGCCCAGACCAGGTGCCGGCACAGCCCGGTTCTGATGAGGGACCCCTTCCAGGTTGTTGACTGCTGACTTCTCCCTCGGTCCTCACATCGTGGGAGGAGCAAGAGAGCTCCCTGGGGTCTCTTACAAGGGCACTAACCCTGTTCAGGAGGCCCGACCCTCAGATCCTCCTGACCTGATCAGTTCCCGGTGGCCATGTCTCTAAATGCCGTCGCTCCAGAGACTACTCTCCACCTGTGAACGCTGAGGGGACACAGTCAGTGTGGAACCCGTATCCAGGGCGTCATAGTTGAAACCCTTTTCGTGTGCTCAGAGATTATTTGCCAGCCCTCCAATTCCAGCTTCTTCAGGTGCACTGCCTCCGTGTCTGCAGCAGATCTTTGAGCCAACAATCCAGGCACCTAGTTCTGCGGAAGTGGCTAAGGAGCTTCATCGTCGCTGAAATTGCCACCAGCGTCATCAGTGACAGGAAGTGAGTAGCCCTGGAATCATGTAAGATCTTGAACAGTCCATACTGCACAGGAGCTGGTCAATCAGGACACCAGCTCTCACTCTCCTGGAGCGGCCCTACTGATGTGGGCAGGCAGGTAGGATAAAATCAATGAGATTTGTGAGCTGGAAGACCATGCCTTCACCACGCCCCCTGTGTGATCTCATGCCCCCACCTGACCCCACCTGTACACCCACCTGCCCATCAGGCTACGTAAACACGCCCCTTCATGACCCAAGTACTTGGGAGTTTCTGGCTCCTGGCTTCAGCCTGGCCCAGACCTGGCTGTTATAGGCATTTAGGGAAGGAAGCAGCAGATGAGAGCTGGGACTCTGACTCTGTCTCTCTCCCTCCTTCTCTCTCCTCCCTCCCTCTGTCACTCTACCAAAGAAATAAATAGATGTTAATTAAAAAAAAAAAAGGAAAGAACTAATCCCGGGGAGAAGTGGAGAATGCATTCACCTGTGTGGAAATCTAGCAGGTGTGTCAGTCCACCTGCGGAGCCACTGAGCTCAGTTAAAAGAAGGAACAGCAGTGATTTTGTCACAAGAGGGAGTGACCAGCACTCAGAAAGTGAGGGGCGAGAGGTTGACAGTCTACTTTGCCATCGGCAGCTCCTTGGTGTGTTCTTGCCTTGTCTCGTCGGTCCAGGGAGCATTGAACTTACAATGTCACCTCCTGGTTCTGCTCCCTGCTCAGTTCCTAGGGATGGATGTTAGATTTGGAATAGCTCAGGGTTCTGGTCTTTTGTACCCCCAGAGAGGAGAGATGGAAAAAGGAGACAGAGACCGACCTCAACAGAGACAGGTTGCTTTATTGGAAGCAAAGAGGTTGGCGACAGTCAAGGAGGGGATTTGCCACTATGGGGCTGGGGGGCAGGGGTAGAAGGCAGCTGGCAGATGAGTAGGGAGCAGGCTCTTTGAGGCCTCAGGGAACATTCCTCTTACCTGTTTCACAAGATGCCCTGAGCAGCTTATCTGCTTTGCCATTGGCACTACAAGGAGTCAGTCGGGAAGGGTCTGCTTGGCACCAACAAGGGAGGAAGTGGGTAGGTAGAGGGGGAAAGTTCCTAGGAGTGGAGGTCCTCCAGGAAGCTCCCTCTCCCGGCCAGCTCACACCTGGACAGCCAGTCCTCCACTGGCCCGCCCTCGGACATGGTGGGTTCTCCCCTGGAGCTCCCCTGGCCATGGGCTTCATGGCTTCCTGCCATCCCTAAGCCAGCAGAGGCTGCACGAAAGCAACAGGTCTCCCAGTGCAGGCCCCCACCCCCTCCTTCCTAGGCAACCTCGCAGTGTGGCCTTGGAGCCCCCACTAGCCCACACTTGCAGTTCCAGATGCTCCCATCAGCAGGATCGGGGCTGCAATCTGTGGTCTGACATCAGCAGCTCCTGCAGGTCCTTTCTTGGTGAGAACTCTGATGCTGGCTAGAGCGTGAATCACACCAGCCACCGCGTGTGGAGCCAAGAAGTGGCCACCCGCCGCCGCCTCCAGGAGGTGCCTCCAGGGCACACAAGTCGGGGGCAGACCCACGGGCCTTCCTGACCCTCTTGCTTTCCTATTGCCAAGTCTACGTATCTCTTAATACAACTTGAACTTGATCATCCTGATTAATATTTTATTGCCTAATTTGCTCTGTATCATCTTACTCACCAATAAAAAAACATGCCCTCCTGTCCCAGATCCAGTTTACGAGGCTCAGCAGAGCTGCTTGGCGCTCTCTGCCCCGTGGGCCTGGGTTCCCTGCCCAGAGGGGAACTCAGCCACCAGCAGCTTCACTGCCTCTCCTCGTGCCCCAGCCGCTGCTGCCTCCCCTGGGCGCAGCTTCCGTCGTGCAAGGTGCATCAGCCCCAGAAAGCAGTCAGTTGCGCCCAGGAGGGGCCAGGTAACTACCTGAACATGCAGGCTGGTTAATGCCCCAGGGGTGAACCTTACCAATAAGGGAGAAGAGACAGGAGGGCAGAGAGAGCTCAATCCCTTGTCCTTTCCACCACACACACACACACACACACACACTCACAGTCTGCTTCAAGGACGCTGCTCCATGAACCTTGTCTGGAAACAACCCACACACCTAAAGAGAAAGGCTCTGTTCCCGAGACTGTGGCCAGCGTAGAAACGCAGCCCTGAATTTGCTCCCAGCCCTCTCATGGCCTCACGCCTTCCCCCACCCTGGCCCCAGACTCTCTAAACTGTGAGCAGGTGCGTTTGCATCCAGCTCTGAATTCTACAGCCCCGAAAGGCAGCGGCCTCCATATTGAACTTCGGGTTGGAAACCACAAGCTGGAAGATGACCTCTTAGGTCTGCACAAGAAGGGCGAGGGCTGGATTGGGAGGCCGAGGCATCGCAGTGGGGAAAGGCAAGCTGTACTGGGAGGCGTCTTTGACAGGCTGGGACGCCAGGTGCAGGGGGCAGAAGGAGGAGGAGCCAACGTAGCTGAGCCTCGGCTCCTATCCTGAGAGACGATGGAGCCCGTGGTGGACAGGGGGAAGCTGGCAGTAAGCATGGGCTTTTGGGTAACTGACCTAGATTCCCATCCAGACCCTGCCATTTAGTAGCTGTGCAACCTTGGACATGCCATTTGCTCTCTCTGGCCCTCATTTCTTTACCTCCTAAGGCTGGTCAACAGTGGCCCCCTATTTCAGGGCCTGGTGTGGAGGAGGAGCTGGGATGAAGGATTGGTCTCATCCTCTGCGTGGCCTTGGCCCCCAGCCCAGCCTGCTCAACTGCACTGATAGGAGGCCTGGCTCATGGCCTCTAGGGTACCTCCCAGTGTGCCCCCCATGCTTGCCCGGCTGATGGAACAAAGACGGAAGAAGCTCCCCGGGGCTTGTAGAGGAGGTGCCCTCAGAATCCTCCCTGCCCGGCCCCAGCCTGGCCCCAGCCCACTAGGGACCCCACAGTGTGTGGCAAGGAAGAGTCAGGGGGAGGAGGCGCCAACTCCTGGCTTGTCCTGGTGCAGCCTTGCTGGTCCACTGGGCCCAGTCCTACAACAGAAGCTCTTGAGAGCACGTTAGAAATGCAGATTCCTGGCCTCCCGCTGACCAGGACGGGCGCAGGCACCTGAACCAGCTGATTCTGCTGCCTGCCAACCCCTGAGAGCCCCATCAGGACCCCAGACCCAGAGAGAGGCTCAACCAGGTGGGCCTCCTCCCTCGGGGTGTGCAAGGCCCAAGGCAACGAGGCCCGGCCCATGAGGTGGTCTTTCCCGGGCCACAAGGTGGTCTTTCCTCTCCAATGCCTGTATCTTTCTGTCCCTAGGTCTCTGCCTCTGTCTCTCTCTGCCACTTTCCTCCCTCTCCCTCTCTCTCTCTCCCACTGTCTTCTGTCTCCCTGGCAGCCTTCCGGCTGGTGGCTGACAGCAGATGGCTGTCAGGCCTTGGCCAGAGGCCCTGTTGTCCCAGAGGCCCCTCCCTTGGGGACGGCTTATCAGTGACCACCTGCAGAGTGCAAACTGTCCTGCCACAAACAGGTCTCTGTCACTGGTGTGATTCAGGGCCTGGCCCAGCCCTGGGCCCTGCCTCCCGTAACCCCAACCCCAACCCCCACAGAGGCCAAGCTCCCAGCCTGGCTTGCGCAAGAGCTGCTGCAGGGGCCAGGGCCCAGCCTCAGTGGAACTGGGGTGGGGAAAGGAGCCATCATTCAGCAGGCCTTGCCAGGCCCGGGGATGGCACGCGGGACAGGGGTCGTCTGTGGACACCTGGCTACTGCAGCTTCTCTCACTGAGAGGATGTGGTCAGGGCGGTTGAGATGGCCTGGACCATGTGCCCATCCCCACTCCCTTCTGCACCAGCGGGGACCGAGAGAAGAATCCAGACTGGTGGGATGCCCTAAAGGGCTGCCTGGTTTCCGGTGGGGTTTGAGTGGCCTGGTGCTACTGACCCCAGGGCCAGCCTGTCCACCCTGGTCTGCAGAGACCAGCAGCATCTGGCAAGAATCCGGGGCTACCCCCCTGCCCAGACTGTGCCCCAAGCATTCCCCTCCCTTCTCTGCAGCGCACCAGGGTGGGATGTCAGGGGACCCCCGAGGGCACTGTCCTATGCAGTAGGCCGGGTGCTGGCTTCAGAATGGCTGTGTTCAGCAAGAACCAATATACCCATTTCCCAGACGAGGAAAGCAGAGGGCCCAGAGAAGAGCAAGGACTCCTCCAACTTCCCACAGCACCAGGGAGGGACCTAAAGGTCAAATGGCCTAATCACAGGTATGAGTATGCACGTACACACTTACACACACATATACACACACATGTGCACACACACATACAGAACCCCAATTGCCCTGAACGAACCCTGGGGATGTGCCAGCAAGTAAATTGTTCCAGGGAAACAAGAGGAATGGCGCAGCCCCTGCCACCATGTCTGATGCCCAGGGTGGGTGCACATGCAAGGGGCCCTTTCTGTCCCTGCTCCCCGTGTCCAGCATAGCAGAAAGAGGCGGCAGCTGTAACTGCGTATGTGTGCTGGGCCCTGGCTTCAGACAGGGGCCTGGTGCTGCTTGTGCAGCGTCACCACCACGTGCCTTGCGTGCACAGGGCACCCTGCGCTCCCTCATTCTGGCACTGGCGTGATTGCTCTCCGATTACAGGTGAGACGGAGGCTCTGACTCGCCTGGGGACACTGCGACTTCAACCCTTTGGTTTCTGGATGGTCTCTGCCGGATAAAAAAAAAACTGAAATATCCAGCAGGGGCCCTCCCAGCACAGGGAAGCCAAGTAAGGCAAAGCTTCATGGGAGGCAGGGAGACTCTGCTGGGTGGCAACAGCCCAGCAGGTGCGAGGATGCCAGTGACATCAGAGCAGCCCCTACGTGCAGGCTCCAGAGGGCAGGCTGCCCGGGTCTTGTGGTTTGCACGCGCCCTGCAGGCTGCCCATGGCTGCAGCAGCCCAGAGGCAGCTGGACCTGAGAGCTCTCCCCCGGCTCTGCCCTTCCCTGTCCCCACCCCTGCCCTCCCCTTCCTGGCTGGCTGGAGGGTGGACAGGACGGCAGGCTGCGGAGGAGCAGAGCCGCCGGCTCAGGTTTCTCTCCGCTCATCCTGGCAGGGATTACTCGGGGAGCAAGGAGGACAGCTGAGCTGGCAGGTGGGCGGCCGGCTGTGCCTGCCCAGGGCAAAGCTGGGGGAGGAGGGATGGCCAAGGTAACTCAGCCCTGAGCCGCCTCTCTCCCCATTCCCCCGAGCTGTGCGTTCGGGGGATGATCCACTGCAGCCGGCACCAGCGCACAGGCGTCGGCACCCCCTTGGCCCCGAACTCTGCAGCTCCACAGACAGACAAACTGGCTTCAAAAAAGAGGAGACGTGCAAGTGTGTGGGGAGCAACAGGGCTCTAGGGAACAAAAGCCAAGCCCTCCTGGAATCCCCAGTGAGCGCCAACCCCTCCCCCAGCCCCCACCTCATCCCTGCTGCACAGTCTCTGCAGCTGTTGGAAAGCTTCTGTCTGGAAAACTACAGGTCTGCCTCCCCCTCCCCCGACTCCTGCCAAGCCCTCGTCCCTGAGATACCACTGGAGCTCTTGCTGGGTTGGGCCACCTATTTAACCATCTGGGACTGTCCCCGCCTTGGGACAGAGATTGTTGGCTAGTGGGCCCCAGAGCCTCATCGGAATTGGGAACAGTTCGGTGCTATTGACCCAGGCAGAACTGGATGTGGATCCAGAAAGTGCCAGGAATGATGTGTCAGCAGAAAACTGGTGCCAGAGGAGCCCAGGGCTGGGGATCCTGGGGCCCTGGCTAGAGCCTTGGTGGGCGGAGCCCATCCCTGCTGGGGGTTCTGCCTCCCACATCCCCAGAAGGAGGCCCTAGATCACAAAAGCAAAGCTGAGCATTGAACTGGCTGTGTTCACTGCCTACAGGTCTGGTCTAAGGGTACTTGCTAAAGCCTGGCCTGGACCCTGGCCAGCAGGACCCTGGATCTGGTGCAGGCGCCAAGGGATGCACCAGTTCCACATCAGACAGGTGCACCTGGCATCAGACTCCAAGAGCTGTGCCTGCCCCACAACCTCCATCCCCTGGGTACCACATGAGCCAACAGTCTTCGTGGTTTCTATCCATATCCAGTTCTGGGCAGTGCAAGCCTGAAGTTAATGGTCAAGTGCATGCTTTTCGATTGTCCTGGGTCTGTTTACTTCAAATACATCCTGATGCTATATAATGGCCCTGATCTTTGGTTTTTAGTCATGCTGAACAGGTGTCCCTCTGGGTCCCGGTTCTCCATCTCTCTAAGGTGGGTACCAACCACAAAGGTTTGGAATAGCTGAATAAGACTTGTGAGATCCCCCAACATAGGGCCCAGCCTGGAGTGGGTACCCATACATATTTTCACTTTCCTGCTTTCCCTCAGTCTCAGTCTATTCAAGCTGCTATAGCAAAACCCCTTCAACTGGCCAGCTTAGAGACAACAGCAATTCCTGTCTCACAGTCTGGGGACTTAGGTCCAGGTGCACGGCCCCCGCGTATGCGACAAGGACCCACCTTCTGGTCCCCAGATGGCACCAGCTCACCAAGTCCTTCTGTGGTGCGAGGGGAGGGGAGGGTTTGGGGGCTGCCTTTGCGAGGGCTGAACTCATGACCTGATCACTCCCGCAGGCTGGCCTCTGAGTGCCATCACCATGCGAGTTGAGTATTTCAGCACACGGATTCTGGGGGAGCATTCAGGCCATAGCACTCTCCTTCCCGACTTCTTCCTCTGGCGCTCTCGCTCTCGCTCTTTCTCTTTCTCCCTCTCATTCTTCCTATTGTATCTTCCCAGAAAGGAGAGTCCCTTGCCATCCTCATCAACTCTCCTGCAGGTCCCTCTCTTTTCCTTCAGATTCTTGGCATTGTCCCTCCCCGGAACTCTCTTCGATTCTGTCACTTTCATAAATGCACTTGCCCTCTGTTTTCTCTGTCAACCCCAAGAGAGAGCCTCCCTCATCTCCATGTGCCCACTACCACAGACACAAGGCCTAGACATGCTTGTGGTTCCTGGTGGAACGCAGGCATTGTGCTTGGATGGGGAAGGCAACACATGGATGAATACTGGATGGGCGGCTGATGTGTGGGGCAGGTGAGATGCCAGGGCTGGAAGGGTGGGGTCGGCAGAGGGGTTGAGGATGAGGGGACTGGGTGTGAAGGGGTGAGGGTGTGCGTGAGTGGATGAGGAGCAGACAGATGGGGCAGGCAGGCAGAGATGGATGGGGAAGAGGGCCGGCAGACCCCACGGTGGAGGAGTAGGTGGATTAACAGAGGACCATGCCACTTGCTACAGGCTCCAAGCATCGCCGAGACAGGGCTCAGAGCACACCCGCCCCACGTCATCCTTGGAAGACCCTTACCGTCAGCTCTGCCTGTGCCAGCAGAGCTCTGACCAGTGCCGAGGGCTGGAAACCTGCCAAGCCCCTTCCCAGCCTGTCTCCCCACCCTGAGAGCCTGCACATTTGCCACACTGCCCAGCCAGTGACAGCGTTCCCCAACTGGCACAGGAAACACGTTATGTGTTAAATAAATGGACAGGCTGTCTTAGACACAAGTGACCCTGAGGGAAAATGATGACAGACCTGGCCACCCCCCAGCTGTGTGACCTGACCAAGCCCCTATGCCTCTTGGAGCCTGTGTCTTGACTTTGAGCTCAGGATCAGAGTAGATACTGCTCAGTTCTTTCTTTGCTCCTCTCTCTCTCTCTCTCTCTCTCTCTCTCTCTCTCTCTCTCGGTTGCAAGGATTACATTGGGAAGTAGATTCTAATCTGGTCCTTTTAAGGGTTCCCACCCACCCAGTCCCAAAGCTGCACACGCCTCCTGCCCCCACTCACCACCCCCCCAAGGGCAGAGCTGGCCTACAGGAAGGGGTCCGGAGACTGTGGGCCCTGAGCATGCCCACTTGCAGCCCTCGGCCCTCTGGTCGGTGCATAACCAGCCTGACCTCAATCCTTCTCTGTGAATTATGGAAAGCGAGTTCTCGGAAAACAAGGCAGGTGGAAACTCTAGCGGGCTCCCTCCTCTCATCCTCCCCAACTTAATAAGGACCAGGGCTTATTAGCTGTTCCCATCCAGCTGGCCGTGTCCTGTGCCTGCACACGTGAGACTAAAAATACCCGCGGCTCCTATTAGAAGCTCTGCCCAAGGGGCGGGCGAGGCTGCAGTCCACACAGACACCAAATCCCGGCTCCCTCGCGCCCCCTGGGACCCAGGCCACTAAGCTGGTCCTGCTGGGGGTAGACAGGCACCAACAGCCTCCCCACAGAGCCAGGTGCACTTCATATCAAAGGGCTGCCCTGAGTTAGCTCATCTGGGACTTGGGTCAGACACTCTGAAGCCCCTTTCCCTGTCCCTCCTTGGTACCTCATTAAAAAGCCACCCCAAACCCAGGAGAGGGGCAACACGTGCCTCTACAGAGAAGCAGTGCCCCAGCCCTGCACACCCCAGCCCTGCTCACCCCAGCCCAATCCTCACCCTCCTCCCAGGAAAGACATTTGTGTTCCCTATTCACACAAGCTTGCAGAATGGCAGGTGTGTTAGGCTCAGTGGGAGGCCTGGGCCCATCCACTAGGGGAACCACGTACCCTGAGGTCTTGATCCTCTGTTTCTCTGTCAATAAAATGGGTGCAAGCCCTCCACCCAGCCAGGCTATTGTGAGTCCTTGAAAGTTGGACAGAAGCAGGTGATTGAGATGCAGTGGGACCGGAAGCATGAGCCAGGTGTGGGACTCCTGGTTTATGTCTCGCGGTGAGCAGATGGGGGGCGTTTCGGTGGCTCGCGGATACATGCTTGGGAAAGGTGAAGTCATCTTGCCATGGGGCCTTCCCGTGCCACTGGATACCTCTCTTGGCATTGCCCGAGGCATTTAGGAAATGGTGATGAGAGACAAATTGATTTGCATTAAATCCATCCCCGGAAGAAGGCCAAGAGTGCCACCGGGTATAAAGACTCTGAACTTTAAGGTCCCTGTCGTTGGGAGTGGCCTGCTTCCCGCATTTGCACATGACTGCAAGTAGGGGGTGGGATTTTAATGGGCTACAGACAGAGCAATATGGAAAATCACTTAAGGCATCCTGAACAGGAATCCTGAGCCAGCCATGTAAGTGTTTGTGGCACTGCAGTAGGAAAAAGGAACTAAGTATAAGAATTTAAAAATTCTCTCTCACACACACACTTATGTAAATTTGTGTTTTAGAAAGCGTTCAATCTTGCCGGCGCCGTGGCTTAATAGGCTAATCCTCCACCTTGCGGCGCCGGCACACCGGGTTCTAGTCCCGGTTGGGGCGCCGGATTCTGTCCCGGTTGCCCCTCTTCCAGGCCAGCTCTCTGCTATGGCCAGGGAGTGCAGTGGAGGATGGCCCAGGTGCTTGGGCCCTGCACCCCATGGGAGACCAGGAAAAGCACCTGGATCCTGGCTCCTGCCATCGGATCAGCGCGGTGCGCCGGCTGCAGCGGCGGCCATTGGAGGGTGAACCAACGGCAAAGGAAGACCTTTCTCTCTGTCTCTCTCTCTCACTGTCCACTCTGCCTGTCAAAAATAAAAAAAAAAAAAAAAAAAGAAAGAAAGCGTTCAATCTCTGTGGTAGCAAAACGTGGAAACTAGAAAGTGTTTGCTCGTGTGCACAATGGCCGCGGCAGTGATGTGTGGAAGGCTGGTTGGACACCTGTGACGATGCACGAGTAGGCTGACGCACACCGCGGGTGGGACGGCAGCGGCACCGGCTCTCTGAAAGGTAAATTGACTCCACAGTATCGCAGTCTTCAAAGAGCCACAAGCTTTGACTTAGTACCTCCACTCCCAGGAATGGATTCTAAGGAAATAGCCAGATCTGTGGTCAGGGGTCGGAGCACACAGGTACTTATCATCACGTAACTTATAGAAGTGGGCCCCACAACACAACAACAGAAAAACAAATTGTGGCACGTCACTAGAAGGAGGGAGTAAGCCGCACGGGACACTCTGGGGTAGTGTACTATCGTCCACTTGACAACGCATCGCCACCAATGAGCATTTTGCTGGTGGGTGTGTACCATACCCGTGGTCCTTACAGCTGTCAATCTTTTGGTTATTCATAAGTTGAGTGCCTCTTTACCAGTTCAAATAAATGAGATGTTGAGGAGTTTTCAGTGAATTGTTCATTACACGTTCTGAGTGGAAAAAAAAAAAAACATGAACCAAACTGTATATGGTACAATTTCAATTTTGATATATATATATATGTTAATCTACTATATACGTGTGTGTGTGTGTGTGTGTGTGTGCTCACCGTACATGCTGCAGTAACGTAGTCAGGAATGACTAAGCAGAACGTCTAAAAGCGACCACTTCTGGATGACAGGGTGGTGGGGTCTAGGTGGCTCTGTGTTCTCCTTTATATGCTCTTTGCACCGCATCTGAATTCTCAACAATGAGCAGGAAGTCAGCAAAGCAGCTTCCCTCACTGAGACCCCCGTGGGACTGCGAGGCCCAGGATCCCTGAGCTGAGGCTGGAGCCGGAGCGAGGCTCTGTCTCACCTGCCTGCTCCGGCCAGCACCTGAGGCAGCACCTCAGCACCTCAGCACCTGAGGCCTCTGCCCCAGAGCCTGGCTCCCCAGCCTCCCCCGGCAGCCCGCGCTCTCAGATTCCCCATTTCTTACATGCGATGCTTGGCTGTCTTCTCCTCCTGCGCTGTCTGGGGACAGTGGCATGGATCGTACCCACCAGAACCGCCACACCCATGCCCTCACCCTGCTGCCCGCCACCTGCTGGCCAGCAGAAGCCGCGCCCACAGCAGACGGGTCCTGGCTGCTCCGCAGCTCCCCCCGGCCCCTTCTCCCTGCTTTTCCCTCCTGCATCACTTTCCCACCTCCACCTCTGCCTGGAAAACCCTTGTCTTCCTCTTCCTCGGTGCCTCCTCTACCACCTCCACCTAGCAGCCCCCCGGGTCCTCCCCGCTTTCACTTCACCCCATGGCGTTGCACATATGGAATCTCAAGAACCAGCCTCCGCCTGGGAAGCTCGCTCATGGCAGACCAAAGAGAAGCAGAAAGCCCTCTTCACAGCTTGCTGCCCTCCTCTCAGAACAGGGTGGAGCTGTTGCTATACAACACCTGCCAAAGTGACAGGCCCCTCCCTTTCACTCCCTCCCCTGCAGGGCCACCTCACTGCTCCCGAAAACTCCTGAATGCTCGCAACTACCAACATGAGACTGTTGCAACTGCCCCAGTCCCCCCAACAGAGGCCACAGAGGCTGGGAAATCCAGCCCCCAAGGCCCAAGTCAGGGCTTGAGTGCAAAGACTTTTTCCAAGAACCTCAGCAAAAGTCCCAGCCCCCTGGGTCAAGATGTGTCTGTCATGAGTGTGGAAAGCACCACCCTATTGGTTGACAGATGCTCTTCCCTTGGCCTGGTCACTAAGCAGTCCCTGTGGGAGCCCTACAGGGTGGGGGTGGGAATGAGGGGGGTCGATAAATACACCAGCTTTAGAGTATTCAGAGTGGGATGCGGTATCAAGGGTGGAGGTCTTACCTGGCACCTACAGGTAAGATACCTAAGTGGGGAGGACACTGGCACATCACTTAAGACTACCAGACCCATTCTCCATTAAGAAAAAAATCTGTTCCTTGTCAGTCAAAAAAAGGGCTGTTCAAGTCATTGCTTCTCAACGTGTCAATTTCACTTCTACAGGTTTCCCTTTAGGTGCTCTATTAGTTATCACAGATCAGGGGAAAACATATGGTATTTGTCTCTTTGGGATTGGCTTGTTTCATTAAGTATGATGTTTTCCAGATTCATCTACTTTGTTGCAAATGACTGGATTCCATTTTTGTACCATAGTATTCCACAGAGTACATATCCCATAATTACTTTTTCCAGTCTTCAATTGACAGGCATTTAGGTTGATTCCATATCTTAGCTATTGGGAATTGAGCTGCAATAAACACAGGTGTGCAGATAGCTCTTTTATTTGCTAATTTCAATGCCCTTGGGTAAATTCCCAGGAGTGGGATGGATGGGTTATATGGTAGGTCTGTATTCAGATTTCTGAGGTCTCTCCAAACATTTCCACAGTGTTTTTACCAGTTTACATTCCTACTAACAGTGGATTAGGGTACCTTTATCCTCACATCCTCTCCAGATTTTGTTTTCTGCTGATTTCTGTATGAAAGCCATTCTAACGGGGTGAGGTGAAACCTCATTATGGTTTTGATTTGCATTTCCCTGATGGCTAGTGATCCTGAGCATTTTTTCATATGTCTATTGACCATTTCAATTTCCTGTTTTGAAAAATGTGTGCTTAAGTCCTTGGCACTTTCTTAATTGGGTTGTTTCTTTTGTTGTTGTGGAGTTTCTTGATCTTTTTATATATTCTGGGTATTAATCCTTTATCCATTGCATGGTTTGCAAATAACTTCTCCCATTCTGTCACTTGCCTCTTCACTTTGCTGAGTGTTTCTTTTGCAGTACAGAAGCTTCTCAATTTGATGTAATCCCATTTGTCGATTTTGGCTTTGATTGCCCGTGCTGCTGGGGTCTTTTCCAAGAACTCTTTGCCTGTGCCAATGTCTTGCAGGGTTTCCCCAATGTTCTCTAGTAATTTGATGGTATCAGGTCATAGATTTAGGTCTTTAATCCATTTTGAATGGATTTTCCTGTAAGGTATAAGGTAGGGATCCTGCTTCATATTCCTGCATGTGAAAATCCAGTTTTCCCAGCACCATTTGTTGAATAGACTGTCCTTGCTGCAAGGATTGGTTTTAGTTCCTTGGTTAAATATAAGTTGGTTGTAGATGCTTGGATTGAATTCTGGCATTTCGATTCTGTTCCATTGGTCTATCCATCTGTTTGTACCAGTACCAGGCTGTTTTGATTATAACTGCCTTGTAGTATGTCTTGAAATCTGGTATTGTGATACCTCTGGCTTTGTTTTTGTTCTTTAAGACTGCTTTAGCTACTTGAGGTCTCCTGTGTTTCCATACGAATTTCAGCATCATTTTTTCTAGATCTGAGAAGAATGGATTTGGTATTTTGATTGGTATTGCACTGAATCTGTAGATTGCTTTAAGAACAATGGGCATTTTGATGGTACTGAATCTTCTAATCTATGAACATGGAAGACTTTTCCATATTTTTGTATCTTCTTCTATTTCTTTCTTTAATGTTTTGTAATTCTCATAGTAGATGTCTTTGATATCCTTGGTTAAATTTATTCCAAGGTATTTGATATTTTTTTGGTCCTATTGTGAATGGGATCGATCACAAAAGTTTTTTCTCAGCCATGGCAGCGTCCATGTATACAAAGGCTATTGATTTTTGTGTATTGATTTTATATCCTGCTACTTTACCAATAGTCTTGATGGAGTCTTTTGGATCCCCTATATATAGAATCATGTCATACGTGAATAGGGATTGTTTGACTTCCTCATTCCCAATTTGAATCCTTTTAATTTATTTTTCTTACCTAATGGCTCTGGCTAAAACTTCTAGGACTATATTGAATAGCAGTGGTGAGAGTGGGAATCCTTGTCTGGTTCCAGAACTCAGTGGGAATACTTCCAATTTTTCCCATTCAATAGGACACGGGCCATTTGTCATAAATTACCTTGATTGTGTTGAGGAATGTTCCTTCTATATCCAGTTTGCTTAGAGTTTTCATCATGAAAGGGTGCTGCATTTTATCAAATGCTTTCTCTGCATCTATTGAGATAATCAAATTGTTTTTGTTCTTCAGTTTGTTAATGTGATGTATCACATGGATTGACTTGCAAATGTTGAACCATGCTTGTATACCAGGAATATATCCCACTTGGTCCAGGTAAATGATCTTTCTGATGTATTGTTGGATTCAGTTGACCAGAATTTTGTTGGGGATTTTTGCATCTATGTTCATCAGGGAAATTGGTCTGTAGTTCTCTTTCTCTGTTGTATCTTTTTCAGGTTTAGGAAGTAAGGTGATGCTGGCTTTATAGAAGGAATTTGGGAGGATTCCCACCCTTTCAATTGTTTTTAATAACTTGACAAAGTGGAGTTAATGCTTCTTAAATTTCTGGTAGAATTCAGCAGTGAATCCGTCTGGTCCTGGCCTTGTCTTTGTTGGGAGGCCTTTATTACTGATTCAATTTCTGTCTTGATAATGGGTCCGTTTAGATTCTCTATGTCTTCATGGCTCAATTAAGTAGGTTGTATGTATCCAGGAATCTATGTGTTTCTTCTAAGTTTCCCAGTTTGTTAGCATACAGCTCTTTTTAGTAATTTCTGATGCTTCTTTTTATTTTCGTGGTGTTTGTTGTCACATTTCCTTTTTCATCTCTAATTTTATTTATTTGGGCCTCTCTCTCCTTTTTGTGGTTAGTTGGGCCAATGGTGTGTCAATTTTGCTTATTTTTTTAAAAAACCAGCTTCTTGTTTTCTTGATCTTTTGTATTTTTTGTTTCAATTTTGTTGATTTCTTTTCTAATTTTAATTATTTCTTTTCTCCTACTATTTTTGGTTTGGTTTGCTGCTGTTTTTCTAGATCCTTGAGTTGCATTGATAGCTCATTTATTTGGTGCCTTTCTAATTTCTTGATGTAGGCACCAATTGCTATAAACTTTCCTCTTAATACTGCTTTTGCTGTATCCCATTGATATATTGTGTTGTAATCTTCATTTGTTTACAGAAATTTTTTGATTTCTCTTTTGATATCTTCTGTGACCCACTGTTCACTCAGGAGCATGTTGTTCAGCCTTTTGGATTTGCATGTGTTCTAGAGATTCTTGAATTGCTGATTTCCAGCTTCATTGCATTGTGGTCCAAGAAGATGCATGGTAGGATTTTGATTTTTTTCAATTTTCTGAGACTTGTTTTATGGCCTAGCATGTGGTCAATCCTAGAGAAGGTTCCATTCACAGGTGAGAAGAATGTGTATTCTGCAACTATAGGGTGAAAAGTTCTTTCACTTTCAGTCTGCATGCATTTTGTTGGTGAGATGTGTTTCTTGTAGGCAGCAAATAAATGGATATTGTTTTTTAATTCATTCAGCCAGTCTGTGTCTTTTAACTGGAGAGTTAAGACCATTTACATTCAAAGTGGCTGCTGATAAGTGACAACTTTGCCCTGCCATTTTTCCATAAATATTCCTATTTTTTTTACTTTGGATTTCCTTTGTGCTTTTACTGGGAGCTTTTCTTCCTTTACCTTCCTCAGTAGAGATGATCATGTTTCTGTGTGCAGCACATCCTTAAGCATCTTCTGCAGGGCTGGACAGGTGGTAACAAATTCTTTCAGTTTCTATTTGTCATGGAAGGTCTTTATTTCACTTTTGTTCATAAATGAGAGCTTTTCAGGGTATAGTATTCTGGGTTGACAGTTTTTTTCTCTTAAGACTTGGAATATATCTCACCATCCTCTTCTAGCCTGTAGGGTTTCTGATGAGAAGTCCACTGTGAGTCTAATTGGAGATCCTCTGAAAGCAATCTGGTGTTTCTGTCGTGCACATTTTAGCATCTTTTCTTTATGTTTTACTGTGGACAGTTTGATTACAATATGTCATGGTGAAGATCTTTTCTGGTCATGTCTATTAGGAGTTCTATGTGCTTCCTATACTTGGATGTCCCTTTCTTTCTCCAAATAGGGAAAATTTTCTGTTATTATTTCACTAAAAAGGCCTTCTAATCCTTTCTCTCTTTCCATGCCTTCAGGAACTCCCAGAACCCTTATGTTGGGTCATTTGATAGTGTCCTGTAGATTCCCAACAGTACTTTTAGTTTTTTAATTTCTTCTCGTATTTGGTCTGACTATAATTTCCTGTGCTTTATCTTCTAAGTTGGGTATTCTTTCTTCTGCTTCACCAATTCTGTTGTTAAGGCTTTCCACTGCATTTTTTATTTGTTCTATTACATTCTTCATTTCCAAGATTTCATTTTTATTTCTCTTTAAGATCTGTTTTGTGGGAGAAATTTTCTTCCATGTCATGTATGGATTTCATTAGTTTGTGCAGTTGCTTCTGATTACTTCTAAGTAATCCTATGATCAATTTTTTAATTCAATTTCTGGCATTTCTTCCATCTCATCATCTTCACAATCTAGTACTGAGGTGTTGAGTTCTTTTGGAGTTCTTTCCTTGTTCTTGTTTCTTGGATTGGTATGTTTGTTAGTTGGTATTTGTAGGGATACTCATTGGTTTCTTCTTTTCTTCTTTGATTTTTTTGCTATAGTTGCTTTTGTCTTTGGACTATGTGTGGATTAGTGGAGTGTTTGCTTTCAGGGAATAACTAGAGGTATGTGGTGTCAGTAGCCAGGGAGCTCTGTTCAGTGCTCCAAGGTGAAGGGTGTGTCTGAGGTGACACACCCCAGTTTGGTGTGGTAAATCTCTCTTTTTTTTCATCAGAGGGGAGGTTTCTTCTTGTCTGTTGGCGTAGACTCAGCTGAGCTCTCCTCCTGGAAGGAGACCAGTGCCTGGGTGCTGCCCCAGTAAGTATATCATTCATCCACTCTGCCCAAGGACCACACACAGGATCTGTGCAGTCCTCAGTGGAAGCTCAGATTCCCCAGCAATGTCCCTCACCAGGGAACGAGGAAGCCCTGATCGTGTGGAGCCTCCCACAGTGACTGCACAATGTCCCAGCCACACCCTGAGTCCTCCCACGCAGCCTCAGTGTCTTCACAGTGCTGGCACACAAGCCTCCCAGTCACGAGCACCCAGTCCCCTGTCGGTTCTCCCCACCAGACTCAGGAGTCTGTGTGGGTGGTTGCCAGATGCAGACATGAGCCAGTGCAGCGATTACGTATGTCCAAAATGGCGCCTGCTCTCTGTCAGCTTGTTAAGGATGCCTTTGGAGCATGATCAGGGAGAGAGAAAATGTGCCCCCACTTGGTTCTTTTCCTCTAGTTTGTCAGGTACACCATCCCCCACAGGCTCCAAGCTGGATTCCCTCTAGGCTCTTCCTGCAGCTTTTTCACCAGTAGCTTAGGCTGCTGCAGTCTGATCTTATCTTGCTCTCCAATGCTGGTGCAGAGGCTCTCGGCTGGTGGGGTCCTAAGTTGTGCACATTTTCACCCTCCTCATAGGTCCACTGTGTTCCTCCAATTTACATAGCATTTCCTCTACTGTTTTCTCTCTGACTCTCCCCTGAGAGCACACTCTCCATTTTTTTTAACTATCTTCTCCTAGACTTCAGCAGCAAGCTCTCTCCCTACTCCACCATCTTAATCCCTGAACTTAGGCTTGCAAGCCTCAGTTTTCTCATCTGTAAAATGGAGATTATGCAAAGATACAAGCCCTGAATGTACACAGAGTGTGGTGAGCAGGGGAGACAGGCAGCACAGCTGGGCTCTGCTGGGTCAGTTCTGCAAAGAATGGATTCTGTGGGTCACTGAGTGCCTTTTTGATGGTAGAACAGTGACACAATGGCAGTGACATGGGGAGGAAGAATTCCTGCTCCACAAGGAGTCGGGATCATCTCCAGTTTATTCGGCTTCCTCCCCCAACTGTGGAACCACATTAATGAGATCCTCCCAGAGCAGGGCCCAGGAAGCCACGGGCTGTAGGAAGCCACAGCTGTGGGCTTCATCTCATTGGATCCCAGCAACACCTCCGCCCAGATGAGGAGAATTGAGACTCGATGTCACCCTGCCAGGAGGTGGTGTCTAGAAACATATATTTCCCTAGCATAACTGCTTCAGAGGGGACTGGCATGTTATCCAAATTTGGTGGCTGTGGACCATCCGGTTGGCTGAAAAGACAGGTGCCACAAAGACACAGTTTTGTCCAAGAATGCAGCTAGCCCTTGGTTTGTAAGATCCAAAGGCAAGAATGCAGGTGAATTACCCAGGTCAGACTACAGCAGCCCTTGGGTCCCATGTTTCCAAGATGGTGCAGGATGAGGGCTCGGTGTGTTGGGAAATGACAAGAAGTGTGTGTCTGGGAAGTGGGGGACGCAGCTTCAGCTGCAGCAGGTGTGGGTGTGGCAGGGCAAAGGGGAGAGCCGGTACTGTTGAAGGAAGCTGGGCCCAGGGTGTAGAACTGCAGGCTGAGGCTGTTCTTGGTCCCACTGGCTGTGGGTGCAGCTGGAAGGGGGATTCGAGCAGAAGGGATGGGGGCCTCTGGCTGAATGGCTCAGTAGCCTCTGTCTTCTCTCCTGCTCGCCATCTACTTTCCTGATACATCCAGAGGTCTTTGGCTCTATCACCTTCCCCCAGAGCCTCCTGCAGCCCAAGAACAGGTGATCAGAGAGGGGTGTGTAACAAGGTCAGCTGAGGCCAAGGGAGTAAGAAAAACATCCCACCTTTCTGCCCCTGCTCGTGGCAGGGAGCGGCTCTGCAGGCCCTGAGAAGCTGTGCTGATGCACTGATGGCCATGGGGATGCCAGTGGCATGGGGACCCTGGGTTTGCAACATCTCCCAGAGCAGTCAAGGCGATGCCTGTTTCAGAAGCTTGCAGTTTTGTCCCCCAGGAAACATCTATCTGTGTCTGGAGACACCCTAGGTTGTCACAGTTGGGAAGGAGAGCACTACTGGCATTTAAGAGGTGGATCCCAGGGGCGCTGTTAAGCATCCAACAATGCACAGGAAGAGCTATCTGGCCCAAAGTGTCTTTCAACCAAGGATGTCTGTTTCTTTTTTTTTTTAAGATTATTTATTTATTCATTTGAGAGGTATAGTTACAGACAGTGAGAGGGAGAGGCAGAGAGAAAGGTCTTCCGTCCGCTGGTTCACTCCCCAAATGGCCACAACAGCCAGAGCTATGCAGATCTGAAGACAGGAGCCAGGAGCTTCTTCTGGGTCTCCCACGCAGGGGCCCAAGGACTTGGGCCATCTTCTACTGCTTTCCCAGGCTATAGCAGAGAGCTGGATAGGAAGAAGAGTAGCAAGGACTAGAACCAGTGCCTATACTGGATGCCGGTGCCGCAGGCGGAGGATTAACCTACTGTGCCACAGCGCCAGCCCTGGATGTCTGTTTCTGACATGAAGAGATGCAGGGGCCCTCCTGGCCAGCTTCCTGGACCCCGGCTGCAAACTCCCAGGCCATCACCTCCTTCTGCAGAGGCAGCTGTGGGAGGGGACACCGGGATGAGTAAGGTTTCCTGGCAGGGAAGTAAGGGTGGGAAGATGGGAGTGCAGGTGTAAGGAAGAGGATGTCAGCCCTCCTCCCCTCCCCCACTCAGCCCCATCCAGCAATAAGTAGCGCTGTCCAGGGGCTTGTGCACCTGCGAGGAAGTGAGGCGATGCTGTCCCAGCTCAGATGCAGCAATGCTGGGACCACAGCGCTGCCATAGCAATCTCCAAGCCCTAGGCGCTTCGAGGAATCCATCCTTCTTACTTCCCTAACCACACAGAGAGCAGGCAGACTGTGGTTAGCCCCAGGCACCATGCAAACAAGGACCAGACAAGACTCTTTCCCAGGAGGAGACCTGGCTTGGGAGTCACCCACCTCTACCCATCCATCTGCTGTAGGGACTCAACATTATCAGGAGCCAGTGACAGGTGCCCAGTGGGCAAGGGGGTGGTGGAAATCTGACTAAACTGTGAGCCACAGGCATGGGGGAAGCCCTTCCGAATGTGAGGGTGTGGCTCGCCCTGCTCCACCACCAACTCCACCTGTCCCGCACCTCACCCTTAAAATGAGGTGAGAATAACAGCCGCCATTTGGAGACCACTCAGTGCATGCCAGGCACCTTACCCGCATGCCATTCCCACAACAGCCCTGCAAGAATTTTTATGACCCCAATGATACGGGTAAGGAAACGGAGGGGAAGTGGGCTGGCCCAAGGTCACATGACCAGCAAGTGGTGGAGCCGCTCCGGAATGCAGCCTGTGGTGGTGCTGGCTGCAGGGTGAGGCCAGCACGCTGCCACGGGACAAAGGCCCCAGGGGAGGCAGCACCCACTAACGGTGGAGAGGCAAACTGGGGAGCTGTCCCCGCGGGGTGGGCCCCCAGTGCCAAGGTCTACCAGGCAGATGCCCATGTAAACACTGCTGAGACTTTGAGCCAAATGCCTTGCTGCTGTTGGCCCCCGGCCCCAGGCCTGGCTAAAAATAGGCCAGGTCCTCAGGTCCAGCTCCCTGTGCCCCAGCGTCCTCCTCTCTCCCTCTCTCTCTCTCCCTCCCTCTCACTCTCTCTCTCTATGGACCCTTCCCCCAGAGCAGAAGCTAGGCTTCTAGAACAAACAAAGGTTCTTAGACTTCCATGTTAAGCCAAAGAGGATGGTTAGCTAGCTGCTCAATGGGCACGCTCCAAGTTCTGCAGGGGCGCTCCTGGCCCCAGCACCCCATGCTGCTCCCTCCCAGAGGCAGAGGCAGAGCCCAGGGAATGAATGGGGGCAAGACCAGAGCCTGGCTTGCGTCTGCACATCTTGCAATCCACCCCTGCCCCTTCGCTCTTCCTAGACCTATGGTCCCTGTCAACAGCATCGTGAATTTCTCTTTTGCCAGGGACTCGGAGGAGGAGCCCCCTGGCACCGTGGGGATGGAGCCCGGCAAGCGTCCGCCGCTGACGGCGGCCTCAGCGCAGGTCAGGGCTCAGCCCCGGGGATTTCCTTTCAAAGGTGACTTAGAGCCGCTTCCTCGGGGCAGCGCCCTCCCGGGCCGGCCCTAATGGCGTGTTTGGCAGAGTCAGCGAAACGCAACGCCCAGCGGCCCAGCGGCAAGGGAGCGCCCTCTCTCTCCCGCGCCCGCGCCCTCGCCTGTCCCGCGCCCGGCCGCGGCGCGCCCGGGGCCATTTGCAGCGCAGGCAGCGTCGTGAGAGGCCGCGGCGCGCGGGCCCGGAGGGAGGCGGCGGCATGGAGCTGAAGAAGGACGACCACGCCGTGGCCATCGACATGCTGCTCATCGTGCATTCGGAGCAGCGGCGCGCCGCGCAGGGCGCGCACTCCGAGCGCCAGGCGGACCCGGGCGCGCCGCAGCTTCAGCCGCAGCCGCAGCCGCAGCCGCAGCCGCAGCGCAGAGGAGGTAACGCACGCTAGCCCGGCTACCCCATGCCCGGGGCCCCGCGGCTCTCTCTCCCAGACCGCCTGCCTGCCGCGGGTCGCTCCCCACAGAGGTGGGCGAGCCCGCCACCCGCTCCCGTGGCTGCCGCGCCCCCAGCGCCACGGTGCCGGCGTTTCCTTGTGCCCCAAGTTGACCCCGCGCAGGCCCGTGGGGGCTGCCTTCAGCCTGGGGAGCCGAGTTTCTCCCTGAAGGGAGATGTGCTGGAGAAAGGGGGCCCGAGCCTGAGGCCGACTCCTGGGCAACTGAGGCCTGCTTCCAGCACAGGACGAGGCGGGGACCAGGACACCCGGCGGGAATCGGCGTGCTGAGTCTCTCAGATGAGCTCACTTGGTGGCCGTGCACAACTTTGGGCCTCAGCTTTCCCTTTTTTGAGCCTCCCTCCCAGTCTATCTCTGATGGGAGGTAGGACAGGTGTGGCAGAAACACAGGCTTGGGCAGGCTGAGATCTGAAATGTGCTCTTCGCACTTGAACTTCTGCAGACTTTCTGGGAAAGTGCAGAGTGGTGAAATCAAGTGAGTGTTTGCAGAGTGTGGACAGGAGAAGCCCGGGCTTCTGTCATCTCCCAAAGGGGACACACAGTGAATAAAATACCCATGGCTAAGGATGGAGCCCTCGGATCCTCAGGGTCCAGGAAGCCCTCCAGAGCCCTCCCCAAGGCTGGCACTGGGGTGCAAGAGGCCAGCTGTGCGCTGCCTGTCTCCAAGAGATGCTTGACGGGGTGGAGCTCCATGTTTGCCAATGGCTTTGTAGTCAGCGGTCAGGGAAGCACCCCAGGCCTGCATGGGGGTCCACCTGGGGCACGGGGAAGACATATCTGCCTCCCACCTACCCTCCATCTCTGGAGCCCCTGGCTCTTCTGTCCACAGAGCCCTTATGCGCACCGACTCCACCACTAAAGCAAGGGAGCCAGGCATGGCCTTGCCTGCACCAGCCACACAGGCTGGGGCTGCCCCAGTGCTCCAAGGACCTCCTCTGGAAGCCATTAGGGAAAAGAAATTGATTCTGGAGGGCTGAGAATGCTGGCAGCTGCTGAAGTTTTCTTGACTGGTTGGTTCTTTTGTCATCTGCACCTGCTTCCAGGAGATGGGGGCATGGCTAAGGGGGCCGAAGAGCACCAGGAAGCCCAGGACATGGTGACCATCAGGGCTGCCCCCTGACAGCTGTCTAGCACTAACACAGACCCCCCATGACTCCAGACCAACCCTCAGGACCATGACTTGGAAAAAACGACCCTGTTTGCTGGGCATGTTTCTGCTGAGTTTTCCCTAAATGTCTTCCCATGGAGATTTCTTCTGTGTGCTACAACCCTGGAGAGGCCTGTGCCCTTTACACAGTCACCAGAGCGGAGGGAAAGTGCACAGCTTGCAGAGCCCGCTGGGCAATGCTGACGTCCAGCAGAGCCCACACTAGGCCAGCTTGCAGGCCCACTCCTTGAGACCCAGGGAGAATCCATCTGAGACTAGCTCGTCCCCACGCCTCCCTCCTCTTGGTGCATGAGCTGCAAAACAAACCCAGACCCCTCCCAGCATCTCCCCCTGGCTCCTCCACACTCCAGGGCCCCCACCAGGGAGTGCAGCTTCCTTGATCCTGCAGAGGAGGGCCTGAGCACCAGTCAGGAAAGAGCAAAGCTCAGCCAGGAACACAGTGCTGAGGACAGGAAAGCTGTCGTCGGGCGGCCCTCCTGCAGTGGCCTTGTGACAGGAGGAACGTGGCCAGACTGGGTCAGCAGGGATTTGGGCTGCAAGGCCAGAAAGGGTTCTGTGTCCTCCTTTATAGCCTTTCCCTGGCCATTTCCTTAGAACCCTCCTTCTCACAACTGTGCGTGGACACCCTCAAGTATTGGAGAGGCCTGTCCACATATCCCCGTGGCTGTGGAGAAGCTGGACACGTGGCCTGAGGTGATCTGCACCAGCTCTGAAAGAGCTTCGCTGTCTTGGATTTTGTCCCAGCCATCCATGGGTCTTGTGTGCTCCCCTCCACGAGCGTGTCAGTGAGGGTAAACCCCAAGTGCTGGCTTCAGAGGGCCCTGCAGAGAAGGGGGCCAAGGAGGGAGTGGGGCAAAGGGACCAGACTGCACGCGGAGCTCCCAGGAGCAGTGCCACAAACTGCGCTGTGGCACTGGTCTGGTGAGGAAACCTCCACAACCACCAGAAGTGCAATGCACTCCTGCCATGCCAGGAACCTGACTTCCTTGTAGCGGCTCTCCTGCCAGAACATATGCCAGATCTCTGCCGGGAGCTCGACCTTGCGCTAGCACTTGCAGCTGCTGCCAGGGATGGAGGGAGGGAGAGAGAGAGATTCCTGATTGCATCACAGGTCCCAGGACGGGGTCAGGCACAGGTGCATCTGATTGGCCGTGGCCAGACCACACATGCCTGTGCTAGCTGCAAGGGAGGCTGGGAGAGCCAGCAGCTATCATTTCCGTTACCATAGGGATAAGCCCATCCCCTCACCAGCACTACCCAGCAAGACTATAGAAACGGGAGATTCACCACCTATAGAAATAGGCAGGCAAAATGGATAGCAAATGTCCTCTAAAATAATGCTTTATACAATAGAGCTATGGGGAATAGAAAATGGGCCTCTGCATTGAAGAAATTCTTCCTGGATGATCCTGACAAGCAACCCCACCACCTTTGAAAACTACTTTTAACTTCTAAAAAATTACTTATAAAAACGTTTTGAAGTGTAAGGGCTGCGTCCATTCCTCCAAGTGCATCCCATCTAGTCCTCACTTGAGTCCGGGAGTGCAGGCTCCAGCAGCCCACAGCTTGGTCCCAGATACGGCTGGAACTGGTGCACTGCTCGCTCGCCCTGAGTCTCACGCTGTGGAGAACCTCATACCAGTACTTGTGTTTTCACAGGACTCCAAGGCGTGGGAAACGGAATCCGGAAATGGCAGAAATGCGAAGGAAAGGAGCTGTATGGTAAAGTCTCTTTTTCTTTCTCCCTTCAATCCCTGGAATTCAGTACACTGGATAGTAACAAGAAGGATTGGGTCTCGCATGTGTGAAGACAGGCCCTAGACATGTAGTAAAGGAACAGAAGGGGTCTCCCTGTGTCTCTGCAGCAGGTCCCCTGCTGTACTGGGGATGGTAGCTGAGCAGCAATGCCCTGTCTCAAGTATCCTCTTGTTTGCTGGCTGCGCTGTAGACAGGCCCTGGGCTGTAAGGGTGCAGTGTGTTCCCGTGGGAGGCAGGGGTGCTCGTGTCATACTGAGGATCCATCTCGAATGTTTCCCAGAGGGCACGGAAGCCTTTCTTAGGACAGTTTTACTTGAGGCCCAGGGAGAGGCCACCCAAGGGTTCTAGCCTGGGATCCAGAATATAATCAGAAGTCAACTTCCAAAGCCTCTTCTCCCTGGTCCCAGCCATCTGTGGGCCCTGCAGGCCCAGGCTCTGTCTACAAATGCTCTGGATGGGCCAACTGTCATGAACCCTGGTCTGTGCTCTTCAAAATTCATGGGCACAGACAGTGCATGTAATAGGCATTGTTGTCGGCCTCAGACCTCAGCTCCCAGAGCCCCAGGCTGGGGCGTCAGGCCCTGGCCCCGGGAGCCCCGGGAGCCCCGGGATCAGACACCTGGCTCCTGTGATGCCAACCTGAATGCACTGCCCTCCGTGACCTTCCGCACATAGGAAACAGGACTGCTGTTGAAGAAGCCCAACACCTATTCTGGGCCAGCGTCCTGACCGTCACGGAAGGGAAGGGTGAGGCTCTGTCAGTGCACTCATCTGGTCCTCAGCACGTGTCTGGAGCATACCCTGTGGACCAGGCACGGGTCGGTCTGCGTGTCGGGGATGAGGCAGTAAGGAAGGTGCTGGAGAATCCGCACTCTCACGGGGCCACGTTCAGTCGCAGCTGTAACAGCGTTCTCTGCAGTGGAGTCTCCACAGCCTGGAGGGCAGCCGCGCTCTGTGTCCCTGCCCTGCTCCTGAGCAGGCAAAGGCCTCGAGGCACCCCTCACCGCTCGGGGACACATGTGGGTGCACTGGCGTCCTTAATCTGATGTCAGGGCCATCAGATGGCAGACCTGTGAGCTGTAACTCCAATGAAGCAGCCACCAAAGCTGGCAAAACTGGGGGTTGGGGCCGGTGCTTTGGCATAGCAAGGAAAGCCACTGCCTGCATTGCTGGCATCTCATATGGGCGCCAGTTCGAGACCCGGCTGCTCCACTTCTGATCCAGCTCTCTGCTATGGCCTGAGAAAGCAGTAGAAGATGGCTCAAGTCATTGGGCCCCTGTACCCACCTGGGAGACCTGGAAGAAGCTCCTGGCTCCTGGCTTGAGATCGACTCAGCTCTGGCCATTGCGATCATTTAGGGAGTGAATCAGCAGATGGAAGACCTCTCTCTGCCTCTTTGTATCCGTAACTCTGCCTTCCAAATAAATAAATCCTTTAAAAATGGGGGCTGGTAGGACGCAGAATAAGGATCAGACCTCCAGAGACCTGTCAGCCGCAGAAGCGGCCGTGCAGGGCACACCTGTGAGTGGGTGAGTGGGCGAGCACTTGTTTGTTGCAGGAACCAAGAGACAGCGCATCCTTGTCTATTGCAGCCCTCTTGCCTGGCCCCAGCTATCTGACTGTCATCTCCGGGTGTCTCAGGCCTGTCAGCACAGCGGGAGAAGGCGGAGACTCACAGGATTCATCCTGTGCTTCCCAACTTCCCCCGGTTTATGGGGAAGGCTGGGGGGAAAACACAACAAAGCATAAAGCAATACAGAAGCTCTAAGCCGCGAGGTGTCGGCTGTTCTAGAGTATGACTCCAACAGGTCTTGCCAAACCCTTAGAATGGAGAACTTCAGTGAAGTGCTGGGCTGCAGAGAGTCGCTGAACTCAGAAACAAAAGCGATGCCCCCAACCCACCAGTTTAGGGAGTAACATTCCATGAGTTTTCGGGTTGAGGGTTTGTCCCACATGTGTGGTATTCAGAAATGAACATGATCGCTTCTCGCTGTGTTTCCTGATGTCAGCGTTCTGGGCCCAGGGACTGAAGCTGATCTTTTCTCGCACTGCCTTGTTGGGTGTCCAAGGCAGCCAGCCCCAGCGGCCCACAGGCTGCCCGGCCCTCGTGACTGGATGGCTTTCCCTGGAGAAGGGAGAGCTGACAGCGTGTGCACAGACAGGGTGCAGCACATTTCCCCCTCTGCTTGCCCTGTGCACTGCCGGGGCTGGGGTGCTGGCAGGGTGGGGCGGGGAGCCCGGTGCTCCAAGCTTTGTGAAGCAGCAGGTGTTTGGGCCCAGCCCCCAGCCCTCCCCCCGTCATAAAGATTGCCCAGCAACGGGCTTCCCCGACTGTGATTGGCTGCTTTCCTTGGTCCTGGCCAAAGTCTGCCTAGCAGCACAGGGACTGACACCCCATAGCTACAGGGAAACCAATTGTGCAGCCTTGACTATAAATACCCCCGCAGTATCCATGCCAGCCAATCACCCTCCTTGAGGATTCCCCTCCCAGATCCTGTTTCCTCCCAGAGATGCAGCCAGCTGTGCCCGCAGGAGGTGGCCTCCCTGTCCTTGGCGGAGTCTGGCCTGGGGCTCCGGCTCAGCATGCCGCACTCACACTGGACCTGGGCCTTGGCCAACTAATGGCAGCCCGGGGGGTTCAGGGGCCAGGCTGGGCCTGTTCGCAGGAGAAGGCTGGAGCAGGCAGGGCTCTTGCCATGCAAGACCTGACAGGCAGAGCGTAGATAGAGCGCCACTCAGCACTCCACCTGCTTACCTTCACTGGCTCTGCTTGGGGCCCGGCATGGCATGCAGTGAGTGGCTGACCCGATTGGCTGCACGAGGGGTGTCACTTGAGTCACCTGCATGGAATCTGTTCGGGCCAGCAGCCCATGCCGAGGCACACTAGTCCATAGACTGAAGCCCTGGTCACTGGACACTTTCAGAGAGGGACAGTAGCGGGCCAGGGTGGTGGGGGTGGGGAGAAGCCCCTACGGCTGCAAGCGGGGCCCTTCCCCAGCCCCTCCTGCCACCTCTCTGAAGTAGAGGCGTAAGGGTGGCCGCAGTAAGACCAGGCCACAGCAGCAGCTCAAAGCGGGGGTCGAGGAAAGGCACTGCTCGCCGTGGAAGGTGGCCTGAGGCAGGAATCAGCATCTGTCTGCAGCCCCACCGGCTTCTGAGGACAACTCTTGAGTCCTGGGAGCAGAGATGTCCCGAGCATGCAGACAGCTTGCACATCGCGGGTGCTCTGAAAGTGCACGTGAATCCAACCCAGATTACTCTCGTCTCAACTCCAGAGCTGGAGGGGGAGGCCGGCTGCTCCTCTTCTCACATGGAAGCAGGAGGCTGGGATGTGAGTCAGGAGATGTGGGGTTCAAGTCCAGGGCAGACCTCCCGGCCTGCTCCACACAAAGGTGTGAAGGTCAGTGCGGCGTCCACCCGTACGTGAGAAAGCGCTCCGGACACTGCACCTGCTGACACCGAATCAGGAGTCAGGGCTGTGGGTCCCATGGGGCGCGTCCCCAGCCGACTGGAGGGAAACTGCTGGGGGCGGGGGGAGGCTTGAGGGAGGAGGGAGGGAGGGGTGACCGAGGGCTCTGGGTGTTTGCCTCCAGGTCCAGATGTGCAAGCATGCTTTCTCACGAGTGTGCACGCCGTGGGGGGTTGCATGTGTTTAGGTTGAGCCTGTAGGTGTTCTTGGCCCTGCCAGACACACACACACACACACACACACACACACGGCTCCCTGCTGTGCCTGGGGAAGATTCCACCTTGGTCCCAAGTGGTCATGACAGGCCTCTCTGTCTTCCTTAAATAGGCAGCCTGGCAGGGAAGCAGCACCCTCAGCAGCCCCAGGTCATCACTTCCTATGACAACCAAGGTAAGAGATTCAATGCTCGCCATGACCTCCCCTGTGGCCACATGCCCAGACTGTGATAGGCAGGGCCCTCCCCACCGCATGCCTGCAGCCCAGGGGAGCAAAGAGAGGCTGCACAGTCCGAGTCCACCCCTCATGGGGCTCCGGAGAGGGAGTCTGAGCCAGGAAGCCCCTGCTGTCACCATCAGTGCTGTCACCATCATTGCCACCACTGTAGCTGACACGTGTTGAGTGCTAGCCATGTGTCTGGCACTCAGCCAAGCTGCTTCCACCTTTCTCCCGTGTGCGTTAAGCTCACACCCTCATTTTCCAAATGAATGCGGCAAGGCGCAGCCAAGACCACATGGCCAGCAGGAGTGAGAGCAGGCTGTCTGTCCGAAGCCCCCATCCCAGCCACCAGCGAGGCCGCCAGTGTCACCCTTTGCTCGGTTCTACTTTGGCAGCTCCCCTGGAAGCCAGCCTCCCCCTGCTGGTTCATGCGTCCTGTCCTGAGTCACAGCCTGCCCCAGGGCGGGAAGCCCCTTCCCTGGGGAGACTGGCCCTGGGGCTAAGGGGAGGGCTCCACCAGGCTGTCTGGGAGCCCACGACAGGGCACAGACAGGAGGGTTCCGCAGCCCTGGCTGGAGGTGGGGCCAGGTTAGACTCCCAGGCCCACCAGCCCACCACTCGTGCTTGATTCTGCACAGGCCACTCGGAGCCTGGTGTCTGAGAGCCTTTATAGGCTCAGCCCTGCGCTCACCACCAGGCTAGGGTCTGGAAGTTAGCTGCTTGTGCCCTTGGTGCACCGGAAGCCCTGCTCCCCAAAACAAGAGGCCTTTGGGGGCCCCAAGGGATTCTGAGTCTCTCCAAGCATTGCTCTCTGAGGGACAGGCTGGCCAGCATCTAGACAGAGACAGCAGCAGGGAGGAAGGGAGGGCTGGTCCACTGGGGCCACCAGCAAGGCGCCAGCTGTCTTTGCTGTCCAGGCTAGTCTCCCTGTAGGCTCAAATTCCCGAAAGTCCTGTTCTGGGGAGGGTCCTAGAGCCCACCTACCTGGTGGACCCATCAAGCCCTGCCACCTGCCCTGAGCACCTAGGCCCACTGCTTCTCTGAGATGGACTTCAGCCCACCTGGCTTGCCCCCGGGTCTCAGAGAAGCCCGACAAGCAGCTTAGCGACCACGTAGCTCTCCTAGCGACACAAGCTCCCATCCTGCCCGGATGGAGCTGCCATCATCCCAGGGATGGGAGGTGGACACTCCTGAGAAGCCCACCCTACTAGCCGGGGAAAACAGCGGAGCGGCAGAGCAGGCAGGCTGGCTGGTGCGGGCTGTGCAGGGCTGTCTACACCACCTTCCCACGGTGGCCACAGCAAATCCCTGCACCCTCTGTGGCTCAAAACAACGCAACCGTGCGCTCTCACACTCCTGGGGGCCAGAGGTTGAAGGTCAAAGTGTCAACAGGGCTGGTTCCTGTTGGAGGCTTTGGGGAGACCCCAGCCCTTGCCTCCTCTGCCACCCTGAGGCAGCCGGGGCTCCCAGGCTTGTGGCTGCAGCCCTGCAGGGCTGCGTCCATGGCCACAGGGTCGCCTCCTCTCCTTAGCCATGGTCAGGTCTCCCTCCGTCTTCCTCTTGTCAGGACCCCTGTGATTGCGTGCAGGGCCACCAGGTCACCCAGGAGGGCGTCCCCATGCCAGGATCCTTGTGGCACCATCCCTTTGCTGTGAAAAGCGACAGTCACAGGATCACATGGATGTTGTTCAAGGTCATTTTCCGGCCTCCCACAGGGGACAGTTTGAAATCGCCTAGGTGAGGATGGCCTCGCTGAGAAAGTGACATTAGAACAGGGAAGGAGGTGAGGGAGCACACCCCGGGGAGGAGACAGAGGGAGCGCCAGGCGTGACAGCCAGGCAGGAGTGTATCTGTCGTGCTCCAGGAGAAGGGAGCAGGTGACTGTGGCTGGAAGGGACCCCACTCACCACTTCTGCATCGCTTTTGCTAAAATACCTGGGAGAAGCGACTTGGGAAGGGAGAAGGTTTGCTCTGCTGGTGGATAATTTTGGAGGCTCGCAGTCCAGGAAACATGCCTGTCCCCATCAGGGTTGCGTCTGAAGAAGGTGGAATGCTGGTTAGGGGCAGTCACGTGGGGAGCAGAGACACACATGGGCGTGCTCTCTCCTCACACCTACGTGTCTCTCTTTAGGTGGCCCCAGCGCTTCAACCACGGGCCCTCCACCCTCACAGCCTGCTCTAGAGGAATTACCTCCCAAGCCACACCTTCAGACACCATAATTCAATTATGTTCCACCCTTAGTCCATGAACATATGATTGTGACTTTAACACATGGGTCTTTCGAGATTATTTTCCAAGCCATAGCGGGGAGGGGCATGGGCAAGATGAGGGTGATAGGAGCTGAATGAGAGGAATACGGGGCACCCCTTGCTATACCCAAGGCTGCCCTCAGTATGCTGACTTCTAATCTGGGTGCAACCAGACACCATCAAACGGCTTCAGATATGACAGCCTCTGATGGGTGGAAAAGAAGTGAACAGGACAGGGCTGAAAGAATGAAGACCTGTTAGGGGCATCCAGAAAATCCAGGCAAGAGAGATTTCCCCGTGGTGTGGATGTGGGTGGAACAGAAAGGCAAGGGTTCAGCACAGGGACGTGGCAATGGGGAGGGTGGAGGTCAGGGAGACACAGGAGGAGCAGGCTGGGGAAAGGACACAGAGAATTCAGATTTGGCTTACGGAGGTTGGTGCTGGCACCTGCCAATTTGAAAAGGTATGAGCACAGAATCGAGGGTGCATGGGCCACTTTCCTAATTGCCCGGAATCCTTGGCTTTGTTCGGTGGGCCAGCCTGGCCCCCCGAGAAGCTTCCTCAGCAGTAGCAGTGAGCCAAGGGGGAGCTCTCGACATGGGCCGGCTGTGCAGCCTTCATTGCACATCCTTTATCCCACAGCCACCTTCTGCGGGAGATGATCACCCCCACTTTAAAGATGGGGGTGCTGAGACTCTGGAGAGGTTCAGATAGTTTGCTTCAGCTTACCCAGTTGGTGCAGGAGTTGAACCTATTTCTGAGTGTGACCACAGCCAATGTGCTTAGCTGTTCTACCACATCTCCTCCTCCATACAGGCAGGATTGGGCAGGGTCCAATCTGGTGGGGCCAGTTTGGGTGCAGCACCCCCACCCCAAATAAAAGTCCAATTTCAGTCTGCACTTGTTGCTAGGAGTGCTTTGCCTGCTTCCCCTCTGCCTAGCAGTGCTAGGTTTCACGCACCAGGTTCCGAGAAGGCACTGGCACCCTGGGTCTTCATGCCACTGGGCATCAGAAGGTCACTGTGCAATGGCAGTATGGGCTGCTGAGTTGCCACCAGGAGCCTCTGTGACTCTGGGCCCTGGGGCGTATCCTCGAGGAGTCCAGTTCCCTGGTGGAGCTTCCCGTCCAGGTCTTCAGCCATTATCCCCAGGCTCTGGCCATGTATGCACCAGGGTCACGCTGCCACGTGTCCAACCTGGGACTTCCCTGGGGAGCCCCACCCGAAGAAGAAATCATGAATGGCTGCTGTGTGTTATTCCAGGGGCCCAGGAGAAGCCAGGAGTAGTCAGGGCTGAGAGAGACAACCTTCATCACACACACACACACACACACACACACACACAAGGGTGTCCCCAGGGATTCACCCCCAAGCTCTGGAGCACCGGGCTGTCTTCTTGGCACTGGAGCTTCTGAGTGGGGCTCTTGGGCCACATCTGGCAGTGGCAGCCAAGGGTGCTGCCCCGTCAGTGGTCAGCAGAACTGGCCGTCCTCTCTCACCATCAGGAGTGTTTGTTCCTAGGGGACAGAGTTCACCACCTCCTGACTACAGCCAGAGCCGCAGGAACCCTGTGCACCTCGCCAGGGTTTAAGTTTAAGTTTAAGTGTTTGCACATTACTTTTTTTTTTTTGACAGGCAGAGTGGACAGTGAGAGAGAGAGACAGAGAGAAAGGTCTTCCTTTTGCCGTTGGTTCACCCTCCAATGGCCGCCGCGGCTGGCGTGCTGCGGCCGGCGCACCGCGCTGATCCGATGGCAGGAGCCAGGAGCCAGGTGCTTCTCCTGGTCTCCCATGGGGTGCAGGGCCCAAGCACATTACTAACGCTTTCTCTGAGCTTTTCCTGACTCTCAGCTCTGCCGTAAAAAAATTCCGAGGCAAAGAATCCAGGTTGTCAACGTGTCCACCTGTTATAGGAAAAGCTAGTGAGCACCATACGTCCATGTTGTCAAACACCTCACATGAATCCCACGGCCCCCACACACACGCACACACATGCACACACACAGGTACATACACACACAGCCACATGCACACTCACACTCACAGGTACATACACACACACCACATGCACACACATGCACATACACAGGTACATACACACACAGCCACATGCACACTCACACTCACAGGTACATACACTCACACTCACAGGTACATACACACACACCACATGCACACTCACACTCACAGGTACATACACACACACCACATGCACACTCACACAGGTACATACACACACCATATGCACACTCACACTCACAGGTACATACACACACACCACATGCACACTCACACTCACAGGTACATACACACACACCACATGCACACTCACACTCACAGGTACATACACTCACACTCACAGGTACATACACACACAGCCACATGCACACTCACACTCACAGGTACATACACACACAGTCACATGCACACACATGCACACACACAGGTACATACACACACAGCCACATGCACACACATGCACACACACAGGTACATACACACACACCACATGCACACTCACACTCACAGGTACATACACACACACCACATGCACACTCACACAGGTACATACACACACCATATGCACACTCACACTCACAGGTACATACACACACACCACATGCACACTCACACTCACAGGTACATACACACACACCACATGCACACTCACACTCACAGGTACATACACACACCATATGCACACTCACACTCACAGGTACATACACACACACCACATGCATACTCACACTCACAGGTACATACACACACCACATGCACACTCACACTCACAGGTACATACACACACACCACATGCACACTCACACTCACAGGTACATACACACACAGCCACATGCATACTCACACTCACAGGTACATACACACACACCACATGCATACTCACACTCACAGGTACATACACACACCACATGCACACTCACACTCACAGGTACATACACACACACCACATGCACACTCACACTCACAGGTACATACACACACCACATGCACACTCACACTCACAGGTACATACACACACACCACATGCACACTCACACTCACAGGTACATACACACACCACATGCACACTCACACTCACAGGTACATACACACACACCACAAGCACACTCACTCTCACAGGTACATGCACACTCACACACACAGGTACATACACACCACATGCACACTCACAGGTACATACACACACACCACAAGCACACTCACTCTCACAGGTACATGCACACTCACACTCACAGGTACATACACACCACATGCACACTCACAGGTACATACACACACACCACATGCACACTCACACTCACAGGTACATACACACACAGCCACATGCATACTCACACTCACAGGTACATACACACACAGCCACATGCACACTCACACTCACAGGTACATACACACACAGCCACATGCACACACAGGCACATGCACACTCACACACACTCACAGGCACACACACACAGGCCTGACTTAATTGATCAAAGCTCCAGGCAGCCACTTCCAATCAGTCAGAGTTAATGAACCTCATGAAACCTGTTTGCCATCCCTGCATTAGGTATTCCGAGAAAATTAGGCTTTTAGACAAATCCTGATTGGAACCTGAAGCGATCTGGAGAGAAGATGTCAGACAGGAGACATCTCCTGACTGGAGAAAAGGCAGGCCCACAGCAGTCTACGCACGCGCACTGGTGCTTCCCAGGCACATCCCCACTTGTGAGGGGCCAGGCAGGGAGTGCTGGTGAGATCCCGGAGGGCTGCCTGGGAGCCAGTTCTTAGGGTCCTTAGAAAACAATCGCTAACATGATCTTATGGAGACGGCCAAAGCTGTAGCTTTTCCTTGAGTGACAACTGGTAGCGCTGGAGAGAGGCAAGCTGAGGTTCCAGCCAGAGCCTCCTTTTTTTTTTTTTTTTTTTTTTTTTTTTTTTTTTTTTTTTTTTTTTTTTTTGACAGGCAGAGTGGACAGTGAGAGAGAGAGACAGAGAAAAAGGTCATCCTTTTCCGTTGGTTCACCCCCCCCAGTGGCTGCTACGGCTGGCGCACCGTGCTGATCCGAAGCCAGGAGCCAGGTGCTTCTCCTGCTCTCCCATGGGGTGCAGGGCCCAAGAACTTGGGCCATCCTCCACTGCACTCCCAGGCCACAGCAGAGAGCTGGCCTGGAAGAGAAGCAACCGGGACAGAATCCAGCACCCCTACCAGGACTAGAACCCGGGGTGCCAGTGCTGCAGGCGGAAGATTAGCCTATTGAGCTGCGGCGCCAGCCTAGGACCTCCTTTATGTTTGGTAATGACTGGCAATGATACGGAGTAGTGTAGCGACATCTGCTTGTGCTTAGGGTTTGCATCAGACGGTGAGTTTTGCTCCAGATGATGTTCCACCCTTTTCAATTAGAGATTAGACAGGCCGGCTCCGCGGCTCACTAGGCTAATCCTCCACCTGCAGCGCTGGCACACCGGGTTCTAGTCCCGGTCAGGGCGCCGGATTCTGTCCCGGTTGCCCCTCTTCCAGGCCAGCTCTCTGCAGTGGCCAGGGAGTGCAGTGGAGGATGGCCCAAGTGCTTGGGCCCTGCACGCCATGGGAGACCAGGATAAGAACCTGGCTCCTGCCTTCGGATCAGCACTGTGCGCTGGCCGCAGCGTGCCGGCCGCAGTGGCCGTTGGAGGGTGAACCAACAGCAAAGGAAGACCTTTCTCTCTGTCTCTCTCTCTCACTGTCCACTCTGCCTGTCAAAAAAAAAAAAAGGCCGGCGCCGCAGCTCACTAGGCTAATCCTCCGCCTAGCGGCGCCGGCACACCGGGTTCTAGTCCCGGTCAGGGCGCCGGATTCTGTCCCGGTTGCCCCTCTTCCAGGCCAGCCCTCTGCTGTGGCCAGGGAGTGCAGTGGAGGATGGCCCAGGTGCTTGGGCCCTGCACCCCATGGGAGACCAGGAAAAGCACCTGGCTCCTGGCTCCTGCCATCGGATCAGCGCGGTGCGCTGGCCGCGGCGGCCATTGGAGGGTGAACCAACGGCAAAAGGAAGACCTTTCTCTCTGTCTCTCTCTCTCTCTCTCTCTCACTATCCACTCTGCCTGTCAAAAAAAAAAAAAAAGAAAGAAAAAAAAGAGATTGGACAAATGATTTTTCTTCAATCAAGAATTTAATTTGCTACAGGAGGGGTCTTAGTGGACTCTACGCCACGCCTTAGGAAGCATGAAGCTATAGTGTGAATACTACACACAGCATGTCTGGTGCAGGCCAGACACGTGCCCTGGGAGTGTCTTATGCACCTGTAACCAGGAGCAGGACTCAGACCACATGCAGATCAGGGAAGCTGAGAGCATTGCTGTTCTCCTGGAGGAAGTGCTAAGCAGTAGCACAGCTTCGAGGGGCCATCCCAGCAGGGGGGTTCAGCCTGCCGCAGGCCAAGAGGGACGAGGGACTGCAGGAAGGAGAAAAGTGCCAGCAATGGTGGCAGGTGGAGCTTCTGGGCCAGAGCTGGGCTCCAGCCTGAGACCACATCCACACCCAGAGTGGCGGGGCTTCTACAGCATCTTGTCGTCGGATTTTGTCTTCGTTGACAAAGAGCTGTGGCTGAATCAAAAGTGGTTGGAAGTACCCAGACGTTCTGAGAAGTTCGGGGACAGGGTTTGTGGCTGAGCCCTAGACCACAAGTTGTTCATTTCCGCAGCTTCTCCAAGCTCGTGGAGAGTGTTCCAGTCCAGTGATTTCCAACTAGTGTTAGACAAAATGGTACTGGGTCACACAGACTTCTAGGCTGCAGGTCTCAGAGCATCATGGAGTGTGACCTACAAGAGGAGGGAGGGGAGTGGGTGTGTCTCTCAGTCTGTCTTTCACTAAGCGTCTGTAGCCAAGAGTCACCTGGCACCCACTTTGAAAAACACATCAGGTGTATGACATGGGGAAAGTGAGAGGGCAGAGGGGAACAGGCCCCGGCCCCTTGCACCAGGGGGACACACACGGAAGCGTTGCTGCTGATGGCAGTAGCTCCTGAGCCTGGGACCAAAGCTAATTATACCTTGAGCTCCAAGAGGCCTGATGTCTTCATTATGAAATCACAAGGTCGATTTTCTTTGACAGTGGAAATGCAAGAAGCTAAACTTTAAAACAAACGTTAACCCCCTCCGAGTAATGAGTGGGCATCTATCCCTTTGCCAAGGTCACACTGTTGCAGCTTTATTAATAAATCTGAAAATCAGATCATGGAGCTTCCTCCCAACTTTTTTCTCCATTGGTTTGGTTGGTCCTGTGCTTTCCCACCTAAATTTTAGATTCACTCTGTATCTACAAAACACCTTTAAATGGAGGAGTTTGGTTGAAAGTATATCAACTCTGCAGACCATCTGAGGGAATTGCCAACTTGACAACGTTGGGTTTTCCAATTCATAAACATGCGTGTTATTGAAGCCCACTATAATTTTGATCATATTTTATAGTTCCCAGTGTACAATTCCTGTACTCTTTGTGTGAGTTAGATTTACACTTAAGTAATTTGTTTTTGGAGATATAGAAAGTAGTGATTTTTTTAAGTTCAACTTCCAATTGTTTATTGCCAGTATAGAGAAACAGAATTGATTTTTATGTGTTAGCATTCTATCCTGTGACCGTGTGACAATCACTTACAAGTTTAGGAATTTTTTCATGCAGATACTGCGGGGTTTTCTACGTAGGTGGGTATGTCATCTGTGAATAAGGGCACTGTTACTCCTTACTCTCCAATCTGTGTGGCTTCTCTTTTTCTTGTCTTCTTGCACTGGGTAGGCTTGCAGTACAATGCACTTAGGAGCAGTGGGAGTGGACTTCCAAAACTTGTTCTCAATCTTAGAACCTCTGCCATTTCCACAGTTAAATATGCTATAGGCTGTACCTTTTGGAAGATGCTGTTTTTTAGATCGAGAAAATCCCCTTGTATTCCTAACCTGTTGAGAGACTTCATCAACAATGGTATGGTAAATTTTGTCAACTGTGTTTTCTGAGTCCATTGATACTATCCTATGGTTTTTCTTGTTTAGCTTTTTAATATGGTAGTTACCAATTTTAAATGTCAAAGCTAATTAATTAAGTTTTAAACATTTAACCAGTTTTCTATCCTCAAATTAACATTTAACCAGTTTTCTATCCTCAAATTAAACCACACATGGTTGTAGTATTTTATTCTTTATTGCTGGATTTAATTTTTTTTTTTGACAGGCAGAGTTAGACAGTGAGAGAGAGAGAGACAGGGAGAAAGGTCTTCCATTGGTTCACCCTCCAAATGGCCGCTATGGCCAGTGCGCTGTGCCGATCCGAAACCAGGAGTCAGGTGCTTCCTCCTGGTCTCCCATGTGGGTGCAGGGCCCAAGGACCTGGGCCATCCTCCACTGCCTTGCCGGCTACAGCAGAGAGCTGGACTGGAAGAGGAGCAACCAGGACAGAATCCAGCGCCCCAACAGGGACTAGAACCCAGTGTGCGACACCATAGGCGGAGGATTAGCCTAGTGAGCTGTGGTGCTGACCTGAACTTAATTTTATATACCAATGAGGTTGCTTGTGTTTATGTTTGCAAGGGATATTATAGTGTTCTTTTCTTATGCTGTCTTTATTTGATTTTGTTATCAAGTTCATGTTACTCCCATAAAATGAGTTGTGAAGTTATTCATTCTTCTATTTTCTGAAAGATCATGTTAGAATCTACAAACAAATCCATCTAGGCCTTGCTTTTTTATTTGTTTTTTATTTAATTTTTGGAAGGTATTAAGCTGCAAGTCTAATTATAAATATATATATTTATGAATATTCAGATTATCTACTTCTTGGATGAGTTTTTATGAAATATTGTGACTGTAAAGGAATTGGTCTGTTTCATCTAAGTTGTGAAATTAGTGTGTATCAAGAATTTTGCAGTATTATCTTACCATTATTTTAACATATTTGAAGGTATGTAATGACACCCCCCATTTCAATTCTGATGTCATTGTCTTGACTTCTGATCTGTGAATTATCTCTTTTATTGTTGTCCACGGTAACTGGGGCATCATAGGTTTTATTAATCTCTTCAAAGAGCCTGTTTTCTGTTTCACTGATTTTTTTCTGTATTATTATCATTTTTAACTTCACTAACTTATTCTCTTTCTCATTTCCTACCTTCTGTTTGCCTTGCATTTAATTTTCTATTATTTCTCAGCCTTCTAAGGTGGAAGCTTAGGTTACTGATTTTCGACCTTTCTTCTTTCTAAAACATTCATGAATGGATTTTCCTGAAGCACTGCTTTGGCTTCTTGGCAAACACGCTGATGCTGAGTTTCCTTTTCACTGAGTGTATTTTCTGATTCCCTTCAGACTTCCTTGACCCATGGATTATTTGGAAATATGTCACTTAATTTTCATGTGTTTGGAGATTTTCCTAGTTTAATTTCTCATTTTTCACTTCAAGTTTAATCAAATTGGGGCCAGAGAACAACTTGGCATGGTTTCATATCTTATAAGCTTTTTATGATCCAGTATACAATCCATCTTGATAAATATTCCATGGATGCTTGAACGGAATGCATGGTCTGCGGTGACTTCTTGCAGCATTGCATAAACAGCACAGAAAGTCTGTTAGTTGTTGATGTTGCTTGGTTCCTCTAAGCTTGATGATTTTCTTCCCATTGGTTCTCGCAATCACTGAGAGAACAGTGTGGACGTCTCCCTGTGTAATTGTAGATCTGGCCATTCCTCCTTTCAGTTCTGTGGTTTTGTTTTATGTGTTTCCAAATTTTGTTGTTATGTGCAAAGATTTAAAGTTTTTCTGACTTCTTGGCAAACTGACTCTCACCAAACTGACTCTCTCACCATTTTTTAAAGACCCTCTATCCCTGGTATTTCCTTACTCTGAAGTCTGCTCTGTCTAGCTTTCTTATCTTTTTTTTTTTTTTTTACTTTTAGCCAATTGATTTCACAATGATGAAGTCATATACTCGGAAACAGAATATAATTCCATCTAATTTATCACTTCTGGTGATCTCTGTTTTTTAACTAGCGAGTTTAGACCGTTTACATTTAATGATACATTTGAATTTAAGCCTTCTGCTTTAGTGTTTTCTGTTTGTTCCCATGTCTCCTCTTTCCTGCTTTCTTTATTATTTTTGTATCTTTCAGAATTACATTTATTATTTTGTTTTTAATATATCTATTTGAATGGATCTTTTTATATGTATTAAAATGTATGTACTCAGCTTTTCACAAATTAATTGTAATTAATGTTAACTTTTCAAGTAAAATGAGAAAACTTACCTCCATATGGGAACACTTACTGTCCCGTTTTATGTGCAGTGTCATGTGTCTTACATCTACCTAGGATTAAATCTTTTCGGACAATGTTACAGCTTTTTATCCTCATTCTTTTTTGAAGAACTTAAGAGAAGCCTAGACTAACATATTTACCTAGATGTTTACTATTTCTGTTTGTCCTTGGAGTTTCCCTCTTGTACCATTTCCTTTCTGTCTGATGAGCTTCCATTCTTGTCTCCTTTGGACCAAGTTTGTTGATAACAAATTTTCTCATTTTTACTTTAGCTAAGAATGCCTTCATTTTGCCCTCATTTGAATGACATTTTACTGGATTTGGAATTCTGTTTTGACAGTCCACTTCTTTCAGCACTCTGAAAATGTTGTTCTACTTCCTTCTGACCTGATTTCTGATGAGAAATCTGTAGCAATTCTATACAGAATGTGACACTTTTCACTGGCTACTTTCAGGATTTTTTTTTCTTCGTCTTCAAATAGTTCAGCTATAACGTGTCTGGTCTTGGAATTTCTTGTGTTTGTCCTGTTTGGGATTCACTGAGCATCTTAAATCTGTAAGTTTGCCTTTGCACCACATTATTTCTCACCTCCTTCTGAGATAGTGGCATGAGTGATTGGCTTCAGGATCGTCCTACAGATCCCTGAGGCTCTGTTCAAACTGACTGTTGACCTAGTCAAGTTCCCCGCCCTTTCCTGTCATGTCATTCTGCTCCTAAGCCTCTTCAGAGGATTTATTAAGCTGTTACATTTTTCAGTTCTTAAATCACCTTTGGGTTCTTCTCTATATTCTCTGTTTCTTTGCTGGTGCCTTCTATCTTCCCATTTATTTTAAATCTGTTTGCCTGCACCTTTTGAAGCATGGTTATCATTGTTATTTTAAACTGTTTCCCTGATAATTCCAATTTCTGTGTCTGCATGGGGTTGCTGCCTGTTGGTCGTCTTCTTTTTTCAAATTCGTTAATGTTCCCAGGTCTTCTTGCCTAAGTTGGGATTGTAGCCTCTGCAGAGCTATGCAGATTTGCCCTGCCCATGCACCATCCAGGTCTGGGACCTGGGCATTGGTCTGCCCCGTAGTTTAGTTCTTCAGGACTGTGCTGTGCTGCTCGGGGTGTGCATGCATGGCTCAGAGGTCACCAAGGAGTTCATCAACTCCGTGGAACTGCTCTTTTGAGCTCCCTCCTGTCTGTGACCCATTTCTTGTTCTTCCAGCAAAAAAGGTAGTCTTCAGTTCCCTACCCCTGCCATGTGGGCTCCCACTACTATTTCTGCCAATCAGCTGAAAAGAGGGAGGGAGAGAGAGAGAGAGAGAGACAGGGACAGAGACAGAGAGAGAGACAGAGAGAATATGAGTATTTGCTGCTTCTCTTTTCAGATCATAGATTTTTGCGGTAGGAGGAAGCCTCAGATGCCTTCCTAACTGACACTACTACTGCTACTGCTGCCGACAGAGTTTTCCAGAGATTGAGTCAGGAAATAACAGGGAAAATACAACAGGGGCTTTGCCTGTCTCACTCTGACACTTAGGATTCCTGCTTCTCACTCTTCAAGCAAGAAGACAGGGTTTTCCTTGAGTGCTGTTTCTCTGCACCAGGGAATGCCTGTGGGTTCGATCTAGGGGGTTCCCAGGGGCGGGGGGGGGGGAGTGAACTCCCTGCCCCTTGGACAGTGCTTTAAATCCTAGCTTCCATCCCCAGTCTGCAGGGTCCGCAGATGCGGGCTGCACGCATTCTGCCCAGTGTTTGAGTTGCGACGGGGTGGAGGGTGCCTACTCCATCCTGCCTGCGCGTGGAAACCACCATCTTGCTGTGCTGTTTGGGGTCTTCTTAAACAAGAATTGCTTGCACATTGAAAAGGAAGCTCAAAACCAAACTGTGTCCTGTTGCTCAAGCCTCAGTCCCGGGGCAGCGCCCCCTCGCCCGGCAGCATCCCGCTGAGACTCTCGCCTCTTCTTCCTCTGCAGGGACACAGCTAACCGTGGAGGTCCACCCTCGAGACGCCATGCCCCAGCTGCTCAAGAAGTTCTCCTTGGCTAAACTACGTACGTACAGGGCTGCTCAGGCCAGAGGGTGGGCAGGGAGGACTGAGGGCAGCTGGTAGCCCACATCCCAGCCCGGGCATCCTCAGAGGGCAGGGGGAAGGTGATGTGGGCTTGCACACCAGGGAAAGGCAGGTGCCTGGAGCTCCCACCTGGGAGACTCTCTCCTCCACACACAGCTACGCCCTGGAAGCTGGTGTGGGAAACACAGCAAAAGGCACGGTTCACCACACAAGTGTTGCTGCTGTTGGTTTCCGATACTGTTTGTTGACTGCTTAAAAAGTGGTGGGCATGGCGCTAAGGACTTGATGCTCATTAACTTTTTAACGCTTTGGTATATATGAAAATCATCCCCACTTGGAGGTGAGCAAGATGAGGCCAGGAGCAACCCTGGTCACCCATGCAGGAAGTGGGAACGCATGGAGCTTGACTCTGAAGCCTGGGCCCAGGACCACAGGTCCCCTGTGCCCCCTTCTCGGGCCTCTCTCTGCAGCTGTCCATCTCACAGCCACGCAGGGCCTCACAAGCAGTGCAGGCCCCAGACCAGCAGAGGTGCCAGTCCTGCACACACCCACTCGGTGGGCCAGAGGCTCCTAAGGCTGCCTGGGTCCAGGGTTCTCAGCAGTCGGAATCTCAGCAGGGCATGGAGAGAGCAGGCTCTGGCCGCATGAGATGAGGTCACGCTTCAGCCATGTGACCTTGGGCGAGTGGCTCAGCCTCCCTGTCTGGGACTCGATCTCTGTAGACGGCGGAAAGTTAGCAAGCCTCCCTGCTCAGATGATCGAGGGGTTAAATGGGACGGGAAATAGAAACACGGACCAGGCATGGTAAGCACCCAATCAATGCCACTGCTTTGTCAGAGAATGTAGGTGATAGCAGAACGTAGGTTCAAAATGCAAGAGGGCCTCTGGCTCTCAGGATGGCCTGGGTGCAGCTGCACCCTTCACAGCTCTAAGTGGCCTCCAGGGCCAGAAGGCCACCTGCCTGGCACCCCCCACTCCCAGCCTGACCTCCACCTGGTTCCAGTGGGGACGCACACCTTCCTGACCTGGTTTCAAATCCCTTCCTTTTGCCCCTGGAGCCTAATACCTGTTGGTTACTGGTCTGCCTGAATGGTTCTGGACTCACACAGTTCAGGTGCCCTTCAGCCATCCTGAAGAATAACTTGATGGTCACTTGATCTTTCTGGGGTTTGAACTCTGTGCAAACAGCCTTCCCTTCCCCTGTTTCCCTTTGCACCTGGGATCAGTTCTGACCTTGAGTGAGTGCACCTTTGGTTGTGCTCGGGCAGCAGGTGGACGCAGAGGAGGGCAGGAGCGCCAGCATCCAGGCAGGGCCACGGGTTAATCCAAAGCGCCAGAGCCGGGGCACATTCTGACTCTGCATCCTCTCCCTGTCCCCAGGCTCCTCGTGCCCCATCAGGAAGTTCGTGGCCATTGCAGCGGGGATTCAGCGGTGGGTGGGGTTGGGAGTGGGGAGGCTGTGAAAAGGAGAGTGAAGAGGAGGGGCTAGAAGTGCCATCGGAAGCGAGGGGAAGTGCTTGCATTTACGATGCTTCTGGAGTGTCTCTGCTTCTGACCTTTGGGGTGTTGCAGGTCTACAAGGCGATAAAAATGGAAACACCAGAGCCCGGCAGCCTGGAGGGAAAGATGCACACGGTAAGTTCCAGGGCTTTCTCCTGAACCATTTCTGGGACAGTGTATTGGTTGATTCTTCTGGGCCAATCTCTATAGTCAATTGGCAGTGGCTTCCTAAGATACTGAACTAGAAGTCTGGGCCTACCTCTTGGTCAGAGGTGAAGAATGTTGTGATTGATTAGCAATGTCTGCCATGGACACAGGTTGAGAGGGAGAAAGCTCATATACCTGATGTCATCACTAAGCTACCACATAAATCCCACCAACAACAAGACAGCCCATTATGGGAAACAGAATTCAGAATTATATTAACTCTAAATGGAATTCCAGATGTCTGTAAGGTAGGAGGCAAGTGAAAAAAAGCAGAGAGGGGAAGAAGAAGAAACACTGAGTTGGGCAACAGCATAGGTTCAAATCCCATTTCTGCTCTCATTCACCCCCACCCCGGGTCTCAGTTTCCCTTCTGTAGCCCAGATCTCATCTAAGGCTTCATGCAGCTCAGAGCCCCCTATTGTTTTGTTGCAAAATTAGAATAACTTAGTGCTGCTGTATGTTTTAAATATACAAAATCATGGATCTTATGTAATCTGCTTGGGAGTAGAGTTAATGAGGCATAATTCATTGTGGGTGTTTGTAACATCCAGATTTTGTAAAATGGAACCAAGAAAGGGGAAAACCAGAAGCAGAGTTTCCAATCCCATTTTAGAAATACCATTATTCCTCTCAATGGGGGCAAAGGAGGCTTCGTACGCAAATCTGTGCAAAGCAGAAACCACTCCTGTGTGTGAATCCAGTTCACACCCACGCAGCTCACCCTTGCTGCAGAGGGGCCGGAGCCACGTTGTGAGGAGAGAAGGGCTTTGAGTGTGTGGAGCGCAGCGGGGCCCACCAGCATTCCTCTGCCACCTCTAAAGGGCATGCTGGACTGCACTTGGATGACAGAGGACAGGGTCTGCCGGGGCCGAGCCACGGTGCCCACCAGTGTGGGCAGCAAGGGCTGAGTGGGAGCCGGCATGACCCTGGGTGCCAGCAGTAGCTCAGAGGGAGTTCCTGTGCCCCAGAGGGAAGCCTGGGCAGCTACTAGCCTGGGCCAGCATCAACGTCAGTGTCAGCCTGGAATCTCCCTCTCTCCCCTTGTCTATGTCCAGTGAGTGGACTTCAGCAAGGCCCAGTCTCTGGGCAGGAGGCCCCTTCTGAGATCCCGAGGCACAGCCTTCCCCAGGGGCTCCCAACTGAACCCCAGGCCCTGCTCACCAGGACACTACCACCTCCTGCTGCCTTCCTTGGAAGCCCCAGTCTCCAGTTGGACATGGAGTCTGCTAACTCCCAGGGCAAAAGCGGAAGGCAGGCTGGGTCCAGCACAGCTCATGCCCCGGGACCCAGACACCCAGCCCTGCCACACCCTCCTATGCCCAGAATGCTCTGTGGCACATCCACCCCAGCACCTGGCCATGGCACTGCCCTTCTTGGGCTTGTCAGGGGCCAACAGCCTGGTCTGGACATGTCCCACAGGAATCTGCAGGAAGTTAAAGGAAGAGATTCTGTCTCGAGAATGCTGGGAACCATGGCTTGACGGAGGCTAAGCCAGGGTCTTCAGAGCTGGCTCCACAGGGGCTGCTCACGTTCCCTTTGGCGCTCCAAGGGGGACCCATCCAGGGAGGGGTGGCCCTCAGGAAATGGTGAGGCCAGGCAAGTAAGGTCCCCACTGCTGACCCAGCCTCCCTGTGTTTCCAGCCTACCCCTGGGATCGGTCCAGCCTGAAATCCATGACTCTGGACCTGCGGCAGTTTGAGAAACTGGACGCCTATGCCTCACAGGTAGGACAGCCAGCGCCTCCAATCAGGAGCCCCCACATGCACCCCAAGGTGTCTTGGAGGTCCCCAAAACAGGGCAGCAAAACCCCTCCCCAGGCCTCTTCAAGGAATCCTGAGTCACACGGATGGATGCCCAGGAAGGCCTTTATCCAGCACGTGCTTGGGGGACAGAAGACTCCAGGCAGCAGGCCCCGACCAGGACCAAAGGCCCTTCCATCCCCCAGGCCACCCAGCATCCCAATACCCCCCAGACTACACAGCCCTGTGGCCAGTCCAGCGTTGACCTCCCGTGTCCCATTTGGGCATTGTTGCTACTGAACCAGGCCAGAGCCAGCTCGTGGAGAAAAGGAGGAAGAGCATGGGGAGGGCCCTGGCAAATGGCCAGAGCCACCATGACAATGGCCATGCTCAACCCTGGAGCTCATGAGCTGCCCACCAGGCACTCTGCCTCCAGCCCTTGGCACGTCAGGGCAGAGTGGGGGGAGTCACAGCTGGAGCAGTGCAGCTACAGAGCTGAAATGCCGGGGACACAAGAGGCATGGGGCCAGGCAGGAGCCTCAGCACAGAGAGGACCACATCGGAGCGCCAGGATGCTAAGCCCTTTTGTGAAGGCAGAGTGAGCCACTGGGGGCCCTAAGCAGTCTCAGCAGGATGCCCTGAGGCAGCCACAGAGTGGGTACTTGTTTGTTAAGTAGATGAACAGGTGCACAGGTGCACAGGTGCTCAGGTTACAGCTGAGACATCGGCTGAGTCTTCATCTGAGGATTTCCAGCTGTCCCAGCAGGAGGAGGCAGGACCTGGATTAGGTGGGGATGCTGAAGACAGAGAGGACCAGAAAGAGCAATCCTGGGTGAAGGCGCTGGGCACAGACACAGCGGCCAGTGGGTGGGAGGTGCAGGACGGGGGCTCCGGGCGGCTGGAGTCAGTGGTATAGGAGGGCACAGCAGTGCCCCAGCCTAAGGACCAAGTCTGGGCTTGGTGAGTGTCTGTGGAGTGTGATGGGCTCCAGGGTCCTGGCACACCTGTTAGGAATGCCCGCTGGGAACACTGACCTGGGGTCATCAGATTTAGTTATGAGTGGGAGCCCTAAAATGAGTGCTGTTGGGGAGGGCAGGGTGAGTCCAGAAGGCGTGGAGCCATCCCAGGGGCTGGGCAAGGCCAGCACGACTGGACTCCAGAGAGGGGCCAGTGGCCTCCTGGAGGTCAGGGCACAAGTGTGGCTGGTAGTGGTCACAAGGTAGGGTCCTGGAGCTCCACTATGGGTGGAGGAACAGTGCCAGGTGGACAGCAAGGCCGGGGTGCCCTCGAGATGGAGGGGGAGGGAGGTGTAGGCACCTGTTGCAGGAGTGAATGTGCAGTGCCCTTGCTTCTCTAGAATGGCTGCAGGTGGACAGGGCTGCCTTGTCAGCACCTGCAGCCCTGCTTCCTCCTCCTCAAGGTCCCTGCAAGAAGTGTGAATGTGTGGTTCTTGTGGTTGTTGTTACAATGTACTCTTAGGAGCCTGTTTTGTTACTATAGTGAAATAGCTGAGGCTGGGCACTTAGAAAAGAGGCTCACTTAGCTCACACTTTTGGAAGCTGAAAATCCAAAACCAAGCAGCCCCAATTGTTTGGTCTCCGGTGAGGGCTCAGTGGCAGGTGGCATTATGGCGGGAGTGCATGTTAGAGGGAGAGAGCCCATGGTGAGAGAGATCCAGGGGTCAGGCTGGAGCTTTGATAACACCTTGCTCTCGAAGGAGAGAACCCAGTCCCAGAGACCAGCATTTCCTGCTGAGGGCCGGCCATCCAATGATCTAAGCACCTCCCACCAGACCCACCTCTTCAGGGGTCCATCACCTCCCACATCACCACACCAGGCACCAAGCTTCCAACACCCCTGGGCACAGACCACCTGCAAACCCTAGCATGTAGTAAAATATGTGTAACATGAAATGTGCCATTGTTGTTTTCAAGTGCAAGCTCACTGATACTGATTACCGTCCCGATGCTGCACAAACATCACCACTGTTCCAAAGCCACTTGCTCACCGAGAAACTCTACGCCCATGAAGCAACCCCTGGTAACCTCTACTTGCCTCTATGGACTTGCCTATCCTAGGCATTTCATTTCAGTAAAATCAGACAGTCCTTTTTAAAAAAGATTTATTTGAAAGAGTTATATATAGACAGAAGGAGAGGCAGAGAGAGAGAGGTCTTCCATCCACTGGTTCACTCCCCAATTAGCCACAACTGTCGGAGCTGCGCCGATCCGAAGCCAGGAACCTCTTCCGGGTCTCCCACATGGGTGCAGGGGCCTAAGGACTTGGGCCATCTTCTACTGCAGTCCCAGGCTATAGCAGAGATCCATATCGGAAGTGGAGCATCTGGAACTTGAACCGCTGCCCATATGGGATGCCGGCACTGCGGGCCGCGGCTTTACCCATTACACCACAGCACCAGCTCAGACAATGTCCTTTCATGTCTGGGTCATTTCACTCAGCATGTTTTCAAGGTTCATCTGTGCTATGGCATGTACAGAATGAAGTTCTTTCTTTTTTCTCACTGAATAGCATCCCACTGTATGTATATAACACATTTGCCTTGTTCACCCCTATGTGGATGGACTGTCAGCTTATTTCCTTCTCTAGATGTGGCCAGTACTGCTGCAGCGAACACTGGCAGGAAGGGTCTGCTTGGGTCTCTGTTTCCAGTTACTGGAGGTCTATACCTTGGAGTGGACTCACTGGGTCATGTGGCAATTCCACATTTAACTTTTGAGGAGCCATCCAAGTATTGTCCATAGCACCTGCACCATTTTATATTCTCACCGTCAGTGTGCAAAGGTTCCAGTTTCTCTACATTCATGCTGACAATTCATGCTGACACCTGTTACTTTCTTATTTTATTTTTGAATGTCCATCGTAGTGCACATGAAGTGGTGTCTCATTTTGGTTTTGATTTGTATTTCCCTCATGACTAATGAAGTTGAGCATTTTTCATGGCTTGTTAGCTATTTGTGTATCTTCTCGCTGGAGAAATGACTATACATGTCATTTGCCCATTTTTAATTGATTGTCTTAAGTTGTAGAAGTTATTTGTATATTCTGAATATGAAACCCTTATCAGTTATAAGATTTGCAGTGTTTTCTCTCATTCTATAAGTTGTCTTTTTTCCTTCTTATCCTTAATATTCTTTCATGCACAGGGATTTTTTATTTTAGTGAACACCACTCTATTTTTTTCTTTTGTTTTCATGCCGTTGGCATCACATCTAAGAATCCATTACCAAAGACAAGGTCGTGAAGATTTTCTCCTGTCTCTCTCTCTCTCTCTCTCTCTCTCTCTCAGAGGCAGACACACAGAGAGAGTGAGCTTGCAGACACAGAGTGAGCTTCCATCCACTGGTTCACTCCCCAGTGGCCTGTGTGAGGCTAAGCATTGCTGGATCCAGGAGCTAGGAACTCAGTCTAGGTCTCCCATGTAAGTGGCAATAACTCAACTACTGGAGTCATCACCTGCTGCTCCCAGGGTCTGCATTGGCAGGAAGCTGGAACAGGGAGCCAGAGCTAGGACTTGAACCTAGTTACTCAGAATCTGGGACCCAGACATCTTAAATCTGGTGTCTTAATTGCTCAGCTAAACACATGACCCCTGTCCAGGAGTTTCAGCTCCTGTTTGAGTCATTGATCCATTTTGAGTTGATTTTTGTATATAGTATAAGAACAAGGCCCAACTTCCTTCTGCGTGTGGAAATCCAGTTGTTCCAGCATCATTTGTTAGGAAGATCATCCTTTCTCAACGAAGGGACCTGGCACCCTGTCAAACCTCAGTTGGCCACAGTTGTATGGGTTTATTTATGGGCTCCCAGTTCTGTCCCACTGCTCTAGATGATCCTTCTGCAAGTCCTAGACTCTTTTGAAGTGTGAGCCTCTCGCCTTTACTCTCCTTTTCTCAGAATCACTGTGGCAATTCTCAGCCCCTTGCAATTCCATGTGAATTGGAAGTTTGGCTTTTCCAAGCCAACAACAACAAAAGGCTATTGGAGTTTTGAGACAGTCTGAGTTAAATCTGTAAACTGTTTGAGCTAGGACTGGTCATGACTAAGGGCTGCCACAGCCACCCACATGCCCACCCGGCTGGCCCCAGGATGTGCACAGAAAAGTTGTGGGAGCTGTCAGCCCAGGATTCAGAGCGTCAGCACCACCCTCCCTGTCCATCTCCATGGCTTTGCCCTTGGAGCCTCTGTTCCCTGTATCTCTGCTCCAGCTCCTCTGCCTGGAGAAAGAACGGGACTGGCCACCAATGCCTGGTGTGAAGCACCCCCAGTCCTCCCTGGTCCTGATGCCAGTACACCCTTCCTGCTCCCCAGGTGACGGTCAAGAGCGGGCTGGACGAGCTGGTGTGTGACCTGCTGCAGGAGGCCCCCAGCGACCTGGAAAGGGTCCGTGCCATCTGGATCTGGATCTGCCACCACATAGGTAGGCCCTAGCACCCCTCAAACCCACCCCCACAGGCCCTGCTCCCATCTCATCAGCAGGGTGTACCCAGGGAGTCAGAAGGTGGGAGGGACGGGGCTCCCATGTGGCTGAGTGAAGAAAGACTGATGAAAGCAGGGTGACCCTTACTGTGTGCTAACAGTCTCCAGGAAGATCAGCTGGGGGAAGGGGAGGCCTGTGTGGCCCTCTGCTCACGGCCAAGTCCAGGGCTTAGACCTCCTGCCAGGAGCAGTCCTAGCATCCAGGAAGGCCGCTGCATGAAGCCCAGGACCCAGGACCCAGGCCGGAACCCAGGACAGAGAGTCAGTCATCCCCACCCAGGAACCCGTCTCCAGGGTTCTCAGAGCAGCGCAGGGGACCTGCGTCTGTGCAGGTGCCCGTGGCTCCACACAGGACAGCTGGGACCTTCCTGGGTCAAACCGACTGCAGTACAGGCTGCTAAGCAGCTGCTGCCCCTTGCCGAGTCTTGCAAACACAATGAGCGCTGGAGGGGCCAGGTCGTGGGGCGCCCTTCCCGTCCTCTGACCTGAAGCCTTCCCAGCCCGCTCCACCAGGGACACAGTCTACAGCATGTGCTCCTCTGGCACTGGCAGATCAAAAACAGGGGCTCAGGGCTCATCCCTCCAACACTGGCTGGGCCAGAATGCTGCCAGCCCCATGTCGACAGGCACACCCGTGTGCGTGCACACACACACACACGCACATGCACACACACACGGCTCCTTTGGGCCCATAGTGGCCATGCTGACTCAGCCCTGTTCCCCTCACTTACATGCCCTGGTCAGGGGCTTCTCTACCTGGGGTCAAGCCTCACCTGCAGCTCCAGGCACCCCATGGGGCCACGCAAGGCCTCAGATGAGGGGTGTCCCCGATACCCTGCAGGCTATGTGGTGGAGCAAGTGGGCAGTGGCCCCACCCGTGGCGCTGTGTCCTTCCCCTCCCAGCCCCTCCTCACGGGCGTGGGGAACCAAGTGCCCTCCCTTTCGTCACCTCAGAGAAGGTGACAGCTCCCAGATCTGCCTCGGGCTGGGGTTCTGCTTCCATTCCGCCCACCCTGGTCCCAGGTGCCCAGGGTGCAGAGGCAGCGCCCCGGGGAGCCGAGCCTCCTCTGGCCTCCGTGCCAGTCTCAGGCCCTGGGTCCTCATGGCCCCAAATCCCCCTGCAGAGTACGACATGGAGGCCGCCCAGGAGAAGGACCGCCAAGCCTTCAAGCCCACCGACATCCTGCGGACCCAGAAGACCAACTGCGACGGCTACGCCGGTCTCTTCGAGAGAATGTGCAGGTAGGCGAGGCGCAGGGAGAGCGGGAGCCACCCTGCCGTTCCGGCACCCCCTTCCAAAGCAGCAAGTGTCCTGGCCGCACTCCGGCCTCGCTCGGCCTGTACAGACCTTGCCCTGGAATCCGGTGAATCCGGGAAAGGTCAATTTCCCCCTTCTGGCCGCCAGCACCACTACCATCTGTCGGCTTCGCCGTGCATTAGCATAATGGCAGATGAATGCAGAGATAATTTGGTTATAAAAGGCCCTGTCTCTGTCTTCTCTGTCTCTGTGCAGCTGAAGGTTAAGAGAATGGCAGGCCCAGGAGCAGGACAGTGGCTGCCGGTGCCCAGGGACCGGGAAAGGCCATCCTGGGGCTGGCACCGGGCCTCTCCCTGGGGGAGCGGAAGCCCCACCTGCAAGGCCATGCACAGGCTCAGGCTCTGCTTCCAGTGCTCTGGGAGTGAGCACGCAGCCAGGTGGCTGCACTGGGCGACAGCTCTGGCCTGGGTGGGTGAAGCGGCCGTGGCTGATTGCCAGTGTTCCCAAGACAGCCACAAGGGCAAGGGGAGCCCTGTGGACCCCCGCAGTTTCTGGTGCCCCCTCTCTGAAGTCTGCTGAGGTCTCCTGGTGGCCACAGAGAGCCCCCTTCGCAGGGCGGCCAACAGCTGCTGTGCACCTGCAGGCCTCCACCTGGCGCTCTTCTCCGGCCACCAGGGCTGCAGGTGGGAACCCATCACAGCATGCACCACCGACATCCACCTGCAGCCCACAGGCGGGAGCTGTGATGCCTCAGCATTGTGCAGGCGGCCGCAGGCAGCCCTGTTCCTGGCCCGGACGGCATCCCGGCCACCACCATCCACTCCTCCACAGCAGGCCTCTCCGCCCCGCACATTCCCACTCTGCCTCCACACCACACCTGGTATCCCGCCTGCCTTCAGGTCTCGCCAGAGCCTGCATCCTCACCAGCCCCTGGCTCCCCTGGCCCTGGGTTCCCGAACCCCACTAAGGGCTCATCCTGTCCTGAGAAGTCCTCCCACAATGTGACCTCGGCCGAGTGCCCTGCATCCCGGGGCCCCGCCCATCTCCCTGCTCCTGCCAGGCCCCGCCCCCAGCCCTGCCACCTTCTCCTCTCCTGCTGTCCTCAGCTCACCTTGCCTACCAGCTCAGGCGCTGCCTGCTTTCATTTCATAACTGTTTTAAATTTTAAAATACTTGTACGTTGTACATGAGTCATAACAATATTCAAAAGCAAAGACGAGAGAATTGGGTGACTGGGAATCCCAGCGCTGAGCGAATGCTGCTAATACGGTGTCACGTCCTCTCCAGACTTGGCTCTGTGCTTGCAGGCCAGGCACCCTGCTCAGTTCTTCGTGGACGTCTCAACGTCCGCCCATGTCTTTATGTCGTTAGCAGCCCCTCTGCCCGGCTTCTCTACAAGTGCCCATCTCAGCGCCCTCACACCGTAGGCCTGGAATAGCTGTTCCCAGAAAGACTGGCAATGGCAGGGTAGTCCTGGAAGACTTGTATGAAGTGGGCCTTATTCTCTTTGTTATTTATTTAAGAACAGATAGGGAAGGAGAACTCCTATCTGCTGCTTCCCCAAATGCCCCAGGCAGCCAGGCTGGGTCAGACCAATTCCAGGAGCTGGGATCCCAATTCAGGTCCCTCGTGGAGGTGGCAGGAACCCAGTTACCTGAGCCAAAAGCCAGAGCTGGAGACTGAACCCAAGGTACTCCCATGTAAGCTACGCGTGTCTCAACTGTGAGGCCCAAAGCCCGCCCCTTATTGTCGCTTAAATCATGCACGACTCTCAGTCTGTTTTGGGCTCCATTTATGCCTGGGACCTTTCAAACATAATGACTTCCGTGTGAATTTACAAATTTGGAAACACTTTGTTTTTTTTTTTTTTTTTTCTTAAGTAGTAAGATATATTCTGCATGCAGTATGTGCTTTCTAGTATGCTGTAGAAGGAGTGTCAAATTTTTTTAAAGATTTATTTTATTTACTTGAAAGTCAGAGTTACACAGAGAGAGAACAGAGACAGAGAGAGAACGGGGGTGGGGGAGAGGTCTTCCATCTGCTGGTTCACTCCCCAGATGGCCAAAAATGGCAGAAGCTGGGCTAATCGGAAGCCAGGAACCAGGAGCCTCTTCCGTGTCTCCCACACGGGTGCAGGGGCCCAAGCACTTGGGCCATCCTCCACTGCTTTCCCAGGCCATAGCAGAGAGCTGGGTCAGAAGCAGAGCAGCCGGGTCTCGAACCGGCGTCCATATAGGATGCCGGCACTGCAGACGGTGGCTTTACCCGCTATGCCACAGCGCTGGCCCCTTGAAGGAGTGTCAGATTTAAAACCAGGAAGACTTGGGTTCCAGGCTTCACTTCACCACACAATAGTTTTGTTTGTTCTTTGTGGAAAGGCGTTTGACTTCTCAGAGCCTGGATTTTCTCAGCTGCACGTTCGGTACTGAATTGCCTGCTTAGCAAGACTGTGCAGGGCCGGCACTGTGGCTCAATAGGCTAATCCTCCGCCTAGCGGCGCCAGCGCACACCGGGTTCTAGTCCCGGTCGGGGTGCCGGATTCTGTCCCGGTTGCCCCTCTTCCAGGCCAGCTCTCTGCTGTGGCCAGGGAGTGCAGTGGAGGATGGCCCAAGTGCTTGGGCCCTGCAGGAGACCAGGTGAAGCACCTGGCTCCTGCCATTGGATCAGCGCGGTGCGCCGGCCGCGGCAGCCATTGGAGGGTGAACCAACAGCAAAGGAAGACCTTTCTTCTCTGTCTCTCTCTCTCTCTCACTGTCCACTCTGCCTGTAAAAAAAAAAAAAAAAAAGACTGTGCAATGAATGAGAACATGCAGTTCGGGGTTGCACACCGGACCCTGGAGTTGCTGTTGTTAACTTTTCCTGTCTTTTTGAGCATTGGGGATTTTTTTTTTATTCTTTTGCTCTGTGGAGCCTCCCTTCAGACTGCGCCGACCCACACAGACTGAGAAAATTGACACTTGCCTTTAGTGTAGCTGTCAGCTTCCCCGCCTGGTGCAGGTGCCTCACGGTGGCACCGTATTCTGGCCTGCAGCTGATCATTAAAAACCATCCCAGCATTTTGCATCATGTAAGGTTCGTTGCAGCCTGCACAATTCCTCACGCCACCCGGGGTGTGCAGCAACAGCTCACAGTTCCCTGTACCACTTCATCTCATTTAATTTTGCTTTAGAGATCAGTAACCTCCCCTCACCTTAAAATAACTGCCAGAGGTTTAGCAAATTCATTAGCTACTTCCTTAACAATCGAAGACGTGCAATCTGCACTCGCTGATTTATGCCTGCTTCGTTGTCAGGGTGGCCTCTCAGCAAGAGTTGTGCCCACACGGCCATCACTACTTCCTGCCGGCCGGCTCCGCCTCCTCGCTGCAGACTGATTTAATCGAGTCGTTTGGTGGGGAATTCAGGGGTGTTCACGGCATCGCTCGTTCCCTCACTGTCTTCCCCATGTTGCCGATGTGGGGTTTCTGGGAGTGCTGTCGCTCGTAATTGCTGTCCCGCATCTCTGTGATATTCCATCACCAGGTGTTAATGTCCCTCTGCTTGCCTGGGCTGCCCAGAGCCGTCATTCTTTCTGCCCAATTTCCTGGCAGGGGCCAAGCTTTAAATCCCCGCCCCGACTCGGCCTCCAGTCGCTCCCCTCCCCCTGTTCTCATGATGGCGCCACACTGCCAGCCAGCACACTGCTCAGAGACTGTAGACCAAGCCAGGAGCCTCGTCCCGGCCGGGGCTCTGATGCAGAGGGAGCTGGTTGGCCTCAGCTGGTTGTCAGTCGGTTTTCCATGAATGCTGTGCTGTCACAGAGCACGGGCAGGCACCTGCCAGTCAGACGGCCGCTCCCGGTCAGCACGATGTCCCCAGCAGTCCTGAAGCATCGCTTGGTTCCAAGTGCCCCAAAAGGGTAGGGGTGACCAACGAGCCTCCTGGGAGGCACAGATTCTTTGGATGACCTTACATTGTCACCTAATCTGACTTCATCACATGGGCCCCTGAAACCGACATCTGAATGTCCCATCCTCGTTAATAGGAAAGCACTTCAAAAAAGTTGTGGGAAAATGAAATGTAAAGATCAATGTAGGCGTGGGCATTGGTGTAGCGGTTAAGACATTGCTTGGGACACCTGCATTCCACATCAGTGCCCAGATTTGAGACTTAGTCCTGCTCCCGTGTCCAGCTTCCTGCTAATGCACACCCTGGGAGGCAGCTGGTGGATGACTCAAGTGCTTGGGTTCCTGCCACCCGTGTGAGAGACTCAGATTGAGTCCCTGGGCCCCTGGCCCAGTCCAGGCTGTGTACTGGCTTTTGGGGAGTGAACCAACAGATGGGAGTGCTCTCTCTCTCTCTCTCTGCCTCTCAAATGCATTAAAAAAATATCAGTTTCAGTACAAAAACATTTTTGAAACCCATGCATAGTTTTTACATGGCATGGATTTCCACAAACCTAGAAAGCCCTGTCATTTGCCAAAGTGTGGTCTTAGCAACAATGGCTTACTTGGATTTCAATCTGTGTGCCGCCCATATGTTTATACATTGAAACACAAGTCTGGTTCACACAGGGTGCAGCACAGAGACTCCCAGACTGTGCCTGGGCACAATGACATCCTGCTGCTGCCCTGGCCGTGGCTAGCTGTGGGTTCCAGGGCAGAGCAGCCTCTCTCGCCCAACCTCTGACTCCCCACCTGCTGGTGAGGCTGTGTGTGGGGCTTTGGAGTGAGAACAGGTTACTGTTACAAGTTACTGCTTTGTCGGCCGGCACCGCGGCTCACTAGGCTAATCCTCTGCCTAGCGGCGCCGGCACACCAAGTTCTAGTCCCGGTTGGGGCGCCGGATTCTGTCCCGGTTGCCCCTCTTCCAGGCCAGCTCTCTGCTGTGGCCAGGGAGTGCAGTGGAGGATGGCCCAGGTGCTTGGGCCCTGCACCCCATGGGAGACCAGGAAAAGCACCTGGCTCCTGGCTCCTGCCATCGGATCAGCGCGGTGCGCCGGCCGCAGCACGTCAACCGCGGCGGCCATTGGAGGGTGAACCAACGGCAAAGGAAGACCTTTCTCTCTGTCTCTCTCTCTGACTGTCCACTCTGCCTGTCAAAAAAAAAAAAAAGTTACTGCCTTATAATAAAGCTGCTGTGAGAGAAGGGGAAAGGGAGCACCCCACTCTGCAGCAATGTGAAGAGGTCGTGAAATTTACAAGAAGTCAAGCACACGCATTGTGGAAATTGCATCACAGTTTGTCCTGGTGCGCTCTAGAGACCACAAATTTTCAACAATACATACTTCAGTGTCCCTCCTGCAGCTCTGGCTCCCCCTTCTTGCCTCCCCTCACTTGGCTCAGACCCCCAGGGAATGGTGATCTGAGTTGAGAGAACACACTCTGTAATCAGAGCCTGTTGCAAGGTGCACCTGCCTGTGCAGTGGTTCAGCCGCTCACCGGCTGGGTCTTGGCCTGCGCCACGTGCAGGCTCTAGAAGCTCCACACGGCTCCTGTGATGGGGCCTGAACTATCTCAGCTGAAGTCCTGACCTGCTACCTACTTGATGCATAATACTAAGGACGCACCACACCAGCCAGGAACACAGAGATCTTTTTTAGACAATACAGACAATGCGTTTCTGGAAGCACAGCCATTTCAGGGACCCCCAGGGATACCAGGAAATGGAACTGCCTTTACTTGGCTACTAGCCTGTTGGATCCCTCTCCATGTGGCCACGCTGGGTGGCCATGTGGTCCTTTGCAGCCCACAGAGCTTCCCTGGGCCCAGACACCTGCTGGAAGGGGGCTGCAGCTTTCTCCATCCTCTAGGGTGCTCCAGGGAAGCCTGCTCAGGGTGCTCGCATCCATGCTCTCCTTCGTGCCTCGGGATGCAGACAGGCCAGGAGCTGGGTTGGTGGCATTGAGCTGTCAAGACTGTCAGAACTGAAAGTCAAGACTGCAGCCTGCGGCCATCTGGTGGATCTCCAAGGCTGCTATTTGGGGCTCTCAGACAGCTGGTCAGGGTCTTCGGGAGACCTGGGAGATGGCTCTGGCCTCAGCCTCTGCAGTGCTCCTGCCAGCAAAGCCCATTCTTCCTCCTATGGCTTCCCGGGGCTTTGCATGTCCACTGGCATTTTAGTGATGGCTCACGTGTCCAGTCCCCTTCCTAGCAGGAGCACACCTGCAGTGGCCACTGCGCCCTGCTTCCGGAAGAGGAGGCTGTATTTCGGCGTTGTCCTGGTCCACAGGGCATACAATCAGTGATCTGTTGATGACATGCAACAGCCGTGGGTCATCCTGCCCAGGAACCAGTGGCTGGACACGAAACTCCTACTCCTGCAGCCATTGTTGACACGTGCGCCTCTCTTCCTCTTGCCCGGGCATCGTGCATTATTAACACCTAACTCTTGGCATTCTGACTTCCTTTGTCTCAGTCATCTTGCACATGGCTGCCTGGTAACGAAAGATGCTTGGTCCCAGGTCAAGCAGGACGTCAGCTTCATCCTCTGTGGGTCCAGAGCATTCCCATGGCTCTCACAGCTTCTCCTCTACCTGACACAGGTGAAACAGCGCCCAGACAGCATTCAACACCACGCGTCCTCTGCTCCCATGAGCCCGGCTAAGTCGCTCTGCAGGCGACAGTCAGAGCTGAGGGCTGAGCGCTAGTGTTCTGGCTCAGCCCAGGGCCTGCCCGCTGCAGCTCAGAGCAGGCCAAGGGCACACGCCTGCCACTCACTCCTTCCTCCTCCAGCCCTATCCAGGGTTGGGAGGATGCTCTCCTAGCTGCTCCCAACTTGGTTCTTCAGATCTTACCTCCGCTTCACTCCTCAGTGGGAAGGCGCCACCCTGGCTGGGACATGGCTTCTCCCAGAAGGGCGCTGAGACCGAGCTTGTGTGGGCACCACTGCCCGATCCAGTGCCCGCTCCAGTTCACCGTCACACCTGGAGGCCCGGCGAATGCTCAGTGCTTCCTTCCCTTGCTTGATCCAGAGCAGAGAACCAGTGGCAGGGGCCGTGTGCCCAGACACCCTCGGCTATGCTGGGTCGGTCCGCCTCAGTGCAGAACGAGGCGTTCTCCAAATACTGAGATTCCCCGGGCTCCCGTCACCCCTCAGACTGGAAATTCATATGCATGATATTCTGGGCAGAAATGGAAAAGAATTCACTGAAGAATATAATGTTAAGTAGTAGTTATGGATTTTTCCAATCCTAAAACTCATAACCTTTATGAAAAATTATGAAAATAGAGGGTTTAAAGAAGAAACTTTAAGTCACCCAAATCCCATTCCCAGTGGGTGGCCTTTGTGCTGTGTCCCTCCCCCAACCCTGGATGCAAAAAAAATTGAAAATCATGCATAAAAGTGATTTTCAAAAGTTCGCAGAGGGGCGGGGTGTCTAGCCTTGTAGCTAGGATACCAGTTAAGATTCCCACACACCACAGGGGAGAGCTTGGGTTTGAATGTTGGCTCTGCTCCTGGTCCAGCTTCCTGCTGATGCTCACCCCGGGAGGCAGCAGTGACGGCTCAAAGTCCTTGGATTCCTGCCAGCCCTGTGGAGACCTGTACAGAGATGGCGCTTCACGGTGGCCAAAGGATGAGGTTGCGCTGGGGGTGTGGTGGGGAGTCCCAGCCTGGCTGCTCTTGGTTTCCAAAAGATGGGGTGACTTCAGCCCCACTCCCCCCAGCCTGCAACAGGAGCCCCAGCCCCTGCTGCTGTCCTGGCCGTGATGCAGCTCCTGATGGTGCCTTGGTTCCCGGTCAGAGATAGCTTTATTGTTTCACTCATTGTCAAAGGAATCTGCATTCAGTGTAGAAAGAAAGCAAAAAGAAAAAGAAAAAGGAAGAAGTCAGCCTTAGCTTACAACTAGATACAAATGCTGTTAATGTTCGGGTGTGTGCTGTTCTGAGCTAGTACTTCAGCGCGTCTGTGTGCATATGCGTGCACAGGTGGAGTTTTTATTATAATGACTAATAAACCTTCTCCATCCTCAAAAAAAAAGTTCCCAGCTCCTGGCTTTGACCTTGGTCCAGCCTCAGCTATTTCAGGCATTTGGGGAGTGGAGCAATGAATGGGAGCTCTCTGTGTGTGTGTGTCTGTTGTGTGTCTGTCTGTCTGTCTCTCCCTGCCTCTCAAATAAATGATAGATTCTTTTCTTTTAGGTTCATGCAAGTATGTACTATGAAAATGATGTGCATGGAATTCAAAATTTTTTGCACCAAAATAAACTTACCTTTTAGTTCTGTTTTCCTATGAGCTTTGGGAATGCCCTCATGTATATGTGAGGATATGAGAGGCAGCAGGAAGGAGAGCCAGGAAGAACTAACAGATGGCAGCATGCCAGGGCCTGGGGCTGCGGGAGACTCAGGGGTGGGGGCAGCTCCTTCTCAGCCCCCTGTCCCACCCCCAGGATCGCTGGCGTGCAGTGCATGACCGTGCCCGGCTACTCCAAGGGCTTCGGCTACCAGACCGGGCAGAGCTTCTCCGGGGAGTTTGATCACGCCTGGAATGCTGTGTACCTGGAAGGGAGGTGGCACCTGCTGGACAGCACCTGGGGCAGCGGCCTGGTGGACACCACCACCTCCAAGTTTACCTTCCTGTAAGTATGAGTCTCCGTGCTGCTGAGTGGTCTGGTTGGAGGGCCTGCGGAGGGCTGAGGCTGAAGGAGGCAGCAGGTGGAGAGGCCCAGGTGAGTGGCCTGGATGCGCTGCGGGCTGTGCGCGCCCTGCCCCAGGCTCTGCCATGAGCCAGCTTCAGGCCAGCTGCAGAGCCCGGGCCTCTCGGTCACCTTCCCTTCCACTGATTGACTCTTCCTCCAACTCCCCGCCCCTCCCTCCACCAAAGCACCAAGTATCCCCAGCTCTGCCCACAGGCCACACATGAGGGAAGGCAGGAGGTGGCAGGAGCCTGAGCCGCAGACAGACATGGGAAAGGGGGGCGGGGAGGGGTGGTGCAGCCCCCAGCAAGTCGCTTTAGATGTCATGCGCTCCCTTCGGGCTGCAGCCCGTTCACTGTCTCCCTAGGCAAGGACTCTAGAATTTTCTCCTACTACTTCCTTCCCTGTGGTCTGAGCGGGAGCCCATGCGACTCTGAGGAAGGGGCTGGTTTGTGGGCAGTGTGTTGCTGGTGGTGCAGAGTCCCTGGGAGCCACAAGCCCCAGTCAGGCAGGCTGGCAGAGCCACAGGCCACCAAGGCATCTCTGTCCCCTGGGCTCCGCCAGCCCTGCTCTGCCTAGCGCCACGCATAACGCTCTGGGTGGATCGGGATGTCTACCAGCTGCTCAGATTCCTTTTTATCCAGAGAACCGGGTTCCTTCTCTGGAAATTTTGCAGGTAGCAAAATTGTGCAAGTACAAGCCTCACATGCACACACCCTACTCTCGGCTGGGTGTGTGTGTGTGTGTATGTGTGCTCACACACACCTGATTCTCTGAAGTCGGCTCCCCACGGGCCGAGCCAAGTCCCCTCTGCCTCAGGACCTCAGTCTTCTCTGAACCCCATCACTCACCTCCAGAGATCCAGCTCTGGGCTGGACCCCAGGGAGCAGGCCCACCCCGCAGAGCTGCCCAGGCACAGAGGGATGGGGGTGGGTGGAGGTGGCGAATTCTGATACTCTGCCTCCCTGCCGGTCCACAATTCCACTGCCGGGCCCCTGGCCTGCAGGTGACACTGCTGCTCCCTGCAGAGCTCTGCCTCTTCTCTTGGGGACACCCAAGGCTGCTCAGAGCAGGCCACAGTCTTGAGCCAGGAGCCTCTCAGGAAGAGCCCTGAGACGTGCTGCAGCTCCCGTATCTGGAAGCAACCGCTGAGAACCCAGCACTAGAGACAGCACCTGCTCATATGCGGGTATCAGCAGGAACCCTCAGCCAGAGCGAGCCCCAAGGATGCCCCTATGAGCCCTGCCCACCCCACCCCCACCCCCGCACACCTGCCGCAGAGCTGGGTCACGGCCGCTGACCGCCTTGTCCTCCGCTCAGCTACAACGAGTTCTACTTCCTCACCCATCCCGCACTGTTCATTGAGGACCACTTCCCAGACAACAAGAACTGGCAGCTGCTGAAGCCCCCCCAGTCCCTGCGGCAGTTCGAGAACAACATGTACCACAAGAGCGAGTTCTACAACAAGGGCATGCTCAGCGCCCACCCGGACACCGCCGTCATCAGAACAGGTAACCGCGGGGCGGGCGGCCCCCCGAAAGCCCAGGGAACCCTGGCAGGACAAGCCCGTCATGCCTGCATCAGCCATGCAGGGGGTGTGTCAGGAGGGGCAGGTGCTGCCTGGGGGCCTGCAGCCCGGCCTCTTACTGGAGCCCCGCAGGTGGGTCACTCTCACACCGCACAGGCAGTGCCGGCCCCGCCCACACACAGCCTCCAGGCTCGGGGACCCACCGGAAGTTGTGGCCTGCTGTGGTCTCCCACATTCATGGTGAGGACAGTGTGGGCCCTGCAGACCCAGGGTCTCACCAGCAAGGGGTCTTTTAGGTAGGGGCTGCCAGGATCGAGTCGAGGAGTGAGTAGCCAGTCCAGCATGTTCTAAGTAGCAGGAGGACAGGGGAGTTGAGGACACAGGCAGCCTAGATGGGGGCTCCAGCAGCCTCGGGAGGGCAGGAGGCAGTCTGTTCCAGCCACATCCATGGAGCTGAGCCTAGCTATCTCTGACTGGCCCGGGCTGGTGTTTGCTGCCACTCCCGCCCGTGCTGCGTGGCTCCAGGGTCCCAGGTCCGACACTGTGGCCAGAGGTCTCACAGAGGAGCTTTCTCCAGCAGATCCTCTGTGAGTGCCAGCACCCGTCCCAAGGCTGGGCCGGCAGCCTGGGCACACTGCAGGGCTCAGAGAGGCGGGCGGGAGCTTCGCACCTGCCCCAGGGAGCCCCGTGTGAACAGGCAGCCTGAGCTCGAATTGGCAATAAGCACTGGGTGGCCTGGGAGTGGCCCATATTCGTACTTGTGTGGTCCCTGCCACCCCACAGCATTTCCCTACTCACTTGCTGAGCTCTTTCCTGTGATGGCAGAACAAGAGGGGGGAGAGGGAGGTGGGAAGGAATGGGGGAGAGAGAGTGAGAGAATCTCCCATCTGCTGGTTCAAGCCCCTAAATGGCTGCAGCAGCCAGGGCTAGGCCAGGATGAAGCCAGGAGCCAGGAGTTTCTTCCGGGTCTCCCACGTGGGTGCAGGGGTCCAAGGACTTGGGCCATCCTCTGCTGCTTTCTCAGGTACATTAGCAGGGAGCTGGATCAGAAGTGGAGCAGCTGGGACTCAAACCAGTGCATTGTATTAGATGTGTGCATTCCAGGCAGCGGCTTAACCTGCTGCACAACACCACTGCCCCCCACGTACACACACTCTAAAGCTACCAAAGCCCGGCAGTCGCTGCTGTGAGCTGACTTGGTGTGAATCCCTCACTTTGAGAACCACATCTCAGAGCCCGTCACGTCCGTCGTGGCCCGTCGGCCCGTGGGGAAGGAACAACCGGGCCTGCGGCATCTAACTGAAGCTGCTGAGTTGAGTTTGCCTTTTCAAGAGGCCTGAAAATGTAAACACCAGATTTCTTAATTTACAGTAATCTAAAACTTTATCCATATGCATGGTACACACTCGTATTGCGAGAATCTGTCTGGGTAGCAAGGGACGTTAAGAGTGGGGATGGGGGAGAAGGAAGGGAAAGAGGAAAACCACTGGGGGTGGAAAAGGACCTGGGGAGGGGGCGATGGAGCCCCTGAGTGCAGGGACAGTGAGCAAAGGTGGGAGGCAGCGAGGGTGGAGGAGGTCGTGGCCCCTGCAAAGGGATGGGCCGGGGGAGGGGCCGCGAGCCTTGCTATCAAGTCTTCCAGTCATCCTCTCACCTCTGTGCCCGGCACCACGGGCAGGCCCTGGGGTGTGGCAGGGCTGAGGGGGCAGGCCTCTCCCTGCTATGAGCCCACAGCCCAGCAGTGCTCAGAAATGCTCACTTGATCAATTACAGCCAGGACAGGAGAGAGCCTCCAGGGCTCAGCCTCACCTGAGGGTTGGCACATTGGGGTGAGGACTCTCCCAGGTTGCCAGGGAGCAGCGGGTTGGAGGAGCCTTGGGCGTGAAAGTGTGGCCTTGGAGGAGCTGAAAGACCCCCCCAGAAGGAGGTCCCTGATGCTGGCGGGCGGGAGGGGCCAGCCAACCTCCGCGTACCCCCACGGGCAGAGGTGAGCGTTGTGGGAGGACGCAAGGTGGAGCAGGGCAGGGGCCAGGGCCAGTGGCGTAGCAGAGGACGGGAGGTGAGAGCCGACTTTCAGCCAGGAGGGGATATGCAGTCTGCTGGTGCCAGCCACACCCCGTGGGGCTGCCCCATGGAGTGGCGCAGACAGTGGAGAAAGCATAGACAAAGGAGACAGCACTAAGTGTTAAAGGGAAGGGAAGGTCAGCCGGGGGTCGGCGGGGTGGGAGGAGCGGGCTTGCAGGAGGCGCAGCCAGCATCCGGGTCCTCCGAGGCCCGAGAGCGTGTTTCTAGGAAGTCACGACGATTTGGGGGTGGGCAGAGGCCAGGTCCAGCTAGCACATGGGGAGAGGGGCAGGGGGGCAGCGGGGAGGCGTTGGCGGTGTCTGCACGGGCAGGCAGGGAAAGCTGCCAGGAGGGAGGAGCCTGCGGACGAGGCCCGGGGGTGGGAGCCGGCGGCAAGGCTGTTCCTCCTGGGAGCCAGCTGTCCGTCACACCCTGACTGGCCTGTGGGCCAGAGCTGGACCCTTCTCATCACCCCACCCCTCCCCCACTTCCTGTCCACAGTGAACGGGAAGGCCACGATCACCATCGAGAGCTGCGCCCCGAAGCTGTTCATGTTCATGCTCAACGGCAAGCAGGAGCACGGGCTGCTGAGCCTCAGGCAGAGCGGGATGAAGCTCGAGGTGTTCCCCCCCACCACGGGCTCCCACAAGCTGCAAATCTTCGCCAAAGGCGACTCGGACATCTACAGCTCGGTGCTGGAGTACACGCTCCAGTGCAGCCACGTGGACCTGGGCGTCCGGCTGCCGGCCGAGCTGCACCAGCCCGTGGGCCCCAGCTGGTTCTCGGAGCAGATGGGCATCGTGAAGCCATCCCACCCCGACCCCATCATCCACACCCGCGACGGGCGCTGCTCCGTCAGCTTCGGCGTGGACGAGGGCATCAGCGTCCTGGCCTCGCTGCACGGCGACGACGGCCCCATCACCGAGGAGATGCAGCGACGCTACATCTTCCAGCTGCACCGGGAGAAGCGGACGGAGCTGAAGGTCCAGCTACCCCACGCCGGCAAGTTCGCCCTCAAGATCTTCGTCAAGAAGAGGCAGGAGACGGGCAACTACGTCTTTGTCTTCAATTACCTCCTGTGCTGCACCAACACCAAGGTGAACTGGCCCGTGTTCCCCGAGAGCTTCGGCAACTGGGGGCAGGACAATGAGCTGCTGGAGCCCCTGTCGGGCGTGCTGCCTGCCAACCGCAACGTCCCCTTCAAACTGAAGCTGCACGGCGTCGCCAAAGCGCTGGTAAAGGGGCAGGACACGTGGCCGCTGACCCTGAGCCACGAGGGCTACTGGGAGGGCAGCTGCAACACGGCCGGCTGCCAGGAAGTGTACGTCATGGTGCTGGAGAACGCCAACCACAACTTCTACTCCTACATCCTCAAGTACCGAGTGAACGCCCAGTGAGGGCCAGGGCTGCACCCCCACCCCACCTCGCCCGCCCTGGGGGCCAAGGCCAGTGCGGGCTGGGGGGAGGCCCCCAGGGACGTGCACAGAGCCCTGGACGCCACCGAGTCTGCATGAAATCACTTCCAGGCCTCTGCCTCGGTCTCCCTGCTCCGCCGCGGGCGCTGAGGTGTTTGCCGTGGCTGTGATGGGACAGAGGCAAAGGCCCTTTAGAGAAAAAGGTGCTATGTAAATCCAAGGTGTCGTAAACTGTACCCCAGCGCCAGCTGCGCGCCTTCTCCCAGCCCTTCCTGCTGCCGCTGCCCCAGGGCGGACACGGGAAAGCAGGGGCCAGCTGAACACTGCCCACGGAGGAGGGTGTTCAAGGGCTCCCGGCCAGCCCGCAGAAGGATGTGTTGGCTGGGCCGCGCCGTCCTTGAATTGCAGCGCCCCCTTCAGGTAGCCCCGCTGCATTGCTAGTCCACTGCTCTGCTCTGGGCCAGTGCAGAATTAGGCGAGTCTCCCAGCCCTGACCGCTGCTTCCGTAGCCGCCTCCTGCTTTCCAAGGGCCCTGGAGGGAAGAAGGCATGGTTGGGGAGGAAGCCGGCCCGCCCACCGCTGGCTGGAGGCCGAGCTCCTCTGCCGTCGCTAAGCGGAGCCGCAAATGTGGCAAGCCGAACTTTGCCAAAAGCGCCCGTGCCCGCTCCCGGGTGTAGAGGACGACCTCAGAGTCGGAGACCTTCGCAGGCCGCGGGTTGGTGTTCACCCCAGGCTCTCGGGGCATCAGAGGCCCTGCCAGGCCTGCCTGCAGGGAGCCTGGCTGCTACCCCTGATAGAGACCCAGGTGGGGAGCCTATATGAGGCGGGGCCACAGCCACACAGGGCCCCCTCGCGTCTGACGGGCTCTGATGCTCCCTGGAAGCCGGCCGGCAAAGCCAGTCTGGGCCCCACCATATGCCCGGTGCCTGAGGAAACGCCTTTCCCCTTCCTCTCCTCTAAGGAGGGAGCCATCCCTCAGGGACAGCTCAGGGCCCCCTGGCTTGCCTGGCCCTTCGATGCACTTTACACTGGTGTTGCCATGGCAACAGTGGCCAGGCTCAGACGGGACAAGGAGGGGAGTGGGCTGGGAGGCTCACCCTGCACACAGAGCTGTCCCCAGTGGCCCCTGCCTGTCCCTGGGAACCAGTACTGCCTCTTGGGCCACCGTGCCTCCTGCCCAAGCCTCAGATATAGCCTATCCACCTCTGGGTCAGAAGCTGCCCTGACCTCTGCCTGGCGCCCTCTGTCCAGCTCGGCCACCCAGTACCGTGGCACTTCACACCTGCAGGCGTGACCACCTCAGGGAAACGAGCAGCTGGGTCTCATCACACTAGTAAGTGCCTTCCGTGACTCCTGTGCTCCTGGGCCCGGCACTGGCTGCCATGGCCAGGCCCACCAAAGACAACGTACATCTTTTAAAGGACAGTCTAATTCAACAGAATGTGACAGCGTGCAGAGGATGCCACCAGGCAAAACAGGAGCTGTGGCCAGCACCAGAGAGGGAGACTCAATCTCAAAACACCCTCAGGGTGTCCACAGCCCCTCCCACCCCCTTGAACCAGGCACCCCCTTTGTAGGCGAGGTCGGAAAACCACCGGCCTTTCTTCCCACTGGCGCAGAAATACATGAAATGAAGTCCGGTCTTCATGCATTTCTTCACGCAGGCTGCTCTGGGTGGAAATTCGGGATTGCATCCTCCAGGTTTGCACGCAAAGCCGCCTCTTTGTTTCCTGGGCCACCGCGTCCCAGGAGCAGGTGGAATGGCATGGGCGACCCCTGGTGGCCAATGTGAGGAGCTGCCGGCGCTGCAAATCTGAAGGCTGGCGCTTGTCACCCCCGGTGCTTTTTCATGCAAAACTTGAGATGTTTATGTTAAAAATCACTGGGTGCTTTCTCGTGGCTTTCCAGCACTTCCTCATGTGTACCCAGAGCACATCTTCATCACACACAAGCTGCGAGGAGGCCCTGGGAGCTGCCTGGCGCTTAAGGAGATGTGAAATGAGGTGGGGGAGTAGAAGTGTTTTGCCCAGAAATCCCTTGTTGCAATGGAACCACCAGACACAGGGCTGCACGGGGCAGCTTTGACCACACTCATCACCGTGCCAGTGAAGGATTGGAACCTTGAGCTCAGGGAGCTTGTGCCAATAGGCCGCAGGATGGCAGCCCCCGGGGCTGGAGGTAGGGGGTGCCCAGCACAGGGCAGGGGGCTAGGGAGGGAGGCGGCAGAGAGCAACCACAAGTGCAGCACACTCGTTCCCAGCTTGCTGCAGAAGTGCCGCCAGCACCGCTGGACTCTGCTTTCAGCCCGATTGCCATCTTCGTGCATCCCCATAGGACAAGCTCCGCCCTGCCTACCAAGAGGAAAGAGCAAGTTCAGGTTCACTGAAGCTTGCAGGCTTGAGCAGAGAACTAGTTCCTGTGGTTAAGCAAGAGAGGGACGCATGGCCAAGAAAGTTTGTGAAATCCTTGAAGGACTTGAGCAGTGGAAAGGTTTTCCCAGTGGTCTGGCGACTCCAGCACCTCGCTCTGAGGTTGTCTCCCAGTCCGTCCGTTCCTGAGGTGCCAGGTTAGCCCACAGCACACACAGGGCTAGCAGCATTGCCATCGGCAAGGTTTTCAAAGGTGGTGTGCGGTGGCCGATGCTCGCATTTCCTTTGGAACAAGTAGCTGGGACTGCTGGAGAGCGATCCCTTCTCGTCGCATTTGCCTTGAGTCGTGTGCACTGGTGGCTGCGCAGGGTGCCTTCGCCACATTGTTGCTTGTGTTGCTTCTCAATAAAATTTATATTCATTTTTATCCAACAATGTAATTATCGATCCGTTCTTATCGCTGCTCTCACAGGGTGAAAAACACACACACACACACACTTTCATGTTCAAAGGGAGCCCTGGAAACAAAAATCGATGTCCCAGGCATCTGCACGTGATGGTGAGATGCAAATGTACTGTCAAGCAAAGAGCTATTTCACATTAAAGCGAACATAATTAGGTTAGCGCCAGCCCCTCGACGGCTCACAAGCCTTTGAAGAACATGAAGGCAGCGAGTTGTTTTTTTTTTTTTTCCCCATTGAATCTTGTTTAACTTGAATTTTTTTAAGTCCATCTAAATGTCTTTCTAGTGGTGGGAAAACGCTGCCCACCAGCCTACTTTGTGCAGTGTGACTGTGTGTAGATCGGTGTAGTTGCACGCAGAGACTTCCCCACCGGGGACCTAAACAGGTGATGGGTGAATTGGACAGTTAGGGGGATGTAGAGAATGAAAAGCGAGACGCCGCGGAGAAGCGGCCGTCACCATGGCGACCATTCGCTTAGCCCTACGACGAAGCACGAAAAGAACAGGGGTTCCCAGGTCTGACCCGCGGCGAGCAGGCGCCAGGCGTGCTGCCCCTAGGAAGGGGTCTTTCACTACTTAGGAAGCGGAAGTGGGAGGAAGCAGGCTCCCCCACCGTGAGCAGGGCAAGGCTGGAGTGGTCAGAGCGCTGCTCGCCTGCCAAGCCCCCAGCGTCCCTTCCAGTCGGGGAAGCTGCGTGTCTGCACTGAGGCTGGCAGTGGGTGGGCCCGGGAAAGGGCCCCCGCTGTGTTAAGAGCCTGCCCCCCGCCGGGTCCCCTGCAGACTGCGCTGGCCCGGTCCTGCCTGAGGCCACGGGGCGAGGGGGCCTGAGGGGAGCAGGGGCTGGAGTCAGGGAGGGAGCAGAGGGGATGCCACAGCCCCCTGCGGGTCTCCCCCCCCCCCCTCCCCGGGCTCTGCCAGCAGGACTGAAGGCACCAAAGGCCCCCAGGCATCTCCGAGTGGAAAGTTGATGAGCTGAAGTCACTCTCCTCCCAGATTCCCTGGGGCTCCTCCAAGCCCCGGACTGGGTAAACACCTGCCTACCCACCCAGACAGCCACGGCAAACCCACGGTGGTCCCCAGCGACTCCTTCATCCCCCTCACTGGTAAAATCTGGCCCATTCTGAGCATGTCTCAGCTCCCCCCCCCCCCACCCTGATCCAGGCCCTTCTCCTTGCCCAGCTACTCCCATGAGAGACCAGCACTCGCCTGTCCCAGTACCATCCACTGCGCCTCCTACCTGCACGCCAGGACCCCTGGGCTGTGTTAGGACAGGCGTCTGTGAAAGCAAGGGGCCCACTCTCCCCAGAAAAGGTGTGGTTTGTATTGGGCACTGCCGGGAAACATAGTGTCTGAACAAAGCTGCTTTAAATAGGGAACGGGGAAAGCGCTGGTCTCCTCCTTCCGCCCTCTCTAAAGCAGGGGCAAGGAGCCTTTTTCTCTGCCAAGGGCCCTGTGAACTTTTGTAACATCATTTGTGAGCCATACAAAATTACCAACCAAAAAATTCCCCTGCTTGGGGCTGGCATTGTGGCCCAACGGGTTAAGCCGCCGGTTGCAATGAAAACATCCCCTGTTGGATGCGGCTGCTCCACTTCCAATCCAGCTCCCTGTTAATGCGCCTGGTAAAGCAGCAGAGGATGGCCCAAGTACTGGGCCCCTGCCGCCCATAGGGGAGACCCAGATGGAGTTCCAGGCTCTCAGCTTCCGCCTAGTCCAGCCCCAGCCATTGCAGCCATTTACAGAGTGAACCAGCAGAGGGAAGATCTCTTTCTCTCTCTGTCTCTCTGCTTTTCAAATAAATGATTTTTTTTTTAATTTGCTATAAATGTATTGGATTTCAAGTCCTGCCTGCAGGTGCCTTGGTGGGGCCAGACCAAATGATCTGGTGGACCTTATACAGCCCGTGAGCCCGATGCTCCCCACCCCTGCTCTAAAGAGACCAGGTGCCGGGCCCTCCCTCCTGGAGGATGGTGTGCGGCATGGCTGCTCCCACCACAGCCAGACTGGGGACTGTGCCCAGATCCCATGGAGAGGCTACAGGCGAAGAAGCTTCACCTTGGATGCCACGTCACTCACAGCCACGGCTCGGACCCTGGCCATCTGCCCTTCTGGGTGGTCCTGACGAGCATCCCCAGGGAAGCAGATGCAGAGGCGGAGCTGGAATGCACACCTCATCTGGCGGCAGCGGGAGCTCCTTGGCGAGGAGTGTGCACACGGCAGCTAGGGAGCTCCAGAGCGAGACGTCCTCTTAGAAAAGAGCCCAGCTGTGCAGAAATGGCCAGGCCACAGAGAACCAGCCCTGCTCAGCACCCAGCCCACTGCCTGGGGGGCTTCTGGCTTTCGGTTCAGAAGCTAGGGTGGCCCCGAAGGCACTCACAGCTGGAGGCTCTGCGCCGGCTGCCCCCTCACAGCCATCAGCAGCAGATCTGAGTAGGTGCCTCGGCCTCCGGGTCTGCTGTGCTGTGGAAAGTCTACAAGGATCGGGTCTGGGAGCTGAGGGGGCATCCCCAAAGCCACCTGGGATCCAGGGATCACTGGCAAGGCCCCGCCCGCGGGGTGGTTTGTAGAAGGCACAGGCAGGGCTCTAGACCCTGTTGCCTCTGCGGAGGAAGCAGGCCCACTGGCCAGGTGCTGTGGGCTAGGTGAACGGAGGCGCCTAGCTTCCTCCTTCCCGGTCCTCCCTGGCCTCTTGCCCCTGTCTCCCAGGGCAGCCAAGAGGCGCTGCCAGTGGCCTCCATCGCCCGAGGGGCGAGGCTCGGCCCCCACTGCAGCCCCACGCTGCTTTCCCAGCCTTGTCTCTGACTGCCCTGAGGGCAGAGAATAATGAATCATCTGCCAGGTAGCAGGAGACAGGCCTCACACCACCATGCTTCGCACACACCCCTCCCTCCCGGCCTGGCCTTCCAGAACGTGGCCACGCCCCCCAATTTCCAGGGCCCTGCCCAGCCCTCTCCCAGCCCAGCCCTGTAAGAGTCCTCTGCTCATCCTCTGTAGTCCCGTCTGCTTTCCCAGCACTCTGTGACGGTTTGTAATGGAGGGTGGGGGTGGGGGTGGCTGCAGCTTGCAGCCACTGCGCTGGGATTTCTTTTAACCCATGCACTTTGATTTTCCTGCTTAGCACAAACTAGGTGTTTCCTTGGGGAAGTGGAGAGGGAGCGTGAAGAAGGGGCAGGGGAAGTCCCGCTGCTCGCAGGCCGGGAGCTGTCACTGGGCAGCTGTCACAGTGTGCTCCTGTTTTACCAAGAGAAGGGGGGGCGGGCAGGTCACACTGTGGTGGGGGGTCTGTAGTGGAGGGAGAGCCCGGAACAGCCATGCAGACAAAGCTCAAGTGAGGGGTCCCCTTACTGGGTCCAGCTGCCCAGGTTTATATTCGAGGCTTACTCTGTAGAGGAGGCCTTGAAGACCGGACATCCGCCCTGGGGGCGGGGCTGTGGCCACCAGCAGCGTAGGTGTGGAGCGGCTTTTCCCCGTCTCACAGTGGCCCCTGCCCCTGTGTGGAGGAGGTTCTGTGACCCACGCCTGGGGTTTCTGCTTGTCCCCAGGAGGCACATCCCTCCTGCTCACCCAAACATGGATCCAGATCACACCTTCCGAGGAGAGCGCAGCTACAGCCGGGAGCACCTGGTCCCCGGAGCTGCAAAATGGCCAGCCCTTGGCGGATGAAGAAAGAGGCAGAAACATACGCATCGTCTGCTGGCAGATGCTGAGCGTGTAAGGCGGGCTTGAGAATAACTGTGCGTTTTAGAAAGCAGAGCGGCTGGGGCTGCTGCTGTGGCGCAGTGGGTTAAAGCCCCGGCCTGCAGCGCTAGCATCCCATATGGGCGCCGGTTCGAGTCCAGCCAGGCTGCTCCACTTCCCATCCAGCTTCCTGCTGAAGAGCACCCCAGGAGGCAGCAAGTACTGACTCAGGTGGTTGGGTCCCTGCCACATGTGTTCGAGATTGGGATGGAGTGCCCAGCTCCAGGTTTCCAGCTGGCCCAGCCCCAGCTAAGAGCAGTTCTTGCTCTCTCTGCTTTTCAAATAAATATTTAAAAGAGAGAGCTTGCGATGTCAGTATACCATGTCGGAGTGCTGTTTCGAGTCCCAGCTGCTCCACTTCCAAACCAGCTCCCTGAAGATGGCCTGGGAGAGCAGCTGAAGATGGCCCAAGTGCTTGGGCCCCTGTACCCTCGTGAGAGGCTGGGATGGAGTCCTGGGTTCCTCCTGGCTTCTGCTTGGCCTACCACAGCCGATGGAAGACCTCTCCCTCTCTCTGTCACTGTGCCTTTCAAATAAATTAATTGGTTGATTTTTTTTTTTTAATAAAAATCAGGAGGTTGTTCAGACCAGCAAGGAGCACGGCTTCCAGAGAGCTGGCCCACTGACTGACAACAGCTGCAAACCAGAAATGGCCCTGGGGACCAGGAGCTTCTTCCGGGTCTCCCACGCAGGTGCAGGCACCCAAGGCTCCTCTCTCTCTCTCTCCCTCTCTCTGCCTCTGCCTCTGCCTTTGCCTCTGCCTCTCTGTAACTCTTTCAAATAAATAAATAAATCTTTAAAAAATACACTACATATGGTATAAAGAGCTTGCAAGCTCCAAACATAAAAAAAAAAATTCTAATTACCTGATTTGATAGTGCATTCTGTATACATGTGTTGAAATAATGCAATGCATCCCATAAAATGTAAAAATATTACATGCCAATCGAATAATAAAGTATGAATAGGCATCTAACCGAGGAGTTAAGGTGCCTGTGTCCCATATCAGCGAGCCTGGGTTTGATCTCAGCTTCCTGAAAGTGCAGACCTTGGGAAGCAGCCGACAATGCCTCAAGTAATGGGCTTCCTGCTACACACGTGGGAGACTTGGTTCACAGCTTCTGGTCCAGCCCCAAGAATCTGAAAAGTGAACTAGTGGATGAGAACTCTTTTTCTCCTTTCTCTCTCTCTCTCTCTCACTTTCAAATTAAAAAAAAAATTACATTTTCAAGCAAATAATAGGATAAAAGAAGAAAGTACAGAGACCATTTTTGGCACCAAAATAAACTTATCTTTTAATTCCATTTTTCCACACTTTTTGAAGTATCTTCATGTTAGAACCAAAAGAGAGAGAGAGAGAAAGAATAAGAGAGAATATCTTCTGTCCATTGTTTCACTCCCCAAATAGCTGCGACCACTGGAGTTGGGCCAGGCCAAGCCTGGACTCCTTCTGGGTCTCCCATGTGGGTGGCAGAGGCCAGTACTTGTGTCGTCTTCTGCTGATCTCCCAGACAGACTAGCAGCGAGCTAGATCAAAAGTGGAAGAGCTGGGACTATAGATCGGATACCGGCATCACAGGTGACAGTTTAACCCGCGGCAGCACAACACCAGCCCCGACCCATAAACATTTGGAGGTGATAAAAGCTTACTATTTGAAACTGCTAAGTTTGGATAGTAGTTTATACCCAGCCATGGATCACTAATACAGAATTGTAGTATCCCAATCTTAAAAATGAAAGGGCCCCCAAAGATCCCCAGACTTAGTGGGAATGTCCCACTCACAGAAGCTGCAGGAAGGAGACGACCATGCCAGTAAGTGCTGAATACTGACCATAAAGACATCATTCAGTTAAATTTCCCGGGATCATATCACTCACACACACACACACACACACACACACGGAGCAATGAGTAAAACAGACCCCTTCAGAGGCTCCTGAAAATAAATTTTAGAGCCCTGGAGGCAAACACATCGTCCAGAGAAGAAATCAAACATGACACCTGCCACAGACCAGGAGTCCAAGACTGCAACACCAGAAGTGCGGAGACGGCGAAGCCATGCCTTCAACATCCTGCAGGAAAATGCTTTCTAACCAGGAGTCCTTTCCCCGAGCCCACATCGCAATCAAGGGTGAGGTGAGAATAGCAAGATTCAGACACCTTCGAGATCGACACCTGGCACAGGAAGCCCCAGCGCAGAGAGACAAAGGAAGTCCTAGGAGGATGGGAATGGGCTGTGTGTGGAGAGCGGCCATGCAGGGAGCAGGGTGGGCACCAGGCAGGAAGGAGGAGAGCAGGAAAAGAACAGGGCACCAAGGAAGTGGGTTCCTGGGGCAGTGGACATCATGGAGGGACTTTTCTAGGCCATGGAGGAATGGCGCTGTGTGGTGAAAGCAAAGCAAAACCAACTCCACGGTGAAAATCTTCCCACAAGAGTAGATGGCGTCACAGAGCAGTCCATGTTGATGCGTACCTGGTCAATAACGGACAGGCCGATCGGCTGAACACCAACAGCTGTTCAACCCCTTCTCCCGCCCCCAATCCTCTCTCTGCAGGGAGCAAATACCACTCTGTCTTAGTGATGCATTTTTTTAGAGTCAGACATACATTTTTTTTTTAACAGGCAGAGTGGACAGTGAGAGAGAGAGACAGGGAGAAAGGTCTTCCTTTTGCAGTTGGTTCACCCCCCAGTGGCCGCTGCGGCCTGCGCGCTGCGGCCGGTGCACTGCGCTGATCCGAAGCCAGGAGCCAGGTGCTTCTCCTGGTCTCCCATGTGGGTGCAGGGCCCAAGCACTTGGGCCATCCTCCACTGCACTCCCTGGCCACAGCAGAGAGCTGGACTGAAAGAGGAGCGACCGGGACAGAATCCGGTGACCTGACTGGGACTAGAACCCGGGGTGCCGGCGCCGCAGGCGGAGGATTAGCCTATTGAGCCGAGGCGCCGGCCAGACATACCTTTGAGTAACATATTTCCAGGCACTTACAGATGTATTTTGATGACGTACGTGGTATGCGTTTTTAAGTTCGTTCTCTAACTGCTTGTGCGTAGTATATGGAGATCTATCTACTGTTGCATCCTGGATTTGAATCCAGTGGTTTGACTAAATTCACTAATTTATTGTAATTGTTTATGGGATATCCTTTTGGGTTTTATATGAAGAAAGTTATGCTGCCTGTGAATCTTCTTTGTTTTCTAATTTTCTCCTCTCAAGTCTTTCTGCCTTTATGTCTTTCTCTTGTCTGGCTGGGCTGGGCGGAAGTGGCAGTGAAGGCAGGGACTCCTGCTGCTCTCAGTCTCTGCATAAAAGTGTTCAGCACTTCACCACTATATGACAATGACGTGAAACTAAATTTGCATACATAGAATAAACTCAACGTGCTCGAGAGACATTATCCTTTTTATATGTCTTTGGATTTGATTTGCTAACATTTTGTTCAGGGTTTTTACCTCTGTGTTCATAGGAAAGATTATTTTTTTTAAATGTCCATGTCAGGTTTTATATCAAGCTTATGCCAATCTTGCAAAATAAGAAGAGAATTGATTCTCCTTTTGTCATTCTCTGGAAGGCTTATTTCTTCCTTAAATGCTTTGAAGTATTAACTGGTGAAGCTACCTGAACCTGCTATTTTCTTTGTGGGAAGTTCTTTGATTATTTCTTTAAATTACAACACTTCCATTTTCTACTCCTTCTTGTATCCACACTGATATACTGTGTTTTTTAAATAACTGATTCAGTGTACTTAAATGTTGATGGTTACTGATGCAGAGCTTCTCGCTGGTAAGCTGTACCTTTGCTTTTTTGCCCTTGATCATTTAGGGATCTAAATCAATTTTATTGATCGTTTAGAGATTTAATCAATTTTATTAGTCAGACCAAAGAACCAGCTTTTTCTTTTATTGTTTTCTCTACTGCACACTCACTTCTAATTCACTCCTGGTTCTTTTCCTTTCTTATCCTTCTTTTGGGTATAGTTTGCTCCTTCTTCCTAACTTTTTTTTTTTTGAGACAGACAAAAAGAACCCCAATCTGCTGGTTCACTCCCCAGATGCTTGCAATGGCCAGGGCTACACTGAGACCAAAGCCAGGAACTGGGTCTCCTGTGGGTGGCAGGAATGTATTTATTTGAGCCATCACCACTGTCTCCTGGGGTCTATCTATGTTAGCAAAAACTGGAGTCAGGAGTTGCAGCCGAGATTGAACTAAGATACTCCCGTATGAAACATAAGCATCTTAACTGATAGGTTTAATGCCTACTCCACCATTCCTAATTGCTGTTGTTTTTAGATTTACTTATTTATTTGAAAGACAGAGTTACAGAGAGTCACACACACACACACACACACACACACACACATCTTCCATCTGCTAGTTTACTCTCCAAAATGGCTCTAAAGGCTAGGACTGGAGTGGGCCAAAATCAGGATCCAGGAGTTTATTCTGGGTCTCCCACCAGGGTAGCAGGGCCCCAAGTACTTGGGCCATCTTCTCTTACTTTCCCAGGCAAATTAGCAGGGAGCTGGATTGGAAGTGGAGCAGCCGGGACTCAAAGTGGCACTCATATGGAATGCCAGTGTCGCAGGCAGTGCCTTAATCCACTGCGCCACAACACCAGCCCCCATTCCTAACATTTTAAGATGGACATTTAGATCATTGATTTTCTCCACCTCTTTTGTTGTACCTGAGCAAGTGCAAACAGAGGAGCACCACCCATTGATAAAATTTGATGGTCCTTTATTACCAGCAGTGGAGAGCAGGCTCATGCCCTAAAGAACTCTTTTTTTTTTCTTTGACAGCCAGAGTGGACAGTAAGAGAGAGACAGACAGAGAGAAAGGTCTTCCTTTTCCTTGGTTCACCCTCCAATGGCCGCTGCGGCCTGCACACCGCGCTGATCTGAAGCCAGGAACCAGGTGCAGGGCCCAAGCACTTGGGCCATCCTCCACTGCCTTCCTGGGCCACAGCAGAGAGCTGGACTGGAAGAGGAGTGACCGGGACAGATTCCGGTGCCCCGACCGGGACTAGAACCCAGTGTACCGGCACCGCAGGCAGAGGATTAGCCTACTGAGCCGCAGCGCCGGCCCTAAAGAACACTTGACCTCGAAGCTCAAAGCAATAGGGTTTATAAAGACAAGAACCACAAGGAAGGGAGGGGGAATACGTGGTTACTAGGGTCAAGCTGACCTAAGGCCTATGGGAAACCAATATAATTGCAATCTTGATAATAGACAAATTGCAATCTTAACCTTCATCCAGGTGCAGCTTATCTGTTTTAAGCTTGAGTGATCATAGTAGGAAACTTCTGTATTCTGCCAAGTGGGATGCAGTGGACTGTTATTGTCTTAGTTTTAGACTATAGTTAGTTTTAGATCATAATCTCACGTTTTGGGGGGGGGGTGCTTTTTCAAGATGGAGTCTCGGGTGCTCTAAAATAGAATCCCTACTGTCAAGGTGTCACTTCACTTTCTTTTCTTTCTTTCTTTCTTTCTTTTTTCTTTTAAGATTTACTTATTTACTTGAAAGTCAGAGTTACAGAGAGAGAGTAGGAGAGGCAGAGAGAGAGAAAGGTCTTCCATCTGCTGGTTCATTCCCCAGTTGGCCACAACAGCGGGAGCTGTGCTGATCCAAAGCCAGGAGCCAAAAACCTCCTCTGGGTCTCCCATGTGGGTGCAGGGGCCCAAGGACTTGGGGCATCTTCTGCTGCTTTCCCAGGCCATGGTAGGGAGCTGGATCAGAAGTGGAGCAGCCAGGACTCGAATCAGCGCCCATATGGGATGCCAACACTGCAGGCGGCAGCTTTACCCGCTATGCCACTGTGCTGGTCCCTCTTTTCTTTCTTTTTAAGGATGCTGTGATTCTCTTTTTTTTTTTTTTTTTAAAGATTGATGTATTTATTTGAGTGGCAGAGTTAGAGAGAGAGAGAGAGAGAGAGAGAGAGAGGTCTTCCATCCACTGGTTCACTCCCCCAAGTGGCTGCAATGGCCAGACTGGGCTGATCCAAAGCCAGGAGTCAGGAGCTTCTTCTGAGTCTCCCATGTGGGTGCAGGGGCCCAAGGACTTGAGCCATCCTCCACTGCTTTCCCAAGTCATAAGCTGGGAGCTGGATCAGAAGTGGAGCTGCCAGGATTTGAGCCGGCTCCCATATGGGATGCTGGGGCTGCAGGCAGAGGCTTAACCTACTATGCCACAGTGCTGGTCCCAAGTTCTTTGTTTTCTAAAATACACAGTTAAGGCTGCCAACAGTCCTTCAAGCCCAGCTTCAGTTGTGCACTAAAAGTTTGTATGTGTAGCATTTTCACTATAATTCTGTTAGCAATATTCTCTAATTTCAGTTGTGATTTCTCTCTCTCTCTTTTTTTTTTTTTTTTTTTTTTTTTTTTTTTTTTTTTGACAGGCAGAGTGGACAGTGAGAGAGAGAGACAGAAAGGTCTTCCTTTGCCGTTGGTTCACCCTCCAATGGCCGCCGCGGCCAGCGCGCTGCGGCCGGCGCACCGCGCTGATCCGATGGCAGGAGCCAGGAGCCAGGTGCTTTTCCTGGTCTCCCATGGGGTGCAGGGCCCAAGCACCTGGGCCATCCTCCACTGCACTCCCTGGCCACAGCAGAGAGCTGGCCTGGAAGAGGGGCAACCGGGACAGAATCCGGCGCCCCGACCGGGACTAGAACCCGGTATGCCGGCGCCGCTAGGCGGAGGATTAGCCTAGTGAGCCACGGCGCCGGCCCAATGATTTCTCTTTTTCATCCATGTGCATTTACAATTTTTTGCCCAGTTTTCTTAAAAAAATTATTTACTTACCTGAGAAGCTGAGCATGAGAGACAGAGAGAGAAACAGAGAGAGAGAGAGAGAGAGAGGGAGAATGAATCTTCCATGCTCTGGTTCACTCTCCAAATGGCCACAACAGCCAGGGCTGGGTTAGGCTGAAGCCAAGAGCCTGATTCTCCATCCCAGTCTCCTACACGGGTGGCAGGAGCCCAAGTACTTGGGCTCTTCTCTGTTGTCTTCCCAGGGGCATTAGCAAGAACCTGGATCAGAAGAGCAGGCAGGACTCATGCTGGCACTCTGATATGAAATGCCAGTGTTGCAAGCGGTGACCTAACCTACTGTGCCTAGTTTTCAAACTTCAGAGTATTTTAAAAAATATCTTTCAAGATTCATTTCCGTTTACTTCCACGATCATCAGGGAATATATTATTTCGATCACTGAATGAGTTGAGTCTTCTTTTATGGGCCAACATATGCTCAGTATTAGTTTCATGTGCACTTGGAGAGAGGCAGTTTCTGAAATCTGGGGCTGGGATCTTCTTCCCATGTCCATTAATCTGAAATCTGTTAATCTTGTTTTTGAAATCTTTCACATCTGTCCTTATTTATCTACTGTTTCTAAATGTTCCCGAGAGGGATGTGTCGAAACACCCACTGTGGTCATAGATTTATCTCCTTTTCCTTTCATTTCTGCCAGCTTTGCTTTTTGGAAGCTGTCTGGTAAGTTGCATATAAATTTAGAATGTGTATCTTCTGGTAGAGTGATGCTTTCATTGTCATTTAATCTCTGCTTTTTTTTTTTTATCTGATCATGCTTTTTGTCTCAAAGTCTAACATCTTTATTCCTAATTTAAAACTAAAAGTCTTTATCACAAATGAGTACTGAGTTTTGGCAAATGCTCTTTCTGCATCTATGAAGATGATCATATATTTATTTTTCCTTATTCTATTAAGGTGGTGCATTGGTTTCCTAGTGCTGCCGTAACAAACCAACATAGACTTAAGACAGCACATTTCTGTAGTTCTAAAGCGCAAAATGGGCTCCAGCCAATTTGTCAGCAGGGCTGTGCTTCCCTGAGGCTCTGGGGAGACTCTGCAGGGTGTGTGTCCTTTCCAGCTCCGGAGACGTGCTGCCTTCCTTGGCTCGTGCTTCAGAGCCACCAGTGGTCTTCCTCAGGTCACAGCACTCAGACACACTCTTCTGCCTCCTCCCACATTTGCAATCCCTGTAATAACATGCGTTCAATTTGCGACTCGGATTTCATTCTGCTGTGTGGGATGGCCACAGGGCCCTGGCTTAGGACCCAAACATTTGTGGAGGGTGATCTTGCCACCTACCACGTGTGTGGTCAACTCTGTTATGACATCTTATGCTTTTTATTTAGGGGTGCGTTTGACTCGCTAATATTTGCTAATGAGTTTTACAAACGTCTTTGGCTGCAGTGTCTTTGCCAGGTTTTGCTCTCAGGATTGTACCTAATAGAAAATGTTGGAAAGGATTTGTTTCTATTTTCTGAAAGGATGTAGTGAGGGTTGGTATTATTTCTTGTTTGGTTGTGTCTTTGCTTTTAAGCAGCTTTATTGAGATATAAATCACAGACCATAAAACGCACTCTGTGTAATTTACACTGCAATAATTTTTACAGAGCTTTCGTGTTGCACAAACACAACCAGGATCCGGCTTCAGAACATTCCCCTTACCCAGCAGGCCTCCTCACACCCCGCCCCAGCCCCAGGCAACCATGGCCCGAGAGATTCGCCTTTCTAGATTTTGAATATATGGGATTACAAACTGTGTGATCTTGTGGCTTCTTCCATCAGTGTGCTCTGGGGCCACCTTTGCTGTAGTGCTTCTGTGGACACTCACATAACGTCTTTATAGCAGCATAAATACATGGATATATGTTTTTATTTATATAGTTACCTAGGAGTGCAATTGTGGCATTGAATATATAAATGACTCGTCCCTTTCAAAGAAGAAGATAAACAACCCAGTTAAAAATTATACAGACGTTTTGCATACACAAATGAACTTCAAAAAGTTTATGAAAAAGAGAATTGAAAAATGAGTTTATTTTGATGCAAAAACATTTGAAATCCATGCGTACTAAGGGCCTTCCAAAAGTTCATGGGAAATATATATTAGGAAATAAAAAACTATTCATGGATTTCAAAGTCTTTTGCACCACAATAAACATTTTTTTAAATGATTTATTTATTTATTTGAACATTGGAGTTACACAGAGAGAGAAGGAGAGGCAGAGGCGGGGAGAGAGAGAGAGAGAGAGAGAGAGAGAGAGAGAGGTCTTCCACCTGCTGGTTCACTGCCTGATTGGCTACAACTGCTGGAGTTAGTTGTGCTGATCCGATCCCAGGAGCCAGGAGCCTCCTCCAGGTCTCCCACATGGGTGCAGGGCCCAAGGACTTGGGCCATCCTCCACTGCCCTCCCAGGCTACAGCAGAGAGCTGGATTAAAAATAGAGCAGTCAGGACTCGAACCAGCGCCCATATGGGATGCCGGCACTGCAGGCAGCGGCTTTACCCACTACGCCACAATGCCGGCCCCAATAAACATGTTTTAATTCCATCTTCCATGAATTCTTCAAAGTACCTTTGCACAGTTCAACCAAAGAAAATGTAGCCCGTGAATGGTTAACGGGCACAGGAAACGGAGCACAGCGTCTTTCCTCGTAGGAAAACACAAGCTAACACTGCGATGAACTACACTACACCCTCTAGAATGGCTCCAATCTAAGGGGCTGGTGACTCCCAAGCATTGGTGAAGATGGGGTTAAACCGGAACCCTCAAATTTTGCATGTGGGAACTTAAAATGGTTTAGCCACTTTGGAAAACAGCTTGGTATTTTTTAAAGTTAAACATAAACCAGCCATTCAACACATCATTCCAGGAAAAGTGCAAAAAAATCAAATCTGTGTGAACCAAATCTACCCACAGGCCTTCTAAGTAGCTCTGCCCGGTGCTCATTCGCTGCTTGGAAATCTTATATATAGTGTTGCCATAGATACCTCTTACAATACGTGGAATCGTGCTAGGGGCGTGTGGATGTGCGCACACACAGTTGTGAAGTGCAACTCCCATCACCAGGATCACAGTGGCTTCCGGAGACAGGAGCGAGGGTGCGGGATTTGAAAAGGCCACAATGAAGTTTGCTGTCTTCATTTCTTCTATGTCAGCTTCGAAGCACAGATGATGCAATATTGACATTTGCTAAGGCCAAGGGGGGCAAAAAATCTTCCATGACACTCAAAAAAAAAAAAAAAAAAAAGAATCTTTGCCTAAGCCAGAGTCACAAAGATCTTCTCCTGTGGGCTTTTTTCTTCTAGATGTTTCATAGTTTTAGCTCCTAACAGAAGCCACTCTCTGGCAAAATGAACCCAGTTCCCCAGCGAGAACTGAACAAACAGCTGGCAGGTGGCCAGCTTCTGTCCTCTCTGTCCCCGGGAGCCCTGCAGATGGGAAGGTGACCCCTCCTCCTGCTTTTCCCCAGCCCCTGTCTCCCGGCCTTGCCTGTAGCAATGGATCATGGCCCCTGCTGTTTGTTTCTTCCCCACAACACTTTTTGGGCAGAGGTTGTAAACCTTTTGTTTAGCCTGCACAATGTTCAAAAACCAGGCCAAAAATTAATCAGTGCCAACAATGAAATATCAGGAAAAACACATGTCAAGTCTGACCGACTGGTTTTTCGGAGAGCCCCGAGCACACCCCCACAGGGAGGTGAGCTGCAGCTCCCCGCTGGGGATGGGCTGGCTATCCAGGTCAGCACCCCCCACCCCGCCCCTGCGATTGTCCTCCAATCCTGAAGCCAAGGTCAGCTGCCCCGGGCCCTCTGTGGTGGCTGATGACACCTGCAGGGCTCCATCTGCTGCTTTCCCACTCTCTTCCCCATCCAGCCTCTCCCTGGCTTGGCACAGCCCTGACGAGTTGGGATCAAAGTCCCTGTTCTGCTTAGGAAGAGGCTGCCGTGGGCACACAGCTGCCAAGTGAGGAACCGCCTGGGAGGCCCCACCTCTCTGCTCTCCCGCTCCTGTCACTGGGCCCCTTCCTTCACCCGAGCACGGGGAAGGGGCATTCTGTCCACACTGGCCCTGCGGACATGTGAGGGTCCAGGTGTGCTCCTGGTCCCGCCCCGCACCCTTGCCAGAGGCTCTGTAGCGAGAAGCCGGCCTCTGTCACCTGTGCTGGCATCTGCAGGGAATAGCGGGGGCTCATTTTCCCCAGATGAGGGTTTGCTTGATAAATGTTTAATGAGCAAATTAATAATTGGATGAACTGTCATCTGGTAGTCCACGTACGTCTAAGCACTAATCAAAACAGATTTTAACTGCAGAAATATTTTAGCTGAGGCATAAAGGAAGAGGAAGAGGGCTGGCCTGGGATGCGCCAGAACCCACACCAGTCCCTCACTACCCGGATCCTCTCATCAGCAGTGGAAATAACACCTGCCCCTGGGGGGTAAACCGGAGAGAACTGAACCAGGTCTACACGGGACCAAATTCATTACATTTCCTCTTCAGTCTGTAGTTATGATGCTAAAAATAAAATGCAAGTCCTAGGAAGGACACTAAATGAAACATCGAGTACACTCTTGCTGAAGGATGTTAATGAAAATCCTGAACCCTCTTGCACAGCCTTCACTTTCGCCACGAGGATGTATGTTTGGAACAGCGGCACACGACTCCTGCTGGAGGTGTGTGTGCAGGCGATGTCTTGAAATCCTTCAGGACCCACGTGATGAGAAGCTTTGCAAAATAGTGTTCTCTTCGCAATGATCATCTGGAAATCACAACAGTGCAGATTGTATACAAAGCCTCTACTTGAGGTTCCCTGTCTTTCATTGGCCAATTTATTGTTGGAATTCTTAGTAACACCATGGATAGATTTTTGAGCCCAAATATTTTTAGATCCAGTTTTTAAAAGCAGTGAGAAATACTCATTTGGCAAGCTGTTTGTTGTCAGAACAGGAATGCTGGAGTTGAGTTGAAATTATTGCCGATTTGCTTACTAATTATCTGAAATATTAACAAGCCGTGTGGGCTCTTGCCACGAATTCAGAGAATTCTAAACACTGGCACACAGACCAGGCAGCATGATAGGTTTTAAGCTTTTTATTCAGAGAGAAATGCATAGGAGAGGGAGGGTGTTCGTCTGACCTAAGGGAGAAGGGAAAGTCTGGACACTCCGTTGGCATCCACACCACAAGCAGACAGCAGGCCGAAAGCCATGTGCAGGTGCAGGGCAACGGGGTCCATAATGGGGAAAGAGGGCTTTAATCCACGTGTTTCAGGCCTTTAATCCACTTCCAAAGGGGAGTAGTTAACTAGCCTGACTGGCATGTGGACACACAGGTGTTGCCGGGTAAGGGCATACACAGGGGGCGTGGTCTCCAGCTCACAAACCTGATCAATTCTATCCCATCTTCCTGCCTACATCAGAATGAGTGGGGTCAGAGGGTTCCAGCTTCAGACCGAATCCTCGGATGCACTGCTAGGAAATACTTCTGGTCTTCTTTGTGGTATTTGGTTGTAGGTCAAGGACCCAAAATATCAGAGTACTTTAGAAATCAGTGGGAAAATGGAATTAAAAGGTCCGTTGGGGCTTTTTTTCTGGCTCAGCAGTTGAGACACTGCCTGGGGCACCCACAGCTCATGTTCGAGTTCCTGGTTTTGGAGTTCTGGCTCTGCTGCCCTTTCTAGCTTCCTGTACACCCTGGGAGCAGCAGAAAATGGCTCAAGTAGTAGGGGACCTGCCACCCACGTAGGAGTCCCAGATGCAGTCCCAGGCTCCTGGCTTTGGCCTGCTCCAGCCCTGAATTTTTGTAGGCATTTGGGCAGTGAACCAGCTGAAAGATCTCTCTCCGTCTCTCCATCTGTCTGCCTCTTTCTGTCTCTCTGCCTTTTAAATGAAAATAAGCACGAATTTTAACAACAAATAAATGATATGTTAATTTAGGCACAATCAACTTTTGAAATCCATGCATAAATGTTTCCTAAATGCATTCCCATGAACGTTTTGAAGATCCTTTATATCAGCCCCAGGATTCCTGAGACATTCAGAAGCCTTTAGGTTGTTCTGTGAAGACAGATTTGGGGCTGCCGCCTAGAGAGTGGCACCCCCTGAGCTGAGCTCCACACGGGCTCCCTGCTTTCCCCCATTTCTCCCCTGAACCCAGTCCCCAGTCCCCAGCCCCTGGGGCTGTGCACAGTTGTCTTACAGCAGCTCCTCAGACAGTGCTATGGGCCCTGTCCCCGGTGGACAGCTCCGTTGTAGGGGGTGTCCGGGCGGCCAAGCCTCTTGTTGGTCACATGCCACCACCTCCACATGCTGTGCGTCACTCATTGGGCTTATGATCCACAGAGACTGTGGGCTGCCAGGTCAGACCTCGCTTCCCTCCAAGGAGCCCCGAGGAGTCTGGCCTTGACCTGACTGCCCCCGCTGAGAACTCCGGGACCTCAGGGCCGCCTACAACCCAGGCGTCGTGGGAGATGTGCTGGATGCCCAAAGGTATATCATAAATTTAAAAAAGAAAAATGTTCCTTGCATGGTTAAGTCAATGTATGACCTTAGATTGATGTAGGCAGGCAGATAGGATAAAATGGGTTAGGCTTGTGAGCTGGAAGACCACGCCTTTCCCACACTCCCTGTATGATCTCATGCACCTACCTGACCCCATCTGTATGCGCACCTGCCAATCAGACTATATAACCACACCCCTTTGGAAGTAGATAAAAGGCCCAGCCCTTTTTTCCCTTTTTCTCTTATTTTCCCTCGATGCACTGGATCCCCTGGTTGCCCCACGCCTTTGGGGCACGTGGCCTTCGGGCTTCCTCCACTCTCTGTCTTCACTTTGCTACCTGAGCCAGTGATAAGCTGCTAGTAGCTGCTCATAACCAAAAGCTCGCTGCACGTGGCTCCTGGCCTGCTCTATGCTTGGTACGGCCCCCGCCCAATTTCCAGACTTCCCTTTCTCCTTACATAGAGCCCTCACTCTCCTATGCATCTCTCATCGCGCCGTCTGGTCTATTTGAGCCAATATTCAGAATTGTTCTCTGAATGCATGGCAAGAACCCACACAGCTTGTTAATTTCAGAAATATTAATAAGCAGATTGGTTTCAAGATCATTTAGAAACTAAGTTCCCAGCACCCTAGCTGACACCAAGCCCAAGGACTGGCTCCGCAAACAAGTGAGTGTTTGCAGGGAGGAGAGGGACTGGGGTGAAGTGAAACAAACGAGAGGCGCCGGTTCTTAGCCTGGAGTCTACCCACATCCCTCAAGGGGTCCCAGGACACAAGTCAGGGCCCCATGGACTCGGACGGGGAAAATCAACGTCCTTCTTTTCAATAACTTCTAGCTGAAATTGAGCTTTCCTTCCATTAGGAATATAAGGCATGAGCTAAGTCTGTTAGCCACACCTGTGACTTTGTTCCAGTGGAGATCACAGGTATTTTCTTAACTCAGTCTAATTGGTGCAGACACTTCCAAATATTATTTTCATGCCTCACTGCTTCAAAGGCGCAGTAGGTGATAGACCTGACATTCAGTCTTATTATTTAATGAGTTAATAAAAAACACATACACCGCTCCAGCACACATGTTTTTCTCTTAGGTTTTGATAACTGCATGTCAGCATGATTAATTTTCCCTTTAACGCTGTCCATTCTGTTCTACACCATCAGTCATTACTCCGAGGGGTCCTCAAGCTCCACCACCCTGCCAGAGGAGCCCCTGGCTCACAAAAGGTTAAGGACCCCTGAGCCCCTCTGGCCACTGGGAAGCAGTAGAGGTAACATGGCGCAATCCAGGCCAGAGGGAGGAAGGCCCCTCCTGTTCTAGCCAGGGCTGCCCTGGCCTTGGGCAATATGCTGTGCACCACTCTCGCCTCTGCTTTGCTGTCCCCTTACAAAAAAGGAAGGAAGGAAGGAAGGAAGGAAGGAAGGAAGGAAGGAAGGAAGGAAGGAAGGAAGGAGAAAGAGAAAGGGGAAAGGGAAGGGAAGGGAAGGGAAGGGAAGGGAAGGGAAGGGAAGGGAAGGGAAGGGAAGGGAAGGGAAGGGAAGGGAAGGGAAGGGAAAAGGAAGAAGGAAGGAAGAAAAAGAAAAATTTACTAACACGTCACACATTTCAGATCTCCAGAGAACAGGTTGAGGACTGTAGATATGAGGGATGACTTAACCTGGGAAGACTGAGCTGGCTTGAGATTGTTAAATATTGTGTGAGTGTTCAACCCTCTGGAGCAAAACAAACAAATCCAGTGATGCCTGCTTAGTCACTCTGTCAGCTGTAACTCACTCAGGAGACATCGGGTTGAACACATCAGCCATCTAGAACCTTCCCCATCCCTTGCTCATGGTGCAGCAGTTACCAGCAAGAATAGGCAGCTTCTGGGGTCCCATACCAGGCTCAGGGGCCCATCAGCCAGGAGAGAGGGTCCCTGGGCCAGCCACGGCTCCTTCAGGCTATGTGGGGACATGGGTATTTGGAGCACATGCTCCTGTCGAGAGTAAGGGCCAAGCTCCATCAGAGCCAAAGAGACTAACTGATAGATGACACCCCTTGCCTTGCTGGTTAGGCTGAGCATCTGAAATGCATGTCCAAGTCTTCAGAATGATTCAGGGCCTTAGGGTTGGTTTATTTTCTGCTAAATATCAAGGGCAAGGAGAATTCAAGAGCTAGCCCACCAAGAGTCCCCATTGCTTCCCAAAGCTGGTGCCACAGGAGTCAGGACAGAAAAGCACAGGCGGACTAGTGCCTAAGGTCATCTTAGTGGATCTGTTTGGCATCACCATACAAATGCAGCAGTCTTGGTAATAATAATAGACAGAATTAAAAAGGAGGGAATGTCCCACATGGGAAGAAGTCCACACAGCAGACTCATAGAATGACAATCACTTTAAGTAACACTCTGACCTTAGAATCAGTCCTTAAAGCATTCAAATGTGGCTGAAAAGCCCATGAGAGCATTTCAGACATGGAAAGCCAAGACACTGTAGCAAAAATTATCCTACATGAAGGATCTCTGTGAGTGAAACCCCAGTGAAAAGAAGGGGCCATCAAAGAAGGATGTACTTTTCTCTGAAGGGAGGAGAGAACTTCTACTTGCTTATGGCCCTGTCTAAATACCGACGGAGTTTGTGGATGAAAAAGACTTCCATAGCCTTAGCAGCTCATGTCAAAAGCCTCGGGTGATCACTGATGTCATACCTAAGAGTGTTAATTGTTAAATTAACAACAGGAGTCACTGTGCACTTATTCCCTGTGCAGGACCTCTGTCCTTAATGAGTTGTATTATGAGAATTAATGGTAAAACTTGTCATCAAATAGTACTTTATACTTTGTGTGTGTAGGTGCAAACTGTTGAAATCTTTACTTAGTATAGAGTTGGTCTTCTGTATATAAAGTTAATTAAAATGAATCTTGATGAAGCATGGGAAGGGAGAGAGAGTAGGAAATGGGACAGGAGTGGGGGTGGGAGGGTCGGTATGAGGAGAACCACTATATTCCTAAAGTTGTGCCTATAAAATGTGCATTCATGAAATAAAATCTTTAAACAAACAAAAAAGAAACAAGGCAGGCTTAGGTAATGTGCCTGGCTTTTCTTTCTCTACTTTGCTCAGTCATACTTGTGGAGATGTTGAGGGAGTTGCCAAGCAGTCATAGGGCACAAGCCCAACTTGCCCACACCAGTGTGCGTCCTCCTCTAACCCCTGAGGTTAGAGCCAGCGTCCCTGCAGTCCTTCCATGCAAGGCACCTAGCCAAGAAAGTGCCAGTCCTCAGTAGCCCTGGAAACTGCTCCTCTAGCAAGCAGCAGGGCCCAGACCACGTGCCCACTGCAGTGTGCCAGACACTGGTCAACCCCTCACGGTGCCAATGCAATCATTCCCAGATGGAGCTTGATCTCCATTGTCTCAAAGAGGGGAATCGCTACAGGAAAAGAATGTGAAACTCATCCAAATCAACATGGAGTCCCTTGTGTCAACCCTACCAAAAAATAGTAAGTAAAGCAAGCCGGGAGGTTACCAAGGGAAGGTTCTTCCACATATTTGTCTGCTAGTAACCATCCCAAAAGACTCTTCCAGAACTGGGAGCTTCCCAGATGCCTCCACAACCTCATCCAAAAAGTACTTCTGCGGGGACACCTGCCCGGAACCCGTTCAACCTGGGCCTGACACCGTCCTGGTTATGAATTGCTGTGGCCCAAGATCAGCTTTTCAAAATACCTGACACATCTTAAATATCCTTCTCTTTCTCAACTTAAAAAATTCCCTCTTGGGGCAAGTGTTTGGCACGGCAATTACAACTCCACTAGGGGGGCCAGCGCCCCATGTTAGAGTTCCTGGCTCAAGTCCCAGCTCCGTGCCCAATCCAGCTTCCTGCTAACGTGTGCCCTGATAGGAAGCAGCGATGGCTCCCTGGGTCTCTGGCACTTACAACTGTGTACAGACTCCTCACTTTGGCCTGGTCCACCCACTGTTATTGCAGGGATTTGCAGAGATAGATCTCTCTGTCTTTCTCTCTGCTTTTAAGTAAATCCATTTAAAACAAAAAACTTTCCTTTTTGAGTCTGCTCAGAGTTTGCTACGGCACGTGTATTCCTATTGCAATACTCTGCTGTGCTCAAGTAAATATCATCCCTTTTTGAGAATCTCTCTCATTGTCTTTTTTGAGATTGATAATTACTCCTGAATGTGAGTGAAGAGTAGGAAATGTAGGTCATTTTCAGTGACACATGCTATGGATGCTGTGTGTCATCTGAGTATGAATTTGATTTTCTTCCAGGAGTTGCCACCCATCAGAGGCCTTCGTTTGGGAATAGATTTATTAAGATGTAATTCACATACCTTGTAATTCACCCACTTAAATTATACAATTCCATGATTTTTAGTTGTATTCAGAATTAAGTCATGACCACATGAATTTTAGAATATTTTTGTAACCCCCCCCCCCAAATCCCCATAGCCCTTAGTCCTCACCTGCTAATCTCCTATCAGTGCCTGCCACCCTTGCCCCACCCCCAGTGCTAGCCCTAGCAACTACTGATCCACTTTCTCTATATAGAGATTTGCCTGTTCTGGGCATTTCATAAGGACAGAATCATTCAGTGTATGGATAGATGCCACTCACCAGTGATGGACATTTAGCTGGCTTCCCCTTGGGGCTGTTCTACGAATGATGTTGCTATGAACATCCATGGACAACTTTTTGAGTGGATACATGTTTACGTTTCACTTGAGCACATACCTAGGATTGGTATCGCTGGCTAACATGGGGACTTTAAGTTTAAATCTTCAAGGAATTGCCCAACTTATTTTCCAAAGTGACTATGCTAATTCCCATAGCCAATGAATGAGAGTTCTGATTTCTCAGTCCTCAGTATGGTGGGTAGCAGGGCCACGTGGTTTTGATGTGCACTTTCCTGATAACTAATGACATTCAGCATCTTTTCAGGTACTTTTTGCATATCTACAGAGAAATGTCTATTCAGGTCTTTGGCTCATTTTTGAATTGGGTTGCCTTTTTTTTTTTTTTTTTGAAAAGTTTGCATCTTGAGTAACTATAAATGCAGTTTAAATCTCAACCACAATAGGGAGAGGTTGGGTCCCTCCAATTATACGCGTCTCTCCAGGAAACAAGAAACCATTCTAGGAGAGCATCAGTCCCTAAACTTGTGGTTCTTGATACTGTCTTTGAGACTCTAGTGAAAATTATGAACTCTCTCCCCAGAAAAATGCACACAAAAACTTGTATGTATTTTGCTTTTAATATTAGTAAGTGCTTGGGCCTTCCACCATCCAACCATTGCCTTGATTAGGTTCTTTCCTTTCATAAAAGGAAGCGAAACCTACTTCTGCTTTGATGATTGTCAAACCAGTGAGCCTGACCAGTAAGGGCAACATACAATTTCCAAATTTCAGGTTCCCACAGAGAAAAATGGTGTGACCAGCGTTGTCCAAGTTATCAGTTGCGCTGTGATGTTGCACAGTTGCACAGTTACTCTGTGCTGGCTTTCACAGAGGGCTGCTTTGCAGGCCTGCAGGCCTCGGTCCTCTGGGCCATCCCCTTTGGCTGAGCCAGGCCGGTGCCTAATGTCATGTGTGGGTCCCTTCCCATGCATGACTCCGTTCAGTCTTCTACCACCCCCCACTGAGGCAGATTGTAAGGAAGCCGTGCTGATTCCTTTATAATCAATTATGAAAATGTCGTGGGCCTCTCCTGATGCTCACCTGCCTTACCAGAAGCTTACACACACACCTAGAAAAAGCTTTGTGTCTCAAATCTGCAGTCTGATCGTGCAGATACCATACAGCATTTTGTTTTTCCTTCTCTGCTTTTGCCACTAAATAGCTCACAGGTGACTTTGCTGCCTGCCTCGGGCATTGGGACTGGGCAAGCAGCTGCATCTGTGAAGCAAAGTGATGGCTTTCATTTTCCTTTGCCCAAATCAGCTATTTGTTCCTTCTTGTATTCTTTACTTTTTAATTTTTTTTTAAAAAAATTATTTATTTGAAAGACAGAGAGAGGAGAGAGGAGAGAGAGAGAGAGGTCTTCCATCTGCTGGTTCACTCCCCAATCGGCCGCAATGGCCAGAGCTACACCAATCCAAAGCCAGGAGCCAGGAGCTCCCATACAGGTGCAGGGGCCCAAGGACTTGAGCCATCTTCTACAGCTATCCCAGGCCATAGCAGAGAGCTGGATCTGAAGTGAAGCAGCCAGGCCTCAAATCGGTGCCTATGTGGGATGCCAGCATTGCAGGCGGCAGCTTTACCAGCTATGCCACAGTGCTGGCCCTTTCTTCTTGTTTTCTTTACTTTCTAATTTTTTGAGAGGAAGGGAGGGAGGACATGGTTGATGGGTGGGAGGGAGAAGAGGAGGGGAAGGGAGAGGGAGAGAGAGAGCTCTTTCATCTGCTGATTCACTACAATAGCCAGGGCTGGGTCAACGCCAAAGCTGGGGCCAGGAACCCAATCCAGGTCTCCCATATGGGAAGCATTAACCCAATTTCTTGAGCCACTACCACTGCCTCCCAGGGTCTGCATTAGCAGAACTCAGCTACTTGGATGTGTTACACAAGCACCCTCCACAGGGACTGCTCCTGCCTTGTGTTGTGTTTCACTGCGTTTTTGCATGCTATTTGAAAGTGTTTCTGGAACAAGGTGTTTTTTTTAAACCTTTGTCATTGTGCACTTGGGCACTGTTCATGAAAACTGTTTGCTGAACCAAAGTCCTCAATGACATACAGCTCATTTTCTATCTCTTTTTGTCTCGAGGAAGTTTTAGGTACTGTGCTCAGGAGTGTTTGTAAAGGGAGAATTAACACCCGTAGTTCCCAGGTGTTCTGTGTGTCTGAGCCGGGAGGTACCCTTTGAAGATACAGACATCACAGAACATGGTGGTGCAGTTTTTTGTTTGTTTGTTTGTTTTTGTTTTTGTTTTTGTTTTTTTCCTATTCAACAAGATATTTCCCTAGCATGCCAGGCATTGCTCCAACTGCTTTACAAATGCTAACTATGAATTCAGTAATTTATTTCCATTGCCCACAATTTACCAGTGTGAAAACCGAGGAATGGAGAGGTTAATGAATTTGTCCAAAGTCACAAGGCTAATTTAAAGCGGCAGAGCCAGGACCATGCTCCGTCTTTAGGCTCTGTTAGCACGGGGGCCTTGGGACCGCTTTCTAACCACTTACACCCTCCTGGTAAAATGGGAACAATGATACTCTGCCCCCTGGGCCTGTTGGGATCAAGTGAGGCTTCGCAGGAAGGTGGTGTCCAGTCCACAGTGAGACCTCAACTTTGTCCCCTTCACCTAAGATCTGCAGAGGAATCCAGAGCATAAAAAAAAAAAAAAAAAAAACAAAAAAAAAAAAACAAAAAAAAAACCATAAGGAATCCAAGACAGGAGAAATCTGATAACCACTCAAGCAAACAGTGCTTGTAAACCTCAGACATAGACTGCAGGCCTCTTACCTTTTTGTCTCATTGGGATACCCTGATTACTGAGAGATTTTGTGTCAGGAAGTTTCTTAACAAATTTAGTTTTGATGTTTTAATATTCAGCATACCTTTCTATCTCCAAATGAAGATAATCAAATGACCTGACGAATTTCTACCATCAATGAACCACAACTTTAAAAACCAATGTATGGGGCCGACGCTGTGGCACAGTAGGTTAATCCTCTGCCTGCAGTGCTGGCTCCCATGTGGGCGCTGGTTCTGGTCCCGGTTATTCCTCTTCCAGTCCAGCTCTCTGCTAGAGCCTGGGAAAGCAGTAGAAGATGGCCCAATGCTTGGGCCCCTGCACCCGTGTAGGAGGCATGGAGGAAGCTTCTGGCTCCTGGCTTCAGATCAGCTCAACTCTGGCCATTGTGGCCATCTGGGGAGTGAACCAGCGGGTGGAAGACCTCTCTCTACCTCTGTCTATAACTCTATCTCTTAAATAAATAAAATCTTTTAAAAAAGGAAATACATAATGGCACGTGATTACGTCAGTTTTTCCAGTCTCCAGGGTCTCTCATTGTCCTTCTAATCAATACTAGCATAACAGTTTCAGAAGCAAGGGTTGCAACCTACAGACTTTAACCTGAACCTCATTACCCTAAGAGCCAGAAGCCCTCATATCAATCCATACAGGCACAGCACTTTCTTTTTTTTTTTTTTTTAAGAATTTATTTATTTATTGGAAGAGTTACAGAGAGAGAGAAACAGGGTGACCTTCCATGTGCTGGTTCACTCCCCCAGACAGCTGCAATGGCTAGCACTGGGCCAGATGGAAGTCAGGAGCCAGGAGCTTCATCCAGGTCTCCTACATCAGTGGCAGGGACCCAAACACTTGGGCCTTCTTCCACTTCTTTCCCAGGCCATTAGCAGGGAGCTGGATTGGAAGTGGAGTAGCTGGCCCTTGGACCAGCACCCATATGGGATGTCAGGACTGCAGGTGGCTTTACCCACTACACCACGGTGCTGGCCCCCAGGTACAGTTCTTTCAGAGTCTGCAAAGCCCTTTCAGAAATCTATGTTCAATAAAAAACCACTAGGTGTTATCCATGCTTTACAGGGAATTGTAACCAAGCCCAGAGTGGCCATGATTCTCATCCATCCAGTGCTTGCTTTGTATCTACTACGGGTACCCAGCCCGGAGAGACAGATCAAAGAGGACAGGACAGTCCGGTCAGTGCCTTGAGGGGCACACATGGGGTGCTGTGAGAGCAATGAGGGGAAATCCCTGAGTCTGAGGGCTGGGGGCAGGCGGGGAGGGGAAGCTTTGCCAGGCAAGATAGTGAAGCAAATGGGGATCCCAGGGGCACCTGGCAGGCAGACCCAAAGGACAGCCGAGTGCAACAGCACAGAGGAAACAACGCGGTGCAAATGAGGAAGTGCCGCAGGTTTTCCCAGCAGGTTCTCTGTCTCACAGACATGAAGAATTGTTCTGGAGAACAAAGACAAGCACCCCACTACAAGCTCCGCTTGCAGAATGGGCCACACCAACGATGTAGGGTGAGCGGGAAGGACGATTACTGAGAGAAGCAGAAAAAGTACCCAGCAGTCAGGAGGGCTCCTGCAAGGAGGCTGCAACTGTTGAGGGCTGAGGGGCTGGGGGATTTTAAGGACCATGCAGAGGGCATTCCTGAGATGAGCTGTATAAGTTGATGAAACATTTAATGTGAACCAATCAGGGAGCTGGAAGAGACTGATTGGCCCAGGAGAGATGTAAATGAGGCATTGAGAAGTCTCCAATCATGGAAGCAGGTTGCTTAAGTGAGGGATAGAGGTGTAAAAAAGGGGACTGAGAAGTGACCATTTTGATTGAGCTAAATTAAATCACCAATCACATAAGTCCTTTACAGAAACTTGTTGTCTGATGTCTCTTAGGTCCTCCAAGACTCATCTCCAGACGGCAGGGAGGTGCTGCCCTGGTCCCGTCTACCTGGCCTGGATTCAGTCTCCCTGTCAGAGGAATTTTATCCACTGCCTTGACTTCTGAGCACCGCCTAAGTGTGGGGCTTGTGCTAGTTGATCAGGCTCCCAGCATGCACCGCACAGGCAAAGCCCTTGCCTTTAAGGAGTCTGAAACAGACATAGAATCTCAGTCAGGGGGCCGGCGCAGCGGGTTAACACCCTGGCCTGAAGAGCTGGCATCCCATATGGGCGCCAGTTCTAGTCTCGGCTGCTCCTCTTCCGATCCAGCTCTCTGCTGTGGCCTGGGAAAGCAGTAGATGATGGCCCAAGTCCTTGGGCCCCTGCACCCGTGTGGGAGACCTGGAAGAAGCTCCTGGCTCCTGGCTTCAGATCGGTACAGCTCCGGCCGTTGCGGCCAACTGGAGAGTGAACCATAGGATGGAAGACCATGCTCTCTGCCTCTCCTCTCTCTGTGTAAGTCTTTCGAATAAACACATCTTTAAAAAAAAAATCTCAGTCAAGTTAAAATGTGGATAGTGGCACATACAATGGAGGACGTGACTCAGGGGACTAAGCTAGAGGAACCAGAAGCAGGTCTGGTTGCAGCAGGAAAGGGCTGGAGCATGCCAGGCACAGGTGAGGTGAGAGAAGAGGACTCCAAGTACACAGCAGGCGAGAGTCCCTGACGTAGTTTGCTCGCTGCAAACAAGAGCCAGCACAGGCGGGGCACAGGGAAGATGGTGCAAGGAGTGGCGTGCGCAGACTCCGATTACAGAGGCCCGCAGGCCGTGACAGCTCATTTGGAGTTTGTTCTGAGTGCCTAAGACACCTCGCAAGGGCTCTGAGGGAGGCAGCACGGCCACAGCTTCAGTTACAGTTCTAAAGGGTAACTCTTGGTGCCAGGTACTGGGGACACCAGCGAGGATATTGCTAGAAGCTGGGTGACAGACTGCCACAGTTTGGGTTGTGGTGGAGACAAATGAATGGATCTGAGACAGATCTGGAGGCAGAGTGGATTGGGTGTGGAGACAACATCAAGGAGTGGCAGACATGATGTGATGTCCCAAGATGGAACCTCAGCAAGAGAGAACGTTGAGTCCCAGCTGCTCCACTTCTGATTCAGCTCTCTGCTATGGCCTGGGAAAGCAGTAGAAGATGGCCCAAGTCCTTGGGCCCCTGCACCCTCATGGGAGACCTGGAGGAGGCTCCTGGCTCCAGATTGACACAGCTCCAGCCATGGCAGCCATCTGGGAAGTGAACCAGTGGTTGGAAGACTTCTCTCTCTCTCTGCCTCTCCTTCTCTCTCTGTGTAACTCTTCCAAGTAAATAAAAAAAAAAAAAAAAAAAAAAAAAAAAAAAAAAAAAACACAGGGGCCCTATGACGTGAAGTTAGAAGAGGAAAAGCCAGCAACGGAGAATGACATGGAGTAGACAGTACGGTGGAGGGGAAACCAGGAGCCAAGAGAGGAGGAGAGTGGGGTCAGCTGTGCCAAATGATGCTCGGAGACTAGTCAGGCCACTGGGGAGCTGGACAGCTACAGGCAGCCTCGTGGTGGGGAGGACGGCGGGGTTCAGGAGGGTTAGGGAGCGAAGAACTGCACGCAGTCACTGCAGACAACTCCTTCCAGAAACGCCTGCATGAAGGGGAGCAAACACAGGACTTCAACAAGTTCATGGGGAAATGCAGTCAAAGGTGAGTTCACTGGGGTACAAAAAGTTTTGAAATCCATGCTTTTCAGAACAGCCATTTTCCATGAATGTTTTCATATAGAAGCAAACAGGACTGAGGGGTTGGGCTGGCACTGTGGCATAGGTTAAGGCGCCGCCTACAGTGCTGGCATCCCATCTGCCCACTGGTTGCTGCACCTCCGATCCAGCTCCCTGCTGATGTGGCTGGGAAAGAAGCAGAGGATGGCCTGGATCCTTGGTTTCCTGCACCCACCTGGGAGACCTGGAAGCTCCTGGCTCCTGCCTTTGGCCTGGCCTGGCCCCGGCCATTACAGCCATTTGGAAGTGAACCACAGGATGGAAGATCGAACTCTCTTTCCTTTTCAAATAAATCTTAAAAACAGATGGAGGGTTTGCTTGAAAGGAAGGAGAACTAACAGGATGCTTATATCCTGACGGAAAGACCCATGGGAGAGGGGAGAGCTGCAGCAGCAATGCTGTTGGGAAGACAAACCCACCACCCTCCAGCTTCTCACCTCTGGCACAGGCCAATTCCTTTGCTCCATTATCTCCCATGATTCTCAGACAGCGGCACCCTCCAGGGCCCTGGGCCCAGCATCCTGCTCTTGTCTCTCTACACGTCCTCCCTGGTATCTTACCAACCCCACTGTTTCAAACGCCCTCCCAGATCGCTGTCCCGTCGACCTCTCCTCAGCAGTGCTCAGGCTGCAGATTCTCACCGAGAGCTCCGCGGGCATCAGCACTAAGCCAGCCCTTCCCTCCCTGCCTCTCTTCTACCCGAGTTTTGAACCAGACAGGGCTCCACAACCAGCCCAAGGGGCCAGCAAGCGGCAAAGCCAATATATGAACACAGGTCGGCCTGGCTCTTAAACACAAGCTCCACTACACTTCCCTTAAAGGAAGTTCCTGTAGTTACTTCTTTTTAAAACACATCACATTATGGGCACCGGGTTCTAGTTCCGGCAGCCCCTTTTCCAGTCCAGCTCTCTGCTGTGGCCAGGGAGGGCAGTGGAGGATGGCCCAAGTGTTTGGGCTCCTGCACCCGCAGGGGAGACCAGGAGAAGCACCTGGCTCCTGGCTTTGGATCAGCGCAGTGCTGGCTGTAGCGGCCATTTGGGGAGTGAACCAACGGAAGGAAGACCTTTCTGCCTCTCTCTGTATAACTCTACCTAATAAGAAAAAAAAAAAAACACATCACAGAAATCTTTATTAGTACAAGCTATCCACACTGAAGTCGGCAAGAGAAAGTATCGCTTTGTGATAATAAATATTCGTATAAGAAAAAAGTCTGCAAAGTGGTTTATTTTCACAAGTTATTGCTGGAAGACGTCCTCCAAACAAACCAGTGCACTGTAAATGTCTGAGGCAGTTTTCTCGACTTCATCGCCCCCGCTTTAGTACGTGTTATCTGTAAAAATTATGTTTGTTTTAAAGAGCTGCTAGTCGAGATGACGAACTCTCGGGTGTTGTTTATGCGTGCTCGTTTCTGACTTTCTCGGAGGCTACACTCGGGTTGTGAACTGCCTCACTGTCTTTTCACTCTCTCTTTTTAGTTCTTCAATGTGCGCATCCAGTCGCTCTAGAATATGATGAGACCGCAGCTCCTCCTCTTCCAAAAACCGGGTAGCTATCGAACCAAGGGGGGACACAGGCAGAGAAGACTACAAGACAAGCAAATTTTGATGTGTATAAGTACAGTATTACATCTCCACGACACATAATTCATGATACTTCCTAACTAGCAATATCAAAAGGGGATTATTTTTCCTCTAAAGAAATCTTTGTTTTCAATGACGACAACGTCAGTAAAACAAAAAATCCATAGAGATCTTCCCCTTCCTGCCCCAAGGTGTGTCACTACTAAGTCTCATCTAAGTACGAGTAGAAGGTACTAATCCTTGGTCTGAGACTGTCAGCTTAGACTAGTACAGGGGAGCATCTCTGATTCCAAAGCCCAGCATTTGAAATGCTCTGAAACTCTGAGCACCAGTCTGATGCCACAAGTGGGAACTGACACAGCTGACCTCACGTGATGTCACAGTTAAAACACAGGTGCACTAAAAAACACTTTGTAAGATTACCTTCAAATTACATAAAGTGTGTATGAATTCTATCAACATAGGTCCCAACTCCAAGATAGCTCATGTACGTATGTAAAAATATTCCAAAACTTAAAAAAAAAAGTGCAAAACACTCTGGTCCCCAGCATTCTGGATAAGGATACTCAATCTGTATATCCTCCTACACCCCAGAAGAGAATATGTCTATGATGTAAAACTCATTTTAAATATGAATGCTATTTTCATTTTAAAGCACAGAAAAACTACCAATAATAAATCAGATGCCAGTTAAAATCAGTTATTTTTTTCTCTTCCAAAATTCCAGTCCACAGTCCCGTCTGAAATATTTGGGGCCACTGGAGTTCCAGAGGTCAGATTTTCTAAAGGTAATACAGGACATACACCGTATGCACTGCTCCTCGTCCACAGCAGGTGTGCTCTGAGGTGTCCTTGGACACTGAGTTGCAACGGACACAATCGTGCCCTCAGAGGAAATACACACACACACATACACAGAGTTTACAATGCTAAATCATAAACACAACTCGCCCTAGTCTGCGTTCTTTATTTTACAAAAGAGAAATAAGGTCCGAAGCACTAAGCGGCTCTCCCACTAACCAGGCTGGAGCTGGCGTTCAGGCGCCCGCCCGCCCACCCGGACCTGAGCTGCAGGTGCTACACCGTGCCAGCCCTGCCAGCACCGCCTTGCTGGACCTCAGCTGGCGACTCAGGTCTTTGGCCGCCCTGTGCATGTCCATAGGGGACTGCAGAAGTGCCACTGAGAGCCATGTGGTGATTACAATTAAAGTGCAAGGATTAGGCTGATTCATAGACGTAGAATCTACATGAGGGCCAACTGTACTCCCCTCGTGGAGCCCAAGGTGACACCCCACAACCAGCAGAGCAAAGCCGTGTGGACACACAAACGGGTAGGTCTACACACACAAGAGTGCCTCAGAAAGTCTGTGGGAAAGTGAAAGCAAGACTTTATTTTGCTGTGGAAAATTGTGAAATCCACGCAAAATTTTCTCACAAAACACATTTTCCATGCACTTCTTGAAGATGCCCTGTATGCATGATTTCAATTTTTAATTTTTTCAAAATTCCAAAATAATCTCATCGTTTAATTCTACTTTTGCACAAACTTTTTGAAGTACCCTTATCATATCAGCTCGAGTCAAGGAGGTTTTGGTGCCAAAAAAGTTTTGCTGTCAAACTCAGGAAAGAAGTTAGTTTTCAGGGCTTTTCTTGGATTTCAGTATTATATTGAACTGAATGGGGGCTTAATTTCAAAACTAAAAGACCACCTTTACTTGGGCCTGTTGCCCGTTAAAAAGCCAAAATACCAAACTTTTACCGAGGCCGGACCACAGCTGATGACAGGAAATGAGCGGCCCGAGGCAAGTGCTTCAGGGAGAAGGCAGGCGCGGCAGAGTCTGCAGCCCGTCCTCTGCAGCCCGTCCTCTGCAGCCCGTCCTCTGCAGCCCGCCCTCTGCAGCCCGTCCTCTGCAGCCCGCCCTCTGCAGCCCGTCCTCTGCAGCCCGCCCTCTGCAGCCCGTCCTCTGCAGCCCGTCCTCTGCAGCCCGTCGGCACCTCCAGCACCAGGTCATGCAGTGGGCCCCGCCAGGCCCTGCACTCGTGGGACGCACCCCTCCTCCACCCCCACCCCCAGCCAGCCGTGTGCCCTGGACTACCTTCCTAGAACCAAGCCTTCTAGCACAAAATTGACCTTCTCTGAAGAAGGAAGGGCACTTCCAATTGGGACTAAAGACAAATGAATCCCTATAATTTCCGTCTGTATCTTAGACTGGTATGTATTTTTGAAGTCTTGGCCGAATGCGTCTTCACAAGCAAAGCCATCAAGACAGCATGGAGACACCTGAGAATGGCAAGATGCACTTAAGGGAGAGAGCCAGAGAGGGAAACAAAGAAAAACCAAACCAGAAAACCACACTGGCTTCAATAAATAAACCAACAGAGAAAGGAAATGGATCTAAGTAAACTAAAAAACTAGTCAGACTGGAAAGTTTCCATACCGAAGACAGAAACTCTTCTTGGTCATTCATACTCTCAGATACACTGTCAGAAAAGTTGGCTTCATTCATATCTAGCGTGGAAGGCAAAGAGTGAGTCTGACACAGAAAGTAAGAAGGCAAAGAGACGGTGGAGCTGCAAGGGCTGATCGGAGAAGTCAGGGGGCTGAGGACCCTGGCCAGGGGCTCAGGACTGTCCGCCGGCTGTCCTCGGGGGGGATGCAGACCTGCTTTGTAGTGCTCAGCCTTTGCCTCACCAGGCCTGCGCTGGCTGTGGGTTGGCCTGGAGAGCGGATTAGAAAACAAGACAAATAAAATACAACATGAGCACCCACTCCGCCAGAGGTTCTGGACATCTAACCCCCACTGCGAGCCCCTGCGGGCCCCTGCCCTCACACAGTCCACGCTTCCAGAGAAATCCAGTGCGGCTTGTGCTGCGACAAGGGAAGTGCTGTGCACACAGGCAGGGACCCAACCTCACCAGGCAGTGGAGGTGAGGGTTGCAGAAGAGGTAAGGCGGGGCTGAGGGTGGCAGCAAAGCCTTCTGGTAGACAAACATGTGAGTTACACAGTATAAGCTATAATCGGGCAGCTTTTCATTGCATGCTTACTTTTTAGGGCAACAGCCTATAACAAAGTGACCACAAGTCCAGAGGAAGCTTTAATTCTACTCCTTCTGGGGGCAAGTGGGCTTGAGGAGCTGGAAGGCAGCACGAGGAGACTCGGGAACACAGCCGCTGTGTACACCCACAGCCAGAGTGCACAAAACTAAGGCTTTCATGAAGTGCTCTGCCACCTCCCCCTGGCTCTTTTTAACCTGATTGTGGCTTTCCTTGTGCACACGGTCCTGCAGAATTCAAGTCCTTTCATGTCTCCAAGTCAGACATTATTCTCAAATAATTTATTAATAAAAATTATTAATAATAAAAATTATTCTCAAATAAATATTCTCAAATAAAAAAGATGAGAATTATAGTGCAACAGGACACATTCGAAATCATCCTTAAGGGTGGGCATTTAGCCCAGAGGTTAAGACACGGGTTTGACAAGCACGACCCATGCTGGAGTGCCTGGGTTCAGGTCCCAGCTATGCTCCTGATTCCAGCTTGTCGCCAGTGCCTACTCCAAGAGGTAGCAGGAGACGGTTTAAGTTCTTGGGTAACCCTGTTAACATGGGAGACCTGGACTGAATTCCTGGCTCCTAGCTTCAGCCTCACCCAGTCCCCACTGGGTGGAGTGAACCTGTGAATGGGAGATGTCTCTATCTCTGTTTCTCTTTCAAACAAAAAGCAAATTTAATCAATCAATAAATACATAAATAACTCTCAACAAATTTTACTTGAACTCCGTTTCCTTGAACTCAGTTGTTCTGCTCTGTGTTGGTTTGAAAGTTCTGTCAATTTTTTTTTTGCACATCTGAGTAGAAATCTCCAGCTGAGATTTGGTATCCAACAAATCTTTCTGTAGTTGCTGATTTTCGGACACTAATTTATTTAATGCATCAATATAATTCTCCTGAAGATCTGCTAGTGAGATCTCTTTTGCCTGATAAAAAAGAATACTAGAGTCACTTAATTTGTACAAGAATACATGTGATCTGTGATATTGCTGGTGGAAAAACTTTTTTTTATAGTTCCAACTAATCTATGGCTTTACTTTAGCAAAACTGAAGATTTTTTTTTTTTTAGTCCTCTTGAAACCAAGAGAAAAATGGTTCCATTTCTTGGTGTAACTGGACTAGGAGGCTGGAAGCACAGTGAGCTTCCTTATGTGCCAAAGCACACCCAAGGTGCAGGAGGAGGAGGAGGCTGGGAGCAGGGAGGCTGTGGGTGAGAGCAGAAACAGAAGACAGGAGCCAGCAGCCTGGTCCTTCTGACCAGCCCAGGATACCCAGCAAGAAAACCCAGACACCTACTTCAAATAAAAAGATTGTCTTAATAAACCACTTTTTATATTTTTAAATTTGAAAAGCAGAGAGACAAAGAGAGAGAGAGAGAGATCTGAATAAAGTTTCTGACAAGGAATTCTGGCTGAGAGGATTAAATAAATACTCCTTGTTGTTAAATGCTTTTACATAACTTTGGCATCTGTTCTTACATGTACATTTGGATAAAGCAGAACTCAAGTACAAGGGCACTTTAAAAATTTCATGGAAAATGGTATAAAGAAGTAAGTTTGTAGGGTGACGTTTGGCCTGGTGGTTGGGATGCCCATGTCTCATATCAGGAGGCCTGGGTTTGATGCCTGGCTCCCTGGCTTCTGATTCCAGCTTCCTGCTGGCAGAGCCTCCAGGACGTGGTGGCTGGGTTCCTGCTGCCCACACTGGAAACTTGGAATGAGCTCCCAGGCTCCCAGCTTCAGCCCCTCTCTGCCACTGCAGGAATGTTGGGGGTGGGGGGAGCTGGGGTATGTGGACTGGTTGATGGGAGCTCTCTCATTCCCTGGGTGTGTGTGTGTGTGTGTGTGTGTGTGTGTATCTCTGCTTTTCAAATCAGTAGATTTTCTAAAGATAAGTTTATTTCAGTGCAAAAAATTTTGAAATCCATGCAGTTTTCTTGTAATGCCTATTTTCCATGAACTTTTTGAAGGTCCTCTGTATATGGCAGGACTTACTGCCCTGGTCTGCTCTTAATTCTGTGACCATAAATTATATTGTTCTTCAATTCTAGGTAGTTCCTGGTAAAACAGTACCTGAAAAAATGGTAGACTGGGCCATTTTTTTCTAATGACAAAATGTTTTAGCTAGCATTCTGCAAAATTATGGTGATCTTTGGAGTTTAATGTGCTGTTTAGCTTGCTCCTTTCTGCAAAAAATCTAAGAAGAGTAAGATGGTCAAGAGGGGCCTGGAAAACAGCTTGCCCAACAAGAATATAAACTCTAAAATACACCTGTTAACACCCTGTTTACTAGCAAAGTTAATGAACCAGAGACTTTTCAAACAAGCCGGCACCAAGGCGGGGTCTCAGAGAAGGGCAAACTGCCACCCATGGTTAAAAAACGGCCAATAATTTACAGGAGCTGTGGCTTTCATTATGAAGAGCATTAGAGAACTAATTCAAATAGATACTTCAACCCAACATTCATTTGTAAAAGTAATTCTCCCTCCCAAGGTGGTAAAAGGCAAAAGAGCACTTTCTAATAATAAATCTTATTAACATGTATAACACATTCACCCTGTGCATGACCTCAAAACCAGAGTGTGTTTAAATGGCTTACAGGCTTCTCAGCAGCCAGAGTCTGAGGCATGACACCATTTAAAACACACTTTTAAAACAGACAGTGCCTGCCTCTGCCAGGTACCTTTTAAAGGTGTCTCCAAGTTGTTCTTTTATTAACAGCCCTTACAGACTGATGAACGTGAAAGGTAAAAACTGGGTAGCAAGGCCATGTCAGATGGAGGTCTTCAGGGGAAATTCAGCTGAGCGGAAATCTCTGCTCACAGCCTGGCTTACGTTCCCCTGAGGGTCCCCAACTCTCTTACATAAGATTCCCTCGGGAACATACTGACAAACCCTAAGCCTGTGGAGGATTCTGGAGAGTAAGTCAGGTTAGTTCTTGGATTTCTCCACTACTAACTTATTAGTGGCTTTATCAGGACATAGAAAATCATCCATCCATCCATCAATCCATCACCCATCTTTGCCCTTACAAAATGTCTAGCTGTTGTCTCCTCCTGTTTTTTCCACCCTTGTGGGATGGAATTTTAAAAAGTAAAAATTCCTCTTATTACAGTTTTAGAGGGATTTGGAAAAGCAGCACAATAAAATGAGTATTTTTATCTGCTGTCTTAAAGAATAGAATCATATTTTATAGAATGAATCCCAAATCAGCCAATAAACACTTGGATATTGCAAACACTTCAATAAGCTACACATTCACTCCTACAGACTGCAAACTGATAAGGGCACTCTGCGAGGAACGCAGCAGTGACCAGTCTGCCCGTACTGCTAAGCTGTCCTCCACAAGGGCTGGGTCAACTCACTTTCTCCTACAGTGGAGGAGAGAGCCTGTTGCCCCACCTCCTTGCTAACACAGGCTGGTATTTATCATCATCATCAGGGAGGCTGAACAGCTTTCCTTGTTCACCAGGTATTTCCATCTTCTACGAATAACCAATGTCCTTTGCCCATTTTTCTAGTGGATTCTCTCTTTCTTATTGTCTTTCTAGGGAACCCTATACTCACATATTAATATCTTATATTAACTTTCTGTCAGTTTATAGATTGTTTTTTCCCTATTATGTCTTTTTGTATGGGATCTTCTGCTGTCCAGAAATTTTACATGTTTATGCTTTAAAATCTTTATGGCTTGAAATTAAAGGACCTTACCCTTATAAAAAATTATACAGGGGCTGCTGCTGTGACGTAGTGGGCTAAGCCTCAACCTGCAGTGCCAGTTCAAGTCCTGGCTGCTCCACTTCTGATCCAGCTCTCTGCTATGGCCTGGGAAAGCAGTAGAAGATGCCCTAAGTGCTTGGGCCCCAGCACCCGAGTAGGAGACCCGGAAGAAGCTCCCGGTTCCTGGCATTGGAGCTGCTCAGCTCCAGCCGTTGCAGCCATCTGGGGAGTGAACCAACGGATGGAAGCCCTTTTTCTCTACCTCTCTGTGTCTGTAATGCTATCTTTCAAATTAAAAAAAAAAAATTATACAAATAATCTTCCATTTTTCCAGCTGAAATAAAGTACTCTTGTAGCCTTGTGGAATTTCTTCCCTCTAGCCACAATCTGACTATGAAATTAGGATTAATTGGGAGCAAACAGGGAGCACTGTGTCCCTATTTACCCTTTTGGAGACATACACTCTGAAGTACAAAAAAAAGGAATTTCTATAATCTTCAGAAATTTGACCCAAACCATGTGGGGAAATGGGTCTGAGCAGATGAGTCACTTTGCAAATTCTAAGAATCCTGTAAGGGATTTAAAAAGCATCGCACTGCTCAGCACTCCCGTGGCTGCTCCTGTCCGCCCACTGCCCAGACATCCGCATGCTCCTCGCTAGACCACAGCGCTTCTCACCGAGAACCCTGGCCTGTCTACCCTCCTAAACGCCGCAAGCAGGAAGATCCAAGTGAACTCTGTCTTGTAGAAACATAACTAAAACTAAACTATTCCAAAGATGACCTGCTTTAGAGAAGATATCATAATTACAACTGTAACAATCGGCATTTCTCACTCACGTGCTAAGCCCTAATTCTCTCTACCTATGTCCTCTCTTCCCAGAACACAGACTATGCGGTAGATGCTTCCTGCTCCTGGAGAGCACAGCCATATTGTGCTAACCTCCTTTACTGTTCTGACTTCGTTTTATTTGAGAAACAGTCTTCAAAAGGATCACTCTACCCGTTTAATCTTAATTCTCTCTTCATTACATCATTATTTACAATGTGATGTTTTTAAAGGCTTACAGAGTAGAAAATGTAAGATTCTATTCATGTACCTCATGTAAGCCCAATTCCAATTTCATTACTGTTTCAGAAAGACGACGATTTTCTAACTTGAGTGACTCCAGCTGACTCAAAATCTCCTGAAAAGGGAAAAAGAGGACAACAATTTTTTTACATGCAACAAATAAAAAAAATGCAACTTACAAAATTTTTCCATGTTATTTTCATTAGGCTAACTTAAAGTCTGCATTTGTACTTAGATATATAAATACGTCCTAAAAATATACTTTACTTTAAAGGTGAATTAAAAGGCATGTAATTCAAACAAAGCAGCAGAGCTTCAGCGTTCTGGCAAGTCCCCCCCACCCCCCACGCTGGCCTCACATTTAGCTCCGCCCACAACACCAGGTGGAACTGCTCTTTCAGAAAATGGTGACCGAGCTCCGTCTTCATTCTCTCTAACCTTCCGGCCTGACCACTCCTGCCTTCCTTCAGCTTCCTTCCCCCTTGGCAAAAAGTATCCGCTTTCTTTCCTCACTGCTACTTCTTTTCAACTCCACTCCAACATCTTCTTCAACAAAAATGAGAAGTATCCTAAATTTAGTCCAAGTCGCTGCTCTTCACAGTCAATGCTTTCTCATCATAATCTCCGAGTCTCTCAGGCGATTTCAAATGCCAGCTTCATGCAAGGATTCCCACAACTAAATGCCAGCCCTAATTTAAACTTGAACTCCACGTCTTCTGTGGAACTGACCACTAGATATTTCCATACAAAAATTCCACCCTTTATCTTAAACCACATGTGTCAAACCAATGTCCTCTCCACAGTTTCCTATTGCGTGTACTGTCAAATTCAACACCTTCAGGCCGGCGCCGCGGCTCACTAGGCTAATCCTCTGCCTTGCGGCGCCAGCACACCAGATTCTAGTCCTGGTCAGGGTGCCGGATTCTGTCCCGGTTGCCTCTCTTCCAGGCCAGCTCTCTGCTGTGGCCCGGGAGTGCAGTGGAGGAAGGCCCAAGTCCTTGGGCCCTGCACCCCATGGGAGACCAGGAAAAGCACCTGGCTCCTGCCATCGGATCAGCGCGGTGCACCAGCCGCGACAGCCATTGGAGGGTGAACCAACGGCAAAGGAAGACCTTTCTCTCTGTCTCTCTCTCTCACTGTCCACTCTGCCTGTCAAAAAAAAAAAAAAAAAAAAAAAAAAATTCATCACCCTCCCCCAAACCTGCTATCTGTTCTCTACATTAAGGAGCATCACTTTCCACTCAGCCACCCGAGCTGAGTGACATCTTTGCTTAGCCCTGTCTACTTACCCTCCCTGGCCAACCAAATGCAAAGCCCAGTTAATTTCACCAGCCGACTATCTCCAGAACTCATGGGTTTCCTTCACTCCCCTTGTGCACCACTCAGGCCACCATTTTACTGCTAGACCAGCATCTGCGTGGTCCCTTTGCCTCCTTGCAAATTTTCCATTGGACAGCCTTGGAGTCCTTTGACTCCTGCTCTTAACCGCCCTCCTGGAGCTCCGGATCCCACTGGCTCTCCCCCCACGGCTGACACAGCCCTCAGGTGCTAGTCCCTGCCTTCCACTCCCCCCACTTGTAGGCCAGCATCACTGCCAGCAAGCATGTCCTGCTCTCCCTTGCAGACCTCTGCGTGTATCCCTGCCCTCTCCCCTTCACCCGGCTCATGCGATGCAACCTCGACACCGTTTCTGCCAGTCCCTCACTCGTCCCTGTCTGCCCCACCTCCCCACCACACTGCACTAGACTGCTTGTTAACCAGCACATCCGCATCTAAGAACAAGCTACTGAGTTAATATTATGCAAATTTTATCTTTAATAAATTCAATCTTCAAATAAAAATTTTTGTTCCAGTGTCACCTTATGCTCTATTGCTTTTTCTTCTGCTTTTTGCATCTCTGCTTTCAGCTGCTTTTCCATGTCTGAGGAGGAACACTTAGCAGAAGCAATGGTGATATCTCGTTGATGTAACTCCCTTGTTAGCTGGGAGATTTCCATCTTCATTCCTTCTAAAGCAGAACTGTAACTTTGTTCAGTCTGTAAAATCTGTTCTTTCAACTACAAAGCATAAAAGGAAGCACCACAAGTTAAGAGAAAGCATTTACATACAAAAACGTGCTAATAATTAATACAATAAGGTGATGTTTACCTTACTTCAAGAAATGAAATTTTTCCTAGATAAAATCTGCAGAAAATCAGCAGTTTACCAAGCTGCACGTCTGTGGTGAAAATCAAATGGTTACACACACTACCATTTATGAGTTCTCAACACAGATGAGAGGGGTTACTTGAACACTAAGGACCAGTATCTACGTCCTTGTACACTTTATTTAGAGAACAGCACCTGTGTGTGACTTTCATTCCTTGCTTAACTGCAAATGCAGAAATACTGTGTGTTCGGTTTCCTGTTCCATGGAATACTATACAAATATAAGGATACAAAGAAGAGGCTAGGTGTGATCTCAAAGAATGAAAACAGGGGCTGGCATTTTAGCGTAGTGGGTAAAGCCACCATCTACAAAACTGGCATCCCGTATAGATGGTCCCAGCTGCTTCATTTCCTATCTAGCTCCCTGCTAATGGCCTGGGAAAGCAGCAGATAACAGTCCAAGAGCTTGGGCCCCTGCACCCAAGTGGGAGACTGGGAGGAAACTCCAGGCTCCTGGAGCCCAACAGTCTGGCCCATTCCTGTGGGGAGTAAACAATCAGGGTGGAAGATCTCTCTCTCTCTGTAACTCTGCCTTTCAAATACATAAAATTAACCTCTTAAAAAAAGAATGAAAACATATATATGTACCTGTCAACAAACAGGAGACCAGAGCCCATTAATGAAGAGACAAACAGGTCTGCATATCTCAATACCCGATGAGGACATTAACCACATCACTGCACAGAACATACATAATCATACCCGACTTCAGCCAATAAGAAAGTGTTACATGATAGTTCACCTAACATCTTTCTGAAAGCAACAAAATGTTTAGCTTTTAGAAAAGTTTTCATCAAAACGTTTAAAACAGAATTTTAGAGCTGAAAGGGGGCAGACATCTATTATCTTGAACGTATTCACATCATATCCCCAGGGATGCCAAAGAAAGAAGGCTCTTCCCCTGCACCTTCCGGGTGCTCTTCTACTCCTGAATGTCACGTGGCAGGGACCCCACTTTTCCATCACTGAAAACAATCCCTGTAATCTCTCGGCCTACAGCTCAGTCCTTCATCACATACTACTGTGCACTCCCAAACACACAAATTTTTACCTTTTTTTTTTTTAAATCTGACAGAGTTAGACAGTGAGAGAGAGAGAGACAGAGACAAAGGTCTTCGTTCTGTTGGTTCACCCCCCAAATGGCTGCCACGGCCGGAGCTGTGCGGATCCAAAGCCAGGAGCCAGGTACTTCTTCCCAGTCTCCCATGCAGGTGCAGGAGCCCAAGCACTTGGGGCCATCTTCTACTGCTTTCCCAGGCCACAGCAGAGAGCTGGATTGGAAGAGGAGTAGCTGGGACTAGAACCGGCATCCATAAGGCGGAGGATTAACCAAGTAAGCAACAGCACCGGCTCCAAATTTTTACCTTCTTAATCTCTGCCCTGTATTCATTGTTATGTATTTCCATCTTCTTCAATTCTTCATATTTTTCCATTAATTCTTGGCTCAGCTGTTTGCACGTTGCACTCACAGATTCCAAACTATATGACAAAAATAAAATCACATATTTAAAACAATAAAAACTTTTAAACACAAATTGGAATCCTGAATTTACCTTCTTGATGTCCAAGAAAGATCTTACTAGTATCTTGCTTTACACGCAAATGAAAACTCATTTCCAATTTCCTTATCACCAGAGATAGCTAAATCCAACTCAAACTTTAGGAGATACTTTTGACTTCTGTGTTTATCTATGTTCTTTCCCTCTGCTTAAAATTTAACCACTAGTGCAAGCATTTGGCCTAGCAATTAAGATTTCAATTAAGACACTCACATGCCACATCAGAGTACCTGGGTTCAATTCCAGCTTTCTCCTAATGCAAGACTCTAGGGGATGATGGTGATGGTTCAAGTAATTGGGTTCCTTCTACCCACATGGGAGACCTGGATAGCATTAGGATTCCCAGTTTTAGCCCTGGTCCAGCCCCAGTTGTTGTGGGCATACATGTATCAAATAAATAAATAAAACTTTACTTGGAAAATTCTAAAGATTATAGTAATTTGGCTATTTTTTTCTTCCAGTTATACACACAGCTTCCAGAATAATTTTCTCTAAGGAGGTCCATCCCAGTTTGTTACCTTTACACAAGAATCAATTAACCCATCACATAGAAGAGCCCCAGGGGTACCATACCTCTCCTATCCCATGGCTCATTTCTATCAGTGATGATCATTTTGCGCCTAAGTTGATAAGGTTTCCTGTCTGTCATGCGCCCTTCACCATGCCTGATTTCTCAAACATCATCTCCTTGACCACAGGGCACCTCCTTCCCAGCCCAACTGCCAATGGTCAATACCCTTTCAAGAATCAGACCAGGGCTGGAGTTAAGCCTCTGCCTGGGATGCCAGCATCCCATATGGGCATGGATTTGTGTCTTGGCTGCTCCACTCCGGATCCAGGTTCCTGCTACTGTGCCTGGGAAAGTAGCGGAAGATGCACCCATGTGAGAGTCCCAGATGAAGCTCCTAGCTCCTGGCTTAGGTCTGGCCCAGCACTGGCCGAGGTGGCCATTTGGGGAGTGAACCAGCAGATGGAAGATCTGTCTCTCCATGTCTCTCCTTTTCTCTCTGTAACTCTGCCTTTCAAATAAATAAATCTTTAAAACAAACAAAAAAGGAATCACAGTAGCACTTACTGGATTAGAGCCACTCCAACTCTCACTCCCCTCATCACCTTCCACACAATTTATTTCCAACCCTTACAGCTGGAATGTAACACTTTTTGAAGGATTTCTACTTTAAACTGACTAGTTAAGCTGCTCTCAGGTCTTTCAACATGTTATATTTTCTCTCTCAACCTATACATTCTATGATTAAAATAACATCTTGCACTTCTTATGTACCCTCAACTTTGTCCATCATTGCCTTATGGTGGCTCCAGACAGTGAAATGCTCAATACCCACCGGGAGACCGTCAGTATAGACAACTTTTTGAAAAATTTGGTTTGAAAGCAAGCATGACTTCGTAGGACTCTAAGATTAAAGGAGGGTTCTAATGATTTTTCTAAGATAGGCGAAATTACAGCATATTTTTTACCAGTCGAAATGCTCATGCAGAACAAAGAAAAGCTGATGCTGAGGAAGAGGCAGGGCACAAGTGCAAAGCAGAAGTTGGGAGCACAGACCCTGTACCACCCACACAGCCACAGTGAAAGACCAGACACGGGCAGACTGACACAGCTGGTGGCAGGAGGATCAGCAAGTTCTTTTTAATTGCTTCTGCTTTCTCACTGAAGTAAGTGAGGCCATTTGTGGACACTAGAGAAAAATACTTAAATGCTTTCACTAAGATTATTTATTAGCTTATTTATCAATATGATGATCAAAAACTCATGTTAACAACTGGCAGGTTTGGAGGTGTGTATGTAGTTATCTACCTGCCTTCGAGACGGGTGACCTCCGCCTGCAGGAGCTCTTCACTGGTGTGGGTAAAATCCAGCTGGGAGAGCACACTGTCCAGGTCCCCCTGCCCTGGACAGACCTCCTTCTTTTCCACCTGAGACCCCGCTGGTAGCCTGCGGAAGGACACAGGTCACTGTTAAAGGTCTTCTGTCTTTGCAAACAAAAATAACGCACAACCAGTCTGCACTTCCCAACTGTTTGGGGTAACTAAACCCTGTGGAACTCGTCTGTTTGTCTCCTGCCTTATGAAGACAACACTGAGACAGTGTAGAGTCAAGAGGCACTGCTTCTCCAAAGACCCTGGATCAACTCACGCCTTTCTGAACTGGGATTTGGCCTGTTTTTCAAGGGAAAAAGGTCGACAAAATAACAAAAATCGCTTTGTTGACACATGATACCTGAGCCAAGGAAATTGGGAAGGTACAGCAGAGTTCTGACAAGAGTCAAAGTGTGTACCAGCCTTAAACCAAGCAAAAGGAGTACACACTACTAATTTCCATTACAACGCTCTTGCAATAATAATTCAGATATAAAAATTAGTTTCAGCAATGTTGTTCAAAGGGCCAGCTCACAGCCTGGACCAGCCCTAGCACTGCAGCATTGCAGCCATCTGGGGAGTGAACCAGAGAATGGAAGATCACTCTCTCCCTCTATCTGTAGCTCTCCCTTTCAAATAGATAAAAAAAGAAAGAAAGAAAGAAGGAAAGGGGGGTGGGGAAGGCTAGCTCCCAGGCTGGCTGTTCTGCCAGTACTAATGACCCATTCTATGCAGAAAGAGAAGGGGGAGGGGAAAGGCAGAGGAAGAGGAGGGGAGGGGAGGGAGAAGGGAGAGGGGAGAGGAGGGAGAAGGGAGGGGGAGGGGAGGGGGAGGGGGAGGGGAGGGGAGGGGAAGGGAAGAAAGAGGGAGGGAAGGAGGAGGAAAAGCCCTAGCTCCCAGGCTGGCTGTTCTGCCAGTACTAAGGACCCATTCTATGCAAAAAGAGAAGCCTTCTAGGAATCACAGAATTTCACCCAGAGTGCACCCTGACCAAAGCGTTTCTAACTTTCTGAACACCACAGTCTCTGCTAGGGCCCCAAACTGGAGGCAGAAAAAACCAACCATACAAAATTACGTAACACTATATAAAAAATCTAACTCCAAAATTAAAACTGAGAAAACCTGCAGTATGATCAAGCATGAAGTTATGAATATACAATATTGAAACTTGTGCTCACACCAAACCGCCAAGTGGGGAAGACAGGCAATGGGTAAGACTGAATTCACCTTGGGGCCTCTGCTGTGCACTGAAAGTCAGCTGCCTTTAATCTGGCTTGTAGGCTTTCCTTCTGCAATCTTGCCTCACGGATGAGATTTTCTTGGGACTGAAGACTGGCCTTCAATTCTTTCTTCTCTTCCTGAAGAGCCTGCAAAATGCTCAGAAAAACAGTCAGACGTTATTATGATTTTTGGATTTCATGAGAAAAGGGAGCTAGGAGATCAGACTGCAAGTAACATAATAGGTACAATATTAGTAAAGCCATCAATATCTGTTCCATCAGCTACAGAATAGGGAAGAAACCATGGACTTCAGAACCTAGCTCTGGGCTAATGAACTTCTCTTAAATCTCCCAGACACACATTTCTTCCAGGTCAGTAGCCTTGAAGCACACCTCTAACAGTTTTTCGGACTCCCTCAACTTGTCTTCCTTTTGCTGCTGCTCCTGCAGAATGTTCATGTTGGTTCCAATCAAGTCATTGACCCTCATGGTCAAGCGCTCGATCTCCAGCTCGTTGGCACAGATGGTGTCGTTGGCCCGCTCCAGGCGGCTGCTCAGGTGCTGGATCTCCGACTGGCTGGAGAGCTCCACAGATTCCAACTTCTGTTTCCGGTTGGCGAGCTGAGCCTAAGGAACACACAGATCATCCTTAGGTGAGAGGGAAATGATAAAAGAATAAATGATGAATGAGGAAGACTTGAAGGAAGCCGAGTTTCAACTTTGTAACAACATAACACTCACTGAAAACATAAATCTTTAAAATTACAGAGCACAATTCCAGTGTAAAGAGCCAACAACATTTTACCAGATCACTACCACACTATGAAAGAGTCAACCCAAGTTCAGATTCACTGGAGTAACTGCTCCGTAAGCAATGCCTCCAAACTTCTAGCAGACCCAGGGCTTGGCAGGGCACAGCTGGGAAACCACTGCCCAGGAGCCAGGGGCTTTCTCTGGGTCTCCCATGTGGGTGGGTGCAGGGGCCCAAGGACTTGGGCATCTTCTACTGCTTTCCCAGGCCACAGCAGAGAGCTGGATCAGAAGAGGAGCCACTGGGACTAGAACCAATGCTCAGCCCACTAAGCCACAGGCCCCAACCTACATTCTTAAAGTAAGCTCAGTGTTGAAGTTAGAGTTTATCTAGTGGGTCTAGATTTACTCTACTTAAAAATTAACCAACTCCTGTTTTGAAGAACCAAGAACATAGCTTCCTTTTTTGATTTACTATTTCAGTCATATAAAAATACACAAAGTGTTTTTAAGTACAATGAGAAAGACAAATCCTAAATTTTCATTAGCTAGCATGAACACAGGAGGCCTACACTGTCCACCCTGGCAGTCACTGGCTACTGGGCGTCTGAGCTGCGGCTGCTCTGAACTGAGTGTGAAACATACACTGCATTTCAAAGACTTGGTTAAAAACATACGTTATCTACTTATAAATGTTGCAATGATATTTTTGACAAACTGGGTTAAATAAAAATATTTTTAAATTAACTTTACCATTTTTACTTTTTAAATGCAACTATTAGAACATTTTAAAATTATACACGTGACTCACTTTTTTTATTTATTTATTTTTTATTTGACAGATAGAGTTAGTTATCAGAAAGATAGTGAGAGAGAGAGACAGAGAGAAAGGTCTTCCTTCCATTGGTTCACCCTCCAAATGGCCACCATGGTCCGAGCTACATCAATCCGAAGCCAGGAGCCAGGTGCTTCCTCCTGGTCTCCCATGTGGGTGCAGGGCCCAAGCACTTGGGCCATCCTCCACTGCCTTCCCAGGCCACAGAAGAGAGCTGGACTGGAAGAGGAGCAACCAGGACTAGAACCCAGTGCCCATATGGGATGCCGGTGCTGCAGGCAGAGGATTAACCAAGTGAACCATGGTGCCGGCCTCCATATTTTATCTTAGTGTTGCACTAGGTAAACTCTAGAATAACTCTTTTGATACTAAAAAATCAGAAATAATCATATAAATCATTTATAAAACAACTATTTCAAATACCTGGCTTTAGGGGTATTTTAAGGCTAACATGTTTTTAAATTTTTTTTTGTTTGCACTAACCACTGCCACTAATTTTTTTGAACCAGAAATTTCCCTTATTAATCTAACATTTATCATTCTAATTAGTTTACTGGAGTGAGTGGAATTATTTCAACACATAAATCACAGCAGATGAGGCTAAAACTAAATTAAGGAGGTAGAAAGATGTAGGGAGGTTGGATAATGGGTACAAAAATACAGTTAGAAGGAATAACCCACTAGGATGGCTCTCGTTTACAACAATTTGATGTACACTTTATAAAGAACCAGAACAGAGAGCTTGAAAGTTCTTACCACAAAGAATTGATAAATGTGATCATTACATACTCTATACACATATGGGACTGTTACATTATATGTCAATTAAAAATAAAAACGGCCCAGCACTGTGGTGTAGCCAGTAAAGCCACCCGCCGCCTGCAGTGCTGGAATCCCATATGGGTGCTGGTTCGAGACCCGGCTGCTCCACTTCTGATCCAGTTTTCTGCTATGGCGTGGGAAAAAGGTAGAAGATGGCCCAAGTCTTTGGGCCCCTGCCCGTGCATGGGAGACCCAAAAGAAGCTGCTGGCTCCTGGCTTCGGGTTGGCTCAGCTTCAGCCGTTGCAGCCATTTCGGGAATAAACCAGCAGATGGAAGACCTCTCTCTCCCCCCCTTCCTCTGTCTGTAACTACCTCTCAAATAAATAAATAAAAATTTTAAAAAATAAATAAAATAGTGAGGAAGGAAGGAAAGAAAGAAGGTGTGCAAGCTAGCCGGCAAGCAGGCAGGTGATTTCCATCACAGAGACGAAACACAAGTGGGCAGCTAAAGGGTAGGAGAGAACAGGGAAGGGCTGGGGATTGGAGGTAGAATCCAAATCCCCTTCTGGCTCTGTGGTATATACTTCCTGGTGCTCCAAGGAAATGATTTTCCCAGACAGTGAAGTTATTGAGAACAAATGGGATCTGAAGCAACAAAGGTGTTTTATTTTCCAAAGAATGCTAGTATGAAGGTGAGGTCACCTCAGACGTCAATCCCTTACCAAACTCTCCATCAACATCACCTCCAAACGCATTGTGCAGGCCACTGGCTTGCAGCACTCCCTGAGAATCCGGCTCCCTCTGAGAGCCTCTCTCCACTGCTGTGTCTGTGTCACTAGGAACCGTCAGCAGGAGGTCTGGGACATTTCAATTAACTCTATAATTCTACCACAACACATTAACGTTTCAGATCCTCCTTTCTTCCTAAGTTGTACTTAAAAATCCAATGTACATCCTTACATATATCGAACAGTGGGTTTAAAATTAACTCAAATATTATCCTATAGCTAAATATTTCAAAAGGAAAACATATATGCACCTCTACTTTCTCACATATTACTTATCAGCTAAATATCTTACACTCTGTGCAGGCTAAATTTTTAACTTTCGTTCAGATGTTCTCTGTGTTCACCAAGATTTCCCCAGACCCTTCCTTTTCACAATTGTATTACCTAGGGAAGGGGGAAGAGAGCAGGTGATTTCTTGCTTTCTAAACAGAAAGGACCTTGCATTTCAAATTATACCAATCCTTTTCTTATCCTTATGTAACCATCATTCTGTCACTGCATCTAATAAATCACATTGTTTAAAACTGGTACTTTTTAATGAAACACATTTTAATATGATAGAATACCCTCCATTACTTTTCTTTTAAAAATGTTGGCTAGTATATTCATTTATGATTCTGCATTCTGTCAAATCCTCAAGATGTAACAATCAATAAATCATGTAGATAATCATTTGAAAAAAATTTGCACTTTTGTCAGATACCTTAGACCAAAACAATTTTTAGATATAATACAAATTAAATTACAAAGCAGTAGAAGAAATCTTGGCTTAAGACTGTATAGTATGATATCAAAGATTGGAACCTTAAAGAAAAAAACTGACATAATTAAGTGGTTCTAAATAATTGTTTATAAAACAATATATTTTCATAAAACTGCTTGACAAAATTAATGTGAATTGGGTAAACACAGAACAGCAAAAGGCTTATAGTCCACACTCACTGTCTGAAGAGCTCTTTCAAAACAGTAAAATGTACACATCATAAAAGAAAAAAGGCAAAAGACACAATTTACATAGAATGAAAATGGCTAGAAAACAGATGAAAGTTCAACCCCATTCAGAATCACAGAAATGCAAATTAAAAAACTAATCAGGTAGTACCATTTTTCCCCTAATTAGATTGGCAAAGACAGGTCTAAAATTCGGAGGAGACAAAAAAAAAAGGGTTCAATGTTGAGAAATGGACATTCTCATACATTGCTAGAAAGTCTGTATCGATCCAACTCTGGAGAGCACTTTGACAATAGATATTAAAATACTTCAGTGGGTGTGGTCACAGTTTTCTACTGAGGAGCCTGGAGGCAGCAGATGGCTTGAAGACACACTGAGGATGACAACGAGCTCCGGCGTCCTCAGCCAGGCCAGGACTTCCCAGCTTCGCAGGACACAAAAGCATATACTAAAATCTTTAAGAATGACTGTTCTGGGCTGGAGCTGTGGTGTATAGCAAGTAAAGCTATGCCCTAAGTGGGCACCAGTTCAATCCCAGCTGCTCTACTTCTACGGCCTGGGAAAACAGTAGAAGATGGCCTACGTCCTTGGGCCCTTACACTGATGTGGGAGACCTGGAAGAAGCTCCTGGCTCCTGGCTTCAGACTGGCACAGCTCCAGCTCTTGCAGCCATCTGGGGAGTGAACCAGGGGATAGACAACTTCTCTCTCTCTGCATCTGCCTCTTTGTAACTCTGTCTTTCAAATAAATAAATAAATCTTTAAAAAAATTGAATAGAATACTGTATTTGAAAGTTCTTAATATAGTTCTGTGACTTAGTAATAAGCACTCTATAGGGCATCTTCAAAAAGCTGACTTAGTAAGTTGATATACGCAGCACTCTGAGAGGGAGCCTTCAGAAAGGTCATGGAAAAAGCATATTATTATTAAATTTCCCATGGATTTCAAAATGTTTACGTGCCAAAAGAAACCTGTCTCTTCGGGGCCGGCGCCATGGTGCAGCGGGTTAACGCCCTGGCCTGAAGGGCCGGCATCCCATATGGGCGCCGGTTCGAGTCCCGGCTGCCCCTCTTCCAGTCCAGCTCTCTGCTGTGGCCTGGGAATGCAGTAGAAGATGGCCCAAGTCCTTGGGCCCCTGTACCCGCGTGGGAGACCTGGAAGCTCCTGGCTCCTGGCTTCAGATCGGCCCAGCTCCGGCCATTGCGGCCAATTGGGGAGTGAACCAGCGGACGGAGGACCTCTTCTCTCTCTCTCTCTCCTCTCTCTCTCTCTGTGTAACTCTGACTTTCAACTAAATAAATAAAAAAAGTCTTTAAAAAAAAAAAGAAACTTGTCTCTTAATTTCATTTTTCCATGAACTTTTTGAGGCACACTTTAAAATATTTCATGGAAAATTTCAAATGCACACAAGTACAGAGCAAATAAAGTGCTAACCCCTGTATGTTCAGCTGCTGCCTGTTACCAGCTCCTCCTTTCATGCACACAGCCCAGTTTTCCTATCAAATGTATGTCGTGCGATGTACGTTGTACACGGGCACAGAAAGCACAGGCACTTACATCAAAATGACAATCGTGGTAAACATCTAAAAGAGAGAATTGTGACTTTAATTCTCATTTTAGCTACATTTCCTCATTTTTCTAAAATGATATGTATTGTGTAATTTTAATAGCTGATGGAAAGGAAAGAACTCAAGAGAAGTGACTCAAAGAGTGAGAGTTATTTCTGAATTCTACTCTTAGACATTAGAAACATATAAGGAAAAAATTCACGCCAAGGAATTTTTCCTGGGGGAGGGGCCATGCATTTGCCAATCTCCCAGATGTTTTATTGCTACCCTTCAGTGGTGACAAACTTCCCCCCCCTGACCGGACTCGGACTACAACATGCAACTGTAAGAACACAGTGGGGCAATGTGAACAGACTGGGTATTAAACTACACTGAGATAATATGAAGAAGTGACTTATTCTGTTAATGTGATACTGGCACACTGCAGTTAACCTGCTGGGAAAGAAGACAGCATTAGTGTTAATAAAAAGGAGAGAAGGGTACGGTTTCAGTTCTGTGAGATGAAATCCTTCTGGGGATCTGCTGCCCAGCACTTCGCAGAGTTGACGCTAACGTACCACCCACTTAAAAACAGTTAAGGAGGCAGAAGTTGTCACAGGCATTCTACCACCACCACAGCAAAAAAGACCGGCAAGAAGATGGTAACTATGAATGTCTACGGATGTTTACTTAAGTGTTTAAGAAATGAGGACCACACAACATTGGTCCACAGATTTTATTCTCTTTAGTTTGCTAAGGAAGAAAGAGAAACACATTTAGAAACAAAATTTTTTTAGTTGAAAAATCAGATAATTTTAGTTTAAACAAAATTATCAGAAGGATAATTCAAATAATGTTAGGAGGGAAAACAAATGTTGGCTCTTTAAGGGCTTCTTCTTCTAGCCCTTGCCAAATTATGATAAATAAAAATCCCATTTTTACTAACAATGAAATTTTAATTATGCAGAGTTGATCATCACAAAAGTAATTTAAAACTGGATAACAGTAATTTGATTAAAGTATCTGCAATCAATTATAACACTTCGCAGATAAATAATTGAAAACTGTAAAAATTAAGACTCAATTTGCTTTTTTGCTAATCTAAGGCTACAGTTAAAATCTAACAATATCTCATAGCTATTAGGATTGTATAGTGCTTTATCCTTTAGGTCAAAAAACTATAGTCTACACATCTCAGGATTTTCCTGGTTTGCTCTGGCTACATTGCTGGCTATGGCCTAGAAAATAATGTGTTGGAGCTGGCACTGTGGTGCAGAAGGTTAACCTGCTGTCTGTGATGCTGACATCCCAAATGGGCACCAGTTAAGAATTCTAGCTGCCCCACTTTGATCAGCTCCCTGCTGATGTGTCTGGAAAAGCAATGGAAGATGGCCCAAGTCCTTGAGCCTGTGCCACCCACAAGGGAAACCCGGATGGAAGTCCAGGCCTTCCCCAGTCCTGGCTGTTGTGGTCATCTGGGTAGTGAATCAGAGGATGGAAGATCTCTCTTTCTCTGTTTTTGTCTCTTCCCTTCAAATAAACAAAAGGAAACAAAATAATTTGGTTTCTGGGGTTGCTATGGGCCACTCCTGCCATTATGGGTGAAGTCACAGCAGAGCCATTCTTGGTAGACTGACCGCTGGTATTTCAGTGAGGACAAACAAAAAGCCTTAAAACACCAAATAAGTGCAAAAAATCTTTTTAAATGTGTGTGGGGGGAGGAGGGGCTTCTTAACTAATCCAAGTCTGTTCTCTATAAAAGGGAGACCACCACCGACCTTGACAGAAGAGCATGATGTTAAACAGGTAACTAACAACCTGCACCCAGAAGCCCTGAGACAGCATCTAGTACAGGTGGTGGTCCTAAACAATCATGTTCTCTCTTCATTTCCTCGCCTGTTCTGGACTATAACTGAAAAAGCAAATGAGCTATGTTCTAAGTAGACATATTCCTAAATGAGGTATGCATTCTTAGGTTTCAGCTAACTTTTCAATAAGAATTTTCTATCGGTGTTTTAAACAGTGTCTCTGCAGCACTTAGGTGCCACGTGGAACACCAGCAGCCCATACTGCAGTGCCTGGGTTCGAGTCCCGACTCTGCTCCTGATTCCAGCTTCCTGCTAATCCACACCCTGGGAGGCAGCAGGTGAGGGCTCAGGTGCCTGCATCCCTGCCACCCTCGTGCAAGACCTGCTTTGGCCTGGCCTGGCCTCAGATGTTGTGGATATTTGGGGAATGCACCAGCAGACAGAAGGTCTCGCCCTCCATCTGTCCTTCTCTCTCTGCCTTTCAAATAAGTAAACATAAATAAATAAAAACCTTTTTAAAAAATATTTTTCAAAAGTGTCATTGCCTAAAGGACACTACTTTCAGCTAGCGTGGGCACCAACAAAGTGTGAATCTCTCAGCATTTGAGTCCAAATAGGCAGACTGCCTGAGGTTCCCCAGCTATGAGATGGAACAAGGCCTGGACAGAGGGAGAACCAAGAAATCCAGAGACAGACACACAAGGAAATGGGAAAGGGAAGGAAGATGGCAGCAAGAGAGAAGGGGAGACGTGGACAGCACGCAAGACCAAGCTGAGAAGAGCGACATGAACAGAGTGAGCACAGAGCGAGCGAGGCAGCGAGAGCGAGGACAGCAGACAAGGAGCACGTGGACCCCAGGGCAGCGTGGCCCGCAGAGTGGGCGTGCAGCTGTGCAAGGGCAGGAGGGAGGCGAGCCGTGGACATGCTAAAGAGGACATGCTGTAAGCAGAAGGGAGGCTTGCTCCAGGCAAACAGCAGAGAGCAGAACCAAGCTGAGACAGAGACTGGCCGGCACCACGAAGTCACGCAGGTGGTCCAATTTCATCAAAATCTGCCTGCCTCTCGTTATTTTAAAACATCCTCAGCCTACCTGAATTATCTCTGACTGTTCAGCCAGCGCCTTCCTCTGTGCCTCCAGAGAAGACACCTGTTGCTGATAAATCAAACGCTGCTTCTCCCAGTCCAGCGACTTCTGACGGAATTCCTGCAGAGGCAATGAAGGTCCTTAACTTCACGTGCTTCCCTCCCTGTCGCCAGCTCCCAGGTTCACTTCTACTTTAACCTTCCCCACAGCTCTGGGTACACTGGCACTCCTCTCCACGGCAGGGGCCCCATTACCCACTTAGCTGATAGAACCGACCAGTAATACTGACGTCCTCACATACTGTGCCCTCCGGCCATCTGTCTTTCTAGATTTAACACCGCAATGGTGAAGAGTGTGAAATCCAGATGCTGAACTCTGGGTTGGTGATGATTTTCATAGATTTGCTGCCACCTAAGGGTTGCTGCAATTTTTTTTTTTAATTTTTCTGGAAACTTAGGCTAAGATAACTGAAACTTCAAAACATGATTACAGATGTCCCTCACTATCCACATTCTTGTTATCCAGACCTAGGAACTGAATAGATTAAAGCAAATTTTCAGGTGAGGCCCTTGCTAGCTTACTTCTAATTTCTCAGTGTATAAAGCTCAGGAACCAAGTAGATTCAGAGAACACAGAATTCTTTAATGTCCAAACTATTATCTCAACAGAAAAACTGCAAAAGATTTGAATAGTAAGGGAAATCTGTGGTAAATTTTAACAGATAATTGTAAACCAAAGTCAAATAGTATAAAATCAACAATGAATCAACAGTAACTTCAAATTGCATGACCAAGGAAACGAGCCCCTTATTCATGAAAATGGGACAATCGAAGGGAGAGGAAAGTCCTACCACTGTCCCCCAGGACTCTCAACTCTAGAAGTCGTCTGCTCCTCGGGACACCTGCTAATCAGATTCCTGGTATGCACCCATTCATCCTATGCCATGTTAGTGCCAGTTAGGGATCTAGGTAGCAAAGCAAACAGAAATCCAAGCCCCATTTATTCAGAGGGCAATAGGCGACACGCTCATATACCACACAGAGGATGGCCACTGTGCCCTACAGAGGAAGGGAACACGTGCACAGCTTGGAGTACTCAGAGCTGGGGATTGCAGTGAGTAAACACCTAGGGAGACAGAGGTGAACAACCCTCAAGCGGAAGCATCCTGGGGTGTCTGTGTGACTAAGAAGGCTGGCGTGGCTGGAAGGGAATGAGAGAAAAGGGAAGCAAAGAGGGACGAGGCCAGGCAGTTAACGATGTGGAGCTGTGTAATTCACTGAGGCAAGTTTGACTTTCAGAAGCTACCAGGAGGTCGCTGTGCAGGAGGTGACACGCTGGCTGGAATACGGCACAATCATCTGGCTGCTATGCCATGAAAAGAGAAGTCAAAGATGACTCCAAGGTTTTAGGCTGAAGCAAACTGAAGAATGGAACCGAAACAGAAACTGGTATTGGGAAGAGAAAGTCAGGACCATGCTAAGTCTGGCACAGTATTAGGTAACACAGTGCAGATGTGACACAGGCAGTAGAAAGTTGTTTTCCAACAAAAAGGTCAGACCACACACACACACACACACACACACACATATAAATAAAACCAATTTGGGAATTGTGGTCAAACATAGTGTTAAAGCTACAAGACTGAATGAAATCAGCAGGGGAATGAGCATAGATGGGGCGGGGCAGGACGGGGCTGGGCGGGGGGCAGGGGGGGGGGAAGTCGAGTGACATTCCTCTAGGGTATTCCAACATTAAAAGGTTAGCGAACAAGGGAGATTGAGAAAGAGTGGCTATTGTGATAGGAGAAAAACAAAGAAAATGTGTTTTTTCTCAAAGCCAAATCAAGAATGTGTTCTGAGGAGCAGGAAGAGACCACAGCTTAGCCACAGCTGCAGACAGGAAGAGAAAGACGAGCACAAGCACCAGGCTTCAGGAATGTGGAGGTCTCGGGTGACCGCCACCTAAACATTTCCACAGTTTGAGGGGGCAAAAACATTACTGAGTTGCTGCCAAACAGCAGAGAAGTACAGGTACCTGAAGAAACGTAGTTATATAATGAAGGAGAAAACGGGGCAGAGAAGAGAGGTTATTTAAGAGGACAGAGGGGAATGGCCGAGAAGGAGGAGGGCATGGCTAACTCCTCCAGGAGGGCAGGCAGGGTCTATAGGCACAGATGCAGATGGGTGAGATGGCCATCTCACCCATCTTTGACCAGAAAGGAAGAAAGCACTGACAGCTGAGGGTGCGGGGACAGGTGCTCCAAGTCTGAGGAGCACGGCAGATGAGGGGGAAGGTAAGGAATGTAACCATGAAATTTAATCTCAAGGTGGGAAGTAGATGTAGAACAGTGAAATGGTGACAGAATTCAGTTGCTTTAAGGGATGGCTAACGACTTGAAAATCAAAGGACTCCAGGGAGCATAGCTGAGAAGATAGGATAGTAGTCAACAGAGATGCTTAAAAATGCAATTCTACAGGGTTTGCAAATACTGGTAATACTGAGGCCTAAGAGATGCAACAGGAGTACGTGGATGGAACAGAGATGAGATGAAAATACCTAAGACAGAAGGAAAGGATGGGGTTGGTGCAGTGGCTTAGCAGGTTAAACTGCCACCTGCAGCACCGGCACCCCGTACGGGAACTGGTTCGATTCAGGCTGCTCCACTTCTGCTCCAGCTCCCTGCTATGGCCTAGGAAGGCAGTGGAGGATGGTCCAAGTGCTTGGGGCCCTGTCACCCACATGGGAGATCTGGAAGAAGCTCCTGGCTCCTGGCTTCGGTCTGGCCCACCTCTGGCCATTGCAGCCACTTGGGGAGTAAACCAGCGGATGGAAGCTCTCTCTCTCTCTGTAACTCTGCCTTTCAAATAAAACATAAATCTTAAAAAAAAAAAAAAAAAGGAAACAATGCCAAGGGACTCTGAAGCCAAGATACTAACAGCATCATCCTGTGGATACTGAAATGCTCCACAGTTATGAGAAGGATGTTGGAGATAATGACACTGAGCTGGGAGCCCAAATCCCCAAGCCAGGGGAGTAACCTCGGGACCTGACGGGGACCACCTTGGTTGTATGTACGCTGACTGGTGGTGCAGGCTTCTGACATGAGAAACAAAGGTGGAGTTTACAAAGAAGAGTTGTTCAGCAAACAGCAACGAGGAGCAAGTAGCACAGGACGGGGTTCGGGCAGCAAAAGCAATCACTGAAGAGAGCAGGAGGGGACGAGTATTTGAACAGTTCTCCAATTCTAAGCTCTTGAAATGCACACAAATACTGAGAGGTAAAAGAATATTAAACTCATAAATTGTAATTCTAGGTAGCACTAATATGCTGGTATATTTGAGTGACGGGTCACCCGGAGGTTGAACAATGTTTCTCCAATTAGAATCGGCTGGGGGAGCTGGATAACCTGCACACCCCTAGGTTCCATGCCATGCTACTGGACTCGATCTCTGAGGGCCCAAAAGTCCCCCGTGCGGTTCCTGTGTGTGCTGAAGCGCTGACAGGGAAGACACGAAGGGAGTGAGGCTTCCAAGGAGCAACGAGTGGCAGCCCTGTGCTGCTCCTTCAGCAACTTCTTAGGTCCCCTAGGGAATCAGTACAGACAACAAGCATGGAGCTGCCCACTCTTCAGAAAAATAACGTCAGCCAGAGGCTCGAGATACACCGAGAGTTCGGGCAAGGACACTGCCTAAGGAGGACTGCTGGTCATTAGTGGTCAGCGTCTCTCCATGGGGCAGATACTGCCTCCTGAGTACAAGTCACGCTCCCTGTGGGCATCAGTCCCAGGCATGTTGAAGGTCCCTGGTCCTTGGCCCCTGAACGCCAGCTTCATGTGCTGTCACTGACAACCAAAACCAATGTCCCTACATTTCCAAGTGTCCTCTCAGGGAGGTCCTGCCCTGCTGAGAACGACTAATGGCTAGTAACCCTGTCAACCACGGGAACTAGAGGATGATGGGATGGATGGGGGCCCCTCCACCTCTGAAATAGCTCACTGGCACTCTAGGAGATGGTAGCAAACTGGCTTCATGAAACCGCACCATTAGTAACAGCATTTTCCTACAGGAAGGCTGGCAATCACCAAAAACAAATTATTACTGTGAACATACCTCTACTTTTCCAGTTAACCTCTCAATTTCAGAACGATCTTCTTTGTGATTTTTGGCATTTCCTCTGAATTCTCTTATTTGCTTTTTCTGCAGCTTTTCATAGCTTCTTTTCAGTCTGCCTAACTGTAGAAAAATAGTTACTTATATACTTAAAATCTACGAAATTTGAAAACAGCAGTGGTAGGACAAATCAGCATTATTAAAGCAAGAGCAGTGGTAACCAGTACCACTGGAAACAGATTGAGAGCACATTAGACTCACAAACTAAAATACAAAACAAAACTTAAAATCACATGTAGAAAATAAATACTACCAAAGGAATGTCTTCAAAGAAAAGATAATACTTAAACAAAACTTTAATTTTAATAGCCTTGTACTTAAGGACTTCACTCCTACCCTCCATTATAAAAGCAACAAAAAAGCTTTTCATGTTTTCTAGGTCTGGGGTTCTCAAACCATACTCTTGTCAGGCACCAATATTCAGTAAGCAAGAGAGCAGTACTTTGGAATGAAATAAAGCCAAAACTATTTTTTTCCTAAACCATGAGAGTAAATATTCTAGAATTCTTGTTCTGGGTAACATCAAACACATTATTAGGCAAGGTTCTTTACAAAGCAGAAACTGGCTCTCATTAACAAAATTCTCACAGGTAAAAGAAACAGAACTACACAATGTGTAACAGAATTAACATCTTACTTCTTCATGTAGTTTCGTTAACTCTTGTTTATACTCCATAGCCATCTCTTGCTTGATTTTCTCATGTTCTTCCATCTGCTGATGCAACCTTCCAACCTAAAAAGTAGATAGGTGATAACACTTTTCATTATTAGCAGTGAAATACCCTTGAAAGAGAAACATAGGAAATACATTTTGGACTTGTTTTATATTCAGGTTCTCAAATGTATGTATACGGTAATATCCCACTTCTCAGGAGGTCAAATATCTAGTTATTTAAAACAACCGGAGAACAAACAACTGTTCTAGAATTTCTAAACTGAGATGAAAACTCATGCTCTCACATGCTCTGATGTATTCTCCCCAAAGATTTTCATAAAAAAATCTCATAAAAAAAGAGAAATCAAGTTTTAAGATTCTTGGAAACCAAGAATACTTCACATACATGCACACAAATCTGTGTGACTTCAGGGATAAGATACAAGTCAAAGTGTAAAACAGTAATGTCAGACTTCAAGACAACAAGGGCTTGTACCTGCTACAATTTAGCCAGCTTCATAGAAATCAGTTCCACCAGCCACAGTAAGTTATCCCAACCCACTTTTCAATTATTGGAAGCTGGCCACAGCTATTTCATGCCTCACCCTCATATCTGTGTGCATCCAGAAGTATTTCTCATGAAAACCAGTCAGAATCTCATCTATTGGGGTGAGCCTACTGTTTAAGATGCCCGTGTCCGGCCGGGGCGCCGGATTCTGTCCCGGTTGCCCCTCTTCCAGGCCAGCTCTCTGCTGTGGCCTGGGAAGGCAGTGGAGGATGGCCCAGGTGCTTGGGCCCTGCACCCCATGGGAGACCAGGAAAAGCACCTGGCTCCTGGCTCCTGCCATCGGATCAGCGCGGTGCGCCGGCCGCAGCGCGCCGGCCGCGGCGGCCACTGGAGGGTGAACCAACGGCAAAGGAAGACCTTTCTCTCTGTCTCTCTCTCTCACTGTCCACTCTGCCTGTCAAAAAAAAAAAAAAAAAAAAAAAGATGCCCGTGTCCCATATCAGTGCACCTGGGTTGAATACCCAGCTCTAGCTACTGACTCCAGCTTCCTGCCAATGCAGACTCTGGAAGGCAGGGGGGCTGGCTCAAATAATTGGGTTCCTTCCACTCATGGGAGACCTGGATAGTGTTTTGGTTCTCAGCTCAGCCCCAGCTCAAGCAGGCACTTGGGGAGTTAGCCACCAGATGAGATGGGAGCTTTCTTGGTCTCTCTCTCTCCTTCTTAAATCAATAATCTTTAACAATTTTTCATCTATTGATAAGCGGAGACAGAGATGGAAAACAGGAACAAGAGGTAGTCATCTCATCACAACATACCAAATGAGAATGCAGAAATCTAAACTTCCTAAAAGAGGAAGAAGTTGAGGCAATTACAATACAGAATTCTAGGAGGTTTTGGAGGAGGTAAGGAGGGAGTCTTTCTAAAGTTCAATCAAATTAGAAGAATGTTCAACACGGCAATAAAGGGGTTGGTGTTGTGGCACAGCAGGTTATGCTGCTGCTACAATGCCAGCATGCCAGGTCAGAGCACCAGTTTGAGCCCGACTGCTCAGCTTCCTATCCAGCTCCCTGCTAACACATCTGGGAAAGCAGAGAAAGATGGCCCAAGTAGCTGGCCCTTATCTACCATGTGGGAGACCAGCATGGAAGTCTGGGCTCCTGGCTTCAACTTGGCCTAAACCCCTGACTGTTGTGTGCCTTTGGGGAGTGAATCTGGAGGTGGGAGACCTCTCTCCTCTCTCTTTCAAATAAATAAATCTTAAAAAAAATAATAAAGTGTCAGAGAGCTCAGCAAGTGACTAAGGAAATACTGTGTCTTGAGCACAGGAAAAAAACATTGCGATGGCCTTTGCTCCTGCCTGGTCAGCTTTTGCTTTGACTGGACCACGTCCACCTTGTGATGGCCATTGCTTTCACTGTGCTTTATCTTCAAGATCATACTGGAAAAGAAGTATTTCTATTTTTTCTTGTTTTTTTAAGAAAAACATCTTCCATCTACTTGTTTACTCCCCAGTTGCCTGCAATAGGCCAAAGCCAGGAGCCAGGAACTTCCTCCGAGTCTCCCATATGAGTGGCAGGGCCCCAAGTACCTGGGCCATCACCTTGGCCCATGAGCAAGAAGCTGGATCCAGGACTTGAACCAGGGCTGTAACAGGGGAGGCAGGCATCCCAAGCAGCAGCTCAACCTGCTGTGCCACAAGGCCTGTCCCTGATAAAACCATGTTACATCTGTTGTGATTCTTGGAAGAAATCCTTCAGGATCATAACCCCCTTCAAACCTCTGCTCTTGTTTGAGGTTGAGCTGGTTGCAACAGGTGTCTGGCTCCTGTCCCACTTTAACTTTTCACTCACAACTGTGTCAGCTCAAGCAGCTGAGGTGTCTATGGTGTTGGCTATTGTCTCTGCTGTTAATCATTAGTCTTCTTCAGTGTGACGATGAATACACTTAAGCTTTTCCTTAAAGATGTAAGAGATGGTCTGCCCTGGAGGCTCCATCTTCAACATCGCATTGCTTCTTAAAATGAGCTATCCATCTGTAAGCTGCTCATTTCTTTAGTACTTTGTCTCCATAAACTTCTTCTAAAGCACCAATGATTTCACTATTCTTCACCATCAATCTGATGTTTGTTCTTGCTTCAGTTTTAGCAGAATTCGTGCTGTTCTGATAGGGGCTCTTTCCAAGCTCGTGTCGTAACCTCCTGTGTGCCTCAGCCTAGATCCTGTGCAGACGTGTTAACAAGCAAATAGGTTTATTTAGGTGCAAAATTCTGGAACTCATGCATAGTTTCTTCATGAAACACATTTCCATGAAATCTTTTATGACTCCTATACCGCTTTATCAGATTAATGAAGTTTCCTTTTATTTCTAGTTTGCCAAGAGATTTAAAATTTATTATGAATGGATAATTCAATTTTATTAAATTCTTTTTCTGGACCATTTGCGATAATTATGGGTTTTGTCCTCTGATAATGTGGTGAGTTATAGAGATTTACAAATATTAAAGCAACCTTCAGTGTCTAGAATAAGCCAATTGGGTCATAATGTAAAATCCTTTTTATATATTGCTAGATTGAGTTTGCTAATATTTTATTTAACAGCTTCACACATTCTTGCTCATAAGGAATTGGTCTGTAATTCTCCTTTCCTGTTATGTTTTTCTTAGGCCTTACAATTAAGATTATGCTGTTTTTCATGAAACGTGCTAAGAGGATCTTTTTTCTGTTCTCTGGAATACTCTGTACAAAATTTGTTACTTTTTAAAATGCCTGGAAGAATTCGCCATGGAAGCCAGCTGAACCAGAGAAGTTTCTCTGTGGAAAGGTTGTTCAATAATAAATTTAACAGGTAGGGCACTATTCACAAGTTTTAACTTTTCCTGTGTGCTGAGCTTTCCTATGAATTTTACTATTAATTCCTAATATCCTCTTCACAGAGTGTATAGTGGTTACTTTTTTTCAGTTCCAGCGAGTAGCTATTCTCTTTTTCCTAATGTTTCTTACTAGGATTATCAATCTTACTAATTTGTTTAAACATCAGTAATGACTTTGTTCATGCTTTCTTATACAGTTATTTTCTATCTTTTTAGTTTCTGCTGTTATGTTTACTACAATGTTCTCCTTTGCTTGGTCTTAATTTGTTATTGTTGTTAAGATTTTTTTTTATTTATTTGAAAGCCATAGTTACACAGAGAGAGAGAGAGACAGAGAGACAGAGACAGAGTGATGATCTTCCATCTGTTGGTTCACTTCCCAAATGGTCACAACAGCCACAGCTGGGCCAGGCAAAAGCCAGGAGCCAGGAACTTCTTCCAGGTCTCCCACATTTTCTGCTGCTTTCCCAGGTGCTTTGGCAGAGAGCTGGATCAGAAGTGAAGCAGCTAAGACTCGAACTGGCACCCATGTGGGATGCTGGCGCTGCAAGCAGTGGCTTTACCTGCTACACGACAGTGCCAGCCCATGTTTTAATTTCTTAAAATAGATACCTAGATCACAGAGTTATAAGTTTTCTTTTCTGAAAGATACACAGAACTAAAATTCTCTCTAGGAATTGTATTAGGAACACTCTACAAATCTTACATGCAGCAAGTTCATTATCATTTAGTCTAAAATCTTGTAATTTTCATTGTGATTTCTTCTTGACTCATGGGCCATTATGTATTGTTTAATTTCCAAGCATTTTAGTATTTTCTGGTCTTGGATTGTTCTGTTTTTAGCTTAAACCCACTTTCATAAAAAAACATATAATTTCAATCTTTTGAAATACATTGATATCTGAATGGCGGTAGTGGGAGGGGTTCCATATTCACCTGAAAGGATCATGCATTTGCTGTCTATTCAATGTGATGTTCTATTTAGCTTAAGTAGGCCAATTCTGTTAATTTTGATCAAATCTTCACCTTACTGACTTTTCTGTCTGCCCATTCTATCAATTATTAAGAGAGCGGTGTTAAACTCTTCCCCAATGCCATCTATTTAATTTTTTCCTTAATTTTATCCATTTTTGCTTAGTGTATTTCAAATGTATTCATTTATTTTCATTTTATTTGAAAGGCAGTGAAACAAAGAGAGTAGGTATTCCAGCACTGGACTTACTCCCCAAGTGCCTGCAACAGCTGAGGCTGGGCCAGCCTGAAGCTAGGAGCCTGGAACTCCATCTAGGTCTCCCATGTAAGTGGCAGGGGCCCACATACTTGAGCTTGCGGTCTGTCAGGTTGTACATTAGCAGGAAGCTGGATCAGAAGTAGAGCATCCAAGGTTTGAACCAGGCACTCCAAAATGGGATGCGGGTGTACCAAGCGGCAGTTTAACCACTGTGCTGTACACCACTTCACTTTGTTACTTTAAACCTGTGTTAAGTACTTAAAGAACTGAATTATTAACATGACCCAGTGAACTGACCATTCCATCATGTCTAAACATGCCCATATCTCTACTGCTGCTTCTGGCCATGTTTTGTATGAAGCCTTTGTTGTTTTCCATTTTTTTTATTTTAGTATTTAATTATGGCCACAGTGTTTGTCTCAGGTGAACAGTTACACCAGTTCACTTCTGGAAGTGTCCTTTTCCACCATTTCCAAGCTTTCACCTTTAAGTCTTTTTAAAATTCCCTTCTTTCTGCACTCTGTATTTAGCAAGTTCCTTTCCTGCCCTCGCCGACTGTGAGACACTCCTTCTTCCTAACACACGCCTTTAGGACCATGAAGTTCCCTGCGGGACACTTTATCTCCATCCTACATGTCTGAGGTGTACTTTTATTTCTTCTCATTGCGTTTTCTGATTTCCATTGCTACCTCTTTTGGACTCTATTAGTCATTAAGAACTTAAGGTCTTAATTTCCAAAAAGCATGCAAAGTTTCAGGGTCTTTTCTTCTTACCTGTGATTTCCAGCCTTGGCCTTGTGCCAAGGTCACTGGTAAGGAAGAGAACGTGTCCTCTGCAGCTCTGCAGAGTAACCTACATACATCAGTGAGGTCAAGTCTGCTGATCTCTATCCCTACAGATGTCTGTCTGATTCCATCAGCTACTAAGCAAATCCCCAACTGTGAATGTAACTTTATCTATTTCCCTGTGTAGTCCTGCCTCTTTTTTCATATAGATAAGGGAGAGAACAAGAGAAAAAGAGATTTCTTTCAAAAGTATTTTACTAGATGCTTACACATTCAGATTTTCTTGTTGGAAGTTCTCAGAAGTCCTGTTCAGCCTTTGCCTGTCCCGTCTCCGTCACCTCTCCAGTGTCCACTAATGATGGCTCTAAGTGCTGACGGTGCCTCCCTGGGGCTCCAGCCTTGCCCACAGCCTGACATGTGAGTTTTTCAATACCCTGACAGCACTTTACTTCAAGTAGATTATTTTTTAACCTGATGTTCTTATTTGTTCTCAGGCTGATGAACTGGCCCAAATTTTCTAATCTTCCATTACCAGATGTTAATGTCTAAAAGATTCATAGCTAACCAACTTGCTGAGGGAAATTTACTTCTAGAACAGAATTCTACAGATAACCTTTCAGTCGGGTCTGAGGAGAGACTGAAGATCTTTTCAGACATATAAGACAACAAAAGTACGTTCTACTAAATGGAAGAGTAAACTCATAAAGAACATGGCAGAGAATACACAGAAAACCTCTAAGATAGTGGTGGAGGGGGTTCCCAAAATGACAGTTACTCAGCCAGCCTTGACAGTCACCTTTTTTTTTTTTTTTTTTTTTTGGACAGGCAGAGTTAGACAGTGAGAGAGAGTAGAGAGAGACAGAGAGAAAGGTCCTCTTTCCGTTGGTTCACCCCCCCAGATGGCTGCTATGGCTGGCGTGCTGCACTGATCCGAAGCCAGGAGCCAGGTGCCTCCTCCTGGTCTCCCATGCAGGTGCAGGGCCCAAGCACTTGGGCCATCCTCCACTGCCTTCCCAGGCCATAGCAGAGAGCTGGACTGGAAGAGGAGCAACCAGGACAGAATCTGGTGCCCTGACCAGGACTAGAACCCGGGGTAGCAGTGTCACAGGCAGAGGATTAGCCGAGTGAGCCACGGCATGGCTGACAGTCACCTTTCTCTATTTAACAATGATGAGCTCCAAGAACGCTGCCTTCACAGGGGGAAACAATATGGATAGATTACCTGACACATCTGAACACACAGAGGAAACTCACACTTCTGTCACAGAGTTTAAGAAGAACCCGTGAAAGCTATGTTTAAGCAAATGAAAATGAAACACTTATTAACTCCCAGGAAAATAAAAAATAGTATAAGAAACAAGTTTGATTATTGTTAAACTATCTGACTCAACTGTGAATAACATTCATCTTCTTAATGATATAAATACTGAATACTAATCTAACAAAAAATTAAGGTTTGCACTGTTGGCAGGATGAGGGGATGAAAGCTGTACATAAGAGAGCAAAAACCCTCTTCTCTCGCGGTAACAAGTCACTAGATAAAGAGCTAGAGCTAAGATTCAGAAGCAGCAGTGTGAAGAGTGGCTTGGAAACCCAGGAAAATACTGAAGGTGAGGGCGGAAGGCCCTGCAATCGCTGCCTCGGGGAAGCAGGGATCGCTGCCCTGGGAGGCCGGGCAGAAGGGTTACTCTTTTTTTATGGGACTGATTTTTCTTTTTAGTTTCAGTATATGACAAGTATAAATAGTAGATGTGAAGACAAGGTTTAATGTTATTTAGGTACCACTGTCTGCTTCGTAATGGGCACTCACCACTCAAACTTCCTGGAGAAAAAGAGGCAATATCCTGAGGGTGAAGGAGTGACTTCAGGTAGAGAAACAGCCACTGAGGGTCTGAAGCCATTAAACGGATGACAGGGAAAATGAACTGAAATAACTGATCGTTTTAAATATAATTTACAGTTTTCTAAAGTGGTTTCTTATACAATAATTCAATCTCCACAACAACATTGGAACAGATGAATTACATCCAAATTTCACACATCATGAAACAGGCTCAGAGGTTAAGTTTCTCATCTAAGGCCATTTAGCTGAAAAAGAGGCACAGCCAAGACTCCAAATTCCTTACTCGCTTGGTAAGGTTAACCTGCACTATTGGGAGTTAAAGACTACAGCAGCAGAAATGTCCATTAAAACCAACTCAATCCCAACATCACAATCAGAAAACACAACAAAGCGTTAACTCACAAAACCAGCAGCTTCTACCTGTGCTCCTCCATGTAGGATCTGCAGGTAGGCTGGGGCTGCGCACAAACAGCAGCCCAGCAGGAAGCCAGGAGCTCGGACAGAATGTAAATCAACTGCGTCATCGGGTTTTCTGTGGAGAGCAACTGACATTCTTCCACAGCAACACCTTCTCAGGGAAGAACCCAATGCATGAACTTACATTCTAACAACAGCTTTTCACCTGACTGGGGAACCTGTCTTGGGTTCCTATTGGTTCAAACCATAGAACTGTCTCTAGGCCTATACCTTTGAAACAAGTAAAAGTGAAAAAACAGAAAAACAGAAAGCCATATTTTCTAGTTCTTATATCATGCACTCCTCACATTAGATCACGAACATGTTATAAGTCACATCTGAAAGCAAAGTGCAACACAATTTCACAAACTCTATGGAATAGATTCCCATTACTAATGTTTTGTAAAAATACATTACTTCTAGAAGCTTAACCAATTTTCAGCAGCCTGATCAATGAGGCAGCAAATTGACCAGACAGCCACAATTCTAGATTTCTTATTTGACCCTAGGCCAAACTTGTAATCTTCAAATCCTTACCACTGAATGTACCTACCCCATCCCTTAACTTCCCTTCACAGTATTGGTCACAGCAACAATGCCCCTGACATCAAAACTAAGGCACAAGAAAAAGTTCAAACTTGGCTTCAGAGTGATTAAATATTCTCAGAATCACAAACACAGGAATTCGTTTAATGTTTATCTATGGTATTTATAGTATTTGTTTCTAAACAAAACCACTAAAACTTTAACTTACTAAACAACTCTACTTTGGTTTTGTTCTTAGAGAAGTAAGCCAAGTGGCAACTATGTAGCCTACCAGAAATGGAGTATGGACACCCACTAAATCATGATTTTTAAAGATCCAAAATGCCTGGGCCGGCGCTGTGGCACAGCGGGTTAAGCTGCCATCTGCAATGGCAGCATCTCACATGGTCACCAGTTAGAGTTCCAGTTGTTCCACTTCTGATCTAGTTCCCTGCTAATGCACCTGGGAAACCAGAGGAAGATGGCCCAAGTGCTTGCGCCCCCGCACCCACGTAGAGACCTGGATGAATCTACTGGCTCCTGGCTTCTGATAGGCCCAGCTTCAGCTGTTGCAGCCATTTGAGGAGTGAACTAGTAGATAGAAACTCTGTGTTTCTACCTCTCTAACTCTGCCTTTTAAATAAATAAAAATAAATCTTAAAAAAGAAAAATCCATCCTCTATATCTTTGTGTAAGATGTAATTTAAAATACAAAGATTCAGCTAAATTTTAATATAAATTCCGTTTAGTAAATGGCATTGGCATAAAACTGAATTTGATATGGCCAATATTATTGTGTACTGCTTTAACTCAAAGTGCAAATTGTAAACCATTAAAAGTCTCTTGGCAAGCACAAAAGGAGTTTTATTGACTCCACCCTTTCCTTGCTATATAAAACAATTTTTAAAGATATATTTATTTATTTGAAAGGCAGAGTTACAGAGAGGCAAAGGCAGAGGTGGAGAGAGAGGGAGAGAGATCAATCTTCCATCAGCTGGCTCACTTCCCAAATAGCCACAAAAGCTGGAGGTGGGCCAGTCCAAAACCAGGAGTCAGGAGCTTCTTCCGGTCTCCCACGTAGGTGCAGGGGCCATCCTCTACTGCTTTCCCAGGCACATTAGCAGGGAGCTGGATCAGAAGTGGAGCAGTCAGGACCTGAACCGGCGCCCAAATGGGATGCCAGTAGTGCAGGTGGTGGCTTTATCTGCTACATCACAGCACAGGCCTCTATATAAAGCATTTCTAAATTACTTTTGGTAAGTGTCACCAACCAATCACACTCTCAATGTGTACCGCTTATGGAAACATTCCTGAATAAGAGGATAACAGCCCTAAAGAGCAGTGATCCCACCAGCAGGAAAATCCACAGCTTGGGACCCATGTTTCCCTACAACTCTTCAATCCTTCTGAGATGCACATTCATGCAAGAAATTTAGAGGCATCTCTTGCACTTGTAACTGCTTCCTGCTTTTGTACATCTTGCTATTGTACAGATAAATGATGAGAAACAAATCAGAAAATAGTATTAAACTTTTCCCCAAAATTACCAATATCAAAAGTTCCTTTTCTTTTCTTTCTTTTTCCCTACTTTTCAACAAGGAAAAAAAATTAAAGTCTTTCTAGTGTTGTTTTAAATATAAGCAAAAGAAGCAAATTGTTGCATTCGGAGCTTAAGTTTTTTTATACCAGCCGTGCAACCAGGCCAAAAACAACTTCCATTAGATCCAGTGAATGGGAATAAGGACATGTAACACACGCAGGTCACACAGAGAGCACGTGATGCCCTTTCACATACTCTTTGAAATAGGTATTTATGGTCTCATACATTTTCACTTTGGAATTTTCTTCTAAAATAAACCATCAGAATTTCAATTAAAAGCAATAAACTAACTTAGTACACAGTGCTTTCTTCAACACATATTTAAGAAACATGTTTAATATAGAAGCAAGGTCAAAATATCAAAAGGGAGAGAAAACCAACAGCTTTACCTCCTTGTGTTTCATTTCCAACTGGCCCCTGAGAGTCTTGAGCTCCTGCTCACGGATGTCCAAGCAAGTTTCCAGAGCGTGAGTCTGCCCTTCCCACTCTGATTTTTTATGAGCCACCATGATGTCGATCTGTTTCATGAGCTCTTGTAGTTCTGCTTCACACGATGTCAAAAACCCCCTAAGTAAGACAAGGCAACTTATAACCCAGAACATACGTCCAAATGGTTTCTCATTTTTCACATGTAAAAATGCTGCCAAGATAAAGTTACCTGAAGTGGAACAACTCCAACCAACCAGTGACCAGAAGCAAACAGCACATCCGGGCTCTGGCTTTGGCCCATGTTCCGATGACTATTTACTCCATAGACACTTCATTTGTCTCTAACAGGCAACCCAAAGCCAAGCTGTTCAGTCAAGCACAAGACTGTGGCTGATGGAGTGAGACTCCCATAACTTACAACGACCCCTTCTGTAACATTTTAGGGAAGCTTTTAGAACAGAGGCAAGCCTTAACATCATGTTCTCACCTGGCTGTGATAAAAAGCCTTGGAAGCAAGCCAGCTGTCATACAGGAAAATGATAAGACAGTTTGAGAGCTATTGTAAGAAAACTCTCCATGGGCCAGCTTTATTCCCACCTTACTCTTAGAAACCTACTGCACCTTACCTTAGGATTGTAAACTTACTCACGCTCTTGGAAGAACCAGATGTTGCAGAGATGGAAACAGAGGTGGACACAGATGTAGTAGACTCAAGATGCTTCCAGGAATAGCTAGAAAGCTCTAACTACTAAGCCCTGCATACTTCTTTTAAAAAGCACTTGTTCAGGGGCCGGCGCTGTGGTGTAGCAGGTAAAGCCGCCCTCTGCAGTGCCAGCATCCCCTATGGGCGCAGGTTCAAGTCCCAGTTGCTCCACTTCCAATCCAGCTCTCTGCTATGGCCTGGGAAAGCAGTGGAGGATGGCCCAAGTCCTTGAGCCCCTGCACCCACATGGGAGACCAGGAAGAAGCTCCTGGCCCCTGGCTTCAGATCAGCACAACTCTGGCCAGTGCAGCCAATTGGGGAGTGAACCAGCTGACGGAAGACACCTCTCTCTCTCTCTCTCTCACTCTCTCAAATAAATAAATAAATCTTTAAAAAAAAAATCACTTGTTCTCAGTATCACAAAACCTCTGCCCTTTTGCTTTTTCACGTCGAAAACTCCAAGTGGAATGAAAGGATCCAGCTTGGCGCTGGGGTTGTGGCTCAGCAGGTTAAGCTGCCACCTGTGATGCCAGCACCCCATGTGGGTGGCACTTTGAGTCCTGGCTGCTCCAATTCTGATCTAGCTCCCTGCTAAGGGCCTGGGAAAAGCAGTGGAGGATGGCCCAAGTGTTTGGGCTCTGCCACCCACATGGGAGACCTGGATGCAGCTCCTGGCTCCTGGCTTGGGCCTGGCCCAGCCCTGGGGGTCAATCAGCGGATGGAAGATCCTTTTCTCTCTTAGTAACATTGCCATTCAAATAAATAAATCAATAAATCTTAAAAAATAAACAAACAAACCTTTAAAGAAAAAGCGTCCAGCTTTACACTGCTGGGGTGAGGCAGGCAGCGCAGAGACGCCATCCACAACGTGCCAGAGATCAACTTGGCGGCTGCTCAACACCTCTGCTTTTACCAGCAAAGACCAGTAAGGCCAGAACGTAGCTTGGCTACGCCTTCTAAACGGCAGTGAGAAGCCAAAGGTCAAAAGCAAACTTACCCACCATGCCCCCGATTTTGCATTCCTTCCAACAAAGCCTCCATCACCAAATCTCCTTTGCTTTGGCCACTAGGAAAGGAAAAAAATATCATGAGAAAATTCATTTTTAAGTTCTCACATTCCAACTTACAACTTAGGACTGTGAAAAAAAACGCATAAAAATAACTAGGAAAAAAATATAACACTTCTTAATACGACTGTAGAAGCAAAGGATCCCACTTAAAAATATTAGGACCAACTAAAATCCTCAATAAAATTCTGGTCAATAGAATGCAACAACACATCAGAAAGATCATCCACCCAGACCAAGTGGGATGTATCCCTGGCATGCAGGGATGGTGCAATGTTTGCAAATCAATCAATGTGATACACCACATTAACAGACTGCAGAAGAAAAACCATATGATTATCTCAATAGACGCAGAGAAAGCATTTGATAAAATACAACACACTTTCATGATGAAAACCCTAAGCAAACTGGGTATGGAAGGAACATTCCTCAATACAATCAAAGCAATTTATGAAAAACCCACAGGCATTGAAAGGGGGAAAAGTTGGAAGCATTTCCACTGAGATCTGGTACCAGACAGGGATGCCCACTCTCACCACTGCTATTCAATATAGTTCTGGAAGTTTTAGCCAGAGCTATTAGGCAAGAAAAAGAAATTAAAGGGATACAAATTGGGAAGGAAGAAGTCAAACTATCCCTCTTTGCAGATGATATGATTCTTTATTAGGGGATCCAAAGAACTCTACTAAGAGACTACTGGAACTCATAGAAGAGTTTGGCAAAGTAGCAGGATATAAAATCAATGCACAAAAATCAACAGCCTTTGTATATACAGGCAATGCCACGGCTGAGAAAGAACTGCTAAGATCAATCCCATTCACAATAGCCACAAAAACAATCAAATGCCTTGGAATAAACTTAACCAAGGACGTTAAAGATCTCTACAATGAGAATTACAAAATCTTAAAGAAATAGGATACCAAAAAATGGAAAAAAAAAAAAAAAAGTAGGACCAACTAAAAGAAAAACCTTTAAATTTAAATTCTCCAAACTGCTGGTCCGCACAGGATGGATCCATTACCCCAGTGTCCTACGCCCAGTTTTCTGAGGGTGGGAAATCACTCTAGCAGCGACACTGAAACAAACCGCCTTACAAGGGAAAGGGAGAAGCTGGGCTCACACAGGTAGAGGGAAAGTGTAACTTTTTCTCTGTTTTGTTTTGTTTTGTTTTGTTTTTTCCTTTGTTAAAGATATTAGAGGGGCTGGTGCTGTGGAGTGTAGGTTAATCCTCCGCCTGCGGCGCCAGCATCCCATATGGGCACCAGGTGGAGTCTCAGCTGCTCCTCTTCTGATCCAGCTCCCTACTATGGTCTGGGAAAACAGTAGAAGATGGCCCGAGTCCTTGGGCCCCTGCGACCGCATGGGAGACTCGGAAATTCTTGGCTCCTGGCTTCAGATCCGCACAGCTCCAGCCATTGCAGCCATTTGGGGAGCGAACCAGCAGATGAAAGACCTTTCCCACTGCCATGAAAGGGGAGACACAGCATGGAGAATGGAGAGTGGGTATGAGGGAAAGCCCCTTCAGTTCAGAAGCGCCAGCCTGTGGTATGTGCTGGTTCTCACCACAAACCTTCAGAATGCTGGTCACCTCAAGCCACAAGTCATCAGGAAAACTGCTCTTTTTCCTGGGGACTTCAAAGCCCCAACTCTGAATTACAGCTTTTAGAAGGCAGAGAAGTTCTGCCTCATGTAAAAAATATACTTCCTTTATTCAAAACAGTTCAGTGTTGTACTAACCACTCTATATAATGAAAGACACAGTTCTTTTCAAGGAATTAATAGGCCAGTATAAGACAGAAAAAAAATTAAGCAAAACTGTTCCCCAGTGTGGTAAGTGTACAGTGATACATGAATGCCCGAGGTGTCCCTGATGAAAACCCGGGACAGTGCAGCCACTGCAGCTCACCTAACACCAGGAAGGAGGATTAAACAAGCACAGCCTACACCAACGTCACACAAAGAGAAACCTGAAGAGAAAAGGCCCATGACCTGTTCTGCCTTCCTCCAAACAAGAGTCCAAGTACAGCGTAACTCCTTCTTGGGGCCACTTGCAGGAGAGCTGGGAAGACAGACGGGGTCCACTCTATCTGGAGACCTGGCGTGGTCCTCTTTTGCAACTACCCAGCTTTGAGTGCCCTTGTGCCTCAGTGTTTGCATCTATGAACTTAGAGGCCTAAGCAATAATCTCCAAGGTTTCTCCCAGCTTTTGCATGAAGTCCCAAAGGCCAATGAATGTCCACTGCCATTGTCAGTAGCATCACTTGACAACCGCAGGTAGCAAAGTGCTATGAATGACCGCTGCTGTGGTCATTCAATTGTATCACTAGTAAAATCACACTTCTCTAGGTCATATTAGTCTTAAACATTCATGTACTTGGTAATACATAATACATTAATGTTTTCTGGAAGGCATTCTGTAACTAACAGTATTTATAACAGAGGCTATGTCACTGAGCGCTGAGCTGCTCCGCCTCGCACACTCCCTAGTTCAAGCTTCACAACGTTCATAAAGACACTCACTGAGAAAGCTGAAGGCTGAAGGGCTGAACAACCTGACCACAGCACACTACAAACCATGGCCCTGGGGGTCAGAACAGGCCGCGTGACTCTCAGGTCACAACCAGTGTGTGATCTTTGTGTTTTTACAGTATTCCCGAGCTCCAAATACATCAGCGACTCCTTTAATACCGCTTCTTGGCAAAAAGCAGAGCTAAACGGAATTGTGACATCACCACCACGGCCACCAGGCGGCAGCAGCGCAACAATGAAACAGTCCAGGTAAGGAAAATTGCCATTCACAAACAAAAGTAACGGTCCAAGACCAAGACAAAGAGATCCCTGTTTAAGAAAATGGGGGTGGGAGGGAGGAACCAGCAACACCTCTGTGGAAAATAAACTCACTGCGGTGCTGTGCTCCTTTGCTGTGTGTGTGTGCATGGGCAGCCACCACACAGGCCCCGTCCTCACTGGTAAGGGTCAGGGAGGGCAAAGCCTCGCTCTCCTGTGGACGCTGGTCATCTCAGCTGCTCACGACTACGTCACGGGTTTTCTCCTGACTAATCTGACCTGCAATCCCATCTATGCACTCAGTCACCTTGATTTCTTCTTCGCCTGTGCTGTGCGATGAGTCACTGTGTGCAGTTCATAATATTAAATACTGTTTGCTAATCTGCCACTGGCACGAACTGCTACTGTGGCTGAATGGAAACCTGTAGCTCTCTCTACATTTGGTACTATCTTACTCATCAACAAACAAGACTGACTGATGGCTACTCTCCTTTGGAGCGAAGGCTGTTTTAAATCAGTGAAATCTGGAATTGGATGGTTAAAGGAAATTCGAGTTTTTTTCACCAAGTCTGGGGAGCAGGGAAAACACACTTTATATCTTATGGAAAAAAAGATGCAAGCAGATGTACGGCAGTAGGCAGATCTTCAACGTTAATAGCCTGGTCTAAAACGCTGAACACCTGTGCACTCCTAAGAGCGTGAATGTGCCTCACCCTCAAGTCCAGTTCAGAGGAGGGCAGAAGTGCTCTGTCCCTCTCCACCTGCCTTGCCAACACTGGGGACAACAGCTGACAAACGGCGGCTGTACCAATGAGCAGAATTTTCTACCACTTCCCAGAAAGGCTCTGCTGAAACAGAGGGGGGAATCAGCAGATGACGTCTTCGAGAAATCTTTCAAAATAAAAACGAAGTTTTCAAAAACCTTTCCACACTATGACTCAAAATCCAGAAAGAACAGGAAAGACTGCAAAATGTGAGTAAACTTTTACGAGGAAGAAAAACATGCAGAGCAAAATTAAGACAACTGACGGCCAGATCTGAGAGCTGTGCCACAATGGGTTAATCACTCAACGACAAAAAGCGCTTATGAAAATTTATGAGGAGATAACCCAAAGAAAAATGGGCAGCACTTTACAAAAGAAACGCAAGTGACCTTCAGCACAGGAAAGGTGCTCAGCCTCATCCTAAGACAAACAAACTTGGTTACCTTCTTCCTCCACAAGCAAACTCCAAGGTCAAGTCTGACAACAACTCTGATGACAAAGCCTTGGGGACACAGGCCCTGGGTACAGCTCCTCCAGGACACAGCCTAGGACGGCTACCTAACTGACCCAACAACACTACTTCCAGGAAGCTAGCCTAAAGATACAGTAACAAAATGACCAAGCAACAGGAACAAGGGCGGCACCCCAGTGCCATAGTAGGAAACACCACAAAAGCTCATCAACCTACTCAGGGAGCTTCATCCCCAGTGCAACATTCTGAAACTGTAAAACAGAACCACTACATGTGCTATGGAGGAATCTACAGGGGATCGCTGTATTAGGCAGAAAGAAAATGGACACAAAAAAGTAGGTGCAAAAATTATACAAAAATATGTCCATGAAAGGCCTTCTAAGAAAGGAAGGTGCCCACGTCTGGGTTTGCATGTGGTACTTTCTTTACAGAAGGGCAAACTCAACATTAGTAAAGCCAAAGCCTGCAAGGAGGGGTGATGAACAAGAGGGGGGGACAGGACACTCGGCTGCCCTGGACTGTGTATAGTTACTTGTTGTATAAGGCTACACTAGTGTCCTGCAGTGTCACAAGTCTCAAAACAAACGAAAAAACTCATCTACTGAGTGGATGCCACAGGACAAAACGGACTCATAGGCAGTAATTTTACTTTGTATATCACTAACGGCGGAAGAAACCGTAAGCACCATTCAGGAATCCTATTCTTAATATGAGAATGGTACTAGTAATTGGAAACCGTTATATATAATATATGACAAGAAAAAGAGCAGTCAAAGAATGTGAGGCCTGTATATTTCTTTCAAAAAACTCTAAGTCCTAACTGAACCCATGCCCAACTAAGTACAAGAAAACCTCTCCCACCCAGCCTGGGGTCTCTGAATGCCACCTCCCACCCATGAGAACGAAGGCTCGGTGGAGACCAGAAACAGATACGAGAGCCAGGAAGACGTTTTACCAGAAAGCTAGGAAATTATCACAACTACTGGTTGGATGAAATGATACCAACTTAAAAAATAATGGTTACAATATGCTGAAACAGCTTAACTATATTACAGTCTATCAGGTGCATGACCAGCACTTCTTTAAAAGGCAAAAACCCTCATGGTTACCTTCGGAGGTTGCTAGGCCACGAACTCATTACTGTATTCTGAAAATAGAGGGAAAGAATTAAGCAGTTTTTCTTGACTTTCCTGTACAAACTCTATTTCAGGGTAGTCAAATGGCTGACGAGGGCAAGTTCTTTCTCACAAGACTCCCAGCTAATACATGTTGAAGGAATGGCAAGATTTCGAAAAACTGCCACTTTGCAAGCAGAAACTTCGATAATGGCTGCAGGCGATCTAAATCCATGAAAGGCTTTCACCATTAGAGAGAGAGGCTCCAGGGGGAACTTCGCGATGAGCGGATTAGGCTGACATCTCAACCCTCACTAGACTTGGCTTAGTCTGTCACAAAACTCAGACACTCCTTCCTCGCTGATAATGCAAACGAATGCGATAGGAAGTACAATGTATCACCTATGGAATCTTCCTCCTCCCCCACCAAAAAAAAAGGTAGATTCTACCGCTGTTCAAAAGAACCTTCTGCAATTATGTAACAATTTTACAGCTGCACTGTTCAAACAGTAACCACGGGAGGAGCTGCAGCTGTACCAAGCACTATGCAATGCAGAACTGGACTGTGTGCTCTGCCATGTTAATCAGCGTACCCGCTGCAGCTGGCTAGGCGGAGGTGCAATTCCAGGGGACCCAAGCACACCTCGGGAGGCAAACAGGTCAGTGTAGAACAGCAGAAAGAGGCCAGAGAGCCGTTTGCAGGTAGGATTTAAAAGGTCTATCAGTCAAGCACACAGGGAGATCTCGGGGTGAGACCTGGGATCAACTACACACAGGGATGGGGCAGCTGAAGAAACCCGAGCCCCGCGGAGGCCCACAGTAGGGAATTCTGATCTCCACAGGTGTGAGAGTTCTGTGGCTTTGTGCAACTGCAGAAACCAACCTAGCTCTTGGGGGCGGAGGGGAGGGCTAACATAAACCAGAAATTCAATGCCTGCAACTTTGAGGTCCATGTTGCTTTTTGCAAGCCGACAGCGTGCGTGCGGAGCAGGAAGGTAGCCGTGAGAGTGGCCCACACAGAGGAGCGCGGGGACTAATCGACCTAAACAACCCTTAGAAGCGAGTTTATGAACTTGACTCGCACGGGCTGCAGAGGGCAGTGTCTAGGTGGTTACACATCTCTAGCCCATTCCAGTTTCAGGGCCTTGCTAACTAGCAAGGAGCTCAGCAGGAAAACCAAGGGCACCGCCTTCCGAGCAAGCGAACACAGACTCGATCACCAAGCTACATCCGTTAAAGATTCAGTATGCAGCCCGTGTCGCTCCTGGTTTCCTCTTCGTAAACTCAAACTACACGGGGAGCAAAACTGTGCAAACGCGGGGCGTCTGAAGCCGACATCGGGGGTCCGACCCTGGGCTCGGGGGAAGCTGCTTCGTGCAGCCCTAAACGAACAGGAGCTTCCGCCACTGTCCCAGGGCCGCCAGGGCACCGCAGATCCAGCCCCAGGAGCCTGGTCGTGTAGGGCGTTACTGAGCAACCGCTCCAAGCCATTTCCTTCTATGTGAATATGAACGTCGAGGGCGGCCTGCCTCCTCCAACCCCGCCGACGCCACCCTGCAGCCTCCCCGCGCAGGGAGCACTCCACGCAGCGGCGCCCGAGCCCGCGACCCCCCTCCGGCCGGCCTGCGGGCCACGGCTGACCTCCCCGCAGGGCCGCACGCCACCGCGGACTGGGCCACGGCCGCCTTCGCGGGGCCACAAGGCGTGGGCGGGCAGGCCGAGGGGCGCCCCTGGTGGCCGGCGGGCTGCTGCAGAAGCCAGTCCCGGGCCATGCGGCCGCGCGGCTGGGGGCACCAGGTTGGCCAGGGCCTCCGGACCAGGACACGCCCGCCCCTCGCAGGGGCCTAGGTCCCCACTGGCGGTTACCCAGCGGCCGCCGCGAGCGCGCCCGTGGCCTTCCCGTCGTTACCTCGGGACGGGCCCGCGCACGCGCGGCGCCGCCGATCTTACGTCCTCCCTCTGCCGCCGACACGTTCGTTCCGCCCACTGCCGCCTCACCCCCCCCCCAACCCGGACCGCCCCTCCGCGCGCATAAATGGGCTCACCCACATCCGGGGATCTGGGAGACGGGCGAACGGGTCACGTGGTGCCGGGGTGTGGCCGGGAGGAAGCGCTGCTGCTTTGGGCCGGGTGCTGGTAAGAGTTTCCTGCGTTCGTGGCGCGGGTCTTGGTGTGACGGGGTCGAGTGCAGCGGCCGCGGCCGATGCCTTCACCTCACCCTTGGAGTGTGGCGGGCTGGAAGGCCCTGACGTGGCGGCCCCAGACCTCCCCCTCCTGGTTTCCCCAGTTGGTAGCGCCCGCCTCGGGCCGGAAGCCGTGGTTGTGGGTTGGCCTTCCCGGTACGGTGGCCTGCGAGGGTCATTTGTAGCGCCACAGAAAAGCTGGGGTGGTGTTTTGTCTTTGATCGTGTAAATGCTTAGTCACAAAGCTTTGGGAGACAGAGATGGACAAGACGTGCCCCTGTCGCAGGGAAGGCACGCACTGTCTGTCTCCCTTGTTGGCGCCAGGCACGGCGCCCCCAGGACAAGTAGGGCTGGTTGGCACACTGGTCAGCGGTGGCCCTCTGGCCGGTGCGGAGAGTGGTGTGACGGGAATTTGTTGATCAGGGCCGGGGTTCCCGTGAGGCATGCAGAACGGAGCCTAGCCTTGCTGTAGAGGTGGTGATTTAATCCTGAGTCCTGGGTCTGGGGTCCGGGTCCGGGGCGGGGGGCAACCTAGCCCGGACACCATTCCCTGCATGCAGTGGGTTCACCTGAAGTCGCCAGACTGCAGGCCAGCGGGGAAGGCGAGGTCTGATGCAGAGGCGCTAGGGGCAGGATTTCAGAGCGGGAGAGTGGGACTGGGCGGGCGGTGTTTGCGGACAGGTGGAAGAGACCTGCTGGGGGATCCTGGTGCAGGATTTGCACCTGCAGCCAGACAGGCGTGCCCGAGCCGCGGGCCGCAGAGCTGAGCTCGCTTGTGTCTGGATGAGTCAGGACCGAGGTCTCCGGAAGCTTTTATAGGAGGGGGCTCTGCGAGGGCCTGGGAAAACCAGCAAAGGGGACAGACTGCACCGCATATAACTGCACCTGAGCCTCAGGAGCCCTGAAGACAGGCTCCTTCAACGAGTCGCCGCGTGGTCCTGGGCCAGCCTTGGGGCCCCACGCGGCTTGCTGGTAGCGGAAGGAGCGCCTTTGCCGCAGTTCTGCCCGTTCACCGAGGTTAGAAACCTCTCCGCACCCCGACGCGGGTAGAATTACGGTCCAGGGGTTAGGAGCCGTCTTGCTGTTAGGAGAGCAGAGGCCCGTGGATGGAGTGGGATCCCGCCGCCCGCCGAGGTTTTCTGTGTGCGCCTCCGCAGTGTCAGATGCCGGGAGGGCCTGAGGGCGCCTTTGGTCCAGTGGAGTGCGGGCCGTTGGGATTAACGTGGAGGAACGCTAGCGATGAGGGAACCTGCCAGCCAGGCCTCTGCATGAGGTTGCAGCTGCTCAGGGGACAATGAGGCTGGCAGGAGGCATCTGTGCACTGAGTGCAGCTGGGAGTGGGGAGATACCATGGTCCCTGAGAGGGGGGAGGGAGACACCATCGTCACTGAAGGGCGGGGGGGAGATACCGTGGTTACTGAGGGGGGTATACCATGGTCCCTGAGAGGGGGCAGGGAGACACCATCCTCACTGAAGAGCATGGGGAGAGGGGATGGGAGGGGAGATACCATGGTCCTTGAGAAGGGGGAGTGGGGAGATACCATGGTCGCTGAGGGGGGCGGGATGGAGATACCCTGGTCTCAGAGTGGGGGAGCAGCCTGGGATGCCCCAGTTGCTCACCTGGAGGTGCCCCTCTCGGAGCTCGGCCGGGCCACTGTTTTAGGAAGGAAGCAAGCTTTCCGACGCTCTCGCCGTCCCTGGCCTGAGGCCTTGCGGCAGGCCTGTCCTGGCCACGTCCTAAGGTGTGAGCTGAGCGCGTGCAGTGCGCTCCTGTGCTGAGGTTTGAATCGGGGCAGGTGCAGACGGATGGATGAGTCTGTCCAGAGGCGCTCACTGCACAGCGTTTGTCGGCTGACCGGGCGCAGGAACTCTGGTTTTTAAGTTGTCACTTGACCGCCTGGAAGAGGACCTCTTCCTGCCTTCACGGGAGGCTCGGGAATGCCTGGGCAGTGCTGGTGCTAAGTCCACATCTTTCCTGCCGTCCCGTTTCAGAAGGAACCCCTTGGCGTCCGGCTCCGCCGAGATCAAAGCCACGGGAACATGGACAGTGAGGTGCAGCGGGATGGAAGGATCTTGGATCTCATCGACGACGCTTGGCGGGAAGACAAGCTGCCTTACGAGGATGTGGCGATACCGCTGGTAGGTGGCGATGGGGCCCGGGACCGTGGCTGGAGGCAGGGTGTCCAGGGGCTGTACCAGGAGGGCAGAGAAGTCGGAGCCGCGGGGGCGTATGAGCGTCTCAGCCCCACAGAGCAGTGTGGTTCAGAAAGCGGAGGTAACCAGCACGGCCAGGGGTCTTGCCAGGGCTGCGGCGCCACCCTCCGGAGCCGTGTTCTGGCTGCCACAGCACAGCCGGAGGGAGACCGGACAATGAAGTGTGCCGGACAGACAGGAGCAGCCGCATGGAAGCTAACCGGGGCCCCTGCTTCCCTCGGCCCTGTCAGCTGCCGACGTTTCCAGAACACGCACCTGTCCTGCGTTCCCTGGGAAATACTCGTAAGGTGCCTGGCTTGTCTTCATAGTGACTGGGCCAGCGGGCTTCGAGGGCACTGTTTTCTGCCCTCAGTTCTAGAAAATGCTTCTGTCAGGTGTTAGCTGAGCCGCACGTAACAAGCTGAGCCCGCAGGTAAGTAAATGTGTATCAGGCCTACCAAGGACAAGGAGGCCAGGGCCTGGGGACTATGCTGAGAAGAGCGATTCAGAAAATATGAGTTAGAGGTTGTTTCCCTGCTGTTTGCAAAACAATGACTGTTCAGCTCACCCGCATTTTGATTTAAGTGAGAAGTAGTAGTAGTCCCATGAATGAGCCGCTTAGTTCAGGTTTAGGAATCGGTCAAAAAGTGGAGCAGACGGATGATCACAGCGAGTGTTTACGAAATGCTTTGCCTGAGGCTGGAGGCAGCCTTCACCCTGACCCTGCGAGAGGCCCCGGAAGAGAGGCGATGTCGGGCCCATTTCATAGGGAAGGGGTGGGATCAGAGAACGAGCGTGTGCAGTCTGCTAGCTAACAGACCGGCTCCGTGGCACGTCTGGGGAGCCCCACACCCCGTCTGGAAGCCTTTGTCCCTTCATTCGTTCATGCGACAAGCATTTCTTGCAAGCCTACTGCGTGCCACGGGGATGGGAACGTATTCTACAGCTCCCTCCCCCGAGGGCTCTGGAGAGGCCACACGTACACCTGTGTGGAGCCTGCCCGCCTGGTAGACCAGGAAGTGGCTTCAGGGAGAGCGTGACGTCTGAGGACTCCAAGGTTGGCAGGGGTTGACAGGGGCACTGCCGCCGAGGGCTGGCTGCTAAAGGCCTGGGGTTGTGAAAGACGTAGGAGGTGGTGCGACGTTAGCAGGCGGAGAAGCGGGGCCCAGACTGGGTGTTGAAAGGCCTCTCGGACACCACGCCTGGACCTCTCCTTAGGACATCCAGGAGTGATGATCTTCAGGACTGAAGACGGCCACGCTCAGATTCGGCTTTTGGAAAGTCACTTGAGCAGCATTGCTAGAGGTGGTGTGACGTGGAGAAAAGCGCAGGTCACCAAGGGGAGGCCGTCACAGGCGTCTCGGCGAGACAGGAGGGCCTAACAAGGCCAGGGAAGTGGAGTGGGCTTGCGGATCCCGGAGGTGCTTATGGCACCGTCTGTGGTGGGGGAGACCGGCCTTTCCCTGCTGGCTTCAGGTGGTGACCTGGTCTTGCTGCTGACCAGGCCCTTCCCCGGTCTTGTCTTAAAGCGGCATCCGTGTACGTTAGCGCTTGCTGCCTAACAAAGCACGTCGAAGCCTGGTAGCTCCAGACAGCAGCCGGCACCTCACGACTTTGTGGCTCAGCTGGCCAGGGCTGTGGGCTTCCAGGATGTGCTTGGGAGATCCAGGCCAGTGTCACGTGTCCGGCCGTCAGCAGGCTGTCGGTGGAGTGGCCGTGGTCTCTCCTGACCCAGCAGACTAGTCCAGATGGCTCAGCTCAGTCTCGGGCACCCAGGGCAGCCTGAGGAGCCTGCTGGCTCAGGATCTGGCCTGCTTGCTCACGGTTGTATCACGTGGCCCGAAGGACATGGCGTGCCCATTCCAGACACAGGGTGGGGAAGTGGCCGCTTCGTTTTGTTAGGAGTAGCTGCAGGTACCACCGTGGGATTTTTGTTTTCTTTTACGTTTATGTTTACTTTGTGTAAAAGGCAGCGACAGATTCACTCTCCAAGTGCCCACAACAAGCAGGGCTGGCGGAAGCCTGGAACTCAAATTGGCCCCCCACATGGGTGGGAGGGACCCAAGCACCCAGGCCGTGGTCACCCGCCTCGCAGGGCCACATCCGCAGGCAGCTGGATGGGAAGTGGAGGAGGCAGCCCTGAACCCAGGCCCACCTGTACAGGATGTCGGCGTCCCCAGCTGGGTCTGCGCCCACTGCCCACCCCTGCGTTACTTCTGCGCTTCTCTGGCACATGGGCCGTCTAGAAAGCACTCCACCAGTGCAGAGAAACGAGGCAAAGTCAGCCTCCTCCAAATCAGTATTAGCCGAGGGCCTTTGCATTCATCGTCATCTCTAAGCAGCTTGAGGACCAGGCTGTGTTTCTAAGTTGAGCGCTCCTGTTACTGCTTTTTCAGAAATAATGGCCTCTTCAATCTGTGCATTTAAATCTTGATCTTACATCTGTACAGCGAGATGAATGTGCTTCAGATGCGTTTACACTCATTCAAGTGCCAGTGTATTTATACATTAATATTTATGGGGCATAATTTTGAAGTGTTTTCTGTTCACATATTTATTGCAAGTTGGAATCCAGTAGGAAATCGTAAGGGTAAGTTCAGATCATTGCAAAAAAAAAAAAATGAGTATCAGTGAACTCTGATACAGAGCAGTTTCTGTGCTGATAAATTTAGATTTAAATATTAGGAAACAGTCCCAGGTTCTGCTAAAGTGTGGCGCAGGGACTTAGCCTTGTGGGAAGCTCCCTGCTGGTGAGTTGTGACTCGGTGTTGGCTGTGTTTTGTGTTGCTCTGCTCGTCCACTAGGGGGAGGTCTTACTCATTTTGTTAGATTTTCAGTTCCTCCACACCTCCCTACCCCTACACACATACACCCACCTCTTCATTGTAATACAGGCCTGCTGGATGCAGAATAGTTTGGGGATAGTTTAAGATTTATTTATTTTTTATGTGAAAGGCAGAGGAGACAGAAAGAGGGAAAAATCTTCCATCTGCTGGTTTACTACAACATCCAGGCCTGGGCCAGGCCAAAGCCAAAGCCAGAAACTCCATGCACTTCTCCCAGTTACTTGGCACCGTCTGCCAGCTCCCAGGTGCATTAGCAGGATACGGGATTGGACGTGGAGGCGGGACTCAGTCCCTAGCTCTCCTGTGTGGGATACCCCTAAGCAGCTCGGCTCCCTGCACCGCAGTGCATACCCCTGGATACACTTCATGTGTGGAGGGAGCATGCCGGCAAAACTGGTATTTTAAACCATACTCTCCCCCAAAACCCCTCCTGTTGGTTCCTGGCAGAGTCCCTCAGCACTAAGGACAAGGGCAGGTGTGAGCTCTGGGTGCCCCGCATGATGCTGAGCACTGGTGTCCAGTGCTTCTTCCATCCTCTGAGACGGGGCCGCTGCTTTCTCCCGTTGGCCAGGGAGGGCACAGGTACCTGAGGCTTTGCTGCGCTGCCCAGGGAACCCAGCACATGCAGGGTTGTGGCGTGGATCCTGGTTGCCTGCCAAAGCCTGTGTCCCTAGCCCTCCTGCCCAAGTCACGGTGCCCACTGGGCCCTGCTGAAGAGAGGCGGGCCAGGTCTGAGCCGTGCTCCCGATGTTTTCCCCACATCTGTTCCCCTTAACACCTTTGGAATACACGTAACAGTGGGTTGCCTTTGCCTAGGCTCCTGTAGCTTTTACTTCTCAGTGCTCTTTGGGTTTAAGAAGTTAATGCAGGGTGGGCACTTGCTGCAGCAGGTTAAAGTTGCTGTTTCGCATGCAGCATCTCATAGCGGAGTGCCTGCTTCGAGACCCAGCTCCACTTCTGATCCGGCTTCCTGCTGTTGCACACCCTGGGAAGCAGCGGCCGATGGCTCAAGTACTTGCGGTCATTGAGTTCCTGGCTCAGCCCAGCCCAGCCCTGGTTGGTGTGAGCATATGGAGAGTGAACCAGCAGATGGAAGATATCTCCCCCCGCCTCCCCCATATCCCCCTCCGTCTCTGTCTCTCCTTCCCTCCCCCACAAACAAAGTGAAAACTGTATACGGTTTTAAAGGAGTCGCCGCGGAAGGTGTGCCTGCTCTGAGTGTGCACTGTGCCTTTGCAGAACGAGCTGCCTGAACCCGAGCAGGACAACGGCGGCACCACGGAGTCTGTCAAAGAACAAGAAATGAAGTGGACAGACCTGGCCCTGCAGTACCTGCACGAGAACGTGCCCCCCGTCGGGAACTGACGCCCCGCCTCTCTCACCACGGGTGTTTTGAGAATACATACACAGGAAACGTCTCTTAACCTCCTGAGTCAGACTGGTGGGAAACCAGCGCTCCGAGCCGCGTGCCCGCCTGGCCTGTGGCAGCGCACGTCTCGGGAGCGCAGACGGTCTGGCTCCGTACCCCTGGAGCTCTGCCGTCGCTCACCCGAGTTTGAACATGGTTGCTTCAGCGTTTACCTTTCTGGCTTCGCTTCACCGTCAAAGCGCCACACTCCCAGCCACTTAGACAGTTCCTGTGACGCGGGTGATTGAAAATGCCGAAGAGGAAAGGAGGGAGCAGGCCTCGGACCGCTCCGAACTCCTGGTTCCCCACTTGCAGAGGTGCTCTGAGGGCACTTGGTCTGTAGCTGTTAGGGCTACACAGATCTCTCGTGCCCTGGGCACTGTGACGCCAGAGCTCCCCCGTGCCGTTTGCAGATTTTGGATTAATTTACAGATTTAAAAAGTGTCTCTTCCCCTACAGCTTCCTTTGGTGCTGCTGGGAAGAACCTTCAGCTAGGTGGACCACGAATCGTATCTAATAATAATGGCATATCTTCATTTCCCTAAGCCCTTTCACATGGAACCGGAGCACCCTCACGTCAGGATTTAGCTAACCGCTTGTTTCAGTAAACACTTTGCAAAACACACTCGTGTATATTTGCCTCTTGGAGTTATCTCTGCGCATCCTTTCTTCCCTGGGTGTTTGTCTGGCATTAGGAGGAAGCAGTACATCACAGCACGAATGAGGTGATCTTAAGGTGTCAGCCAGAAACACACACCAACTATCCAGGCACCCAAACAGCCAGGGCACCTCTTCCCCCTGGGCTGTGGTCCTAACTAGGAATCATTCTTCAGAATATAGATCCCAGGCCGCCAGTCCCTTCTGGAACCAAAGAGAGTAGAGAAGGGAATCACGGTGTTTAGGAAGAAAATTGTATAGCGAGAGAAGAGTCTTCCAGAAAAGTGAGATATCTAGAAAATCTTCACTCTCGTCTCACTGAATGAGGTCTTCCCTGCAGCCTCTCTGGTCTGTGATGTCTGAGGCGTTCAGATGCAGGAACTTTGCGAGCATCGCTGGGTCCTGCAGCCTGGCCTCTCCCTGGAATACTGGTAGACCAGTAACACATGCGAGTTCGCTGGGTTTCAGCTGTCAGAACATGACGCCTGTAGCGGTGTCGTTTGTTTACTTAGTTTATGATGCCCTGTCATCCCCAGGAGCGGCCTCATTGATCAAGTGTATGGACCACAGTACTCTGCAGCCATAGCTCATTATGTCAAGAACCAGGTCCCCAACCTGGTGGCCAGGCAGATGCTGTCTGCTGGGGCTTGCGGGATGTGGGCAGAGGTGCAGGCCGCTGGTGGGTGGCCTGCGTCAACCACATGGAGCAGAACCCCCGAGGAGGAGCTTGCCTGCAGAGGGAGGCTGGGCGGCCCCGCGGGCCGTGGCTCCTGCCCGCAGTCCAGGCCGGAGCATGCGTGTTGCTCCATCATGACTTACAACGCGGTGAGACCTGGAGAATGTGACTGCAAAGGCCGAGGCACAGTTTCTGGCACAGGTCACTGGCAGAGGGGGTGCTCTCGGGATCCCTGGAGGGGGTTCAGCTGGAGCAGGGTAGAAGCCAGGTGAAGCTGTGTCTTCAGCTGAGGGCTGGCCTCAGGCTGATGGCCCAGGAGCCCTGCATCGCCATCGCACCAAGGGCCTTCCCAAGGTGAGGCGAGGGGCTACTCGGCCCTCGTCCCCATGCGAATGGTCAGCCCTTGGCTTAGTCCCGCCCTCTGTCAGGGAGAGCGGAACCTCCCGGATGTTGCCGGAGTGCCTGCGTTACCCGGTAGCTGGGGAAGGGGTACCAAGAGCATCTCCTGAGGGCATGGGGGCACGTGACTGAGGGGACCTGCTTTATGTTGGACAGTCAGGCGGAGACCTTGTGGCTTTTCTCATGCGAACCCAAGATCCTTGTTTTATCAGTGTTTCCCCGCTCCGCATGAGAGTGGCCAGGTCCTTTGGGTTTCTCTCTGCACAGCAGGAAGCAGACACGCTCAGAAACAACCCAGCCTCCTGTCCAGGAAGCGGGGGACGAGGTGGGGGGAAAGGGGAAGCCAGAACCTCCTGGGTGCAGGGGAAAGCTGTGTACCAGGGAGATGGGCTATAGAGGCCCATGGGCTGTTGGGTGCCCAGGAGGAGGCCTGAACCTCAACAGTGAGTTGCCCAGCTTCAGCAGTGACCCCCAAGTCCAAGTCCTGGAGCCACCTTCTTCAAGGCTTGCCAGTGAAGATAGCCACAGTGGCCCAAGATGAACTGAAGACCAGAGATCTTGGCCCGTTTTCCTGGTCATTTGTGAGTATCCCGAATGCTTTTCGAGACCCTAAGAACGGCCAAGGACGCCCCAGTGAGCACAGATTCCGCTTCTGCTGCCATGCGGAATGGGGCCAAACAGATTCCGTTAGCCTTGGAGGAAATGTCATGTTTCTTGTACCTCCTTGAACTTGTGGGCCGGCACCTGCAGGGTGGGTGGGGGTGGCAGGGGAAGGTTGGAGAAGAGAAGTAAGGACAGTGAGCTGCGTGGAGTCCGCGCGTGGGACTGGCAGCAGCAGCAGCAGCCAGGCTGCTGGGTAGAGGGGTGCTGTTGAAGGTGTTGTCCTAAACCACAGGGAGGCTTTAACTGGGGGGATAGGGAACGTGCCTGTCAGATTTGATTGTCGCCCGTGTTTCCCTACCATGAGTCACTGGAAGATCAAAGCGGGGAAAGCAAATTGGAAGAGCCTTGCGTCGGTTCCAGTGAGAGACGGTTGGGCTGTGGACGCGGCCGAGGAGCTGGAGGCACGTGGGCTCTCTCCTGGACGTAGAATTGTCCACACTTGCAGACTTGAGTGCACAGGGTGAGTGCTGTCCTGTGACCCAGGGGGAACGCTGCAGGCCAGACACAGGCTCTAGAAACGCTCCTGTGCCCTGGAGCTGCTCCTCCTAGAAACTGGACTCACGGATCTCAGCAGCCCCACTGCAGTAGTGACAGCCATGACTGACGCTTTACACACAGGGGCTTCCGCCCCGCTTTCACTTCTTAGGTGGATGTCACTGCCCAGGAGTCCGTGGCTTAGATGACTTATTCCCAGTTAAAAGACGTATGCAAACAGCAAATGCATCCCAACCTAGTCTGTCTTTTCTCAGAGCACGTGTCCTCTCCCTGGACCCTGCTGCCTCCCCTGTAAAAGCTTCTGTGACCACCCCATCCTGAAGAGGGAAAAAAATGCTATCAGAACACCCAGAACTTTTCAGTGTTTGCCTTGTTTCTATAATTGAGACAAAGAAGTAAAAGAATTTTTATTAGGAACCCAGGAGTCATGAAACAAATAAACTTAGCCTATTACAAGACTCACAACTTCGCCACGGTGAGTCATGGTGTCGCTGGTTTTCATACAAGGCTAAAGCCCTGAGGTCTGTTTTCAGACTGGGGTGCAAGAAGGCCCGGTAATGTCAATGCTACAAAGTACCCAGCAGGGGGCGCTCTGTTGCTTTTCCAAAGTTTGGATCCCCTCACTGGCTGCTCTTTCAGGAAGCGCTAAAAGGAGACCCAGCATCAATGGGATCTTTGCTTGGAAGTGAGTTCCTCACTGGACAGTGTGACTCCGTCCAGCTCAGCAGATGTCCTCTTTGGGGTGACAGAAAAGCAGGCAGGTGCAGGAGGAACAGCAGGAGAGAAGCTGGGGCTGGCCTCCAGGCTGGCCGTGTGCCCTGGCCGGGGCTCCTGCTCCTCCCAGATTCCCCCGCTGCAGCTGCTGCCTATATCCCCAGTCCCACTGGTCCCTCTGTCATTTTGGCCTCTTGCAAACTAGCCTAGCTGGCCATGGGGTCAGGGTGAGGGACAGCAAGGCAGGGTCTGTGGACCACAAAACTTCAGTCAAGGTTATGCCGAAGCCCGGGGCTTGCCCCTGCCTGAATTTCAGCTGGCTCTTTGCTGACTACTAAGTGACCGTGCCCTCTGTCGCCTTGGGCACAGCACAGCAAAGCAGCTGTCTCAGAGCAGAGCCTCCAAGGGAAATGCGATGTGCACATTGCAAGTATGGAGCTGCAGACAGCAGGCAACCCCTTAGTTCATTTGCTCCGCTCGCTGACATGGAGGGTTTTACTGTAGTTTACTCCATTGGGCTGAACCATGTGGAGAGGCTGGCCTTGTAGGTCAAAAACAGCCCGATTGTTGTGATTTTCTGTGTTTTCATCTAATCTTGGCAAGAGTCAGTTGTGCATACATACACACCCACCCACACACACGCTGCACAAAAACTGGGTTTGCTAGGGAGTGGTGGTGGGGCAGGTCAAGGCTGGGGAATGTGCATACAGCGCCCTGACTGGAAAGGAAGTGAGGGAGGCGGGGGTAGCAGCCCATCCCAGTTACTCTGTGCCTCCCCTGGTGACTCAGAGCCCCTCTGTCACCGTGCCACCACCCAAGGGCACCAGCGCTTCTCCTCCGCCCATCCGGGTCTTCCTGCTCTCACTCAGCATCGCTGCCCGTGGCCTTGGCTCGCTCACCTCAGTCTCAAGCGCGGCCCCTGTCCCCAGCACCGTGCTCACAGAAGGGCTGGTGGTTATGCCCCCCAGAGAGTTCCCTGGAAGAGGAGTCAGAGGAGAATGGCTGCCTGGCGCTGGGGGTGCAGGGGAGCTTCAGGGAAAGACTGACTTGGACGCCGAGAGGTCCGCCGGGCTGGGAGGAGCCCGATGCTGATGGCACGCGGTCCCAGTCCTCTCCCTCCGAGGGGCGGGGCTGCTGTGTTGGCAACACCTGGTGACTGAGGAGGGAGGATGTCAGGGGACACGTGCTGGCCGGGCCACCCAACCTACTGAGCACAGGAGTGTGCTAAGTCCCAGGAGTGACCCCCTGGAGAAACACCGTGGGGAAGAGGAGTGCTGAGTTGGTAGGGAACCTGGGGCCCCACGGCCGGCCCAGCTTGGTCCCCAGAGGCGAAACCTCGGTCTCTGGTCAGCAGAGAGACCTCCTGTCTGCCTTGGGAAGTGCCAAGCCCCTATGTTTTGAGCCATTTGGATAACCAAAATGCAAAGAGAACAAATTAACGTTCTTAAGTTTTAGCCTGGCCTTGCTTCAGAAAACGCAAAGCTCAGTCTGTATTCTTTTTTTAAATCTCCAAAATTGAATGTGTGTTTTTAAAAAGAATTAAAAAAAAAAGTTGTATTGGGACAATAGGTTTTCCATTTGGGAAAGAACAGAAACCTAATTTATGCTACATTAGAGACGGTTTCCAGGGCCAAACTTAAAAGGTGTGGAAAGGTGTGAGGTGAAAACGCTGGGGTAGGGAAGAGCTGTTAGAGCTGCAAGGCTCAGGAACGTGGAAGTATAAAAATAGGTAAAAGTTCTACAAAATAAAAGTCAAAAGAAAGAGGCCCGTAATATATACAATAGTATTAAAAAAAAAAAAAAAAAAAAAAACAGAAACCTTCTGTAAATTCCTAAGAAAAAACAGCCCCAGTTTAAAAATGGACCTGGCCGGGGCAGGGGGCAGTCAGTGCTGTGACACAGTGTTGAGCTGCTGCCGGTGATGCAGGCGTCCCCTACCCGAGTGCCTGAGTCCCAGCCCTCTGCTACCGCGCCTGGGAAGCAACAGATAACGGCCCAAGTCCTTGAGTCTCTGCCCCCAACCTGGGAGACCAGGATGGAGTTCCTGGCCCCTGGCTTCGGCCTGGCCCAGCTCTGGCTGTTGTAGACATGTGAGAAGTGAACTAGAAGATGGAAGAGTCTGTCTCTCTTTTAAATACGGAAGGGAGGGAGGGAGGAAGATGAGCAGGGGTAGGATCAGGCAGTTCCTGGGGGGAACGTACAGCGCACAGAAGCGTGCTTCCAGCAGGTCGTGCAAACTGACCGACTTAACTCTACACCTCCCCCCTTGTAGCCTGCCCTGAGCACCGTGGGCCTTGGAAAGCGAACGCCTGCACCCAGGCTGCCCCAGAGCTCAGCTTCTGCCTGTGAGCTGGCCACTCCTGATTAGCTGCTCCCTCAAGACACTTGCTGGCTCCACTGGCAAACCCAGCAGAGAGGGTGCTTGGTCCTTGTGTTTTGTTTATTCCTGCACTGACCACAGCAAAGACCCCTGGTAATGAAGCAGTCTCCCGCCGCTTGGGCATTGTGGACAGGCTGTGGGGCAGCCACCATGTGGCCAGAGCAGTGTGCTCCTAGAGACCAGGTGTGGCTGCGGTGAACTGGTTTCCAGATTGCCAAGTCCATGGCTGTGGCCCAGCTTCCCAAATCCTCTGCTATCCAGTCATGGCAGGAGGGGACGTTCCTTAGGTGGTCAGTTCTGAGCTGGAGTTCTGGGAGTCAGTCCTAGAACCTGCTGTTCCTACCCCGTACGACAAAACAAACACCCACTTCCCTCGATTCAATCTCCTACATAAACTAACTGGAGTGGCTTCTGTCACCTGTAGCTGAACTCTGACTTCTTACAAGCTGTGATGCTATGGTGTCCCATTACGTTAAAAAGAACTGGATAAAACTCAGCGTTGGTGGCAGTGAGAGACGGGGGCTCCCTGTGGGAGGTTGTGTTTCCAAGCCAGCTTTGTCAGGAGCGGTGCAGCAGTATCTACCCGATGTAAAATGTGCATCTCATCCAACCCAACGATTCCATCCTGGGCACATGTCCTTAAGAGAAATAGCAGGGAGGGCACGTCCCCAAGAAACGTTTCCCAAGGATATCAGTTGCGTCAACGAGAGCAATGGAAAATAGTAACAAATAGCCGAAATGTCCATCAAGAGGGAACAGCGGAGATGGTGGTTATATAACCACTCTTTGGGCTGATCTGCGGGAGTCAGGGAGCGAGGCAAAGCTCCAAGGACTAATATGGAAAGATCTCAGACATTTTCATGTGAAAGATTACAATGCATACTATGATTTCATTTATGTTTAAAAATGCATGTTATGTATACACACACACATATAAAACATTTGTAAGTCTCGCATAAACACTGGCAAAGCTCAGGCAGGACACAAACCCCCCACCCCTGGCGGGGGGTGGGGGAGGTTGGATGAGGAGGGGCCCATGTCTGGCTTTTGCTTCTACACTAAACCTTTGCACTCTTTGAATGCTTCAGTATTTTATACTAAGAATATATTCTTGGGGCCAGAGCCATAGCATAGTAGGTTAAGCCTCTGCCTGCAGTGCCGGCATCCCGTGTGGGCTCCGGTTCATGTCCTGGCTGCTCCTCTTCTGATCCAGCTCTGTGCTGGTATCCTGTTTGGGAACCAGTTCATCTCCCAGCTGCTCCACCTCCAATCCAGCTCTCTGCTGTGGCCTGGGAAAGCAGTAGAGGATGGCCCAAGTCCTTGGGCCCCTGCACCCGTGTGGGAGACCTGGAAGAAGCTCCAGTTTCTTTCTCTGCTTTGGATCAGCTCGGCTCTGGCTGTGGCGGCCATTGGGGAGTGAACCAGTGGATGAAAGACTTCTCCATCTGTAAGTCTGTGTCTCAAATAAATCTTTAAATAGGTAAACATACATATATTCCTGGGGTGGGCGTTATGATAGTGGGTTAAGCACTGCTTGGGACACCCACATTCTGTATCAGAGTGCTGGTTTGAGTTTTGGCTGCTCTGCTTGGACCCAGCTTTCTGCTAATGTGTCTGGGAAGGCAGCAGGTGGCTGAAATACTTAGGTTCCCGCCACTCCGGTGGGAGACCCAGATGGAGCTCCTAGTTCTTGGCTTTGACCTGGCCCAGCCCTGGCTGTTGTGGGCATTTGGGGAGTAAACCAGCAAATGGAAGATTCTCTCTCTCTCCTTCCCTTCCTCTATCACTCTGCCTTTCAAATAAACAAATAAATCTCTTTAAAAAATAATAATTTCCTATGTAATTACATTAATACATAAATTTAAAATTTATAAAACACAGTGGGGCAGCATTCCAACTTTCAAATGTCTAAGCCAAAGATATGTACCAAGAAAGAGAGAAAGAAAATGACAACAGGGAACACTGAATCCAGGTGGAGGGTATTCATTGTGCTATTCTTTTTTTAAAAAAGATTTATTTATTTATTTGAAAGTCAGAGTTACACAGAAAGAGGAGAGGCAGAGAGAGAGAGAGAGAGGTCATCCATCACTGGTTCACTTCCCAGATGGCTGCAATGGCTGGAGCTGTGCCAATCTGAAGCCAGGAGCCAGGAGCTTCTTCCAGGTCTCCCATGCGGGTGCAGGGGCCCAAGGACTTGGGGCATCTTATACTGCTTTCCCAGACCATAACAGAGAGCTGGATTGGAAGTGGAGCAGTCGGGACTTGAACCGGTGCCCATATGGGATGCCAGCGCTTCAGGCCAGGACGTTAACCTGCTGTGCCATAGTGACGGCCCCGGCAATGTCTTTTTTTAAAAAAAGATTTATTTATTTATTTGAAAGAGTTATACAGAGAGAGAAGGAGAGGCAGAGAGAGAGAGGTCTTCCATCCGCTGGTTCACTCCCCAATTAGCTGCAACTGTTGGAGCTGTGCTGATCCAAAGCCAGGAGCCTTCTCCGGTCTCCCACGTGGGTGCAGGGGCCCAAGGACCTGGGCCATCTTCTTTTTTTATTTTTTTCTTTTAAAGATTGTATTTGTTTATTTGAGAGGTAGAGTCACAGACAATGAGAGAGAGAGACAGAGAGAAAGGTCTTCCTTCCATTGGTTCACTCCCTAAATGGCCACAATGGCCGGAGTTGTGCGGATCCGAAGTCAGGTGCCAGGAGCTTCTTCCTGGTCTCCCATGTGGGTGCAGGGCCCCACTCACTTCTACTGCTTTCCCAAGCCATAACAGAGAGCTGGATTGGAAGAGGACCATCTGGGACTAGAACCTGCACCCATATGGGATGCCGGCACTTAAGGCGGAGGATTAACCTACTGTGCCATGGAACTGGCCCCCTGGGCCATCTTCTACTTCTGTCCCAGGCTATAGCAGAGAGCTAGATGGGAAGTGGAGCAGCCAGATCTTGAACCGGCGCCTATATGGGATGCTGGTGCTTCAGGCCAAGGTGTTAACCCACTGCACCACAGTGCCCACCCCCATTGTGCTATTCTTACACTTTTTTATATTGAAACTTCTTTCTCAATACAAGGACACTTAAAAAAGTTCATGGAAAAATAGAATTAAAGGGTAAATCATTTTGTTGTAAAAAATGTTGATATACATGCATAGTTTTTTCATAGCACATATTTCCATGACCTTCTTTTTATTTATTTATTTGAGATTTATTTATTTGAAAGACAGAGAGGCAAAGGTAAAGACAGAGAGAGAGGTCCTCCATCCACTGGTTCACTCCCCAAATGGCCACAATGGTTGGAGCTGGGCTGATCCAAAGCTAGGCGCCTGGAGCTTCTTCCAGGTCTCTCACGTGGATGCAGGAGCCACAGAGCTGGGGCCATCTTCCACTGCTTTTCCAGGCCACAGGAGAGAGCTGGATCAGAAGTGGAGCAGCCAGGACTTGAACCAGTGCCCATGTGGGATGCCAGCACTTCAGGCAGCGGCTTTTACCCGCTACGCCAGAGCACCAGCCCCCCTTTTATTGTTAAGAGCAGAGATACGAACATATCTTCCATGTACCATTTCATTCCCTAAATGCCCGCAACAGCTGGGGCTGCGCCAGGCTGACGCCAAGAGCAGGAATTCCAATCCAGGTCTCCCATGTGGGTGGCAGGAACCTAAGTGTTTGAGCCGTCACCAGCTGCCTCCCAGGACGAGCCTTGGCAGGAGGCTGCAATGGGACTCAAATCCAAACACTCCAATATGAGGTTCCAGGGTCTTGGGCAGCATCCTAGTCACTGTGCCAAACGCCTGCCCTTCCATGAACTCTGAAAATCCCTCACATAAAGGTGGGTATAAAAACACATAAGTACATGTCCTTGGACACACATGCTTTATCTGCACAAGCAGATTTTTGCAGATGTGGGAGCAAAGCCTGTGGCTAGCTCAGCTGCAGTTATGACAGAAAGGCATTGGCGACGCTCCCTACCTCCATCCCAGTGTCTTTAACAGCACACAGAGGCCAGAGCGTTCACTGCCTTGGGTAGACAGTCCCTCTGCAGGCACCACCAGGACAGGGCCTACTGGGGAGCAGAGGCCTCGCTGGCCCTCTGGCTCTCGCGCTGCAGAGACAGCTGTGCCCATGGCCAAGGGAACCTAGATGCGTTCAGACCGTCCCTGGTGCTGGTGCAGAGAGAGGATGCGGTGGGCTGCTGCCCCAGCAGCCTCACGGAGGGCTGGTGAGCACTGGCCACACATCTGGGGTCTCTGCAGAGATTCCATTCATCGGTGCTGCTATCCCAGAACCCCTCCCTCGCTCCTCCACCTGGGTTTGATTCTTGAGATAGCAGCTTGAGAAGAATGGGAAAAAAGGCATCGGAATTTTAATGAGAACCATCTGGAGGGTGTAATGTTTGGTACGAGAAAATAATGCCTCTGCTCAAACGAGGGCAAGAGAAATGGAGGGAACGTTCCATTGTGTGCCCACAGTGATGCTGACCAGAACCACCTGGAACACGCAGCTCGCATGAGTGGGCCGGGCAGGGGCTGGGGACGAGCAGCCGCGCGGGGAGGAATGCCGCTGTGTGCCAAGCAGACTTTGAGGGATGGGTTGTGGTGGGCCCAGGGCCAGTGCCTGGAATCTGGGTAACCATGGAAACGGGCCCGCGGGTGACAACAAACACAGGATGGAATTTCAGCATTTGCAGCCAGGCCAGGGAGGAATGGGAAAGTTTGGGGAAAGTTTTTTTTTTTTTTTTTTTTTTTTAAACCCAGGGATTGAAGGAGGCACAGGGGAGCCTCAGCTCTGGAATAAGCACTCACCGGAGCCAGATTCTCTAGAAGTCTCCATTCTCACTCTTTTTCCCCCATTTATTTATAGCCCTTTGCATTCCACCAAGGACTCCAGGGGGTCCAAGGCCCCTGCTGCAGGGTCTTGGTCCACATAGCTGGACACCTGCCCTGGGGCCAGCAGGCGACAGACTGCAGCAGGGTGGAGTTCGGTGAGGAAGGCCACTCTCCACCGGGTGCCTGTGGGGCCTCTCGGCTCACCCCCACCTTGCAGATGTGGCCAGAGCACCCAGATAGCCCAGAACAGGGGCCGTCTGCCGCTGCCTGCGCCCCACCTCCTCGCACGTTGAGCCCGGGACCTGTATTCTGGGAGAACAGTGAAGAAGAGGAGCAAGGCACGCCACGCTGATGGGAGTGTTCCCTCTTGTAGGACGTGGGCTGCACTGAACGGGAAAGGATTGATGGGACGATGCATGGCAGAGAAGTTAAAGCAGAGACGCCATGGGCTCTGAAGGCTCCTTCTCTGGGCCTCTAGCAATGGAGTAGCTGGCATCTGCTGAGATCAGGATCAAGGCCTGAGAATGAGAAACAAAGACTTTGCACTTGCGGAAGCCGAGACGGAACCGCCACTGGATTCCGGAGTGCCGGCTGCTAGCGTCAGGTGCTTTCTTGACAGCGTGTTCCAGGAGCCCAGGAACAAGCCCGTGGGTCCATGCCTGGGGATCTGGGAGCAGGTTTGAGGGCAGGTGCACGAATCAGCAGCTTAGAATGGGAGTAAATCAGCGTTACAAAACAGAGGGTTGGAGGGTCATTAAGTCTGGGATCAGCAGAGGAAAAACCCGCATAGTGGGTTGGATTCCTCAGAACTGAGGTGATGGGGCAAATCCCATCCTTGCCTGGACCCCTGGGATGTTGCGTGGAGCCCAGCCGGAGCTGGGAAACGCCTGTGTCCAGACAGGAGGACCAGACTCAGCAGCAAAGAATCCAGCGGAGAACAGAATTAAATCCGCAGCGTTACATAACTTTACAGCACTTTCAAGAAATCAGCCTGAAACTTCATTAGCAAAAAATGCCCCGCAACACGCCAACAGGAAATAAGAAGTGCAGGAATTTCTGGAAATGAAGGTTTTTTTTTTTTCTTGTTTATTTTTTAAACGAAAAAAAAAAAAAAACTCTAAGGAAAAAGGAAGCCCTGACCCACATAAAGATAGGGTTTCAGTAAAATGAGTTTGAGACCAAGAGGGAAAGTGTGAGGGCTTAGGCCCTCTATGGGCTGAAAACAAAACAGAGCCCATTTCACACCAAAGACAAAACTCTGTCCACTGGACAATAACAAACCTGCACACACGACACCGTCCCCAGGTTTGCTGCAGTCTAACTGCGGAGCCACGGGAAGACGGCTTCAGCTTGCAGCTGCCCGGGAAGATCTGTGTGTCTGGAAGAATGGGTTTTCGCTGAAGCTCTGCCTTATAGATTTTGTCCTTGGACCGGCGCCGCGGCTCATTAGGCTAATCCTCCGCCTTGTGGCGCCAGCACACCAGGTTCTAGTCCCGGTCGGGGCACCGGATTCTGTCCCGGTCGCCCCTCTTCCAGGCCAGCTCTCTGCTGTGGCCAGGGAGTGCAGTGGAGGATGGCCCAAGTGCTTGGGCCCTGCACCCCATGGGAGACCAGGAGAAGCACCTGGCTCCTGCCATCGGATCAGCGCGGTGCGCCGGCCACAGCACGCCAGCCGTGGCGGCCATTGGAGGGTGAACCAACGGCAAAGGAAGACCTTTCTCTCTCTCTCTCTCTCTCTCTCACTGTCCACTCTGTCAAATAAATAAATAAATAAAAAAGATTTTGTCCTGAGAGCCTTAGTGGGAGTGGGGGTGGGAGGCTCGGGGGAGGGTAGGCGCATTCATTTTCTCAACATGTTTTTGACAGCTTACCCTAGGCCAGGCCCTGGAAAAAGTGCTGCTAACAGATCACTGTCCCTTAAAATGCAGAGTGGGCTGTGGATTTATAAGCTCTCCCCTGCAATACTGACTTTCCCACCTTCAAGTACTGTAAATACTATGCAAATGTAAACACTGCTCCGCTGGGGTGGGTACTTAGCCTAGTGGCTAAGACGCTGGTTAAGACACCTGTGTTCTGGGGCGGGCGCTATGGCATAGTGGGTAAAGCCGCCGCCTGCAGTACTGGCGTCCCCTACGGGTGCCAGTTCAAGTCCTGGCTGCTCCTCTTCTGATCCAGCTCTCTGCTATGGCCTGGGAAAGCAGTAGAGGATGGCCCAAGTCCTTGTGATGTAGGCAAGGCAGATAGGCTAAAATTGATTAGGTTTGTGAGCTGGGAGACCACGCCTTCTCCCCAGTGTGATCTCATGCCCCTACCTGGCCACACCTGTGTGTCCACCTGCCAATCAGACTAATTAACCACGCCCCTTTGGAAGTGGCCTGAAACACTGTGGGAGCGGCCCTTTTGCCCTTGTTCCCCATATGGACCCATGTTGCCCTGCGCCTTTGGGGCTCATGGCCTTGGGGCCACCCGCACTCTCTGCCTCCCCACCGCTGCCCATGATGAGCTGCTTATAGCTGCTCGAAACCAAATGCTCTCTGCCCGTGGCTTTCGGCCTGCTGTCTGCTTGGTGTGGATGCCAACTGAGTGTCCAGACTTTCCCTTCTCCCTTAGAGCAGACGAACGCTCTCCCTCTCCTATGCATTTCTCTCTGAATAAAAAGCTTAAAACCTATCATGCTGCCTGGTCTATGTGTGCCAGTGTTCAGAATTCTTCTCTGAATTGGTAACACTTGGGTCCCTGCACCCTCGTGGGAGACCCAGAGGAAGCTCCTGTCTCCTGGCTTTGGATTGGCGCAGCTCCGGCCATTGCGGCCATTTGTGGAATGAACCAGCAGATGGAAGACCTCTCTCTCTCTCTCTCTCTCTCTCTCTCTCTCTCTGGAAAAAAAAAAAGCAAAACAGCCACTGCCTGAGCCTAATGAGACTCTTATGTCCATGAATCATGGATTAACCCCTCATAAATGGCTTCCTGTACATGCCTAAACTATGTGGCCCTGCAAGAGCTCTGAGATAGGTCATGTTAAGTATGTGTCTGTGCGTGAGAAAGTGTGCGTGGGAGGGAAGCAAGAAGCTGAAACTGTCTTCATTTGTGAAAAGCCGGAGCGGCAAGCAAAGGCTGCATCCACATAGATCGGTAAAGCAAGGCTGGTCCAGGAGGTGAAGAGGGAGGGAGGCAGCACGCTTCCAGGGGTCCTGCCTGCAGTGCACAGAGACTGTTCCTCACTGGGGAAGCCATGGCTCGAAGCAGCCATCGGGAGCCACACCAGGACAGGCTGGGCTGAATGGAGCCCCGCGTGGGATCCTCTCAGCCCGGGGTGCCCACCTGTCAGTCACTGGGGCATGGTGTGGGGGTGTTCTCCAGGCACAGGGGTCCCTCTCCAGGTGGATGAGCGTCAGGTAAGCAGAGGCGTGAGCATAGCTCTGCTCCCAGCGCGGTGCACCTGCTGTCTCCTTCCAGTGCCCTCCTGCCTGTGCCCGCGCCGTCTGCCATCTTTCCCGAGCAGGAAACCTCGGGGCCGCTGCCCTACTGTCCCATGTCATCTGGAATGCAAGGCTGTCACATCTGTTCTTTCCCAAAATCCCCGGGTGAAGCTGGAGTGTGCAGCAGTCATTCTGATGAAATGGTGGAACAGACCCAAGGGAGCTTCCCACTCATGGTGCCAGCGACTGCCGATCCCAACACAGGAGACAACCAAGGAAATGGGTACAATGTGGTGCCACGTGTCACTTGTGTTCTGATTGCAAGGAACATGAAACCTGACTCAAGGGAGCTTAGTGAATCCTTCTGGGGACTTTGTAGTTCATCATGGCGACTCAGAGGCCAGCTAAATGGCATCGCCAGGAACCCAGGCTCTGCGCTGTCTATAAGGATCTTGTGTCTTCAGCACTATATACTCCCCTCGGAGTTACAAGATAGTGGCCACAATGGGTAACTCACACATCAGGCAGAAAAGAGATTCTCTTTCTGGCTGAGGAATAGGCAGATGGCCAAATCAGAGCCCATGCGAGCTTCGTTGGGAAAGTGAAACAGAAGCAAGCACCCACCCCCAGCCCTCTCTACACACACACCCACAAATGGATGTAACCATGCAGGCTGCTGGCAGCCACCTTGTCACCATGTGGTCAGTGCATATCTGAGAATGACCCAGCTGTTCCAATGACAGTTGTACCAAGCAAGAGACAGGGTAGACCCCATGAATGTCATCTCAAAGCCACATGTGCTTCAGGACTCAAGTTCCCTTAGACAATAAATCCATACTCGGCCAGGCTTTCTGTCACTTGCAACCCTGAGGCCTAATTTGCTAACCCTAGACTCCATTTTTTTCACTCTTAAAAAAAGTATTACTGGTTGAGGAGCTGGCATTGCAGTGTAACAGTAAAACCTGCATCCCATAGGGGCGCCAGTTCAAGTCCCAGCTGCTCCATGTCCGATCCAGCTCCCTGCTGGTGGCCATGGAGAAGTAGCAAAGGTGGCCAAAATGTTGGGGCCCCTGCACCCACCCACATGGAAGATCTGGATGAAGCTCCTGGCTTTGGCCTTGCCTAGCCCTGGCCGTTGTGGCCATCTGGGAAGTGAAGCAACAGATGCCTCTCTCTTTGTCTCTCCCCCTCTCTGTAACTCTGCCTTTCAAATAAATAAATATTTTTTTAAAAATATATAAATAAGGGGGCCGGCACTGTGGCTCACTTGGTTAATCCTTTGCCTGCGGCGCCAGCATCCCATATGGGCGCCGGGTTCTAGTCCCAGCTGCTCCTCTTCCAGTCCAGCTCTCTGCTGTGGCCCGGGAGGGCAGTGGAGGATGGCCCAAGTGCTTGGGCTCCTGCACCGTCATGGGAGACCAGGAAGAAACACCTGGCTCCTGGCTTCAGATCAGCGCAGGACCAGCCATAGTGGCCATTTGGGGAGTAAACCAACGGAAGGAAGACCTTTCTCTCTGTCTCTCACTGTTTATAACTCTACCTGTAAAAATATATATTATAAATAAATATATATGTATGTATGTATAGGGGCTGGCCCTGTGGCATAGCTGGTAAAGCCTCGGCCTGCAGTGCCAGCATCCCATATGGGCACTGGTTCAAGTCCTGGCTTCTCTTCTTCTGATCCAGGTCTTTGCTATGGCCTGAGAAAGCAGTAGAAGACGGCCCAAGTCCTTGGCCCCTGCACCCACGTGGAAGGCCCAGAGGAAGCTCCTGGCTCTTGGCTTCGGATCCGCACAGCTCTGGCCATTGCAGCCATTTGCATAGTGAACCAGTGGATGGAAGACTCCTTTCTCTCTCTGTCTCTACCTCTCTAACTCTGTCTTTCAAGTAAATAAAGTAAAAAAAAAAAAATTAAATACGTAAATAAAACCATCACAGGTTGGGACATTCCACAATATTCCTGCCAGTACGCTCTATGGCGATGGAGGTCGTGGTAAACAAGCAGGACCGAGAAGCGGTGACCAACGGGAGGAGCGCACAGCTGAATGTGCTGGGGTGTCCTGGGCTGGCTCTCAGGGGCAAAACTGGTGAACTCCAAGGAAAAGTCAGCAGCCGAGTTAGTGGCGATGCATCTGTGTTAGTTTCTCAGCTTCGGCCACTGCATTCTCTGTGTGTGTGCCACGTGTCTGAGAGGCTGGGTGAAGAATAACACGGGGGAGGCTGCCTATCTTTGCAACTGTTCTGTGAATCTAAACAAGAAGCTAAGTGCAACGAGGCGGAGGGACTTGCCCACAGTACCCGGCAAAGCAAGTGGGAGCCGAGCCTGGAGCCCTGTTCCTATCACCTGGATGCTGGATGAACTCCTAGCCCGGGCAGCCAGAGCAGGGCTCTGACTCTGTTCCCATGGAAACGGCTGCCCTGTAAACACCCTTCTCCCTTGCTGCTCACCCTGCTGGCTCCAGACTGTTACATTTCAAAGTCCATTTTTCACGATGATAAATTACCCAACTACTGCAGTCCAAGAATGAGCTGTAACATCAGGCAAAAGGAATTTGTACTCGAAGTTTGCACTAGCACATGGTCAATGCATTAACTTTCACCATAAACAGAAATCTCATGTTCGGGTGCCTGCCAGTCCCAGCCACATCAAGCATTTCTGAAAGGCAAGATGCGAAAAGGGTCCGTGCAGAATAAATCCGAGCCACGGTGTTTTTGAAGACAGGTTTTAAAGCGGGGGGAGGGGAGGAGGTATCCCTCAAATAACTTAGGAGGGCGTGAACATGACGCACTCTGGAAAAAACTGTTAGATGACTCAAAAAGTGGTTCTCGTGATGACAGATCCTGATGGCAAAACCTCATTTGCGAAGTTTGGATGAAATACGTTTCATAAAATGTGCAGGAAAACTCAGAATCCTCCCCGGTCATACATGAGTAAGCTCCTCTGTCATCGTGAGTCCCTTCCAGTCTGATCAGAGTTTAATAACATAGCTTCAGGGGGAGGCGATGTTCCCTAGTGGAGTGCGGGGCAGACTCCTCTCTCTGCCTGCTTCCCCCAAGTCCACGCCGATCCGACCCTCCAGGACCCCCCGAGACCACTGTGTCACCCACACCCTGAGCTGGCCCCTGAGCCGGGCACAGGGTCAGCCACAAGTGTCAGTGCCCTCCGTCGCTTCCTTGTCCCCACCCAGCAATTACTCCCCGTGCATCCTGGGAGCCCTGGCCCCAGGCGGCGCCCAGGCATCCTGCTGGCTGCTGTTCACAGAGCGTCAGAACCCAGGGGATGCCAGGCACACACGGGTCCAGATCTGCTCATCAACACCCTTCCCTGTAATTGCCACTGGCTACTGGAACGATCTGGTCAGACTCGTGACAGTGCTTCCCCTTCCTGGGGACACACAGGTGGCTGGGCAGCCCGGCTTGGATGACACAGGGAAAGGCCACAGTTTCTCCTGTTGGCTGCACTGCCCGTCATGAGCTCATGGTTACAAGATAAAAAATGATCTTGACAGCCACCAATAATGAGCCCCCAAATTACAGAATGTAATCTAGAAGGAATGCAGGCAGTGCCCTACAGTTAGCTTCCCAAAAGTGCCCTGGGGGGGCCCAGGAGGCCACAGGGGAGGGTGGCGAGAGCGGAGGCCAGGCCCTTGGTTGGGGTGGGGCAGTCCAGCTGGCCACGCTGGGGCAGATGGTGGCTCCACTGCACTGCCATTCTCTCGTCTGCAAAACGACCGACTCCAATGGGACAACCTTCCCCGTCCTTCCCAGATTTAACACAAGGCTTTGCCCGCACTGAGTTCCCCCTCCTCACGGCACACTATCAGACTGCTGGCACCAGTTCTAGGTTTCCCAAGAATACGCAACACAGTGGGAAAGTGCGCGTCACATCAGGTTACATTAAAATAAAAAATAGCAGAAAATTAAGTATAGATTATGATGCAAGCATCGCAGAATGAAGAAAGTGCCATGGAGAGAAAAAAGAACAGCAGAAACACAGCAAGTAACAGCAGTGCTTATCATAAGTGGCTAATTTTTTATTACTTGAAGCATTTAAAATTGTATTATTTTAATTTATATTACTCATAGCACTTAAGATTGCATTTGTCTTTATTTAATTTCATTAAAAGACATTGCTATTATTCAAAGCACTTAAGATTGTATTTGTTTTTATTTAATTTCATTTTGAAAAATCTTGCTATTATTCAAAGCATTTAAAATTGCATTTGCTATTAAAACCCAGCAAATGCTCCATAAACATTCCAATAACACACAAGTAGAAGCCGGCGCCGCGGCTCACTAGGCTAATCCTCTGCCTGCGGTGCTAGCACACTGGGTTCTGGTCCCGGTCAGGGCGCCGGATTCTGTCCCGGTTGCCCCTCTTCCAGGCCAGCTCTCTGCTGTGGCCAGGGAATGCAGTGGGGGATGGCCCAAGTGCTTGCCCTGCACCCCATGGGAGACCAGGATAAGTACCTGGCTCCTGCCATCAGATCAGCACGGTGCGCCAGCCGCAGCGGCCATTGGAGGGTGAACCAAAGGTAAAGGAAGACCTTTCTCTCTGTCTGTCTCTCTCACTGTCCACTCTGCCTGTCAAACACACACACACATACACACACACACAAGTAGAAAGAGGAAAAATTGAAGTTTCTCTTCTCTCCTTTCCAGGGCTGCTCCCTTCACATCCTGCGATAAATCAGACTTGAGCAGGTTTGAAGTTAGTTGTTCTAGAAGCCTCTTCTGTTTCAGGTAGTCCACAGAGAGAAAGCTCCAGTTGGTATAGTTGGCTCTTATTTTCTTTATTGGAATTTAGTGACTTTCCCACATTACCTGTAATAAAAATGTAATTTTGGGGGCTGGCACTGTGGTGTAGTAGGTTAATCCTCTGCCTGCGGCACTGCATCCCATATAGGTGCCAGTTCTAGTCCCGGCAGCTCCACTTCCCATCCAGCTCTCTGCTGTGTCGTGGGAAAGCAGTAGAAGATGGCCCAAGTGCTTGGGGCCCTGCACCCACGTGGGAGACCTGGAAGAAGCTCCTGGCTTCAGATCAGCTCAGCTCTGGCCATTGCAGGCAATTGGGGTGTGAACCAACAGATGGAAGATCTTTCTCTCGCTCGCTCTCTCTCCCTCTCACTTTCTGTAACTCTACCTCTCAAATAAATTAAAAAAAAATCTTTTTTAAAAAATGTTATTTTTCTAGTAATGAAATAAAAGGTACCATTTCTACGAGGCTCTTTTCTCATGAAGCAGAACTGAGAGGTATAAGGAGCCCCCCTAGATGGAACTGCCAGATGTGTGGGCAGGTGCAGGTGAGCTCTGTAGCCTGGCTTCTTCAGAGGGAACCCGCCAGAGAGGAAAAGCCTGGCTGGCTGTGGCATCCAGGATGCTGGGTGTGTGAGACCAGCCCTTCCAGGCTTGCCTGGGGCAGGGGCTGGTGGAGGGAGATCAAAGGATAGATGACTTTGCCAAGGTGGGCAAAGCAGTGGCTAAGAAGCCCCCAGACCAGGAAGAGAGACCAGTGAAGAGAAGACAATGGGACCTGCATCACCAGGAAGCACCGTCTCTAAAAATACCCAGAGACTCGCAGGCAACGAGTGCAGCCGTGAAGACACCCCTTGGGACCCTGCATGCTGGGTTCCAGGCTCAGGTCCGCTCCTGAGGCCAGCTGCCTGACAACGCACACTCTGGGGGCAGCCCATGGTGCACGGGGGGCTGGGTCCCAACCACGCACGGGGAGGCCCAGACTCAGGTTCAGGCTCCCAGCTTCCGCCTGGCCCAGTCCTAGTTCTTGCAGACACGTGGGGAGCGAGCCAGCAGTTTGCAGCTCTCTCTCTCCTCTCTCTCTTTCAAATACATGCATACATATATAAACAAATATTTTTTAAAAACCATTTCTTTTTCCAAAAATGAAACAGCCACATTTTCCTCTCCTAACTTTCCTGTGCATTGCTAGTGCCTAGATTTTGGTTCCTAAAAATAAAGAAAAAACAGGTAGGGTCTGCGTGTTTTCTGGGCTGAACAACGAGCCAGCCCCGAGGGCTCTCATGGACCGAGTGTGACACTCTGAGCATCCGATGAGGACTGTTGTGCACAGCTGATGGAAGCAGCCTGGGTGTGTGAAATCCCAGAGCACAGTAGCAGCAGGGAAAGGGGAGTATGGGGAGTATTAATATAGAGAGTATGAAGATAGAGAGTATGAATATAGAGTATAGAGGGTATTAATATAGAGAGTATAGAGTATAAATAAAGCAGCTGAAATAGAAAGCATGCGATATCATAGATTTAATTTTTCATTATTTTAGCAGGTGTGGAAGAGAAAGTGTGTGTTGTAGGTGTGTATACCCACACACTCATCTGCACATGCATATGTATACACATTCACACACACGTAGGGTTTTTTTTGTTTTTTTTTCTATTAAACAGATGTTTATAAAGTAAGGATATTACTTCAAGTATAAATTTTTTTAAGATTTATATTTTATTCCCTGTGGGTTTTCTTTTCTAAAAAGATTTGTGTATTTATTTGAAAGGCAGTTACAGAGAGAGAGAAAGAGAGAGGGAGAGAGAGATCTTCTATTTGCTGGTTTACTTTGTGAACGGCCACAGTGGTTGGGGCTGCACTTCATCTGGGTCTCCCATGTGGGAGGCAGGGGCCCAAGTACTCAGGCCATCTGCTTTTCTTTTTTCTTTCTTTTTTTTATGAAAAAAAATTTTTTTCATTCATTTGGAGGTAGAGTTACAGAGAGAGAGAAAGAAAGAGAGTCAGAGACAGGTCTTCCATCTGATGGTTCACTCCCCAAATGGCTCCAACAGCCTGGACTGGGCCAGGCTGAAGCCAGGGGCCAGGAGCTTCTTCTGTGTGTCTCACGTGGGTGCAGGGGCCCAAGGACTTCCACTGCTTTCCCAGGTGCATTAGCAGGGAGCTGGATCAGGAGTGGAGCAGCCAGGACTCGCCAGCACTGCGGGTAGCAGCTTAACCCTCTACACCACAACATTGATTCCTCCTCCCCGCCCCCCCAATCCCTAAGTATAAATTTAAAAAGCACAGAAACTGTCACCAAGTGAAGTACAGCTGGGAACAGAATTTGCTGTACACAGAGCAGGACAGGCCACACACAGAGACCCCGTGGAAGGAGGACTGATATACTGGCTAGCCCTGGGGGTCACAGCAGCCAGTTACAAAGAAGCCAACTGGGGGTTCTGGGAGAGCAAAGGAACCAAATGTCCCAGATGCTAATTGGCCAGTCTGGACCACTCACTGCTCAGCAGGGGTGCCCTGGATGACCCCACTAATCACAGACACACATCTCTCGGGGGTCCTGGCCAAGTCACAGAACCTTACCAGCAGGGCAGGGCTCAAGTGGGCCAGTGTGCGAAGCGTAAGGATGGGGCACTTCCAGGGAAGTAGCCCTCCCTTTAGGAGATTAAAGCCGGCACCAATTCCAGGTCACTACCAAGGAAACTCAGTTTTCGCAGGGAGTAGCCTGACTCTGGGACTGGGGTTTGAGATTCAAGAAACTGATCCTGTTTGAGGATTCATAGTTTCCATCCCACAATCCTGGCCACTCTAGGTGATTTTTTTTTTCCTTTTGGGTGCTGAAACCCTAGAAAAAGCACTTAAATAAGAGAATGAAAGTAAGAACAAAGAACAGATATAATGAACAAATCCAGGTTTTAGCGGTTTCACAAATGGTTTTCCTATAAATTTAATAATCAGTTTTATAATCATTGTGATAGTTGGGGAATTTGTAAAGTGTTAGAAGCAATCTGATCTGGATGTCATCACTTCTGGGAGATTAAGTAATTTTCAGTCAACAGGAAAATAATTGGAAAGTGTAATTGAAGTCCATAAGTTTTGATTTACAATCATGTAAATATTGTATGAGTACATAAAGACCTATGGAGCATTTAAAGTTAATGGCAGTGGGCGTTGAGGCACAGCGGTTACGCTGTCCATTCAGACACCTGTTTTCTCTTTCTCTCTGCTCTTCATGTAGCAAAAATAAACAAACATTAAAAATAAATAACATCCCTGGAACATTAGTCATTTTGTAAATTTGGAGTCACTAAGCAAAATATGGAAGTGGTCACTCTCTGTTCTGCAAAGCCTCACACACTGAAGCTTGGAAGTGGAGAAGCAAGCATGGGGCGCAGGCTGTATCTTGTCACGGATTCCATTGGCTGGGCCTCTGGCACCAAGATGTGGGAAGTGGGTGGGGCAGGAAGCCCACACCTGTGCCTGCCTGAGAACACTGCCTCCTCCAGAGACACTGAACAGCAGTGGGCGCCACCCCAGCTGGTCCCAGGTTCACACGTGACCAGCAGGTGCAATACCCTCCTGCACCACGGGTGGCAGCAGCAGCTCAGAAGTTTCCGCAGACCTGCGGGGTATCAGGGAAGCTGCCTGACTCCTGGCTTCTAGGCTAGGTCTGAATTCCACTCCACCCCAAACACGATGCCGTGTTTCCACCAGAGACAAAGCACAAGGAAGCACAAGTGAACACCTTGGACACTTCCTGGAATACTGCCCCAAGCTCATGAAGTGGGACTTAGTGGCTACTTTTAGATCTGTGGTTCAGGGATGGGCAATTGGCCTAGTTGTTAAGACACAGATCAAGGTGCCCAAGTTCCCATGTAAAAGTGCCTGGGGCCCCTCCCCATCTCCAGCACCCAAACTCCAGCCTCAGCCTACTGTGGGCCTTGGGAGGTCACACTGACGGCTCAAGTCACTGGGTTCCTGCCACCCACAGGGGAGACCTACATAGAGTTCCTTGCTTGCAACTTTGGGTCCAGCCAGAGGCTGCTGGGAGTGAGCAACAGGGGAGTGAACCAGAAGGTGGAAATGGCTTTTCTCTCTTCTAAGTAATATTCTGTAAAATTCAATCTATGGCTCTGTTGGAGTGAGCCTATGTTGCCCCCAAAGTGTCTGTTCACTTCCTTGACCCATATGGCTGTCCTCCACTTCTCCTCTGGGGGACCCCCTCCCCTCCCCACTGGATACCTCTTCTCCTGGTGCAGTTGGCCCCTTGCCCCCACCCTACCACCAGAAATAGGATCAAGATGCCCATCAGAGAATCCCATCTAAGCTCGATGGGAGCCTGGCGTTCCACAGACCTTCGCTCTGGAAGGCTAAAGTGAACCCAACACACAGGGAGACTGAGCCAAGCTGAGGGGACAGCGGCCTCTGGAGCGACCCCGGACAGTCCTGGCATCCCCTGGGCTTTTCAGTTACGTGAGCCAATACACGCTCTGCTTAGCTTTTTGTCATTTCTGACCCAGAGAATCCTCACTCAGGGCTTCTAAGGGTCTGGAAGCTTCAGCAGAGGGAATAGATTAGGATCTCCTGAAGTCCTGGAGAAGAGAAAGCTCTTAAGGCAGACTACAAGGTCCCTCTCTTCAGAATTCATGCTACTGATGAGTGTTCCCGGAGGAGAAATGTGCCTGGGGGATAAAATCAATAGGTAGATGAGCCTTCTAATAATTCAAGTTGTCCAACCAATGGCCCAAGCTCTTCAGCGTGAGTTGTGCTCCCCATTAGAGGAAGCAGTCCAGCTAAGGATGAACGTGGATGTAGATGCTAAGGTTCTTTCTGTGGTGGGAAGTGTGGCTCTCCAATGACTCTTTTGACAATCACAGTCAACAGAGTGGAAGAAATAAAAAATGAGCGCAGGTGCTACAAATCTCAGCAATACCCTGGCTTGGCCAATGAGAAGATTTGGTGGTAATCTTTGAATCTGATTTGATCTGTAGCCCAGTGCTGCTTCATAAGAGAGTTAATATGGTAGTCAGAAGCATCACTGGAAATTGAAAAGGACCAACCACTTCCCTCCCGCATAACATGAATTGATTCAATAGGAATTGATTCGATTCCAGTTGACTTAGAATTCTGAGTTTGCAAAGTCACTTCTGTTGGCTTGGCCAACATGAGAGGGAAAGATGGCAGAGACCAGCCAGAAGCATGGTGGGAGTGAAGAATATGAGGGATATCTATGTGCATGTGTGACCCTGGGACACATGGGTCCCACAGCCTATCATCAATAATCCTGCACACACAGGCACCTGGAGGCTGGTGCCTGAGGACTGAGATGAGCTTGGAGCCATAAACATTGTATTGGGATGTTGGTTTGCTTATTTTTGCCACACAATCTGACTCTTTCTATTTCTCTGGCCTCATCATAGCCTTCCAATTCACTGCATTTCAGCCAACTGGACTTTCCTTTGGTTTCCCAAACACAGCTGGCTCAATCCTATCTTAGTGCCTTGGCTTTTGCTCTCCCATCTACCTGGAAATCTCTACCCCTAGATCGTTGTATGCCTGGTTTCTTGAGGTTGTTCGGAGATTAGCTTAAGTGACATTCCTTGGTGAGTTCTTTTCTGACTACAAATCCAAATTAGCATCTCTACCCCCAGTTTGTGTCTGTACTTAAAAAGAATCCATCTTGGGGTGTTGCTGTAGCATGGTGGGTGAAGCTGCCACCTGCAGTTCGAGTCTCAGCTTCTCCACTTCTGATCTAGCTCTCTACTGTGGCCTGGGAAAGCAGTAGAAGATGGCTCAAGTGCTTGGGCCCCTGCACCCGTGTTGAAGCTCCTGGCTTCAGACTGGCCCAGCTCCTGCTGTTGCAGCCATCTGGGGAGTGAACCAGTGGATGGAAGACCTCTCTCTCTCTCTCTCTCTGCAACTCTACCTTTCAAATAAATAAATAAATCTTTAAAAAAAAAATCCATTTTCTCCATCCATCACATTATCTTTTTTTTTTGGCCTCCCTGGAATTCATCACTGTTGGAAACTTTTTCATTCATTTAAGATTTATTTACTTATTTGAAAGGCAGACTAACAGAGAGACAGAGAGCTATCCCAGCTGCTGATTCAATCCCCAAATGACTACAACAGTAGGGGTTGGGCCAGGCCAAAGCCAAGAACAATATCCAGGTCTCCCTACTGGCTGGCAGGAATCCAGGTACTTGGGCCACCTTCCGTTGCTCCCCCAGGCACCTTAGCAGGGAGCTGGATTGGAAGCAGAGCAGACAGGACTCAACTGGTGCTCTGATATGGGATGCCTGTGTTGTAGGCAGCAGCTCATTCCGCTGTGCCGCAATGCTGCTCCCTGTCGTTTTCATTGGTTTGCTGCCTGTTTAGTAGATCATCTTTCCTGTCCTTAGAGCATGGGCTCTGTGAAATCAACTCCCATGTTTGCTTTTTCACTGCTCTTAGGATTCCTGGCACGCAGCACACATGTTGAGAATGCTGGTTGAAGGAATAAATGATTGACTGTGTTTGAGCAGATGAGTGACACTCAGAGAGAGCCCATTTGTTGAGAAGACTCTCCCCTGGGTGGCAGCTTACCCTCTGAAGCAACCAGGGAGGAGGCAGACACAGTTTGTCTAGAGCCCAGCCCCTCTGCGAGCACACCTATTAGACTCCACCAGAGCCAGCTAGCGCTTTTTTTTTTTTTTGGACAGGCAGAGTGGACAGTGAGAGAGAGAGACAGAGAGAAAGGTCTTCCTTTGCCGTTGGTTCACCCTCCAATGGCCGCCACGGCCGGCGGCCGGCGCACCGCGCTAATCCGATGGCAGGAGCCAGGTACTTATCCTGGTCTCCCATGGGGTGCAGGGCCCAAGCACTTGGGCCATCCTCCACTGCACTCCCGGACCACAGCAGAGAGCTGGCCTGGAAGAAGGGCAACCGGGACAGAATCTGGCGCCCTGACCGGGACTAGAACCCAGTGTGCTAGCACCGCAGGCAGAGGATTAGCCTAGTGAGCCACGGCGCCAGCTCCAGCTAGCACTTTTTAAAGGGACTGTGGCTCAGCAACAAGCAAGGGTGGCTCGCTGCTCTTTCAGCTCAGTCTCTCCCGTGGTCCTGCGTGAAGGTGTGAGAGTAGCCGGAGTCCTCCCTGCTGCATTCTGGGAAAGCTCAGCAAAACTTGAGTTGACTTAACTCTTGAGTGTGCTGTCAGTATTATCAAACAAAGGCTACTTGCTGGCTTGCCCAGTCCCTGCCACAACTGATAAAGCTTGCCTTTGCAAGTCTGGGTGCACACATCAAAGCTGGGCTCAGACAGCCTCCCAGAGGACTTCACCCCACAGGGAAGTCCTTGCAGAGCCCCAAGCAGTGGAGACCTGTCATTATTTCAATGAAGACAGGCAGGGGAGGAATGTCCTTTGGAATGTCATCTCACAGGCTCGCCCCAATCGGGAGTAACCTCAGGGCCCCCCTAAGGGCGTTGCCCAACACAGACAAGGCTGGCTGTGGCTTTCGGGGAAGTCTGAGTGTGGGAGTGTGCAAACAGGCTTCCCAAGGCGGGAGGGGAGGGGACCATTCTGAACAAGAATGGCAGCTCTAGGACCGGAGCCACAGGGACCATGCACATTCAGAAAGTGCCCATGTGCAGCATATTCTTTGACAGGCAGAGTTACAGATAGTGAGAGAGAGAGAGAGACAGAGAAAAAGGTCTTCCTTCCATTGGTTCACTCCCCAAGTGGCCGCAACGGCTGGAGCTGCGCCGATCTGAAGCCAGGAACCAGGCGCTTCCTCCTGGTCTCCCATGTGGGTGCAGGGCCCAAGCACTTGGGCCATCCTCCACTGCCTTCCCGGGCCACAGCAGAGAGCTGGACTGGAAGAGGAGCAACCGGGACTAGAACCTGGTGCCCATATGGGATGCTAGCACTGCAGGCGGTGTGCCATGGCACTGGCCCCACAGCATATTCTATGGCTAGACTACTATCAAGACACATTGTATTTCTTTCCTCTTATATAGAGCTGCCGGAAGAATAAGATTTGGGCTGCCTTATACTCAACTCATTTATTCAGCCACCAATATTCCTGAATGCCTGTTATGCTTCTGACGGCAAGGATGGTTCTAGAGCATCAATACTGAATAGGATGGGCAGGGCCCACTCACTCATGGGGCTTAAATTCTCCAGGTACAGATGGACATTGCAGAGAGATCCGCACAAGCCATTGGCAACAGATAGGGATTTAGCATTGGGAAAAAATGGCCAAGTGAAAAGAAGACCTCATTGCCAATGTCTTCCCTGTTGGATTCCCACCTGTTGCAAGGTCATACAGGGAGTGGACCCAGAGGGAAATAGAGGCCACGGAAGGAGACAAGCACTGGACCCGGCTCCCAGGCTGCTGCAGTAACCATGGGGCCTGCAACCTTGCCCCATCTCACTTCCCACCCAAGCCACACTCTTTAAAAAAAAAAAAAAAAAAGATTTATTTTATTTATTCGAAAAGCAGAGTTACACAGAGAGAGAAGGAGAGATAGATCTTTCATCTGCTGGTTCACTCCCCAGATAGCTGCAACAGCAGGGCCTGGGCTGGGCCAGGCTGAAGCCTGGAGCCAGGAGCTTCATCCGGGTCTCCCACAGGAGTGCAGGGGTCTGAAGACTTGGGCCTTCTGCTGCTGCTTTCCCAGGTGCATTAACAGGGAGCCGGATCAGAAGTGGAGCAGCCAGGACTCAAACTGGCACCCACATGGGATGCCAGCATTGTAGTGGTGGCCTTACCCACTACGCCACAGTGCTGGCCTCTCAAGCCACACTCTTACAGGCAAGGGTTCTGGGAAGGCCACTGTTGGGCCACTCTCTCCTCCGATGCCTTTTTCCTTTCTGTCAACAACTAAAAAGCTACACATGCCTTTTTTTTTTTTTTTTTTTAAGGTTTCTGTACTTATTTATGTATTTGAAAGGCTGAGAGAGAGAGAGAGAGAGAGAGAGAGAGATCTTTCATCTGCTGGTTCATTCCCCAAATGACCATGACACTCAGGTCTGGGCCAGGCCAAAGCCAGGAGCCAGGAGCTCCATGTGGGTCTCCCACATGGATGGCAGCAGGGAACCCAGCACTTGGGCCATCTTCAGCTGCTCTCCCAGGCACATGAGCAGGCATCGGGATTCGAAGTGGAGCAGCTGGGGCTCAAAACAGCATCCTGATATGGGCTGCCAGCATTGCAAGTGGCAGCTTGACCCAGTGAGCCACAGTGCCGGCCCCGACACATGGCTTTTTCTAACACAGACTCCCTCGAGTTGAGCCTGCTCAAGTCCTCCCGAAAGCAGCCACCGAGACAGAGTTAGAAGTGTCAAAGGTCTATTGGGGAACTGACTGGAGAATGAAGAGGAAGGGGCAGTCCGTGGCCTGCCGTGTCATCTGACATGTGCAGGAGAGGGGCACAGGGGTGGGAGGAGGAGTCCACCCCAAGAAAATCTCGGGCAACACAAGAGGGAGCTCTCAGCAGGAGTGCTTGGCAGAGGAGTCCCATGTTGGACAGAAACAGCAGGCTCTAGCGCCTGCGAGGCTGGACACAGTTGTAACTGGGGCCGCCCGGGCTGGAGGCGGTCAGCTCACTCCACTCCCTGGACGGGTCCTCTTGTGAGCGAGAGATGAGTGGCACACTCAGTGTGTTGGTACACTCACTCGCAGTGCCAGTGCACACTGCTGGGACTGACAGCCACGAGGAAGGTCTCCATCAGCATGGCCTTCGGCCTGTAGGAGGAGGTGGGGGATGGGAGAGGGGCACAACAGGGCGCAGGCAGGCTCTAGGGTTGGGGGAGACATGGTCAAGGGTCCAGGAGTGCCCCTCATTGTGGCTAAATGGGGAGCTGGGGCAGGAAACACACAGACTGGGGGGCCAGTGAGCCGAACCCAGAGAGTGCTGGCTGCCAAGAAAGGAAGCAGCTGGCGACGGCTGCAGTGGACGAGCTGGGGACGGGACACTGGACCAGGTGGGCGCACTGCCCCTCGCGCTCAGGCAGCGCAGCCCACAGGCCTAACACCTCTTCCTGTATTCTCCCCAGGTGAGAGCTAACCACCTGTTAGCTCTCCTACTTGCTCACCGACTTCCAGTGATGTCAATCCTTCTGACCCTCAACTGCTTATCAACTGACGTGAAAGAAAAATCCTGAAAGGTGGGTTTTGCTAAAAAAATCCAAGAAGGAGGGTCACCACTTGTGAGGCTGGCATCCCCTATAGGGTGCCGGTGAGAGTCCCAGCTACTCCGCTTCCAGTCCAGCTTCCTGACAACACACCAGGAAAGACAGCAGAGGAGGGCCCAAGTGTGGGGGCACCTGCCACCCACACGGAAGACCTGGATGGAGTTCTGGCTTCTGATTTTGACCGGGCTGTTGTGGTCATTTGGGGAGTGAACCAATGGATGGACGAATCTCTCTCGTCTCTCTCCCCCCCAACTCCATCCTGTCTTTCCCTTTGGGAGGGAGGGAGGGAGGGAGGGAGGGAGGGAGGAAAGAAGAAGGAAGGAAGATCTTTAAAGGAATCCAGAGCGAAGCCGAACCTCTTAAATTCATTCTGTCATCATTCTCAAAACAGATGAGAACCATCATCTTAGTAGTACACTTAGTCAAATTTGAGAGTTCTCTTCACTTCTCAGTGGTCCTGAATTTACAGCCAATATTAGGAGGTTGTCTTGGGTCCTGCACCAAGGAGTGTGTTAAACTGACGTCTCTGTAGCTGAGATCCGTAATGAGACAAAACGGCACCAAGCAGCAGCTCACAGGGGACGCACACCAAACCTAAACATCCATTGCACCATTTAGGGCCCAGGAAAACCCATGTGCAGAGGTTCTGCTCTGTTTCCCCGAAACAAAGGTGCCTGAGTACCTACCGTGAGGGTGCCGCATTGCAGGTGGACAGCGTTCTTAGAGCCGGAAGGGTTTGGATCAAGAGAAGACAAATGGACTTGCCCAGTGCTCCCCTGGCCCTGCCCCGGATACCTTGAAAGCAGGAGACTCTGAGACAGAAGGCAGCGCCCTGTCCCAGCCTGCTGAGCCGCCGCTGCCTTGCTTCCGATCCTCGAGACCCTCACTCATTACCGCCACGTCCGTAGCATTGCAGTGGCGGCTGAGGAATTTTTTGTGCTCTTCACTAATTCCCATTGCTCTTGCGTTTGGTTGTCGGCTGAACTCATCGTGGTCAATAGTGTGTGGGCCCCCACTGACACTCTGGGCCTGGAGCCACACATGCTAGGGCCAGGCCTGATGGCAGAACTCCAGCAGAAGGCAACGAAAGATGGGCATAAACTGGGCCACGGTTCCTGGTGCATCATCAGCGGTGATAATGACCCCAGCAGCATTGCTGTGAGACCCCAGAAAGCTGTGTGTGCTACACACTCTGCCCTCAGCATCCGTCTTGACCCTGCTCTGTGTGGCATCTCCATGGGCTGCAGGTGTCGCGAGGAGTAGCCCTCATGCCCCAGGCCTCAGCAGTCCTTACAAAGAAAGAACTCCCCCCACACCCCCCACTCCCTGTCCCTTATCCTCCCAGCAAGGAGAGCCTGGGCTGCCCCAGGGTCTGCCCCACCCCATGTTCCCAGGAGTGGCCCTGCGTGGACTCTGGAGTCAGACCCCAGCCGCGCTTCCAGACAGCGTCCTGCTCATCCTGGACCCCAGAACTGCTGCCCCTTGTGCCCAGTGTCCTTATGAGGACATCATGGAAGGTGGCTGTGGCTAGCCTACCAGAGCACTGCTCTGGGGCCCAGTCTGCAGATCCAGCTCCCTCTTTGGCTCCTTCCTCTGTGCACAGAAATCCCCCACTGTTGCTCCCAGCACGTCCTCAGGGAGGCCCGAGACTCAGCCCTGCCTGTGGAATCCCCATTGCACTGGTTTGTGAGTTCCTTCCCCGGGCAAGGTCCTTTCCCCACATCCTCCCTCTGGAGCCCCTCCTCCCCCTCCCAATCTCCAGGCATCTGCACAGCACACACTCAGCACAGCCTCCACCCAAGGAGATGCCAGCACCATCAGTGGGAGGCCTGGGTTTTCCCCTTCAAAGCAGGCATGGTGAGGGTTCAGTGTTGCGGCTTAGCCAGCAAAGCCTCCTGTGCCACACTGCTCCAGTTCTGATCCAGCTCCCTGCTAAATGGCCTGGGGAAAACAGTGGAGGATGGCCCAAGTCCTTGGGCCCCTGCCACCCATTTGGGAAACCTGGAAGATGCTCCTGGCTCCTGGCTTTGGCCTGGCACTTACAGCCATCTGGGGAGTGAACCAGTAGATGGAAGACCTCTCTCTGTGTGTCTATCTCTCCTTCCTTCTCTCTTCCAAGTAAATAAACACATCTTTTAAAACAAAGATGTATTTATTTATTTGAAAGGCAGCATTACAGAGAGGCAGAAGCAGAGAGAGAGAGGTCTGATTCACTCCTCCAGATGGCCACAATGGCCAGAGCTGGGATAATCAGGAGCCAGGATCTTCTTCCAGGTCTCCCATGCAGGTGCAGGGGCCCAAGGACTTGGGCCATCCTCTACTGCTTTCCCAGGCCACAGCAGAGAGCTGAATCGGAAGTGGAGCAGCAAAGAGCTAGATTGAAGTGGAGCAGCCGGGACTCGAACCGGCACGCATATGGGATACTGGCTCTGCAGGCGGAGGCTTTACCAGCTATGCCACAGTGCTGGCACCCCAAACACACCTTTAAAAACCAAACATGACATCTGCCCCAATGCAACCCTTTCAAAATCATCGCTTTTCTCAACTTTGAAAGAAAAGGAAGAAAGGGCCACAATAGGGCCAGCTGCACCACCTGCCATCCTCTAAGTCACCAAAGTCGTGTCCAACCTGTCCCTCAGAGTTGGGCACACTCAAGGGCGTGGTCAAGTCAACCCTCACCAGACATCACACTCCTCTAGGGAGAGGAGCATCCTCCAGGCCAGCTTCCAGAGCCTTCTTCAGAAGGCCACAGGCTCCCTGCACACATGCCAGTGTCAGGGATGGAGGCCTACGGAAAGCACGCATTTGGCTCTCTCATTCACAGGTGCAAGCACAGAGGTGCACAGAGGCGGAGCCACTGGCCCCAGTGACCCAGGGCCAGTCTGCAGGGCAGGAGCTGTGACCCACGCCGGTGCTTTCCCTCAAGTGAGTCTTCGGACACCGTTCCCAAGAAACAAACCCACACATCCTTGATAAACAGAAAGGGACTCCCAGGGCCTTCTCACCGCCCCGGAGGAGGATGTGGCCAGGAGGTGTGGGCTGCAGACCCTGGACGGCACCAGCTGAGCAGACCGAGCTGGCGAGCTCTGAACTTCTTTGGAACTGAAGCAGGAAGTGTGAGAGCAGGCGGACAGTCCGGGCTGCTGCATCCACTCCGTCTTCACCTCCCTCCCTGATCCTGGAGCCTCACCCCCTCCGCCCCACAGCAACACCTCCCACCGTGCCTCATCTCCAGCCTCCTTCTGAGCAAACCAAAGGCAGGCTGAGAAGACGCTGGGGGAAATGAAAAAGGGCAGTGGGCAGGAGGTGAGACACACAGAGCACCCGATGCAGCTTCCCAGGGCCAGAGCGAGGTGCTTCAGCCCTCTTCTGGCTGAGCAGCCACCCCCCAGAGCAGCAGGCCTCCATCCAGGGCACACAGAACTTACCCAAGGAGCTTGCAAAGTGTAGGCACTTGAGCCCACCCCACACACCAACTTATTTTTTTCAGTGCAGCTCAAGTATCAGGATTGATACAAGCTTCCCCAAGATGCTGATCCAGCCAAGCAGGGTTGAGGTTCACTTTTTTTTTTTTTTCTGAAAAAGCAGAGTCACAGAGAGGCAGAGCAGAGTGAGAGGGGGGAGGTCTTCATCCACTGGTTTGCTCCCCAAATGGCTACAACGTCCAGAGCTGGGCCCATCTGAAGCCAGGAGCCCTCCTTGGGTCTCCCACATGGGCAGAGGGGCCCAAGCACTTGGGCCATCTTCTGCTGCTTTCTCAGGTGCATTAGCAGGGAGCTGGATAGAAAGTGGAGAAACTGGGACTCCAACAGGTGCCCATATGGGATGCCAGTGTCACAGGCATAACGTTTGCCTGCTTGCCACAATGCCTGCCCCTCATAATGTACTTTCTAATTTGATAAGAAGCAAATGATGGGGGTTGGCATTGTGGCACAGCGAGTTAAGCTACCACCTGATACACTGGCATCCCTCAACAGAGTGCCTGTTTGAGTCCCAGCTGCTCCACTTCTAATCCAGCTCCCTGCTATTGCCCCTGGAAAGGCACTGGAAAGTGGTCCAGGTGCTTGGCCCCCTGACATGCACGAGACAGACCCAGGTGGTGTTCCTGGCTCCTGGCTTCAGCCCAGCCCCACTCCCACTATTGTGGCCATTTAGGGAGCAAACCAACAATGAAAGATTTCTCTGATTTCTCTGTCTCTGTCTCTCTGACACTCTGGCTTTAAAATAAATTAAATAAATCTTTTTTTAGAATTTTATACATATATGTGTATATATATATATATATATATATGCACACACACGCTGAGAGTGAGGCAGGCATTTGGTCTCACAGTTAAGCCAACTGGTTTGGTTCTCCACATTCATATTGGAGTGTTTAGGTTCAAGTCCTGGTTCTGCATGCTATCCCAGCTTCCTGGGAATGCACATCCCAGGGGGTAGCAGGTAATAATTTAAGGAGTTGGGTCCCATATGGGAGACCTGAATTCCAGCCTAGCATAGCTCTGGGCATGGCAGGCATCTGGGAAATGGGCCAGTGGATGGAAACTCTCCTTCTCTGTCTCTCAAGTAAATACATTTTTAAAATATTTTTAAAGTACACAGAGGGAAAAAAAGGCACATAAAATATATGAAACAAAATGAGAACTGCCACTAATTAAGCATCAGAAAAAAGGAGAGCCATGAGACAAAGGAACGGCATCTTTAGAATGCTGAAAGATGGGGCCTACGCTGTGCTGTAGTGGGTGAAGCCACCGCCTGCAGCTCCGGCATCCTCATGGGGATATGCTCTCTATAAGCACTCTACACAGGAAAGCTAAAAAAAAAAAAAAAAAAGATATGTCACGTAAACACTAACTATAATAAAGCTAAGACAGCTCTTTTGCTATTGGATAAAGTAGACTTCAGATCAAAGAGTATTGCCAATACATTTCATAATGTTAAAAGGGTTACTTAAGCTGAAAGAACATACCAATTCTAGATGTTTATGTGCCTAACAATAAAGCCTTAAAATACATGGAACAAAACACAACAGAATTGAAAAGAGGAAGATGCTTTATCCACAATTATAGCTGGGCATTTCAACACTCAGAGCAAACAGAACAACCAGCTAGTATGATCTCATTGATGTTATGGAGTCCGGAGTCTTCCCGTGTGCATGTGGAACATTCAATCACGACACACCACCATACGCTGAGTCATAGAACAAGCCTCAATAGATACAGAGGGCTGGCGCCGCGGCTCACTTGGCTAATCCTCCGCCTTCAGCGCCAGAATCCCATATGGGGACCGGGTTCTAGTCCTGGATGCTCCTCTTCCAGTCCAGCTCTCTGCTGTGGCCCGGGTGTGCAGTGGAGGATGGCCCAAGTGCTTGGGCCCTGCACCCGCATGGGAGACCAGGAGGAAGCACCTGGCTCCTGGCTTTGGATCAGCATAGCTCCAGCCATAGCAGCCATTTGGGGGGTGAACCAATGGAAGGAAGACCTTTCTCTCTCTCTCTCCCTCTCACTGTCTGTAACTCTACCTGTCAAATAAATAAATAAATCTTAAAAAAAAATAGATACAGAAAGACTGAATTATAAGTTCTCAGCACTCAGAAATACATTAGAATTCAATCACAAAAACTTATCTAGAAAAAATATCCCCAAATATTTGGAAATCAAGGAACAAACTTCCCAATAAACAGTGAGTTGAAGAAAAAACCATGAAGAAAATATCTGAAAGTGGATGATATGCATGTACAACATTATAAAAATTTGTGCAAGACTGCTGGAGCAGAGAAAATTAATTAACAGTTTTAAATGGTTACATTACAAAAGAAAAAAGACTTCAAACTAATTATCTAAGATTTCACCTTAGGAAGCTAAATGATAAAAATCAAATTAAACCCAAAACATCTTTATTAAGATGAGAGTGGAAATCAATAAAAATGGACAAAACAATGAGAATATCAACTTTTTAAAACTGAATTATATGAAAAATAGATCAATTAGCTAGATCGATTAAAAAGAAAAGATTAAAAAGAAGACACAAATAACTAATATATCAATAATGAAAGAGCACAGTGGATTAATGCCCTGCCCTGAAGTGTCGGCATCCCATATGGGTGCCAGTTCTATCCTGGCTGCTCCTCTTCCAATCTAGCTCTCTGGTATGGCCTGGGAAAGCAGTAGAAGACGGCCCAAGTGCTTGGGCCCCTGCACCCACATGGGAGACCAGGAAGAAGCACCTGGCTCCTGGCTTCGGATTGGCGCAGCTCCAGCCATTTTGGCCATTTGGGGAGTGAACCAATGGAAGGAAGACCTCTCTGTCTCTCCCTCTTATTGTCTGTAACTCTAAATCTCAAATAAATAAAATCTCTAACAAATAAAATACACATACACTCACGCACATGCACATCTGACAAAGGACTTATCTCCAGAATACATAAGAAACTTAATAAGAAAACAAACAATTACAGGCAAAAGATTTTTGACAGACATCGAAAAAAAATAAAAATGGTCAAAAACGTAAAATGGCGCTCAACATTTTGAGTTACTGGGAAACGAAAAGTAAAGCCATAGCCATCATAAGGCACTCAGCTTATCCATTGGAACAGCTAAAATTTAAAGCTGTCAGTGCAAAAACTCCTAGCAAAACCATGGAGCAGGTGGAGTTCTCAGATATCGCTAGTGGGAATGTTAAATGGTACAAATCCTTTGAAAACCATCTGGCAGCTTCTGAAAAGTTAGAACTACACTTATCCTGCAACCAGCAATCCTATCTCTGATTATGTGCCCAAGGGAAGTGAAAACATTTTCCATACAAAGACTTGTACACAAAAGCTTGTAATAGTTTTATGTATAACAGACTGTACATAATCCAAAAGTCCTTCAACAAATGAATGGATGAATTTGTTGTGATATACCCACACCTTAGAATACCGCTCAAGAATCAGAAAGAAACAAACTTTGCTAACCACAAAAATAAGGATGAATCTTAGTGTTCTGAGTAAATCCACCAAACACAAAGGCCTAAGTACCTTATGATTTCAGGTACAGGGAACGCTAAAAAGGACAAATTCAATCTAGGTGTGACAAGAGCAGATCAGTGGCTGCCTGAGGCTGGGGTGGTGGAAGGGGGTCCACTGTGCAGGGGTACAGGGAACGCCAGCTGTGTCGTTGGCAGGGTCCAGCGCAAAGGCAAAACACAGAGCCTCTTGCTAAAACAGTGCGAGAATTTCAAGGCAGTGACAACACAGTGACAAGCACGGGCTCCTGGGGGCCAAGCCCAGCGTGAGTGCAGGCTGTGCACCTCTGGAACCAACCCTAGGCACAGAGAAATTTTTATGGTGATGAGCATGTGTTAAATGTTGGTGTTGGTGGTGGTTACATGTGTGTATACGTTGCCAACACTCACAGAATTGCAGAGAAAATGGCAGGTTATATTTGAGGCCGTTGGGGACAACAAGACTGCAGACAAATCTCCAGCAATCTTGTGACCTCCAATCTCCATTAATACACTAAAGATAGTCCTAAAGCATTCAGATTTCAACCATTCTCCCACCAGAAAGCTCCCAGTATGCCCTCACCTTCACTCATGGTTTATTTACCAAATATCTACGTTACAGGCATTGCACAAGGAGCTGGAGAGACACAAATTTAAAAAAAATACAATTCCTGCTCTCAAAGAACAAATAATCTAGCACTGTGTCATCCGGTATAGTAGCTGTGAGTTACAAGCCCCTCTGTACAGGGGCCGGCACCATGGCTCACTTGGTTAATCCTCTGCCTGCGGCGCCAGCATCCCATATGGGTGCCGGGTTCTAGTCCCGGTTGCCCCTCTTCCAGTCCAGCTCTCTGCTGTGGCCCGGGTGTGCAGTGGAGGATGGCCCAAGTGCTTGGGCCCCTGCACCTGCATGGGAGACCAGGAAGAAGCAACTGGCTCCTGGCTTCAGATCAGCACAGCGCTGGCCGTAGCAGCCATCTGGGGAGTGAACCAATGGAAGGAAGACCTTTCTCTCTGTCTCTCTCTCACTGTCTAACTCTGGCTGTCAAAAGAAGAAGTGTCTATGCACAAGGAAATCAATTAACAGCCGAGTTAAAAATTCGGCTTCTTCAACAGCCACCGGTGGCTATTGGCTACCCTACTGGAGAGCCTGGCCCGTTTTCACCATGGTAGAAAGTCCCACTGGAGAGCCAGAGGAGGGGACAGGTCACACTTGTCACCTTGGCCGCCACCGCAGTCTTCCGTGTTCCATCTTCTCCGAAGCCAGGGCAGCCGGGCGCCCTGGGTCCTGCTTGCATCGGGAAGAACAGCCAACCCTGGGAAAGCCTGCCTTCAGGGAACAGGAGCTCAGTACGCCTTTCTGGACTAACGCAGCCCTGAGAGCCTCTGGCTGACTACGCCTCCAGTGTGTCCATTTGCAGTTTCCCAAGTATTTGTCATGGCTCCTGGCACTGGGGTGGGCACATCAGCCCTCCTGCCCAGCTGCCTGAGGGCAGAGGGTTCCACCCCACCCTGTGTGAGACTTGCAGGGTCAAGCAGGTACAAAAGACAATGCTAATTTGCGTCTACCCTGCGATTTGGAAACCTGTTTCCTGATGAGAATAACTTGTTGATTTTCACCCCCAGTTGGTGACCCACAAGTCTGCTCCATCCGCCTATCTGTCTAGGAGGTGCCAGGCTCTGCTTACACACCTCCAGGGACGGAGAGCTCATTACGTCCCACGCCCCTGTCCATCACTGGGCAGGGCTCCTCCTCCATTGAGTCAGACAAAGAATGCTCCCACTGGGCCTAGCTCCCGGAGCCCCTCCTCTCCTAGCTCTAAGTGGCAGCCGGTCAGCATCGCTCCTCGTGGCCCAGGTAGGAGAGCCTGATGTGTCCTTTCTGAGCCCTCGCTGTCCCAAAGAAGACAGGGCTTCAAAATGGCTGCTCTCCCAGAATCACCTGTCTTGGGTCTCACTAAGATCTCCTCTTGTTGGTGACATTGAACCTGCCCCTGCCCCCACTGAAAAACAAAAAACAAACAATACCCTCAGCACCTGTGGCAAAACCATGGTCAAAGCTGCAAGTGACTCATGGTCTCTGCATGAACCTCAGGCGAGACATTCCTTTCAGAATTCAGCTCTCTTTCGCACAACTGCCCAAGCACTTGGAGTGTTTCCTCCTGCATTAGGAGAACGCTGTGGGCGCTCATTTCTTTCCTCCCATCCTGTCCCTCGCCCACACCTCACCGCCCGCTCTTACCTGATGCTGTGCCCTGTGACACCAACACTCCTGCAGCAGCAGCAACACAGGGTGGTGGGGGGAGCTCGGAGTGGCTGAGTGAGGAGAAGGGGAAAGCGGGACCTGCTTAAAGGACCACCCTCCTGGTCTCCCCGCTCCAGCCTCAGCCTTCTGCCTCCCCCGCCTCCCTCAGGAGGGCACGCTGCAGGGCTGAGCAAGAAAGGCAAATCACAACCCAGGGTTCTCACACCTGCTCTTAAAGGAGTGGGAGGAGTTTTTGCAAAAGAGTCTAACGGATAGATCGCTTTGAAACACCATCAAAAATGCTTTATTGTTTTAAAAGATTTATTTATTTATTTGAAAGTCAGAGTTACACAGAGAGAGAAGGAGAGGCAGGGAGAGAAAGAGAGGTCCTCCACCCACTGGTTCACTCCCCAGATGTCCGCAACGGCCAGAGCCATGCTGAGCTGCCTCCGCCACGTGGGCAGGGGCCCAAGGACCCGCGCCATCCTCCACTGCTTTCCCAGGGCACAGCAGAGAGCTGGGTCAGAAGTGCTGCAGCCGGGACTCGAACCAGCACCCATATGGGATGCCCGCACTGCAGACAGTGTCTTTACCCGCTACACCACAGCACTGGCCCCAAAAATGCTTTGATTATTAGCACTGTCTCCAGGTGAATTGTCATTTCACTCCTAAGTGCTTCTCCTGCTCTTTGCTATTTCCATGTGCAACAGCTTGGGCAATCAGAACCCTGCTCCTTGGCCTCTCAGCAGACACACTCAGAGCTGAAGTCTCACTTTGGAACCTCTTCCACGCTCTTGGTCCTGAGCATCCCATTGGGACGCCTCCACCAGGCAGCCTGCTGAGCTTTCATCCTCAGCTCTCCCTGGAGGTGCTCGGGAGCTGCCCAGGAACCTGGGGACCAGATCTGTTTCAGAATCCAGAGCTTTTAGGTTCTAGAGAGGCAATACAGAGCTCACCGGCTATAGATGGGAAGCCCACTGGGATCTGGGGTCTGGGGCTGGAGCTAGACACATGAGTGTGCAGTAGTGCTCACTGCACGTAGGGCGGTGACACCAGGGTTCCAGCCACTGCAGGTCAGGCTGTGCTGCCGAACGATCTGTGCAAAAACCCAGTTTCCGGAGCAGTTCTGCCTTTCGGAATCGCAGATGAGGGACGGGAGACCCGCCCTGGATGCTTCTTTGCACTGCTTGAGTTTCCCACACTCTCGGCCGTAAAGAGATTCTGAGTGCGCTTTGTCGGCAGCTTCTGAAGGCCGTTAACCCGTGGAGACGAGATCCTGGCGGTTGGCCCACACTTAAATAGAGAAAGAAAACCTTGCTTTCACCTGGGCAAATCCCTGTCCCAGTGACCCAACACCTGCCCATCTGTCAACTGCTGTGGTCCCTAATTTGTCTTCGAAGAACCAAACCATCTGCCACCTTCCGGCATCAGCCACCTGGCCCCTGCCCCATCCAGATGGCCACCTTTCCCTCAAAAGCTCCGGTGCCCCTCCTTTCATCTCCCTGACGCCCGCCGTGTGGGTGTGTGTTCACAGAGTCGTGAAGGGGCTTCGTTCTTCCAAAGAAACACGACAGGGGACCAAGTGTGCGGAGGCCGCCCGCAGATGGCTCTGAAATGCTCGTGCGACCAGCGTGGGATCTCAGGAGAGCTCCGGAGGAACAGGGGAGAAAGTTCGAGGACTTTCCCAAAGACCGAAGCTTCGCTGACTTCAGCTTGACCATGAAACAAAGAGCTTCTCCCCACCCCGCACCTGTTCCCAAGCCTCCCCTGATTAAGCTCACAGCATTATCACACACACACACACACACACACACACACACCCGCCCGCCGCCTTTCTGGGCAGGTGCGAGCGAGTTAGAGAGGGCTGCACACACCTGCCTGCATTTCCAGTCTTTGTTTTCTTGAGATAACAGCAAATTTACTCTCTGCTGCTGTAATTACACAGAACTGTATATGCAGCACGTGTCCTCTAATGTTACAGGATTTGGTTTCCTAAATGACCTGTCAACAGTTATTTTCTGTTCTAACCAATAGTATTGCAATGAACAGAGCCTTCTCATAGCTGTTCTTTTTAAAGTAAATTTCTTTAAGATTTATTGATATATTATTTGAAAGAGAGAGTGACAGAGAGAGAGAAAGGGAGAGAGAGATTTTCCATTTGCTGGTTTACTCCCCAAATGTCTGCAAGAGCAGGGGCTGGGCCAGGCTGAAGCCAAGAGCCAGGAACTCCATCCAGGTCTCCCATGTGGGTGGCAGGGACTCAAGTACTTGGGCCATCATCCTCTGTGTGAACCAGGTACTCTGATATGCGATACAGGCGTCCCAAGCAACAGCTTAACCAGCTATACCACAACACCTGCCCCTCAAATAGCTTTTCAAACTTGGTACCTGAAATAAGATCCCCCCTTCTTAAGAAATAGATAGGAAAGCTCAATTCCATATGTAGAATTTCAACTCAAAAATTCATGTGCTCAGGGCTGGCACTGTGGCATAATAGGCTAGGCCTCTGCCTGCAGTGCCGGCATCCCATATGCACACTGGTTCAAGTCCCAGCTGCTCTTCTTCTGATCCCGTTCACTGCTGTGGCCTGGGAAGACAGTAGAAGATGGTCCAAGTCCTTGGGCCCCTGCACCCATGTGGGAGACCTGGAGGAAGCTCCTGGCTCCTGGCTTTGGATCGGCTCAGCTCCAGCCTTGTGGCCGTTTGTGGAATGAACCAGCAGATGGAAGATCTTTCTCTCCGTCTCTCCCTCTCTCTTTCCAACTCTGCCTCTCAAGTACATAAATAAAATCTTTTTTAAAAAAAAATTCATATTCTCATTAAGCTTCTGCAGCTGCCCAGCCACAGAAGCAGCTCCAAGGAACTCTTTCTTGCCTTTTGCCTCACGGGTCCGTGGACGATTCAGTGCCAACCAAGAGAAGACACGGATGGCTCAGACTTTGCGTTAAGGCTCTCCAAGTTCCGTGACAGATGTTTGGTCGAATTGCTCCCACTAAAAAGTAGAGATTTGAAAGCCAGGGACTTGGAAGAGTCACACACACAGGAACAAATGGTCACAAAGCGTCCTCCTTCTGAAGGCTTCACAGTGCAGTGTTAGCACTGAACAGTGTTTACTATTAAACTTTCACGGCCCCTGGAGACACACGGCTCTAAGACCGTTCTTCCACCCGTGATGAGGGCCAGGGCGGCAGGCCGCGGGGTCACACTCAGTTAGCCCTCGGAGCTTTCTGGGCGGTCCTGGGGCCCTGGCCTACTCCGGAGCCTCTTTGCTCACTGCTTGGAGGACACCCACAGCGACTGTCTCATCGTCATGAGCAGAAAATGACCCAGAGGAGGAGAGTCGCAGAAGCTCCCTTGCCGGGAATTGTATCAACAGTGGCCCCACATCAGCAGGTCCCAGGAATTCAGGGCCATCTTCCAGCTTCTTACCAGAACAGCCATCAGCGTCTTCCTTCAGCTCAGAAGACTCACAGGCAGCGTGAGCAGTGTGACGTCAGCACAGCGGCAGAGCCGGGGCTGATGCAACCTGCATGGCTCAGAATTGCCACCCGAGCAGTGAACTCTGCTGCGTCTGTTGCTGGTTGTTCTCGCTGTCACCAGCTATGTTGCCAAGAGAAACGGCTTTGACAGACATGTTCTATTTTCAAGATTTACTTGTGGGACTGGCGCTGTGGCATAGCAGGTAAAGCCGCCACCTGCAGTGCCGGCATCTCATATGGGTACCGGTTCAAGACCTGGCTGTTCCACTTCTGATTCAGCTCTCAGCCTGGGAAAGCAGTGGAAGATGATTCAAGTCCTTGGGCATCTGCACCTGTGTGGGCGATCTGGAAGAAGCTCCTGATTCCTGGTTTCAGATCAGCCCAGCTCCGGTATTGCGGCCATTTGTGGAGTGAACCTGCGGATGGACAACCTCTCTTTCTCTCTCTTTTTCTTGTCTCTCTCCCCCTTTGCCTCTCTGTAACTTTGTCTTTCAAATAAATAAATAAATCCTTAAAAATATTTACTTGTTTATTTATTTGAAATGCAGAGTGACAGGAGGAGAGGGAGATTCAGAGAAGAAAGAGATTTTTCTAGCCACTGGTTCACTCCCCAAATGCCCACAACAGCCAGAACTGGGCCAAGCCAAACCCAGGATCCAGGAGCCAGAAACTCCATCTAGGTCTCCCAAGTGGGTGGCAGGAACCCAGTTGAGCCGTCATCTATTGCCGTCTGCAGTACCGGCATCCCATATGGGCACCAGTTCGAGTCCCAGCTGCTCCACTTTCCATCCAGCTCTCTGCTATGGCCTGGGAAAGCAGTGGAAAATGGCCCAAGTTCTTGGGCCCCTGCCACCTGTGTGAGAGATCCAGAAGAAGCTCCTGGCTCCTGCCTTTGGATCGGCACATCTCCGACTGTTGCAGCCAATTGGGGAGTGAACCAGCAGATGAAAGACCTCTCTCTCTCTCTCTCTCTCTCTCTCTCTCTCCCTCTCCCTCTCCTTCTCTCTCTGTTTTACTCTGACTTTCAAATAAATTAATAAATCTTAAAAAAAAAGAAATGGAGTAGCTGGGACTCTAATTGGCACTCTAATAGGAGAGGCAGGCACCCAAAGCAGTGGCTTCACCTGCTGAACAAAAAATACCCACCCAGCACACACACTCTCGACACTGAAGCCCACGCTGTCCCCAGAAGAGCATCACTCAAAGCTTCATGGTGCATCTCAATAGATGGTAGCTCCGCCATGATGTTGGCTGGAGCAGAGGTGAGCTACAGGCCAGGATTGGGAACAGCAGCCTGTGCTTGGCTGACCAGGGCTGGTCAGGCGGATGAGCTGGTGGTAGGACGCTGTCCAGGGCTCCAGCGTGGTCCTCTGGCACCACAATCCTCACAGGTAACTTTCTATCCCTTGAGCCAAGGCCTGTTGGTTAGCACGTGGCTCCAATGTGTGGTCCTCATTCCAACCAGAAATAGGCAGGACTGCTGCTGTGTCAGTTTGTAACCAGTTTTCCTCACACAGGTGCTGTCTTCCTGAACAATTTCCTTTTATCTCTTCTGCCTGTTAGGATAGCTCCGTGGAATCTACTTTGGTTTTCTGTTGTTGTTGTTGTTGTTTTTAAAGATTTATTTATTTATTTGAAAGAGTTAGAGGGAGGGAGGGAGACAGACAGAGAGCGAGCGAGAGAATGTTCCATCTACTGGTTTATTCCCCAAATGGCTGCAACAGCCAGGGCTGGGCCAGGCTGAAACCAGGAGCCAGGAGCTTCACCCACATCTTCCATGTGAGTGCAGGGGCCCAAGCACTTGGGCCATCGTCTGCTGCTTTCCCAGGTGCATTAGCATAGAGCTAAATCAGAAGTGGAACAGCTGGGACACAAACCAGCACCAATATGGGATGCCAGCGTTGCAGGCGACGGCTTTTCCCACTACGCCACAGCGCTGGTACCTGTGGGATCGAATTTGTAAACACCAACAATGAGTTGCTTCAAACCCAGTGTATAGGCCGGAGGGCGTGCTCGTGGATCTGCCCATTCCTGGAGATACCAGCTTCCAAATGACGGGCAGCACAGGCAGCACAGGCAGTCTGAGATGTGCCTGTCACCATCCGTGATTCTGATCAAGTCTCTGTGTCCCACCCGGGGCAACAGTGATCGTCACGTAATTCTCTCCAGTCTCACATGTCCACAGGGAGATGTCAATGGTGACACCACACTGACACTCAGCTTTCTGTTTACCCAAGATACAGGCATACATGAGTGAGCCCCTTCCCATAGCACCCAACATAGTCGACCAGATGGCTGGTAGCAGCAGCTATGCTCAAATCCACACGTCCACTGCTGATGATGTTGACATGTGTCTTCCTTTCCCACTTTGTCTTTGACGTGGTGGTGTTCATGACACTTGTGTTCTGGCAGCAAATGCACTGTGAAAAAGCCGTTTACACTCCTTTCATAACCCACAAGTTGGCCACTTGGTCAGTCGTGCGTTCCCGGCAGGCACCTTCCAGCCACTTCCCCTGCTCCTGGTGCTCAGCTTGTCTCATTTCTCCCTGCCACTGAATTCTGCTCCTCTTGTCTCTTGCCTCTGAGGATGGCTGGTGTACATTAACTCAGATACACAGCACAGCCCCTGTCTCTGCTCCTCTCCAGGACAGGCACTGGGGGCGTGCACCTTCCCCTTGAGATTCAGGGGGCACAGCGGGGGCGACCCTGCAGGTCTGGCCATTAGACCGTGTAAAAATGACCATCTGGCTGCTTAAAAAGCTTTGAGCTCCCAGGCCCAGCTCCTTCCCTCTCTTCCTGGCTTTGCAGCACAGACCACCTGCACATTACATTTGGATGACTTTGCAAGGCAATGCTGGTTTCTTTGTTGCAATCTAACTGAAACAGACTGAGCTGGGTTGGGCCAAGGCTGTGCTGGCTCTGGGTGTGTGTGTGTGTGTTAACAGGCAGGCTCTAGACCAGGCATGCTCCAAGTACCTACAGCGTAATTTTTACAATATCCCCATGTTATTATTGTCCCTGCTTTACAAACACCAAGACCTGAGGAATGGAAAACAGTATAATTTGCCATGTACTCCACTGTCTGTGCATCTCTATGTTTGGAGTCCCCCTATATGTCTCTCTCTTTTTCTTGAAAAAAAAAAATTTATTTATTTATTTGAAAGGGTTACACACAGAGAGAAGGAGGGGCAGAGAGAGAGAGAGAGAGAGAGAGAGGGGTCTTCCATCCGCTGGTCTACTCCCCAATTGGCAGCAAGGGCCAGAGCTGTGCTGATCCAAAACCAGGAGCCAGGAGCTTCTTCCGGGACCCCATGCAGCAGCAGGGACCCAAGCACTTGGGCCATCTACTACTGCTTTCCCAGGCCATAGCAGAGAGCCAGATCGAAAGTGGAGCAGCCAGGACTCGAACTGACGCCTGTATGGGATGCTGGCACTGCAGCACAGCGCCGGCACCATGTATCTCTTTTTGTGTGTGATATGTCATCATGTGCATCTGTGTTCCTCTGCATGTGTGTGCATGTGTATGAATGCGTGTGTCTACAACCGTGGAAACCCTGTGTCCCTGTTCCGACCACCTGCCCACCTCTCACATCCTGGTTCCAGGAAGGTTTGGTATCTAATGTAACAGACCTTGGTGTGTGGAACACAGACCATTATGGAGAAAGTGATTTCTGGGTCTATGTTTCTGATATGGTTTAATTTTAAACATTATATTGGGCCGGCGCCGCGGCTCACTAGGCTAATCCTCCGCCTAGCGGAGCCGGCACACCGGGTTCTAGTCCCGGTCGGGGCGCCGGATTCTGTCCCGGTTGCCCCTCTTCCAGGCCAGCCCTCTGCTGTGGCCAGGGAGTGCAGTGGAGGATGGCCCAAGTACTTGGGCCCTGCACCCCATGGGAGACCAGGAAAAGCACCTGACTCCTGGCTCCTGCCATCGGATCAGCGCGGTGCGCCGGCCGCAGCGCGCCGGCCGCGGCGGCCATTGGAGGGTGAACCAACGGCAAAGGAAGACCTTTCTCTCTGTCTCTCTCTCTCACTGTCCACTCTGCCTGTCAAAAAATGAAAAATAAAAAAAATTAAATTAAAAAAACATTATATTTATTCTCATATTATCTGAGAGATGGAGAGAGGCAGACAGACAGACAAAAAGAGAGCTCTTCCATTAACTGGTTCACACCCCGAATGCCCACAATAGCTGGGGCTGGGCAAGGCTGAAACCAGGAGCCAGGAACTCAGTTTAGGTCTCCCATGTGCGTGATAGGGACCCAAGTACTTGAGCCCTCACCTGCTGCCTCCCAGGGTGCCCACGATCAGGAATCTGGAGTGACACACAGAACTGGGACTTGAACCCAAGCACTCTGACACAGGATGTGGGTATCCCAAACAGCATCTTAACAGTGGTGCCAAACATCTAGCCCTGTTTTGGGTTTTGTTTTTATTTCTGATGCAATTTAATCCCAGCAGCTGTGGCAGCAAGACCAATGTCCCGTGTCTCCTGAGCATACATTCGTAGAAAGTAGTAGGAGAGGGGGCCAGCACTGTGGCACAGCGGGCTAACGCCCTGGCCTGAAGCACCGGCATCCCATATGGGTGCTGGTTCTAGTCCCGGCTGCTCCACTTCCCATCCGGCTCTCTGCTATGGTCTGGGGTAGCAGTAGAAGATGGCCCAAGTCCTTGGGTCTCTGCACTTGCATGGGGGACCAGGAAGAAGCTCCTGGCTCCTGGCTTCGAATGGGCACAGCTCCAGCCATGAGGCCATCTGGGGAGTGAACCAGCAGATGGAAGACCTCTCTCTCTCTGTCTCTGCCTTTCTCTGTAACTCTTTCAAATAAAGAAAATAAATCTTTAAAAAAAAAAAAAAAAGAAAGTAGTAGTTGGAGAGAGGGGCCGGCTCTGGCGCAGTAGGTTAATCTTCCTCCTGCGGCGCCAGCATCCCATATGGGTGCCGGTTCTAGCCCCGGCTGCTCCTCTTCCCATCCAGCTCTCTGCTGTGGCCTGGGAAAGCAGTAGATGATGGCCCAAGTCCTTGGGCCCCTGCACCCACATGGGAGACCTGGAAGAAGCTCCTGGCTCCTGGCTTTGGATTGGTGCAGCTCCAGCCATTGCGGCCATTTGGGGGCCGAACCAACAGATGGAAGAAAGACCTTTCTATCTCTCCCTCTGTCTGTAACTCTACCTCTCAAATAAATAAATAAAATCTTAAAAAGAAAGTAGTGGGAGAGGCCCTGTGGGCGGCCAGGCTCTTGCACCTGTGGCACACAGAGGAGACCAGGCAGGGCTTCCTAGCAGAGGAGGCTGACTGATAGAGAACTTGCTAGGAGACCGTTGTCCAGAGCACTGGACTACAAGTGCCAAGGGCTACTCTTCTCTCCCACTGTACTACACATCTCGCAAGCACAGTCTCTAATCCTCGAAACGACTAAGGACAGCTCACTGCAATCATCCTCTTGCTGGAGATGAAGTAAAGAGGCTCAGAGAGGTTGAGGGAGTGGCCCAAAGCTGCACAGCTAGTGGCAGATCCAGGATGCAAATTCAAGTGTTCCCAGCTCTGAAGTCCAGGCTCCTTCTGCTATAGCAAAGTATGTGCGGGCTGTGTGATGGGAGTAAGTTACCCCCTCACAGTGACGGGGTCGCAGTTTCTGGTTTGCTGGCTTGGGGGGAGGGGCATTGGAGACTCGAGCTGGGCCTCTGCTGTCCATTTAAAGAGCCCAAGGCTCCCTTCCCCCTCCCACCCACATCCCTCCTTTCAAACTCCCGACACAGTGATCCAAGGCGATTCTACCCATTTCCCAGGAAGGGAGACTGAAGCACTTCCTCACCGTTACCCCAGTGGGCTTGGACTGGCCAACGCCTGGAAGCCAGCCTCCTGGGGCAGGATGTCCTGGGCCCGGGCGCTCCCTGCTCATGAGGCTGTAGGTGAGGGGTGAGGGCAGAGCCCAAATGTTCCACAAGCAGAACCCCACAGCCGGGGTGGGGGACGCAATCCAGCACTGCCCCTGCAGAGCCCTGAGCCCCCATGCAGCCCCTCAGGCCCCGGTGGACCCCAGTGCTGGCCCTGCCCCGCACCTGCCCACTCTCCGGCTGCCGCTAGCACACTCTGTTTCTCAAACCCAGCTCCCGGCTTCCTCTGCTGGCTCTGGGAGGAGTGCTCCTCCCTGGGGCCCTTTCCACACTCTCGGCCTTCTCTGGGGGTGCTTTCTGGGGCTTCCTCCCTGGCCTCCACTTCTGCAAGGACCCCTGTGGGCTGGGTTCAGAGCCCCCAGGGACTATTGCCATGTGTGGCTGTTAAAGGCCTTAGACTCCCGTGTGGGCAGCAGGGGCCACGCGTGTCTTGTTGACCCCTGTGAGCCAGGCCACAGTGCCCGGCACACGGGCATTCGATAACGTTTGAAGGGTGAATGTAGACCATGTGGGAGGGACGTGGGCAAGGGAGGAGAAGCAAGGAAGAAAAAGAGAGGAAGGAAGGGAGGGAGGCACAATTGAAGGGAGGCGGGAAAGAGGGAGGGACGGGTCATCTACCGCGTCCGTCGCGCGGGCATCTGGTGTGGAAGCTGCAGCCGTCCGTCCCTTGCCCTCTGCTGCACTTACTCCTCTGAGGTCACTTAGAGGAGAAACGGTGGCAAGGCAGGAAGAGGAAGCATGGAGACTTGTGTTCCACAGGTCCCTGAGTCACCTCCCAGATGCTGCGGTGACGCTGTCCTTGCACAAGGGGCTCGCCTCTCACAGGTATGGCTGGCACTGTCATCCCAAATGACTCCCGCTGGCTCCGTGGCCCTGCCAGCTAGGCTCCAGGGCCCCCACACCGCACCTGTGGAGGGCTGAGGTCACCATCTCCCACGTGGGTGCAGGGGCCCAAGCCCCTGGGCCATCCTCCACTGCTTTTCCCAGGACGTTAGCAGGCAGCTGGGTCAGACGTGGAGCGGCCGGGAGTCAACCCGGTGCATTTTTTTGAGTACTTGGTAAATGCCAGGCGTTTACATGATTCTCTGTGACTTGCCCAGGGCTTTCCCACAATCAACTGGTCTCCCCTGGCTCATCTCTCTTCTCTCTCTGCCTCTGTCTGTCCCTCCTTTTCCCATCACATTTTCCATACCTGAACAGTAGACCCTATATGCATTGTCTCATTTATTTCTTAACTGTCTTCCCTCCGCAGGAGGCAAATTCCCTGATGGTGGGTTCTGTGGACGTCATTGGATGTGACGTCATTGGATGATGGAGCCTGGCGAGGAGTAGTTTATAGTCCAGTGTAGCTCAGTGACCAGGTGAAGAGAAGCTTCACTCTGACAACTGCTTTTGAGAGCAATTGCCACCCCTGTGTCAGGGATCAGGATGAGGTCAGGGGCCTAAAATTTTGCCCAGAGGCAATTAACAGGTTCTGGAGCCAGCAACCAAACTCTGATCTTCCCATCACGCCATTGCGGCCTGAGGCACAAGCATGACTTCTCGTTTCTACCACACCTTTGCAAGAGCGAGCAGGCTGGGGCTCCAAGACGAGCCCTGAAGTGACTCGTTCAGGTGACTCAGCAAGCAGCTGTCAGAGACCAGATTCGAACCCAGGACTTTCTGCCATTCTTCCTTGCAGAGAGAGAGAGAGAGAGAGAGAAAGAGGACAGATCGAGAGAAGCAGCGGCACCTGGCATCCCCAGGTATGATCGTCACAGACAGGGCCTGGTGTGTGTCAGGGGACCCTCAAGGTCTGGGGAAGGCCCCGAGCCCCGGAGCCCCAGCCTCCCTGTCTGAAAAGCAAAGCCTTCCACTGGGCGGCCGAAGCCCCCATGACTCTGAGAGGCTTCAACTCTATCTTCCTTGTGACCCGTGGGCCTGAGGCAGGGACTCGGGCACCACAGTCCATCTTCCTCTCGGTCTGTGTGTGGTCCAAAGTCCAGCTCACTGGGGCCTTTGTCCCACAGGGGGAGAGATGAGATCACAGTGGGACAAGGAGGGACCCCCGAGGCAAAGGCCAAGTACGAACACCGAGGGAAGGCAGAAGCCGCACTCAGGGGAGCAGGCCTGACCACAGGGACCCTGGTGGCCAGGAGTGGCCTCTTGTCCGTTATCAAACCGTCTCTCCCTGCAGGTGGCTCTCCCCTCTCCACTTCCTCCTTATCACGCCACTGCACCAGACAGTGTGGAGCTGCCTGCACTTCCTTGCTTTTCTCCAGGCCTTGACCAGCCTTGCTGTCTACTTCAGAAGAGGGCTGGTTCAGCCGGTTCCTTCCAAGCCCTCTTTTCTCCCATAGGCTTTGTCTTTCCTGGGCTCTGTATCCTTGCCAGGAAGTGCATCCTCAGTGGGGGGTCTGGGTCTGAGTTCCTGCCAACATCTCCCTAACCCTAAACCTAACTCTTGGTATCAAGAGGCTGCCCCTGCAAGGGCGCTCCCTGGGCCACACCTCCCACCCCCAATCCTGTGGGCATGACCTTGGACAGCGGCTGGCACTGCCCCAGACCTCCTCCTCTTAACCACCTCGACACCCTGGTTTCCACTGCAGATTCAGAATCGGGTGACCCAGGCTGTGGGCTGCAGGGCCACTGGGGCAGGGCCAGCACCATTTGTTGTGGCTGCAACCCAACTCCTGATACCCTCTCTAGGGGGCAGGTGCTCCTGTGAGCCTGGCTGGTGGGCACCACTCTTGTGCCAAGCCATGCAAGGCACCCTCCCTGGGGGTCAAACTCCCAACCAGGCAGCTGGGCCTCGTGTCCAGGGGGATGGAGGTGGACGGGACTCCCCACATTCACTGAATTAGTGAATGACTTGGAGTGGCCAAGAGGCAGGGCTCTCCAGAAGGAGCTCAGACCCCCAACAGCAGCCCCAAGTCTTCCAGAAACTTAGCCCTGCAGGGCAGGACAGGGCAGGGCTGCAGAGACGTGGCAGAGAGAGGCCCATTGGGTGGGAGGAGATGCAGAGCCTTGAGTGGCAAAGCTTCGAGGCAAGGGGCCTGGGCAGGACCTTCTCCTGGGGCGCAGGCAGTGAGGCCCAGGAGACAGTGTCCTGAGAGCAGAGGTGTTCACAGGCAGGGAGAGGTCAGCCAGTGCAGGGCAAGTGGCCAGGGAGGAAAAGGGGTCCTTGGGAGACAGACAGAGAGAGAGAGAGAGGGAGAGGGAGAGAGAGAGAAAGACCTTGAAGCTGAGGACAAGGGGTGTAGATTTCTTTCCAGGAGTGCAGTACAGCTCATAACTCCCACCCCCCCTCAAGACTTCCTATTGCACCCTCTTGAAGACCCAGATATAGCAAGAACTCATTTCCTCGTATAGTAAGTGCAGCCATGGCTTTGCGCACACAGAATTCCCCGGTCTGACCGCTTGGCCCATCACCCAGAAGTAGCAGGCCCAGGAGCACAGTGGGAAGACCTGCTGAAAACCCAGGTACAGCTCCAGTCACCAGACAACACCCCACATGACAGAGCTGTGTCCACAGGACTCAGCCCCCAGCCCGCGATGCTGTGTCTTCCACAGCCGGGACACACGGGTCTGGGACTCGAGGGGTGGAGGTGGGAGTGACTCCACTCGACTCTTGAAGCTAAAAACTCACTCAGAAAACATGTTCGCCACAACCATCTCAGGCTCTGCGTGTTTGGGGGTCTCAGCCCCTAGTGACGTGTCTTTTCCAGGGGACCCCAGCACCGATTCCACCTGCCCATGGGCGGAGCCTTGTACCACGAAGCCAGCAGGCAGAAAAGAGGTTCTCTACTGCCGGGGATGATTGCTCTCAGCCACCCAGAAGAAAGTGGGTTATTGCTTACTATGGTGATCAAGGAGCACCAGGGGGTGCCCTAGGGTGCCTCTCGGTATGCCCTTGTCCAACAGTAACAGCTTATGGAAAATTACAGCAACCCCCCGAAAAGCCCAAGCAGCCAAGGACTGCACACAGGTTCAGGTAAGCCCACCAAATCATGACCCCTCAAATCCAGCTTTCCATACTCTACTTTCTTTGTGCTGGAAGTAGAACTCTGTCAACTCTAATTTCCACAAGCAAGAGACGCTAGCTGGAGACAAGGCTGCTCCTTCCTCTTTGCTTCCTGCTAATGTCCACGCTGGCAGGCGGCAGGCGATGGCTCAAGTGCTTGGATCCCTACCACTCACCTGGGACACCCAACTGGGCTCCTGGCTTTGGGCTGGCTCAGCCCTGGTTTTTGCGTGCATTTGGGGAGTGAATCAGTCAATGTGAGTGCACACACACACACACACACAGACATACACACTCTCTCTGCCTGCTGTTCAAATACATATATATGAAATGATCGTTCATCCAGACATCAGCATCGGGTTCCAGCCCCAAATTTAAATATACATATATACATATATATTAACTTTTTGAAAGACAAGATGATGGAGAAAAGGGATAGAGCGCTTCCATCTGCGGGTTCACTCCCCAAATGGTAATAGCCTGGACCAGTCTAGCTGGGTCTCCCATGTGGGGGGCAGGGACCCACGTGCTTGGGTCATTATCGGCTACTTTCCAAGACATATTAGCAGGGAGCTGGAGTGGAAGCGGAGCAGCTGAGACTCTAACAGAACTCATAAGGGATGCTGGCATTGCAAGCAGTGGCTTAACCCACTGTACCCCAACAACGGCCCCCAGCTTCTTTATAAACTCCTAGAACCAGGGGGTTTGATCAAACTGTGTCTTGTGAAATTCAGTCATAGCTCTAAGGGAGCTTATCAGAGCTCTGAATGGTCCTTGGTGCCTGGAGGTCCTGCTGAGCCCCTGAACGCAGCCCACTCACAGGGTGCTCGGGCTGAGTCAGCTCCGCGTCCCTTTCTCCTGCAGAACCGAGGTGGGCCAGGCTTCGAGCCGTTCTCCTCGGCTCTTGGGAGACGTTACCCTCCGAACTCACTGGCTTGAAAACTTCCAAGACTTACACAGGTTCTGATAACCCCAACTGCTCCTTGTCCCCAGCTCTCGAGGGCAGCTGCTCCTGACACTGGCCATCTGCTGGGGGACAGTTGTCCCTGCATTGCTACACATCTTCAGTCTGCACAGCCAACAGCCTGGAAGCTGGAGATGCAGTCCCACTGAGGGCGTGGGGAGAGGGCTTCTGGCCAGATCAATGGGCAGTGGTACAGGCGGGACCGGCTGAATTTTATCCGCCCCTCCCAATCCTGCGTCAAAGTCCTAAGCCCCAGGATCTCAGAATGTGACTGCATTTGGAGTCTTTAAGCGGATAACTAAGGTACATGAGCCCATAGGGGGAGACCCAAGTCCAGTGTGTCCTTTCTGAGAGGAGAGGAGGAACAAACACATGCAGAGGGGACCGTGGAGGATGGGGTTGGGGGTTGGGAGGGACGCTGCCCTCTCCACGCCGGGAAGAGACACCGCAGCAGAAATAGCTCTGCTGACCCCTTGGCTTCAGAATTCCAGCCACCAGAACTGTGAGAAAATGAGTCTCTGTTGAGAAATTTGTCCCAGCAGTCCCGGCCGATTCGTCCAGAAGCCTTGCTCACTGACCCCCTGCAAGATCGGGGCGTCCTGAGCAGAGTTCCTCTGCTGTGACACAGCCCTTCCCACCTCCGTGCAGTCCCCCTGGGGCCCACGGGACAAGGGACAGCAGTGGAAACGCGAGGCCCGGGCTGCCTGCTGCACGGTAAGTCATGAGCTGTCTACATCCGCTTAGGCCCGTTGTCCCCTTGGCCGCCCCAGCCACTGCCAGCACAGAAACCACGTGACCGCTTGGGACAGTGTCTCTGGGTGGCCTGGGCTTGGCTCCTTGTTGTGTCAGCCCTCCAGCAGCTCTGTTGCTGGGTCCCTAGATTAAGTCCTCCCTGTGGAAACACCCAGTGTGGCTTCCATTTTCCCATCCACAACCCGCACCCCCCAAACTGGCATCCCAGGCCTGAACTCCACATTGGAGCAGCACTGTTCCCACAGCACAGACGGCAGAGTTAGCCCCTCTGCCCTGTCCCACGAAGCGACACCAGCAGGCCGAGCACTGGGAGGGGAAGGGGACCTGGCAGGGGACCTGGGCTCAGCGCACACACTGTAGCTGCTTCTCCTGTCCTGTGGGGAGCCTCACCTTCTCAAGCAGCTGAGCAGGGGTGAGTGAGCCTGGTGTCCAGCTGAGCACTGTCAGGAGCAGGTCTGGGGTCCCCATCCGTTGCCGTTCATCAAGCCAACCTGCTGGCCTGCAGTGCCGGCATCCCACATGCGTGCTTCTCGACTTCCGATCCAGCAGCTCCACTTCCTATTCAGCTCCCTGCTGTGGCCTGGGAAAAGCACTGGGGATGGCCCAAGTCCTTGGGCCCTTTCCACCCCTTGGGAGACCCAGATGAAGCTCCTGACTCCTGGCTTCGGATTGGCCCAGCTCCCGCAGGTGTGGACACTTGGGGAGTGAACCAGTGGATGGAAGACCTCTCTCTCTGTGTCTCTCTCTCCATCTCCCACCTCCGTAACTCTGACTTTAAAATAAACAAATAAATGTTAAAAACAAACAAACAAAAAAACCCTTGGGTGGGCCGGTGCTGTGGCGCAACAGATTAAAGCCCTGCCTGAAGCGCCGGCATCCCATATGGGTGCCAGTTCTAGTCCCGGCTGCTTCTCTTCCCATCCAGCTCTCTGCTGTAGCCTGGCAAAGCAGTAGAAGATGCCCAAGTCCTTGGGCCCCTGCACCCGCATGGGAGACCTGGAAGAAGCTCCTGGCTCCTGGCTTCAGATCGGCGCAGCTCTGGCTGTTGTGGCCATATGGGGAATGAACCAGTGGATGGAAGACCTCTCTCTCTGTCTCTGCCTCTCTCTGTAACTCTGTCTTTCAAATAAATAAAATAAATATTTAAAAAAAGAAAAAACTAAAGAAAAAAACATAGGACAAAATAGCACAGAATAGAACATGGCAACATGCGTTGGACATAATGAAAATATGTTATATTTCATTAAACTTTTTTTTTGACAGGCAGAGTTAGACAGTGAGAGAGAGAGACAAAGAGAAAGGTCTTCCTGTTGCCATTGGTTCACCCTCCAATGGCCACCGCGGCCGGCGCGCTGCAGCCGGCGCACCGCGCTAATCCGAAGCCAGGAGCCAGGTGCTTCTCCTGGTCTCCCATGGGGTGCAGGGCCCAAGTACTCGGGCCATCCTCCACTGCACTCCCGGGCCACAGCAGAGAGCTGGCCTGGAAGAGGGGCAACCGGGACAGAATCCAGCGCCCCGACTGGGACTAGAACCCGGTATGCTGGCGCCACAAGGCGGAGGATTAGCCTAGTGAGCCGCGGCGCCAGCCTTTCATTAAACATTTCTATTGGGGGATGTGGACGTGAGTGGTTATGATTATAGCGTGCAGAGTTCCGATGCTAAATGAGGCCTGTCGATGATTACAGGCTGTGGACCGTGTTTAGAGAATGCACTGGCCTGGAGATCTTTCTTTTCTTTTCAGATTATGTGATTACAAGGGCATTTGATTTTATCGGCCAGATAAGCATGGAGCAGCAGGACAGGTGGGGACTCAGAGGAAGCGGTGCTGGCCCAGAGGAGCTGATGTTGGGGCTGTGACAGGAAGCAGCCCAGCGGCGATAGAGAAAGGGGTGCATGTGAGAGGCAGGCGCGGGCTGCACAGCTTGGGGGTGCCGCCCGGATGCCACCTTCCTGACAATCCAGCCAGCTGTGCCAAAGCGTGGAGCTGTTTCTTAAAACCATCCATGGGCGCACAAGGCACAGAGCACCGGCCCCATTCCCGAGGGCGAGGCGCAGGGACGGCAAAAGGACATCTGTGGACTTGGACTTCTCCCTTTCTTTTTTTTATTAAGCCTAACGTTGAATAGCTGGGTTTCAGGCTGAATCAAAACATCCCCACGTCGCAACAACTGTGTGTGCCACAGCTGCTCCAGTCGCTGGAAAATTCCATGGCTTTCCTGCAGGAGCCCCTCGCACAGACGCTTCCTTCTCCGCCCGCCAACTTGAGGTCAGTGTGGCTTAGGAGGGGCGGCACTGCTGTCCGCCAGCCCAGGGCCTCCCGGGCGAGAGCTTAATAAACAGGGGCCGGCCGCTTCTTCCAGAGGGCCCCGGTGGGTTTTTCCACGACAGTGAAAGGCTGCCTTTGTATGGAGGACCGGGAATAAGGCTGTGCTATTTCACAGCGGCCTGCCCTCCGCGACCTCACCCGTGCTCCCTTTTTCGCCGTTTCCCTCTCTGGGGGACCCAAGGAGGAGGCAGGGGGATCCTGAGGGAGAGCGCTGCCGGCCGCTGCAGAGAGACAGGGAAGGTGGGGTACGGCCCTGACCGTCGCCCATAGTGACAGGGGACAGGGGACGAAGGGAAGGAGGGCAGTGGCAGACACTGCAACAAAGCTACCCTCGCCCCGGATGAGGCGCCCAGGTGTGCCCAGGTGTGTGCCCAGGTGTGCCCAGGTGTGTGCCCAGGTGTCAAAGTCCTCTCTCACTTCTCTCAGGAGGAACTAACATGGAGATGACACTGTAATTTCGGCACTTCCTGGAAAACCGCAATGACCCGGCACGTTGTAATTACGCTGCCACCACGCTTCCATTGGCGAGCCTTGCTTCCTTGAGTTCTATTCTTACATCCCTTCCCCGCCTGGAGAAGCAAGACAAAGCACTTTCCACGGTGTCTTGACGGGCGCTCTCCTCCAGGGGCCTTTCTAGGTCCCGTGCCCTTGAACATCTATTTCAGCTTTCCCATAAAGGAGATGACTCTTCTCTGTGAGCCAAGGGGAAGCAGTGAGGAGCTGTTTTCCACCAACAGCCAAGAATAGAGCCACATGTCAGGCCCTGCTTTGGCTTCTTCTCTAAACTGTCTAGAGAGAATTTTAGCTTTTTCCGGCCTGGTGTGGCAGAAAGAACGCATTACCATCAGAGCCTTGACCTTGTAGCAGGCACCACAGCTTTCCTAGGGCTGGTGCAGCAACCTGAAAAATGAGGACCAGATTAAATCAGCATTTGTGCAAGGCCCCGAGCTAGGTCACTAGCTTGCAGATGACACGAGGACGGAGTGTCAAAGGACATGGCCGCGGAAGACTCCTGGGCTTTGCAAATGTCTTTTGGTTCTCTCACACTGCGGGGGAGAGGTCTTGGTTTGGTGCTGGTGGGCCTGTCACTCCTTGCTACCGGGTCACCCACCTCCCTTTACACCACACAGAGCCGGCACTGGGTTCCAGCCATCTGCTGGCCGTGGGAGCTGAATTGAGTGGCGTTATTTTTTGATTTTATTATTTTCATTGTTCCTTTGCCTTTCACTTATTTCAGGTATAATGAGTGTTCTGTTTCTGGTGAAAATAGGGTTTCCTTTTTAGCTTTTCCTTGTCGTCATGCTATTTTAACATTGGAGCAAAAGGCTAAGCCTGGAGTCGAGGGTGTGCTCTAAATAAACCTTTCTGGATTAAGCTCTGCAGAGCCTGAATCAGACCAAGGAACGCAGAGGCACCTGCCAATGCCCTGGGTTGAAAATGACGGGTTTTAGCAAGGACCCCGCTAATGACCTCTGACTTAGACCACTTGTCATCTCTCCAGATCCTCAGTGGAAAGAAACTATGCACACACGAAGTCCTCCTTCAGCAGGGAATCAGAGGGTGGCTTTTTTCTTTTACCTTTTTTTCCTTTTGTGCTTGTTTGAAAATTTGTGATTGTTTTCTTTCCTTTTAAAAAAAAATCCATATTTACAGTGGCTTTGGCACGGTTGGCTCCACAAAAAATGGAATGTTGTCGTCCACATCGTCCATTATTCATCCAAAAATACCTCTCAGACATTCCTCCTAGTGCGCTGCCACTGGGCTAGCACATTTCTAGCATACCGCGTGTACCGCATGGAGCGGGTGTGTCACACGCTCCTGTTCCCCGACTGGTCCTTCCTGCACACTCATCCCCACGCTCGCCCTCTGGAAACAACACTGGCCTAAACACCCTCGAGTGAATATCTTACATGCTCGGGGCTCAGTTCGAAGGAGTGGATCCTCAAGGGTCAGACTGCTGGACAGAGGGAGTTTTATTTTAGTAGATGCTCAGAGATGATGTTCCAAAGTGCTGCAGAAGTCCCATTGCCCCCAGGGCCACGTGCTGGGACCCCCGGCTGCCCCTCCCCCAGCAGTGGGTGCTAGGCCCTGCCGACTTCTGCTAGTCAAATGAACACAAGGTGATAGTTCACTTTTATTTAATTTCCATTTCCTGAAGCTGGTGTTTTTGAGCATCTTCTCTTTTGATTCTTGGCCGTTCTAAATCCTCTCCAGACCCTTTGCCTATCCTCTCTTCTCTCTCTCTCTCTCTCTTTTAAAGATTTATTTACTTGAAAGTCAGAGTTACAGACAGAGAGAAAGAGGCAGAGAGAGAGAGAGAGAGAGAGAGAAGGGTCTTCCATCTGCTGGCTCACTCCCCAACTGGTCACAATGGCCAGAGCTGCGCCAATCCGAAACCAGGAGCCAGGAGCTTCTTCCACATCTTCCCATGTGGGTGCAGGGACCCAAGGACTTGGGCCATCTTCTACTGCTTTTCCAGGCCATAGCAGAGAGCGGAATCAGAAGTGGAGCAGCTGGGACTCGAACAGGTGCCCATATGGGATGCTGGCACTGCAAGCGGCAGCTTTACCCACCACGCCACAGCACTGGACCTAGCCTATCCTCTTTTCTATTGGGTCATCTTTCACCTGTCAGTTTGTGTAAGTGCTTGGCACATTATAGATATTAACCCTTCCGGAAGCATATTTTTTTTTTGACAGGCAGAGTAGACAGGGAGAGAGAGATACAGAGAGAAAGGTCTTCCTTTGCCGTTGGTTCACCCTCCAATGGCCGCCGCGGCTGGTGCGCTGCGGCCGGCGCACCGCGCTGATCCAAAGGCAGGAGCCAGGTACTTCTGGTCTCCCATGGGGAGCAGGGCCCAAGCACTTGGGCCATCCTCCACTGCACTCCCTGGCCACAGCAGAGAGCTGGCCTGGAAGAGGGGCAACCGGGACAGAATCCGGCACCCCGACCGGGACTAGAACCCGGTGTGCTGGCGCCGCAAGCATATTATAAGTGTTTTTACAAATATACCCGAATAACCTTATTTGAAGTGTGCGTAGCTATGTGAAAGCTTTCCGCTTCTGCCGAGTCAACTCTGCCTACCTTTTCTTTCCTAGACGTCGTGGTGGTGAGGACTGAGCTAATCAGACTGTGGAGGACCCTAGATCTTCCTGCAGAAATGGCTTTCTTTGCTCCTTGGGGATCGTTCTGAATTCATTTTGATATGAAGTCAGAGACAGTGTCCAATATTCATTTTTTACAGGAAGATCGCCTGTGATGCCAATATCACTTCATGATAATAATCATAATAAATCATCATAATCTGCGATCTATTCACAATTTACCTGATCGCTTCCATTTTTCTATTTATTCCTATGCCATTATGGCAGTGGTTTGATCACATTGACTTTGTTTTATCTTTTTTTATTAAAGATGTATTCTATGTATTTGAAAGGTAGAGTTAGAGAGAGGGACAGACAGAGAGAGACAAAGAGAGATCTTTCATCCACTGGTTCACTCCCCAAATGGCCGCAATGGCCAGGGCTAGGTCAGGTCAAAAGCCAGAAGACAGGATCTCCATTTCCAGGCACTTCAGCAGAGAGCTGGATCAGAATCAGAATTGAGTGGCTGAGACTCGAACTGGTGCCCAGATGAGATGCTGGTGTAGCAGGCAGCGGCTTAACCTGCTACACCACAGTGCTGGCCCCTAATATTCTTATATGATTAAATTAGCTAGAAACTACAGCGCCATGCTGGCCAGCAAGAGCAGTCACTCCTGTCAAGTGTCTAATCTTAATTGCAATGATTTCAGTATTTCGCTATTTAGAATAACAGTTCCTATTGGATTTGGCAAGTAGTCCTTTTAAAAGTTTAAGTCGTTTTCTTTCTACTTCTATCTTAGCTATGAAATATTATTTTAGGAATAGCTGTCTGAATTGTGCTGAATCTTTGCAGTATCTATGTGTTGCTGTTTTGCGTTGCCATAGCAGGATACCAACAGGCTGGGGCATTGACAAAGAACAGAGGTTTGTTTTGGCTCACAGTTCTGGAGGCTGGAAGGCTGCAGAGTCCCGGCACCTGCATCTGCGGGGCTTCTGGTGAGGGCTCCTGCCAGGCCAGCACACGCTGGAGGGTCACATGGCTGGCGTGTAGGCAAAGGAAAGAGAGAGGCAAGCAACCTGGCCTTGCTTTTGTAACAAGGTCACTCCCACCAGAACAGCACTGATCCACCTGGGAAGTGGAGCCCTTGGGACCCAGACACCTCCCATTCAGCCCCACCTCCCAGCACTGCCACATGGGGAACTCAGCTTCCAACATGTGAGCTTTTCCAGAACCCATTCAAGTCATGGCTATTAATATGATCATGTGATTTTTCTCCTTTAACATGCTAATGTAATAAATTATGTTGAATGGAACTTCAGATATTTAATCCTGGAAAAATTATTTTCTTTTAAAGGCTTATTTATTTGAAAGGCAGAGCAATAGAGAAAGAGGGAGAGGGAGAGAAGGAGAGAGGGAGAGAGGAAAAGAGGGGGAGAGGGGGAGAGGGGGAGAGGGGGAGAGGGGGAGAGGGGGAGAGGGGGAGAGATCTTCTATCCACTGGTTCTCTTCCCAAATTGGCCACAACATCCAGGTCTGGCCAAGCCGATGCCAGAAGCCAGGAACTCCACCCTGGTCTCCCACATGAGAGTGGCAGGGGCCCCAGGACTTGGGCCATCCTCCCCTGTCTTCCAAGGCACATTAGCAGGGAGCTGGATGGGAAGCAGAGTAGCAGGTGCTTGTACCAGCACTCAGGTATGGGACATCAGCATTGCAGGCAGCAGCTTAATGTACTGGGTCCCAACACTGCCCCCATCCCGGGAAAATTCTACTGGATCAAAATACATTATTATTTTCATATTTTGCAAGGATTTATTTGCCATTTTATTTATCTGTTAGTTATAAGCAGCAGTTATTTATAGACGGCTTACTAAGTAGCAGGTGTTGGTTGGATCTACAGTAGTGAATAAAACATAAAATCCCTAATCTCGTGAAGTTTGTTAGAATTTTAGCAAGCTGTCATAAAACTCAGTGACTTTCTTTTTTTTTTTTTTTATTTTTATTTTTATTTTTTTGACAGGCAGAGTGGACAGTGAGAGAGAGAGACAGAGAGAAAGGTCTTCCTTTGCCGTTGGTTCACCCTCCAATGGCCGCCGCGGCTGGCGCGCTGCGGCCGGCGCACCGCGCTGATCCGATGGCAGGAGCCAGGAGCCAGGTGCTTTTCCTGGTCTCCCATGGGGTGCAGGGCCCAAGCACCTGGGCCATCCTCCACTGCACTCCCTGGCCACAGCAGAGGGCTGGCCTGGAAGAGGGGCAACCGGGACAGAATCCGGCGCCCCGACCGGGACTAGAACCCGGTGTGCCGGCGCCGCTAGGCGGAGGATTAGCCTAGTGAGCCGCGGCGCCGGCCCAAAACTCAGTGACTTTCAACACTTGATCTTAGCCAAAAGGCCAACTTCCAACAGCACATCATTTATTTTTTTGGTCACAGGTCACTTATGGGTTGACTAGGCTTGCATTTAATTTTCTAGTGTACGTTTTAAAGCTTTGTATTGAAGAATACCATCCTTACAGGAACAAAAAATGAAGAAAACAATTGTGTAGCCACAACTCAGGTCAAGATGGAGAATATTTCTACAATTTGCTAATATTGTTTGTTAATATTCTATTTGGAGTTTTTGCATTTATGTTGAAAAGTAAAGTTTGGGGGCTGGCACTGTGGCATTGCGGGTAAAGGTGCCGCCTGCAGTGCCAGCATCCATATGGGCACCGGTTGGAGTCCCGGCTGCTCCACTTCCGATCCAGCTCTCTGCTGTGGCCTGGGAAGGCAGTGGAGGATGCCTAAGTCCTTGGGCCCTGCATCCGCGTTGCAGCCATTCTGGGAAGTAAACCATTGGATGGAAAGCCTCTGTCTCTCTCTCTCTCTCTCTCTCTCTCTCTCTCTCTCTCTGCTTCTTTGTAACTCTGCCTTTCAAATAAATAAAATAAATCTTTTTAAAAAGGCATAAAAAGTAAAGTTTGATATTCAAATTACCCAAGTTAGGAAATAGGATTATCTGTACGCAATCACAGTTATTTCACTTACACACACACACACACACACACCCCGATGTTGCCAAGGTTTCACTGGGGGACTGGGGGTGGACTCCCTAGGGGGGACTCCCTGGGGGAGACTCCCTGGGGGGAATTCCTGGGGGTGGACTCCCTGGAAGGGGGACTCCCTGGGAGTAGACTCCTGGAGGGGGGAACTCCCTGGGGGTGGACTCCCTGGGTGTGGGCTGTCTGCACAAACCCCACTGACTTGGGCTGTGTGGGTGGCTCGGGTGGTGAGATGTGAGCAAACAGCAGGTGCCACAAGCAGCCTCGGTTTGGCTTGACCCCTCCTGGTGCCTTTCTCCTGAAGAAGACCATTTCCTGGAGGAGACCGGTGGAGCATTGGGAACCCCAACCTACAGCCGAAGCCACGCCTAACCACGCCCACCGTCCCACTGCTAACCCGCAGACTTGCAGCCCGGGTGGAAAGCCACTAAGATTTCGTTCTGCTTTGTATTGTGCAGCCTCAGGGCAGCAGAGCCTGGCCAGTGCCAGTAGCTCCACCAAGTGAATCAGGAATACCCGCCTTCTTCAATGACCTGATCTCCTTTGAAGGTCAGAATGGACAGAGCTATTAACCCCTCTGATCCTGGCGTGTTTTTCAGTGGTAGATCTTTGATCACGTTTCCAATCATTTCTGTAATTGGTCTTTTCAAATTTTCTATTTCTTCTAATTTCGAAGATTTATGTTTCTAGGGGATCACCCTTTTCCTCTAAGGTTTCAATTTGCTGCTGAAAGCTCACATGTATAATTCTTCATGATTATGTTAGTGTCTTCTGTGGTTATGTTTCCTTGCTCATTTCCAGTCATTTTTCTTTTTGCCCTCCCTCTTTCTTTGGTCCACACTTTAAGAGTAAGCTTTTAGAAGGTTTATCTACTTTACTCATCTTAAAAAAAAAAAAACTCATCTTGAAGTTAGTCTGTCTTTTGACCTATTTTATGTTGTTTCTACTTCATTAATTTCAATTTCTATCTTCTATAAATTCTCATTTCCTTATTTTTTCCTTTTGTTTAAAACTAGGATCCAGGTTTTTTACCTCTTTTTGATATTGGGATTGGTTCCCTAAAATACGATATCGGGATATGGCCCCCTCAGAGTTCCCCATAAGTGCCATCTGGGGTGTCATATGAAATTGGATTGTGGAGTGCCATACCGTATCACCGTGTGCTTATTAATAAATTTCCAATATTCATAAGTCCGTGTGGGTTCCTGCCTAATATTCAGAGAACAATTCTGAATACCAGCATAAGTGGACGAGGCAGCATGGTACATTTTTAAGCTTTTATTCAGTGTGAAAGATGCATAGGAGAGTGAGGGCTTTATCTATAGGAGAGGGATAAATCTGGGTTCATACCAAATACCAGGAGCCAGCCTCGTGGAGGAGCATCCAGGCCAGGAAGCATGGAACAGGTGGCCCAAAAGCCACGTGCCTGGAGCAGAGGGCCTCACAGGCCCACATTGGCAAAGGGCCAAAGAGAGGAAAGGGCAGGCACACCATGTCCCAGGCTTTTAATCCACTTTCAAAGGGGAGTGGTTAATTAGCCTGATTGGCCAGTGGGTGCACAGGGGCATGATGAAGGCATGGTCTTCCAGCTTACAAGCCTAATCAATTTTAGTCTATATGCCTGCTTACAGCATTTTGGCTTTTTTTTTTCTAATTTGTAAGGTAATTATTTAGTTACTCCATTTTTAAATTTTTCTGCTCAAATAATGAAGATTTTTGAAGCAATAAAATTTTTACAGCAATTTTAGGTTCATAGGGAAAAAATGAGAGAAATGTAAAGAGTTCCCATATACCTCAGCTCCCCAGCACACACAGCCTCCCTGAGGGGGAGAGTCCACAGCACAGTGCTATGTTGGATACAATTGCTTTGCCTACAGCAACATAATCCAATCCAGCTCTCTGCTGTGGCCTGGGAAAGCAGTGGAGGATGGCTCAAGTCCTGGGCCCTGCACCCACATGGGAGACCGGGAAGAGGCACCTGGCTCCTGGCTTCGGATCGGCACAGCTCTGGCCGTTGCAGCCATTTGGGGAGTGAACCAACAGATGGAAGACCTTTCTCTCTGTCTCTCCCTCTCACTGTCTGTAACTCTGCCAATCAAATAAATAAATAAAATCTTAAAAAAAATCATTATCACCGGAAGTCCATAGCTGACATGAGAGTTCGCTGGTGGTGATGTGCAACCTATGCACACTGACAAAGGTTTATGGACAGCTCTCCGTCATTTCAGTCTCACAGTTTCCCCATTGATTTGTCTCTCCCTTTCCTCTCACCCCTGGCAAGCACTGCTCTTTTCACTGCCTCCAGAGCATTGTTTTCCAGAGCCTGAGGGACTCTGTCTCATGTAGGTGCAGTCTTTCCAGGTGGGCTCCTTTCTTGTAGTAATAAGTATCCAAGTTTCCTCCATACCTTCTCACGGCTTGATGCTTTGTATCTTCTTAGAGGAGAGCCGTGGTCCATTGCGCGGATGCAATGCAGTTTACTTAACCAGCATCTCCTGCTCTCAAATTTTGGCAATGAGGAATAAAGCTCTATAAACATCCACAGTGGACGGCACTGTGGCGTAGCTCGTGAAGCCATCACCACGGATGCTGGCATCCCATAGCAGAGTTCAAGTCCCAGCTGCCCTGCTTCCGATCCAGCTTCCTGCTAATGCACCTGGGAAAGCAGTGGAAGATGGCCCAAGTGCTTGGACCCCAGCCACCCACCTGGGGGACCCTGATGGAGTTCTGGCCTCCTGGCTTCAGGATGAACCAGTCTTGGCCAATGTAGCCATTTGAGGAGTGAACCGGCAGATGGAAGATCTCTTCTCTCTGTCATTCTTCCCATCAAATAAATAAATCGTCTAAAAATATGTAAACATTCATGTGCAAGTTCTTGAGTGGGTGCAAGTTTAAAACTCATTTAAGTAAATACAAAGAAACACAATGAGTGAGTTGTATGGGGGAGCATCTGTCTGGTTGTGTAAGAAACTGTCAACTTGTCTCCCAAAGTGAGGCGCTCTTTGCCATTCCCTCATTCATTAATTAATTCATTAATGAATGAGGGAATGGCTGCCACTCCACATCTTCTCCGGTACTTGGTGCTATCTGTGTTCTGGGTTGTGGCCATTCTAATAGGTACGTACTGGTGTCTCGCTGTTGTTGCTGCTTTAAGAATGTAATTTTTTTTTTTGACAGGCAGAGTGGGCAGTGAGAGAGAGAGACAGAAAGAAAGGTCTTCCTTTACCGTTGGTTCACCCCCCCAAATGGCCGCTACATCTGGTGCACTGCGCCAATCCAAAGCCAGGAGCCAGGTGCTTCTCCTGGTCTCCCATGCGGGTGCAGGGCCCAAGCACTTGGGCCATCCTCCACTGCACTCCCTGGCCACAGCAGAGAGCTGGCCTGGAAGAGGAGCAACCGGGACAGAATCCGGTGCCCCAACTGGGACCAGAACCCGGGGTGCCGGCGCTGCAGGTGGAGGATTAGCCTAGTGAGCCGTGGCGCCGGCCAAGAATGTAATTTTTACTCTAAAATAAATTATTTGAAAGGCAGAGTGACACAGCAAGAGGAAGAGGCTGAGAAAGAGAAATATTTAATCTGCTGATTCGCTCCCCAAATGGTAACAACAGCCAGACTTGAGCCAGGCTCAAGCCAGGAGCCAGGAACTCCATCCTGGGCTCCCACATGGGTGGCAGGGGCCCAACTACTTGGACCATCATGTGCCGTCTTCCAAGGAGCATTAGCAGGGAGCGGGAACTCCATGGTGATAGCTTAGGTCACATAGCCACAGGATGCCCCTACATTATTATTTTTTTATTTTATTTTATTTTTTGACAGGCAGAGTGGACAGTGAGAGAGAGAGACAGAGAGAAAGGTCTTCCTTTACCATTGGTTCACCCTCCAATGGCCACTGCAGCTGGCGCGCTGATCCGAAGCCGGGAGCCAGGTGCTTCTCCTGGTCTCCCATGGGGTGCAGGGCCCAAGGACTTGGGCCATCCTGCACTGCACTCCCTGGCCACAGCAGAGAGCTGGCCTGGAAGAGGGGCAACCGGGACAGAATCCGGCGCCCCGACCGGGACTAGAACCCAGTGTGCCGGCCCCGCAAGGCGGAGGATTAGCCTAGTGAGCCACAGCGCCGGCCACCCCTACATTATTTTTTTGTCTGCACCATTTCAGTATCACCTAAATGATGCCCAAGTTTTTTCAAAGAGCCTGTTTCCTAACCTTCCAACAGGTTCGATTTTGGGGGAGACTACCTTTCAATTATTTAAGACTGATTTCATTGAACTACAACCAGAGAATATAGTCCATAACACCAGTACTTCCTAAAAATCTGTTAAGGTTTTTCTCCAAGTACATCATGAATTTTTACAATCATTCTATGGATGTAGATACTCTTGACTCGAGAAATGAAGGTTCTATTTGGTTGTTGAATTGAGGCTGTTGAATGTATTGGTATCATTTTCTAAAACTCAAAGGCATGATTCATCAAATGCAGAGTGAATGCCTGTCAAAGGTTCTATTTAACTCATGAACTGGTAATTGGCAAATGGCAAGATGGCTCAAAGGAAATTGAAAGGCTAGGTATTTACAGGAAAATTAATAATGGAGTATTAGAATAAGATCACCAGTTTGGTTACAAAATTGGTGCATGTCCTACCAGGCAATAAATCATGACTTTGTGGGTTTTTTCTGCGAGTCAAAAATTGAAGTTCCAAAAGAGGATTCACAGAGAAATACTAAGTCAGTAATAGCACTGGTGGCACCTGATGCGACAGAGATCACAAGGGTGGGGTGTGAGCGGCAAAGCCTGAGAAACTCTGCACGAGAGAAATCCAAGTTCTCCCTTTCTCCCCCCAGCACTCCTGACAGCAGAGATACCAGGGTGTTCTGCTAGGGTGTCAAGTGGTTTTAAAAAAATTTTTTTTAAGATTTATTTATTTTATTTGAAAAGCAGAGTTACAGAGAGGGAGAGACAGAGAGAGAGAGAGATCTGCGGATTCATTCCCCTAAATGGATGCAACAGGGCTGGGCCAAACTGAAGCCAGGAGCCGGGAGCTTCCTCTGGGTCTCCCAAGTGGGTGCAGGGGCCCAGGGACTCTGGTCATCTTTCGCTGATTTCCCAGGCACATTAACAGGGAGCTGGATTGGAAGTAGAGCAGCTAGGAGTTGAACCAGCACCCATATGGGATGCCAGTGCTGCCGGCAGCAGCTTAACCCACTGTGCCACAGCCATAGCCCGATCATGAGTTTGCTTTAAGGAAAAAAAAAAGGAATGATCACAACCATGATAAAACGTGATAAATGAGTAATTTAATGGCTTCTTTACAGCCAGACAAGCTGCACACACAGACCATATGCACACCATATGCATAGACAGCCCTCCAAAGGGAGACAGATGATCCAACCTGGCTAGGACACTGCTCTCTGGGGCTCTTAGAGAAAGGGAGGATAGGAGCTGGGACAGTCATCAGGGATCTCCTTTCACAGGACAACCGCAGGGCTGCGGAGGTCCTCTGAGCCCTATCCGCCTTGACTCCAGGCGGAAACGTCCTCCCAAACAAGAGCTGCACACATTGCTTCTGTTGCTGTGTGCTTTATGACTTGTCAACCCCATGGGCTTGGAGGAGGGGAGTGTCTGTGGCACATCCTAACAGCCCAGCCTTCTGAAAGTCACAGATCCTTCTGAAAGTCACAGCACTGGCGAGGGAACCTTAGACGTTCACAGCTCTGGGTCTCTGGGCTGTCACACAAAGGGGTCCTGGCACACCGTGGCGGTGGGTCCTGCCTCTAATAGACTTGTCCCACTGCTGGGTGTCTCCAGACCATTGCAATGGGTTCCCCCCAAAGACTGAACAGGACACACAGCAGCTGAAGGCTCCCCAAAAGAAGGGCGCGTTCTGGTCATTCTGGTCACCTGCTTTGCCAATTTCAGGGTCCTTTGTTTCCACTGGAAAGAAGCTGCCAGGGGAGCACGACCCCCACCCCCGGCAGTCAGCAGCAAGAGGCAGAGCAGTGGTCAGCCCGACTCCCCCCGCGTTGGTTCAGGGCTCTCTCCTAGGGCCCTGCCCTGACAGAGTGATCCCTATCCCCCTCCCCTGCCAGGGGCTTATGATACGGACCCCACCACTCAAAGGTAAAAGGCGCTTCTTGCTGAAGTCTGCTGTGTGCCAGGGAAGAAAGCCATTGTGCCCTGGACACGTGGACTCCCTACACCTAGGCACGTTGCAAGGATCCGCCGACCTAAGAGCCCTGTGAGCGTGTCTGTGTGAGCATGCGTGTGTGCGCCCCACTGCTGCACACGTGAGTGACTCTGACCGCGCACGCACAGGCCCAGGACCCCCGGGGGCGCCCGGCCCGCAAAGCACAATGGTCTGCTCTCCCCGGCTGGCGCGTGGCCGAGCCCAGGGGGTTTCTGTCGCTGGAGTGAATCCACTTACTGTTCGCCAGCGGGCTGCAAACCTATTCAGCCGGCAGCCCGGCGTCTCCCCGCGCACCTGCCCGGCCCCCTCCCGCCGCCCGCCATCTGTCGTCTGAGCGCCACTGTAAGCAGCCGCGCCTGGCGTCCTGGACGACACCCAAGGGGACCCGGGGCTTAGGCCGGGCGAGAGGCAAACAAGGAGGATTTATTCCAGTCCCGTTTGGAGGTGACCTTGAGAGAATTTCAGGCCCGCGGGCATCCACACGCTTCCCCCGCCTTCCATCTACTGGGCGCCAGGTTCCTTGGGGGGTGGGGGCAGGGGGGCTCCCGGGGGACCCGGAGGCCCAGGGTCGGCAATCTGAGCCTGATCCTCCTGCTCGGGCATTTAGGGGTGTCCTGCTTGGAGGAGCCGGTCAGCCGGCACAGCCCCCCACCCTCCCCGCCCCACTCCCGGAGCAGCCCCCGGGAGTCCGTTTCAAATGCAGATGTTGGTTTTGTCTGCGCGCCTGTCTGATCCTCCGAGTTGATCCCAATTGTCCCGGCCTCTGGGGATGCTGAGTTGAAAGAAGAGTTTCTCTTTTCTACCTTCGCAAACACAGCCCTTTCAAGTCCCCCCAGCCAGCCCGCTGCCCCAGCGATCTCATCCCTATTTGTTTATTATCGAACAGCCTCCCAGAATGTTACTAGAGGGTTCAAACGGGTTGCTACATCCCCACCAAAGAGAGAACCCACAAAGGAAAACAAAGCCAAGCTATGGGCATTGTGGCTTTTGTGAGCTTGCCTTTTCCAACCACAGCCTCAGTCTAGAAGATTCTAAGGCACCCTCTCTCCTGGGCAGCTCTCCAGCTCAAGCCTGAGGACCACCCCCCCAGCACACACACTGTCTCCTGCACCCACTGAAAGGAGCCAGGAATACAAAGATCGAAAGACAGGAGGCGCTGTGGACAGACATGGAGGGTCCCACACTCAGATGTAGGGTGACGTGGGCATCCTGCTAGCTGCACCAATCACCTGCCCCCAGGAGTGGGTGTATTTTGGCCTTCTGTGGTCCAAACACTGTGCAAGAATGTTCACAGTACCAACCCCTGTGAATCTTCCAACTGCCTCGCAATGCACGAATTCAACATCTCCATATTCCAGTGGAAGAAATGGAAACCCAGGAAGCTGCAGATACAGAGAACCTACTCAACAAGCCAGCAGATGTATTTTAAAAAATAAATGGACAGGCTGATCCTGAAATCCACACAGAAACAGGAAAGCCCTAAAAGACCAAAAATAAGCCTGAAAAGATTAGAAAATAGAGGACTGGGGCTGGCGCTGTGGTGTAGTGGGTAAAATCGATGCCTGAGGCAGCAACAACATCCCACATGGGCGCCAGTTCTAGTCCCAGTGGCTCCTCTTCCAGTCCAGCTCTCTGCTATGGCCTGGGAAAGCAGTGGAAGATGGCCCAAGTGCTTGGGCCCCTGCACCGGTGTGGGAGACCTGGAGGAAGCTTCTGGCTCCTGGCTTCAGATCAGCCCAGCTCCTACTGCCCTTGTGGCTATTATTTTTTTTTTTCAAAATATTTATTTATTTATTTATTTGAGAGGCAGAGTTGCAGACAAAGATAGGGAGAGACAGAGGGAGAGGTCTTCCATCTGCCCGTTCACTCTCTAAATGGCCACAATGGCTGGAGCTGAGCCAATCTGAAGCCAGGAGCCAGGAGCTTCTTCAGGGTCTCCCACATGGGTGCAGGGGCCCAAGGACTTGGGCTATCTTGTACTGCTTTCCCAGGCCATTAGCAGAGAGCTGGATCAGAAGTGGAGGCAGCCGGGACTCAAACCTGTGTCCATATGGCTTTGCCAGCACTGTAGGTAGAGGTTTAACCTACTGCACCACAACACCAGCCTCAATAAGTAAACCTTAAAAAGAAAAAAAAAAGACTAATTTCTGATCTCAAGAATTAGTAAAAAGGGACAATAGCTGAATAGCATAGGACTAGTGCAAAGATAAATAAACCAATGTGACAGAAGAAAAAAATTCAGAATCCATTATGAAAAATTTATTTTTGACAAAATCTTAAAAAAATAAGGTAGGAAAAATACAGCCTTTTTAAACAATAGTGCTGGGACAATTGCAAGTATGTGTGCAAAATGAAAATAACAGCATAGAAAAAGAAGAGGAAGAGGAAGACAAGTGAGGAGGAAGAATTTGGAGTTAATAAAAACTAACTCAAAATGGATTATAGGTATTAATGTAGGAACTAAAACTATGCAATGGCTTTTTGAAGATTTATTTATTTACATATTTATTTATTTGAAAGGCAAATTGACACAGAGAAAATTGCAGGAGAGAGAGATGGAGAGAGAGAGAGAGATGGAGAAATAGAGAAGTGAGAGAGAGAGAGAGAGAGAGAGAGAGAGCTCTTTTCCTTCAGCTGGTTTACTCCCAAAATAGCCAGAACAGCCAGGTCTGGGCCAGGCCAAAGCCAAGAGACAGGAATTCCATCCAGGTCTCCCACATGGGTGGCAGAGACTCAACTACTTGGGCCATCATCTACTGCCACTCAGGCACATTAAGAGCAAGCTGGATTAGAAGTGGAACAGCCTGGATTTGAAGGGTGCTTCGATATGGGATGTGGGCATTGAGGGGGCCTAACCTGCTGCACCACAGCCCCTGCCCCGACCACCCAATCTGGACCTTGTGTTAGCCAGTGGCTTCTAGATACAATAGCAAAAGCGCAGTGCATTAAGAAAAAGTGGAGAAAGTCGACTTCATCAAGATTCAGAACTTTTTGCTCTTCAAAAGACACGGTGAAGAGCTTGCAAAGGCAAGTCCCAGACTGGAAGGATTCACTTGCAAAGCACACATCTGATAAGGGACTGATAGCCGATGTCTGCAAGAATAGAGAACTCTTACATCCCACAGGAAGAAGACAGGAACCCAATTTTGAAAAAGGGGGGCTGTCAAATAATTGAGCAGACACTTCACCGAGAGATTAAGATTGATAAACAAGCATGAAAAGGTGTTCTACATTAGGCATTAGGGAAATTCGAATGGAAACCACGATAAAATATACTACACTCCTTTAATACTGAAAAGAGGGGTTTTGCCCAGCGTTGGTGAATGTCTGAGGTGGTGATGCTCTCTCTCTCTCTCTTTTTTTTTTTTTTTTTTTTTGACAGGCAGAGTGGACAGGGAGAGAGAGAAAGGTCTTCCTTTTCCATTGGTTCACCCTCCAATGGCTGCTGTGGCCAGTGTGCTGCGGCCGGCGCACTGCGCTGATCCGAAGCCAGGAGCCAGGTGCTTCTCCTGGTCTCCCATGCGGGTACAGGGCCCAAGCACTTGGGCCATCCTCCACTGCACTCCCTGGCCACAGCAGAGAGCTGGCCTGGAAGAGGGGCAACCGGGACAGAATCCGGCGCCCCGACCGGGACTAGAACCTGGTATGCTGGCGCCGCAGGCGGAGGATTAGCCTAGTGAGCCGCGGCGCCGGCCGTGATGCTCTCGTACCTCCTGGGTGAGACTGTGCACTAGCACAACCTCTCCTGAGAACCGCTGGGCGCTTTCTGTAAAAGCTGGACCCACACCTCCCACCTCCAGCAGCCGTTCCTCTCCTAAGTGCCTACCCGAGGGAAGAGAAAATGGACCTCTGGGTAAAATCTGGTACAGGACTGTTCACAGCAGCTTTATTTGGGGGAGCCATCATCTGGGGGGAAAAATCAATATCCATCCAAAGATGAATGGATGAACAAAGTCTGGTCCACGCACACAATGGGACACTACCTGGCAATAGAAAGAAATGAATGGGAGTGGGGGATGTCATAACAGAGACGAAACTCAAGGGAATTATACTCAATGAAAAAAGGCAGACCAGAAAGGTTGCCCATTGGTGGGAAGTTTAGAAAAGGCAGAGCCACCTACAGGAACCAGGGTGGGGGAGGGGACAGGCCCAAGGGAACTGCAGGGGAGGGACACGTTCACGGCCGTGGTCACGTACGCACACTAAGCCGAAACTCAACCAAGGGTTACATTTAGTACATGCCAAGGAACCCTCAATAAAATCTTTTTTAAACAAATACACAGATGCACCCAAGGGGTCAGCAGGGAAGTCAGGACCCAGAGTGGAGCTCCGGAGCTCCAGAGCCCAGGCTCACCCCGCCCACGCAGGCCGCCTGCCAGAAAGCCAAATTCTGCTGGCAGGAGCTGTGTGCTGAAAATTATGGCTGGAATAGCTGGAATGCTTCACGTAAATGCCAGGAAACCCAGGGGCTTCTGGGCACCACATGAAAATAAAAAGAGGGAAAAGTGGCTCCTTTTTTTGAGAAACACAAACTTGGTGGGGTGTTGGGGGCCCTCGCTGGGTGTTTGTCAAGTTTGGAGGTGATGTCGGGAAGAGAATGCCCCGGTTCTCCTCGCCCCTTCCAGCCGGTCTCAGGAAGAGGCTGTCACGGAGCCCTTGGAAGCTGATGGGAGGGGAGGGAAGCGGAGGGGTGCCTGGAAGGGAAGGGGCACTCACTCGGGGGCGTGGGGGGCGTCATAGCAGGGGAACTGCTGTCCCCTGAGGGAGACCGATGTTGCCTGCAGCTTTCCCTGGTGTGGAGGGGGCTGCTCCCAGCCAGAGCCAGCTCCGCTCTGCAGGTAAGACACACACCTGCCCCCCGCAGCTCCTCGGGCTGCCCCTGCGATGCTTGCCAGACCGGACTCCCGCAGGCTTGTCGCTTTGTGACCAGGCCTTCCTCGTGCCATGGGCTCGGTCTTCCTCTGCACGCATGCTAGCTGAGTGCCTGCTGTGTGCTGTGCATCTGGTGGTCTCAACCTCAGCCCTCGCGAAGCTCACCTTCCAGTGGATGAACAGAGCATGCGCAAGACAAGAGAGCGTGCGGTGTGTGATATGGGGCGGGGACCAGGGGCGTGGGCAGAGCCAGGAGGGGATGGCCGTGTCACCTGCCTCAGAGGATGGCTTTTCCTCCCCATCTCACAGCAGAACACAAAGAGGCAGGTGACTTGGGGCTATCATTGTGGTGTAGCGGGTAAAGCAGCCGTCTGCAGTGCTGGCATCCCATATGGGCGCCAGTTCGAATCCTGGCTGCTCCTCTTATGATCCAGCTCTCTGCTGTGGCCCGGGAAAGCAGTAGAAGATGGCCCAAGTCCTGGGGCCCCTGCACCCATGTGGGAGACCTGGAAGAAGCTCCTGGCTCCTGGCTTTGGATCAGCACAGCTTTAGCCATTGCAGCCATTTGGGGAGTGAACCAGCAGATCTAAGCGCTCTCTCTCTCTCTCTCTGCCTCTCTCTACCTCTGCCTTTCAAATAAATAAATAAGTCTTATTAAAAAAAATAGTCAGGAGACTCTGTTGTCCCCTGGTAGCTGTATCCACGACTCACCCACACGCTCAGTTGCTTCTCCTGGACAGGAGGAAGTATCATGGCAGCCCCGCACATACACAAAGTCCTTTGCAGCCTGCTGCTAGGGGCTGCTCATCCCTGCACCCATGGGGTGAGCTAATTACTGGGTAATTGAGCACTTTCCTCATCTCCCTTTTAAGAATCAATGCCGCCAATCCCACCCCCCAACCTTACACAGGCCCTATGCTGCAGCCTCGTGGGATTCACTGAGGCGCTGTCATGCACCTTGTGTCCATTCCAGTCATTTCTCTGCCCGTGGTCTTGCCTCATCAATGCCCATCTCCGAGCCTCTGCTGGTGCTGCTTCTTACCGAGCACACTCAACTGTTCAAACACTCAAAGCCGAAAAACGACCACTTCCAGAACCGGCCCCTGCCCACCCTGCCCAGGCCGGTCCCGGGACTCCCCGTCTTGCTCTCTGGCTGCCTGCTACACCTGTGCCTCACACTTCAGGCAGCGGTGTCTCTAGGACTCGCTGTGATCTCCCCACCATTGGTCCCATCCCTCCAGTCGTCTTGGGGGCTCCTCCCATGCCTTCCTTTCTTCTCTACCCCCGCAACATGGGTTCATGCTGAGCACAAATGGCACACCACAATGCGGCAGGTTAAGCTGCTGCCTGTGATGCCGGCATCCCATTTGAGTGCCAGTTCCAATCCTGGCTGCTCCACTTCCAACCCAGCTCCCTGACCATGTGCCTGGGGAGGCAGTAGAAGATGGTCCAAGTACTTGAGCCTCTGACAGCCAAATGGGAGACCCAGATGGAGTTACTGGCTTTGGCCTGACCCAGCCATGGCCATTGAGATTATCTGGGGAGTAAACCAGTCTCACTGTGTCTCTCTCCTCTCCCTGTAACTCTGCCTTACAAATAAATACATCTTTTTTTTAATGAATACCACAAATATAGTCCATTTTTCCCTTAAAAACAAGGCTTTGGGGGCTGGGCATTTGGCGCAACATACGGGAGTGCCCGGGCTCAGGTCCTGGCTCTGCTTCTGACTCCAGCTGTCAAGTGCACATTCTGGAAGGCAGCGGTGCTGGCTCAAGTCCTTGGGCCCCTGCACACACAGGAGACCCAGACTGAGTCCCTAGTTCCAGGTTTCACCTGACCTGGCCCCAGCTCTTGCGGGCATTTTGGAGAGAGAACCAGAGAGTGGATGAGATCTCTCTCTCTCTCTCTCTTTCTCCCTCGATGTCTCACTTGCTCCCTCGCTTGCTCCCTCTCTCGCTCCCTCTCTTTCTCTCTCCCTTTCAAATAAACAAATAAATTAAAAAAAAAAAATAGAAGCAAGCCTTGGTCTAAATTCCCACTGTCCATCTGAGAAATGGAAAAAATTAGGAAAATTCCAGCATGGGTATGTTCAGCCTTGTTTGAGTTGTGCAAGTGGGGGAAACTATGCTATTCCCCAAATTAAGAAATTCCCCCAGTCCTTCTTCCAAAGCAATTCACAAACCTTGGAGCCCTTTACGTAGCCATTGGTTTCATCAGCCCGCAGAGAAATGGCCTGTCTTCCCGGTTGTGTGCTGTGTGCACACAAGCAACTGCGGGAATGAGGAGGAAGACGTCAGAATGGGAGTTCACCAGTCTGGAAAACGAAGCCAGTGACAAGTGACAAGTGACAGCCTCTTTGATGCCCATGTGCAGTGGTTTTCCAAAATAATGTCTTGGTAGCAGCAAGCCCCTCCCTGTCTCTATTCTTCCTCTGTCCTTCCATTCATTCATTCCCCCATTCAACAAAGTTCATTGAGAGTCTCATGTGCTTGGCAGAATCTCAAACATTGCCCAGTGATGCCAACTTCCTGGGGCTGACACCTGGGGGAGTCTTCCTCCCTCGAGCGTGCACTGGACCTAGCCAGTTTGAGTGACAGCGAGATGGGCTGTCACAACCGGCAATGATTCAAAGGCAGTCTCCTCCTTGCCCGCACTCTCTCTGTTTCCTCTGGTTCACTCCTCTGATGCCACAGTGGGAGCTGCCCATGTGCCAAGAAACTGAGTGCCGGTGTTGGCCAACAGCCAGTGAGGAGCCAAGGCCCTTGGTACAACAGCCTGCAGCAAGCCGAATCCTGCCAACAACCGTGGGAGCTTGGAAGCAGAGTCTTCCCCACAGGGGTCTTCAGATGAGACTGTGCCACAGGCGGTGCTTTGCTGGCAGCCTCAGGGGAGATGCTGAGTCAAAGGAGCTGGCTCAGACACCACCTGACTCACAGTAACCTTACGGCAGCAACTGAGTTTGGGGGACATTTTCTAGAAGGCGACAAATAATTCTCGGGATTGGCGTTTTGGCACAGCAGGTTCAACGGCCACTTGGGACACAGGCATCCTGTCTCAAAGTGCCAGCCCAAGTCCTGGCCACTCTGCCTCCTCTACAGCTTCCTGCTCATGCTCCTGGGAAGGCAGCAGATGGCCTAAGAATTTGGGCCTCTGCTGCCCATGCGGGAGATCAGAAGGGAGTTCCTGGCTCCTGGCTTTGACCCACCCCAGACCTGGCTATCGAGGCCATTTGGGAAGTGAACCAGATGATGTAAGAGCTTACTCTCTCTCTCTCTCTCTCTCTCTCTGTCTCTCTCTCTCTCTCTCTGTCTTTCAAGTAAATAATCTTTGAAAGCATAAATAAGGAATATGCCAACTGTGTGCCAAGCACTGCTCTTGGCTTTTGGGGGGTGGCGGTGGAGGCTAAAACACTCAGTTTCCTGCTCTCGTGTTGCTGGCAGCCTAATGAGGGGAGATGGGTGACAAGTAAGACACAGTGACTGGAGGTCTGAATGTGTCCCCCCAGATCCAGGTGCTGGAAGCTTGATGTCTGTGGGGGTGTTTAGGTCATGGGGGTTCCATTCTCATGAATGGCAGGAGTGAATTCTCTATCTCTCCCCTCACCCTTCTGCCTTCCACCATGTAAGGATGCAGCAAGAGGGCCCACCTCTGATGCCGGTGCCTTGGGCTTCCTACCTTCCAGAACTGTGAGCAAATACATGTCTGGCCTTTATAAACTCCCAGTCTCGGGTTTTCTGCTCTGGTGGCAGCAACTGGACCCAGATGGGACAGAGGGAAACCAGCCAGTGAAGGAGACTGGGGGATGACCAGGGTTTCGGGGTGAATGGTGAGATTGGGGTGATGGTGTTTACAGCTTAAAACAGAGTGGTCAGGAGAGGCCTCCCTGAGAAGGTGGCGTTAAGCAGAGACTTGCAAGGGCCTGGGGCGAGCCAGGCACTGTCCTGGGGATGGAAAAGTCTAGAACAGATTTTTGTTTTATTTGGCAAAATAAAATCTAGAGCAGCGAAGGCTCTTGTTTCCCTTCTGAGCCTGGGGGAAAAGAGCTGAACACCAACAGCCCATCAGAAACGCGCTCCGACGCGCCCCTGGGCCCCGAGACGCTCAGCGGCCAGAGGAAGGCTGTGCCTCCACGTGGTTTGCTTCCTGCATCCGCAGTACAAGCAGTTCTCTCGCTGGCTGGTGGGATTCATGATTTTAATTTTTGAAGGCTGTTTATTCACTTGAAAGGCAGAGTGACAGGGAGGGAGGGCGAGACAGAGAAGCGTCTTTCGTTAACTGGTTCACTCCCCAGAGGTCAACTCCAGCAGGGGCTGGAGCCTGGAGCCTAGAGCCTGGAACTCCGTGCAGCTCTCCCACAAGTTCTTGGGCCCTTACCTGATGCCTCCCAGGTGCATTAGCAAGAACCAGATTGGAAGTGAAGGCAGGATTCCATCCCAGGCACTTGGATTTGGGATGTGAAGTGGTTAACCTGCTGTGCTACAGTGTCTGTGTGATTTTGGGGGGAGAAAAGAAGCCGTCCAGTGCCTCCTTGTCCTACTGTCTGTCCTGGGGTGGCTTCTTGTTTGACTTGGAGCACAGGATACAGGGATTGGGCAGCTGGAACCCCAGGCTGCACGGGTGCCATCTGGACCAGACTTGTACTGCCCAGTTCAGTCCAGAATCCTTGGGGCCACCGGCTCATACTGGGCCAAACCTTCTTAGGGTCTAAGAAATCCCGGCAGAGCCATCTGACTGCCAGAGGTGGTCAGCGCCAGGGCCCCCCGTGTGAACACTCACTTTGGCATCCATTCCTGGCGGAGGAATCCAAGGGGAGAGCAGGTTACAGGAGGTTTGCGAGTCACTCCTTGAGGAAAACGGGTGGGATCAGGTCATTTCCCAGCAGGAGAGGGAAAGAAGAGGTCTGGGTGGACTCGGAGTCTCGGCCACGGCCCCGTGCTCAGCCACCACGTCTAGTGAGGCTGCGCAGACACCGACACCACTGCTGTTGACAGGGAGCGTCCCTTTGCAAGAGCAGGTGCCCAGAGCAGCGTCCCTTCCGAAACCCGACCCCAGCCAGCTCTGACCCTTTGGCCCAAATCAGAATGGAAAGACCGCCTGTGACTTCTGCCAAACACTGACTACACTGGAAGCCTCTCAGATCCGAGAAACAGGATGTGAACATCGCATCCAACCCGTGCCATCCAACTCTTCACACCTTGGGATCAAGCATGCAGTACTTCTCTGCAGGCAGGAGGAAGGACACAAGCAAGGCATTTGCCTATCAATGGAAATGGGGCCCCTGAGCAAGCCGTAAACCCCCATCGGGACGTGCTTGTAGTCCAAAAAGGAAATGGCCCCCGTGGAAGTACGGAGATGTTGGGAAAGGGCAGGTCCAAAGGAAACGGACGAATTATAAGAGGAAAATAATAATATCTTGTGACGTTTAAAATACGTAGGGAATTAAAATGCACAACAAGAGAACTCATTCAGAGGGGAATCAGTCAAAGTGTTCTCAAATCTTGTCCTAAAAGTGAAAAAAGTACTAATTAATGTTAGACTTCACTAAATCAAGGATACATGTGATAATCTCTAGGGAGAACACTAAACTATATATAATAAATATTTAGCTAATAAGCTGAACTGGATGAAGCAATAAAAAAGCTTCATCCAAAAGAAAGGAAGAAAAAGGAAACAAAACAAGTAAAAGACAAATAGTATAAATAAACCCCACTATATTAATAATTTCATTACACATAAATGGGCTAAATGCTCCAATTAGATTAAATTTTTGACAGACCTAATCGTTTTTAAAGATTTACTTTATTTATTTGAAAGAGTTACAGAGAGAGGTAGAGACACAGAGAGGGAGAGGTCTTTCATCCACTCCCCAAATGGCCTCAGTGGCTGGAGTTGAGCTGATCCTAAGCCAGGAGCCAGGAGCTTCTTCCAGGTCTCCCATGTGGGTGCAGAGGCCCAAGGACTTGGGTCATCCTCCACTGCTTTCCCAGGCACATTAGCAGAGTTGGATCGGAAACGGAGTAGCCAGGATGTGAACAAGTGCCTGTATGGGATGCTGGTGCTGCAGGCTGGGGCTTTAACTCACTGCACCACAGCACTGGCCCCCAGACCTGATTTTTTATTTTCAAAGAAAAAATCTTCAATTGCCAGTGTCGTTGCATAGCAGGTCAGGCTACCAGGTCGTGCTGAAAGATGGTGTAGGACAAGACCCATGAGGGAGTGAGTGGCAGACAAATGACAGGAACAATAAGCTTCAATCATTCATGCCAGGGCAAGAGGACAGGCTCTGGGGTAACATTTGCCCTCAAGAACAGCTGTGGCTGAGAGTGCTGCTTGCTCAGGACTGCCCTCGAGTCCTGGGAAGGGGAGCTAGGTGCTTGAGGGGTCCCAGTGCAGTGAGCAGAGGTGAGAATTTAGAGAGGCTGACTGTTGAGAATATGTTGGATGCCATTAGGCAGATTGTTCCATTAATGCTCGCAGTGACCCTCCCTGTGAGGTAGGTTCTGTTATGATGAGAAAGGCTTGCCTTTTTGTCCAAGAGGCAGAGTCACTAAATGAGGGTAGAGGCTGCTTCCAGTAGCCGCCCTCAGCACCTGTCACCCCTCCTTCTTGTCTCCAGCACTTGGCCACAGGGGACACATTGGGAATAGTACCAGCTGAAGCAAGTACCAGGAACCCAGAGGTGGAGAGAAAGGACCCCAAGGAAGATGTGGCCCATTTGGAAGCGCTGAGCTGAACATTTTGTTCCTTCTCTGCCCGCACATTGAGAGGGGCTTCGCAGGTCCAGGGGGCCAACGTGGCTGCAGGTATGGGGACCATGGGCTGACCAGGTCTCCAGCACTAAGATTCCAGGTTGCAATGGCCAAGGTCTCCCTCCCCTTCCAGGGCCCACCTGCTTCTCCACCCTCCTCTCTAGCTGATTGCCCACCTTCCCTTGGCCTTTGTTCTTCATGGAAATGAGGCAGCCAGCAGATGCTTTCCTGGCAAGCAGGGAGGGCATCTGGAATGTGCTGGAAGGGGTGTCAGCTCCCCCAGGGACCCCAGCTGCAGTCAGGACTAATCAGTCGGCCAATGTGCACTATGAACGTGACATCTCCCCCCTCCCAAGACTGGACCTCAGCAGGTGTCAGGGCCGGCCCTGGGCTGCAGATGTGCCTCAGGGCTCCTCCGCTGCCCTCGGAGTGGCAGGAGAGAGGGAGAGAGGGAGGCACAGAAAGTGAGTTCCCCAGAAAGGGCACAGGGCAGAGACCCAGAGCTCTGCCCCCACATCTCCATTTATTGTGAGCTTCTGAAGTGCCGGGCACCTCCAGGGCACCCCTTATGATCACAGCAGCCCGTGCAAGGGTCCCGAGGCACAGAGAAGGGAACTCACACAGTGCACGGCATGCAGCAGTGGCCTTGAGCACCTGGGTCCAGGGCCGGGCTCGGCACCATGGCAGCGTCTCTCTCTCCTCTCTGCGCTTTCTCATCTGTGTTCTTCCCCCATCTTCCTCCTTTCTCCTTTCCCCCTTTCCCTTGCTTCTTTGGATTTGCTGGCCCATTATATTTTTTAAAGATGTATTTATTTATTTGAAAGTCAGAGTTACACAGAGAAAGGAGAGGCAGAGAGAGAGAGAGAGAGAGGTCTTCCATCCACTGGTTCACTCCACAATTGGCTGCAATGGCTGGAGCTGAGTTGATCTGAAACCAGGATCCAGGAGCTTCCTCTGAGTCTTCCTATGCAGGTGCAAGGGCCCAAGCACTTGGGCCATCTTCTACTGCTTTCCCAGGCCATAGCAGAGAGCTGGATAGGAAGTAGAGCAGCTGGGACTTGAACCAGTGCCCATATTGGGATGCCAGCACTGCAGGTGGTGGCCTTATTTGCTACACCACAGCACCGGCCCTGACCCAATATTTGTAACCCAGCTGTTATGTGCCAGCCCTGGAAACGAAGCAGTGAAGAAAGACAGAGTGCCTCCCCACACTGAGGTGGAGTAGACTGACAATCACAAAACACTCAAATGCATAAACAAAATCTTAGATGTATTGCTACACAGAGTTTTAAGTTGGGTGGTCAGGGAGGGCCTCTCTGAGGAGGTGATTTTGAGATCAGACAGGAAGGAAGAGAAGGAGCCAATCGTGTGAAGATTTGGAGTCAGAGAATTTGGGAGATGGGGATTGCGCTGCAAACGCCCTGGTGGCGGGGGGAGGGTCTTGGCAGGCTTGAGGGACTGCAGGCCAGTGGTTGGAGCACCGCAACCAGACTGCAGGAGAGGCAGCACCAGGCGCGCAGGCCACGTGGAGAAGACGGGCAGGGGTGACTGCAAGAGTTGCAACGTTTCCAAGGAGAGGTGCAGTGTGATCTCAGTCTCGTCCTGTAGGGTGGCTCCTACAGGTTGGGGGCGAGGCTGTGGGGGTGGCGGTGGAGCAGAGAAATGAGGGAGGAGGGCGGTGCCATTGCAGCAGAGAGACGGGGTGGTTTGGGCCCGGGTAGGGACAGTAGAGATGGAGAGAAATGGGCCCTTACTGAAAACTCTGGGTTCCGAGAGGAGAAGGACCCAAGCCCCTGCCTTGGCAAGGTGAGTGGTGAAAAACGGATGAAGAGACAAGTTCACGGATGTGTGCCCTCAGAGTGGACGCAGAGGTTCTGGGCCCAGGCGCGAGGCAGGAGGGAGGTCGTGGAGAGCCTGGGTTCATGCAAAGCCCTCCACTGCAGAAGCTGCGGTGTCCTCGGGGCCCTGACGGTAGACAGCACTCATGAGAGTGTTCCATAAAAACAAGGCTATTAGTGTGTGCCAAGGCCTCATGTATTTTTTTTTATGTTTATTTATTTATTTGAAAGGCAGCATAAGAGAGACAGACAGACAAATACAGGGAGATCTTCCATCCGCTGGTTCACTCCCCAAATGGCTTCAATGACCAGGGCTGGGCCAGGCTGAATCCAGGCTCTGTCCATGTCTCCCACATGGGTGTCAGAGGCCCCAATATGTGGGCCACCATCTGCTGCTTTCCCAGGCGCATTAGCAGGGAGCTGGACCAGAAGCAGAGCAGCAAGTGTTGAACCTGTGCTCTGATAGGGGAAGCCAGTGTCTCGGGCAGCAGCTCAGCTTGCTGTGCCACAGCGCTGGCCCTCGGATATATATATATATTTTTTTGACAGGCAGAGTTAGACAGTGAGAGAGACAGAGAGAAAGGTCTTCCTTCCGTTGGTTCACCCCCCCAGATGGCCGCTACAGCCAGTGCGCTGCGCTGATCCGAAGAAGCCAGGAGCCAGGTGCTTCCTTCTGGTCTCCCACGTGGGTGAAGGGCCTAAGGACTTGGGCCATCCTCCACTGCACTCCTGGGCCACAGCAGAGAGCTGGACTGGAAGAGGGGCAACTGGGACAGAATCCGGTGCCCAGCCGGGACTAGAACCCGGAGCCGCAGGTGGAGGATTAGCCTAGTGAGCCGCTGCACTGGCTTCGGATATATATTTTTTTTTTTTTGAAAGGCAGAGTGGACAGTGAGAGAGAGAGACAGAGAGAAAGGTCTTCCTTTGCCGTTGGTTCACCCTCCAATGGCCGCCATGGTTGGTGCGCTGCGGCCGGTGCACCGCGCTGATCCGATGGCAGGAGCCAGGTACTTATCCTGGTCTCCCATGGGTGCAGGGCCCAAGGACTTGGGCCATCCTCCACTGCACTCCCTGGCCACAGCAGAGAGCTGGCCTGGAAGAGGGGCAACTGGGACAGAATCCGGCGCCCTGACTGGGACTAGAACCCGGTGTGCCGGCGCCGTAAGGTGGAGGATTAGCCTAGTGAGCCACGGCGCCGGCTTTTTTTTTTTTTTTTTTTTTTTGACAGGCAGAGTGGACAGTGAGAGAGAGAGAGATAGAGAGAAAGGTCTTCCTTTTCCGTTGGTTCACCCTCCAATGATCCGCCGCAGCCAGCGCACTGCGCTGATCCGAAGCCAGGAGCCAGGTGCTTCTCCTGGTCTCCCATGGGGTGCAGGGCCCAAGCACTTGGGCCATTCTCCACTGCCTTCCCGGGCTACAACAGAGAGCTGGTCTGGAAGAGGGGCAACCGGGACAGAATCTGGCGCCCCGGCCGGGACTAGAAACCGGTGTGCCGGTGCTCTGTGGACTCCCTCCCAGGTGGTCCCCAATCTGAATCTCTCAGGATACGTGGACTTCTCGGGCCAAGACAGAGGGAGGGCTGGGCATTCCTGCAACATATCTGAGGGGAGAGCCCTGGGGCTTCTACTCAACAGCCAGCCCCACCAATGCCAGCCAGAGCTCGCCCCGGAAGCCGACCTTCTAGCCCAAGCCAACACTGCAGGGAGCCGCAGCCCAAACCAGGAGCTGACTGCAGGCTCTTGAAAGACCCCTGCCAGAAACCCCAAAACCACCCTCAAATGCCTGAGGCAGAGCCCCTGAGCGATCCCAGCTGCTCACTGAGGTGGGCTGGCTTGTTCCTCAGCAGGTAACTGGGGCAGAAGGCAGGTGTGAGATGGCATTGAAGACAGGCCGGAGAGACACAGGAGCAGGTTTCAGGGGGCCTGCCCTGCTGTGCTTGCAAGCCAGGCTCTCCCTCTGCTTGTGGCCAAGGGGCATCCTCTCCTGGGAGGGTCGTCCCTTGGAACCGCTTCCACACACGAGAGCAGTTCTGATAGTCGCCGATGCAGCGTGCATCAGGCACTAAGAGCACAGTACGCTTCCATTCCGTTCTCCCGGCAGAACTTTGGGGTGAATGCTATCATCTCCGGTGCCAGGTCTCGCAGGAGTCGGGGAAAGGAGTGTGCGCCAGGCTGCAGGAAGAAGTAGACTCCCCAATTTTAGGATCCTGGAAAACAAGCAGTTTAATCCTTTTTCATTGAAATCGGGGGCGAGGAGGCGGGGAGTTGAGTGTAATGTGAAAATCCACTGAATACAGCCCTGGCATCTTGTTAATCAAGGTTCTCTGCTGAAACAAAACCAAGGCTCGTCTTTTTAGTATGTGTGTGTGTATAGTTGCATATAGATAAAGACGTATGGAGAGAGAGGAATGTATTCTAGGGGTGTTTCTCATCGAGTTGTTGGGGCTGGCAGACTGGAAGTTCCAGCACAAGTTGATCTGCAGCCTTGGAGTCAAAGGCGGGCTTCTGTCTTGAGTGATCTCCATCCTTTTCTTAAGGACTTCACCGGAGTCAGTGAGGCGCCCCCCTCCCCCCATTATGGAGGGTGATCTGCTTTCCTAAGAGTCTTCCGACTCAGATGTAATCACAGCTTAAAAAAAAAAAAAAAAAAAAAAAAAAAAAAAAAACCAACTTCAAGATTAGCGTCTGATCAAGCAAGTGGATACCCTGGCCTTGCCATGTGGGCGTGTGAAATTAACCGTCACAGCCACCTGTCTCTGTGTTGCAGGTTGTTAGTGACCGGGATAGAAAAACATGGAAAAGCCGATTTCTGCGAGAACCACGGGCCCTTCCTGGTCTTGTACCTCTCTTCGGACTCGACCTTGGCCCCCTGTCGGACCTTGCGTTTAAGAGCAGGGTCTCTGAAGGCATTCTGATGACCTCAGTTCTGTCCAGCGGAGTATCCACAGAGCACCTTGTAATGCAAGCTTCCACAAAGGACCGGATCTTTGCCTTCTTGGCCATTTTCTTCTTGCCTATGGCAGCTGTCTCTGAGGACAGCAGTCATTCCCAGCCACCAGAGCCTGGCTGCAGGGGCGACTGAGTGCTGTCACCAGAGCTCTTCACGGTGATGACCTGAGCAGCTCCATTTCCCAGGGTTCCCCACGGCCGCCACTCAGGCCCACCACATTTCTCTTCTGGAAGGTAACTATTCTATCAGTGAAGGGTTAAACAGATTCCTTTCCTGTGGGTAAAAAACATATGCATTTCTCTTTTTTAAAGATTTATTTTATTTATTCGAAAATCAGAGAGAGAGAGAGAGAGAATCTTCCATCAGTTGGTTCACTCCCCAAATGGCTGCTATAGTCAGGGCTGGGCCAGGCTAAGCCAGGAGCTCAGAGCTTTATTGTGGCCTCCCACGTAGGTGACAGAGGCCCAAACACTTGGGCCATCTTTGACTGCCTTCCCGGGCATATTAGCAAGGAGCTGGACTGAAAGATCAGCCAGGACTGGAACCTATGCCCATATGGGATGCTGGTGTTGCAGGCAGCAGCTTAATCCCCTACACCACAGCACCGGCCCCCAAGTCTAAGCATTTCTGGAGAGAAAAGTTTTGTCATTGGCTGTGCCAAGCTTTGCTGATGGAGGGTGCCCAGCACTTTGTCCCTGTGCGTGCAATGCTGGGATATTGCCCAGGCCCGACACAGATGCCCCACCCAGCTCTCCCCACTCACCCTGTGCACAGCCAGGTGAGGGGGCCAGGAGCTGCAGCAGGCACGGTGGGGTGGGAGGAGGGAGGAGAGGCTGCTTGCCGGTCCGTGCGCCCCTGGGGCTGTCTGCGCCCTGAGCAGGAACTGTGAAGACGTAGGTTGTTTCAGCACCACCAATTTGCCGTCGTCACCTTACCTGCAGAACGTCTTACATGGGATCCCCGGGGCGGGGGTCCTGTGGTAGACTTCCCGCCAGAGGGCTCCGCTCCCTCCTCTGCTCCCCCTGCCTCAGCGGCGTTATCCCCAGGGGTGCGACCCCAAACAAGAGGACACTTAAGCACATGCTCCACTCACACGACTGAGTGCCGATTTTCCCATAAAACGCTACTTTGCTTTGATCGTTATTTTCAACATGAAAAACATGCTTTGTATTGCAGCCACTGCATACTCATGATAATTGCAAGAACTTAATTCAGAATAAACTGTCTAATTATCAGCAACTTATAATCACATGTAAAATGTTTCAAATTGTTTCATTTGTATTTTTATTGAAGAGAGGTGTGAAAGATCAGTGAAAAGAAACTTTTTCTTTTCTTTCCTAAAAACTGAGGACAGCAGCAAAAAACTCTGTGGGGCAAGGAAACAGAAATGCAGTTTCAAGGAGGTGGAAACTGACTGGAATTCTTGATTCTTAGAGGGACTCCTGGGGCCGGCGCTGTAGCGCAGCAGGCTAAAGCCCCAGGCTGCAGTGCCGGCATCCCTTATGGGCGCTAGTTGGAGTCCCGGCTGGTCCACTTCTGATCCAGCTCTCTACAATGGCCTGGGAAAGCAGTAGAAGATGGCCCAAGTCCTTGGGCCCCTGCACCCGCATGGAAGACCCGGAAGAAGCTCCTGGCTCCTGACTTCAGAGCAGTGCGGCTCAGGCCATTGAGGTCATTTCAGGAGTGAACCAGCGGAAGAACTCTCTCTCTCTCTCTCTCTCTCTCTCTCTGTCTCTGTCTCTACCTCTCTCTGCAACTCTTTCAAATGAATAAAATAAACCTTAAAAAAAAAAAAAAGAAGGGCTCCTTCCTGTATTTTTTTGTCTAATGAATATTGATGTGTATTATATTATCATGACATAGCTAGATGCCATATGGTACATTGGAAAGGACAATTGAGCAGTCTTCCTGTTTAGATGTCATTTTTACTGAAAATTGCGTCACTCGACGTGATTTAAACTCCTGACATACAGTGTAAATGTTGGAGCAGGGTTTTGGTGTGGTGGTTAAGACGCCAGATCTCTAGAGTGCTGGGTTCACGTAGTGGCTTTCTGATGCACACTCAGAGAAGCAGCAGCAGATGGCTCAGGTAGTTGGGCCCCTGCCACTCACAGGGGAGACCCAGACTGAGTTCTGGGTTCCTGGTTTCAGTCTGGCCCAGTCCCAGAAGTTTCAGGCATTTGGGGAATGAACCAGAGGATGGGAGACCTCTCTGTCTCTGTCTCTCTGCCTTTTCAATAATGCACACCCAGCACGCAGCCTGGCGCCAGGGGCCGGTGGGAATCCCCGCTGGTGGCTGTGGGCATGTCTGCTGTGGCTCTGCCCCTCATCATCGCTGCCCAGACCAGTAAGCATCCCTGGAAGCTGTTGCCCACTACACTCTAAGCAGGGTGAGGCGCTTCTCAGCCTGTAAGGAACTAACTGTCAGCCGATCTGTGATGACACAGCACTCTGTCTCTGTCATAGCTAAGATTTCATTGGTTGTTTTGAGGATCTATACAAAGACATTTCAATCTAGAACAATTCTTCCAGTGTGCTCTGAAAATCTAAAAAGCCACGTGGGAGCAGGCATCTGGCCATAGCATGTAAGGCCCCTCTTGGGGTCCCTGGTTTGAGTCCTGGCTACTGGGCGTTTCAGACCCGGCTTCCTGCTGATGTGCACCCTGGAAAGCAGCAGGTGGTGGTTCAAGTGCTTGGGCCCCTGCCAACCTACATGGGGAGACCTGGATGGAATTCCTGTCTCCTGGCTTCAGCCTGACCCAGCCCCTGGCAGTTAAGGCCACTTGGGGTGTAGAAGCACTCTCTCTCTCTCTCTCTCTCTCTTCCTGTCCCTCTGTCCCTGTAACTTTCAAATAAAAACATAAATTTTAAAATAAAAAAAAAAAACCCTGACCTGTGGCGCATGGTCCCTGTGTGTTTCACCCTCCTGCCCACCCCATCCCGCCCAGCCGGTGTACCTCTGAGGCGCCCCGAGACCCTGGGGAAACTCCCCTGTTATGGTCAATCTCTTTACCCAAGTGCAGGATTCTGTGGCGCCTCCAGCACAAGCCACTTTGTATCTGCTGCTAAAGGGGTGAGTGACCCCCCAGGCCCCCCCAGGCCCCCGGCCCAGCTCGCGTAAGGGCTGCATCATTCATTGCCTCCAGCTCCGCAGCTGCCTTGCTCTCGTTGGGACGCTGCACTCCCTACTCCATTCACTGCAGGCGTTGCTGAGAGCATCTGGTCTCGAGCCTGTCCTCACATGGGCTCTGAGACAGCACTCACGGCTGGTCGCTTCCTGCACGTGTGTTCAGGGTCCTCACGCAGCCTGCAGCCTCTGGGAGTGTCTCAGGAGGGAACACCAACCATGCCATGTCCCCGGCATATTGCATCAGTGCCCACACTGAAGTAGGCAGGCATACAGGCTAAAATCGATTAGGTTTGTGAGCTGGAAGACCACGCCTTCACCACCTCCCTGTGTGACCTCATCCCCCTACCAGGCCACACCTGGGTGCCCACCAGCCAATCAGGTTAATTAACCACTCCCCTTTGGAAGTGGGTTAAAAGCCTGGGACACGGCGTGTCCGCCCCTTCTCTGCTTCCCTGGCTTCTTGCCAGGAGGGGGCCTGCTGTAGCCCTGCGCCTCCAGGGCACATGGCCTTCGGGCCACCCTCCCTCGGCTTCCTGGCCTAGATGCTCCTCCACGTGGCTGGTTCCTGGTGCTCGGTGTGAACCCAGATTTACCCCTCTCTCTTAGATAAAACTCTCACTCTCCTATGCGTCTTTCTCACTAAATAAAGGCTTAAAATGTACATGCTACCTCATTTATCTGTGCCGGTATTTAGAATTCTTCTCTAAATATTAGGCAAGAACCCCTTGGGCTTATTATTCTGAATTCATTTTGATATGAAGTCAGAGACAGTGTTATTATTAATAAGCACCCCAAATTCCGGTAGCATATGCTGCACCCCAGATAGCACTTCTAGGGAACTTCAAGGGGCCACATTTTTGTATAAATTGTGGGGGGTCATCTCCAATTTCAACACCACACACCCCGAGAGTCTCGGCACAAGCCACGCCAGCCTCCCAAGAGATGCTCCAGCCCCAACCCTGCCCGGGAAGCCACTGAGCCTGCCTGTCCAAAGAGGCTGCAAAAGGCGGGCTTGGGGGAGACAGGGCTCCCTCCCACCACCTCTCTTGTGAGTGCCAGGACGGGAGGAATGAGGGTAGCCCTGGGCTAGCCTCCTCCTGCATAGCCCAGTTTGGTGAAGACCAAGCGGTGTCTGAAGGGAGTATCACCTGTCTGCTGCAAGGGGAGGTTCAGCCTGGGGCCTCCAAGACCCCCAGTCTCAAGTCCTGGCTTCGGTACTGGAGTTTGGCGCCCAGAGCACTACATTCCCAGAAGCACCCGGGCCCTTGCCTGCCCTTGGTGGATGGATGGGACTCCGGCTGGGCGTGGAAGTTGCAGAGCCAGAGGAGCGGTGCTGAGCCTGCCAGCGGTCTGCCTGGGTACCCGCCTAAGTGCCCGCACCAGTCCTGACAAGGCCTGGAATGCGCACTGCAGTGCAGGAAAACACACAGGAGGTCAAGCGAGGACAATGCCTTCACCTGGGCCCCACCCCAGATCCACCTGCTGGCGGGAAAGAGAGGAAAGCGCAAGCCCACCACTCTGCAGCAGAAGGTGGGGGAGGGGAACTGGACAGGTGGGGCAGAGCAGACAGCTCTGGGGAGGGGGGGGGACAGGAAGAGGAGGAGGAGTGCACACCAGGAGCCCCTCCCTCACCCCGCCCAAAGGGAGGACCAACACCTTGAGTGGAGCCCCTCCACTCCCCTTCCTGCTCTGCTCTCAAAGCTGGCAGCCAGGATTGCAGCCTCCAAGTAGGAAAACCTGCCCAACACAGACAACCCACAGAGTCTGCTACCTTGGGGTCCCCAGAGCCCCATCCCACCCTTTACTCGTGCGACCTGCCAAGAAACCGGCTCTGTCCCTAACACCCACAGGGCTTCCACCAGCTGCTAACCGCCCGCTCCCAAGTGGGAACAGTCAGCCAAGAACCCAAGTCATTTTGGAGAAGCCTTAACTACAGAAAACCAGAGACCAAAACAAACAAACCCCGAGAACTGAACTCCAAGGAAACAGAGATAGTGCTGAGATCGGAATGAGAACACAGTTTTCGTTATAATTACTACTCCCAGAGGGAGGAGAGGAGATAATTAATTCATGAAACCAGAAGAAGACTTAAAGATCAAAATCTCCGGACAAGAAACAGCTCGTGGAAATTCAAAGCAGAGATTAAAATGTAGAAAGCTTGAAATAAAAGGGGGACAAAGTTCCCCAGAAAGAACAGACAGTAAGAAAAAAGCCAGCAAACTTAGTCAGGCGACAAGTGACAAAGTGAGAAAACTTCCCCGAGGTGAGGACAGGAGGTGCCAGCTTAAAGGGCCCAGCCAGCCCCAGAACAAAGGGCAGAAAAATACCAAGATGCACCACTGGGGAATTTCAGGACATCAGCCACGCAGGGATCCTCAGAGCTGCCAGAGAAAAACAGCTCATGCCCAGGAGCAGCCGTCCAAGTCGTCATTGTTCTCAGTAGCGACACAGGGAACAAGAAGACGGCGAAGAGACGCGTTTTCAGCCCAGTGATAAACACGCCTGCATCTCCCAGCACAGTACCAGGCTTCCCTGCTGGGGCTCTGGCTCCTGCCTCCAGTTTCCTGTTGGATGCAGACCCTGGGAGGCTGCAATACGATGACACAAGTCACCACAGGAACACCTACCACCCCTGTGGGACACCTGGCACCCATGTGGGATACCCGGATTGAATTCCGGGCTCCTGGCTTCAGCTCGTGTCCCAGTGTGTCCCAGTGCTATTGCAGGCTTCTGGGGAGGGAACCAGTGGATGGAAGCCTGTGTCTGTGCATTCGCATGCGCCTCTCAAGTGAAACCAAAGGCAGAGGAAGAGGAGGAGAAAACACAATACAAATGGAAAACTTTTTCTAATCTAGAATTTTTCACTCAGCCAATTATCAACAGCTCAATGATAAATTTCCAAAGCACCGAGCCGATGAAAAAGGAGACCAAATGTAATGCCAAGAAAAGCACAGGTTTTAGGAAATAGAATTGTGACATAGTCTATGATTCGGCTATGAACAGCATCGCCATAGTCACAGTAACGTACGCATCAGGCTGACCACACCGTCTGGGAGCGTGTGCACCTGTGTGCCCTCCCAGTCTTTCACTGGAAGTGGGTAGATAATTCCTGAAACAGAAATGCAAAGAAACAGAAAGAGGAAGGATTTTTTTTTTAAGAAATTCTAGTATAGGCCGGTGGTTATGCAGCATATCAAGCCGCGGCCTGTGATGCCAGCTTCCCTTATGAGGGCAGGCTTGAGTCCTGGCTGCTCCACTTCTGATCCAGCTTCCTGCTAATGTGCCTGGAAAGCAGCAGAAGATGGTCCAAGTACTCAGGCTCCTGCCGCAGACATGGGAGACTTGAATTGAGTTCCTGGCTCCTGGTTTTGGCCCATTGCAGCCCTCTGGGGAGTGAACTGGAAAATAGGAGCTCTTTCTCTCAATCTCTCTGTCTCTCTCTTCTGATGTTGTAGGACTACTTGATGCTTTAATTATTTTTTTATTAAGGTACACTGGGCTTATAATCGACTCCAGCTATTTAAAGAGCACATTTTGACTCAAGTTCTCATACATATGCACCACAGTGGTGATAGCAAGGGTACCTAGCACCCCTAACAGCTTCTGTGGGCCCTGGGTACCCCTTTCTCCCAGGATGACTCCTGGGGAGGGCCTATGGGTGCCTGGGGGTGAGTGACCACCCAAGAATGGCTCAGTACTTCCTGTTTCTGCTGTAGTGAGCCAGGGGTCTGCTCTAGTTGAATGTTCTCCAGATGTCAGCCTGGTGAAGCCACTTCACAGGCCTCAGCACTCAGCTTGAGAGACACCTCCTCCAGGAAGCCTGCCACGACTGTCTGCCTGTGTCCATTCTCACTTCCTCAAGGTAGCTGGCTTCACTCTGTAGTGAGAGTGAGAGCCTCTTGCCTCTCTCTGCCCTGTACCCAGAGACCTGTGGGCCCTCAAAGGATGGAGGCCCCGTTCGACTCCTAGGCACTGGCCAGAGTAGTTGGTGGGGAAATCTCTGTTGATGATTGTGTAAAATACGCCACAGAGCGGACGCAGGGAAGGGAGAATGTGCGAGGGAATGCCAAGTGCTTTCCATAGAAAGCTGCTTCTGCTAAGGATGGTGTCTCTTTCAAGACCTTGTGAGGGCCTGGCAGAGGCTGAAGTGAGAGGAAACACAATGGGAGGAGTCTGGGAGACACCTGTCTCAGGATGCAACTCTGCCCCAGACATCTCTCCCCAACCTCAACCCCAGCTCCAGGCCCCAGACCCACCCGGGAGCCTGAGCGGAGCGGGCCCCCGCAGCTGGGATGAGGCTCACTAGGGGGCACTCTTCCGTCACACTGGTCCTGCCTGTCCCCCACCCCACAAGCTCCCCTGTCCCCCAGGCACTTTCCTGCAAGAACAAACCCAGGGGCCAAACCCAAGTTCCCTGTAACCTCTTGCCAAGAGCAGAGGGTCTCTCCAGGCAGCAAGGGCCCATCCACACTGTCAGTGCCCGCTCAGGACAAGACAGCTTTGCGAAAGTCGCTGTTTCTAAATGATCTGCCTTGACTTGCTGGCCAAATGGCGCCAGCTCTGAGATGCCCACGTCTGCCTCCTCCCTCAGTCTGATGGTTGCCAGACCAGCATGAACTGAAGGGTGCAGTCCTGTAGCTTGTCCACGTCTTGCATGCAGAACTGGGATTTGCGGATGCGCTGGGCAGTGACAGGGCGCAGAGAAGGGAGACAAAATGAGAGCTTCCCTGCCCATCGTGTGACCCATCCCTATTTGCAAGACTCGTCCCAGCCCTCAACCTGCAGGAACCCCGGAAGCAAAGGGCCCTGGAGGAAGGCCAGGGGCTCCAGGGGTGTGTGCTGTTTGGAAAGGCAAGGCTCCTGCAGTTGCTCCAATTTCACAGGATTTATGGACAAAGGCAACTTGTGCCTTGTGGAGACTCCAAGCCAGCATGCCTGGGAGGGAAAGAGAGACAGGCAGCAGAAGGGGGAGAGCTTGGAGATAGAACCCAGAGGCTGGGCAAGGGGCAGAGGTTTGCAAAAGGACCAAGCGCAAACGACTCTGGCTCGTAACTTCTACCCCAAGATGCAGGCTCTGCCCGTGATGCGCTTCCTGCCCCAGATTCTCGTAGGCCTCCAGTTCCCATAACCTGTCAGAGGGAGTGTCCCCGAGGCTGGCAGGGGGAGTTTCACAACTTGCCGCCTTCCTTTGATGTTGCCAGCAGGGTGGCCCCGGGGGTCCCTCCTCCACCAGCCAACCATTTGGGAAGGGAGGAGCTCATTCCCTTCCTAGCTCCACGGGAGGAGCTGCTGGGGTCCCACTCAGACCCTGCCTGCATGTTCCTGCCCAGCGTGTGAGATGCAGGCACACAGCCAGATCCAGGCGAAGAAGGGAGGGAGGGATGGGTGCCCGGATTCCTGGCTAAGCCCCGTCCACACCTACGATGCAGCCACACCCCCGCGGGCTTCACTCTGCCCAGCCAAGGCCTCAAGCCTGGCTTACTCTGAGAACTGGGTCACCTCCGCACCTTTCCCAGGCAAGATCCCAGACCCAGCCAGCCGCACGGTCACCTGGGATGAATCATTCCCTGAGGGGGAGGGAGACAGCAGTGGCAGGAAGAATGCACTGGCTCACTCTTCCCCAGTTGGCCATGAGAATTTACATGCAAACAGATTGGCCAGCCCAGGGGTCGCCTGTGCACACCTGCCGCTGCACAGCTGAGCTGTGGTCACCTCTCACTCAACTCTGCGGGGTGTTCTGCCCACTCAGGCAGCATAGGCCCCCAGCCTAGCCCTGCCTGGGAGGCCCTGACACCCACCCTTCTTGAGAGAGGAGGAGAAGAGAAGAAAAGTGTGTGGAAATTTCCCTATCCAGGGTTTGGGACCCCTCTGTCCCTCTGTGGTGCAGAGGCGAACAGCTGGGTTTACAATAGCCTTGCCCACTCCAAGATGTAACCGCCTTGAACCAGCTGGCTCCTTTTTGTCAGCATATCGAGTCAGTACCCCTGGGGCTGGCGCTGTGGCATAGAAGGTTAAGCCTCTACCTGCAGGGTTAGCATCCCATATGGACGCTGGTTCAAGTCCTGGATTCTCCACTTCTGATCCAGCTCCATGCTAATGTGCCTGGGAAAGCCACGGAAGATGGCCTGAGTGCTTGGGCCCCTGCACCCACATGGGAGACCCAGAAGAAGCTCCTGGTTCCCGGCTTTGGGTTGGCCCAGCTCTGGCTGTTGCAGCCATTTGGGGAGTGAATCAGTGGATGGAAGATCTCTCTTTCTCTCTCTCTTTCCTTCTCTCTCCATATCTCTGCCTTTCCAATAAACAAATAAATGTATTGCCCTCAATGCCCCTGCAATACAGGACTGTCCCATGTGGTCTTTCCCCTGATTTTGCAACCCCAGGGTACACCTGCCCACACCCAACTCATACCCGCACCAAGTGTTTCCAAGAACGTTGTCCATAAGGCCAGGCCACCTGGGGGCCTCTTCCCTCTCTTACTCCTTTTCTAAAATACCTACCTATTGTATTCAGATTGGGCAGAGGCATATTGGCCACAGCTTCTCTTGCTGAGGTAACCCTGGGAGGGCCAACTATCCCATAGCTTGTCACAAGAAAACCCGTTCTTCACGTATTTCAGATCCAATCCTATTTGGAATGCAATATTCAGCTTCCAGGTAAACTATGCACACACACACACACACAGAGAGACAATGGGAGGGGGTGTTATTAAAAATTAACCCTGTCCCTGACTACTGAGCTTGAGTTTCCTTGTGCCTGCTTCCCTCTGGGGAAACCTGGGAATTGCAACTCTATGCTGAAGGGCCCTCAAGGGGAGTGGAGGGTTTTAGTGTTGGGAGTCCCCCCACTAGGCCAGGGCCCCAGAACGACACAGAACTTGGGGGACAGGAGGCAGGGGTGTTGGAGGTTTTGATTTCCACAGTCACGGCCACCTGGAGCCCCAGAGGTGGGTATGGGGAGGGCCCTTGGCAGGCAGGGGTGTGGGGGAGGTGAAGAGGAGACTGGAACAGGACAGGGCAGGTGGACATTGGAGGGCACCTGTGTGGGTCTGCGTGGGACCCACGATTCTGGTGGCAGAAGTGCTCAGAGGTTGTGATAGCAGAACTGCCTCAGAGGGCGACAGGCGGGACCAAGCCACCAGCGGATGGTTGCCTGCCGCCAGCTCTCGTGGAGGGGCGCCGGCCACCACCTGGACGACAGACAGTGGAGCACCTGGCGGCCATGAGTCACTGGGGGGGGGGGGGGGTTCAAATTAACCAGATTTTTCAGCGCGGATACACACTTCCTGTGGAGGCAGGTTCTCAAGGCGCGGGCGAAGATGTTTGTAAACAATAAAAGTGCAATTCAGAGGTTGCCGCTGGGGGTGAGAACAGCGAGGCTTAGGAAGAGGCTGGGCGGCTGGAAGAACCGTCCTGTCTTGGCCTGGCCACTGCTCTCCCTGTCCCCGCCGTACATGCCCCCTCCGAAGCCACCCCCGGAACGCGCCGCGGGCGAGTTGAAGGACGAAGGGCGACAGCAAGGCAGGAACTGGGTGCCCGAGCGGTGTGAAATCGTGCCCGGCAGCTCTGACGGCCAAGCGCGCGGAGGGGGCCGTGCGCGGCCGGGGAGCGGAGCTCCGGGGCCGGCCCCGCGCCCAGCCCTCAGCGCCGCCTCCCCGGAGGAAGGCGGGGGCCGGAGGAGGGAGCCGCAGGAGGCGGAGGGCGGAGGAGGGCGGCGCGCTGAGAGGTTATTTGTGGTTCGCTTTGATCCCGAGGGGGAACCTGAAACTCTCACATTCCTGGCATAGCAGCCGCCTCCAGCGCGGGCCGACCCTGAGGCTGCGCGCTGCGGCCGGAGCGGCCAGAGCGTCGGCGCCACCGCCGAGTGCACACCTCCGCCGCGAGCCGGGCCGAGCCGAGCGGGGCCGGGTCGTCGGATCGGACTGCGCCAGGCGCCCGCGGGCCGCAGCGGTAAGGAAGGCCGCTTGGCGCTCGGGCCAGCGCGCCAGGCCGACCGCCACGCTCCCGGGCCGAGGCCCGAGGTCCCGCGCAGCCCGGCCTTTTCCGGGAGCGGAGCGTCCTCGGGGCGCAGCGCACCCTTTCCAGCCCGCCCCAGTGCCGGGTTAGGGCCCCTCCTGGAGCCGCGCTGTGCACCCTGGGGGGGACTCTTAAAGGCGTGCAGGTGCCCGGGCTGGGGGAGGGGGCCGATGACGGGGAGAACTGGGTCGGTGTTTGGGGTGGCGGGGTCGGACTAGGCGGGACGCGGGACTTGGCCGCAGGCGCCGCTCGGAGTTCCAGTTGCAGGGCCTTGGGGGCTGGCTTGGTTAGGTGGGGGCTACAGGTGTCTTTGACCCCTTCTTCCCCCGGCAGCCCAAGAATTCCTCTTTGTCTTCCTTGGAAAATCCTCTCTGGAGCCACGAACTGGCTCTCACTTAGAAAGAATGCAGCCTGCTGTCCAGCCCGGTGACGTCAGCGCTGGAGTATTTGGAAAACAAAGAGGGCTCGGGAGGGAGGAGGGGGCGGGTCCGCGACGCTTAAAGACCTCTCCCCTGGTCCCCCCCACCCCCCCACCGCCGGGTTCCCAGAAGGCCGCGGCCGGGAGCCCCGGCAGCCCCGGGCCGGTGCGACGTGACTTTAAGACGCCGTAGCTTTGGCTTCTCGGGCGATGCGCGCTTGGAAAGGCAGCTTTCAGGGAGCGAGGAGGCGCGCGGGCGCAGCCGGGGTGGGGAGAGCCGATCTCAGCGGCGCGGTCCTTAGGGGCCTGAAAGGATGCTCGAGTGAGGGGCGATGCCCCTATTCTAGCTCCGCGCCGGGACAGGCGCACCGTTGGCGCGCCTGGAATCTGTGGCGAAAGCTCTGCCTGCCTCCTCGCCGCGGGGGGGCCGCCTCGGCGGAGTCCGCCCAGACGGTGATTAACTTAGGGAATGTCCGCAGCTGAGCTGCTGGCGAAGTGACTCCCAGCGGCTGCTTTTGCCCCTGGGGTTGAGTGCCTGGGAGGCTGGGCACCGAGGTGTCCACCCGGCGCACCCCCACTCGCAGCTCTGGGCAGCTGGAGGCCAGGGGTTGGGGGAGTGGATCAGGAAAGGCTGCTCTCCCGCGGTGTCGAGCCCCAGCCGAGGCAGGGCCCCGGGACTTGGGTCTGTGGCCGAAGACGGGGCTGCATTGCAGCCCTCTCCACACGAGCAGGACCTGTGGCAGTGAGTGTTTGGTTTGGCATTCCCTGAATCCCAGTTTGGAGGTTTGTGTTGGAGGAGGCCGTGGAAAGGAGGCTGGGTGAGGGAGGTGGGCCGCCTTCCAGGCCGGGAGCCGCTCCCTGGGAGCCCAGGCTTACAACAAGGGAGCACCTTCTTTGGACCTTGTTCACCCTTGAGGCTCACAGCCCGCAGTCTCAGCTGCCTACAACCAAGAACCTCCTCCTTGCTCCCTTCCGCCTCCAGGCAGTGGGTGTAACAGGTGGACAAGGATGCTGTGCGCCTATCTGAGAACAAGCAGAGGCTTTTCCAAGTGGGGAGTGGAGGGTGCAGGGCTGGCTGATCCTGAAATCATAGCTGCCATGCCATCCTTTCCCGGCTCTCTCACACAGGGACCAGGCGACCCACCACTAACCTGGCTAAGCACCACCTTTCTTCCGTCCCACCTTATGAAACCCTTGTCTTCAGGCAGGCTTTCTTTTCTCATCCCCTCCTTCACCAGCTCGGGTGCAATTTCTCCTTCTTCCTGTTCACCTTGCGGAATACCGGCCAAGGGCATCCTGTGCCTGGGAGCTCCAGTTCTGTTCTCGGAGCAGCCCTTGGTGAAGCAGAGCTGGGTTGGGGGTGGGGGCGTTGGGGGTGTGTATGTCTGTGCTCCAGGAGCTCAGGGAGAGGGAGAGGAGTGGATGGGGGGCTCGGTGCTGAGGGTGGTAGGTTGAATGCCCAGCCCGGGCTGGGCTCAGGCCTGCTGCACTGGGCATTGACTGCCGAGGGCTTCTGCCGGCCTGCTGTCATCGGCAGCAGCCGGGGCCCTGCCTCCTTCTGCATGGGTCACTTAGATCTCAACTAGGGTGCCCTGCAGTGGCTCATCAGGCTGTTGGATGGGTGGCCTGCTGCCAGGGACCATGGTTCCTGGCCTTAGTTTACTATTGTCTTTCTTTAGGCATAGTAAGTCTCCATGAGAAACATTATAATGGTAGCTGTTTGCAAAGGCTCTGTGGGGAGCCAGGAGCTCCACAGTCCTTGTCCCTTTACTTCCCAGCTCCATGAGGCATTTTCCTGGTGGTTAGGTAACTTAATTAGCAGGTGGCAGCATTATTGCACTTGCATCCAGGCTTGTGGGATCAGCCCCCAACCTCTCCTTGGGCTTTAGCTCCTGCTTTCCACTTCTCTGTGATGGAAAGTGCTCCCCCTGTCCCATGCACTGTCGCTGATTGCTCTTCTCTCTCTCTCTCTTGCCAGGTGCTCTGGGGCCAGGTGCCACTGGCCACTGTCCAGGCAGGTGTGTGCAAGCCACAGAATCATGAGGACGCTGGAAGATTCCTCAGGGACAGTGCTGCACCGCCTCATCCAGGAGCAGCTACGCTACGGCAACCTGACTGAGACCCGCACGCTGCTGGCCATCCAGCAGCAGGCCCTGCGGGGTGGGGCCGGAGCTGGGGGCACAGGGAGCCCCCAGGCCTCCCTGGAGATCTTGGCACCCGAGGACAGTCAGGTGCTGCAGCAGGCCACGAGGCAGGAGCCCCAGGGCCAGGAGCACCAGGGCGGTGAGCCCCACCTGGCAGAGAACACCCTCTACCGGCTGTGCCCGCAGCCCGGCAAGGGCGAGGAGCTGCCCACCTATGAGGAGGCCAAGGCCCATTCGCAGTACTATGCGGCGGCCCAGCAGGCGGGGCCCCGGGCGCCCGTCGTGGTCGTCGGGGCCCCTGGAGGCAGCCGGCGGCAGGATGAGGCCCTGCGGGAGCTGAGACACGGGCACGTGCGCTCCCTGAGTGAACGACTCCTGCAGCTGTCCCTGGAGAGGAACGGCGCCCGGGCTCCCAGCCACATGAGCTCCTCCCACAGCTTCCCGCAGCTGGCGCGCAGCCAGCAAGGGCCCCTGGCCAGGGCGCCCCCTGCCGAGGGCCCCGAGCATCGTGGACCCCCGCCTCAGTACCCACACATAGCCCACGAGACCGCAACCACTGCTGTTGCCGAGCCTCGGTACCGCGCCCGCGGCAGCCAGCACTTTCAGCACGCAGAAGTCAGGTAACTAGCGGCTCCCACCTGGCTCCCCTACCCGGGGAGGCCGGGCTCACACCTGAGCTGGAGCTGGCAATGCCCCTCCCACCCCAGCCCCGCCTTTCCTGAGCGGGGAGGGCCTGGCTGAGGTCACAGAAGGAATCCATGGCATTCCTTGCTTTAATTCAGAGCTGGACACCATTGTGTGCTTTGCTGTGACTCAGGTCCCCAGGGGATGCGGAGTGCAGCAGGCGGCTAAAGGTTAGGTTTCAGAAAAACTTGCTGAAGACAAAGGTTGGGAGTCCTTGCCAGACTGTTTCCAAGTAAAGTGGGAAGAAAGGGCACCCTCCTTCTCTGGAGGCTTTTTGAGAAAAAGTAGACAGCTTGCTTTCTACCGTGATCGGTTGTCGCTGGTGACCGGAGGCTGGAAGGACCCGGTGGGCCTCCTTAGCTACCGTCTCCACTGTTCCTTGTCTGGGTCCAGGAGAGCCCCTTTCTTCGGAGCTCAGGAGAGGCTGCCGGGCAGGGCAGGGACCTACAGTTTGGTTCTAAGGCCATTCCAGGATGGGATTTGGTTTTGCTCTGAAAGCCTTCTCTCTGGCTGCCTGCAGAGAATAGCTTGTAAGGACCAGAATGGAAGCTGAGAGGCCAGAGGGAAGCGGGTGGGACGTTTGCACAAATGGGGGACCCTGGGAACGAGGCTCTGGCACCTGCAGAGGAGCTGCTACTCCCCTACCCACATGGGAGCCAGGAAGCACCACCAGAGGGGCTTGAGGATTCTTCTGCTCTGGTGGCTCAAGGTCAGAAGTCTGCTTCTCCTCCCGCCTGCCTGCTGAGTCTTTGTTTAGTCACCCACTTTCCCACTGTTTGGGCTTCCTGAGAAAGATGCCTGATGTGAGGGCGCCAGAGCCTGCAGCCTCACCATTTTCCCCAGGCCCCACCCATCCCTACCGCCCCGCCCCAGACCCCCCCACCCCCACCTTATCTCCCTTCTCAGGCCTCAGCCGGGAAGAATTTCGGAAGCTGAGTTGAGGTTTCTTCTTTGGGAACAGCCTTCTTGAACCCTGTCAGGAAAAGATAATATCACGCGAGGAAGTGGACTGTTTGCAGAAGAACAAAAAGGGAGGGGGAGGGGAGGGGAGGGGAGGGGAGGGGAGGGGACAGCAAGTAAGCAGGGCAGCAGAGGCTTTGTCGTTCGCTCGTGCTTTCTCCCCCCCCCCCCCCCCCGTAGCCAAGTCATCCCAAGGCAGGCCACTTGGCTGTGCCTTGCCTGGTGCATGGGGAGCGAGTGCCTGCAGCCACGCTGAGCCTGGCCATGTGTCATGGGGAAGGGAGAGTGTGGGTGTCCTAGTGGGGACCCTGTCCCCAGCTCCCATGGGAAGCCCTACAGGTAGAAGGAGAAACTCCCCAGCCCAGCCTCTCCTTTGGGCTGATCTGATACAGGTTACTTGTTGGACCGAGGGGCAGTGGCTGTTTATTGCTTAGCCTAGGGTCCTAGGAAGACCACGGGAGCCATGGGCTCTTGTGGTGGTGGTGGTGGTGGGCAGGGGTCCCGGGAGTGGACTTAAGTTCTCATGGGCCTTCTGCAACTTGGGGAGTTCCTCGGGCCGTGGAGGCAGGTGTGCCCCTTGGAGCCACACAACCCTAGCAAGGTGCCCCTGTCGCCGTGGTCTCTGCTGTCTCAGCCCTGAGGCTGATAGGGTGCGGGTACCAGGGGCTAGTCTCACTGTCCCTGAACACATCATCCAGAGGTGGCCCCACTCCCACAAAACTCAGGGTGGGCGGTCCCCTGGAGGCTTTAAACTGGGACTCAGCTTCTGGCGAGGCGGAGGAGGGGCCATGGCCTGGAGTGGGTGTCTCTGCAGTGCTGTGCTGGCCTGGCGTCCCCCGGGACAGGAGTGCCGGACAGAGGGGCCCAGGCACTTGCCCAGTGTCCAGCTTGAAGCCCATCTTGTCTCCCTGTGTGGGAGACTCTGGAGCTCAGACTTTGCCCCTGACAGCTGTCTCGCCACTCGAACCCTAACCAGGGCCTTCTGAAAATGTTGCTGAGGAGGCAACAGGACCTGCCCAGAGAGGGAGAGAGCTAGGGTGTGCTGCTTTGAACAGCGGCTGGAGGCAGCTGCAGAGGCCCCGTCACCAGGTGGTCCAGCATCCACGTGGCCTCTGAACCCGAAGAGCCCCTTGCACCGATGAGGAGGGTCTGGGCGCGAGTTTTAAGATGCCTCATGCAAACCCTTGTTGCTTAGGAGGTTCGGGATGGCTTTGGCTGATCCCCGAGGCCTCGGCCACGGTGAGGCTGGGCATGAAATCAGCATCCGACAGTAATCCCTTCAGCCCTGCTCTCCAGCCCTTGCGGGTCGCAGGCAGACGCCGCATGGACAAGGCCGTCCTCACTGGCCCCAGCCCAGCGGCAGCCTCAGTAATTCCTTGTCTTCCCAGTCTGTGCGGCAGTCACCGCGTGTGGGCTCTGAGCACCGTCTTCTTCTGTCGCCCAGGATCCTGCAGGCCCAGGTGCCTCCTGTGTTCCTCCAGCAGCAGCAGCAGCAGTACCAGTACCTGCAGCAGCCCCAGGAGCACCCCCCGCCCCCACACCCAGCCACTCTCAGCCATGGCCCCCTGGGCTCCCTCAGCGCCCCTGGGGTGGAGGTGCCAGCGAGTGTGCAGGCGTCGTCGGCCGCCCCGGGCGGTGCCCAGCTGGAGAGCGTGTTGCGGGAGAATGCCAGGTTGCAGAGGGACAACGAGAGGCTGCACAGGGAGCTGGAGAGCTCGGCAGAGAAGGCTGCCCGCATCGGGAAGGTAGGTGCTGCCCGAGGGGCCCCTGGAAGGCAGAGCAGCATGGACGCCTGCCCTGGCTGGATTTCTCTCCTGTTAGCTGCCGCCCCCTCCCGGCTCCCCCAGCCCTCCTGCGCCCTTCACGGCTGACTCCAGACAGCTGCGGAGCAGCCCTGGGGCGGGAGCAGTTGCCTGGCCCGTGGTGCTGAGAAAGAGCCCATTCAGGGCCCCTGCACACGCGCACCCTGGGCCTGCACCCCCCCTCCCGCAGACACCTCCCACAGAGAGCCCTTTGTGTCCCCCACACAACAGCCTGTCTGTTCCAAGCCAGCCCTGGCCAAAGAGAAAAACCCCTCCTCGTGGAAAAAAAAAAAATTGAGCGACTTGTTAGGCAGCAGGCTGGCCAGGAGCACGTGCGGGAGCTGCCTGCGGCCAAGTGGGAGGGACAGCTTATGGGTTGGAGGGGGGCGGGGCTGGCTCTCTGCGCTCAGCCCCGTGCTGGGGTCCCTTCCTTGGTGAAAAGTGACCAGTGGTATGCAGATGGCCTCAGGCCTCGATGAGTGGCCTGTTAGTGGCAGATAGGTCAAAGCACCTGAACATGGCAGAAGTCTGTGCCCACTGCTGGCCCGCATGCTCGGCCTTCCCGACAGAAACCAGCAGGAGTAAAATGCTTCTTTCTGAATGGTGAGCATAGCAAAGTTTGTGTTTGGTCACTCTGGGTCCCGGAGTCCTGGCCCTGGGGTCACTCAGCATCTGGTCCTTAGGACAGCCGAGCTGAGGTGCCCAGCAGTCCCAGTGCACCGTGGAGGCCAGCAGCTTCTGACCTTCCCACGGTAGCCCCCTGGAGCTTTGGCTCCCGTCCCCTTCTGTGATGGAGAGCAGCGACTGGCCGGGGTCGCGCCCTTGGCGCTCTCACTTCCCTTCAGCTCTGCTGTCTACCTCTCGTAGCTGGAAAGCGAGATCCAGCGGCTGTCCGAGGCCCACGAGAGCCTGACCAGGGCCTCCTCCAAGCGGGAGGCCCTGGAGAAGACCATGCGGAACAAGATGGACAGCGAAATGAGGAGGCTGCAGGACTTCAACCGGGACCTCAGAGGTGACAGCCAGTTGGGGAGCACCTGTGGAGGGCTTGGTTCATGTTCCCTGGGGGGAAAAATATCAGTGCACCTCGACTCGGAGGAGCCCAGGTCTCGTAGACAGAGGCTTGTCTGTTCTGTACCTTGGGGTCCCTCATGGAGCTCCGACCGCGTGGCCCAGGTCGCTCATCGGGCCCTGAGTGGAACCAGGGGCATCCCAATGAGCTCAGCCCTAGCTTAGACGATGCAGACCCCAGGGAAAACACCGACAAGCAGCTCCCTGTGACTAAAACATCTCTCCTTCGTTGCAAACAGAGAGGCTGGAATCTGCAAACCGCCGTCTGGCGAGCAGGACCCAGGAGGCCCAGGCCGGCAGTCAGGACATGGTGGCCAAGCTGCTTGCTCAGAGTAAGTAAGGGTCCCGCAAAGAGGAAGCCGGGTCGACTTGCAGGCAGTGGCAGCACCGCTGCTGCTCGCGGCAGTGCTGGGGGTGCTGTTTACCAAATGGTACCCACCTGCAGGCCCGGGACTGCATGTGTAGGGGGTTGGGCTGGCTTTCGAGGAAGACAAAGATCAGGTTCTATATTTATTGGGAAGGTGAACAGAGCTGGGGGACAGTGTTTGTGAGAGCTGTGTTGGTCAGCAACAGAGGGGCACCGGGCAGAGGGAGGCGGACAGCCCTGCAGGAGGAAGCTGAGAGTTGGCCAGGGAATTTCAGGTAACAGTAAGTGTGCAGGGAAGGGAGGAGCCTGTGGACCACGAGGCGGCCAGGTGGGGGCACCTGAGACAGTCCAGGTGCTTCACCAACAGGTGCAGTCTGAAGAAGAGCTTCTAGAGGCTTCTCAGAAGGGGAAGTCCAGCACCCCCTGCAAGGCAGATGAGCTCAGTAACTAGTCCCTTCATTCATTCAGTCATTCCTCCATGTGTTCGCTTGCAGATCTGTGCCAAGCACCAGGCAAGTGTTTAGCAGAGGAGTGGGAGCAGCCCCAGGAAGTGGCTGGGAGGTTCAGGGGAGACTGGTGGGCTGTGGAGGGAGCAGGTTCCCAAGGCCTGAAGGGAACAAGAACGCTGATGGGCGGGTGCTGATGAGGGAGTCCCCAGTGGCCTGAGAGCAGCCCTGGTGATGGGCATGGTGAACTGGCCACAAGTGAGGAGGCATTGGGTGCAATGCGGATGGCCCAGCTCGTGGGAAGTTCCAGGGTTTGAGGACAGAGTGGGCTGGCAATGGCTGCTGTCCACCAGGAGAGCTGCTATGTGTGGCACAGACCACAGGGGTCATGTCCAGTGGATAAGCAGCCCGAGAATGGAGCTCTGGACAGGGCCCTCAGAGAGGGTTTCAAGCCCAAAGCAGGGAACGGGACAGGGGAACAGCGCTGAAGCCACTGGGCAGGACAGTGCTGGATGAGGGTGGGCTGGGGCGGCCATGGCTGTGGGGGACTCTGGCAGGGGGACCCCTGGGAGGTTGAGGGGGAGGGAAGGGGCCTAGGAGTCTGGAGAGGTCTGGCTGCTGGGGGAGCTGAGGACTTTGGGGGGCCTGGCCCTGCAGCAGAAAGGAAGTCCTGGGGCGGGTTTCTGGGCGGCTGCTTGGGGAGGGAGGGGGAGCCATCCAGCCGGCCTGGGAGGCGTTTCCGCTCCCTGGGGAGCGAGCCAGCCAGAGCCGGGCTGTTCTTGGCTCCTGGCTGGAGCCATTAATCTGGCAGCTGTGGGTGACCCGGATGCCTGGCATTCCAGAGCCGGCTGTTCCGCTCCCAGCCGCTCCCCCCGCTGCTGCGGCCTGGCGCCCTGCTCTATGCCGCTGCCCAGGCTTTGGGAGGGGACAGGGCGACACAAGGGAGGCTGGGACGCTGGGCAGGGGGGCCTGTGGGCCCTTCTCCCCCTCGCAGGAACCGCACCCCACTGCTAGGCCCTGGCTGCTCTGTCAGGGTCCCGCTGGCTGGGGATGACCAAGGCCCGAGCCTCCCAGCCCCCAGCAGAGCCTTAGAGGTTGTACAGGGCAGCCCTAAGCAGCCATTCCTTGCTGCAGGAGCCACCCCGGAGGGCTGCAGAATTCTCAGTGCAGATGTCTCTGGTCAGCCTCTTTTTTTTTTTTTTTTTTTTCAAAGATCCTGAGCAAGCCAAGAGCTGGCCTGGGTTGGCTCCTGCCCCAGTCCCCTGAGTCAATGCATCCTCTCTTCCACACGCCAGGGATCCAAGCCATCAGCCTCCCATCCCAGAACTCATCGTCCTAGGCAGGCCCTTGGCCACACGTGGCCCGAAAGCTCAAACTAAGGAGAACCAAGTCCAATCAAAGCTTCAGAGGGTTCCTCCTACCTCCTAGGGTTGCTGTGAGGATGAGAAGCAATTGTGCTCATCCAGTCGGGGAGGTCGCCATCACTGACCCGGCCACGTCTCCCTGCAGGCTACGAGCAGCAGCAGGAGCAGGAGAAGGTGGAGCGGGAGACAGCGCTGCTGCGCAGCGCCGTTGAGGACCAGCGGCGGCGCGCGGAGCTGCTGGAGCAGGCCCTGAGCAACGCGCAGGCGCGGGCGGCCCGCGCCGAGGAGGAGCTGCGCAAGAAGCAGGCATACGTGGAGAAGGTGGAGCGGCTGCAGCAGGCGCTCGGGCAGCTGCAGGCGGCCTGCGAGAAGCGCGAGCAGCTGGAGCTGCGGCTGCGCACGCGCCTGGAGCAGGAACTCAAGGTGTTGCGCGCACAGCAGGTGAGCGGACGCCTGCATGCAGGTAGCAGAGCAAGGGCGGGCATCCGAGGATGCCGGATGCCGGGGTGTGGTGTTCCGGGCCTGGTTCCTGAGGTTTCCGGGAAACCTTTGCTGCATGGTCACTCCCACTCACCAGTGTTAGCCAAGGCTCTGCCACGTGGTCCTAGCCCAGCAGCAGGGAGTGGGAGAAAGACAGCCAGGAGCCTTGATGAGAAAGCTAGCCAGCTCTTACCTGTCTCCCCAAGATCAGGACCTAGGTCTTTCCACCTTCTCCTCTCTTAATAGCTTACAAACCTGATGGCTTTTGCTACCCTCGCTTCCAGCCCTCCCCTTCCCACAGGGCTGGGGTACCCATGCCTCCTGGTTTGCCCAATCCTGTCCCAGTTGACTGTAGTTGGAAGGATTGTGGGGGGGGGGGTCAGTGAGTCCTCTTAGGCTTCCCACCTTGGGGTTCAGGACATAGTCTGGACAGAAGCAGGATATGGGATGGGTGTGGGTAAGGCTGAAAAGCCTGTGAACAAGTGAGAGTCCTCTTGTGGGGGAGAGGACGTGGCTGCCACACCAGCTTCTCCGCCTTCACCATGATGCTCCTTGCCCTGCAGAGACAAGCCAGCACCCCCGGCAGCGGCAGCGGCAGCGGCAGTGGCAGCGGCAGCAGTGGGTCCCCCGAGCTCAGTACCCTGCGGCTGTCTGAGCAACTACGGGAGAAGGAGGAGCAGATCCTGGCGCTGGAGGCCGACATGACCAAGTGGGAGCAGAAATACTTGGAGGAACGTGCCATGAGGCAGTTTGCCATGGACGCCGCCGCCACGGCCGCCGCCCAGCGGGACACCACTCTCATCCGACACTCGCCCCAGCCCTCGCCCAGTAGCAGCTTCAACGAGGGCCTGCTCGCCGGCGGCCACAGGCAGCAGGAGATGGAAAGCAGGTGCGGCATGGCAGGCCAGAGGGTGGCTCCTGAGGTCAGGGGCCGGGCGGGGGGTGCTCACGTCCAGTCCCTGCCCAGTCCTTGGTCCCTGGCCAACAGGGCCCTCTCCCCACATAGCTCGGCCATCCCTCCTGCTTCTGTCTGACCCCATGTGCCAGAACTGTATGCATTCTTTCTCCCAGAAATGCGCATCAGGTCCTAAGTCTCGCCAGGCTGTGGAGGTGTTGGATGCTGTACCAGCTGTAGGCTGCTTCCTTGCCCCTGTGGAGGACTTGCCCTCCAAGGACAGGGGCTGTGTCATCACCAAGGCTGTGTCATCAGATCCTTCTAGAACCACCCCCTGGCCAACCTGCCTCTGCTGGTGTCAGCGGGCCCAGGCCCCCGTGGTCTGGTGGTTTTTTAGCGCCTGGCTCTGAGAACATCAAATTCCAGAGCCGTGATGACAGCTCTAAGTGTCTTGCCTTTTTTTTTTTTTTTTTAAAGAGTGGTGTATTTATTTGAAAGGCAGAGGAGCAGAGAGGGAGAGAAGAGAGAGAGATCTTTCATTTGTTGGTTCACTCCCCAAATGCCTGCAGCAGCCCAGGGCTTGTCCAGGCCAAAGCCAGAAGCCCAGAACTCCATTAGGGTTCCTCGTGTGAGTGGCAGGAGCTCAAGCACTTGAGCTCATGTCCAGTGCCTGCCCAGTCCTTGGTCCCTGGCCAGCAGGCCCCTCCCCCCACGTAGCTCGGCCATCCCTCCTGCTTCTGTCTGACCCCATGTGCCAGAATTGTAAGCCTGGCTGCCTCCCAGGCACATGAGCAGGAAGCTGGATGGGAAGCAGAGTAGTGTGAACTTGAAACCAGCCCTCCACGCAGGACGCTGTGCTGCCACGCATGCCCCACAGCTCTGAGGTGCCCCAGGCTGCTCTGGGCCCCTGCAGGAGGAGGGCGGGTGTGGTTCTGACCGCCGGGCGGGGCTCTCCTGCAGGTTGAAAGTGCTGCACGCTCAGATCCTGGAGAAGGACGCCGTGATCAAGGTGCTGCAGCAGCGCTCCAGGAGAGAACCTGGCAAGGCAGCCCAGGGCGCCCTGCGGCCTGCCAAGTCCGTGCCGTCCATCTTCGCCGCGGCGGCAGGGGCCCAAGGCTGGCAAGGGTTCCCGTCCAGCGAGCGGCAGGCAGATGCCCCTGCCCGGCTGGCTACAGGTGAGTGGAGGTGGGTGGGCGGCACATAGGAGCCAGGGCTGCCCCACCCCTCTCCCAGGGGAGCCGGCTCATGCAGTGGCTCCAGTCACCCCATAGCACACAGCGGTCCTGTCCATGTGACCAGGGCTGCTCAGCCCGGGTTGCTTTTCCATCTAAGGAAAAGTGGAGCTCCCCATGCAGGGGCACCTTCTGGGCAAGCCCCTTCCTCGCCTCCCGTCCAGCAGATGCCACAGAAATTCTGGAAGCTCCAATGTGCAAGGAAGCGCCGCACCCCTCAGAACATTCTGGACGCAGTCCATCCTGATAGTTACTCCCATATGGAAACAGGAAATGTAGTCCTCAGAATTGTCGGAAACCCAGAGCAGGCACATTCGCCCAAGTTCCCCAGTGGGTGCAGCTAACTTGGGGTGTTCCTTGTTGGAGCCACTTCCGGAGGCAAGGCAATAACCATCCTGCCCTTCCAGCAGACAGGGTGCCCGCCGAGGAGCCTGTGGCTGCCACTCCCCTCTCTGCCCACGCCAAACATGGGAGCAAGGACGGGAGCACCCAGACGGATGGCCTCTCGTCGGACAGCACCCCTGCCTGCCTGGCCCCAGAACCCGACAGCCTTCTCGGGTGCGGCAGTGGCCAGAGGGCAGCCTCTCTAGGTAAGACGGCAGGGTTCCGGGTGGGCACTGGACACCCAGGGTAGCTCAGGGGGAGCCCTGCGGGGGGAGGGGGTTCTTGCTCACTTACATGTGAACAGGAAGGGCCAGTTGGGTTGAGTGGAGGAATCCCAAACCCTCATCAGAAACAGCTCCAGAACCCAGAAAGAAAGCACCCAGACAGGAGGCCATTTCTCGGTGGCCTTCCTTCCGTGCTGAATGGCCAGGCTGAGTGTCTTAAGATGGCCGAGCTTGGCGAGTTAACTCTGCTGGCATTCTCCAGTCCCTAAGACTTTTCTTTAAAAAGAATCTGGGAAGGAGAAATCGGAGAAGAGGCCTTTTCTTCCCCCTCCCCCCCACCTCCCTGTTCACATTCGCCTTTGCATATTTGCCTGGGCCTCATGATCCCAGCAAACCACAGGCATGAAAAGAATGCTGTAGCCTTCCTGCCTCGGGCCTCTGCTCGGCTCCCTGCAGCCAGGTCAGAGTTAGAAAGAAACGCGTGGTCCTCTTTGGAGCCTGGTGGTCTGGGAATGGAGGGTAAATTTTAGGGGGTCTTTTCCGATTTCAGTGCCGGGTTGGCTGAGTTAGGGGGACCTGGGCCATACAGGGAGGCAAAGTTAGTGAAGAAAGATGCTGACCTTCAAATGCGCCAGCAATTTAAAGGAGCGGTCATGTGCTTCTTGTCTCTTCCCCAGACTCTGTGGCCACGTCCAGAGTTCAGGACTTGTCCGACATGGTGGAGATACTCATCTGAAGGAGGCGGTGCCTGGGGGACCCTGATCGAGCCCTGCCCCCCACTGCAGGCTCAGCCATTCCCACGGCCCCGCCCACTGATGTTCCCCCTTGCCCCAGCCATCGTCTGTGTGGTCCCTGGAGCTCGAGCAGAGGGGCTGGGGGAGACAGGAGTCGGCCGCTTCGGGGATTCAGCGTCTTCCTTGCTACTGGAGCGGCGATGGAAAGCTCAGAGAGCCGAGCCCCCTCTGCCAGGCCCGGCCATCTGCTGGTTTGGGAAGCTGATTTCAAGATGGCCGCCCACAGACACCCGGTGGACTGGTTTGACAGTCAAGCCGGCGGCATGCTCCTCTGGCTGAGTCTGGCCCCAGCACCCTCCCAGGCTCTCCCGGTCCTCGCTGCTTCCCTGGCATCCCGTGGGTCTTCGGGGGTCTTGAGTGGAAGCCGCAGCATCATCGCTCCCCGCTGGATGGGCCAGAGGCCAGTGTGCAGATTGTGTGTGGTCCCCTTTCCCGTGGAGTAGAGGAGTATATCCACGGGGGTGCTTCCGTGCCACTGTTCCCAAACCCCAGCCGCTGTTCTCCGGTTTTTTCTCCTCCGTGCATGTTTGACACTGGTTGAGCCCACTGCTCAGTGCCCACAAGAGCCCCGCCACCAGCCTCCTGCAGAGCCTCCCCAGCTCCTGTGTCATGGGAGGTTGCAGAGAGCTTGGTCGTAAATGCTGAGCCACACGGAAGGAGCCGCCCACGCGTGAACTTGGGTGGTCTCCCCGGGGCATCAGCTCCCTCTGGGGCAACTGGAACAATTGTCTCGAGCTCATGCGTGTCTGTTCCCAGCGGGCATTGGGAGTGACATTGTTGGCGACTGGTTGAGAGCGACAAGACGTGACTCGAATCGTCCTCTGGACGGAGCCCGTCACCCAAGAGGCTGGCTCCTCAAGCTGCCGCTGCCCGGCGCCCTGAAGCAGGCCAGGCCCTCTGGGCTTCGGGCGCAGCGTCCCTGGTGGGAGCCAGCGAGCAGCATCAGTGACTGACTTCTGTCTTACCAGAGTTCCCGGCTCAGCCCCCCAGAGCAGTGGGTGGGATTAGCGGTTTGGTCTTTACTGTTTTTAGTTCTCCTTGGATCTTTGTTTATTTCCTTTGCTGTTTTTAAGTCCTGTATGTGTTGTATTCCCATGGCTCCCTGAGTTTCCTTTTTAAACATTTGCATTTGCTGGACAATTGCATATTTTTTTAAAAAGTTCCCCATCCCTGTTTAAAGCTGAAAACTACATTTGGTTCATGTGCGTTGTTTACAAAGCCAAAAGAAAAAGAAAAAAAGGCAAAAAAATATTGTGAAAGAAGAGAAAAAAAACACAACAACTTAATATATTTTGGATTAATATTTGGTATTTCTTTTAAAGTATTTTTTGTGCTGTGAACGTTCTCTGCCAAAGACCATGGTGTGTGTCTGTATGTTTAAGTTATCGTAAATATTTAAGATGTAAACCTGGCTGTTTTGTTATGCCATCCCTGGGCCAGGATTGGTGCTGCATTCCACTGGGTATAACAGTATTTTAATAAAAAAAAAAAAGGATTAAAAGTGACGCGAGAGACTGCTCAGAGAGGGGCTGAGGGTTTAGGGGAGGGAGGGCAACCCCGTAACCCATCCTTGGCTCTTCAAGGACCCGAGACAAATCCTGGGGATCTTGGGAGGCTGCGTTCAAGGGAGAGCTTGAGACTGAGATGTCAACTCTTTCCCCCTACTCTCGACAGAGGCGATTCCCAAAGGCTGGGGGTATAGGGAGAGTCTAGCCCCGGCGACCTCCCCAAGTAGAAGTCCTGGCATGTAGCCGTGCCAGGGACCAGGCACCATGCTTGCCCTCTTCCTGGGTGTGCACAGAGGGTGGCCAAGTGCATGGCGTGCTGTTGGACACGTGTCCCTTTGCGATAGCATCACCACTCTTTCCCGATGCCTGGAGAAAGCATATTGCGCCAATTCAAGAGAAAAAACCGTTCTCAACCTGTAACGTTCTTGTGTCGACAACACAGCCCCCACCCTGTGCTTTCACAGGTGTGGCCGCACACACTCGAGGTGCTCAAGGAAGATGGGACAGACAGGCAGAAAGCGACCATGAGGCAGCCCCGGCAGCTATAGGGCTTTCCCCTCCCCCCAAGGGCTGTGGGTGAAGAATCTTCAGGGCAGGTGTGGGCACTGAGTAGCCACTCTGATGAGTAACCAGGCTTGGAGTCCAGAGAAGGTGTCGTCCCCAGCTAGCTGCTCTGCCTACAAGCATGGAGCCAAGCAGGTGCAACAATTGGAGGCATCTGGAGACTGCCTGGCAGCTTTGCTGCTGGCCATGGCCCCATGGCATGCAGAGAGCTCTGGGTAGGATTCCCCAGGCAACCCAATGCAGAAGCAAGAGACCAGCCCCATGGCCAGCCTCCACCCAGCGCCGTAGCCTGCCCCCTGCCACCTGGGCAGCGTAGACGCCTGCCTTCCCCAACACAGAGCCTCCGCTGTGTGAATAGGTTGCCCACTCAACAATGGGGCTCCTGACCCCCCAAATGCACCTTCCTGGGCCAACCAGCCCACAGCTACATTTGCTAAGTTGGTATCCGTGACACAATGGCAGTGACTGTGGCAGGGAGTTCCAAAGAATGGGTCAGCAGAGAAGTTCAGGCTGACTCTACACGTCCACCAGGAGCCCTGGGAAACAGCTCAGACCAAAGCATCGGGAATCTCGTCTGTCACCTTCCTATGTGCTCAGAGAAATCGCTCTCAATGTGCCCAGCACATGTCCTTGCAGGTGTATTTGTGTGTGCATATGTGCACCTGTGCACCTGGCCCTGCGTTCCAGAGAAACGTGCGAGTCTTCTGGCTGCAGGGCCCCAGGGCTCTTGGGCCACGTGGTCACCATGGGTGAGTGGATTGCTTAGTGTGCTTTGAAAGGCAGCCTAACCAAGTGCTGGAGCGGGTGCAGCTGCTGCTGTGGAGAGATTGGGCAGGCCCTGGGGAGGGAGCTGTTTGTCCCATGTGGCCAGATACCTGTGAAGGGGAGGAAGAGACCAGAGGCTGGGTGAGCCCTTAGGAGGTCGAATTCCTGTTGGAGGAGACAGCTGCAACCTGCCTGCCCTGCCCCTGCCCTGCGCCTCCCCCAGCAGGGCTGGAGAGCGGCTCAGAGGGGGCCATACTCGACTCCAGGTTGGGAGCCTGGCTGACCCAGCCTCTCTGCTCTCTCACCTCCTGGTTAATTGTTAACTTCTTCTCTGACTTGAGCATGTGCCAGCTTGGAGAGCTTGGTGAAAATGTGCCAAGTCCAAGGCAGTGAACTGGGGCCCAGGGCTCACTCATAGAGAGCCAAAGCCGCTTGACTGTCCCCATCCCCCCCAGCGGCGCAGGAATCCTGCCTGCAGCGCCACTCTGTCTCCTGGCACCAGTGCGGACCTGCTCAGCCCTGGCTGCGTGTGACCCGCCCCGCTGGACACAGTCCAGACCCCCCAGCACAAAGCATACCCTCCCGGGCCCACCAGGGTGGATCCAACACATGCGAAAGCAGCATCCTTCATAAATGAGATCGAATTCACATTCCATGAAACCTACCCTTTTGAAGTGTACGACCCAGCGGTGTTTGATATCACAGTGTCCCCTTAAAGCCAGCGGTCAACCGAGGGTCATTACCAAATGTCCCACCAGTGGGCCGGAGGGACGCAATTAGAAGTGTAATTAGGTCTCATGTGCTCACACTTGTGGGCCCTATTTTCCAGGATGCAACTTTCCGTAGCTGGTGGTCTCCTTCCACCCATCCCGAGCCCAGCCCCTCCCAGTTGCGGTGAGAACACTGCTCTGAGCTGGAGCCCTCCACCTTCCTACTCCCAAAAGCCTCCTGGCTAGGTCCTGGCCTGACGTTTGGGAAGGAGGCCCACGCACACTGACCCCTGACACACTCACCATGGGCTCAAGGTCTTCAAGCCCAGGGGCCAGTGCTGGAGCAAGTGCTAGGTCTAGTTTTATGAAGCCCGAACTTCTCTAAGAAAAAGAATACAGCAGCTGGCGCTGTGGCACAGTGGGCAAAGCTTCCACCGGCATCCCATATGGACACCAGTTCATATCCTGGCTGCTCCTCTTCCAATCCAGCTCTCTGCTATGGCCTGGGAAAGCTATAGAGGATGGTCCAAGTGCTTGGGCCCCTGCACCCACATGGAGACCTGGAAGAATCCCCTGGCACTTGGCCATTGAGGCCATTTGGGGAGTGAACCAGCGGATGGAAGATCTCTCTCTATCTGTCTCTCCCTCTCTGTCAGTAACTCTACCTCTCAAATAAATAATCTTAAAAAAGAACACAAAACGATGAATTTGCAATTGGGGAGAGGCCTGCTCAGGTGAATCCCCCAAGGCACAAACTTGGTTACGTGGCTGAGTCCTTGTCCGGGCCCTGGGCGCTGTGCCCCCGCAGAGGAGGGAAGCTCCGGGAAGGGCCCATGGCAGGTTCATCCTCCCCTCTCCCAGGTGCGACCTGGTGCCAGAGACCCGTGGAGCCACAGTTGTTCTCCCCGGGACAGAGGGGCAGGGGTGTAACTACTCTGGGTACCCACTGCAACCCAACCCCTTCTTTGGACAGAGGTGCCACGAAGGGGACCTGGGGTCCAGGTAGGGGGCTGTCACCCCAGAGACTTGACAGCAGCACTGAGTAGCTGGCCTGGACCCCATGTCTGCACCCTGCCCTCATCCTCTGGGCAAGCCCCCCCAGACCCCTCCCCCAGCGCCCAGCCAGGGTCGGCTTGCTGGGTGCCCTGGAGAGCCATGCTGTGCACCCCTGACTGTGGCAGGGACACGCATTCCTCTCCTTGGAGGCCCGCCTGCCAGCTTGCAATTCCGAGCCAGCCAAAGGTTGCGATCTGCCCCTCGCGAGGCCAAAGGCTCACATTCCAGGGATGTTGGGCAACAGGGTGGCTGTGTCCCTGCCCAGGTCCGCCTCTTCTTGCCTCACATTGCTCCCCCTCCCCCCCTTTCTGGCTCCAGGCAACCCTGCCCCCCCCACCCCCGCTTGCTCAACGCCACACACCACGGAAACTCTCACGGCCCATTGCATCAGCGGCAAAAGACTAAAATCTCAGCCATCAAGTGCCTCTCGGCAGAGACCACAGCTAAGGTTCGCCAGGGAAGCACAGTAACCTTTTTTAACTTAAAAGGCAAAATAAATAAATAAATAATAAAAGGCCTCCTTCTTTCTCAAAGGTTTAGCTCCTCTGCCTCAGCACGGCCGGCTCCTCCTTCCCCCTTGATGTCATGGAGGTTTCGTGTGTGCCTGCCACACACCCAGCACTGCACAGAGCTTCAGCAACCTGCATGCCCAAACGCTTCTTTGTCCCTACCATTGGTTTGAGCCCTATGCCCCATGCCAAGCCTAGCGCAGGGAGCTCATAAGCATTGCGGAAATGAATGCTCTTCACAAGGACTGGTCCTGGCTGCTTCCTCGGCCCGGATTCCACCTGCCTCCGGTGTCGCCCAGGTGGTGGGAGGGCCCTGACTGCCCCATCCTCTCTTCCCTCCGGCCTCTCTCTCTCCTCTCCGGCCTTTGCACATCCCACTCCTCTTCCCCGGAATGCAACACCATCCTCCTTTCTCTTCTGCTCCTGCTTGAGCGTGGCTTCCTTCTGCCTCTCCAGCTTCCTGGAAGCTCCCCCAGGCCCGAGCAAGGGAGGCGGGCGTGGTTACGTGGACTGCGGCAGCCCTTGCTAGGGAACGTGGGTCTGTGGCTCTGCTTGGCTGAGAAGCGGGCCACAGGTAAGAAAACCTAACTGACATTTCCGATGACACAGAGGTTGATTCCTTGTGCCCCATGGCTCTGGACACAGCTTGCACAGGCGCCCCTTAGGATATTTGGACCAGAGGAGCCAAGCCCCTGCCCACCGGCCAGAAAACGTATTCACTGGAGATAGAGAGGAGGAAGGGGCCAGGGCTGGTGGTGTCTCTAGGTCATAGGAGGAGAATCTGAGCTGGAGGGCTTTCGCCAACGTGGAGAAGGAGGCCATGGGTGTGCGAGCCCAGGACCCGCCCTGCTGCATGGCTGGCCCCTGAGTCAGGCCCAGGTGCTAATGGCCAGGTGGGCCTGGGCCAGACCCAGCCATGCAAACAGCAACAGGCAGAACGAGAACTCCCTCTGCCCCCAAGAGAGGGGCTCCTGCCAGGAGCTGCTGCTGCCTGGCCCCGCCAGGCCTGGGCACCCCCTGGGAGCAGGCCAGGGGCAGGGGTCGAGGTGGGGTGAGGGTAGGGACCCATTACATCAGGGCAGCCGTTCCCAGCCATGCGCTGGGGTATGTAGCTCCTAAGAACAACTCACAGGGCTTCCAACCCAGAGCAGGGTGAATGGAACGAGGCAGCCGTGAGGGGAGGCCCTCCCCGCAGGGCCTCCGTGTCCTCCCCAGGTACCAGCCTCCCTTCCCTGCCTCCCTGGAGGCAAGAGCACCACAAGCAAGGGAGAGGAAGGAGGTGGATGAAGCCTTCTGGGGAGCCCTGGCCCGTCCTGTTCCCAAGGCCACAGGAGAACAGGACCCCTCCTGCACCCGAAGGAGGCCGGCCTCCGGAGCTGACGGAAGCCTCAACTCAGCACACGGCCGGGAGAACTGGCCTCAGCCTGCCCCTTCCTCCTGCAGCCCGCGCCTGGCCCTTCACGGCCCCCGCTCCAGAACAGCGGGGCTAGGCCGAGGGTCACGTGAGTCAGCCTTCTCCAGCGTCCCGCGCCGCATCCAGGCAGACAGGCATCCCCCAGGACTGCCTCTAACACGTGCACTCACGCAACAAATAGCCACGACGCACCTACTGTGCGCTGAGCTCCAGCCCAAGGCGCTGGGGCAGCAGTGAGGATCGAAGCAAGCAAAATCTGCACCCCGTGAACTGACACTCAAGCAGGGGCGGGGGGCAGAGGCGACGGGATGGCTACAGCACCCGTGGCGAAGGCATGTTTCCTTCCCTTTTCATATGTTGGCTGGCGAGGCCGCATGGGGATCTCAGAGCCTACGAAAGGAGATGACTTGGAAAGGCAGACCTCACACCCATGAGCCTCCACCTGCAGACTGCCAAGCGTCATTATCAAGATGCCTCCACCTGGTGGACACCAGGATTTCCTGGACAGACCAGCGTCAGCACACCTGAAAGTCTGCCTGATTGTCAATGGGCTGTGCTCATTTCTTCTCTAACCCCTACCTGCAGCTACCCCTGCCCTCTAAAACCCTCTCTGCCGGCTTGTTGGGTGGAAAGAGCACATTTTGTATCTGGAGGTCACACTTTCCCGAGACCACCAGCTTCTCTCAATCAGCTCTTTCCTCTTAGCAACTGTCTCTGGTGAGCAGGCTGTCCAGCAGTGACCAGTACAGGACAGCTTATTTAGGCCAGTATCACTAGATCAGTGATCCCCAAGCCTTCTGGGGTGAAAAGCTAGTGGCATTTTTTTCTAAACTGCAGTTGAATTTCTGGGTAGCATCACATTACCAGAGATGCTTGAGCACCTGCCGATGCTAGGGTGTGGACATCTGCAAATGCATACCCCCCTTTTCTGTATCCATGTCTTTAAAACATGATTTATTTTTATTTATTTGAAAGGCAGAGAGAGAGGGAAGACAGAGAAAGAGAGAGAGAGATCTTCCATTTGCTGGTTCACTCCCCAAATGGCTGCAACAGCTGAGGCTGGGCCACGTAGAAGCCAGGAGCCAGGAGCTTCTTCTGGGTCTCCCACGTGGGTGCAGGGGCCCAAGGACTTGGGCATCTTCTGCTGCTTTTCCTAGCTGCATTAGCAGGGAGCTGGATCAGAAGTGGAGCAGTCAGGACTCAAACCAGCACCCATATGGGATGTCGGCGCTGCAGGCAAGGGCTTAACTCACTGGGCCACAATGCATGTGCCCATGTTGTCTCATGGTGCTGTGTGACAAAGTGACAAGAACTCTGGAGGGAAACAGGAGGCGAGAGGGAGGAGGCGCTTAAAGCAAGCTGGTGGGGCGGGGGTGAGCATTGCCATTGTCCGGGGGCGGTTACTGAGAAGGTGGCGTTGGAACAGGGAATCCCCGGTAGGTGAGGGAGTGAGCGCCTCCGAGGAAGGCACAGTGCAGACAGAAACTTCAGTGAGAGAAGAGACCTCGTTAGTGTGGGCTTTGGCTGGTGGACGCCTCCCTGAGGGGCTGGGCCAGGGGCAGAAGAGAGGGGGTATCGCGAGGCACATCCCTGGGCAGGCCAGCCCTGCCGAATCCTGCAAGGCCTGGATCCCCAAGTGGTCCTGTACCCTTCGGGGTCCACAGCCCCCCAACGCTGCATGTGCAGCCTCAGAGCCCATCGGGCCCTTCCTGGAGCCAGTGGCGTCCTCCGGGAGGGCACAGCTACCCTCGGCTTGGCCTCTTCCCTCCCTTCTTTCTTTTCTCTCTCTATTTTTTAAGATTTATTTATTTATTTATTTGAAAGTCAAAGTTACACATAGAAGGAGAGGTAGAGAGGTCCTCCATCTGCTGGTTCATTCCCCAAATGGCCCCAAAGTCCGGAGCTGCACTGATCTGAAACCAGGAGCCAGGAGCTTCTTCTGGGTCTCCCATGTGGGTTCAGGGGTCCAAGGACTTGGCCATCTTCTACTGCTCTCCCAGGCCATAGCAGAGCACTGGATTGGAAGTAGAGCAGCTGGGACTTGAACCGGTGCCCATACAGGATGCTGGCACTGCAGGCAGTGGCTCTAACCGCTCTGCCACAGCGCCAGTCCCTACCTCCCTCCTTTCAACTCCTGACACAAGGCACTCAAGACACAGACACAGGCAACACCCTTGGCAAAAGGACACAGCGTGCTACACTCTGTGCAGCTCCCTCCAGCCTTGAACCCGAGAGCTGCTTTGAGCCCAGGAAATGGCTTCGGCCCCATTCCTGTGTCCACAGAGGCATGGGGTGGTTGCACCTGGATGGTTTGCCTCTGCCGCCAGTCCTGGGCACGTGCGTTTAGATGGAACTTCCTCCTCCACTGAATGCCCTCCCTTCCTCCCACACCTGCACATGTCACACACAGGCACACACACACTTCCACACCAAACATACACACAGACATGAAATATACTCACTGGCTCTGCCACACACACACAATGCCCTCAAAACATCCAGCACAACCCCCAGGCACACGACATGAGCGTGCAAACTGAAGCACAAACATGTGCCTCCACACACACGTTCTTGCGGACCTGCTCCACACTTAGACTAAACACACAGCCTGCACACACACTCATTCCACATGCACTCACCCTCCCAGCAGAGTATTCTTTATTCTTGTTTGTTTTAAAGGATTTATTTTATTTGTCTGAAAATCAGAGTTACAGAGAGAGAGAGAGAGAGAGAGAGAGAGAGAGAGAGAGAGAAAATCTTCTATCTGCTGGTTCCCAGGTTCCAAAGGCAGGGGCTGGGCCGGGCAGAAGCCAGGAGCCTAGAACTCCATACGAGTCTCCCACATCGGTGGGCCATCTTCCACTGCTTTCCCAGGCACATCTGCAGGGAGCTGGCTCAGAAGTGGAGCAGCTGGGACTCGAAATGAAAAACCGCCGCTCAGATACAGGATGCCAGCGTTGCAGGCAGCAAATTAACTACTGCACCACAATGCTGGCCCCAGAACTGTCTCTATTCTGAGCAAACACACAGTGTCTGCAGTGAGTGGCAACCAGGTGCATGGGGCAAAGTTCACTCATGCGTCGAGATGGTCCCATCAGCACAGCCCTAAAGGAGCAGGCAGTAGGCTGGTCCCCCACACCAAGGGCAGGGCTTGGGCGGGAGCCTGCTCAGAGCTACTGGTGGTGACTCAAGGCCAGGAGCAGACGACCTTGTGCATTTCCAACAAATAGGTCAGTCACTCTGACGAGAAATGCTGGCCCCCACGTGGGGACCTAAGGTCGACTGGGAAAGAGGTGGGGAAAACCCAGCCATCACAGGCAGCAGGTGTTAAATAGGTGTTGCCTTCTCACTGCAGCCTGAGTTAGCTTAGGTCTATGTTGCACTGTACTAACCTAACAGGGAAGTGGGTGTCGGTGGCAAATGCTCTCCCTGGGTGCAGCCGAGCCTGGGAGAAGGGGACAGGATCTTAGGAGGGGCAGTAGTGCTGGGAAGGACCTGGGAGGCAAGTGCACACGTTGCTAATGCTGTTACATTAGTGCTGGGTGGTTTCTACATATTATCTCCCATGATATATTCCTTGCAAATTTTCATTTGTAATAAGAGCTGTACCCAGGAAGATACAGATACAGGGGCTGGTGTTGTGGCACAACAGGTTAAGCCATCACCTGTGACACCGGCATCTCACTGCAAGGTGCAAATTCAAGTCCTGGCTGTTCCACTTCCAATCCAGATCCCTGCTAAAGCGCCTGGAAAGCAGTGGAGGATGGCCCAAGTGCTCTATTCGTTGTGTTGCTCCCTTGTATGGAGGCTTAGAGGACTTAAATAAGTCACTCCCAGTCCCCAGCTAATAAGGGCAGAGCTAGGATGTGAACCAAGGCCTGCCTGACTCCAGAGCTCAATGCTTTCTGTATTTCTAAAGGTAAAGTAGAACTCAGATTTTAAACTGTGCTAAATGAGAGGAGTCTAAAGAGACGTGACGAGTAAAGCAATGTGGTGTCCTAGAGAGGATCCTGCAACAAGAGGACGTTGGGGGAACACAAAATGAATAAATACGGGCTTCGGTTAGGGTAATGGATCAGTACTGGTTGTTAACTCTGACAGGTGCCAAACAAGAAGGGAAGCTGGAATGTGGGACACAGGAACTCTTTATTGTTTTTTAAAGATGCTATTTTATTTATTTGAAAGTGTTACAGAGAGAGGTAGAGACAGAGAGGGCTTCCATCCGCTGGTTCACTCCCCAAATGGCCACAATAGTCGAAGCTGATCTGATCTGAAACCAGGATCCAGGAGCTCTTTCAGGGTCTCTCACACACAGGTATAAAAGACCAGGGACTTGGACCATCCTCTAGTGCTTTCCCAGGCACGTTAGCAGAGATCTGGGTTGGAAGTGGAGCAGCTGGGACTTGAACTGAGACTCATATGGGATGCCGGCACTGCAGATGGTGGCTTTACCCACTATGCCACAGCGCCGGCCTCCCCCTCCCCAGGAGCTCTTTATATTATCTTTGTAACATATCTGCAAGTCTAAAATTGTCCCGAAATAAAAGCTTTCTTAAAAAAAAAAACAAAAACAAACAAAAAAAAAAAACCTTGCATTTTTTCCAGGAGCAGGAAGCAGCAGATAATTCACATTCCAAAGGGCAGCCCGTGCAGGCCAGGCGGAGGAGGAGGGGCTCTGGGAAGTTTCTCAAAATGAGAGGCTACACGGGCTTTGCACCCCAAGTCTCCATCACAGTCACGGCCACCAGAATCCTCTTCTGTAACGGGGCAAGAGAAGAGCACGGTGGGAGGCAGCTCTGGGGCTCTGCACGGAGTTGTGGGGCCCTGGCGGGAGGCCCTGCCGGCTCTGCCTGCTGCTCTGACCTTGTGGCCTGGCCGAGCTGACATCCGGTCAGCGCACAAATCTCACCCTTCTCTTCCTGAATATGTCCCTCGGCATTTTATTCTTGTGAAGACTACTAGGAGTATGATCGTTTTCTTGATCTCATTTTCTGTTTATTTCTAGTGTGTAGACATAAACTTAATTTTGTGTACTGATCTTGTATCTTGCCACCTCACTGAATTTATTTATTCATCCTGATAGTTTTTTAAGTGAATTCCTTAGGATTTCCTATACACAAGGGAGCTTCAAAAAGTTCATAGCTAGCTTCCTTCTAATGTGTACCACAGGAAGCAGCAAGTGATGACCCAAGTACTTGGGTCCTTGTCACCCAGCTTGGAGATCTGGGTTGGATTCTGGGCTTGGCTTTTGCTTGGCCAAACTCTGGCTGTTGCAGGCATTTGGAGAGTGAAATAGCAGATGGGAAATTTCTCTTTCTTTGTCATTCATCTTTCAAATAAAAATTTTTTTAAATTCAATTTATGCTTTTCCCATGAACTTTTGGGGGACTACCTGTACAGTATAGGATGGTGGTGTCTGCACTCACCTCTGCATTTTGAATCTGACTGTCTTTCATTTCAGTTTCCTAAGTACTCTGGCTATCACCTGTAGCACAAGGTTGAGTAGAATCGGAGGGAACAGAGATGCTTGTCTCGTTCCTGATTTTAGAAGGGGAGTATCCGATTTTCATCATTTTTTTAAAGATTTATTTACTTGAAAGTCAAAGTTACACAGAGAGAGAAGGAGAGGCAGAGAGAGAGAGAGAGGCCTTCCATCCGCTGGTTCACTCCCTAATTGGCTGCAACAGCCGGAGCTGCACTGATTTGAAGCCAGGAGCCAGGAGCTTCTTCCTGGTCTCCCATGCAGGTGCAGAGGCCCAAGGACTTGGGCCGTCTTCTACTGCTTTTCCAGGCCATAGCTGAATCAGAAGTAGAGCAGCCGGGACTCGAACCGGCGCCCATATGGGATGCCGGCACTGCAGGCGGCGACTTTACCTGTTATGTCACAGCGCCGGCCCCCGGATTTTCATCATTAAGCATGATGTTAGGCTCTGCATGTTTTTTATAGATGCCCTTTATCAGGTTGAAAAACTTCCTTTCTATTCTTGGTTTGTTGAATGTTTCCACTCTGAAAAGCTTTGGATTTTGTCAAAAATCCTTTCTGCGTGGGTTTTGTCACCAGTTCTGTTAACATGGTGCATCCCGTTGGCTTCCAGATGTTAAGCAACCTTGCATTCCTGAGACAAATCCCACTGGATCATAGTGTGTAACCTTTTATAGGTTTTATTTGTTCCCAGTATTTTTCTACCGGAATGTAAATCCAGAACAGATACTGGTCTGTTCCTACTCCTTCCAGAACTGCCGGGTGTAGAGAGCTCGGTGAACCCCAACAAATGAACCAAAGAAGCATCTATAAAACGCGGGATCTCATGAGCCTCCAGAGAATTCACGCTAGAAATAGTGGCTGCTGTGTTACTGCAGACACCTGAGTGCAAAGCCCAGCAAACCCTAGAGGCAAGGAGGCTATGAGAAACCCAGACTTGGGAGGAAACCCTGACTGAGTGCGTGCGTGGGTGGGTGAGTGAGTGACGCTGGGCAGTGTGGTCCACTTCGGGTAAGGGTATCTCACCTGGGGCTCAAACCAAGAGGCAGGAGCTGATGGGGCCCGGGAGGCCTCCCTCCGTCTGCAGGTTCCTCCAGCCTGGAGAAAGGTCTCAGGGTGATGACATAGGGTCCAGGGCTCCCAGGAGGCAAGCGACAATGGAGGAATGCGTATGCTGCTGACAGCCGGGCCTTATTGCTGTGGTCAGCGTGGGGATTTCTGGACCCCATGGGAGCCAAGCCCGTCTCCTCTGAGAGGCTGGCCTTAATCTAATAGGATACTTAGCTCATCCTGAAAGCAGGGATATTAATCTGAGCTCTTGACATGTCATGAACATTCCATGAGAAGGTATAGACTTCTGATGCCTGGCATGGAGTATGTGGGGACAGCCAGACGCCCTTGTGGCTATGTTTCCTTTATGATGTTAAAGATCTGGCAGTTGGGGCCAATGTTGTGGCACAATGGGTTAAGCCACTACGTGCAGCGCCAGCATCCCATATCTGCGTGCCAGTTCCAGTCCCGGCTCCTCCACTTCTAATCCAGCTCCCTGCTGATGCACCCAGGGAGGCAGCAGAAGATGGCCCAAATATGTGGGTCCCTGCCATCCACATGGGTGACCCGGATGGAGTTCCTGGCTCCTGGCTTCAGTCTGGCCCAGCTCCTGCTGTGGTGACCATTTAGGAAGTGAACCAGTGGATGGAAGACCTCTCTTCCTCTGTCTACCCAAGTTCCCCAAACTTACCCCAGTTGCTCTGCCTTCCAATTAAATAAAGAAATCTAAAAAAAAAAAAAAAAAAAAAAAAAACAAAACTTGCAGCCATCTCCCAGTAGATGCCACCCGGAAAGCATGGGGTGGCCCCAGGAGGCAGGGCACCAGCCTCACCCCGACCTGAACACGGGTGACAGCTTCTCCAGGAGCATCAGTGGAGTTTCCTGTGTGTCGCTTTGGGGACCGAGACCTCTCCCTACCGTGTGTCAGGTCAGCCCTTGACCCCCTAGACTGGGGACTGCTCAGCCACAACAGACACACAAGAGGACGCCGTAGGAACAAAGCTGGGCACAGCCAGAGAGCTGGGGGCGGTGGCCCAGCCTGCCAGCTGCAAGGATGGATGACGGGTGCCTCCCTGCCCATGAGCTGGAGACGCCTCCCAGGATTCTGGCATCAGGCCTCGAGCTCCTTATCTGCTCCGTACTCGCCGTGTCTGAGCAAGGCTGTGAACCCTCCAAGAAGAGATTTGCTGACTTTCTAGCAACCAGGGTGCTCACAGGGCCGGCCTTGTGGCATTCCCTCCAGAAACGGATCAGCAGGGCCAGCCAGGCCAGGGCTGCCCTCCCCGCAGAGACCACAGGGACTGGCGATGGCGAGACTGAGCGTCCAGCCACAGCAGACTCACAGCTGCAGCAAATGGAAGTTGTCCACACAAAGACGCTCACTGTAGCATTGCTTTTATGTTTCTGCTTATTAAGATTCATTTATGTATTTGAAAGGCAGAGTTGCAGAGAGAGAGAGAGAGATCGAGAGATCTTCTGTCCACAGCTTCACTCTCCAAGTGGCCATGAGGGTCGTGGCTGAGCAAGGCCACAGCCAGGAGCCTGGAGCTTCATCTGGGTCTCCCATGTGGGTGGCAGAGGTCCAAGCACTTGGGCCATCTTCTGCTGCTTTCCCAGCTGCATTAGCACAGAGCAGAATCAGAAGTGGAGCAGCCTGGGCTCGAACCCGCATCCGATATGGATGTCCTAGGTGGCTCCTTAACCTGCTGCAGCACAATGCAGGCCCCTGCAGCATTGTTTAAAACAGTGAACCATCAGAAATAACTTCAAGGGCCAGCTGCAGGAGACAGATAAATTGTGGGTCAGCCACGCACAGGGGAAAGATTCGTAGCTCAGAGTTTTGGGTTGATTTTAAGAAGAAGGAAGCTGTTGTCCAATAGTAAAATGACCGAGAAGCTCCATGGGAAATAATGTAGACGTTCAGCTCCTCTTGAATACGGCAGCCCGAGGCCCTCATTTCCACTTAGCGTGACTGGCTGGAGTGAGAAGCAGCTGCCTGCTTCAAACGAGGAAGCCCCTCCAGGTGGCCGAGTCGCTCACACACTTCCCGCTGAGTCTCGGCCAGCTTGGGGGGTGGGCCTGTGGTGCACGCTCTTCCCGGGGCCTGGATGAACCCATCTGAGCCCTCCGGGAGCCAGGACAAATACTGCCTTTCCAAGGGAGAGTTCTCGGATGACGTCCTTTTGAGCGTCTTCGCTGCTGTCACTAATCAAGTATTTGTGACAGCTCTCCCTCAAGAGGAATTCCACTTAATAAACGCGGGAGGAATGAGGAAATACAGAGCATTGTTAAGACATCAGGTCTCTGAAGGCAAGACCCACCCAACGATGTGCAACTGAGCAGATGAAAGCTTAAGAAATGTGGCTGGGGCGGGCGCTGTGGTGCAGCACATTAGGCGGCCACCCGTGAGGCTGGCATCCCATATTGGGGTGCCAGTGCCAGTCCCAGCTGCTCTGCTCCCAATCCAGATCCCTGCTAAGACACCTGGGAAGCAGCTGGTAATGGCCCAAGTTCTCAGCCCCCTGCCACCCATGTGAGAGACCTGGATGGAGTTCCAGGCTCCTGGTGTCACAGCAGCAGCTTAAGCCCCTCTGCCATGACACTGGCCCAGTTTCGTAGCTTTTGCAATTGCAGTACATGTATATGGGATGTCCATCTCACATTGTTTTTGCAGCTCTTCTGTAAGAATGAAATAACAATATTTAAAATTATTTTTTAACTGTGTGTTATTGTTTGCTTGATGAGCGGGTCCCCTGCTAGACCATTGGCTTTCTGAGGACGGGGCTGTCATTTTCTCCAGGGATGTAAAGTGCATGACATGCAGTGGGTAGTCATAGATCCACAGTCACTGTCCACATGCAGTTATGCAAAAAATGTAGAACACAAGGGGCTGGCACTGTGGCGTAGTGGATAAAGCCGCCACCTGCAGTGCTGGCATCCTAAATGGGTGCCGGTTCATGTCCCAGCTGCTCCACTTCTGATCCAGCACTCTGCTATGGCCTGGGAAAACAGTGGAAGATGGCCCAAGTCCTTGGGCCCCTGCACCCACATGGGAGACTGGGAAGAAGCTCCTGGCTCCTGGCTTTGGATCGGCACAGTTTTGGCTGCTGTGGACATTTGGGGAGTGAACCAGCAGATGGAAGGCCTCTCTCTCTCTCTCTCTCTGCCTCTCCTTCTCTGTGTGTAACTCTGACTTTCAAATAAATAAATAAATCTTTTTTAAAAATGCAGAACATGAAACAGCACAGATGGTAAGATTCCATTTTTGCTGTGAAAATTATGTCAATATTTGCATAAATGGAGACTATAAAAGGATTTAATTTCTTAAAAAGATCTGTTCATTTGAAAGGCAGAGTAACAGAGAGAGAGAGAGAGAGAGAGAGAGATATCTTCCATTCACTGATTCACTCTCTAACAGCCACGCTGGACCAGGCTGAAGCCAGGAACTCCATCTGGGTCTCCCACGTGGGCAGTAGGGGTGCTAGTACATAAACATATCACGCACTGCCTCCTGGACACACTAGCAGGAAGCTGAATCCAAAGAGTGAAGTACCTGGGACTCAAGCCAGCAACTCTGGGATGTGGGTCTCCCAAGTGGTGACTGAACCTGCCATGCCACAACACCTGCCCCTATTAATGGATTTAAAAACGCAATGTTGACAGCATCTATCGCTGGGAGATAAAGTTTATAAGGCAGTGTTTCTCTTCTTCTTTTCACTTTGCTGTATTTTTATTTATTTATTTATTTATTTTCGACAGGCAAAGTGGACAGTGAGAGAGAGACAGAGAGAAAGGTCTTCCTTTGCTGTTGGTTCACCCTCCAATGGCCACCACGGCCTTCGCGCTGCGGCCGGCGCACCGCGCTGATCCGATGGCAGGAGCCAGGTACTTATCCTGCTCTCCCATGGGGTGCAGGGCCCAAGCACTTGGGCCATCCTCCACTGCACTCCCAGGCCACAGCAGAGAGCTGGCCTGGAAGAGGGGCAACCGGGACAGAATCTGGCGCCCCGACCAGGACTAGAACCTGGTGTGCCGGCGCTGCAAGGTGGAGGATTAGCCTAGTGAGCCGTGGCGCCCACCCTCCTAAACATATTTAAAGTCTCACAAACTATTTTTTAAGATTTGTTTATTTATTTGGAAGTCAGAGTTACAGAGAGAGAGATGGAGGGAGGGAGAGGGAGAGAGAGACAGAGACAGAGACAGAGGGACAGAGAGATAGCTCTTCCATCCCCTGGTTCACTCGCCAAATGTCTGTAATGGCCAGAGCTGGACAGACCTGAAACCAGGAGCCAGGAGCTTCTTCCTGTCTCCCACACGGATGCAGCGGCCCAAGCCCTTGGGCCATCTTCCACTGCTTTCCCAGGTGCATCAGCAGGGAGCTGAACCAGAAGTGGAGCAGCTGGGAATCAAACTGGCCCCATATGGGATGCCGGCACTACAGGTACTGGCTTTACCCACTATGCCACAGCACTAGCCTCACAAACTAATTTTACGTGCAGGAAAAACTAGTGTGCATATACCACGCCCTTCATTTCAAAGGAAGCCCTGAGCACTGTGCTCCTGTGTGCAGTCTTGGGGTCCTGTGTGTGCACAGACCTGGAGCGTGTCCCCAAGGGCTGGCGGAAGGTGTAGGTGTTTCCACCCTGGAGAAGATGCCCAGCTGCGTGGTGACTGCAGCCAGTGCAGGAACAAGGAGCTGGAAGGTTGGGTGACTCCCCTCCACTCTCAGCTTCTCCATTCAGCCTGCTAGCACTTTTTGAGCAAAACTTCAGAATTAGAATATCAATTTCCTAACAAGTTACCACAAACTTAGGTGGCTTAAAGCAACAGGAAGGGACCAGCGCTGTGGCGTAGCAGGTTAAGCCATTTCCTGCGGTGCCAGCATACCATACGGGTGCCAGTTCAAATCCTGGCTGCTCTTCTTCCAATCCAGCTCTCTGCTATGGCCTGGGAAAGCAGTAGAAGATGGCCCACGTCCTTGGGTCCCTGTACCTGTGTGGAAGACTCAGAGGAAGCTCCAGGTTCCTGGCTTCGGATCAGCCCAGCTCTGGCCATTGCAGCCATTTGGTGAATAAACCATTGGATGGAAGCTTGTTTGCTCTCTCTGCCTCTCTGTAACTCTGCCTTTCAAAAACAAACAAAAAACAAAAACAAAAACAAACAAAAAAACCAACAAGGACTTGTTCTCTCACAGTTCTGGAGGCTGGAAGCCCGAGGCCAAGGCGCTGGCAGGGCCATGCTCCCCACAAGGCACCAGGGAGGAATCCTTCCCTGCCTCTTCCTAGCTGCTGGTGGCTTCTGGCTGTGGTTGCATTCCTTGGCTTACCGCCCAATCACTTTAATGTAGCTCTGTCATCACATGGCACTCACCCCTGGGTACCTCTGTGTCTCTACCTTCAAATCTCCTCCTCCTATTTTTTTTAAGATTTATTTATTTGTTTAAAAGGCAGAGTTACTGAGAGAAAGGGAGGCGGAGAATGAAAGAAAGAGAGAGGGAGAGATCTTCCACCTGCTGGTTCAGTCCCCAGATGGCCACAGCAACCAGGGCTTGGCCAGGTCTTTGAAGCCAGGAGTCTGGAATTCCTTCCAGGCCTCCCATATGGGTGGCAGGGGCCCAAGTACTGTAGCCATATACTGATACCTTCTCAGGTGCATTAACAGAGAGCTCGATGGGAAGTGGATGCAAATAGGCACTCAGACGGGGATGTCGGTGTTGCAGGCGGCAGCTTAGCTCCCTGAGCCGCAGGGCCTCCTCCAGCTATATATATTTGTTTGAAAGTCAGTCACACAGAGAAGGAGAGAGAGAGAGCATGAGGTCTTCCAACCGTTGGTTCATTCCCCAGTTGGCCACAACAGTGGGAGCTGCGCTGATCTAAGCCAGGGGCCAGGAGCTTCCTCCAGGTCTTCCCATGCGAGTGCAGGGGCCCAAGGACTTAGGCCATCTTCTACTGCTTTCCCAGGCCATAGCAGAGAGCTGGATCAGAAGTGGAGCAGCTGGGACTCGAACCAGCGCCCATATGGGACACTGGCACTGCAGGCGGCGGCTTTACCTGGTATGCCACAGTGGCGGCCCCAGCTATATTTCCTATAAAGACATTACTCATCAGATTCAGAGATCAGCTTAAACAAGCCTGATCTCAGCTTACCTTGATTACATCTGCGAAGACCCTAGTTCATACAAAGTCACATTTGAGGGACCAGGTTTACCACTTGAACACATCCTCTGGGAACGACACAATTCACATATCCTCGGGGGAGGGGCACAATTCAACCAAGTACAACTAGGAACTGCCCTGTGCTCATTTCGGTGCCGTGTCGTAGAAGTAAAGACACCACCTGCGGCGCCAATCCCATATGGGCACCAGTTTAAGACCCGGCTGCTCCACTTCCAATCTGGCTCCCTGCTAATGGGCTGGGAAAGAAGTGGAAAATGGCCCAAGTGTTTGGGCCCCTGCACCCATATGGGAGACCCGGAAGAAGCTCCTGGCTCCTGGTTTCAGATTGGTCCAGCTCCACCGTTGCTGCCATTTGGGGTGTGAACCAGCAGATGGGAGATCTCTCTCTCTCTGTCTTTAACTCTGCCTCTCAAATAAATAAAATCTTAGAGAGAGAGAGAGGAAGGGAGGGACGGCGGGAGGGACGGAGTGAGAAAAGAATATCCCTGGGAAGAATACTAACTGGCCCAACCCGAGCCACCCCACAGCCCTGGAGCCACCACCATGAGGCTGATATCTAAGAAGAGGGCAGCTTCCACACAGAGCTTGTGGGTGAAGGGTGAGGAGCAGATCCAATGGGATGGCAGACGCTGCTCTGGGCAGGTGAAATGAAGCTGGTCCATGAGTGAAAACATGAAGAGTGAGTCAAGGGCTATGTGCATCCTTACAGGCGACAGTACAACTTCTGGGGTTTGCAAATCACTCTGACAGGTTCTTGTAAATCCCTGTGAGCCGGCAGGTGCCGCGGCTCACTTGGTTAATCCACCGCCTAGTCCTCTGGGTTCTAGTCCTGGTTGGGGCGCCAGATTCTGTCCCGGTTGCCCCTCTTCCAGGCCAGCTCTCTGCTGTGGCCCGGGAGTGCAGTGGAGGATGGCCCAAGTGCTTGGGCCCTGCACCTGCATGGGAGACCAGGAGAAGCACCTGGCTCCTGGCTTCGGATCTGTTCAGCGTGCCGCCTGCAGCGCGCTGGCCGTAGCGGCCATTTGGGGGGTGAACCAACGGAAAAAGGAAGACCTTTCCCTCTGTCTCTCTCCCTCTCACTGTCTAACTCTGCCTGTCCAAAAATAAAAGGCTTGTGAGCCAACATTTCAGACATGAGGAAACAGCAGGCTGGATCCACACCATGCATAACGTGGCCAGGATTCCACCTCCTCAGGGCGCCGTGGACAGATGCCCTCGGAGCTTCTCCTCCCACACCAGCGTGGGCAGCGTGGGCAGCGAGGCCGCTCCCGAGCAGTTGCTGGAGCAGAGGGCAAGCGTTCTCCTGGGAGGGAGGGAGGGAAGGAGGGAGGGAGATGGTGAGCTCCAAGCCCATTCCTGCTTCACCTTTTTTTAAGGATTTATTTTATTCATTGGAAAGGCAGAGTTACAGAGAAAGAGGGAGAGAGGCAGAGAGAGAGAGAGAGAGAGAGAGGTCTTCCATCCCCTGATTCACTCCCCAAATGGCTATAACTGCCACGGCTGAGCCAGGCTGGAGCCAGGCTGAAGCCAGGAGCCAGGAGCTTCTTCCAGGTCTCCCACCTGGGTACAGGGGCCCAAGCACTTGGACCATCCTCCACTGCTTTCCCAGGACATTAGCAGGGAGCTGGATTGGAAGTGGAACAGCCAGGACACAACCTGGCACCCATATGGGATGTGGGTACCACAGGCAGAGGCTTATATGCCATAGCACAGGCCCCTCTCGGTCTCTCTTAAATACTAGCAAGCACATGCTTCCTGTTTGTTTATTTATTTGAGAGAGAGAGAGAGGTGAAAGCTCCTATGTATTGATTCACTCCCCAAATGCCCACACCAGCTGGAGTTGGACCAGGCTGAAGATGGAAGCCTGGAGCTCAGTCCAGGTCCCCCACATGGGTGGCAGGAACCTACTTGGGCCACCACCACTGCCTCCAAGGGCCTGCACTGGTAGGAAGCTGGGATCAGGGGCCAGAGGCAAGTGTGAAGCCCAGGCGCTGTGATATGGAATAAGGCATCTTTTTTAAAAAAATTTATTTATTTATTTGAAAGTCAGAGTTACACAGAGAGAGAAGGAGAAGCAGAGAGAGAGAGGTCTTCCATCCTCTGGTTCATTCCCCAGTTGGCCGTAACAGACGGAGCTCAGCAGATCTGAAGCCAGGAGCCAGGAGGTTCTTCAGAGTCTCCCACACGGGCGCAAGGGCCCAAGGACTTGGGCCATCTTGTACTGCTTTCTCAGGCTACAGCAGAGAGCTGGATTGGAAGTGGAGCAGACAGGACTCAAACCAGTGCCCACATGGGATGCCAGCACTGCAGGCGGCAGCCCAACCCATTACGCCACAATGCCAGTCCCAAGGACATCTTTACTGCTAGGCTAAACGCCCACCCATGGGGAATTTCAATGTGAAGATTGTGACAAAGCAGATCTGGAGCCAGAGAGCTCTGGAGCCGTGGGTGGTGGTGACCGTCCCCACGGGAGGAAGCAGAGTGGGGCAGAAGCTGCCACTGGACCCCAGCGCCGTGTCAGCCAGCTGTCTCTGAGACCCAACACACCCTCCTCTTCTTGAGAGTGTAAGACTTTTCCCAAAGAAACTTTCTCTGTCTGAACTTGTCGCCAAAGGAATCTTGTCTAGAACAGATAGTTTGTTCAACATTTATGGAGCAATCCTGTCTGCCAAGCCCTGGAGACAGCAGGGAGAAGCCCTGGGATCTTTTCTTTGAGAGGGTGTAGCCTAATGGGGGTGGCAGAAGTGACAACAGGGCAGGGCCACGGTCACAGTCCAGAGCCCACACGTTCTGCTCTGTATGGCCAAGTCCACCCAGGCCTCACAAGCTCTGTGGGTGATCTTCCCGGTGCTGGAGGGGTGCTTGGGCACACTATAGACAAAGCCTTGCTAGACTGTGCATGCACACAGGATAGACTGATTTCACTTGCTGGGGACAGAGGCATCTCCTGGAGCAGGGCCCAGGTGGAGAAGGAGCAGGGTCAGATCAGACAGGCCCCAGGCAGCAGGCCGGGGAGTATGGCTGCAGAGGGCAGATGCTGGTGAGCTGGATTGTGGGAACCTGGAGGAGCAGGTGGGTGAATGGAGGCACAGAAGCTCAGAGGTCCGCTCACAGCGGGCCTGGGCAGCTGCCCAGTCTCCCCTGTAGCCTTCACCCTGCACCCGGAGGTGGCCTGTAAGTCAGAGGGGAGGCCAGCCATGCAGACAAGCTCAGCTGGACCAAGCGCCCCCACACCTGGGCCGTGCCGCAGCCTCTCTGCCAGGCCCACTCCCGCTCAGCAGCGGGCACAGCCTAGTGAACCTGGGTGGGTGACGCTGCTGTAGGTGCCATTGCCTCCTGCTCCCATGGGAGCCTGGAGCACGCTGCCCTGGAAACAAGCACATCGACTCACAATCTAAAAGGCAGCAGGGAGCTCTTGGATTCAGAGTCCGGAAGGCGGGGACCACCATGGAGGCCCCCTCATCTATTGGGGCCCAGAGGGTAGCCTCCTTCTGGGGGTCAGAGTCCTTCTTCCCCTAAGCAGCTCTCTGAGTGGCAAGCACCATGCTGGGGGCTTAGCACGAAGCAGAAGGGCAGCCAAGCGGTCAGCCCCTAATGGGGGCTCAGAGCAGAGGGACTGTGTGGACGCGTATTAAAACCTGTGGCCATGGATCAGTGGGCACCCTGGAAGCCATCAGGAGGTAGCGTGAGCAGGTAGAAGCCAGAAAGCAAAGAGCCAGAGAATCTGCCAAGGCTCAGACGCATCTTAAGGGTGCCCCACCTGCCCGGCTCCCTCACAGCCACTGGCTTGGCTCCTGCAGTGACAGGCAACAGGATTTTAGTTGTCTGCCTACCAAACCATGAGAGAGGCCTGAGGATGGGCCTGGCTGTTCAGGCTGCAGTCCCAGCCCGGACCCGGCGCAGGGCAGAGGCAGGCGGCCGGGCAGGAGTTGTTTTATGGACAAGGGACCACCTGAGAAGCTTTCGCATGCACCTTACTTAGTGGGGCTGGCAGTGGTGCTGGGGCCAAGGCAGCTCCAAAACCAGAGGACAAGCTCTCAGAAAAGGCCCCAGGACCTGCAGCCAGCTCACAGAAGGAGGCTTCGGTCTGAGCCAAGCTCGGGAAGAGGATAGAGACGTGTCAGACTGGACTGCCCTGCTGAAGGGAGGATAGTGACACAGGGAGGTAAAGGCCTGGGGTGGCCGGAACCTGCAGGTGTAGGGGCTCAGGGAAGAGATTAGGGCCCCAGGGGCTTATTAGAAGACGCCTAATGGGCACAGCGCAGAAGTCGTCCGCTCCAGCTGGCCGGGAAAACGCCAGAGTGCCCAGGGCCCTATCCCAGACTCAGTGAGCTCCCTGGAAGGGGATGGCTGCGGCCCACACTTAGGAAGGCTGGGTGAGCAGACCCTGGGGGGATCAGGTTGGTGGGCTCAGCCTACAGCTGAGCCTCCTCCACGATGCGATTCCCCTGGCGACCCCCGAGCTCACTTGGTGCTCCTGCAGAGCCTCAGAGGCCTCCTCCGTCCGCACGGCCGTTCTTACTGGCGGAGTTTGACCATCTGCCTCCAGCTCATTTGCACTCCTCGCAGGCAGAGCTGCTGCACCCGTGCCTGGCACCACGTTCAAGGGGGCACTGAAAGAATGCTTGGATCTGTGGTCCCTGTCCCTGGCCACCCCTCACACCCCTCCCTCCCTTCTCCTGTGGGAAGTGAGGACTGGGTGGTCCTTCTGCTGCTGTCCCCACGCCCCAGGGCACAAACACCTCCCTCCAGGAGCAGAGAGGAAGGGCCACCCAGACTGCGGCTCACCTGCACTGGGGCGGGGGGCGGGGGGCTCTGCAGATCCCCACCCTGCCCTGGGCAATGTTCTGCTTTCTGCCCCTGGAGCCAAACAGAGGGACAGGGATATGGTGTCAGCTGCAGTGTGTCCAAGGCACCTGAGCCTGCCTGGCAGAGGCTGAGTGAGGCTGTGGTTGAGATGAGGGAGACAGGGCTCAGCAGCACTGAACAACCCAGAATGCCTGCTAGGCGACAGGAACAGGGAGCCCCAGGTAGCTGGTGAGGGGCCAAGGCCCAGGGTGGGCCCCCAGCTGAAGCATGGGATGAGAAGCAGGTGGCAGCACTGACGCAGGTGCAGGTGAGTGTAGGGCGCAATATGTGCCCCTGGGACCTTCCAGCTTGGCCAGACCAGACCAACAGGAAGCCAGGACTGGCAGGGTTAGGCCAGGTGAGGAAGGCTCATGCCAGGCCTGGATTCCTAAAGGGGACTCCATTTAGGGAGAGCCAAGGTCGTGGTCACGTTTCCCCCACGCCCGGGGTTTTGGGTGTGGCAAGCCTAAGCCTACTGTCTCCCGGGGTCACTGCCCAGCACGGCATCTCCTGCAGCGGCTGCCCCCAGGGGCAGAGCTGGCCACAGGCATCCTGCTGCCCGCCCTGGCTGCCTCCCCTGCTCTCCACAAGTCACTGGTGGGAGCTTGAGGCTGGAGCTGTGAAAGAAACACCAGCGTGCATTCACACTGCGGGCCTTGGGGTGGAGGGTGCTGGGGCACCCTGGGTCAGTGTACAGCTCTTTCAAAAGGCAAACCTGGCCTGGCCACTCCCGACTTGCAGCCCTTGCCCGACTGTGTGTTCGGCCCTGCAGCTCTAATAGCAGGAGAGAAGCCTGTGCAGTGGGGAGACACGCACTTGGCTGTGGGCTCCTTGTGCCCCCAATGGAGCTGCTGTCTCCAAGGAGCCAAGTTGGGACCCTGCTGATCTGGCCAGGCAGGATTTGGAGGCCACCCCTGCTTTGGGCTGTTTGTGTATTCATTCTAGTGCTGTCCTTTTTCGCTTGCATTTGGAAGGGGTTTGTTGTTGTTGCTCTTAAAAGATTTATTATTTATTTGAAAGGCGGAGTTACAAAGAGAGAGGGAGAGACACAGAGAAAGAGACCTTCCATCCCCTGGTTCACTCCTCAAATAGCTACAACTGCCAGGGCTGGGCCAGGCCAAAGCCAGGAGCCTGGAACTCTATCTGGGTCTCCCCTGTGGGTTGCAGGGGTCCAAGCACTTGGACCATCTTCCACTGCTGTCCCAGGCACATTAGCAGGGAGCTGGATGGGAAGTGGAGCAGCTGGGACTCCAACTGGTGCTTGTAGGGTATGCTGGTGTCAGCGGCAGTGGCTTAACCCCCTGATCCACGGTGCTGCCCCCAGGAGAATTGTGTTGTTGTTAAGGTTAATTAATTTATTTGAAAGGCATAGTTACAAAGAGGCAGAGACGCTGTGGCCCAGGAGGGCAGTGGAGGATGGCCCAGGTGCTTGGCCCCTGCACCCGCATGGAAGACCAAGAAGAAGCACCTGGCTCCTGGCTTCGGATCAGCACAGCGCCGGCCATAGCGGCCATTTTGGGGGTGAACCAACGGAAGGAAGACCTTTTTCTCTGTCTCACTATCTATAACTCTACCTGTCGAATAAATAAAATAAAATAAAATAAAAACAAAGAGGCAGAGACCTCAGAGAGAGAGAGAGAGAGGTCTTTCATCCGCTGGTTCACTCCCCAAATGGCCACAGCAGCCAGAGCTGAGCCGATCTGAAGCCAGGAGCCAGGAGCTTCTTCTGGGTCTCCCACGTACATGCAGGGTCCCTAGGACCTGGGCCATCTTCCACTGCTTTTCCAGGCCATAGCAGAGAGCTGGATCAGAAATGGAGCAGCTATGGGATGCTGGCACTGCAGGTGGTGGCTTTACCTGCTACACCACAGCACAGATTGTTTCTGAAGCAGAGGTTTTGCAGGACCTTGGATAGGCCTCCAGCCTTCACAAGAGACTGCTCCACACTGTGCACATGGCCTGCTGCCTCGAATCACCTGTGGGTCAAGGAGAGACACTCTCCCAGATGAGAGAGCCACTCTGGTCACAAAGGGCCCCCCCAGGAGGGGGTGGTATTTTATCGTAAGGCATGGATGACCAAAGAGCGAAGGGCAAGAGCAGAGCACAAAGGAAGGAGCCGCGGTGCTGGGAAGTGCGGGGCCACAGGGACTGAGGCTGGGGAGAAGCCGGGAGATCTGCTGGTGCTGATGGTGGAGGACCCGTCAGTCACGCCGGGTGTAGACCTGGATCCAGGGACATCAGGGTCATCACAGGTGCAGCAGTGACTTCATCAGATCCGCAACAGGGTTGGGCAGTGGGGTGTCCACACCCCGTATTGGAGTCCCAGGTTCGAGTCCCAGGTACTCTGCTTCAGATCCAGCTTCCTGCTAATGCGCATTCTAGGAGGCAGAAGGTGACGGTTCAAGTGCTTGCGTCCCTGCGCCACCCATGTGGGAGATCCTGAGAGCGTCCCAGGCTCTTGGCTGCTGCGTGACCCAGCCCTGGCTGTTGCGGGCATTTAGGCAATGAACCAGCAGGTAAAGAGATCTCTCTCTCTCTCTCTCTTTCTTTGTACCTCTGCCTTTCAAATAAAATGAAAACAAACAAAATTTTTTTTAAAAAAATCCACACACTGTTGCAGCCTGAGTTCACTCCCAGCTAAGGGATTCCTGGCATTCCTGTGTCCTGTCTCTCTCCTATGCTGCGTGCCAGCTCCGACTCAGCCCCGCCCACCTCCTACCTCAGCCTTTCCATCTGGAGCCCTCCTGACCTGGCGTTTCTGTCACCCTGGGCCCCTGTTCATGGGCCCACACTGCTCTGGCCTTCGGCAGGGCTCCTGCCCTCACTGCAGACTCCCGGGCTGAGCCGTCAAGGGCATTGGAAGAAGGGCGGCAGGAGGATGCCAGCAGGTGGCCCCGCTCCAGAGGGCACAGGGGCTCTCTCTTCTAGACCCCTCCTGCTCTCCCATCCAGCTTCCCTGGAGCACTGGCCAGGTCAGATGTGGTCCCTAGGGCCACCTTGACCGGGATGCCCCACACATATTACATTTCCAATAAGCAGGTACCCAAAGCTCCCTGAAGAGAGAGGATGGAGACAGAAGGGGCCTGACCACTGGCATCAGACTGCAGTGGCCTGCTTCCCCGCCCTGTCCTCAGCCAACCTAGAAGGCCTGCAAGGCCTTGCCAAGGACAGCTCCAACACCCCCGCTCTGGGCAGGGCTGGCGCAGGCCCGCTGCCTCCATGGCTCCCGTTGACTCGTCTGTTCCTTCCTGGGCTGGACCTTTGATGGGGCTCTCTTTGACCTTGAGGAGATAGCTTCCCCCTCTCCTGTGGTCAGCTCCTGCCAAACTCAAGAATGGCTCTTGGAGGTCAGGCCCCCACCCTACCCCCACTCCCAAATACCTACTGTGTTGTCAACTCTCTCCTTGGAATTCTCTCCTCGGGCTTCCAGGAAGGGCCAGGGGCCTCGGAACCTTGTGAATCTGCTGTCTGATTCCCCGCTGGCATGTTAGGCATTTTTACAATTGTTTTAAAATTCCATTATCTCAGCCTTCTGAACAGGCTCGGTGGCTCCTGCTGACTGCATACGTGACTGGCCACCAAGCTGTCCCCGCTGGCTCCCATCCCTGGGATGCCAGAGAAGAGCCCTGGGCTGCCGGCTCCATGGGAAAAAACGTAGCACCTTGATAACAAAAACAGAAGCGAACGGTCTTGGCCACACAGGGCAATCATAAACACTGCTGAGGGTTCAAAGCAAAACAAAACTAAAATGACAGAGCCGCTGAGCTGGGAGGAGCTCCGAGCTAATTTTTACTCCTTCTCTCTAGCCAGCACTTACCACAAGTGTAATTGCACACAGGGCTGTGTTATTATTTGCTTAATTCATTCAACAAATATTTACTGAGCTCCCACTCTATTCCGGACACTGTTCTAGATGCTTGGGCTACCTCAGGACCACAGCAGGGACTCTGCCTTCCAGGGGCTTACATCCCCTGGGTGGGGCAGGGAGGCCAAAGATGACATCCTAACAAAATGACAGAACGGGCCAGACAGGGACCAGTGCTAGAAAAACAGGTGCGGAAGAGCAAGGGAAAGGGGTCCCGGGGGTAAGACAGGTGTCTGCCCTCCAGAGTGAGCAGAGAAACCTCGGGGGAGGAATATTCCAGAAGGGTCAGCTAGAGCCGAGGCCTCCGAGGACAGGCCAGAGCCAGGTCCAGGTGGCTGGAGCAGAGCAGTGAGGAGGGAGGGGGTGAGGAGGCGCGGGCGGTGCCAGGGCCGCTCACTGTGAGGACTTTCCGTGAGGATGCAACAGGGAGCAGGGCAGGGGAGGGGCGTGGCGCCATGCGCCTTCATCCTGTGAGGGCTCCGGGAAGGCAGGGTGGGTGTGCAGTGCCAGGCCTAGCACAGGGTACAGCACCTGACAGAGCTCTGATTTCCCAGTGGAGGGGCAGGCATTCGGGGTCCCGGTTAAGATGCCGCCATCCCACGTCAGATGGAGAGCCTGGGTTCAAGTCCTGGATCCACTCCCAGTTCCAGCTTCCTCCTAATGCGCACCCTGGGAGGTAGCAGGTGCTTGGGTCCCTGCCACCCACATGGGAGATTTGGATAGAATTCCTAGCCCCTGGCTTCAGCTAGGCCGAGCCCAGGCTGTTATGGACATTTGGAGAGTGAACCAGCAGGTGAAAGATTTCTCTCTCTCTCTTTCAAATAATTTTAATTCCAGTGCAATGAAAGAATGAATCTAGGCAGTAGGCTGTGCCCACCCATTCCCAGAGAGATAGGCCTGCAGGAACATCACTTTGGCCCTTAATTCCTGTCTGGGTCACCTGGCGAGCTTTTCAAAGTCCTTGCTCCCAGACTCTTCCCCCACATCCTGATTCTCAAGTCCAAGTTGGGGGAGGTCCTAGGTGAGTCGGTGAGAAGCCTCAGCCTGGACATTCCCAGGTACTTCCCCACACTCCGCAGCCGGCATCCCACCCACAATGAATGAACAGAGGTTTGTTGACTGAACTCACAGATGGGTAAACACACAAATGCCACTCACTGAGGGTTCTTTTCCATTTTCAAGTCGGACCTTTGGAATTGTACAAGTAAGCAGCTTTCCAGAGAATGGGAGGAAGGAATGAGGTTCCACCGGACAGCCCCATGCTGTCAGAGGAGCTGGGAGCAGAGGCTCAGGGTCTTTGTCCTCTCCACACGGGAGGGGCCCGCATTCCAGAGGCAGGGGCCAAATGCAGCCCGCAGACACTGGGGCTGGGCGGCACTGCGCTCTGCCTTTCCCTCCCCACCGTGCCCCATCTCAGCCCAGCTGGCTCACCCCAGAGCCTGGGCCCCAGCTCAGGGCACCTGGGTCTCAAATTCCTGGCCTCTTGCTTGCAGGTGCTGGCTGCCAGAAATGTTTGCCCGTAAACAGTCAAAGAGCCCCTTTTTATCTTGACATACTTGGAATAAGCACAGCCATTTTTTTTCTCTTCCCAGAATTCAATAAAGGCCGGGAATTCCACAAGGCATCTGAATCAGCTCCGCTCTCTCCTTCCTCTGGCTTTTCCACCCCTTCTGCACCCTGTGACCTTCAGAGGGCAGCCCCAGGATCCGGGGTTCTGCAGCCTGGCCTGAGGCTGCTGCTGTCCAGGATGGCCAGGAGGGGCCCCGAGCCCACCTGGTGCACCTCCCGGACAGGGCGACAGTACTCAGAAGAGCCAGGAGTGGGGAGGCAGAGACCTAGCGCAAGAGTCAGCCGGCCAAGGTTGACATCCGGGCTCTGCCCAGAGCAACTCTGGCAGATGAGCTGTGCTCTCTGGGCCTCCGTTTTCCTGGTGTCTAAAATGGTTGTGCCAATCATGTCTTTCTCTTGGAGTGGATATGAGGATGGATGGATGACGCATAAAGAAAACGGTCATGTTTGCATTTTCGTTAGTATTGAGCACTTGCCATACACCTGCCCCTGTCTGTGGCTTCAGGTTCTAGGGCTCAGACATAGCTGCCGCAACCACCACCACCACCCACAGAGGGATATGAATAAGGTAACAGGGGCCTGGGTGCTGTGTGATGCAATTAAACATGAGATTTAAAATAGAGGGGCAGGCAGGGGCCATCCTCTGCAAAGAGCTCAAGGCCCTTTCACAGAGGAAAGAGGCCTTGGAAAAGGTTTTGAGGATTTAGTAGGAGCCCTTCAGAGAGGCAAGGTGGCAAGCAGGTCACAGGTAGAGGAGAAAGCACACCCCAAGCCCCAGAGGCCCAGCCAGCAAGCAGGGTTTGGAAGTCCAGGGCTTAGGAACCTGAAACCGGAAGAGGACCAGGGCCAGAGGGAAGTCAGTGAGGCGGGAAATGGCCATCCTAGAAGGCCTGCAAGGCCTTGCCAGGGACAGCTCCCTGCCCACTGTGCCAGGAGGACCCTGCTGGCCACAGCGGGAGAGACCTGGACTGCTCACCGCAAGAAGGAGGGGCAAGTGGCCCTCGGGCTTCATTCAGTATCCTGCCTCCTTCCTGATGTCCAGGGCTGGCCCAGACAGTGCCCGCTGTGACATTTCTCTTTTATGTTAGCTCATTTGTTAAAGCTTTAGTCCCTTCTGTCGCACCATTAGATACGCTACTTCAATCATTCTGTTTTTTAAGATTTGTTTTTTCCTTTATTTGAAAGGGAGGGAGGGAGGGAGGGAGGGAGGGAGGGAGGGAGGGAGGGAGAGAGAGAGAGAGGTCTTCTACCCAATGGTTCACACATCCAATGACCACAATGGCCAAGGCTGGACCAAGCCAAAGCCAGGAGCCAGGACCTCCATCCAGGTCTCCCACATGGGTGGCAGGAGCCCACGCACTTGGGCCCTCTTCTGTCCACTTGCCACTGGACATCACCAGTCCGCTCACTAGTAGCACCTGACTCAGGCCTGGGGTGTGAGAGGCCCTGAGTGCAAGGGGATGACCGTGAAAGGACACAGCATTTCCATTAGATGGGGTAGGTGGGGGGAGTTCCAGAGATCACTTACAACCTGGTGATTGGTTAATCATGATATTCGGTACACCCAGAAATTGCTAACAGAAAAGGTTTTATGTGCTCTCACCATGAAATAAACACAAATATGTGAGCTGATGTATGTATTCATTAGCTTGACCTGGCCATTTCACAGTGTGTGTGTGTGTGTGTGTGTGTGTGTTTAAAATAAGGGAGAAGCTGGCCGGCGCCGCGGCTCACTAGGCTAATCCTCTGCCTTGCAGCGCCGGCACACCGGGTTCTAGTCCCGGTTGGAGCGCCAGATTCTGTCTCGGTTGCCCCTCTTCCAGGCCAGCTCTCTGCTGTGGCCCGAGAGTGCAGTGGAGGATGGCCCAAGTGCTTGGGCCCTGCACCCCATGGGAGACCAGGAGAAGTACCTGGCTCCTGCCATCGGATCAGCGTGGTGTGCCGGCCGCGGCGGCCATTGGAGGGTGAACCAACGGCAAGGGAAGACCTTTCTCTCTGTTTCTCTCTCTCTCACTGTCCACTCTGCCTGTCAAAAAAAAAAAAAAAAATGGGAGAGGCTGAGCCCAGGCCACAGCAGCAGGGATGGGAGAAGGATCTGCTCCCACTCCCCTCCTTCCTGCCCCTGCCTCAGCCTTTCAGATCTTTGGGACTTTGAAACTTCAAGGCCAAGGTGCGCACCACTGTGGCTGCTCTGAGAAGGAGCCGCCCCGCCCCTGCAGCCTACACTGTGGTCAGAGCACTGTGCACACGCAACACTCTGGGGCTTGAGCTCTGCCTGGGATGTGAACAGGCAAACGCGCCTCCCCTAGAGCGGCAGCAGTGCAAGCAGACCCAAGGATGACTCTGTCCGTCGCCTCCCACGTCGGGAGGTGGGTTGTGCAGGGTTCCTGGAAAATGTGCCGGGGAGGGGAGCAAGAGGAGGAAGGAAGGAGAGTGAGAAGGGAGGAAACGCGCCAGCTGATTGATGCTTACAAGAATCCTGTAAAGCAGGAACTGCCGGCCCCATTTCACAGGCGGAGAACCCATCCCGTGAGGCTGCCGGTCAAGGCCGTGTCTAAGTGAGAAACAGAACTCAGCTCCTTGTCCTGATCCGTCTGAGTCTGAAGCCACCACTTTCTTGGAAAAGAATAAGGTCTTAATCACTATAGCATAGCAACCATTATGTATTTTTAATCCCCTTCCAGTCATCTCTTGTTCCGGTGCCAAAAAACTCATGCATCCCCTTTTGTTCACTTAACATGGTATCGTGAGTATGTGTGATGTTGCTAAAGTCTTTACAATAATCACTTCTGCATACTATTCCACCCTGTGGGCATCTCATGACTCCTGATCTTCTAGGCGGTGTGGACGTCTTTAAGGATTACACATCCTCCCTGCCCCCACCGTCCCCAGACAGGCTCCTGTGCCATTGAGTCAGGCTCTCACCCGCAGGATGACTGCAAAGGTTTGTGGGTCACTGGGACGAGATCATGCAAGGCTCTTAGAATCCCTCAGAAAGCCAGAGTCGCTCAGAAAAGCTATGCCTCTACCTCCCTCTGCCAGTTCTGGCGGGAGACCACCCACTCTTCTGCCCCACCCCAGCCCTGCTCCACCACTGTCCTCATCCCCACCCAGTGAAGCCATAGTCAGAGGAGGCATGGGAGGGGAAAGCCAAAGACTGGGTCAGGTGCAGCCTTGCAGCTGCTGAAGGCAGCCCTATGCTCAGAGCCCCGGGACGCCCACAGGGCTGCAGCCCCATGACGGGAGCCAGACCCCTACAAAGGGCCCAGGGCACCGTTTGGTCCCCCTCCCCTTGAGAAGCCCCTTCCAGAGAGTTCTCCCCAAGCTGGCATCCGCTGGGTGCCAAGGGGGACCCTGGAAGCAGACAGCCTCCTGGCAGGCAAGCAGAGGACCTAAGCGTGCCCAAGGTGATGGCGGCAGATCACATTTTCGGGATGCTTTTCTGTTTTATCTGTTTGCAAAGCAGATATTTGGGCCGGCTGGGCTCAGAGTTGCTTCACAGTTGCCAGTCCCATGGGAAATGGTTCACATTCTTAGCATAGCTGGAGGGCTGTGAAGCAACAGGGGGAGGGAGGAAGATGAGCCACCACCTTGGCATCTCGGCTGCTTGGCTGGGTTCCCGCGCTGCCGCCAGGCTGGACGTTCTCACCGAGTGAGGCTGGGGGAGGGGCCGTCTCTGGGGGGCTGCCTGAAGAGAGTCATCGCATCCCTCCGGCCAGCCCTGCACTGACAACGCCTCCGGAGCCCCTGGCCACAGAGCAGCCAGCTTCGGGCCTGCAGAAACGGGCCCTGGGTTGTGCAGCCGCTGCGATCTGCAGTCTCTTCTGGGTGCGTTGCTGTTCGCATTTCGTTCAGAGTCCAGAGTGCTAAGGATGGCATGATGGAACCCCTGAAGCCAAGGCAGTCAAGCAACTTTTCAGTAAATAACTGAACAAGAAGGCCTCAGAGCCAGGACAGTTTATCCCCAGCCTGGATGGTAAACCCCAGGGCGGAGGCTCTTTTTCAATGGAAAAATCCCAGCATCCACTCTATTTCCCCTTTCTTACAGCTGCCTGGATGCCTGGTGCCCTGGGGAACAGGAAGGTGGGGTCCAACTGTGCCCGCTGCCCATTCGCCATGGGGCACACTGGGCCTGGAACTGGGCTCCTGAGACCACCCAGGGCACAGAGGCTGCAGGGGCAGGCAGGACACGCAGGCGCTGTTCGGTGCCAGGCAATGCAGGACCTTCCCTCTTCTGGCTCCCCTCAGTGGCCAGCACGCGTCCCCTGCCCCACAGGCAGCTCAGGGGCAGGTGCTCTGCGAGTGGCCTCACGCACTGCTTCCAGGACAGAGCCACTGATGGCAGAAGGAAGATGAGGCCGGCCGTGTGGCGCAGGAGGCTCCCCCGTGACTGCCCCAAAGTGGAGCAGGCAGGAAATCCTCCTGGGAACCTGAGGCCAGGTGTGTGAGTGGGATTTAAGAGGGAGCCAGAGCCCCGGGTGGGGTGGGGGTGGGGAATGAGAGGCATGCCTCCGGAGTGTCAGAGCCTGGCAGGTGTGTGCCCCGGCGGGGGGGGGGGGGGGGGGGGCTGTGAACTTGCCGTGTGGGGACAGTCATGGTCCTTCTGAGCGACACAGCCAGCCATCCCCCCCCCCAGGCCTTCTTCACCCCAACCCTACGGTGCCCCGGATCCCTGCCACGCTTCCAAACCACCCTCAATCCCCAGCTCCCCGCGGACGCCCTTCCTGATTGCCCCACCCCCTGCAGCTGGCCCCTTCCTCGGAGGTCTCCAGGCCCCTGGGGACCCCCCCCCCCATGCAGAGCCTCAGCGGACAAGGACGACCTGCTGCTCCCTGCACTTTCTCATCACCTGCCGACCTGCCACCTCCCACCATTCTTTGCCCACGTGGCACACGCAGGAAGTGTTTCCTGGCTGCTTACATCCCAGCACATTTCAATGTTGCAGATCATCCCGGGGAGGGAGATGAACGTCTGATACAAATGAGTGGTTTCAGTGTTGATCGGTGAGACAGGGGTGACAGCCACGCGGGAGGCAGCAGCGGGTAGGAAAGGAGACTGGAGGAGCGGCGCAGAACGTAGGTGACAAGGCGTGTTTGCTAATTTCAGGCACTGTACTGCAGGCTCTTGAGGAAATCTGAGCCTGGCAGACCAAAGGCATACATTGATATCTACTCCCCTTCCTCTCCCTGCTAAAGCATGTCGGAGGAGCCGGAGAGAAACAGAAGGGTGTCCCAGCCAGAGGGGCAGAGGGACACAGAGACCGCCAGTTCTCAGAATGTCAAGCAGCCCCGTGAGTGTGGACAGCTGGAGGAACGGGCCAGGGAGAGGCTGAAAGGGATCCGGGGGCCAGCCCTGAGGAGCCTTGACCCACGGGCGAAGGGGGCAGATTCCAGGTCTTAGCAGCCAGAGCTGAGCCTGCCACGTGCTGTGACCTGATCCCTCTGGCAACCTGCAAAGGGCAGGACCCCTTCCTGCCATGGCCTCCAGGGAAACAGGTCACACTCGGTGCATGGGAGCCCTGGGCAGCGTTTGTGGGAGCCCTGGGCAGCGTTTGTCTTCGGGGCTCTCCTGCCCACCCTCCCCACACCCCCACCCCCCAGGCTAGGCAGAGGACTTCTCTCCAGCGATCTTCCTCGGCCTCTCCTTCCTCCACTGTCCAGCATGGAAGCCTTTCTCCTGCGTTTGGCTCCTCCTATGCAACCTCCCATTACGTCTGCCAGGAGATGGTTTTAGGATATCCCGTTGGAGCCCCACATCCATGGATGAGCAAGTCCCTTACATGATATGCATCACTTGGGGGCCGGCGCTGTGGCACAGCGAGTAAAGCCCTGGTCTGCAGCACCGGCGTCCCGTGTGGGTGTTGGTTAAAGTTCCGGCTGTTCCGCTTCTGATCTGGCTCTCTGCTATGGCCTGGGAAAGCAGTAGAAGATGGCCTAGGTCCTTGGGCCCCTGCACCCATGTGGGTGATCCCGAAGAAGCTCCTGGCTCCTGGCTTCGGATAGGCGCAGCTCCAGCTGTTACAGCCAACTGAAGAATGAACCAGCAGATGGAAGACTTCTCTCTCTCTCTCTCTCTCTCTCTCTCCCTCTGCCTCTGTGTAACTCTGCCTTTCAAATAAATAATTTTTTTAAAAAAGAAAAAGACATGCATCATGTTTGCACACAGCCTCCTGCATCCTTTAACTCATCTCCAGGTGACGGATGACACTTAATACAATGTCAGTGCTGGGTAAGTAGCTGTCGCACTCTACCGTTTAGCAAATAACGATGAGGAAAACAATTCTGTGCATGTAGAGTAAGGTGCAATTTTTGTTTTAGGATTTTCCACCTGTGGTTGGTTGAACCCCCAGATGTGGACCTGTGCTCTGCCAGAAAGCCATCAGAAGTAAAACCAAAAGATAAAGAAGGGGGGCCGGCGCTGTGGCGTAGTGGGTTAAGCCGCCATCTGCAGTGCCGGCATCCCATATGGGCGCTGGTTTGAGTCCCGGCTGCTCCATTTCCAATCCAGCTCTCTGCTGTGGACTGGGAAAGCAGTAGAAGATGGCCCAAGTCCTTGGGCCCCTGCACCCGCGTGGGAGACCCGGAAGAAGCTCCTGGCTCCTGGCTTCGGATCTATGCAGCTCTGGCCATTGTGGCCAATTAGGAGAGTGAACCAGCAGATGGAAGACCTCTCTCTCTATGCCTCTCCTTCTCTCTCTGTGTAACTCTAACTTTCAAATAAATAAATAAATCTTTTAAAAAGAGAAAAAGGTAAAGAAAGACCTGGGCAAAGAGCTACAAGCCCACCCGAATCACCAAGGGCAAATCTTCCTGAGACACAGAGCTCAGTAGAAATCATGGATGTAACCAGACAGAAAAGTAAGCCAAAGAGATGAGCGGGTAATTTATAGAAAAGACGTAAAATGACTCTTGGATGAAAGGATGATCAAGGTGACTCATGGTGAAAGAAATTCAAGTTAAAACTACAGCAGGGCGCCACGGTCACCTATCAGATCGGCGAAGATCAAAGAGGCTGATTCAGCACCGGGTTGTCAGGGCAGCCAGCACACTCAGGCTGCCGATGGGAGTGCCAAGTGATGAAGCTGAGTGGAGGACAATTAGGCAATGTCTTGCTGAGCCGCACACATTCCCATGACCTTCAAAAGGCAGGAGCACAGGCTGGGGTAAGGACGCCAGGTTTGCTTCCTCTCTCTGCAAGCCATGTACTTTCTCTAAGAGCCACTTTTTTTTTAAGATTTATTTATTTATTTGAAAGGCAGAGTTACAAAGAGAGAGTAGAGGCAGAGAGAGAGAGAGAGAGAGAGGTCTTCCATCCAAAGGTTCACTCCCCAGATGGCTGCAATGGCCAGAGCTGCGCAGATCCGAAGCCAGGAGCTTCCTCTGGGTCTCCCACGCGGGTGCAGGGGCCCAAGCACTTGGGCCATTCTCCACTGCTTTCCCAGGCCATAGCAGAGAGCTGGAGCAGAACTGGAGCAGCCGGGTCTTGAACTGGTGCCCATATGGGGTGCTGGGGCTTCAGGCCAGGGCGTTAACCCGCTGTGCCACAGCGCCAGCCCCAACCATCCACCTTTCTCATCTGCAGTGTGGGATGATAAGAGAAGCCTGCCTCTGGAGACTCCTGCAAGGAAGAAAGCACGGTTCGCAGCCCCCAGGACGTACCGTGTAAACGTGACCATCACCCCTGTGAACGGCCCTGCGGCTCCACGCTAGGAGTTTGTCCCACAGTGATGTTTGCACATACGCTGGACGAGCACTGTGCCGTTCACCGCAGCCGAAGAGAAGCTGGGAACAGCGTGGATGTCTCTGAACCGATGACAGTAATTACACTGCGTGAGTAAGATGCAGTACTATGGGGGCCAGAACTCTGGCACAGAGGGTTAAGCCACTGCCTGCAGTGCCCGCATCCCATATGGGCTCCAGTTCAAGTCCCAGCTGCTCCACTTCCAATCCAGCTCTCTGCTATGGCCTGGAAAAGCAGCCAAAGATGGCCCAAGTGCTTGGGCCCCTGCACTCACGTAGGAGACCCGGAAGAAGCTTCTGGCTCCTGGCTTTGGATCGTCCCGTTGGGGCCATTTAGGGAGTGAACCAGTGGATGGAAGATCTGTCTGTCTCTTTCTCTCTCTCTCTCTCTGTCTCTGAAACCCTGTCCTTCAAATAAATAAATAAATATTACCCAAAAAAGAATGTAATACTATGTAGATACAAAAAAAAAAACCCACATACACAAGGAAGAACTTATTCAGAACAAAACACAATGCTACCATAAGTTTGTAAAGAAAGAATCACATTCCCTTATGCACAATTAGGAATTTCGAAACCCTCTGAAAAACAAACATGTTAAAAAACAAATGGTACAGACCCATTGGCAAGAAAACCTGAACCAAACTGAGTTGACTTAAGGCTGCTTATGGTTTATTTGTCCTCCATGGTGCGGAAATGATAGCATGCACGTTTTATCACGTGTCCCGCTGGGTGTGTGGCATCACCTACACACACTACCCTTCTACACACCTTGAATTCCAGACTCCAAAAAACACCTGCCCTGCAGGGCTCCAGATAAGGGACTGTGGCTCTAGCATTAATATTGCTTTTTTAAAAACATTTATTTATGTATTTGAAAGTCAGAGTTACACACAGAGAGAGGAGAGGCAGAGAGAGAGAGAGAAAGAAAGAAAGAAAGAAAGGTATTCCATCGCTGGCTCACTCTCCAGATGGCTGCAACGACCAGAGCTGCACTGATCCGAAGCCAGGAGCCAGGAGCCAGGAGCTTCTTCCAGGTCTCCCACGTGGGTGCCGGGGCCCAAGGACTTGGGCCATCTTCTACTGCTTTCCCACGCCACAGCAGAGAGCTGGATTGGAAGTAGAACAGCTGGAACTCGAACCAGTGCCCATATGGGCGGCTTTACCTGCTACACCATGGCGCGGCCCCTTAACATCTCTTGAGGTATCCAGGAGAAACTAGCAGCAGTGGCTCCTTGCACTGGAGCGGCATGGCTGTGCAGCAGGGCGAGAGGGAGGCTTTTCACTGCACCTCACCTCAAGAATGCAAGGGTGTGGGGAGACGGGCGGGTGTCTGGCACAGGGGGTCAGGTCCCGCTTGGGACACTTGCAACCCACATCAGAGTGCCTAAGCTGGCTTCCCGGCCCTGCTCCCAATTCCAGCTTCCGGCTAATTGGTACCCTGGCGGGCAGCAGGTGACAGCTCAGGTGTGTGGTTCTCCTGCCGGGCACGTGGGAGACTGGATGAAGTTCCCGGCTTCTGGCTTCTGCCTGGCCCAGCCCCGGCTGTTGCTGGCATTTGAGGAGTGAGTCAACAGATGGCGAGCTCTCCCTGTCTTTCAAATAAATTAATTAAATAAACCAAAAATAATTTTTCTAATGTAGTATAAGCATATTTTATTTATTCACATAAAAATAAACACTGCTTAAGACTGCCTCAATGCTGGTCAAAAGCCCAACCGGTCCTGGTCCTGTCATTGGGACTGGTTGTGGTAGGCTGTAGGAACAGGGAGCTGGGAAGGCGGGCTCCAGGGTGGGGGCAGGTGGGACGGCAGCCTCATCTCTGACTCACGGTGCTGCCCTGGGCGCCTAGAAAAGTCGAGATAATAAGAATGACTCAGGACAAGCACCCTGATGGGTGGATCGGGAGTGGTAGGGAGCCAGGTCCCCATATCAGCCTCCTCCACTACCCCTCCCCCCACCAAGGGGCACGAGAAGCCCCGCCCCAGACTCCTCCTCCTCCTCCTCCTCCTCCTGGGGGACATGTACCCAGCAAATCCTCAAGGTAAGGGAGTCGGGGGCCAGGGCCCAAGCGCAGGTGCCCATCAAGTCCTCAGTGCAGTAAGCGGGACAAGGGGCAGGACGCGGCGGCGGGCCTCAGCCGGCCTGCAGCACAGAGTTGGAGGAAGAAAGCAGGCCAAGGACAGGGCCAGGAGTCGGGCTGGGGAGCGCGCGGGCTTGAGCGGCAGACGCAGGAACTTCTCCCTCCAGCGCGAGAACGTCAGGCGCGCTCTTCAGATGAAGGCGGGCGGCGTTGGAGGGGATTTAGAGCAGCCTCTCGGCTGCTGCAGGGCCCCTCACCAGAACCTGTGCAACCACGGCTTCCTCTACGCCTGGAGATCCAGACAAATGCGAACACGCACAAACACTTCCGCACGTCCACGTGCACACGCACAACTGTGCACGCGTGCGTACATTTACGTGTCCGCACACACACAGACGCCTGCCCCTGGGTCCTTGTGCTGGAGCCTTCGGAACACGCCGCCTACGTTTCTCTCGCAGGCCTGTCCAGGCTGAACCCCGTCTTGGTGACTGAGGTTCGCAGAGCTCAGACTAACAAAACACGTATGGGGGGCGGGGGCAGAGAGTTACAGGAAATGCATACTGTGAAGCAATTATGCATTCATTTAAAATGTTTTGAACCAAAATAAATGTACCTTTTCATTCTAGCGCCCACGATCTTTCTGAATTACCCTTGTATCTATTCACATAGGTTTTCAGGTCATTATTTCACCTAATTATTATACATACTCTTTGTTTTTGTTTTTTAATTTGACAGATAGAGTTAGACAGAGAGAGAGAGAGAGAGAGAGAGAGAGAGAGAGAGAGAGAGAAAGGTCATCCTTCCGTTGGTTCACTCCCCAAATGGCCGCTACTGCCAGCGCTGCGCTGATCCGAAGCCAGGAGCCAGGTGCTTCTCCTGGTCTCCCATGCGGGTGCAGGGCCCAAGGACCTGGGCCATCCTCCACTGCACTCCCGGGCCACAGCAGAGAGCTGGCCTGGAAGAGGAGCAACCAGAACTAGAACCTGTTGCCCTTATGGGATGCCGGCCCCACAGGCGGAAGATTAACCAAGTGAGCCACGGCGCCGGCCCCTGTACAAACTCTTATTTCTCTTCTTACTCTACAATACCTAATGAAAAGCTATCATGGGGCTGGTGCTATGGCATGACGGGTACAGCTGCCGCCTGCAGTGCTGGCATCCCATATGGGTGCCGGTTCAAGTCCCTGCTGCTCCACTTCTGATCCAGCTCTCTGCTATGGCCTGGGAGGGCAGGAGAAGATGGCCCAAGTCCTTGAACCCCTGCAACCATGTGGGAGGCCCAGAAGAAGCTCCTGGCTCCTGGCTTCGGATTAACTCAGCTCCAGCCATTGCAGCCATTTGGGGAGTGAACTAGCGGATAGAACACCTCTCTCTCTCTCTCTCTCTCTCTCTCTCTCTCTCTCTCGCCTCTGCCTCTCTGTAACTCTGCCTTTCAAACACATAAATCAATCTTTAAAAAAAGGAAAAAGAAAAGCCATCACTCCTTTATCTCTATTGCATTCTTCGTAATGACTGAGTACTGTTCCTAAATATGGGTCCACCAGAATCCAGTCAGCCATCCCCTGGGAATGGACGTTCAAGTTGGCTCCCATCTGGGGACACCATGACCAGTGCCGCAGTGGTTGTCTCGGACAGATGTGAGTGCGGATGGTGAGAAAGGGTCGGCGGCGGCAGTGTACTTCCACGGGGGTAGGCGCTGTGGCCCGCAGCTTGAGCTGCCGCCTGGTGGCCTCGCGTTCTGTGCTGTGGCGCCGGTTCAGGTACCAGCGACTGCTTCTGCTCACGCGCCTGGGAAGCAGCAGAGAGCGGCTCAGGTAAGTGCGTTCCTGCCACTCACAGGGGAGACCGGGACGCAGCTTCCAGCTCTGCCCCACCCCCACCCCGAGCCAGTCCTGGCCACTGCAGCCATCCGGGGAGTGACCCGACGGATGCAGCACCTCTCCGTCGCTGTCTCTCCCTCTCTGTCACGCTGACTTTCAGAGGAGTAGGAAACTATTGCAGCAGTCTGTAACACCTGGGCAGGCGCTGTGGCACCGAGGGGGACGCCACCACTTGGGAGGCCAGCACCCCCTATCAGAGCACCGGCTGGAGTCCCAGCTGCTCTGCTTCTTGGCCGACCATTCTCTTTCTTTCTTTCTTTTTTATTTATTTTTTTATGTGCTTTGGAAAGCAGCATGTAACGGGGAGACCCAGATGGGGTTCTGGGCTCCTGGCTTCAGCACGGCTCGGCCATGGCTGTTGCAACCATTTGGGGGAAGAACCATGGACGGAAGCTCCTCTCTCTCTCTCTCTCTCTCTCTCTCTCTCTCTCTCTCTGCCCCCGCTGTCACTCTGCCTTCAAATAAATGAATAAACCTTTAAGAAATACATACACTTCTATATGTCATTTATACAAATTATTTATCATACATTATAAGTTGTATATTATAGAAGATAAAATCACTTCTATGTCATCATTCTAATTGATTGTTAAAGGTCGTAGAAATGTCCATTTCCGTCCCACTGCGCGTGAGCGCTCTGTCCTCCGCAGACACACAGCAGCGGGCGCCCGTCTGTCTCAGTCCTTCTAAGCTGACGTAATCGTTCCACTACCAGTGATTTTTCCTACTTTTTGGTTCTTTGAAACTGCCATTCCATAAAATGCTGATATTCCTATAGAATCATTTATCTTTTTCTTGCCAATTTGTGAACATTCTTTGTACTCTTCCTCTGATTTATAAGTACAGTTCCCAAATATGCTTACCTATTGCCTTTTTAAAGAAATACTTATTTGTTTATTGAAAATCAGAATGAGAGAGACAGAGAGAGAGAGAGAGAGATCCGTCTTCTATCCATTGGCTTGCTCCCCACTTGACTACAATGGCCAGGGCTGGCCAGGTCAAAGCCAGGAGCCAGGAGCCTCTTCTAGGTCTTTCCTGTGGGCGCAGGCCCCAAGCATTTGGGCCATCCTCTGCAACATTCCCAGGCCCATTAGCAGGGAGCTGGATCACAACTGGGGCAGCCAGGACTTGAACTGGTGCCCATATGGGCTCTGGCACTGCAGACAGTGGCTTAACCCATTGTGCCACAGTGCTGGCCCCTTACTTATTGCCTTTGTATTATCTTTCACCAGAAAAAGTTTAAAATTTTCAACTTGTGAAATGTATTTCTCTTTTCCTCCACAACTTCTGAGTTTTTGGTGTTTTTAAAAAATCTTCCCCCAACTTCCAGATCTTCATAGTGCAAGCAGGCTGCTAGTGCCTTGCCATCACATCTGCATCACAGGCAGTGGGATGGAGAAAGGGCAAGAAGGACACTTCACCCCAGTTGAAAGCATCTTTCCAGACATTTCCACACCGTAATTCCACTCACATGCCATTGGCATAACCTAGTTGCGTAGCCGTCTTAGCCAACATGTGTCATGGGTCATCTTTGAGAAATGCCATCTGGTACAGTCAACACTTAGAACCACGAGAGCGCTGGCTTCCATTTGGTAGAACAGCAGAGACCACACACGGCCAAGATTCCTGGAGCCTGGGAGCCGGCGTCTTAGGAGCAAAGGGCTCTCTCTCGGGCCCCACTGGCGTGGTGCTGCAGAGTGGGCGCCCTGAGTCACAGAGGCTGCTCAGGGGCCTGGCTGCAGGGCCGGGGCGGGGGGCGCTGCCCAGGGCTCCTCTCGCCTCATTATCCTCCCCAGGCGATGGGCTAGAGGCTTGTGGCTGGGTGGGGCTGACGGAGGAGGTGTCTCCGCTGTGGGAAACACCCCGAGGCACTTCCAGGCACACAGGGGCTGTGGGGGAATTACTTCTGAGTCAGCCAGGCTGTGGGGTGTGTCTGCGCCTGGGGCAGGGCGGGGGCAATAAACACACTTTCCAACCAGGCTCACTCCGCGCGCACGCGTGAGCCCACTGGTCATTCACCCAGGGCCCAGGGAAAGGGAGGCGGGCCGTGCTACGGGCCCCAGCGGGCTGCCAAGGGAGGCAGCAGCAGGCTGGTGGACAGCAGCTGGGGCCCCACCAGCACAGCCCCAGGCAACCGAGCTGCCCCGGGGCGCGCAGGTCCCCAGGCCGGTGCGGCTCCTCCACTTGGCGGCAGTCTCCGGGCCTCACTGAGTCCCGCTCCTCATACATGCAGAGGGGGGTGCCTGCGGCCGCACTCGGGGCTCAGCGCTGGGAAGGGGGACCCCGTCAGTCTCCGCGCCCCCAAGCTGGCTGTGTGGAGGCCAGCGTGTTCCGCCGCGGGTCTCCTGGTCTGTGAAGTGTCTTTAGGAAATCGCACCATTACTACATGTTCACTGTTAAAACAGCCAGGAAACGCAAACCCAAAGAAGGTAGGTAACCAACTTTTAATTCCGGAGATCAAGAGGCGCCAGCCCATAGGGCTTCCGATGGCTTCCGGAACCCAGACACCGCGTCTTTGTTAACGGGACCAGGTTTTGTGCAGAGCTCCCTAATTGCCCCCTTTCCCACTCAACAGTAGCCAGGAGTTTCCTTCTATTGTCAACAAGCAAACCTCCCCGAGCGACCTTAACCCCCCTTGGGCCATTCTGGCAATGCCAAGTCAATGCTGAAGGCAGGCTGGGTATCACCGAGTTTTTCTTTCCCTCAGCTCCCAACCTGGCCAGGAACAGAACTGCCATGGATCCGGTTTGCATGTGCAATTCTGAAGTTGTGTTCACCATGGATTAATTTTTATTCTTAAAAACGTCATGTTGATGGGCCAACGCTGTGGCGTAGTGGGTAAAGCTGCTGCCTGCAGTGCCAGCATCCATATAGGCTCCAGTTCGAGTCCTGGCTGCTCCACTTCCCATCTAGCTCTCTGCTATGGCCTCGGAAAGCAGTAGAAGATGGCCCAAGTGTTTGGGCCCCTGCACCCACATGGGAGACCCGGAAGAAGCTCCTGGCTCCCAGCTTCGGATCCGCTCAGCTCTGGCCTTTGCAGCCATTTGGGGAGTGAACCAGTGGTTGGAAAATCTCTCTCTCTCTCTCTGTAACTTTACCTTTCAAATAAATAAATAAATCTAAAACAAAACAACAACAACAAATGTCATGTTGAGAGAGCATTTCTCTTGTAGAGGGCGTCTGGTGCAGTAGGCTAAGCCCCCACTGTGAGCGCCGGCAGCTCCCATCATATTGTTGGTTCAAGTCCTGGCTGCTCTGCTTCCAATCCAGCTCCTTGCTCATGTACCTGGGAAAGCAGCAGGGGATGGCCCAAGTGCCTGGGTCCCTGCACCCACATGGGAGACCTGGATTGAGTTCCTGGCCCAGTCCTGGCTATTGCAGACATTTGGGGGGAGTTAGGGGATAGAAGATTCTCTCTCTCTCTCTCTCTCTGTTATTCAACCTTTGAAATGAATAAATTAATCTTAGAAACACAACGAAAGAGATACGTTTTGGTGGACAGCACCCTTGGAGCCTCCTTCGCTGCCTGCTCTCCCATCCCAGCCCCGGGTGGTGCGGGTTTTCCGGTTCTACACCACGAGCTGTTGGGATTCTTAGGTTGTTTCCAATCTGCGCGGTCTGCACTCCCGGCACTCACAAGACTGCCTGGCACCTAGGAGGTCACTCAGGACATATTTATCGGATGGCTGAATGAGTGAAGGAGTACTACAGTGACCACTGGGACAGCTGAATCGTGTGCGAATCCAGAAGGGAGAGGAGGCGCTCCCACGGCTGACTCAGGCCTGCTGGCCAGGCCCCTTGTCTGGGGCACAGGACTCTGGACCCCCGTGTAGCTGCCTCTCAGGCGACAGGGGATTTTCCCAACCCTAACGAATGTGTGGAATTTTCAAATAACAAAGCCAGAACCCAAGAGAGGAAATTCTAAGAACATGAAATAAGTCTGAAGCGCAGAGGTGGGTGTTTATTTCCCATCGGCTGCGCTGCCCCGCCCCCGCCTCCCTCCCCAGACCCCAGAGGGTGGGAGTGGGGGGGTCCGGATTCAGATGTCAGCACCACAAAGCTCAAGGAAACCCATCTTCCTGTGTTTGCTCAGAACAATGCCGGAGAGGCCACAGCACGGCCTGCACTTTTCCTTTGCACACACGCACTGGGGTCCCAGCGCGCTGGGGGGGGGGGGGGCGCCAGGGACGCAGGGCCGTGAATGCTCCTGTTCCATCACGGGTCACGTTTGGGCACACACAGGCTGCGAGCCCCTGCGCTTCCTGTGCTCACACCCACGGGAGCCCCGGCAGGTGAGGATGAGATGGGGGATGTGGAGCCCTGGCCCCACCTTGCTGGGAGCAGCTGCAGAGGCTCCCTCTGTCTGGAGCTGCGGCTTCTGTCAGGAAGTCCTCCTGGATCTAAACCTTTCCCAATCCGGGCTATTCCTCTGCGTTCCTGACAGCCCGGGCTTCCGCAGCCTCCCTGAGCATTTCAGAGACCACCTCTAGGATCGGAGTGGGTGCACCTTGCCGACTTCCGTGCCCCCAGCACTGAGCACAGGCTGCGAAAATAAGTACTTGCCGAGTGAATTAAGTGCTCACTCTGGGGACTCGTCTCTCCCTGGCCAGAGAGCGCCTAGGGCCAAAGTGAACGTGCGCTTTCCTCCTGTTTGCCCCGGGCACTGCCCCCACGCACAGGCGACTGCGGGCACCCGGCCCCCGAGCCCCTGGTGGCAAGCAGGGGCGGACCCTCGCTCGCCTTCCCGCTGTCGGCCCTGCGTCCCCAGGGCTCGAGCAGCCCACTCTGGGTTTCCCTCTTCCCTAACAAGCCACCGCCCTCGGGCTCTGCCCCGCAGCCTGATGGCTGGCCGGCCGGACGTGCGACGGGGAGGTCGGGAGTGGCCCCGGGAGCGGCCGCCAGGGGAAAGGGCTGGTGCGTCCAGGGCGCGCGGCGAACACGCCGTCCACATTCCTGCGCGGCCGCCCGGAGCCAAGGCCGCATTCCTGGGCCGCGGCCCGAGCGCAGCCCCGACTCCCGCCCCGCTCCGCCCCGCCCCGCGGGGCCGCGCGCGTGCCCGCCCTCGCCAGCGCCCCCTGGCGGCGGGCACGCGCCCGCCCCTGCGCCCTCGCGGCGCCCGTCCCAGCCCGCCGCTGGGGTCCGAGAATTGCCCCCTCCGCGGTCGACATTGGGTTTCTGCCGCTAGAGACGCGCAGTGGCTACCCGAGAGCCGTGAGGGCTTCGGGGGAAGGAAAAGCAGCGGATCCCCCGGCTGGAAAGTGGGAGAGGGGACCCCAGCAGGTGGGAGGGGCCGTGGGCTGGCCCACCCGGAGGGTGGGGCTGCTGTCGGGAGTTGAGGCCCCAAGAAAGAGGAAAGGCACCGGCCCGAGGCGTCCGCATTGGAAGGGTAAGCGCCGGCCTCAGGTGCACCTGCACGCACACACCTGCGTCAGCACCAAAACAGCGCGGATACCTTGTTTCAGTCGCTGCGGTCCTCCAGGGACCTGAGGGAGGGGAGTGTGTCATGTTCACTTCCTCCCTGCCCCCCTCCCCGGGGGGCCTGCTTAGATCCCTGGTCAGTGTGGAACAATGGCCGGCAAAGTCTGGCTTGCCCCCATCTTCCCAGCTTGTTAACACCGGCCTGTCTTCGTGGAGAAGGAGCTACAGCCCGGCACAGGGAAATTGGCGTGGTTTTCAGCCCGAAGACCTGTTGGGGACCCACCCTGCGGATTAGCGACACCTGAGAAGCCATTAATGCAACAAAGCATTCCTGGAACTTGCAAGGCTCAGCATCTCGCAGGGTTGCTTGGGCAGCCGGGAAGAAGGGTGGCAAACTCCGACTGGCCCACACCCCAGCTGCGATGAGGGGCAGGGAGGGAAGGGAGGCGGCAGCCCTGGAAACCACTTGTTTCCCAGCCTCTGAGAGCAGGACCAGAAAAGTACCCTTTCCCACCGGGTGGTGTCTGGGGTGGCCCCGGGGGAGGCCAGAGTGACAAGGTGGCAGCCGGCTGGGCAGTCCTGGTTTGAGGCTGTAGAAATGGCTCAAGGTCAGCCCCTTTCGGATGGCCCAGAAAATGGGCATCCTGGAGTCCCATGCTACCTTGCAGCCCCCTCCCCACCCCCGCTGTGCCGAGGCTCCACCTCTGGGGGATGTGAGGGCACTCCAGGTGACGGTGATGAAATCAGACACGAGTGAGCCCCTCGGATGAGCCCACCCGGGCCCTAACCCCCCAGACACTCACCGTCCCTGCAGGAGGAAGACACGGCCAGTATAAGGCAGTGTGCTATGTGCCCCTGGGGGCAGGGTGCGGGCTCAGGTGCAGCGGAGGACTGTGCGGGGCGGGGTGGGGGGGTGGGGGTGGGGAATGGCGGGGCCCTGCCGGAGAGGGGGCCGTTCCATGCCTCCCCATCCTCAGTGAGTCTCCTTGGTGCCTTGGCCCCTGTGGCAGCTCCATGGGCTTCGCTGATCAGGTAGTTCTGCTGGCTAGCCTCTAAGCCTGGCACTTTGAGCAGAACTGAAAATTCCCACTGGGCCCGGCTTGGGCTGTGGCTTCGGGGAAGAATCCAGAAATGCAGTCCCTCTCCCTTGGAGTGATCTCCAGCCAGGGCGCTCCTCACCGACAGGGGGAAGGCGCATTCTTTCACTGCCCCTCGCTCCTGTGCAAGCAGCCGAGCCGGCCAGGGGACTCGGGCTCCCAGTCACCTTCCCCTATGCCCCGCAGGGCCTCACTCCATCCGTGTGCTTCATGTGAATAGAAGGCTCCCGGCCCTACCACCCCATAGTAAGAAAAATGTCTTGAGGGGCCGGTGCTGTGCCATAGCGGATAAAGCTGCCACCTGCAGCACTGGCATCCCATGTGAGCACCAGTTCAAGTCCCAGCTGCTCCACTTCGATCCAGCTCTCTGCTATGGCCTGGGAAAGCAGTGGGAGATGGCCCAAGTGCTTGGGCCCCTGCACCCACGTGGGAGACCTGGAGGAAGCTCTGGCTCCTGGCTTCAGATCAGCACAGGTCCAACTGTTGAGGCTATTTGGGGAGTGAACCAGCAGATGGAAGACCTCTCTCTCTCTTTCTGCCTCTGTAACTCCACTTTTCGAATAAATAAATCTTTAAAAAATGACTGGAGATAATAAACTCGGAAAAACACGAGTTTGCAAAAGTATCATCAGAGTAAAGTTCCTCAAATGCTGGCAGGCTCCAGCACCACCAGTCCGTGTGCAGAGCAGGAAGAAGGTGCATTTTCCTGGGCCCACTCACAGATTCTGAGTCAGGATGTGGTAAGTGGGCCCAGACTACACAGATTTAGAAACTATCCTGGGAGGCCGGTGTTGTGGTGTAGTGGGTAAAGCGGCTGCCTGCAGTGCTGGCATCCCATATGGGCGCCGGTTCAAGACCTGGCTACTCTACTTCCGATCCAGCTCTCTGCTATGGCCTAGGAAAGCAGCAGCAGATGGCCCAAGTCCTTGGGCCCCTGCAGCTACATGGGAAAACCGGAAGAAGCTCCTGGCTCCTGGCTTCGGATCCGCCCAACTCTGGCCATTGTAGCCATTTGAGGAATGAACCAGCAGATGAAAGACCTCTCTCTCTCTCTTTCTCTCTCTGTCTGTCTGCCTCTGTAACTCTGTCAAATAAATGAAATAAATCTTTAAAAAAAATTATCCTGGGGCCAGTACAGTGGATAAAGCTGCCACCCATGGCACTGGCATCCCATGTGGGCACTGGTTCATGTCCAGCAGCTCCACTTCCCATCCAGCTCCCTGCTAATGGCCTGGGGAAGCAGTGGAGGACAAATAAAATAAATATTTAAAAAAAATCACCCTAAGGAATCCTGATGCCCTTAGACTGTTTTAAGATTTATTTTTATTTATTTGAAAGAGTCTGCTGGTTCACTCCCCAGATGGCTGCAATGGCCAGTGCTGGGCCAGGCAAAAGCCAGGAGCAACCTCCAGGTCTCCCACATGGGTGCAGGGCCCAAACACTGTGCCATCTTCTACTGCTTTTCCAGGTGTATTAGCAGGGAGCTGGATTGGAAACAGAGCAGCAGGGACTTGAACTTGTGTTGTGATACGGGATGCCAGTGTCACAGGTGGTGGCTTAATCTGTTGTGCCACAGCGCTGGCCCCACCATTGGACTTTGCAAGGTACTTTGACAAGAATGGGTACAGATGGCCTTATGTCTGTTCTCAAATCCACTTTGAATTCTCACTCTGTCAAGCATTGGACAAATCCCAGGAGATTTTTAATTTTCCGCCCTTGAAAGAGAGCACATAGGGAATGGGGTCTGGAGGGAAGCCCCACACTGTGCAGACTGGGATAAACCAAGGTGGACCTCAGGAGTGTTGCAAAGTAGGGCCCACAGAGCACCACACAAGGGAAGGCTTCCACCCACCCCCGCGCCGCCACCTCCTCCTCTCTGTTCCAGGAATCACTCATGAAGCAGACCCAAAACAAACAAAAAGCCCCTCATGTCAATGCCTCGGCCAGAATCGGAAGCAAAGTCCCCCAAGGGTCATAGTTCTGCTGTCTGGCACCTGAGCAGTGTCAGCAACAACCTTTGTGGAACCCAAGATCCAGGCCCTTGGCCCAGACAAATCCTAAGAGGGAGACGAGGGGAATGCGGGGCTGTTGGCAGTGGCTGCCTCTTCCCGTGTGCTCCTTGGCCTCTGCCTGTGATCTCGCTCACACCCCCGATGCACCGTGCTGGGCCTCCTGTCCCCGGCTGTGACTGAGAACAAGGCACGGCAGCGTTGTACATACTTGATGTCATTGCAAATTGTTGTTTGCAATAGATTTGCATCTGGGAGACTTGTGTCAGATCTGTTGAGATTGTCATTGTTTTTGTGTCCTATGCAGCCTACAGTTCACACAGGGACCCAAGTGACAGTTTAGGCAGCTTTTTCTGGTTCCCTTGGGTAGGTACTGGTAGCATCCCCTTCAAAACTTACTTTTTAAACAATATTTTTAAATGTGTTTATTTGAGAGACAGATTACCCTTACACTGGTTCACTTCCCCAAATGTCTACAGTAGCTAGAGCCAGGCCAGACCAAGGCCAAGGTCAGGAGGCTGGAAGTCAATCCAGGTTTCCTGTGTGGGTAGCAGGGACCCAATTAATTGAGCCGCCGCCTGCCGCCCTCAGGATGTGCACCAGCAGGAAGCTGAGCTGGAACCAGGAGTGAAACCCAGGTACCTGATGTGAGAGGGGCCCCTCCACTGCTGGATTGCGTCTTGAGGAAGAGAGCGCCTGCACATTCCACGAAGGTGATTTCGTTAAATTATATGACGCAGCCCGTGGCTCCATCCAGCCCGCAGGAAGCTGAAAATGCTGCCTATCAAATATTAGTGAAGCCACATTCTATTTTTTTTAAGATTAATTTTATTTATTTGAAAGACAGAGTTACAGAGGTCTTCCATCCACTGGTTCACGCCCTAACTGGCCACAACCACCGGAGCTGGGCCAATCAAACGCCAGGAGCCAGGAGCTTCTTCTTGGTCTCCCACGTGGGTTCAGGGGCCCAAGGACTTGGACCAATCTTCTGCTGCTTTCTCAGGCCATAGCAGACAGCTGGACCGGAAGTGGAGCAGCTGGGACTCAAACCCCAGTCCATAGAGGATGCCAGTGCTATAGACAGGGGCTTTAACCTACTGTGCCACAGAGCTGGTGCCAGAAGTCATTCTTAGTTTTAGATGAAAACTATAAATACTAAATAAAAATTCTAGCACTTTCTTCCTGCCCCCTCCAAAGGATTATCTCAAACATCCCAATTTGGAGACCACTGAGGTCGCCAGGATCTCCACCCCCTCCCCCCCGACCCAGGGGCCCAGGTCTCTGAAAGCCAGCCTTCCTGTCGCAGAGGGGCTCCCCAAAGCCAGGTGCACAGGCTCTCGCAGTGGGATCCTGGGTTCCGTTCAGACTTCTCTTGGCTGCAACTGCCCTCCTGCCGGGTCGGGGAGACAGGGCGGAAGGCTGTGCTGAGGCATGGTGGGCTGGGCCCCACGGAGTCTGCACTTGTGGGACTCCCCCGAGCTTGTGGGACTCCCCTGAGCTCCTGGGACCTCCATCAGACTGCATTCCTGAGGTCTGTGGAGGACCTCGGCTGGGTTCCTGCCCGACGGTGGAGAAACAGCGGCCCCTGGTGGCTGTGGCAAGCCATGCCTTGGAACTCCTGCTCCCTCTGGCTTTAGAATTGGCTGTTTTGCTTTGATGGCCTGGTTATTTGCACAGACATACTTAGGAAAGACTTGAGTTTGTGGCTGGGCCTCCTCAGCGTGATTCCAGGCAAATTACCTTCACTGAGTCTTGGGGTCTTCAGTATCGCAGAGGGACAGCCAGGCCTACTTCTTAGAGTGGTTACAGGAACTAAATGACAAGCCGTAAAACAGTGCCCCGCGCAGAGAGAGGAGGCGTGCTAGGGTGACTGGATGTCCTTGCCTCCAGACATCAAAAAGCATAGCCCCTGGAGGGAGAGTGTGAGACGGTGGGCAGGGCCCCTGTGCTCCTGTGCTAACACGTAGACAGCAGGGCACAAGTGTGGTGGGCACGAGCCTGTGTGCGTGCATTTGTGTCTGTGTGCACTCAACACACACACACGGTAGAAATGTGCAGAGCTCCGGATGATGCCCAGGGCACACACCCCAGGGGAGAAGGAATGGCAGCAACGAGGAAGCCTTGTCACTGACTTCTTGAGCTCAGCCGGAGATGCACCTGAGCTCACGGCTCTTAGGACTTGCACTGCAGTAGCCTACACACTTATCCACGGGGGATGCATTCCAAGACCCCCAGTCGAGGTCTGCCACCTCCAACACACTGCTTTTCCCTGTATGTATCTCTATACACAAACTTAATGCCTTTCCCATCCTAACTGAGGTACTGTGGCCATAACTTTTGCAGTCTGAGGTGTGAAAGCAAAACCCGCACACACTTACCGCCCCCCCCGCCCCGATTCCACTGATACAAGATGGATCCCACCATAGATCTTAGCAGCCTTACCATACAATTTTTTTTGTCTGCTTATTCAAGAATCTGCCCCAGGAGCCAGTGCTGTGGTATAATGGGTTAAGCTGCTGACTGCAATGCTGGCATCCCATATGGGTCCCGGTTCAAGTCCTGGCTGCTTCACTTCTGATCCAGCTTCCTACTAGTGTGCCCAGGAAAGATGAAGAGTGGCTTAAGTGCTTGGGTCTTTGCATCCATGTAGGACACCCAGATGAAGCTCCTGACTCCTGGCTTTAGACCAGCCCAGCTGCAGCCATTGCAACCATTTGAGGAGTGAGCCAGCAGATGGAAGACCTGTCTCTCTCTGTAACTCTGCCTTTCAAATAAATAAATCTTTTTTTTGTTTACAAGACATGAAAATCTTTACTTTCAATAAGTAATGTATTTTTGCATAAATCTACAACAGAGAATTCAAATGTAGAAAAAAAAAAAAAACTATATCCAGGACACGGTCATCAGCACATCCCCCAAAGGTCAAATAAATAACTCTTAAAAAAAAAAAAAAACTTGCACTTCTTCCCTTTGGCATATCTGAGTCTCCAGCATCACCATTCTTGCCGTTTGGGGTCATCATGAAATCAAAAAAGAGTTACTTGATCAGAAGCGCTGTGATACCGGAACAGTCCATCTGAGAACCAAGATGGCTACTAAATGACTAACGGGTGGGTCATGTCTGCAGCGTGCATGTGCCGCACAGAGAGGGGTGATTCACGGCCCAGGTGGGACAGAGCCTGACGGTGTGAGAACTCATCACGCTGATCAGAGTGGCATGCAGTTTAAAACTTAGGGATGGTTTATTTCTGGAATTTTCCATTTGATATCTCTGGACCCCAGAGGACCGTAGGGAATGGGAACTGATCAAGGGTGACGATTGTACTTACTGAACACCTACTATGTGCTGGGCGGGATCAGCAGCATGGGGTAGGGGAGGAGGATGGCTGCAGAGGCCAAGGAAAGGCTCCTGCTGGGTTTGAAGCTTCCCCCTTCTATGACCTTCTCCTGCCCTTGAACCCCTTTTCCCTCCCGTGTTTCTCTCTCCCCTCATTCTCCTAGAGGCTTTGGGGGCCTGTCTTTGGCCCCCTTCCGTCTCCACCAAGGGTGAACCATTAAAGCTACCTCTGCCCCAATACAACCGTTCAATACAAAGGCATAATTGCTGTTTTGTGTTTCTGCTTTCTCCCTAGCTTGAAAACAACAATGCTTCCACGGCTGTTTGCCTTGGGAGTGGGCTGGGGTGGGAGATGGAGCCACCCACCCTGGAAAATGAGAATTTCTGAGGCCAAACAACTGGTTCCTAAACCTCCACCCACCCTGGATTCCTGTGGATCTGTTTTCCCCATTATGGGTCAGGGGCCTAGAAACCTTCCACTGTTTCGCCATCTCCATCCTCTCCCTGACCCCCTGATCTGTCTTTCTTGGCTCTGTCCTTGCTCTTCAACAAGGAGAGAAACAGAGGAAGGAGCCACTCCATGTTCCAGGGTGTTCGTGAATTCAGAAGTGGGTTTCAGTTCCTTTTGGAGGGGTCTGGAGGCTTTAGTTATGGGTATACAGAAAACTAAGCAAAAAGTGTTAAACAACTATTAACTCCAGGAAAACTAAAAGGAAACATAATCATAATGAATGCTTTGACTCAGCCGTAACTATACTCACATGTTCATCTGAAGATTGAGTGAACACTAATTTAACCAAAAGTTGGAACACTGCCGTTAGAACAGGACAGAGAAAACAACAGTGGGACCTGGAGGTGGTTGGCTCTGTCTTCATCCTCCAAAGTACAAAGTCGACAAGGAAGCATTAAGAATTGACGAATATGGTGGTAAACATCAGAAAAGAATCATTTAAGAGTTTAGGGAGGGGTTTCAGAAGTCAGAATTTATGGGGTGGTACTCTTTATTATAAACCTATAAGACATTTCAGTTAAAAAACAACCTTTATGTATTACTTTGATTTTTTTAATTGTTCTATAATTTTAAAGACGTGGGCTGAATGTCTAGGAGATAATACTGGAAAACATTCCCTTTAAATGCAGAGTGAAAAGACCAACAGATGCAAAACATAGACTAAAACTAAATGACACAAGGACAAACCCAGATGTCTGGATTCAGGGGAAGAGGCCTGGGAGACAGGAGAGGAGACAATGAGAGGGACATTTTCCTAAGGCAAAGACAGAGCTAGGCTATCAGAGAAAGGACCATAGAGGACAAGAATATCATTAGGGAAGCCAGCAAAAAGAAATACGAGTGGGCAATAAACAGGAAACGTACTATGCCATATACAGTTAAAGAAACACACACTGACACACCAGTGTTTTCATTTACCCTGACTGGCAAAACTTCGAAAGCCTGATAATGCCTGGAATTAATAAGCAAGTGGGGAATCAGGCCCTCTGATCATCTGTTGAGAATGCAACAGCACATCCCTTTTGCAAGACTAATTGCCCTACCCCCAAAAAAGATCAGCATTTAAAATGCCTCCACTCTTTTTCTAGCACTGTCATTGCAGAAATTTATGTCGCAAAAACTTGTTAAAATCTGTTATGATTTCTTTTGGGAAGATTTATTTACTTTATTTGAATGGCAGACGTACAGAGAGAGATATTTTTGCATCTCCTGATTCAATCCCCAAATGGCCACAATGGCTAAAGCTAGGCCAGGCAGAAGCCAGGAGCCTGGAATTCCATCTGGGTCTCCTGTGTGGGTGCCAGGGGTCTAAGCACTTGGGCCATCTTCCACTGCTTCCCTCCGAGCATTAGCAGAGAGCTGGGTCGAAAGCAGAGCAGCCGGTACAGGAACCAGCGCTTATATGGGATGCCATATAAGGTGGCTGCTTACCCTGCCACACTACTGCCCTGGCCCCTCAAGATTTCTATAGTCATTCTAGGTTGCTTCCTGTATTACAGTAGTAAGAACATAAAGCCTGATCAACCTGTCCATTGGCAAGGTCCTAGAGCCATTTTGCTACATTACAGAGTAGAAGAGGAGAATCCGACCGTGTGCTGAGCTCTGGTGCTAAGAGATGGTGAGGTTGGGCCATGTACACACTTTTTAAAGTGAACATGATATGTCAGTATAAACATTTTTTCCGTGTGAATACCCAATGAACCTGTGGACCAGTGAAGATGGTGGTCCATGGGTACCGCAGATGAAGACTGGGCAGAGCTGTGATTTTCATTTTATTCTGTATGGAATCCTTTTTCTCTTTGCACGGTGTTGTATTAATTTATGCTTTAAGATGATCATTGGCGTTATCTGGCTCATGGTCTGATGGGCTTTCTTTGTTTTCTTCTTAATGCTTTTTTTGGCATTAAGCCAAATTATTTTTTTCTTTGGATCTTGTGTCATAAGAGGCTTGCTGAGAACGATGCGGGTGAGTAAAGAAATGGCACATTTAAATGCACTTGGGTACAGTTTCACAAGTGACAGGGTGAAGAGAACAGTGGTAAGCTTCCAGAAAAAAAAGCAGTAGGTTACAAACAGAGAAATGAGATTTGGATTGACATCAGATTTCACAAGAGTTACATGTTGCAAGACGAAGAGAGATATCTTCCAAGTTCTGAAGGAAATTCAACTTGAACCTGGAATTCTATAGCCAGCTAAACTACCACCCTAAGTGAAGACCAAATAAACATGTTATCAGAAATTCAGGGACTCAGAAAATGCGTTACTATGCACTGTGTGTGAAGAAATTACTCAAGAATGTATCTCACTAAGCAAAGTAATTCAAAAAGTAAAAGTGATTTTTTTTAATGGAAGATGTGGTTGAGAAGAATATAAACATGGGAAAAAACAGATACTACAGTGGGGCTTGACGCCTGAGATGTTCTGCTTTGGTAGATGCTTACTAATCCACGATCATTTTCTTAAGAACCCCAGTTATGTTGCTCATCCAAGACAATGTCACCTTATAATAGCATTCTTTACATGGCGTTTCCTATTTCAAAACCAATCTGCAGGCAAAACACATAAGGGAATGGACAGAGCAGAGATAAACCTTGACAAGGAAGAGGGGGAAAACAGAGCGGAAAGCCACGGAGCTAAATCCTCTAAATTCTTTCAGCTGCATTTCCATCGCAAAGCCAGCGTGGGAGGGTTACATCTTTGGGTTTGGGGAGGACCCCAGGCTGAGCCACAGAGGAAGTGGCCCAGGGATGTGTTTGAGCTGGGGCTGACTAATCCTCACCGTGGGTCGTCTTTCCTCCTTCCCAGCTCATGGTGACATCATGGTGGTGGCTTGAACTTAACCGCAGTAGGAACAGTCTCACCTCGAAGAGGAGCAAACGCCAGGCATGAGTTTTCTTTCCTCCCCAGAGAGCCAGTTGGTAAATGTTTACCAGCACGGCCCTGCAGCCTTGTGAGAGAGGATGAGGATGGTGAAAGCAGAAGGTGAAACCCACGGGCTGAATGGTTGTGGGTAGCTCAGAGCATTCCTGGAGGGTGAGGTCTTCCGAGATAAGACTCGGCAAAGTTTCCCTTAAGGGGCCAAGCAATACAGATCTCGCTCAGCTCTGCAGTTACAGCTCAACAGACGCCACCAGGGACTCGTGAATGGACAAATGTGGCTGTGTTCCAATAAGACTTTTATTTGCAAGACAAGGAAATCAGCCCAGGAGCCCCAGTTTGCTGACCCTTGGTCTAAAACAGACTCCACAGGCGTGCACTCCAGATAAGGCACCGGAAAGTGGTCAGCGGCCACAGGGGGAGGCACCTGGATGGATGGATATCTGAGCCAGACGTCCCACTCCTGGCTGCCCCGTGGGGCAAACGGGGGGTTCAGAAGTCCCCGGGGACCCAGACACAAGGTGCTGTATCAGATAGAACTGGGCTTGGTTTTATAGCAGGCTGAAAACACACAAACTAATGGTGGTTCAGAACACACAGATTTATTCTCGATGTGGAAGCCAGGAGGTCACACAGCCTGGTCAAGCGGTGGGGAGAGACTTGTGTTCAGCTGAGCTTCCTCCCTGCCTTTCCTAAGTGTGGCTTCGTTCACATGGTTCAGGCTGGCGGCTGAAGCCCCCGCCATTCTGCCCTCCATGGCCACCTAGCGAGGAAAGGAAGCAGGAGGGGGGATCCTCCCCGCCTTGTGCTTAAAGGCCTTTCCCAGAAACCGCACGCCCTTCTCCGCGTATGCCTTCCTGGTTAACACGCACTGGCTGTGCCCCAGTGGGAAAGGGTTGAGGACAGCACCTCATCCAGGGGCGCACATTCCAAGTCCCCCCATAGATGCCTGAGACCATGGAAGGTACCAAACCACATGTATACTGTGATTTCCTACACACACGCATGCCTACGATAGAGTTTAACAGATACATCAGGTACAGTACGATTCTAACAGCTTGCTGCATTACAAGTTATGCGGATGGAGCCACACTTCTCTCTTGAAAGAGTCCATACAAATAGTAACATCTTTGGATAGTGGCTGAATGGGGATACCCAAAACCACGGATAGAGAGGGACTACTCTAGTCTTCAGATATAAATGGGGTGTTACTTGGAAGGAGAGGAGAGAGGCTATCCACTCAGCAGCGTTGGTCTCAACCCTGTGGGCAGGCAGAGGCGCAGAGCTGGCCAGAAAGGCCAGTTTCCAGGGCCTTGGCAGGGCTCACAGAGGATGCCAGAGCATGGGGCTGCCTCCTGGGCCTGTGCAATTGCATAGGGCCCCTGCTTAGCAGGGCCCACGCTCGGCTTAATGATGGACTGTCGGGCTTTTGTCTTTGAACTTGTGTTTTGTACATGAAATCTGATGGGCCAGTGCATGGGTGCTGAGTGGGTGGGGAGGGGATGGGGTGGCAGTGGGGGTGGTGTGTGTGCCCTATGCATGGTGCCCAGGGTCCTTGCAGCCCCTATTGTCATATTACGTTACAGATGACTGAGGTGCGGCTTCCATAACATGCTTACCTTATATTCAAGTCCGTTCTCAGAAAGCCCCCTATGGGGGCTGGGCATTTGGCACAGAGTTTAAGATGCCACTTGGTATGTATGTCCCATATCATAGTGCCCGGGTTCAAGGCCCAGCTTCACTTGCTGGTCCAACTTCCTGCTAGTTCAGCCCCTGCGAAGCAGTGGTGATGGTTCAACTAGCTGGACCCCCGCTACTCCTGTGGGAACCCAGATTGAATTCCAGGCTCTGGCTTTGGCTTGGCCTAGCTCTGGCTTTTGAGGACATTTAGGGAGTAAACCAGTGGGCAGAAGAGCTTTTCAAATAAATAAACAAAAAAATGTTTTTAAACAAAGGGCCCCTAAGCATGCTTGAGTGCTATTCTGTGGTCGTTTTGATTTTTCAATGAATTTTCTCTTTGAACTTGAGTTTTGTAAGTGAAGTCCAGTGGGACAGTGGAACGTAGCCATGTGCTCCATCCCCTGCCACCCCATTTGCCCATGCATTCAGAACTTGCAATACCCCAAAGCACGGAATTCCAGTGGACCCACAACGCGTAGGGTTTCAATGGGACTCAAAGCAAGTACAAGGCCACCACGCCATGTCTGTGACTGAGCAGAAGCACTGACAGCCCGAGGGGCCACACTTTCCATTCCAAAAGGAAAGAAGACAGGGGGCGGGCCAAGGACCCAGCCCTATCATGTGCGTTTTTTTTTGGTTTTTTTTTTTTTTTTTTTTTTTGACAGGCAGAGTTAGACGGTGAGAGAGAGAGACAGAGAGAAAGATCTTCCTTTTCCATTGGTTCACCCCCCAAAATGGCCACTATGGCCAACGCACTGCACCAATCTGAAGCCAGGAGCTTCCTCCTGGTCTCCCATGCGGGTGCAGGGACCCAAGCACTTGGGCCATCCTCCACTGCACTCCCGGGCCACAGCAGACAGCTGGACTGGAAGAGGAGCAACCAAGAATCTGGCGCCCCCACCGGGACTAGAACCAGGGGTCCCGGCGCCACAGGCGGAGGATTAGCCTAGTAAGCCACGGCACCAGCCGTGTCATGTGCTTTCTTACTGGTGTTATTTCCCTGTATTAGCCAACCTCTTCTGTCAAAACTGATGGCAGAACAAAGACAGGGCAACTCTCCAGCTCATTTTACTTTCAGTCTTCCTTAATAACCAACAAGGCAAAGGTAGCAAAAAGGTTGGTACAAGGTGCAGAAAAGTAAAAGTAAAAAGTTACTTTATGCAACATTTCAATTGGTGTGGTAAAGGCAAAATACATGAGCAATGACATATAAATTATATTATTTTTGTGATTTTTGCCTCTGGAGTTAAATACTCTTAAATTTTTAATTTAAAGCTAGCAGTGTATGATATAAAGATGAATGATAAAATCCATATTAGTATAAAATTTTTATTTTTCTGTACTTAGAATGACATTATGTAGCAAACCAAAAAACACCATAACAACATAAAATAGGACAACTTTTTATTCTTTTAGGACTTTTGGTAGTACTTTTTTCCTACTTATTGAATGAGGGGCCCCTCCATGTCCCTTTTGCACTGGGCCCTGCAGGGGCCACAGCAGATGCAAGGACACAACAAAGGACCAGCTCACCTCTCAGGTCTGGGCCAGGGGTGGGCAGTTGCCCCTGTCCTCAGCAAGCTTAGGCCCCCTGCATCTGTGTCCAACTTCAGCAGGCACAATAAGGCCTGCTGTGACCAACACCCGCACGACATCCTGTGGAGAGGAGGCTGGAGCAGGCAGCTCAGAAAGACAGGACATGGAGACACTGAGTTTTCACCACCATCTGTGGCGAGCAGCCCCGATTCGGTCATGAATTTTTTTGTTATTTTTTTAAAGATGCATTCATTTATTTGAAAGTCAGAATTACACAGAGAACGGAGAGGCATTGAGAGAGAGAGAGAGAGAGAGAGAGAGGTCTTCCATCCAGTGGTTCACTTCCCAATTGGCTGCAATGGCTGGATCTGCACTGATCCGAAGCCAGGAGCCAGGAGCTTCTTCTGGGTCTCCCACATGGGTGCAGGGGCCCAAGTACTTGGGCCATCTTCCACTGCTTTCCCAGGCCATAGCAGAGAGCTGGATCGGAAGAGGAGCAGTTGGGTCTCGAAATGGTGCCCATATGAGATGCCAGTGCTTCAGGCCATGGCATTACCCTGCTGCGCCACAGCGTCGGCCCTCGGTCATGAATTTTTAATGCACAAAGCAATCCACCATTGTAACAATTTTAATAACTTGTTAAAGTGTTCTGGGCACTGCTACCATTAGAATGTTTTTAAGTAATTTTACTTATTCGTTTATTTTTAATTTACAAAAGTTATACACATTGGGGCCAGCATTTTGGCATAGCAGATAAAACTGTTGCTTGCAACACCAGCATCCCATAAGGGCACCGGTTCGAGCCCCGCTGCTCCACTTCCCATCCAGCTCCCTCCAAATGGCCTGGGAAAAGCAGTGGAAGATGGCCTAAGTGCTTGGGCCCCTGCACCCATGCTGAAGACCGGAAGAAGCTCTTAGCTCCTGGCTTCGGCCTGGCCAGCTCCAGCCACTGTAGCCATCTGGGGAATGAAGAAATAGATGGAAAATTCTCTATCTCCATCTCCATCTCCATCTCTATCTCCCTCCTCCCCCTTTCTGTAACTTTGCCTTTCAAATAAATAAATAAATAAATAAAGCCACTGCCTGCAGTGCCAGAATCCCATATGGGCACCGGTTCGAGTCCTGGCTGCTCCATTTCTGATCTAGCTCTCTGCTATGGCCTGGAAGGGCAGGAGAAGATAGCCCAAGTCCTTGGGCCCCTGCACCCACTTGGGGGACCCGGAAGAAGCTCCTGGCTCCTGGCTTTGGATTGGCTCAGCTCCAGCCATTGCAGCCACTTGGGGAGTGACCCAGCAGATAGAAGACTGCTCTCTCTCTACCTCTGCCTCTCTGTAATAAATAAAATAATAAATAAATAAATAAATCTTTTTTAAAAAGATAGCCATTTATCATGTACAACACATTTTAAACTATGTGTACATTGTGAGATGATTGATAGAGCAAATCAGCATATGAAATATCTTACTTATCTTTTTTTGTGATGAGAAGACTTGAAATCTATTCTCTTAGCACCTTTCAAGAATGTAATACATAGTTGTTAGCTATGTCACCAACGTGTAAAACGTCCCTGGAATTATTCCTCCTATCTCCCTTATCTCTCTGAAGTGGTGCATCCCTCTACTAACTGCTCCGCACCCTCCAGCCCCCACCAAGTTCCTTGTAACCACCATTCTGTCCTCTACTACTATGAGTTCAGCCTTTAAAATTACACCCGTAAGTGAGATTTTGTGGCATTTGTCTTTCTGTACCTGATTTTTTTCACTTAACATTTTGTTCTCCATGTTCATCCACATTGTCACCAATAACATGATTTCCTTCTTTTTAAAGATTGTATAATGGGGGCCAGTGCTGTGGTGTAGTAGGTTAAGCCTCTGCCTGCAGTGCTGGCACCAGTTCGAATCCCGGCTGCTCCTCTTCTGATCCAGTACTCTGCTAATGGCCTGGGAAAGCAACAGAAGATGGCCCAAGTTCTTGGGCTCCTGACCCACATGGGAAACCCAGAAGAGGCTCCTGGCTCCTGGCTTCGGATTGGCCCTGGCTGCAGCCATCTGGGGAATGAACCAGCAGATGGAAGACCTCTCTCTCTGTCTCTCCTTCTCTCTGTCTGTAACTCTGCCTTTGAATGAATAAGTAAATCTTTAAAAGAAAGTTTGCATAGTTCTCATGGTGTATGTACACCACATTTTCCTTATCCACGCGTGGGTAGACGCCTAGGTTGCTTCCCTATCTTGACTCTTGGGACCAGTGCTGTAATGAACGCAGGGGTGCGGGAGTCTTTGTGATATGCTGATCTCATTCGCTGTGGACACACTCAGTGGGAATCATACGGCATACATATAGATTCACAGTCATTTGCTGAATCACACGGCAGTTCTATTTTCAATTTTTTGAGGCCTTTCCACACTGTTTTCTAAATGTTTGTATGAACTTGCATTTCCACCAACAACATGCAAGGGCTCCCTTCCTCCACGTTCTCACATTGCTTGTCGTCTTCCATCATTCATCTGTGTGGGAATAGCCATCCAACCAAGTGTGGGGCGGTACCTAACAAGCGTGGTTTTGAGTCGTGTCTCTCTGATGGTTGGTGGTGATGGACATTTTTCTATACCTTTGAGAAATGCCTATCCAGATTCTTTGCCTGTCTGCTTTCTTACTATTAAGTTGTTTGAGTGCCTTACATGTTTTGGACGTTGACCCCTTATCAGATGTATGGTTTGCAAGTTTTTCTCCCCTTTCGTCTCTTCCCTCTGGACTGTCGCCTTGGCTGTGCAAAAGCTTGTCAGTTTGATGCAACCTCACGTGTTTATGTTGCTTCTGGGTTCCTATCCAAAAAAACCACTCGCCCAAATCAACGTAATCGGGCTTTTTCTGTGCTTTCTTTTAGTATTTTCTAGCTCCAGGCCCTCATGAGGTCTTTCATCCATTTTGGGTGGGTTACTGTGTACAGTGGGATAAAGGGTCTAGTTCTGTCCATTGGCTTGTGGATATCCAGTTATCCCAATGCTGTTTATTAAAGAGGCTATCCTTTCCACAATGCGCGTTCTTGGCACTCTGTCAGAAATCAGCTGATTTTTAATATGTGGACTTATTTCTGGGCCTCTATTTTGTTCCATTGGTCTGTGTTTCTGTTTTATTGCTAGCACCATGATGTTTTAATTATTATGTTATATATTATATTACATTTGATTGTTACATAATAATACTGTGTATACTGGAAGTCAATTTTGTTACATGATAATACTGTGTATACTGGAAGTCAATTGTGAAGTCAGGTAACATGGAGCCTGCGGCTTGGTTCCTTTTGCTCAAGATTGGTTTGACTATTTAGGCTATTTTCTGGTTCTGTGCGAAGCTTGGGATTGTTTTTTTTTTTTTTTTTGCTATTTCTATGAAAAATGGCATTGGAACTTTGATAGGGATTGAACTGAAGCTGTAGATTGCTTTGGCAGCACGGGACGGCATTTTAACTGTATCAGCTCCTGCGACCTGAACGTGGAATAGCTTTCCATAGTTGTGTCATCGTCGGTTTCTTTCATCAAGGTCCTAAGAGTTTTCAGTGTCCAGGTCTCATCTCCCTGGGTAGATGTTCTGCTTTCTCTCTGTAGCTCTTGTACACAGAGTGGTTTTCTGGATTTCTTTTTCAGATAGTTCATTGTTAGTGTGTAGAAATGCTGTTGATTTCTGCGTGTTGATTTTAGATTCTGCATCTTTACAGACTTCATTAGTTCCAGTTTTCCACACACAGACCTCTGAGTTTTACCTTTGCAAAATGCAAGTCTGAGCATGCCACTGGGCAGCTTAAAGTCCTTCCAAGGCATCTCCTTGCCCTGAGGACAAACATTAAAGTACTTAACACGACCTGCCAGACCTCCACATTCAGCTCCCTTGCATCTGCAAGTAGTACCCCACTCTTTTCCACACACCCCTCGCCACAGGGCATTTGCACATCCTCTCCTCCTGGACCATCTTCCCTATCCCTCACCCTTAATCTGTTGAACTCTCCTCTTCTTTCCAAATGAGCTTCACAGTGCAGCTTTTGCTCACGCATGCGTCCCCAGGCCTAGCAAAGACCTTGGTATGCAGAAGGTGCTGAATGCATTTTTGGTGAACCGTTGAATGCGGGCAGGCAGGGAGGGGTCAGCTGGTAAGGATTACGCTCATGTGGGTCTCTCCTGGTCACCTAGTGGGCTCCAAACAGCACAGCTCTCCTCTCTTCTCTGTTCAGGGTCTCGATTCATTAGCCTTGGAGTGATTTTTGTTTAATTAGACAATTGATGAGGAGGATGGGAAATCAGATAAATCCTACAGTGTGCCTCCGGGGAAGCTGTCATCCCTTCCTGTGCCAGCTCCTCGTCCCTGGAAAGGGGATGGTGACGTCTGGAACTGGCCTGTAGGCTGACACCTGCAGGCGCTGGGTGCCCTGTGACAGGAAGCTGAGCCCCAGCCTAAGCATCTCCAGCTTCCTGCTGAGCAGCAAGAGACCTGAGCACAGGTCGCCAGGCCCCCAGCAGGCACCCTCTCACTCCTCCTCCCTAAAGGGAAGACTTTCACATCCAGCCAAAGGAAGATTCCAAAGAGGAAGCATTACAGCCAAGGTCCTCATGCCCCCGCCCCCGCCCCGCGCCCCGGGGTTGGTCACCACTTCCCGAGGGGGGCGAAGAGGCGGTCAGCAAAGTGTCACCTGACCTTTGTTTCTACCTTCGGGGAACTAATTCTAGACTCAAGGATTCTCTAAACCCATCCAAAACTTGTGGCGAAACCCACATCCTCCCCATCCGCCCGAGGCCCCCACCCACATCCTCCCGCTGACTATTTTCGGTGGAGAAGTAACCAAAGCGCACATCAAAGTATTATGAGACAGAGAGACAGACAGATGTCTAGACAGACTACACGGGGATCGCCTGCGTCCAGCTTCAACGACCTTTCACCACTCGCCACTCGGCATCTACCTCTCGGGCCTGAGCCATCTTCATCTCTGACCTGGTTGGCTCACCCTCCCAGCCAGCTGGCCACCCTGCCATCACCTGTGTGCCCCAAATCTCTCTCCATATACAGGTTGCCAGGTGAAACACAGCCCCTTGTGTTAAATCTGCATTGCAGAGAAACAAGTAACCCTTTCAGGATAAAGATGTCAAAATATCTCCTGGGGTATACACACACTAAGAAAAAATCAGTTAATCTGCAATGCATATGTAACTGGACATCTCGAAGTTTCATTTGCTGATTCTGGCAACTCTATCCTGTAGTAACTCATGCTTTTAAAAAATGCAAATTAGCTTATATCATGCCATCTGCTGGAAATCCAGCAGAGGCTTCCCAGCTTGAAGCAAAGTCCTTCCTTGTGCTTCTGGGTTCTCCTACCCTCTCCGTGGCCACTCCGCCTCGCCCCGGCCCCTGCTGCCTTGCCGTGTTCTTGCATCTCCCCCAGACGGCTGCATGGCCGGCCCCCGCACCTGCTCCGGATCGTCTCGGATGGAGACAGTGCTGCGGTCTTGGGTAGGTCTTGCCTCACAGCGCTTTGAGCACTGCCCTCCTCGCTGCCTTGGATTATTGTCTGCCTCCCTGCCAAAGTGTACGGTCCGCATTGAGTGTGCGGCACAGAGGATACACTTTAATACATGCTGAGCCCCTACTGGGACGCCGTTAGGAAGTACAGCCCGGTCAGGTGCAGAGACACCGGGCTTCTAGACTCTTGTCTTCTTCAGCCGGCTTGCTCTAATCTTTCCCCCACTTACCTTGCTCAGGGCTGCCTTTGGCCACCGCCTCAGGTCTCCTGGGGACTTTTCCGGGCTGCACTCAAAGATAGGCATGGGGGAACTGTTGTATCTCATATCAGAGTGCAAGCTGGTTGCTCCGCTCCTGATCCAGCCTCCTGCTAATGCAATCCAGGGAAGCATCGGAAGATGGTCCAAGTGCTCCCACTAATGTGGGAGACCCGGGTGGAGGTCCTGGCTCCCGGCTTCAGCCTGGCCCAGGCCTGGCTGTTGCAGGCATTTGAGAAGTGAAATGCAAGATGGAAGCTGATGGGTGATCTGGATCTCTGTCTCTTCCTCTTTTTCTGCTCTTTCAAATACAGTAAATAAGCATTTTTATTTTTTTAAAGATTTACTTATTTATTTATTTGAGAGGCAGAGTTACAGACAGAGGGATAGAGAGAGAGAGAGAGAGAGAAAGGTCTTCCATCCGCTGGTTCACTCCCCAGATGGCAGCAACAGCAGGAACTGAGCCAATCCGAAGCCAGGGGCCAGGAACTTCTTCTGGGTCTGCCACATGAATGCAGGGGCTCAAGGACTTGGACCATCCTCCGCTGCTTTCCCAAGCCCATTAGCAAAGAGCTGGATGGGAAGTGGAGCAGCTGGGACTTGAACCGCTGCCCATGTGAGATGTGGCGTCGCAGGCGGTGGCTTGCAGCTTCACCTGCTACACCACAGTGCCAGCCCTAGCACTATCTATCATACCACTTCCTTGTGTGGTGACAAATTTTTCTCTAGTTTTAATCTGTATTCCTGGGGTTACCACAGGCTTGAATCTTTTGCCACATTTGTTTACAACAATGTTTCCACTGTGTAATGTGAGCTCAGATGCCGGTCTACTACCCAGGCCTTAACTACTTAAACTAATTTTATATGCTCTTTCTATAACAAGAGGTGTGAGTGTTCTGCCTGTGGTAAACGTGTCTTTGAACCTCCCCCTGCTTCCCGATCTGTTCTTTTTATTTTAGTCATTATTTTCATTGTTTTTGCTGCAGTACAGAAATTAAAGTTTTTATTTATGCAAATTCATCAGTTTTCTTTTGTGGTTTCTTCTTTGTTTTCACTTCAAATCTGACAAATATATTTCCTATCTAGAAATTTGATCAATATTTGATTTTATGTTCTTCCAGTTTGTCATCTGTGATTTGGTTTTCTGATACTTAAATTTTTAATCCAAATGAAACTTACTTTAGAATGAGGGCATTTTTGTTTTTGCCAAAATTGTGCAAAACATAAGCCTTTGTACAAAACCAAGTAAATAAGTAAAAGTGTGGCTGGTGTTGTGGTGCAGCGGGGTAAGCCGCCACTTGGAAGGTTAGCATCCCATAGTGGAGCCCTGGTTCCTGTCCCAGCTGCTCTACTTCATATCCAGCTCCCTGCTGGTGCGTTTGGAAATACAAGTACTTGGGTCTCTGCCACCCACGTGGGAGACCCATATGGAATTACTGGTTCCTGACTCCGCCCTGGCACAGCCCTAGCTATCGTGGCCATTTGGGAAATGAACAAGCAAATGGAAGATCTCTCTCTCTCTTGCTCTCTCTAACTCTTTCAAATAAGTAGATAAATATTTTTTTTAAAAAGGAAATTTGGGCCAACACTGTGGCACAGCGGGTAAAGTCACTGCCTGCCACACCCCATCCTGTATGGGAGCCAATTAGAGTCCTGGCTGCTCCACTGCTGATCCAGCTCCCTGCTAATGTACCTGGGAAAGCAGCAGAAGGTGGCGCAAGTGCTTGGGCCCCTGCAGCCATGTGGGAGATCTGGAGGAAGCCCCTGGCTCCTGGCTTCAGCCTGGCAGAGTCCCTGCGCATTGCAGCCATCTGGGGAGTAAACCAGTGGATGGAAGGTCTCTCTCTTTCTCTCTTGTCTCTCCCTCTTTCTCTCTCTGAAACTCTTGTTGGGGGTTTGAGGACTGGGGATAGGCCTGGGAATAGGCCTGGGAATAGGAATTTTCTTCCATTACCTTCCTCCCACCCCCAAGTATCTGGTGAATGAACACAGGTGGGAATCATCCATCTGGTCAACCCTTTCCCATCAAGTCCTCTTCAGAGGACACAGAGCAAACCCCAAAGGTCAAATCCTTCTTTCTGAGTGGCACATCCTCAGGGTTGACGGCTGGTGGAGGGGCAGGTGAGTGAATGGCTTGGGGTTTGGGTCACAAGATGATCTTGGGAGGTGCAGTATCAGGCCCGTTCAGTCCTCTGAACCAGAGGGCTGGTTGCTGCCAGCACATTCTTTTATAGTAGGAATGGGATGAGAAATGAGCCGAGGATGTGTGTGTGCAGGGGGGCTGGGGGACTGGGGAGCGCCTCCTACACAGGGCAAGAGCTTCCCGCTACTCTAACAGAATGCTGGCGCTAATTAGCCACTGAAGCACATGTTCATGCAGTTATGTTATGAGATACAGGGATAAACAAAATCTGGAGTAGTTTTAGGAACTCAATCTCTTTACACCTGAATTTCCCTAGCTAAAAACTGGATCAGCTTGGAATTCTATCCCCCTTATATTTCAGGAATAAATGAAAAAGATTATCTCATATAAAAGATTCAATTTATGTATGTTCCCTTGGATAATTAACCTCATTGAATTAATCAGGCTCTGATCATATATATATATATTTTTTTTTTTTCAAAAAGCTTCGTTTTAAAATGCCAGAACTGGCACTGGTGTTGTGGCACAGCTGGTAAAGCTGCTGCCTGTGATGTCAGCATCCCATATGGATGCCAACTCGAGTCCTGACTGCTGCACTTCTAATCCAGCTCCCTGCCACCGGTCTGGGAGAGCAGTAGAAGATGGCCCAAGTGTTTGGGAGACTCGGATGAAGCTTCTGGCTCCTGGCTACGGCCTGGCCCATTCCTGGCAGCTGCAGCCATCTGGGGAGTGACCCAGCAGAAGAAAGATCTCTCTCTCTGTCACTCTTTCAAAGTAAATAAATACATATTTAAAAATAAAATGCCATGGCTGAAACAACTCAAATGTTCACCAATAGGGCATGAGTATATCCACACAAAGGAGCCCTTTGCATCTTTAAAGAGTATTCGGGAAGGCACAGTCATTTGGCAACGCTCGGGGTGCCCACATCCTGCATCAGAGCATCTGGGTTCAAGTCCAGGCTCCTGCTCCTGGCTCCAGCTTCCTGCTAACGCACACCCTGGGAGGCAGTAGTTACAACTATAAATAGCTTACAACTACTTATTAGATATTTTATAAAGAACTAGAAGAGAGGAGTTCAAGTTGTCCCAACACAGAGAGATGAATGCTGAATGTTCAGGGAGATGCAAATGCTGATGACCCTGATTCCATCATTGCACATGGGAAACATGCATCAAATTACCACACTGTACCCCACAGATATGCACAAACCACAGGCTAACAAAGCAGTGTGTATAAAATGCTATCTTTAAGAAAGAAGCAGGAGGTGGGCATTATGGCATGGCAGCTTAAGTGGCTGCTTGGAAACACCCGTATCCCTTATCAGAGGGTCTGGGATGGAACCCTGTCTCCACTTCAGCCCAGCTCCCCGCTAATGCACCTGGGAAGCAGCCGATGCTTGAGTCCCTGCCGCCCACCTGGGAGACCTGAATGGAGTTCCCAGTTCCTGGATTCAGCCTCTCCCAGCCCTGGCTGTTGCGGGGATTCAGGGACTCACTCAGCGGACGGAAGGATTTCTCTCTTTCTCTCTCTCATTCTCTCTCTCTCTGTCACTCTCCATTTGAAATAAAATTAAAATGAATGAATACAGGCTTTATAAAAAGGAAGAGTCAGGAGAAATATGACCATGTATTTTATATTTTGTTTATATGACATTTTTAAAGGAAAAAAATGGAAGACTAAACCAAAAACTAAAAGGAACCAGGGTTCTTTGGAAAAGTTCCAGGGGCAGGAAATGTACAAGAGCAGACTGGAGAATTTTGCGGTACTGGAAAACAAAGAGGCTATCAGAGACTGCTGGGGTCGTGCCAAAAGGACACAGCAGCCGCCGGGTAGGACTTCCCGTGAGCCAAAGATGGAAAAATTTGGATATCAAAAGTAAACAAAGAGGGGCAGGCATTTGGCACAGCAGCTAAGACGTTGCTTGGGACACCCACATCCTGGCTCAGGATTTGTCTGGGTTTGAGACTCTTGCTTCCTGCTAATGTGCATACTGGGAGGCAGCAGGTCATGGCTCAAGTTCTTGGGTCTCTGCCACCCATGTGGGAGATCCAGACTGAGTTCTGGGTTTCTGGATTTAGCCTTACCCAAGCCCAGTGGATGGAAGATCTCTCTTTGATTGTCTCTGTCTGCCTGCCTGTCTGTCTCTCTTCCTTCCTTTCCAATAAGAATAAATAAAATGTAAAAAGCAAACAAAAATAAAAACAGAAAATCTTAGAAAATAATGACATGTGTGTCCTTGATTGAAACACAGCAAACGGATTCAAATCAGTGAGTTCGTAATGACACAAAAAAAGAATTCATTGTTCAGAGAGGTGAATGCTAAGGAGCCAAATCATTTTGAAGAATGGTAAAGAGAGAGAAAGAATAAGACACTTACGTTGTCTCTCCTATGCACACTATACTTCAAGGTCACTGAGTGGACAAGAAGGACCGTTTTTTCATGACAGATCTCCCCCTGATGTGAAGGACAGCCCCCAGAAGGGCCCCCAATGAACCCCACCTTGTGTTGCTCCAAGGTTGGTTCTGTGTGATTATCAGCACGTTGCAGAAGTGATGGTGAGTGATACCAAATAATCTGGCTTCCATCGTGAGCGCACGTGTTTGGGGGTGTGTGTGTTTGTGTGTGTGTGTCTATCTCTTCATCTATCATCTATCTTCCCCATCCCTCATTGCTCATCTGGGCAGTGCCCATACTGTGAGACAGTTGCACCGTCCACAGGGAGCTTCCTAGGTGAGAAACTGAGAAATCAAGCCGAGAACCGACAAGGACGGAGGCCAGCCAACAACTGTGCGAGTGAACTAGATCCAGCCCCTGGAGGGCTGCAGCTCTGGTCAGCCGACTGATGGCAACGTCGGAAGCAGAAGACCGCGGCCAGGAGATTCTTGACCCACAGAAACCACGTGATAGTAGATGTGTTTGGTTTGAAGCTTCTAAATTAGGTAGCAGTAGATAACTAATGCAAGGAGTGGCGAACTAGAGGACAGGTTGGTGCTGACTGATGACATACCAGACGTAAGCAATGAGCATCAATGACTGCAAAACCCAGTAGGTGCTACCCATATGTGGATTTAGTATCAATCTTTTATTTTCAAACAATTTAATTTTTATTATCTTTACTAAAAAACTTTATAATATGTAATTTCAAACATATTAAAAGTATGAAGAATCATAAACTGAGCTTCAAATACCCATTATTGAGCACTAATAATTATCGACTTATCCACAGCTGCATCCAACTCTCCTCATTTTATCTTTTTTTAAAAAGATTTGTTTGAAAGGCAGAGTTACAAAGAGAGAGGAAAAGAGAGACGTCTTTCATCTGCTGATTCACTCCCCAAATGGTCGCAATGGCCAGGGCTGGGCCAGTCCAAAGCCAGGAGCCAGGAGCTTCTTCTGGGTCTCCCACTTGGGTGCAGGGGCCATCTTCTTTTGCTGTCACAGGTGCATTAGCAGAGAACCAGATCAGAAGTGGAGCAGGCAGGACTTGAACTGGCACCCATATGGGATGCCGGCACTGCAGGCAGTGGCTTAACCTGCTGTGCCACAGTGCCAGCCCCCATCTTCACTCCATCTTCACACTGGATATTTTGAAGTAAATCTCAGACATCATATTATTTAACCTACTGATCAATAACATCATAAAAAAGATAAATTAACATTTTACATTTCCTATTTGATGCAATGAGAAAGAACTAACAGTAGCTATGACACATTATTGTTAAAAAAAAATTAAAGCTGAACTTCATCACATCCCTGGATCTAACTACAGTTTTACAGGAGATACCGAGATTAAGAAGGAAATTATACAGGTAAGTTATTGATTTCTTTAACAAACTAATGGTCTGAAAAATGGATTAAGAAATACAGCAATCTAAGGCCATGTGTGGGCCCTGTTTGGAACACAAAGCAAATAAATCATTAGTAAAAAGACATTGTGGGACAATCAAGGACAAGGGAACATGAACTAAATATAAAATAATACTAAGAAATTATTATGGAGCCAGCATTGTGGCATAGTGGGTAAAACCACTGCCTGTGATGCTGGCATCCCATATGGCTGCTGTTTTGAGTCCCAGCTGCTCTACTTCCAATCTAGCTCCCTGCTATGGCCTGGGGAAGCAGTAGAAGATGGCCCAAGGGCTTGGGCCCCTGCACCCACTCCCATCCATGGGAGACCCAGGTGAAGCTCCTGGTTCCTGGCTTCAGCCCAGCCCCAGCCATGGTGGCCATTGGAGGAGAGAGCTAGCAGATGGAAGATCTCTCTCTCTGGCTCTCCACCTCTCTCTGTAACTCTGTCTTACAAATAAATAAGATAACTCTTTAAAAAAAGAGAAGGGAGGAGATGGAATTTGGCTTCAGCAATGGCATATAGGGGTACGTGTACGGAGTGGAGCAATAACGAGGAGGAACAGGACTGAAGGGAGACCGAGTGTGAGTTGGAGCTGTGCTAAGTTCGAGCTGCTTATTCAAGACACAAATAGAAAAGGCATTTATGGTAGCAGCTCTGGAGCACGCGTAGAAAGAGTTGAGCCAGAGACACGAGGACAAAGTACAGAGAGAAATGGAGCAGGCGCAGATCTGAGCTCAGGGGCCCATCCGTCCTGTAAGGTAGGCGAGAAGACGCAACCGGGAGAGAAGCAGCCCTTTGTGGTGGAATGAGAAGGCCATGCCAAGGTGGCCCCTGGCAAGCGAGCATCAGTTACTCAGGAATGGCTTTGAAACCCATCTGGCTACAGAGCCTGACTGGCAACAGGCTGTGATTGGATGGCTTTGAATCCCACCTGGCAATGGAGCCTGCCTGGCAACAGGCTGTGATTGGATGGCTTTGGAAACTGCCTGGCTGTGATTGGTTGGGGCATAGACCGCCCCTTGACCGGATTGGCTGGTCTTGGCTATATAAGCTGTTGTACCAACTGAAATCAAGAGTCTGCAGGCTGCTCGCCTCAAGCCTGCTTTCAACCGACTCCCGGGGTCTGTGTGGTGACTCCGCGCCTCTTGCCCCCACCATGCTCCTCCTCTCAGAAAGGAATCCACTGCAACATTGTTGAGAAATCAACTGCAACAGACCTTAGTGAGGAGCGGGAAAAGCAGAGGCATTTCCAGAAGAACTGTGTCTCGGGCTGCAGGGAGCGAAGGGGGCTGAAAAAAGCAGCTGACCGCCAGGTGTGGTGCCGGCAGGTTCTCCGGGGTGGAGGCACAGGCAAAGCGCCAGGAGAGGGGGCATGGGAGCCCGCCTGCCAGGGACTGGCAGACACCTGGGAGCAGGAGAGGGAAGACGGCGAGTTGGATAGCACCTGTGAGCTGGTCTTTAGGTGGGAGGAGCACAGAGATGGCCAGGGGAGTCCAGTGGGGCACATTCCCACCCCTGGCCTCCACAGTTTGACTCCAGCCCTGCTTCAGGAAGCTGGGGGTTATTTTGTAGGAGAATCATAAATCAGAAGTAATTTATCTTATTTAAAAAATTCTACTTTATTTATTTTACTTGAAAGTCAGAGCTACACAGAGAGAGAAGGAGAGGCAGAGAGAGAGAAATAAAGGTCTTCCATCCACTGGTTCACTCCCCAATTGGTCGCAATGGCCAGAGCTGCACCAATCTGAAGCCAGGAGCCAGGAGCTTCTTCCAGGTCTCCCACATTGGTACAGGGGCCCAAGGGCTTGGGCCATTTTCTACTGCTTTCCTAGGCCATAGCAGAGAGCTGGATAGGAAGTGGAGCAGCCTGGACTCAAACCAGCACTCATACGGGATGCCAGTACTGCAGGTGGTGGCATTACCCGCTATGCCATAGCGCCGGCCCCCCAAAAAATTCTATTTATTTGAGAGGCAGAGAGACAGAGAGCACTCGTATCTACTTTCTCCCCAACAAATTCACCCCCATCCACTCACCCCCAGAATTAAGCCAGAAACTCAATTCAGTTCTCTCACATGGGTGGCAAAGACCCAAATACTTTTTTAAAAAATATTTATTTATTTATTTGAATGTCAGAGTTACACAGAGAGAGAAGGAGAGGCAGGGAGATATATATATATATATATATATATATAGAGAGAGAGAGAGAGAGAGAGAGGTCTTCCATCTGCTGGTTCACTCCCCCAGGTGACCACAACAGCCAGAGCTGTGCCAATCCGAAGCCAGGAGCCAGGAGCTTCTTCTGGGTCTCCCACGCAGGTGCAGGAGCCCAAGGACTTGGGCCATCTACTGCTTTCCCATGGCAGAGAGCTGGATTGGAAGTGGAGCAGCCGGCACTCGAACTGGCGCCCATATGGGATGCTGGCACTGCGGGCCGCACCTTTACCCACTTCGCCACAACGCCGGCCCTAGGACCCAAATACTTGAGCCAGGCATTGCTGCCTCCCAAGGTCTGCACTGGCAAGAAGAAGGAATTGGAACAGAGACCAGAATTGGACCCAGGCTCTCTGGTGTGGGATGCAGGCAACTTAAAGCCCACACCTATCTTATGTTTTTTACATGTTTTTAAAAGGGACTACCTTTTAACCAGCTAAGACAATGGTAGAGAAGGGAGTTAGCTAAAAATGTTGTCTAAGTTGGGGGTTGAGGCTTTTTTTTTAATGTTTGTACTTACTTTTGTTTTATTTGAAAGGCAGAGTGATGGAGAGGGAGAGAGAGGGAAAGAGAGCGAAAGAGAGAGATTGAGAATCTTCCATTTGCTGGTTCGTCACCCAGATGCCAGCAACAGCCAGGGCTGGACTAGGCTCAAGTCAGCAGCCAGGAGCTCCATTCACATCTTCCACGTGGGTGGCAGGGGCCCAAGTCCTGAAGCCATCACCCTCTGCCCCTCACGGTGCACATTAGCAGGAAGTGGAATCGGAGCAGAGGCTGAACTGGATTCCAGGCACTCTGACATGGGGTGCAGGTACCCCAAGCAGCAGCTCCACCTCCCGCACCACAACACCCCCCAAAGCAGATGAGCTTTTTTAAAGGAAGTATCATCTCTTAAGGCAGGAGCCCACAGGACAGGTAAGTGAGGGGTGGAGGAAGCGGAGCCCATCCGTGGCAGAGCGCCTGGCAGCCGCGGTGATGGACACGGCCTGGGATAGAGCAGCCGCAGGGACGCTTTCCACCTTGGAATTCCTGGGCAGCGCCAGACAGGCCTTAGGAAATGAGACATTCATGTAATCAGCGACTCTGGCAGCTCCCAGGCCACACATATGGCCGCGTGCATGGTGCATCCAGAACAAACACAAATCCATCTCCAAACGCTTGTAGGGTTAAGACAGCTTTTACTGAGTGTTCTCCCAGAAGGTGCAATAAGGGGAAATTTATGCCACGCAACAAGCAATTTCTCCTAGCCCCTCTTGTGACAAGGGGAGGACTGCTGTTTCCTCTGGCCAGGGGCTGTCTCACTCCTTCTTCTTCCACGTACCCGCAGGGAGAGTGTCCTGGGCTGCCAGTGGTCCCACCTCTCCCCCTCCCCCTCACCTCCGCCACCCCATCTCAACAGACCTGCCTGGTCCACTCCACAGACATTCCCTGCTCTTGGATGCTATCAGTCAAAGAGACAGTAGGCCCTAGGCCAGATGCAGGACTCTTTGTTTGTTTGTTTGTTTGTTTTTTGGACAGGCAGAGTTAGACAGTGAGAGAGAGAGAGAGAGAGACAGAGAGCTTTCTTTTCCGTTGGTTCACCCCCCCCCCCCAAATGGCCACTGCAGCTGGAGCACCGCACTGATTTGAAGCCAGGAGCCAGGTGCTTCTCCTGGTCTCCGATGCGGGTGCACGGCCCAAGCACTTGGACCATCCTCCACTGCCCTCCCGGGCCATAGCAGAGAGCTGGACTGGAAGAGGAGCAACCAGGACAGAATCCGGCGCCCCAACCAGGACTAGAACCCGGGGATTAGCAGAGGATTAGCCAAGTGAGCTGCGGATGGGACTCTCGTTTTAACCACTGAGGCCCTTTAGGTTTATATGAATTTCCCATTGTTGCTCTAACACCTTACCATAAACTTGAGAGCTCAGGACAGCGCAAAGTGGGGTCAGCATAATGGAGATGAAGCTGTCGCCTGCGACACTGGTGTCCCATGAGAGCACCAGTCCAAGTCCTGGGTGCTCTGTTCCCTGCCAAAGAGCCTGAGAAAGCAGCAGAAGATGGCCCAAGTCCTTGGGAAACTCGGATGGAGTTCTGGGCTCCCGGCTTCAGCCTGGCCCAGCCCTGGTCATTGTGGCCCCTGGGAGCATGAATCAGCAGATGGAAGATCTGCCTCTCTGTAACTCTGCTTTCCAAATCAATCAATCAATCAATCAATCAATAAAATAAAGCACAAACTTAGTGTCTTCCAGTTCTGTAGTTCAGAAGTCCACGATGGGTCTCACTAGGCTGAAACCAAGCTGTGCTTCCCTCCAGAGGCATTGGAGGGACTCAGTTCTCTTGCAATGTCCAGTCCTTAGAGTGTACCTGCTTTTCATGGCTCACGGCCCCTGACACCCTCAGAGCCAGCCATCGTTCTGCTTCGACCTCTGCTGTCACCGTCACCCCTCCTTGTCAGACTTCTGCCTCCTTCTTCCACATTTAAGGAAACTTTTGCTTATGTGGGGCCTGCCCTCATAATCCGGGATAATCTCCCTGTGTCCGAGGCGGCTGATTAGCCTCCTTAATGCTAGCTGCATGCTTCATTTCCCTGTGCCATAGTCACAGTTTCTGGGGATTAGGCCTGGACATGTTTGAGGTTTGTGAGCTGTGGGGGCTGGTGGCAGCCTGCAGAGGGATGCTCTCTTCCTCTGTAACCAACAGCAATACAGGGGAGGGCCATGCTTAGGGAGAGGCCCTAAGCCCAATCAAGCAGGGCAAAGGGGCCAAGGAAAGCCCTCCCCCAAGCTGAGCCTCATGCAATGCTTTTTCAATTTTAGCTCCACTCCGGCCCTTGACCTTCACCTCCACACTACGTGGGCAAGGGTGGGTGGTAAGTGATTTTCAGGAGATACAGAGATGTCAGACACTGGCTCCCGGTGCCCTCACCCATCCTCTTCTGGAAGCCTCTCAGTTCCCGAGCACTGAGCCATCCAGATTTGGGTAGACATCTTGACATTCCAATATCTCTCCCATGCCCAGATTAAATGTGAGAAGCACAGTGATTCCTCCTTGACTCTGGAAAGCCAGGAAGTGCTGTCTCTCTGGGGCTTAGATTTGTAGACGGGGAGATGAGGGAATGCAGGATGCTCACCGATTTTGATTTTGGAAAAGGATAACTCCACAGCCCATGCTTGTGTGTTGCGGTGAGGCAGCCTCCAAGGATGGCTGTCACCAGTCCCTTATCCCCCTGGCTGCGCCTGGTACTCCCCACACGGAGACATGGAGTCCAGTAGTTACCCTTTCTGTGTTTTAGCCTCAGAGACTTGCTCCACCAGCAGAGCTCGGTAGAAGTTATATTCTGAGTCTTTGGAGGCTAAAGTCAGATGGATTTTGCATGATTCTTTTGGGAACTCATTCTTGGCACCCAGCCAGAATTCTGTGAGAAACCCAGACCATTTGAGGAGGCCCACTGTAGGCACTGTAGTTGATGGGATGAGACGCGCTTCCCGGCAACAGCATCCACGGGCGGCCGTGACTGAGTGATCTTGAACATGGGGCCCAGTCGAGCCTTCAGCTTGCCCCAGCCCCAGTTTTTATCTGACTGCAGCACCATGCAAGCTCTAAGTGAGAACCACACAGCTGAGCCCACCCAACTCCCAGAACGGTGAGCGACAGAACAAACGTTGTTTTGCCACTAGGTTTTAGGGTGGGGTTTGTTACAAAGCAGTAGACAACCGGTACCCTTGGGGGGGGGGCACAGAACAAAGTCCAGGATGTGTGCTAGCTGCTGCAGAGACTGGCATAAAGTACCAGATATTGGCAGAGAAGATAGTAAATTTGTGATCAATAAATAATAAAGGCAAAGTGCTCTAGGATTTTGGAGGAAGGAGATAACACTTATGGGGATCTGGTCAAGAAAAACTGGAAAAATCAGATTTAATAGAGGTCTTCAAGGTGTGAGCAGAGTGGGATGGGAAAGTTTATGTCTGAAAGAAGTCACGTGGACAAAAGTGGCAAACTGAAAGAACGAGGAGTTCATGAGAAATACGGTAGGCTTGGTTGAAAACACTGATCTTTTGCATTTGTCCTTTTCCAGGCGGCCTCCTCCTCTTTCTTCCATTTCCCTAATTTTATCTACTTAAAAAATAATTCTTCCACTTTTATCCTAATATCAAGAATAGTTTGGGATACTGTTTTCTTTTTTAAAAATTCTTGAGGGGCCGGCACTGTGGCATAGTGGGTAAAGCCGCTGCCTGCAGTGCCAGTATCCCATATGGATGCTGGTTTGAGTCCCGGCTGCTCCACCTCCAATCCAGCTCTCTGCTATGGCCTGGGAAAGCAGCAGAAGATGGCCCAAGTTCTTGGCTCCTGCACCTGCCTGGGAGACCCAGAGGAAGTTCCTGGCTCCTGCTTTGGATTGGCACAGCTCCAGCCGTTGCAACCAGCTGGGGAGTGAACCAACGGAAGATCCCTCTCTCTCTCTCTCTCTCTGCCTCTCCTCTCTCTGTGTAACTCTAACTTTCAAATAAATAAATAAATCTTAAAAAAATAAAATATTCTCCTTATGAGGAACTCAGAAGATATTAACAAGTGGAGCAGAAAGGATACCTAATTACTGCCACTTACAAACAAGGGTATGAACATGGAAACTTACTAACTTTTTGAGCTGACCTTCATGGTATAGGTTATTATTATGAATAGTTACATAGAATACAACTGCTTAAACTGAATCAGTGTTTATTTTTCTCTCCAATATGAACAATTATCAGATGAGACCTGTGCTTCATGCTAATTCAGGGACACAAATCTTTCTTATTATTTTTTTTTTTGAAAGGCAGAGTTACACACACACACACACATACAAACATACACACACATGCATTTTCCATCTGCTGATTGACTCCGTGAACGGATGCAATGACCAGGGCTGAGCCAGGTGGAAGCCAGTAGCCTGGAATTCCATCCAGGTCTCCCACATGCCCAAGCACTTGGGTCATCTTCTGCAGCTTTCCCAAGTGCATCAGCAGGGAGCTGGATAGGAAGCGAGCAGCTAGTACTTGAACCAGCACCCATAGAGGATGGATCCTAGGTGGCAGCTTAACCTACTATACTACAACACCAGCCCTCCATGTCCTTCTGTGTCACTGTTCTATCCCCTGGGGTAACATCAGCAACAGTATGATAGAAACCCAGTCACCACTAAATCTAGGTTCCAGCCAATCTGGAAAAGGGGAGAGGGGGCTGACACTGTGGCACAACGGGTTAAAGCCCTGGCCTGCAGTACCGGCATCCCATATGGGTGCCAGTTCCAAACCCGGCTGCTCCACTTCCGATCCAGCTCTCTGCTATGGCCTGGGAAAGCAGTAGAAGATGGCCCAAGTCCTTGGGCCCTTGCATCCATGTGGGAGACCCAGAAGAAGCTCCTGGCTCCTGGCTCCTGGCTTCAGATCAGTGCAGCTCTGGCTGTTGTAGTCATTTGGGGAGTAAACCATCAGTTGGAAGACCTCTCTCTCTTTCTCTGCCTCTGCCTCTCTGTATCTCTGCTTTTCAAATAAATAAATAATTTTTTTTTTGAAAAAGGGAAAGAGGTAGGAGAGGCAGGCCCGATGGCCCACAGTTGAGAGTGGCCACCTGCCTTCCTACACAGTCTTTGTCAGAACACGTTCTCTCAGCCTCACCCAAGCCCAGGAGTCAGGGGAAATGTGTCCATTGAGGCAGCCGGCTAGATCTGTGGATCATAACCACAGAGGAAGGGGATTCGGGGAGGGCAGAGGCTGTCTGTGCCCCAAGTTCTGAGCTTTCCCACAGTCTGGGAGGCGGGTCTGCAGGTTCCTTGTGAGTAGGAGCCACATTTTCTCCATCATTGGCCCCCGGCGCTGAGCCCACCCCCGCTGAGTGGATGGAGCTGAATGCGAGAGCTGTGCTAGCCAGCAGGGGGGACCCACGAAGGGAGAGAGAGAAGGGAGATGTGGCAGAGTTTCCTAGGGAGATGCACAGGGCGTGATGAGTCTTGCCAGAACAGAGATTTGTTAGTGTTATGATATTTTTGTGATCCAGGCTGACAGCTCTTTGGCTCGAGTTTAAAGAGCTCGAGTGGAATACCTCACTTAACAGAAATTTACTGAACACAATCCAACGTCGAGAGATTCCTCAACTGTTTTAGGGAAAAGCAGGCCCTGAGCTTGAAGGCTCCCAGGGACCTGCCTCTACTGCTGTCCACAGGTTCCAGAACCTAACCACACTTCAGGGCCTCCACCTGCAGCCACTCCGCACGGTCGGCCACGCCTGCCTGGCTCTGGCGACACCTTTCCGGAGTGCTAACAGCCCCCAGAAAGTGAACCTGTGCACTCATTCACCATGTCCAGACGCCAGCTGCTTTCCAGACAACCAGGCCCTGCCTGGTGTGGACTCACTGCTCCTCCAGGTCAGCGAGGTTTTAGAACCCGCTAGGCCAAATCAGAGTCTGGCCAGTGGGTATTTACCACTTACTGACCTTGGACAAATTACCTTGCCTGTCTTAACTCCAGCTCCTTCGCCTGTAAAATGGGGAGTTTCACCTCACTGAGTGTTTGAGAATTAAATGGGGTTCTAAGTGGAATGCACCTGGCCCGAGTCCATGATGGTGAGTAGTAAACCAGAGCTTTTAAAATAATGCATGACAGTTAGGTGTCCAGGCCTCCACGGCCTCTCAGCCCAGACGGTATTAACAAGTAGGACAGAGAGGAAAGCTAATTACCGCCATTTACGAAACTCACGGGTATGAACATGGAACCTTATTAACTTTTTGAACTGCCCTGCACTCCCTGTGTCTCCAGCCTGGTCTCTGGAAGATGACCTGATCCCGGTCCATGTAGCACCAAGTGACTTCTCAGCCAAACTGGGGATGATTTGCAAACTCCAGTTCAGAGCTTGCATCCTCCTCCCTGGTCCTGGGCAACCTGAGAACAAGCGCATCCGCAGAGCCACCTGGAGGAGGCCCAGTGGTCTCCTGTGCTCAGGCAACCGTGCTGCAGTAGGCTCCGGATGGCTCTCAGAGACCAGCTGTGGTCTCAGGTCAGTAGCTCATTCTGTTCTATCCCACAGAGCCCAGCCCATCCTCGTCTCACTTCTAGGGGACGGTTTCACGCCTCCCAGTCCTGGGGCTGGCCAAGCTCATCCTTCCAGGCGTAGGTGTCGCTCTCCCAACCCAGGCCAGCTTGGCCTCACTCCCAGCTGACTTCACACCTCCTGTCCAAGCTGTCGGTCTGGCTTCCCCTCCTCAGAAAGCACGAAGCCCACCTGAGCACCTGCAGCCGGGAAGCGGAGCCCGTGAGTCTTCCATTCTCGTACATACCCCTCCCCTTCCCGGGAAGTCTTTCCTTTAATTCCTTCTCCTCACATCAGTGCTCCGTGGAGGGGCAGGCATGTCCCCCCACTTAGCCATCCGTTCTTCCTCGGAAAATGCCTCCCCCTTCCCCAGCACAACACTCTCCGTATGCAGGTGGAAGAGATGTGTGCGCACACGCGTGCACCTGGTGGAAACCAGTTCCCCAAGTTTGTGCATACTTGCCAGGCTGTTTTTGTCTCCTATCTACTTTGAAATGATAAGTTGAGAAGTCTTCCGTTCTTGTTATTAGCAGGCCATGTGGGGCGCTTGAGGCAGGGCGAACCTGCTGTTTGATGTCTGAGCTGCTAGCTGCCATAAATTAGTATTCATGTTCCATCCTGTCTCATGAGTTACATGGGTGTTTACCGAGTCGACTGTGAAAACAGGTCTACCAGGCTGCTCCATCTGTGGAGAGGGCAGAGCCCCTTCCTGATGCTCCACTTGACACCTCTGTATCCCATTCCAATCTCTTCATTTAATTTTATTTGTTAGCAAAGTTATACAAATACAAAGTTTAGAAAGTCAAGTGATTCTCTAACACATTGAAAACACAGCCTTCCTCTGGTCTCTCCTTTACCCCTTCAGTTGGCTGATTTGATACTTTCCTCTGTATTACCCAAGAATGCAGTTCTAGTGCTATTTCTTGATTTTTCAAATTTTTGGCACCATCTACTTATTTTCAGCTTGAGAAATGAAGATTTAGTTCTTTTTTCAAGACTTCATCACCATTATTTTGACCATAACAAATAATCGCCACAGGTGAGCCTTGTAGCATATTATGATTGCCATTCTTTTTAAAAATCATTTTGTTTTCTCTGGAGTTATTAATTGCCCTGTTTTTCTTTTCAGTTTTCTATGCGTTTATCTCCATATCAGTACCTTTTTTTTTTTTTTTACTTGACAGGTAGAGTTAGACAGTGAGGGAGAGAGACAGAGAGAAGGTCTTCCTTCTGTTGGTTCACCCTCCAAATGGCCACTATGGCCAGCGCTGTGCCAATCTGAAGCCAGGAGTCAGGTGCTTCCTCCTGATCTCCCACACGGGTGCAGGTGCCCAATCACCTGGGTCATACTCCACTTCCTTCCTGGGCCACAGCAGAGAGCTGGACTGGAAGAGGAGCAACTGGGACTAGAGCCCAGCGCCCATATGGGATGCTGGCGCCGCAGGTGGAGGATTAGCCAAGTGAGGCACAGCGCTGGCCCCAGTACCTTTTTTTTTTTTTTTAACAAAAAGAACATTTATTTGAAAGATAGAGTTACAGAGAGAGGGAGAGAGAGAGAGAGAGGATGAGAAAAAGGTCTTTATTCACTGGTTCACTCCCCAAATGACCGCAGTGGTCAGAGCTGGGCCTATCCAAAGCCAGGAGCCAGGAGCTTAATCCAGGTGTCCTACACAGGTGCAGGGGCCCAAGAACTTGGGCCATCTTCCACTGCTTTCCCAGGTGCATTAGCAGGGAGCTGGATTGGAGGCGGAGCAGCTGGGACTTGAACTGGTGCCCATATGGGATGCCAGTGCCGCAGGCCAGAGCTTTAACTCGCTGTGCCACAGTGTCGGCCCGTTACCTTCTTCTTAAAGGCTTTGTTCCTGGATCCTTCTTGCTTGCTTGCTGGGCTGCTGACTCTTGCCCTGCCTCCCAGCTGTCATAGCCCTTCATCTCCTCCCTGAGAAGTCCCTTTGCCTCTCTCTTATGTCAAATTCACCGTTTTCTGTACCCCATGAATGTGTGAGCTCAGGCAGTTTGGCCATTACCCTATCTTTTTAGATTATTTTGGTAATACCCATGGCCTCTAGCTGTACGTCCCTTCCAACAACTTTGCTACCTGGTGATAAGCATCAGACTGAATTATGTTAAATATTCAATAGCAAGCAGGCACAGAAAGATCCAGAGAGACTATTTTTGTAATCTGGGGGGGTGGGGTTGTCCTTACTTTCCATCCTTGGACATTCAGACAGATATAATTTAAAACATGTGTTCAAGGGCTGGTGTTGTGACTCAGCAGGTTAAGCCTTGCCTGTGACGCTGGAGTCCTATACAAGTGCCAGTTCAAGTTCTGGCTGCTCTGCTTCTGATCCAGCTCCCTGCTAATGCCCCTGGGAAAGCAGTAGAAGATGGCCCAGGTGCCTGGGCCCCTGCCACCCACATGGGAGACCCAGATGGAGTCCCAGTCTCCTAGCTTTGGCATGGAGCACCCTGACCATTGTGGCCATTTGGGGAGTAAACCAGTGGCTAGATCTCTTTCTCTGTCTCTCCTCTTTCTGTCACCCTACTTTTAAACTAAATGAATAAGTCTTTTAAAAATGTATTCTAAAGATGCATTGGCATTCCAATAGTAGAACAACCATATTCCAGTTGGATCAGATAATAAAGACCCATGAACTATGTGTGTTTTTAATGTGTAGGGCACAGAACCCAATGGGCTGCTTTGAAGGAATTGGGCTACTGAGTGTGCCAAATTCTTATATTTCATTTATGCAAGAGCAATAGACTTTTTTTTTTTTTTTTGAGAGAGAGAGAGAGACAGAGAGACAGAAATTGAAAGAAAAATAGAGCTCCCATCTGCTGGTTCGCTCCTCAAGTGCCCTACAAGGGCTGGGCTGAAGCTGGGAGCCAGAGACTCACCCCAGCTCTCCCATGTGGAGAGCAGGGATGCAATTACTTGGCCTAGAGCAGCTGCACCCAGGGTCTGTATTAGCAGAGCCCTGGAGTCAGGAGGTGGAACTGAGTATTAGTCACAGGTACTACGGTGTGGGATGTGGGTGTTTTAAGCACTGGATCAAATGCCCACCCGAGAGCTGCAGATTCAGAGGTATTTTAGAATTGTTATGCCATACAAGTGTGGATACTTCATTAGGCTGTTTCAAATGCTAGCTCACTGCCCTTACCATGTAGATTCAAGTTAATTTATGCACACTCACACATCACACTGTTTATACCAAGGCCCTTTTAGTAACTTTTCACCTAGATGATATAACACTACTTGGTTTTATTTTTCTTAGTTTACGCTCTCATTATGACAGTCTATAAAAAGTTCCCTAAGAAATGGTTCATGTGGTGGGGTAGAGGGTGAATCCTGTGCCTGCATCCCATTAGGGTACTGGTTCCTGTCCTGGCTGCTCCATTTCCAATCCAGCTCCCTGCTAATGGCCTGGGAAAAGCAGTGGAATTTGGTCCAAGTGTTTGGGTTCCTGCACCCACGTGGGAGCCCTGGAAGAAGCTCCTGGCTCCTGGTTTTGGTCTGGTCCTGAGCCGGCCATTGTAGCTGTCTGGAGACTGAACCAGTGGATGGACAAATTTCTGTCTCTTCCTCTCTCTCTGCAACTCTGACCTTCAAAATAAATATATAAATAAATCTTTTTTAAAAAAGAAATGGTTTATGGGAGATAATGTTTTTTAGATTTATTTATTTGAAAATCAGAGTTATACAGAGAAAGGAGGAGAGGCAGAGAGAGAGAGAGGGAGAGAGAGAGAGAGAGGTCTTCCATCCACTGGTTCACTCCCCAACTGGCTGCAACAGCTGGATCCAAAGCCAAGAGCCTGGAGCCAGGAGCTTCTTCCAGGTCTCCCATTTGGGTGCAGGAGCCCAAGGACTTGGGCTGTTTTCTACTGCTTCCCCAGGCCATAGCAGAGAGCTGGATCGGAAGTGGAGCAGCCGGGTTTGGAACCGGCGCCCCATGGGATGCCGGCACTGCAGGCGGAGGCTTTACCCACTGTGCCACAGCACCAACCCCAGGAGAGAATATTTTGAGATTTTGTAATCTTGTGATATATTTTGAGATTTTGATTAAAAATATCTTTATTCTCTTCTAACATATAGCTGAAAGTTTGGAGAGGGATAGAATTCAAGTTGGAAATTATTTTCTCTTTTTTTTTAAAAAAAAATATTGATTGATTTATTTATTTGAGAGGCAGAGTTACAGAGAGAGGGAGAGACAGAGAGAGAGGTCTTCCATCCGCTGGTTCACTCTCCAGATGGCCACAATGGATGAAGCTGGGCTGATCCAAAGCCAGAAACCAGGAGCTTTTTCCAGGTCTCCCAGACTGATGCAGAGACCCAAGCACTTGGGCCATTTTCCACTGCTTTCCCAGGCCATAGCAGAGAGCTGGGTTGGAAGTGGAGCAGCCAGGACTTGAACCTGTGCTCTCCCATTTTTTTAAAAAAATTTTTAAGGCTTTACTTGCTTGTCTTATAATTCTTACTATTTTTATTGAAAATGATCCTATATTTTGAATCTTTGCTTTGGTGTTTTGAAAGTTCATGATATATGTTGATGAGAGTCCATATTCATCCATTTTGTCTGACACTTGGGAAATTTTCTTGGATAATTTCTTTTATAAATTTTCCCCTATTTTCTTTCCCGAAGCTTCTGTTCTTCGAATGATGCGCCTCCTGGACTCATCCCATATTTCTTTCCTTAGCTCCTCCCCCTGTCTGCTCCATATTTTGTTTTACTTTCTTGGAGATTTCTTTAACCTTTTATTCTGACTTGAACATCGACTTTTAGTCTTTATTGTCACAAACACTCTTTGTTTTTTGTGCATAAATGCCAACCTATTCTTGTTTCCTGTGTCGGTATTCTCTCTCGTCTCTCTGGGAGGTTTACTAATCACACTATGTTAGGTATGTTTTTCTGCCCTGCAGTGTCCCCGCACAGATTCTGCTTATCTGTTTACTCTGCTCGCTGTCTTTCATGTTGAAGAACGGCCTCACGTGTCTGAGGCTCTAAACCTTGCTGGTTGACTGGTGACCTTTATCTGGAGTCATAAAGGAAGGGCCGTGAAATGTCAGCACCTTTAGGTATTTTCTCTGGGACAGATCCGATTCCCCAGAGAACAATCTCCCTCCACTCTCCTGCCTTGCTGCCAGCATCCTGGGGGCTAAGTGTATGACGAGTGTGGAAACTTTCACCTCCTCCTGTTTTCAGAGTAGCATCTCAGCTCTTACGACAGTCGGTGTTCCCCAGTCCCAAGACCTCTGTATTATTATTTCATAGACTTCTCATTTGGTGCTCAGGTTGGGGAGAAGAGCAGGGGGTGGATTTGCTTTTCAAAGGGCCGCACCATCCTTACTTGGGTTTTAACCATGGCCTTGGCCACTATTCACCTACCTTCACTCACAACACAGCTACTGTTGCCTTCAGCTTCTTTTGTCCCCTAAAAAAAAAATCCCTTTCCTACTGTTTCAGAGGGGTTTGGGAATATTGCAGAGATAAAAGCTGTGTTCAATTTGCCATATTTGAGCAAAATCTATTTTCTCCACTTCTGGTTTCACTTGGGAGAGACCCAAGCTGGATGCCCTGACGTCTGGCTTTCACTCTCTCCTCCAAACCTGTGCCCGTTTCTACCCACTGCTTTGGATCTGTAGACAAATCCGAAGTCCTCCACAGGCCGTCTCCTTCCCTCCTGCAACCAGGCTGCTCAACACAGACTGGTCTCACCCCCTCCACCTACCACTTTCAGCTTCACTCCCAACCATGCCCAGAGCTGACCGATCCCTGGTCAATACCATCTTCCATCCACCTCCTCAGCACCTGCATACATTGAGCCCTGGTGTCTAGTCCTCAACTCTGCTCTTCTGTGCCTTTCTTCATATTTCAGGGAACACGGAAGCAAACCAACATGGATTTCCCTCACCTCCTTCTCCTTCTCTCCTACCCCACACAGGTGTCTACGTCTGGACCTGTCCTGTCCTCCTCCCATAGCAAACTCTGGGGCCAGCACTGGCCATCAGGCTCTGTTTCCAGGCTGCCCGAGGCACTTCTCCCCCCATGCAGACCATGCCTCAGCTTCCAGCGCCAGCTCTGCCTGCGTCTTTGGGCCACTGCCCCCTCATTTATTTCCTCTCGCTCTTTGTCTCTTGACCTCTGCATTTTGGCACATTCCTTTCAGCTTGAAAGAAGCTTCCATTTTCCCTCCTTAAAGGAATCCTTCTAAATCCCTATCAAGAGGCCTGCGCCGTGGTACACTAGGTTAATCCTCCACCTGCGGCACCGGCATCTCATATGGGTGCCAGTTCAAGCCCTGGCTGCTCCTCTTCCAATCCAGCTCTCTGCTATGCCTGGGAAAGCAGTAGAAGATGGCCCAAGTCCTTGGGCCCCTGCACCCGCACAGGAGACCCGGAAGAAGCTCCTGGCTCCTGGCTTTGGATCGGCGCAGCTCCAGCCATTGTGGCCATCTGGGAAGTGAACTAATGGAAGGAAGACCTCTCTCTCTCTCCCCCTCACTGTCTGTAACTCTACCTCTCAAATAAATAAATAAAATATTTTTTAAAAATACCTAGCAAGATACTGCTCTATCTCCTCTTGCTCCTACATCAGCCTTCCTGAAAGCATCCTGTGTGTTCACTATCTCCACTTTCCTGCCTCGCCTTCTTGCTGAACTTTGCAGTCAGCTTTCTGCCTGCCATAGAGTCTCCCTCGCCAGTGCCCCTCTTGTCGGCACAGGCACTGAGTGCGTCTAGGTTCCTGGATTACCTCCTTGCAGCATGTACCATCATTGGCACGCTTCTTTTGCTGCACACCATGCTCCTCTCCTGCCTGTCCTAACCCCCTAGTAACTGCTTTTCTGGAGTTTCTCTTCCTCTCCTACCCCTGGAATATTCTTTTAAAAATATTTATTTATTTATTTGAAAGTAAGAGTTACACACAGAGAGAGAAGGAGAGGCAGAGAGTAAGAGGTCCTCTATCCGCTGGTTCACTCCCCAGATGGCTGCAATGGCCAGAGCTGCGCCGATCTGAAGCCAGGAGCCAGGAGCCAGGAGCCAGGAGCCAGGAGCCAGGAGCTTCTTCGGAATCTCCCACATAGGTACAGGGGCCCAAGGACTTGGGCCATCTTCCACTGCTTTCCCAGGCCATAGCAGAGAGCTGGATTGGAAGTGGAGCAGCTGGAACTCGAACCGGTGCCCATATGGGATGCAGGGATTGCAGGTGGAGGCTTACCCACTACTCCATGGCACTGGCTCTGCCCTGGAATATTGATCTGCCCAACATTTCCTCTCAGCCCCCCTTCTTGATGGGTCATATGCAACACCCCCAGCCTCTTCTGCCATCTCTGCTGAGCTCAGACACGCATTCCCCTTTGCTGGTGAGACATTTCTACCAGGACACTCCATAGGAGCCTCAAATGCAGCGCGGCCCAAACTGAAATCCCTGTTTCAGGACCTAAGCTTGTACTAAGTGCTTTCTGCGAGTTGTGACACCCCGGGAAGTCACTGCATTCTTATTTGGAGAAGTGTGTGATAATATATTTCTATAGGATTAAATGGTTTACTTACGTCTCATGATGCACGTTTCTGTGGTTTGAATGTGTTGGGAACTTGATCCTCATGTATCAGGGTTGGAAAGTGGAGCCTAATGAGAGATATTTGGGTGATGGGGTTACCACCTCTATGAATGATTAAAGCCATTACTGTAGGAGTGGGTTCTTTATAAAAGACAAATTTGGATCCCTCTTTCTTTCTCTCTCTTGCCTTTCCTCATGGGATGATACAGCAAGAAGGCCCAGACCAGACGGTGGACCCTTGACCTTGAACTTCTCAGTCTCCAGAACCATGCGCTGATAAAAACCTACTCATGGCCGGCACCATGGCTCACTTGGTTAATCCTCCGCCTGCGGTGCTGGCATCCCGGGTACTAGTCCCGGTTGCTCCTCTTCCAGTCCAGCTCTCTGCTGTGGCCTGGGAGGGCAGTGGAGGATGGCCCATGTGCTTGGGCCCCTGCACCTGCATGGGAGACCGGGAGGAAGCACCTGGCTCCTGGCTTCGGATCAGCGCAGCGCCGGCCGTGGCAGCCATTTGGGGAGTGAACCAATGGAAGGAAGACCTTTCTCTCTGTCTCTCTCTCACTGTCTATAACTCTACCTGTCAAATAAAAAAAAAAAAAAACCTACTCATTATGCATTAGGCTGTAGGATTCCCTTACAGCAGCACAGGATGGACTAAGGCACAATCAAGCACTCATCAGCTGGCTGATGTACTGTCCGTGCTCAGCAAATGGCCTCAGTCGTTAGGAACAATGTCGGGAGTAAGCATTAGCATCGCTATCCTTGTCTACCCATCAAAATGGCAACACCGTCATTTATTTCTGGCCCCTGCCTGTCACTGCCTGATCCGCTTTAATTATTCAATCATCAGACCCACTGATTCTATTCCACAAGCATCTCTCGTATCAAGCTCCCTATTCCCATCTCACTGCCCTGTCCTGTTCACTCCCAGTCTTTGCTCACCCATTGAAAGCTACACTGCCTGATTTCCCAGTCTCTGGTTTAACCATTCTCCCCATCCCCCAGTTCACCCACTGACACTATCACCAAAATGACCCTGCTAACTGTGTCACATCTCTTCTTGGCATGCTTCCGTGGTAACTACAATTGTAGTCGACAGGGGAAGCTAATATTTAAAAATCGCACCCGCTGCAGCTGTGTCTTTGCCTGAGGCGCACTTCCCTCCTGAGCACAAGGCTCTTTGATAAAACACCTGGCTGTGTGCAGGTGAACGGCTGGGAATGTAAGACAAAGATATGGCAGAACTCCTCCACAGAGGTTTGGAAGGCTGCTAGTAAGGGAAGAAAGTGGAGGGGCGCCTAGGAAGGGGAACAGCCCCACCCACCACTCGGTGGGAGGCAGGAGGAAACCTGGCAGTGCTGGGAGGTGAAGATCAGAGGTATCTAACACGTTCCCTCGAGATCTGGGCTGTTTCCTGTTGCTCTCTAATCCCGCCCATTCTGCCATCAATACCCTTGACCCTGTGTCTTTGATAGAGTATGCTTCCACAGCAGTGGACAGGGCTGCGCCTCTCCAGGGCTGCTGGGAACACAGGGCTCTCTGTACCTCCAGAAATTGGAGGTAGGAAATTAGAGCCTGCAGACCAGACCCTAGGCACCCATGGGAGCAAGGAGGGGGTGAACCTGAGGTATGGCAACATGGGGTTTCGATCAATTGCAGTGAAATGCTCTCTTCTGCATGGTGTCATCACCATGGTAACAATCTCACAGCCATGTTTGCTGGGACCAGACAAAGGGCTGCGTGCTTTGTGTGCACAACTGCATGCAGTCTTCCCCCCGGGCTGGCTGCAGAGCTGGCATCCTTAACTCCTGTTTATAACTCAGGACCTACAACCTGCTGTGGTCACAGAACTGCTGGGGCCCACACTCAGAGCTGCCCGACAGGGGGACCTCACTGCTCTTCAGTGTTCCTCTCCAATAGGCCTCACTGCAATCAGACAAAAGGGCGGACTCAGTCACAGCTCGGAATCAAACATCAAGTCCACCCACTCATTTTGCAAATCGGAAGAGGTCAATCCAAGGTAGCAGAGTGACCACTTTCAGGGGCCAAGTGCACTGAGATGAATTCTTTTCATCCCAAGCCCAGCGCTCTTTTTCCCAAATGGGTGTTGCAGAACTGTGATGCCATCAGGGTGTCCTGCAATGAACTGTGTACATTATTGCACTGAAGTTTAGCGGGTGTTCTCACTATCTTTGGTGTATTAATTTGATAGAGTTTGGGAACTCCGGCTTCTTGGGTAGAAAAGCCCTTACTTTGGGAAATGCAGGCATCTCATTCATCAGGGGGTTCAGGGAGTGCAAATGGATACATGTCAAGGTGACGTTCTCTGCAGAGACCCGCCAGGGCTCATAGATTTGCTGATAGTTGGATGGAGACAGACTCCAAGGAGGAGGGACCGTCCGAGAAAGGGGAGGAACGCCACAGGACTGGCTTTGGAGGAAAGAACAGGATCCAGGAGAAGGAATGAGAGAAAGAGGCCAGGTCTGAAAGAAGCAACTGCCCAGGTAAGGACTGGTCCGTAGTGGATAATACACACCTTCACTTTCCGCGATCAAATAGAATCTGGCTCCCAGCCTCTCTCTGCATTCAGCATGAAGTCTGGTAACAGTCATTTCCTGTGACTTGTTCCCGTTCCCCTCAGGTCATCCCAGAGTCCAGAGTCCCAGGCTTATCTACTCCTGAACAGCTGGGGGAGATGCACCTGCGTTCTGGTGGATCCCCAGGGGGGGTCACCAGGGTACCTCCTGCTGTGCGGATCTGGACTCCAGCCTGACCAGCCTGGTCCCTGCAGGCGGAGCTCAGAAGCCATCTTTCCAGGACTTCCTCACAGCAGGGCTCAGCTGCAGGGGCCCTTCCTGGCCTCTGGGAGATTTTTCTTAGCAGCTGGACACATCCCTCCACTGCTGGAAACCCTAACCCCTGCCCTCACTCCAACTCTCACCCTCTCCCATTCAGTCTTTATCTAAGCTCCCAAGAGCACAGGTGTAGTGATGCCCTGCGGGGATCAGGCAGCCAGGCTGACCTTACACATTTAAAGATGGCATGAGGGGCTAGTGCTGTGGCATAGCAGGTAAAACTGCCACCTGCCATGCCGGCATCCCATCTGGGTGCTGGTTCGAGTCCCGGCTGCTCCACTTCCAATCCAGCTCTCTGCTATGGCCTGGGAAAGCAGTAGAAGATGGTCCAAGTTCTTGGGCCCCTACACCCACATGGGAGACCCAGAAGAAGCTCCTGGCTCCTGGCTTCGGATCAGCACAGCTCTGGTCATCGTGGCCAACTGGGAGTGAACCAGTGGATGGAAGACCTCTCTCTCTCTGCCTCTGCCTCTCTGTAACTCTGACTTTCAAATAAATAAACAAATCTTAAAAAAAAATAAAGATGGCATGAGCTGATGATCCCTTTTTTTTCTTTGAAGATTTATTTATGTGTTCGAAAGGCAGATGGGATGCTGGCATTGCAGGCAGTGGCGGCTTTACCCACTATGCCACAACACCAGTCCCTGAAGATTCTTTTAAATTGAGAGGAAAAATGCTTTTTAAATTATTATTATTTTTTAAAGATTTATTTATTTGAAAGTCGGAGTTACAGAAAGAGAGAGGAAGGAGGGAGGGAAGGAGAGAAAGGGAGAGGAGGAGAGAGAGAGAAAGAGAGAGAGAGAGAAATCATCTACTTGTTGATTCACTCCCCAAATAGCCTCAATGGCTAGGGCTGGGCCAGGCTGAAGCCAAGAGCCAGGAGCTTTACCTGAGTCTCCCATGTGGATGTAGGGGCCCAAGCACTTAGGCCATCCTCTGCTGCTTTTAGCCAGCTCTCTGCTAGTGGCCCAAGCACTTGTTTGTGTGTGTGTTTGTGTACATGTACATACATGTATATGTATATGACTGGGCTGGACTAAGCTGAAACTTGGACTTGGGAACTCAAGCTGAGTCTCTCACGTGGAAGGCAGGAACCCAGTGATTTGAGTCATCATAGGTACCTCTCCTGATGCCCATAAACTGAAAGCTAGAATCGGGATCCCAGCAGGAACTTGGATCCAGGCATTCCATTATCAGGGTCTCAACCAGTCTTAGTCACCAGACCAAATGCCAGCCCCCAGTGTTTCTATCCTGAATATGAAACCTGCAATCTAGAAACTCAGACTGGGTTTCTATGTTGCAAGTTTGGGTCAGCATGGCTTCTTTAATCATTGCGGTAGGTAATCTTGCTTTAGGGTTGAAATGTTAATTACATCTAGAAAACACCTGGCAGAAGCACCCAGCCCGGTATTTACCCAGTAACTGGGCACCGCAGCCTGGCCAAGTGGACAAACTCAGTTAACCTTCACAGCCAGCCTTGCTGTTCTTGTCCTTGCACGGCTTTTGTGTCACTGGTGTTGTGGATGCCAAGCAAGTTACAGCATGCTGAAGCCTGTGTTTAGCTACACACACTTCCCTGGCACCTGTGCTGCCATGCAGATCAGAGCTGGCGGGTGTCTCATTTCACTCATGTGTCAGACCACCACCACCCCATGCTTTGCCATGAGGGAACTAGGATCTCGCTTCCCTGGCTTCATGATATGTTACAAAAGTTGTGTCTACCTTTTCCTCTCTTCCACTGGAAATATAATCATGGCAAATGTAACACCTTGTCTATATGTGACATGGTACGTTCTTGAGAAACATATTTTTTCTTTTTAAAAAAAGCACTGCTATAAGAGGTGACTGCTATGGGTTCATCAGCCAAAGAAAGAAGCATTTGGGGCTGGCATTGTGGCACAGCTGGTAAAACCACCACCTGCAATACTGGCATCCCATCTGAGCACTCGTTCAAGTCCCAGCTGCTCCACTTCCCTGCTAGTGCACCTGGCAAAGCAGCAGAGACTGGTTGAGACCCCCATAATGGAATGCCTGGATCCAAGTTCCTGCTGGGATCCCGATTCTAGCTTTCAGTTTATGGGCATCAGGAGAGGTACCTATGATGACTCAAATCACTGGGTTCCTGCCTTCCACGTGAGAGTCAGCTTGAGTTCCCAAGTCCAAGTTTCAGCTTAGCCCAGCCCAGTCATATACATATACATGTATGTACATGTACACACACACACACACACACACAAACAAGACTGCAGGTGCAGCAGTTCCAACCATTGCTTGGGACACCACACCCCATATTCAAGTGCTGGTTCCAGTCTCAGTTACTCTGCTTCCAATCCAGCTTCTTGTTAATGCACCTGGGAGGCAGTAGATGATGGCTCAAGTTCTAGGGCACTGGTCACCTACCCTGATGGAGTTCTGGGCTCTGGGCTTTGGCTCGGCCCAGCCCTGGGTGTTATCAGCATCTGAAGAAAGAACCAGCAGATAGAAATCTCTCATCTCTCTGTGTCTCTGTCTCTCATTCTCCTCACTCCTGCTCTGTCTTCCGAGTGGATGAGAATAAACATCTACAACAAGCCTGCAATATTAACTCTTCCCTGTGCTTCCAGCCTGTGAGCCTGCGCTGTAGCCTGCAGACTTGGTAGCCTCTAGATGATTCCTTAACCTCTCCCTCTCTCCCTCCTCCCCTCCCTCCTGTTCTGAGGCAGAACCCTGACTAATACAGAGCTTTATACTGTTTCAACACTACAATGTCCCCTAGAGATTAAGAATTAGATGAGCACAGAACCCGGAAGCACCCCAGGTGCACAATGCCTACTGCCTCTTCCTCACCCCACCAAATTCCTCGAGGTCAAGGGCAATGTTTGAAAGAAGAGAAAGAGGAAGTATGTACGTGTGCTGGGGGGAGGCATCCACAACAGCACAAGAAAATTATGAGTAATCTAAATGCCACATTAGTTTTTTGCTTTTAGAGAATTCTGAAACAAATTGCTGAAAGGTGGGAGAATATAACATGGTTATAAAATTCGAAAAGGTAAATTTCCCTCCCATCACTGTTCCTGTACTTGGGGCGTGGAGGGCTCATGTGTGTTTTATAACACCCCAAACCTGCATTGCACATGCACAGGCACTCAAGTTGAATTTCTTTCTCCCTTTTTTATACACATAGTAGCATGCTCCACATACTACTGCGTGCCTGGTCTTACTTGTACAGGACAAAGACAGTTCCGTATGCACACACAAAGAGCTGTCTCATTTGTCTTTACAGCCACATACCTGTGGGGATTCAGCATGACTTACTAAACCACGGCACCGTGGGTGAGTAAATGCTTCCCAGTGATGACGAGCTGGAACGAGTGACTTTGTATACACAGCATTTCCCCGGATAGAGCACTCTACGTGGAACTGCTGAGTCATAGAGCACTCTACGGGGAACTGCTGAGTCAAAGATAATGTGCATTCACAGATGGGATAGGTAATTGCCAGAGTGTCTGTCTTGGAGGCTCCTGGGATTTTCGTCCTGGTCAGCTATGTAGAAGAGGGCCTGTTTCTCCACACGGGGGCCAGCATTGTGTGCTTGTTAGCCAACTGGTAAAGACTGGCTCATCCAAACTGAAAATATGGTATCTCAGTGCAGTTTTACTTGCATTTCTCTCGCTAAGACTAACATTAAGCACCTTAACTGTTATTAATGTATTTCTAAATTATTTGCACTTACCTCTGACTTTTACATTTCTTTATTCATTTTTTATTGTAGAAGTAGTTAGGTATTTGCATGTGATAAGAATTGCAATTTATCCCCTTAATTTGTCTTTTGCCTTTTTACTTTGTTTATGGTTGTTTTGTTCTGCAGAAATATTTTTATGTAAGTAACGCCAAACACGTTTCTTATGAATGGATCAGAAAAAATTGAGAAATCCCCTAAAAGAAGGCAAACAGTACCAAATAAACAGCGAGACAGGATCAGAGAAAACCACAGCCTAAAATATCCCCAGGGAAGTTCTGCTTTGGAGGTGGGAAGGGTTTTGGAACAGTTCAGAATTCAGGATACATGGACCCAAAACGGGAGGACACGCTGGGCAACACCCAGACTGCTGAATTTGGAATGTCTGGGCTGGTGGGATCCTCTTCCTGCTCCCCTGGACTGAGCAGAGGTTCCCAGCGGTGTTGTTGCAGAATAAAGGAGTGATGGCAACATCACTGGACCCAAGAGGAAGACTGACGTCCTGGAAGCAAGCCTCTCCCAGGGCAGGCAGGGAGACCTCAGGGTGAGCAAAGGGAAGCTGGCAGAGGGGCCCTCCACCCCAGAAAGGCACACTCCCATCACTGGGAGTGCACACTCAAAGACCCACATGGGTTCACAAAAACGGAAGGAGTGGCAGGCAACATTCAGGAAACACCTGGGGAAAACCAGTACCCCCAGTACAGCAGCAGATGCAACAAGCGGAGGGTTGTTCGAGCAAAGCGTTAGTTGAGAGCAAAGAGAAAAGTTTAAGCACACAAAGTCAATTGCTTCAGAATGGCTCAGAACATGGTCTCAGGCACCAGACTGTCTGGAATTGATTTCTAGCTGTACCACTTTCTAGATGTATGGGCAGCACCAGAACAATTACCTCAGACCTCAGTTTCCCAGTCTGTAAAATGGGAATTTAAGTAATACCAATCACATAGGATTCTCCTGAAAATTAAATAATCATTTAAAAATACTTAGCTCAGAAACGAACTAACAATAAGTGCTCAATACATCCTAGACATTGTTATTTTTTATTTCAAGAGATAGCTAGCTGCAATAAAGAAGGAAAAATGTGGGAATTTAAAGATTACAATAGGGGCAGGCCCCACGGCTAGGGGTTGGATGCCCACCTCCCATATCAGTGACTAGGTAGGTCTGAGTTTCTGCTCTGCTTCTGACTCTAGCTTCCTGCTCACGCACACCCTGGGAGGTAGCAGGTGATGGTTCAAACATTTGAGTTCCTGCCACCCACGTGGGAGACCCAGACTGAGTTCTGGGGGCCCCTGGCTCCAGGCTGGCTCAGCCCTGGCTGACTCAGTCATTTCGGGGATAAGCCAGCAGATGGGAGCTCTGTCTCTCAAATACACAAAGGAAAAAAAATTCTAATTAAGATCCATGGTGAATTTATAATTGAAGTAGTAAATTGAAGAATATAAGAGGCACGTGTTGAACAATGAGTTAATGACTGAGATTTTGGGTAGGGAATGCCCTGTCAGAGACCCAGCTTCCTAACTGGCCTCTCCTCTCTCACCCTTCTTGGAGACAGAGCTTTGGAGCAGAGCGGCAGCCTGGAGTGGGGGAGGGGAGCATGGGGATTGGCTTATCTGGGGCTGAGCTCTGAGCAGGCAGGTCCAGAAGCTTTCTTATCTATGGAGGCACGGAGCAAGTAAACAGCTTCATGGAAAAAACTGGGAGCTCTGTTTCTTGTTGTCAGAGAAGGGACTTACAGACAGGGAGTGAGGGAGGAATGGCGTGGTGAGAATCAGAAGTGCTGCGGTGAGCTCATGGATTTAAGACTCACATAGGCGTACAGGCGTACGCCTATGAAAATGCACTTGCTTTCCTGTTCTTTCTCCTTAAAGGGCCTACAAGTAATTGCATCTGAGCAGCAGTGAGATCTCCCAGCTCCCAAATCGTGGTTTCTAAATGCCATTCTCTGTGAAAAGGGATGGCAGCTCCTAAGAGAAAATGACTGATTCCAGGGCTGGGGCAGGAAAGTGTAAGAGGAGAGAATATTTGGTCGTTCTAAAAAGCAAGAAAATGCTCAATGAATGCTAGACACAGGGTTAAAAAAAAAAAAAAGACACAGGAACCAGCTGAAGGGGCTTCCACTACTCAAATCTGGGACAATTTGAGCATGAAAATGTATAATCACAGTAACAGATTATAATTCATCAGATAAAATCAGAATCCATAAACCAATATTGATATAAGTAAATGAAAAAAAGAGAAAATGGAAAAGATCTTCCTTATGGTTATATGTTAACTAAATATAGAAGGAATAATAAATTTAGAAATCAGGGTCAGCGCTGTGGCATAATGGGTAAAGCCACTGCCTTGGCGCTGGCATCCCATATGGGCGCTGGTTCTAATCCCAACTTTCCTCTTTCAATCCAGCTCTCTGCTGTGGCCTGGGAAAGCAGCAGAAGATGGCCCAAGTCCTTGGGCCTCTGCACCCACGTGGGAGATCCGGAGGAAGCTCCTGGCTCCTGGCTTCACATCAGCTCAGGTCCAGCCATTTGGGGAGTGAACCAGCGGATAGAAGACCTTTCTCTCTGTCTGCCTCTGCCTCTGTAACTCTGCCTTTCAAATAAACAAATAAATATTCTTAAAAAAGTGATAAAATCATCCATGTGCCATCAAACTAGCTGGATAAGTCTGATGGGTATGGGCTGGCACTGTGGCATAGCTGGTAAAGCTGCTACAAGTATCCCCTATGGGCACCGGTTTCAGTCTACTTCTGATCCAGCTCCCTACTAATGTGCCTGGGAAAGCAGCAGAGGATGGTCCAAGTGCTTGGGCCCCTAAACCCATGTGGGAGAACCAGAAGCCCCTGGCCTCTGCCTGGCTCAGTCCCGGCCATTGGGATCATTTGGGGAGTGGGCTAGCCAGTAGATGGAAGATGTCTCTCTCTCTCTTTCTGACTTTGCCTTTCAAATAAATAAAATAAATATTAAAGAGAGAGAATGAGAGAGAGTAGAGGCAACAAAATGGAAAAAGAAGGGAAAAAAATCAACCTGAAGGAGGGAAAAAGTAGGTGGGAGCAAGTAAGAGAGCAGAAGAAGAAAGAAAATACAAAATACATAAGAAAAAGATATAAATAAATATACCTGTCATGCCAGTAATGTAGAAAATCAAACTCTCAAGAACTGCTGTATTGTAATAAAGCGAAATCCGCACTTCCTGCCTCAGACACAGAGATGTCGAGGGTGGCAGGATGTGTCTGCGGCCGTGACTGCTGCCAACAGGGTGCATGAGAAAGAACAGGCCTTGATCTGGCTCAGGGCCTCAGCCTCTCCCGAGGGCCCTTCACGCTGTGTTGTGACATGGGGGCAGGGCAAGCAAGCACATGGAGACACGGAGACAGGAAATGGGCCCAATGCACCCTTCATCAGTAGCCCACTTGGAAGATAATGGACCCAGCCCCTCAGCCCTCATGGCCAGAACCATCTCTTACATGTCCCACCTCCTAATACAGTTAATGTGGCCACTAAATGTCAACATGTAGCATGGTATATGGCTGGTAGGGCTTTATTCACATTAGACAACATAGACGCTCAGGCTAAAAGCATATTCATGGAGCTACAGAAAATCACATGTGAGGATTAAAACCTCAAGGTACCCAGAAGTTACATCCTTTACAATTTTCATGCCATTTCTTTTATCTTAATAACATTGCATATTGTGTATAATTCTATATACCTTATATATAATACATATGTCAACTCCAAAAGCCAGAAATCTATGAATTTTTCTAGTAGCTAAGTCAAGAAAAGGTGAAAAGAAATAGATAAAATACGTTTTTTAAAAATATTTATTTATTTATTTATTTCAAAGTTGGAGTCACACAGAGAAAGAAGGAGAAGGAGAGAGAGAGAGAGAGAGAGAGAGAGAGAGAGAGAGGTCTTCCATCTGCTGGTTCACTCCCCAGATGGCCGCAATGGCTGGAGCTGGACCGATCTGAAGCCAGGAGCCAGGAGCTTCTTCTGAGTCTCCCAGGCGAGTGCAGGAGCCCAAGGACTTGGCCATCTTCTACTGCTTTTCCCGGCCATAGCAGAGAGCTGGATTGGAAGTGGAGCAGCTGGGTCTTGAATGGTGCCCATATGGGATGCTAGAGCTTTAGGCCAGGGCATTAACCTGCTGAGCCACACTGCTGGCCCCTAAAATAAGTTTTAATAACATATTTTGATGCAACTAAATTTAATATTTGATCCATATAAAGTTAGTTATTATTTATTCTTTTTATTTGAAAGGCAGAGATAGACAGAGAGAGAGAGAGATCTTCCATCTGTGGTTCACTCCCCACGTAGTCGCAACAGCCAGGGCTGAGCCCAGCCAAGGCCAGGAACCAGGAGCTTCACCCAGGCCTCCCATGTGATGGCAGGGGCCCAAGCACTTGAGCCACTTTCTGCTGCTTTCCCAGGCACATTAGCAGGGAGCTGGATCGGAAGTGGAGAAGCCAAGACATGAACCAGTGCTTGAATGGAATGCCAGCATCATAGGTGGCGGCTTTACCTGCTATGCCACAGTGCTAGCCCCATCTCTTCTCTCTTAAGGGAGATAATCCATAAAGGAAAGGATTGTCAGATTTATCTAAAATAGAAATCTAAAATTCAAATTAAGCAGAAAGCTTCATAATCAAAGAATCTAGTAAAAGAAACTATCTACAAATCTATCAAAGAAAAACAACTAAATTAAAAACTAGGCATGGGGCCGGCACTATGGCATAGTGGGTAAAGCTGCCGCCTACAGTGTTGGCATCCCACATAGGGGCACGTTCGAGTCCCAGCTGCTCCACTTCTGATCCAGCTCTCTGCTATGGCCTGGGAAAGCAGTAGAAAATGGCCCAAGTCCCTGGGCCCCTGTACCCACGTGGGAGACCTGGAGGAAGCTATTGGCTCCCGGCTTCGGATTGGCGCAGCTCTGGCTGTTGCAGCCAATTGGGAAGTGAACCAGCGGATGGAAGACCTCTCTTTCTCTCTCTCCTCTCTCTGTGTAACTCCAACTTTCAAATAAATAAATAAATAAACAAATCTTAAAAAAAAAAACAGGCAGAAGATGTGGATGGATGCTTTACAACATGAATGTCAATAAAAAAACCACACCTCATTAAGAGGACAATGCAGATTAAAAAACAATGAGCCACTTTTCTTCCCCACCTTGTTTAAAGCAAAAGGGAAAACACTGATATATTACCTTGCCTGTGTCATTTATGCCACTGATGGTTAAAAACCTTTTGGAAGACAACTCAGCAGAATCTTTAAAAATTAGACCTAAGTCCCTTTGACTCAGAGATTGTCTCTCAGAGAACCCATCCTTGTAAATAGCTACCTGCGTGCACAGAGATGCACCTGCAAGGATGACCTCTGGTGTCAGAGCTGGGGAAACTTGCCAGGAGCCATCCCAGCCCAGAGAATGTCAGTGGGGTGCTTGTGGATGTCACAGGGGCACCCTCAAGATCACAGCTTACTTTGATCTGCCCAGAACTCAAATCCTGCAGACCAATTCCTTTTTTGAATGATTCTATTTCTGAACGGCGGGAAAGAATGACGTACACAACAGGTGTGTGTCTAAATGCATACAAGAAGGGAGTTCAAAAAGTTCATGGAAACATGAAGTTCAAAGATCAGCTTATTCTGATACAAAAAATGGTTTTAAATCCATTCATAGTTTTTGCATAATACCCATTTTCTAGGAACATCTTGAAGGTCACATATGCAAATGTAACTACCTGCAGAAAGCACTGTGGAAACATACATGCACTAAAGCGGATGGCGGGGAAGAGAGAGGGCGTGTGAGGAGGGAATGCTTGTATTTTACTGTGTGCTTCCTGGCTGCTTGACTTCGAGGAGCTCATCCATCGCTTGAGGCGAGAGAAGGGCTATGGGGAAAGCAGCACTCCCAACTTCTTTCAGAGCAAGGTAGGGGCTGTGTTCAGAACAGACAGCAGTTGTAGGATGGCTAGGTGCAGGGTCTTGTTTCGGACATAAGAGAAGAATTAGAGGACGAGATGGAGATGCAGGTGGGTAGAGGAGCAGGGCTTATTTACAAGCAAAGTGGTGAAAGCGCATGTGGGGGCACTCAAGAGAAAGCTGCCGTCCACCAGGTTGGGGTCCATCCTGTTTATGAACTGGCGGTAAAAGGGGTGGGGCTTAACTGAGTATTTGCAGGGGATGGAGTTTGGGGAGGGGGCTTGAGTGCTGCCCATTTCTTTGCTCCCCCTCTCCGTTTTATTTTATTTTTTTAATTTCAGAAGTGTCACGGCGTCAGGTGCATGATGGGAATAGGTGTGTCAGCCAGGGTAATTTTATTATAATGACTCTATAATGAGTTAAAGGTTATCACAAAGGGGCCAGCGCTGTGGTGTAGCAGGTAAAGCTGCCGCCTGCAGTGCCGGCATCCCATATGGGTGCCGGTTTGAGACTTGGCTGCTCTACTTCTGATCCAAATCTCTGCTATGGCCTAGGAAAACAGTAGAAGATGGCCCAAGTCCTTGGGCCCCTGCACCTGCGTTGGAGACCAGGAAGAAGCTCCTGGTTCCTGGCTTCGGATCGGTCCAGCTCTGGCAGTTGCAGCTATTTGGGGAGTGAACCAGCGGATGGAAGACCTCTCTCTCTCTCTCTCTCTCTGCCTCTGCCTCTGCCTCTCTGTAACTCTGCCTTTCAAATAAATAAATAAATCTTAAAAAAAATTAAAGGCTATCACAGGGATGCAGCCAGCAGCCATGTTGGTTATTTTTAGCCATGGCCAGTAGTAAGGGGCCAAATCGGGGAAGCTGTGGTGTTTTGGTTTTTCATTGCGGAGACTGGGGTGGGAGGCTTGGGTGGTGCAGGCAGAGTGGCAGGGGGAGGCTGGTGACCTCAGCTCCTCCTTGCCAGTGATCTCCCTGCCTACACCCGAGTCACCCCTTCCCAGACTGCCCGCCAGCTTAGTGGCACAGTCGAGTGCCGGTCAGGGTTGAGGATTCGTCCTGGGGCTCTGTGAGCGCTTGGCAGGCAGGCTGAGCGTCTCTCCCAGTGGACACCAAACCAGCAGGTCTCGGAGCTTGTGCCAGAGTCCACACATGGAACCCTGTCATCTACGTTATCCATGCAGTGTCCCCTCTGTGCCACTGCCAACCACACAGCCCAGTGCTCCCACCCTGGGGCATCTCCAGGCCAAAGCTGGCCTTTCTTAGGACTGGCAAAGTAACGCATCCTGCTCATGGCGTTTTCCGGGCCTTGTGTGATATGGGTCTTGGAGGAAAGAAAGAAGGGCAACCACCATAACAAGCAGAGCCAAGAGCGGGGGCAGTGTGTGGAGAGCGGTCATGACCGTGGCCTCCATTTCTCCCAGTCAAGGAAACAGCAGGCTGAGGTCAGGGCTTCCCAGCATCTGTCTGGAGAGGCTTACTCAGAAATTTCACAGGTTGCCACCTACACTTTGGCAGGGGATGGAGACTTCCTGTTCAGGGATTAGGGTGCTGGGAAGTCCTTTAGGTGAGACCACCTGCCTTGTAGAGAGAGAGAGAGAGAGAGAAAGAGAGAGGGAATCTGCTCCTTTGCTGAGGATTTAATTAAGCATTAGGAAGTTTGTGATTTTAATCTTACTCCAAAGTTAATATTTGAGTATAGATTTGAAGGGGGTGAGAGATGAGGCCATGTGGCTGTTAGACAGAAAGCAGCAGTGCAAAGGTCCTGAGGTAGGAGGGAGGTGGGTGGCCGAGGCTGCGGCTCACTTGGCTAATCCTCCACCTGCGGCACAGGCACCCCAGGTTCTAGTCCAGGTTGGGGTGCCGGTTCTGTCCCGGTTGCGCCTCTTCCAGTCCAGCTCTCTGCTGTGGCCCGGGAGTGCAGTGGAGGATGGCCAAGTGCTTAGGCCCTGCACCCACATGGGAGACCAGGAGAAGCACCTGGTTCCTGGCTTCGGATCGCTGCAGCGCCGGCCATGGCAACCATTAGGGGAGTGAACCAACGGAAGGAAGACCTTTCTCTCTCTCTCTCTCTCTCTCTCTCACTAACTCTGCCTGTCAAAAAAAAAAAAAAAAAAAAAAAAAAAAAAAAAAAAAAGGAGGGAGGTGGGGACTGGGAACTTCCTGATGCCTTCTGAGAACCTTGCCTTCTCTCTAGATGGACTGGGAAGCTGTGGGCAGATGAGGCTGACACGGAGCAGCATGGCTCCGACTGCTATGGGGGAAAGTGCAGTGCAGGCAGCGGCAGCAGCCCAGAGGAGAGATGGTGGAGGGCAGCCGTCCTTAAGTGAGTGCGCAGAAGCACCTGAGGGCCTTGGGACCACGGATTGCAACCGCTAACTTCTCCTTCACGGCATGATGAATGCACAGTGAATCTTCAGCGAGGCGCCTTGCTCCCCCACTGCAGGAAGCCTTGGCAGGACCGGGATAGAGCCCAGGCTCCAGGGCGGGGAGAGTGGTGCTCCTGAGGGTGTCTGGTTTAAGCTGTTGGGAGGTAACTGGAGATGAAACTTCTATAGACAGTGGTCATCAGAGGGAAGGGATTCTTTAGAACAACAATCCTAGCAACAGGTGTGACACCCACCGGGTCGTCTGCCTTTCCAACTAAACCCTGTTGGAGAGATTAAGTCACGTTCCCAACTTCATACGATTCCTAAGTAGCAGAGCCCAGCCAGGCTTTACAGCTCTGTGTTGCGGGCTGCCTCACGAAGTCAGGCAAAGGCAGATCTAGAAGCAGTCAAGAACCTCCGGAAGCTGGGAGCCCTTTCCAAAATGCAGGGGGCGTGCCACCCTTTTAATAAAAGTGTCTCCTACCTGAACCGGGAGCTCTGTCCAGAGGGCACCACCTCCGCCCCAGCCCCAGCCCCAGGCTCTTCCCGGCAGTTCCTGGGGCACCCTACCTCAACACTTTTGTGGCTTGTGTGGTTTCCACCCTCTTCCCAGCCGCCTCCTGCAGGATGCGGGTTCTGGGCTGAGAAGCTGAAGCTGGCTAAATCCGGGCCAGCCAAGATCTAAACTGTCACTTGAAAAAAAAAACTAAGTTCCGGAACATCTCTCATCAGTCGGGTCCTTCCCCACCTTCCAGGGGATAAAAATAGCCGTCGTGCAGGGCCTCACTGCGGAGAGCAACTGCGCGCCTAAGCCGGGCCTGGCTGGAGTGCAGCTGCTCCCGCAGGGGAGGCTGGGGCCAGAGGGGACCTGTCCCACCGGGCGGGGATGCTCGGGAGCTACACCGAGGCTGGAGGGAGGTGACCTACGACCGCGCTCCCCACCCTCTGGGGGGGCGGAGATGGACTCCCTGAGAGAGGTTATTTGCTCAAGCGCGCGCACACACACACACTCAGGTGCGCAGTCACACCTTTGCACTCCCCACGTTCTGGAAGCAGCTTTGGGACCCTGGCAAGGGTCGCAGATCCACAACTCCAGAGCTGCGTATAGACAGTGACGCAGATCGACTACAAAACTATTTCAAATCCGCAGCGTGTCATCATCTCCCTTTAGGGTGCTAAGATCTTTCTGGAAAACAAATGTATTCGATATAAACCCGCAAGAAGAGGCACAGAAATGCTGGGGTTGACCTCCCATGCCGTGACAAAGGGTGATTACTATTAATCTGCGCTTTCTCACTACGCCAAAAAAAAAAAAAAAAGAGCCAGTTTTTCGTTTGCAACCAGAGAGGCCGCGTCCAGGCATTTCCGTGGACCTTCGGAGCGGCCGGGGTCTCCTTGCGTGGACCCTCCGTCGGGGGAGGGGGCTGCAGACGACACAGCAGCCGGGGGACAACGCGGGGCGAGGACGGGCCCTTGAAGAGGGTGACCTAGGAGCCGTACGCCCGACAGAAGCACTTTAAAATGCAGGCGTTCACAGCTCGGATGCGGCCCGCAGGGAGCGGGCGGCGCGTGCGTGCGCGGCCCCGGGGCGGCGGCGGCGCGCACGGGCGCGCCTCCGCGGGCAGTCCCCCGCCGTGGACGATGCCGCCGGGAAGGCGGCGGCGGCGGCGGCGCGCTCCGGCGGTCTGAAGCGGCGGCTGGCTGCCACGGGCCAGCGGCGCGATGAGCTGGGCGGCCGCCCCCGGCTCGGGGCTGTGAGCGGCTCGGGGCCGGGGGTGGGCGGCGGCGCGGCGGCCGGCCGACGCTCCTCCTCGGCGGCGGCGGCGGCGGCGGCGCTGGCCATGCGCGGGGCGGCGCGGCCGGGGCGGCCAGGCCGGGGCTGCCTCCCGGGGGCCCGCGGCCTGAGGGCTCCGCCGCCGCCGCCGCCGCCGCTGCTCCTGCTCGCGCTGCTGTCGCTGCTGCCCGCTCCCGGCACCGCCGCCGCCGCCCCGGCCCCGCGGCCCCCGGCCCTGCAGCCAGCGGCCGCGGGGCCCAGCGTGAGCCTCTACCTGAGCGAGGACGAGGTGCGCCGGCTGATCGGTGAGTGGCCCGGGCCGCTTCCGGCTGCCGGCGGCTCGGTCCGCGCGGCGTGGACCGCGGGCGCCTGCCCTCCCCGCCCCCAGCGCTCGCCGCCCGCTCCTGGCGCCCGGTTCGCCCCGGCGGCCCCGGCCTCCGCCTGCCTGCCGTGCTGGCCGGGAGGTGTGGTCCCTGCCCGGCCCCCGCCCCGGGTCGGTCTCGGGGCCTCCCCTCTTCGCCCTGGCTGTCCCGCCACTGTGGGGACCCTCGGCCTCCGCCAGAGACCCGGATCCTGCCGGTGCCATCCCCCTCCACCCTCTGCCGTGCTCTCGGTGCAACTTTAGCCCCGGCCGCGCAAAGTTTCTTTGACCTTCCCCGTGCCTGTCATGCTCTAGGGCCCTGGATGGAGGATGCCTGAGAATTCACGCAGATCCTGGGTTGTGGTTTAGATGCGGGGTAGGCCACGCTCCGGTTGCTCGTGCTTTCTGGTTGCATGCTCTCAGCAAAGCGTGAGAGCAAGGGGACGTTGGTGGCAGCTTCTGGGTGCACTTAAAGATAGTGGGTGATTCCCCAGGTAGCCGACATCTGAGCCCCTTCTTGCTGCTCGTCTAGGATGTGACTGCTTCGTGTAAACACCTTGAAGAGAACGGAGAACTTGGCCTTGGGTCACCTTCACGACAGCGTTGTTGCTTTCTGGACGCCTGCTTTCTTTTGTGTATTAACACAGTCCCTTTATTTGGTCTTGTGGCGTGGTTTAAGGGAAGAAAGTTAACTCGCTTCACCACCCATTGCCTATCGCTTTTACTTATTCTTTTTTAAGTTGCAGGATTTTCTTGAGGTCTGCTGAGAAATGGAATTGCACGCGGCAGGCTGTTGAGACGTTTGTTACGTGTATGGATTTGTAGTTTTAGCTAAGGAGGTCGTCTGTGTTTTTGTAGCCTCGTGCCTTTCTTAATCCTCCTTTTAGGCTAGCCGAATTCGCTGAATGTAGTTTAGCCCAATTAAACCCATGGATTGGCTCAGTGCTTGGAACATAAGATTTAGGCTTAGGAAAAATAGCGAATGTTTGTAAATCAACTCACATCATATTAGAAAATATTCATGTGTTATGCATGCCTTGGTCAAGATGGAAAGAACGTGTATAATTTGTGAAGTTGTTTATGTGTGTTTCTTCTTTCCTGGTGAAGGGTGGAGGGAAGGGACAGAGGACAACCAGGGCCTGATGCTGATGGAGTGCCCATATAAACCTGCCCCTGCACACTTTGTACGTGCTGTTTCCTTGAACTTTCTTGCTAACCAGTGAAGTCTATGTCTTTGTCCCCATTTTAGAGATGAGAAAGGTGAGGCTTTATGTATTTTGCTCAAGGTAAGAGTTCATAGTTGTTTTTTTTTTTTTTTAAATGAAATGGTGACATTGGCTGCAGACAAAGTTCCATTGAATGAAAAGAAGATATTGTATATATAGAAGTTTGATTATGGCACGGAGAAAAAGAAATCATTGCTAACTAGTGCTTGAGGTGATGTGTTTGTTCCCTTATTCAAAGGGAATTAGTTTTCTTAGGGATATTTGTGGCAGAGGAGGCTCCTGGTTGATGAGCATCCAGTGTATGCTGGGAAGTGGACTGTGGGGGCAGAGGGGCTTGAGCTCCAGGACTGGGCTCTGTCCCTGGGGGAGGGGGACCTCTAGCAGCGTTTGCTGTATTTCAGATTCCATTAACCTGTGACCCATGGCCGGGTCCTCTGTTTTTACCCCTTACCTTCTCCCCTATTCCTTTTATCTGTAAAGTACTCCTTGGCTCCCCCTAGGTGGAGAGATCAGGTGCTAAGCTGTGTACCAGGCAGCCTGGGTTGGCAGAATGCATTTTTCCATGGAAGCTGTCATGGTGTTTTAAGACTACTTGAAATAGTACTTGTGCACCATATTTTTCAATCATTGTGATATGGGAAATCTGGTATGGGAAACTAACATTATTTTATGATATTCTATAGAGTTGCATGTGAGAATCTTATGAATGAAGTTGATAGTGATAGGTTGAGCTAACTGCCTTTGATTTGAGAGTAAGTTGTTTTAATCCATTTCATACATGCACAGTTTTTAAAGAATAAAATAGAGCTGAAAGACTTAGAACAAAAGCGAACTCCTGCTTTCAGGTTTTTACTCTCCAAGCTCTGTGGATAGCTTCTTCGACTTCACCTAGGTCTTGTGTGTTTCTTTTTTTTTCCCTTGAGTTTTACATTTTGTGTTTCTGAAATCAGTGTAGAATAAGCATTTGACATCTTATCATAACTGGGTGCTTATCCCATTTTTCCTTTAAACTCTTTAAGTATTTTTTTTTTTAAATGAAACCCGCAGTGGGGCTGGTGTTGTGGCTCAGCAGTGGGGCTAGATTGGCACTTGGGACACTGGCATTGTGTATCATAATGCCTGGTTCAATGTGGCTATTGCATGCTTCTGATCTAGCTCCCTCCTAATGTGCACCCTAAAGACTGCAGACGATGGCCCAAGAGCTTGTGGGAGACCCAGATGGAGTTCCTGGGTTTGGCTTGGCCCAGCCTCAGCTGTAGTGGCAATTTGAGGAGTGAACCAGCAGATGGAAGATTCTCTCTCTCTCTCTCTCTCTCTCTCTCCCCCTCTCCCCCTCTCCCCCTCTCCCCCTCTCCCCCTCTCTCTTCCTCTTTTCCTCCTCCCCTGCTGCATGTCCCCCTCCCCCATCACTGTCTTTAAAATAAATTATTTAATTAAAAAAAAAAAAGTAAACCCAGCCGTCAGTTTTATATCATGTGTACCTGTTTTGCTCCCTTTTGAGTTGGTGATGTATTTCTTGTATGTTTTTATTTCTCCCAGAGAAAATAAGTGCTTCAAACTTTTTGATGAGTTTTCTATGTGTTTATGTCTGCGTTTCCTCCAGTACTCAGAGAAATATATTACGTGCCTTTTGATGTTTTTCCCAGGTAGCGCTTCAAGTCGGTCCTCTCTCCATCCCACACATTTCTTCTTGACACTCCTCCCTCTGGAGCTCCCTGTTCTGTACGCACAGTAGGACTGCTTTTCCTGGGACTTCCACCCCTTTCTCCTGCCTGCCTTTTCTTTAGCTTGCTCCATTTAGAAGTGTACATCCTCAGTGGCTTCCTAAGGAAGAGCACGTGGGAGATCCGTTGTTCGCCACCTTGCATGTTCAAGACGTCTGTCCTAGTCTTTCTAGGTGGTGTGGCTGAATTAGAATATTAGATTGAAAAGATTCCTCTTGGCAGTTTCAGTGACATTTTCACACTGTCGTGTCATGACAGCTTGCGATAAAAAGTCCAAAGTTATACTGATTCCTTTTATTTTCCCTTGTTTTTTTAAATGTCAGGGTCTTTTTGTTTGGCATTCTCAAGTTTTATAACCTTCTGTGTGGTTTGTTTCTTTTTTGTGTTATCTTAGTGGGCCTTTTAATCTGGAGACTCATATCATTCAGTCTTCAGAAATATCTGTTACTTTCTCTATTTTTTAAATTTATTTTATTTATTTGAAAGACAGAGTTACAGAGAGAGGTAGAGACAGAGAGAGAGGTCTTCCATCCACTGGTTCATTCCCCAGATGGCCGCAAGGGCCGGAGCTATGCTGATCCGAAGCCAGGAGCCAGGAGCCCCTTCTGGCTCTCCCACGTGGGTGCAGGGGCCCAAGGACCTGGACCATCTTCTACTGCTATCCCAGGCCATAGCAGAGAACTAGATCAGAAGAGGAGCAAACAGAACTCCAACTGGCGCCCATATGGGATGTCGGCGCTTCAGGCCAGGGCTTTAACCTGCTGCGCCACAGTGCCGGCTCCTGCTACTTCCTTTATAACATCTACCCTTCATTTTTCTATTTTTTCTTTCTGAAAGTTCTGTTCTGTTAGAATTGAATCTCCTAGAATTGAACTTCAGATTTTTTTATTTTGTCTTTTATTTATATTTTTGCTTTGGAATGAATGGCAGGGGCAGAGTTGTTTTTTTTTTTTTTTTTTTTTAAGATTTTTTATTTATTTATTTGAAAGAGTTACACAGAGAGAGGAGAGCCAGAGAGAGAGAGAGAGAGAGAGAGATGTCTTCCATCCGCTGGTTCACTCCCCAACTAGCCACAATGCCTGGAGATGCACTGATCAGAAGCCAGGAGCTTCTTCTGGGTCTCCCACACTGGTACAGGGGCCCAAGGACCTGGGTCATCTTCTGCTGCTTTCCCAGTCCATAGCAGAGAGCTGGATCAGAAGAGCAGCTGGGTTTCGAACTGGTGCCTATATGGCATGCTGGCGCTTTAGGCCAGGGCGTTAACCCACTGTGCCACAGCACCGAGGGGCAGAGTTTCTTAATTTTGTGTTCAACCCTTTAATTTTTTTTTTTTTTTGTTTGAAAGGCCAAGTGATGAAAAGCCAGAAATATAGAGAAAAAGGTCTTCCACGTACTAGTTCACTCCCCAAATGGCTGCAACATCCAGGACTGGGTCAGACCAAAACAGGAAGCCAGGAACTCCATTCTGATCTCCCACCTAGGTGACAGGGGCCCAAGCACTTGTACTGTCATCCACTACCTTCCCAGGCGCATTAGCAATGAGCTGGATCAGAAGCAGAGCAGCTGGGATTGGAACCAGTGCCCCGATGTGGAATCCTGGTGTAGCAAGCAGCAAAGCTTGACCCTCTGGGCCGCAATGGCGGCCCCCAGGCTGTAAGCTTTGATGGCTCCTAGCTGCAGTTCTGCCTGTGTGATTCAGTTTCTTCAGAAAGAATCGTGGGGTCTCCTGTTGGACTTGAATAGCGGCTTCGGGGCTCTCTCCTTGTCAGTCTGAGACTCGGGTCAGCCTTCGGTACCTCCTTGGTGCCTGTAGGGCGGAGCCTTTCAGGGGTCCCAAGGGGCAGTGACCTCTCCTTCAGCTGCTTCCCGTCATGCAGGAGTGTGTTGAATTGTATGCTCTGTTGTTGTCTTTTGCTGTCTGTTTGCCCTAGTGGTTTAATGTCTTTGTGGTTCTTTCCTGTCCTTTTAGAAGAGTTTGGGTCGGGAACAGGGATCGAGGCCGTGGTCATTGCATGGAGTGTAAGCGTCAGTTAGGATTGGGCTTACCTGCTGAGGATAACGTGTGGCAGGTTTTTGTAAGCACGGTGTGCAGAAGAATAGCAGCTCACCCCACCGTTGACAACACTCTGCTGGTGTGTGGTAGTCTTTTGCCTGTGTCAGGCACGAAAGCAATCCCTGTGTTAGGTATACTCTGATACTTCCATGTTGTAGGTGGGTATTGTATTAGTCTGCTGTTAACGTCACAAAATCCCCGAAGCTGGATGCTTTAAAGGAGCGCACTGCTCTGGAGGGTCAAGGGCATAGTGATGTCTTTGGCTGGCTGTGATGAAGGCATCGTGGCAGACGGCATCCTGACACTTGCCAGAGGGAGAGTACATGTGAGACAGGAAGCCAGGGAACGGTTCAGAGGTCAGGCTCCATCTTTCTAACAGAACTTGTGAGAACCACGGCAATCCCTCCAGTGACCTCACCCACCCCTACAAGGCTCCACCCCTTAAAGGTGCTGCCTCCTGTCATGATCACCACACTGGGGACCAAGCTCCCAGCCTGTGAGTCTTTGGGGGGACACACTCAAACCAAACTGAGACCAAAGTAAGGGACTTAATTTGTCAGGCTGCTGTAACAAAATAGCATAGACCAGGCAACTTGTAAACAACAGTCTATGTCTCCTGGCTCTGGAGGCTGGGAAGTCCAAGGTCTGGGCTCTGGTGAGGGCCTGCTTTCTGGTCCATAGACAGTGCAGCGCTGTCTTGCCTTGTTCTCACGTGGTAGGCACGAACAGCTGTTTGTGAAGGCACTGATCCCATTCCTGAGGGGGTCTGCCCTTAGACCTCTCCCAGGTCCCCACCTGCTCATGCTATCCCTTTCAGGACTAGCATTTGATGGGGGAGGGGATTCAGATTCAGACCACAGCAGAGAGGAAAGACTTGGAGCAGGTATGTCGGTAGCCCAGTTTCTTGGTGGTAGAGCAGACAGCCCTGATGGAAGTCTGTCCGTTCTGAGGATTCCCGGAGCTTTAGGAGCTTTGAATCTCTGTGCAGCCATCCCGCGTCCCTCGGTCCTGCTTTGTTGCTCTCAGCTCCTGTTCTTAACAGATTGCAGCCTAGGCATCCGTTTCCCCATTTTACAGCTGAGGACTCCGATTCAGGGCTCCATGAGTAGAGGCTGAGTCTTGACTCAGTTCTGCAGAGTCTGGAACCCATACAGCCCCTTTGTCAGCTCCGCGGCACTGTTCAGGGAGTGGAATCTGCAAGGCTGCTGCCACGCATGCATCTTGGTCCTGACTGTTACCTGCATCCTCCCGTGTTTTCTAATAGGCAGCGTCGAAGTGCTGAGCTCCATTCTGGCTGGGCAGTGCCAGAGGTTTAGGAATAAAGTACGGTGGGATGGTGTGGCATAAATTGCTCATGGCAGCAGTGGAGGTGGTGAAGAGTCAGAGAGAATAGACTTGGTCCGCCACCCATTAGAAGTTCATTTTGGATATCTTGTCTCTCCTTTCAAAATAAATACCTACTGGGAGAGTTGATTTGATTTTAAAGAGATGTAAATAAGTTTGACACCAGTTGAGATCATTGCTCCCCACAGCTGTCCAAAAGAGTTTTTTGAAGCCCAACCAAGTATCATATATTGTGGAAGAAAATGGTGATTCCAAATTATTAGATTCCTTTGCTTGAGGAACTGCGAGTTTTGTAGGAGAGACTGCTGTATCCAGGACTGTTAACTTTGAGATAAGAGTTCTGTTGTTGACATATGTAAGTAATAGGAGTGATTACTTTTTTTTTTTTAAAAGATTCATCTTATTTGAAAGGCAGAGTTGCAGGGTGGGAGGGAGAGAGAGAGGTAGAGGCAGAAAAAAAGATAGAGGGCCGGCGCCGCGGCTCACTAGGCTAATCCTCCGCCTAGCGGCGCCGGCACCCCGGGTTCTAGTCCCGGTTGGGGCGCCGGATTCTGTCCCGGTTGCCCCTCTTCCAGGCCAGCTCTCTGCTGTGGCCAGGGTGTACAGTGGAGGATGGCCCAGGTGCTTGGGCCCTGCACCCCATGGGAGACCAGGAAAAGCACCTGGCTCCTGGCTCCTGCCATCGGATCAGCGCGGTGCACCGGCCGCAGTGCACCAGCCGCGGCGGCCATTGGAGGGTGAACCAACGGCAAAAGGAAGACCTTTCTCTCTGTCTCTCTCTCTCACTGTCCACTCTGCCTGTCAAAAAAATAAAAAATAAAAAAAAAAAAAAGAAAAAAAGATAGAGATGGAGACAGAAATATGTCTTCCATCTTCTAGGTTACTCTCCAAATGGCTGCTCCACAAATGATTGCAATCACCGGGGCTGGGCCAGGCTAAAGCCAGGAGATTCATCTGGTTTTCCCTCATGCGTGGTAGGGGCTCAGGTATTTGGGCCATCTTCCACTGCTTTTCCAGGCACATTGTAGGGGATTGGTCAGAGTGGAGCAGCCAGGACTCGAACTGGTGTTCATAAGGGATGCTGACATTTGCAGGAAGCTGCTCAACCTGCTATGTCACAGTGTCAGCCCCACCAGTGATTCCTTTTGACGGTGATTGATAGAAGTAAGTTATCTTAAGCAGGATTACCTTTGAAGAAGAGGAGATAAGCTTAGAGTTTAGGAAAGGTATTCTAGAAAACGTTTGAGCCTTATCTTAAAGGATGAGCTTTTTGAAAAATTAATTAACCTTTCATTTGAAAGGAACAGAGACTGAGTGACATCTTTCATCTGCTGGCTCACTCCCTGAATGCCATCAGCAGTTGGAGCTGCACCAGGCTGAAGCCAGGAGCCCAGAACTCAATCTGGGTTGCCCATGTGGGTGGCAGGGTCTCAGTAGCAGGCAGCTGGAATCAGAAGTGGAGCAAGGACTAGAACCCGGCCACTCCAGTACTGGATGCAGGCCTCCCAAGCAGTGCCTTCACTACTGTGCCAAACATGCACTCCTGAAGGATGTGTTTGATGGGCAGAAAAGAGAGCAGCTCGTGTCGCCAGAGAAAACAGCATGAGCAGAGGCACAGAAATATGAGCGCAGAGTGTATGAAATCGCGCAAGAGGGAAGAGCAAATGTGGCTACAATGAGGAAAATTAGCGAAACCAGGGAGTGACAGAATATGAAGCTGGGCGGTGGGTTGAGCTTGGATTCTCTTCAGGGTAAGGGACTGTTGCAGAGTTCAGAGAAGGGGAGTGTGCACTCAGGACTGGGTTGTAGAGAACACTTCAGCTCCAGTGGAGAAGGTCGGCAGGGGAACAGAAGCTGTATCTGGGCCTTGGGAGCCAGCCTTGCCTTGACAGAAGAGATCAAGTAGGGCAAAGCTGACTTGTGAGGAATTTGCCGAGTTTGAAGAAGGCTTAGAGGAAGAGTCTGGAGGGCTAAGGACACGGGAAGCATCACAAAGGAATTGAGTCTCAGCTGAACCAAAGGGCCCTTTAGGGAGAAAAAGCCTTAGATGGGCCAGGTGCGGGGGTGGGGTGATGAAGTACCCTCTCTGCGGATGGGACTGGCGCTACCTGCACGGGGCCCAGATGAGGCGTTGGGGTTTGGTGGAGGTGGGGTAGCAGCCTGCAGCGAAACCTTAACCCCTAGGCGTTTTGGGTAGGATTGGTGGTATTGACACAGCATTAATTTGAACGCATCTGTTCTTCATTGGGAGAGCAAGCCTGAGACATTGTGCAATTGTGGGTTTGAGGGTTTTTTTTTTTTTTTTTAAATGCTACACATGTGGGAGAGTTCTAACCAATTATGGCTAAACCTGTCCCCTATGAGTCACATCCTGAGTTGGCAAGTGAGTTCTGTAGGTGCTGCCTAAAATGCTGTTTGGGTTTTAAGGCTAACTTTAGGGACAAACAAAATGTGTGTATTTATTCAAGCACCCCGAATTTGGAAGTTCCACAGCATTGCTTTTGGGGTTTTAGTGCAGTTTTGTCAATGTTCTGAAAATGTCTTGCCATTTACGCATCCTGAAAACAAAAGCCTCATGAAACAAAACCATTGACTACTCTGAAATTACATTAGAAGTATACTTTTCTGTTGTCCTTATTCATGAAAATCAAATACAATATTTTCTAGTACAAGTGTTATTAAATAGTTTTCATTTGTATAGGATCTCTTAAAAATGTTATGTGCTCAAATGTGTCTATATCGATGAATTATATAGTAAAACATTTATTGACTGACTGTTTTGCTGTGCCTAACAATGACAGTACTGAGTGAATGTCATTGGCCTCATTCTTGTCCTTACCTAATATTTTAAGCTGGAATAGAGAGCACGTCTAAATAGGGATCACCTGTAGCCAGGAGGCCTACCATCTTGCTCCATGCCATGTATTTCAGGGTGTTCTGTTTTATTTTATCAATCTTAGGAAGTAGGTAGCATTGACTTTTTTTTTTTTTTTTAACAGATAAACCTGAGACTGGCAAATTTCAGAATTTGCTAGAGGTTGCAGAGATGTATAGGGCTATGTGATTCCAGAATTTTTCCTTTTCTGCTGTTCTGCCTCTGAAGATTAGCTATTTACTTAAGTCTATAACCAATGTCATCTGAGAAGCTTAAAGTGAATACGTATTCCTACACCTACCCTGAGTAGTATTTTTACTACTTTGATCTGAGATGGGACTCAGCTAAATGAACCTTTGGAATGCTGTGCTTAATTGACTATAAGAAAAAATTATAAGTTTTTTCATGTTTGATTACCTTTGAAACTGGAATCATAATCATTTGACAGTTTTTTCTTGATGTACTTTAAATAAAATATGGCATGATAAAAAGATAATACAGTGAAGGAAATGGACATAATTTGCCATCTTTCTGAGTTGTGTGTATGTGTGTGTGTGTGCTTCTGTATGTCACAGCTTTCCTTGACAGTTGTGAAATTTCTGCTCGTGCTCTTTGCTTATGGTCATGGCTGCATAGTTTTTGCAGGGCAGGGCTATGCTGGGTGAGATACTTGGGTTAAGAGCAATGGTGGCTCTCTTTTCAGTTAGGGAATTGCTGGCAAGGAGAAACATCAGTGGTTCTCAGCGTTTTTGTTTTGTTTTATTTTTGTGAAAACTTCAGGAAAAGAAAACTTTTCCTGGACTCATGCATGGATACCCAAACATCCTGAGTTTTGTACACTGTGCCAGGGCTTTTTATGTTTTTGGAACTTTGCAGGGACTCTGTGAAAGTTTGTAGCTACATCTGAGCCCCATGAAAACTGAGATCTTGGTCATATGTGGTGTTGTATCTTGGGATCCCCTGGCCTCCCATGTGAATTTTTGAAAATTTGCATACATTTTAACATTCACATTATTATAAAGTTATATGGGTTTTTGACAAATGCAGTAGAGTCCTGTATCCATCATAGTATCACCTAGAAGTTTATCACCCCAAAAGGTATCTCCTGGGAGGAGGCCTTTATATTTGTAAATGCTCCTCCTCGTATTTGAAATTAATGTGTTTTTTCTCTTTCAAATAAATTTTAAAAAGATTTTAAAAATTTATTTGAAAGGCAGACACACTCACACACACACACAGATTGAGATTTTCCATCTGCTGGTTCACTTTCCAGATGTCTGCAATGGCCAAGTCTAGTCCAAGCTGAAGCCAGGAGCTTCATCCTGGTCTTCCATGGGGATGGCAGGGGCCCAGGTATTTGGGCCATCTTCCACTGCCTTCCTTGGAGCATTAGCAGGGAGCTGAATCAGAAGCGAAACAGCTGGGACTCAAATTGGCACTCCAATATGGGGTGGTGGTATTGCAGGCTGTGGTTTAACCTGCTGTGCCGTAACAGCAGTCCTAGAAAGTTGTTTGAGTAGACTCTGTTACCTAAAACAATACATAACCTGTAGTAGATGTTCAGTGAAATTGAATGAATTAGTAAATTAATGAATTATACTTTTTTTTTAATGTACTACCTTATGCCTTATTGGGGTTATCATTCTCTTGATCATTTGCCATTGCTTGCTAAGTTATTATCCAAAAGGGAAATTGGATTGAACTTAAGCATACCAATGGAAGTTTTTGATAGACTGCTTTCTTAGAAGTTGCCTAATTTTCTCAAGTCTCTTTTTCATGGTACCCTCCTCTCGATAAGGTGCCAGCCATGTTGGCTTCTGTAACTCCATGCCCTGTGCAAACTTATCTTACGTACCTGTCACATTCTGTGTCTGTCCTGCTACAACAAGGCTACCTCATGGCTTGACATTTAGCAAATTCTCAGTAGACTGTTGGCCCAAACATGGTTGAAGAATGTGAAGTATTCAAAAGTGAGTCTGGCAAAAACCTTTTCCAATAATTAAACGCTGGGAAATACAACTTCTAATATATACTTTTTCTGAAATATGTAAACTGCTATTAGTCAGATGCAGTATGTTTTTCATCTTGTAATTGTAGTTTTCACCTGTAGAAATTCATTTGAGATTAAAAAAACTTACATGTTCCTTAACTTTTTGAACATGTAGAATGCAGTTGTAATAGTTATGTCCTTGTTTGCTAATTCTAAGGTCTGTTCTTGTTCTGGGTTGCTGTCAGTTGATTTATTTATCCATCTCTCATCTCTGTATTTTCTTGCTTCTTTGCATGCGTGACAGTTTTGGACTGGATAGCAGGCATTGTGAAGTTTACCTTTCTGTATGCTGAGTATTTTTGTATTAGAAAAATACTCTAGGTTTTGATTTGGACTGCAGTTACTTAAACACATTTGGTTCTTTCAGGTCTTGCTTGGATTGGACAGGAGCAGAGCTCAGAGTAGGACTAGTTATTCTGCACTGCTGCGTTAAGTATTCTCTGTGCACTCTCCCTGATGAACTAAGAAGCATGAGATCATCTGCTCTGGCTGGTAGGAAAGTGTGATGTTCCAGATTCTGTGTCAGTACTAGGTCATACCATACTACTTACACAGATTCTGATAAGTACTAGGTTTCCTTGTATCTTTTCTCTGCCCTTGTGTAGTTTCTTTGTATGCGTGCTCTGGACACTCAGCTGAATACTGGAGGGCAGCCCTCCATAGATCTTCAGTTTCGCTGTTCAGCTCTCTCCTTCCTGCTGTTCATCTTTCTGGGCTTTCAGCCTTGGCTTCTCAGTTCCCGTCTTTGTGCTGCAGTTGTGGAGCTCACCTAATTCAGATTCTCCCCTCTTGGGGATCATTGGTTATTTGATATTCGGTGTCTTAACTGGTGTTTTTCTTGCTTGTTTCACATGAGAGGGTTAAATTGGTCCTTTTATTTGATCTTGTACAGAAGTAGAAATGACTGAGGACTGTATTTTTATTGTTTACATCTTCTCAGAAGTTGTTTAACTCCTTAGAGAACTTATTCCAATTTCAGAAAGTGTTTAAGGTTTGTATATATGTGCATTCGTATACACATTTGTGGGTGTACAGTAGAGAACATGGAGTGGGAGAGTGTTGGACTTGGAATTCATCTGTTTGAGTTTTAATTCCATCTCCTCTGTTACATATGGGTAGGCATGTTTTAAATTGTTAATTTCCTCATGTAAGATGGGATGCTTGTCAGCATACAACAGGATAGCATTTAACACAGATACTGTCATTTATATGAAAGTGTTACATAATCCTCAAAACAATTTAGTCAGTGGCAGGGAGATTTGAATGTTTTTGCATTAAAAACAAAAACCCAAGATGTTAGGTTGTTTAGATATTGTATTAAGATTCTTTAGAGATACAGGATAGGGTGGGGGTGTGTGGGGGTGTGTGTGTGTCTGTACACAAAGAGGAATTTTTAGGGAAATTGGTTCCCACAGTTAACGACAGTTGAAAACTCCTGCAACTGGTCTTCTGCAGGCCGGAGACCCTGGGATACTGGTAGTGTGGCTCAGTCCAAGTCCAAAGGCTTAGTACCAGGGGAGCCTCAGTTTGAGGCCAGAAGCCAGAGTGCTGGCAAGAAGGCCATGGCTGTGAATCCTGGAGTCCAGAGGCCAGCAGCTGACATCCAAGGCAGGAGTCAAGTGTGTTCCAGCTCTTTCAGACAAAGACCAGATTGCCTTCTGTATTTAGTCTGTCAGTACCCCCAGCCCCTTTATGGCTGCCCCACCCGCAGTGAGGTGGAGTCTTCCCACCTAGTCCGCTTGAACTCACATGCTAAGCTCATTTGGAAATACCCTTGCAGATGCACCCAAGATAATGCTTTTCCGCGTTTCTAGGCATTCCTTAATTGAGTCAGGTAGACGCTGTCACAGATATCATTTGGTTGACTGATTTCCTTTAGTAGCAACATTTATTCATTTACTCATTGAACAGTTGTTGAGTGTGTATAGAATCTGATTTCAGGGCTTGGTATGTATTTTGGTGAATAACAAAGATCCTAACTCAAGCAGAGAGCTAAATGATCTGCCTGAGAGAATACAGGTAGCTTTGGAATTGAACTCTGAAGATACCACTTTCCAGTGTAGTCCGTCAGTAGCAGAGAGGAGGGATGTTATGAGTTCCCTTTCCTGCTCTGAGCCCCTGCACATGACAGCCAACTCTAGGTTGCTAATGGCCTGTAAGGACGAGCGAGGTAGAGAGGGTGCTCCTTTTGGGAAGTGACTGTGAAGGAAGCTGAGTGATGATGTCAGACTGTGTGTAAATTATCTCCATTAGAGGGCTGGTCAGATAATTTTCTTGTTTTCAAAGGGAAAGGGGCCAATGGCAAATTATTTCCTAGAGTATCCTTCTATCAGATATTGGAACATTCTGGCACTATGAGAGAGCATGTTTCATATTTTATGTTTAGGGTTGGCGATTCTGGGTTATGCTTCTTTAATTTACTGTCGTTGGGTGGGATTTGGGAAGCACTTTAAACCTCTCTGCAGTAATGGTACAAATCACGGCTTTGGGGAATTTTTCTTAGATGACATGTATTCACTGGATGTGAATTCTTGTTCCCTGACCCAGACTAATAGTGTCTAACTCCCTTTCTAAGTTCTTAACCGCCTGCTACGGTGTTTGCAGTGCATCTTTTGAATCATCCATTTTCAATCATGTGACCAGATTTTTCTCCTGATTCCATATATCACCTCCCAAAAGTGTTATCACAGGTACTAGTGAAGCGAAGCTGAGCACAGCTTTTGTGCTGGGTAGCTTTGGGTTTCAGTTGTCAGGAACACAGAGTTACAGAGCAAGTTAAGTTATGAAATGGTGTCTCGCTTAGTTACTTGGGTCTTTGTACCTGTGGCCTGGTCTGTTAAAGCAGTGCAACTTGGAGCCATTCCAGTGAACTGCTTTTAAGTGGGCTGTTAGAAAATGCTGAAGCAACTGCAGATGCTCGGTTTCTACTTGTTCCGGAGATTCCTTGCCATGTCATCCTGTAGCTGTTTGCAAAAGCCACCTCCTGGGACCAAAAGGGAAGACCTGCCCGCCTTTCTTAGCGGAGGCGGATCTCAGGAAGAGAGGAAGCAGCCTGGAGGAGGGGTGGAGGGGCACAGTGATGCTGTCTTCTGCTGGTTATCCTTCGTGTCTTTTTCTCAGATGCTCTCTGTACAAGTAAGCAACCCCTTGCTATCGCAGCCTTTAAAGTTGAGGAGGAATACGTGAGGAAAAGGCCAGATGTGACAGAATGAGACGTGGACTGTCTTCCTTAATCTGCAAGATTATTGCTTGAACAGTTGTGGAGATTAAATAGTTAGGTGCCCCCCCCCCCCGCCTTTTTTTAATTATGAAGAAAGGACACTGCTTCCCTACAGTCTTAACATTTTAGATTCCCTATCTTATTATAGTTAAATATTAAGTCTCAGTTAATTTTCTAGTTATAATCTGATAGTAGCTCCATTATCAGATTCTGATGAGTAAAACATTATCCAATTTTACCTTATTTGTTCCATAAAGTGGGAACATCTGAAATAAGAACTCTTTATTTTCTTTTAGTATCAATTTAAGTTTATTTGGTGGGTTATTACACATTAAGTGTTTTTCTCTGATTAATGGATCATATACCTCTATCCCCAGAAGCTGTATTATCTTGACTAAATAGAGTGTTAAAGTTTTGACTGGCACATGAGAACTGGACGGTATCAGAATGATAGGGTTTTGGCTGGCATTTGGAAACGTAGGTCATATCATGGAATGGTGGAATTTGGCAGCTGAGGAGGGGCTTTACTACCATCTGTTACAACTTTATTTATTTGTATATTTTCTTTTAAAAATAAAAAGGAAAATAGTGTATTTATAAAGATTTTTATTTATTTATTTGAGAGGTAGAGTTACAGACAGTGAGAGGGAGAGACAGAGAGAGAGGTCTTCCTTCCGTTGGTTCACTCACCAAATGGCTGCAACAGCTGGAGCTGTGCCGATTTGAAGCCAGGAGCCAGGAGCTTCCTCCAGGTCTCCCATGAGGGTGCAGAGGCCCAAGGATTTGGGCCATCTTCTGCTATCCCAGGTCATAGCAGAGAGCTGGACTGGAAGAGGAGCAGCCGGGACAAGAACTGGTGCCCATATGGGATGCCAGCGCCACAGGTGGAAGATTAATCCACTGTGCCATGGGGCCAGCCCCTCCCTTATTTTTAATATACACATTTTTAATTGACATGCAGTATTTGTGCATATTTATGGGGATAGCATGACATTTCAGTACTTTTATGCCTTGAGTAACGAGCAGATCAAGGTAATTGACTTATCTGTCACCTCAGTCGTCATTTGTTGTATAGGGAATGTTTAAAATCCTCTATATTAGCTATGTTTTCAATTAATTGTTGTCAGCCATAGGTATCCTACTGTGGAATGGAACATTATAAGTTAGTCCTGTTCAGCTGCACCTGTGTGCATTAGCTATCCTTTCTCCTTCCCTCCCTCTCTCACAGCCTCCTAAGTCATGGTAACTACTATACTATTCTCTACTGCTTTGAGATCAACTTAGTCATCATGTGTGAGAGCCTGTGATATTTGTCGTTCTATGCCTGGCTTATTTCACTTAACATAATGTCCTCCAGTTCTATCTGTGGTGCCGCAAATGATAGATTTTTGTTCTTTAATAATGACTGCTGGATCATATGGTAGTTGTAGTTCTAGTTTTTCAAGGAACCTCCATACTGTTTTCCATAATAGCTCTCTTACATTCCCCTAACCTGCCTCCTTGCCAGCACTGCTTTGGTCTTTTTGATAACAGCTATTTTAACTGGGGTGAAATAATCTCTCATTGTGGTTTTGAATTTAGTGATTAGTGGTGTTGAGCATTTTTTTCTGTATGTGTTGGCCATTTGTATGTCTGCTTTTGAGAGTGTACAAGTCATTCACACATTTTAAAATCATGTATTATATATATATATATATTTGCTATTGAGTTGTTTGAATTCCTGATGTATTCTGGAAATTAATCCTTTGTCAGCTGAATAGTTTTCAGGCATTTTCTCCCATTCTGTTGGTTGTCTGTTCATTCTATTTTCTTTGCTGTATTGCTTTTTGGTTTGTTGTAATCCCTGTTTGTCCATTTTTTCTTTGTCTTTCATTTTGCCTGTGCTTTGGGTCATATCCAAAAAAAAAATCTTTGTCCAAACTATTGTCTTGAAGTGTTTCCCCTATATTTTCTTCTAGTAGTTTCAGTATTTTGCATCTTACATATAAATCTTTGAACCACTACCACTTTGAGTTGAGTTTTGTATATGGTAAGAGTCAGGGGTCTGGTTTCTTTCTTCACTCAGACACTCTATTTTTTTCAGCATCACATACTGAAGAGACTTTATTTCTCCAATGTATACGCTTGTTGCCTCTGTCAAAAATCAGTCAGCTGGGGGCAGGTGCTGTGATGTAGCGGATAAAGCCGCCCCCTGCAGTGCCAGCATCTCATGTAGGAGTTGGGTCAAGTCTCCACTTCTGATCCAGCTCTCTGCTGTGGTCTGGGAAAGTAGAAGATGGCCCAATTCCTGGGGTCCCTGCACCCACCTGGGAGACCCTGAAGAAACTCCTGGCTTTGGATCGGCATAACTCCGGCCGTTGCAGCCGTTTGGAGGGTGAACCAGCAGATGGAACACCTTTCTCTGCCTCTGCCTCTGCCTCTCCTCTCTGTAACCCTGCTTTTCAAATAAATAAATAAATCTTTTAAAAAATCAGCTGTAACCGGGGTAGGCGCTGTGGCATAGTGGGTAAAAAAGTCAGCTGTAAATATGTGGATTTCTAGGTTCTCTGTTTGCTGGTCTTGCTATTTTGGTTATGGCTTTTTGGTATGTTGTTAAGTCAGGTATTATAATGCCTCCAGCTTTGTTCTTGCTCAGGATTGCTTCATCTGTTTGAGGTCTTCTGTGTTTCCTAGTGAGTTTTGTGATTGTTTTTTCTAGTTTTGTGAAGAATGTCATTGGTGTTTTGATGGGAATTGGGCTGAATCTGTAGATCACTTTGGGTAATACAGACATTTTAACAATAGTCTTCTAATCTGTAAACTTGGAAAGTCATTCCATTTTTTGTTTCTGCTTCAGTTTCTTTCGTTCTTGTTTTACAATTTTAAAAAGTATTTATTTATTTATTTGAAAGGAGAGTGACACAGAGAGGGGAGATAGAGAAAGAGATCTTTGATCTACTGGTTTATCTGCCTGCAACAGCCAGGGCTAGGCCAGGCCAAAGCCAGGAGCCATGAACTCTATCAGGGTCTCCCACAAAGGTAACAGGAAACCAAGTACCTAGGCCGTCTGCTGCCTCCATGCACATTAGCAGGGAGCTGGATCAGCAGCATGGATTCAAACGCAGCAGTCTGGGTGTCCCAACCATTGGGTTAGTCTGCTGCACCACAGTGCCCTCCTCTGTTTTGTAGTTTGAATTGTAGAGATTTGGTTCCTTGGTTAAATGCATTCCTATATATTTTAATTTTTAAAAATATTTATTTGAAACACTGAGTTGCAGGGAGGGAGGGGCAAGATCGAGAAAGAGATCATCCATATGTTTTGCTTTCCAAATGCCAGGTGCCTGGAACTCCATCTGGGTCTCCCACATGCATGACAGGGGCCCAAGAACTTGACCATTTTCTGCTGTTTTGCATTAGTGGGGAGCTGAATTGGAAATACAGCAGCCAGGATACAAACTGGTACCCATATGGGATGCTGGCATAGCCGGTGGAGGTTAACCTGCTGCTCCACAATGCCAGCCCCTATATTTTAATTTTTAAAATTATGAATATCATTGCTTTCTTAAATTTTTCTCAGAAATTTCATTATTGGTATACAAGAGATCTGATTTTTATATGTTGATTTTATGTTTTGTGACTTCACTGAATTTGTTTATCATTTCTGACTTTTTTTTATTTTTTATTTTTTATTTTTGACAGGCAGAGTGGACAGTGAGAGAGAGAGACAGAGAGAAAGGTCTTCCTTTGCTGTTGGTTCACCCTCCAACGGCCGCTGCGGCCAGCGCACCGCGCTGATCCAATGGCAGGAGCCAGGTACTTATCCTGGTCTCTCATGGGGTGCATGGCCCAAAAACTTGGGCCATCCTCCACTGCACTCCCAGGCCACAGCAGAGAGCTGGCCTGGAAGAGGGGCAACTGGGACAGAATCCGGTGCCCCGACCGGGACTAGAACCCAGTGTGCTGGCACCGCAAGGCAGAGGATTATCCTATTGAGCCGCTGCGCCGGCTAGGTTTTTCAATATATGAAACCATATTGCCTGGTAACGGATAATTTCCTATTTGTATGTCCTTTGTTTCTCTTGTCTAATTATTGTGGCTAAGACTTCCAACAGTATATTGAATAAGAGTAATGAAAATGAACGTCTTTGTCTTGTTCCTGTTTATGAGGAAACAATTTCAGCTTTCCCTCATTCAGTATGATGTAGGCTGTGGCTTTGTTATATTGAGGTATATTTTTTCCATGTCTGATTTTTTTGAGAGATTTTATCATGAAGGTATGTTGAATTTTGTCAAATTTTTTTCCTGCATCTCTTAAGCTGATCATAGGGTTTTCACCTTGGATTCTGTTTATGTGAGGTGTTACATTTATGATTTGTATGTGTTGAACTATCCTTGCAGTCCTGGGATCAGTCTCACTTATGGTTTTCAAGGATCATCTTTTTAATATGCTGTTGGGTTTGATTTGCAAGTATTTTGTTGAGAAGTTTTGTATCTCTGTTCACCAGGGATGTTGGCCTGTAGTTTTCCTGTTTTTCTTGTGTTCTTGTTTGATTTTTGTATTAGGTTAATGGCTTTCTTTATAGAATGAGTTTGGAATGGTTTCCCTCACTTTCAGTACTGTGGAGTAGTTTGAGAAGAATTGGCTTGAGTTCTTTACAAGTTTGGTAAAATTCAGTAGTGAAGCTATCCAGTGCTGGGCTTTTCCTTACTGGGAAACTTTTTATTACCGAGACACTCTCATTACTTGTTATTGTTTGTGTTTTTAAGTCTTAGTGGTTCACTGTGGTAGGTCATATGTGTCCAGAAACTTTATCTACTTCTTCTAGGTTTTGTAGTTGGTTGGGCATAGTTGTTCACAGTAGTCTGTAATGGTCCTCTTTATTTCTATGGTATGGTTGTAACGCCTCCCCTTTCATCTCTGATTTCATTTATTTGTGTTATCTCTGTTTCATGGTTAGTCTAGCTTAAGATCTGTCAATTTTTTTTTTTAAGAAAACTCTTCATTGATCTTTGTATTTTTTAGTCCCTTTTAAAATTTCTGTTTTGATCTACAAATTTTGGTTTGCTTTGTTTTCAGTTTTTTTTTTAAAAATTATTCATTTTTATTTATTTGAAAGAGTGATGGGGAGGGAGGGAGGGAGGGAGGGAGAAAGAGAGAGAGAGAGAGAGAGAGAGAGACAGAGAGAGAGAGAGAATGAGTGAATATCTTTGCTGGTTTACTTTCCAGATGCCTGCTGTAGGCACCGTTGAGCCAGGCCAAAACCAGGAGTCAGAAACTCCATCCAGGTCTCCCATGTGGGTGTCAGGGGCTCAGCACTGGGGCCATCATCTGCTGCCTCCCAGGTGTATTAGCAAGAAGCTGGATTGGAAGCAGGGGCAGAGACAGGAGTCTATCCCAGGCACTCCAATATGGGATGTGGGGCAGGCATCCCAAGTGGTAACCCACCCTGCTGTGCCATAGTGCCTGCTCTTATTTTCAGTTTTCTTGAGTGGCGTGGTTAGGCAGGTCTTTTGAAGTCTTTCTGTTGTTTTGATACAGGCATTTACTGCTATAAATTCTTCTTTTAGTACTGCTTTTGCTGTATCCCACAGGTTTGGGTATGTTGTGTTTTCATTTTCATTTGAAGAAATTTTTAAATTTCTCTGCTGATTTCTTCCTTGATTGTTAAAGAGAATATTGTTTAATTTCTCTGTATTTGTACACTTTCTAAAGGTCCTCTTGTTGATTTCTAGTGTTATTTCATTGTGATCAGAGACGATGTATGCTATGATGCCAGTTTGCTTGAATTTGTGGAGACTTGTTTTGTGGTCTAACATGGTGTATCCTGGAGCACATTCCATGTGCTAATGAGAAGAGTGTGTATCTGCAGCTTTTAGGTGAAATGTTTTGTAATGACTGTTAAGTCTATTTGATCTATACTGTAGCTTAATTCTGATGTTTCTTTATTGATTTTTTTTTTTTGGGGTCTGGATGATCTGTCCATTGAAAGTGGAGTGTTGAAGTTCCTGACTGTTACTGTATTGAGAGTCTAATTCTCCTTTAGAAATAATGTTTGGTTTATATAATTGGGTGCTCCAGCGTTGAGAATACATGTTTATAATTATTAATTATTATTGTTGAATTCATTTCTTTATCATTACATACTGACTGACCTTCTTTTGTGTCTTTTTATAGTTTTTGATACAAGTATAGCTATCCCTGCTCATTTTTGGTTTCCATTGCATGGTATACTTTTATTTTTTATTTTTTTATTTTTATTTATTTATTTATTTATTTTTTTTCTGGACAGGCAGAGTTAGACAGTGAGAGAAAGAGAGAGACAGAGAGAAAGACCTTCTTTTTCTGTTGGTTCACCCCCCAAATGGCTGCTATGGCCGGTGCGCTGTGGCCGGCGTGCTGTGCCAATCCGAAGCCAGGAGCCAGGTGCTTCCTCCTGGTCTCCCATGTGGATACAGGGCCCAAGCCCTGAGCCATCCTCCACTGCCTTCCCGGGCCACGGCAGAGAGCTGGACTAGAACCCTGTGCCCCAACCGGGACTAGAACCTGGGGTGCCAGCACTGCAGGCGGAGGATTAGCCAAGTGAGCCGAGGCACCGGCCGCATGGTATATTTTTAATACCCCTTTCATTTCAGTCTGTGTGAATCTTTAGTGGTACAGTGAGTATTTTGTAGACATCAGATCCATGGGTCTTGTTGTTTTTAGTTTATCCATCCAACCTGTGTCTTAATTGGGATATTTAATAATTTTACAATCAAAGGTATTATTGATCAGTAAGAATGTACTCCTGTCATTCTGTTAATTTTTTTTATATCCCTTGGATTTTCTTCTCATTATTTAATTTTGTGGTTTCATGGTCTTCTATGTTGATGAGTTCAAGTCTCTTATTCTCTTCTGTGTATCTGCTATACTGTTGAGATTTGCACTTCCATATATTTCATGTTGGTGGTCATCATCCTTTCACCTCTAATGGAGAGTTCTCTTGTATGTTCCTTATAGGGCTGATGTTGTGCAGATGAACTCCACTTCGAGCTTGTCATGGAAAGTCTTTTTCTCCTTCATTGCTTGAGGATAGCTTTGCTGGGAATTTCTTGGCTATTTTTTTTTCTTTCAGAACTTTGCATATTTCATTCCATTCTCTCTTGGCTCTAAGGTCTGCCAAGAAGTCAGCCTTTAATCTAATGGGGGTTCCCTTATAAATGACGTGATGCTTTTGTCTTGCTGTTTGCATTTTTTGACAGATTGACTGTCAGCTGCTTCAGAGAGCATGCTCTTTGGGTCAGATTTATTAGGGGTCCTCTGGGCTTCCTGGACCTGGATTGCTTTCCCAGATTTGGAAAGTTTTCAGGAAGTATTTCATTGAATAGGTTTTTCTGTGCTTTTCCTTCCTTTTCTCCCTCTGGAACACCTATAATGCAAATGTTTTTCACTAAATGGCGTTACGTACTTGTAAGTCTGGGAAGCTTCATTCTTTCTAGTTTTTTATCCAACTTGGTTATTTTTAAAGACCTGCTCAGAGGTTCTTTCTTATGCCTGCTAAATTTTGTTGTTTAGGCTCTCAACTATATTTTAAATTTTATTTATTGACTTCTTTAGCTCTAGGGTCTTCTTTTTAAAATATAGTTTATTTGAAAGGCAGAGCAACAGCTAGAGAAATCTTCCATCCATTGGTTCACTCCCTAAATGCCAAGTACTTGAGCCATAACTGCTGCCTCCCAGGATGCCCATCAGCAGGAAGTTGGATGCAGAGTAGAGCAGCTGAGACTCAACAGGTGTTGTGATCTGGGATGCAAACAACACAGTTGGCGGCTCAATCACTGTACCGCAATACTTGCCCTTAGTGCTGAGGTTTCTGATTATTTTTTTTTCTTAAGATCTCTGTTTGCTGAATTTCTCTTTCATAGCATGAGTTGTCTTCCTAATTTCATTGTCTTTTGCATTCTTTTGAATATCATTAAATTTCCTTAAAATCATTCTTCTGAATTCTCTGATAGGTAGTTTACTGTTTTCCGTTTCTTTGCACTCTGTTTTGCTAGAGTTGCTGTTTTTCTTTGGCAGTCCTGTTATGCTTTTTGTGTTCCTACATTGACTTTTGTGCATCTGCTGAGTAGGGTCATTCCATGGTAAAGGACTGTCTGCTGCTGTTGCGTCCTAGAGTGTTGGTTGGATATGCTGTGTTTACTTTGGTTCCATGTGGATGCTTTGGTGTAGTGTCTGTGTAGCTTTTTTAGCTGTGATCAATGTTGATGATATCTGCAGGTATCTTGGTGGTCTCACTGCAAGGGTCATGGGATCGCATCACCAGTTGGGGTGCAGCTCCTTAGGCAGGGTAGGTTCACTACCCGATCTGGGCACAGTGTGTCTGGCTATGGTTGTGGGGTGCCCAACAGGTTTTGCAGGTTGTAAGAGGGCAGGATCACCCCAGTGGGCCCAGGTGATTATGGTATTGTGTGTCTGCTAGTGAGGTGGGATACTGTCAGTGACTGAGGCCTAAGCAGAGGCTGGGCTGCACCAGTGCACTCAGGGCCCCTGTCATTCGGCGTCCAGGGACTGTACAGTAACTACATGGGGCTCTCAGACATCAGCCTGCTCGGGAAGGTCTGCCTAGCGACTTCCCAAGGCTGAGACTGGGTGGGCAGGGCTGAATAATGCCTGCTTCTGGTTGTGCCTCCGAGAACAGGCTGCTCAGAGCTTCTTGAGGCCACAGGAGGTGTACAGGACTGTCGACTTGCTTCCCAGGTGCCTCTGGGGCCCAAGCCCCTCAGGAAAGCCTGCTGAGTTGCTTCCTAGCATCATGGGTAGGTGAGCAGCCTATGTGGCTGCTTTCATGGACTCTGTGGGCTAAACAGCTCAGAACTGATTGCCTGCCTGATGGCTTTCTGGGGACAAGGGTGTGTGGATGGGGCCGTCTGGCTGATCTGAAGGCTGTAGGAGGGAGGCAGAGCTATGTGGCTGCTGCCCATGTTCAAAGATGGTGAGTGGGGCTGTCTCCTAGCTGCTTGCAGGTCTTCTGGCTGTTTTCCTGGGGTCTCTGCAGGCTGAGCTGCCCAGGATGTGCTCCCTAGATTCTTCTCGGGATAATGGGAGGGTGTATAGGGCCTCCTTGCTGACTCACAGGGCTGGGTTGGCAGAGATGCTAGGAGTAGCTATCTGGCTACTTCACAGGACCCTGAGTGGACAGTACTGAAGTACCTTTAGTACTTTCTCAGTTTTACTGTTGATTCACACTCTTTTAAACAACATCTTGGTTTCATAGTTGAGAAAACTGATGAGAAAATAGAGAAAGTGGTTAAGTAGTTGATTGCCAAAGGTCTCTCAGCTATTAAATAGCAAAGTGATGTTAAAAATGGCTCTTTTTATAGAGGTGGCTTTCTGAGTTGGCACTAATTAACGTGTTTGCAGACCCAAGAAACCAATCATTCACTTTTAAACTAATTTGGAAAAAAATTTTGAACTGAATTTGTTAGAACTCTGAATTGTTAGAGCTGTACAGGCCAAGTCATGAAGAACACAGGCCTTGAATTCAGTTTGAACTTCACATTGTGTAGGAAGGAATGATGTTTCTTGATGGATCTCGGGGGTTTTTAGGAATAACTGGTTCTTCAGCTTGGCATTTGGTTGTTTAAAAATAAAATTATGATCAAATGTCATACTTTCTAAGAAGAAAGCAGCATTCCTGCTTCACTGGAGTTGACAGTGAGAAATTGAGAAATTTAAGCCTAGGTAATTAATTGAGTAGCTGGAGTGTTTTCATTCTGAGTGGCAGAGCAAAAACAGGAATGCATGCTAATGATAAGATGCTCTCTTTTTAGTCCTCGCCTGGCTGTCCTTGGTCTGGTCTGGTCTGGTCTGGTCTTTTCTTTTCTTTTCTTTTTTTCTGACAGAGACAGAGAGACAGACAGAGAGAAAGGTCTTCCTTCTGTTGGTTCACACCCCAAATGGCAGCTACGGCCGGCACTGTGCCGATCCGAAGCCAGGAGCCAGGTTCTTCTCCTGGTCTCCCATGCGGGTGCAGGGCTCAAGCACCTGGGCCATCCTCCACTGCACTCCCGGGCCACAGCAGAGAGCTGGCCTGGAAGAGGGGCAACCAGGACTAGAACCCGGCACCCATATGGGATGCTGGCACCACAGGCGGAGGATTAGCCAAGTGAGCCACGGCGCCGGCCCTTGTCCTTGGTCTTTGCCACCGCCCAGCTTGGTCTGCTTTGTCTGTGTTCCCGCTGGTGCTTTCAGTCGTGTCTGTGGAGCCCGCTCTGTCTGGAGGTCTCCTCTGACTCTTCTCGCAGTGCTGCTCCATCCCGTCAGCCTCGCTGAAGCCGGAGTTTTCTCTTGAAAGTGATAGTTTTCTTATAACCTTTTCCCAGTCGCTGCGAGCTGGTTTTGTTGGTTGGTTGGTTGGTTGGTTTTTACTACTCCATCCCCATTCTTGGGGCAGGAACCAGCTCTCTTCTTTTTCTGTTGAATTATAATTTGTTGAGGTGAAATTCATTTAACAAATGAGCAGTTGAGAAGTGAGCAGTTCAGTGGCATTGACACCACGTTGTGCAGCCACCCCTTTCATCCAGTTCCGAAGTATTTCTAATACTCAGAGTAAAAGCCCTTACTCACTGCGCAGTTTCTTTTTTTTTCTTTTCTTTCTTTTTTTTTTTTTTTTTTATTTTATCCGATGGCAGGAGCCAGGTACTTCTCCTGGTCTCCCATGGGGTGCAGGGCCCAAGCACTTGGGTCATCCTCCACTGCACTCCCTGGCCACAGCAGAGGGCTGGCCTGGAAGAGGGGCAACCGGGACAGAATCCGGTGCCCCAACCGGGACTAGAACCCGGTGTGCCGGCGCCGCAAGGCGGAGGATTAGCCTAGTGAGCCGCGGCGCCGGCCAACTGCGCAGTTTCTTCTCATCCCCCTCCCCTGGCTCCTGGCAGCCTCCGATCTGCATTCTGTCCTGTGGACTTCTCTATTCTAAGTATTTCACAGAACCCGAGTCATACAATATGTGAGCTTTACGTCCAATTCTTTTTACTGAGCAAATTTGGAGATTCTCCTACATTGTACCATGTGATTAATACTTAATTACCTTTTTAAAAAAGTTTTAAATTTTTTTATTTTAAAGGCAAAATGACAGAGATAGATAAATAGGTAGATAGACATATTCCATCTCTGGTTTACTCCTCCAAATGCCCTCAATAGCCAGGGCTGGGTCATGCTGGTGCCGGGATCCTAGAACTCCATCTGGGTCTCCTACATGGGTGGCAGGAATTTGTGTAATGGAGGTGTCACCTGCTGCCTCCCAAAGTGTGTGTTAGCAAGAGGCTGGATCAGAAGTGGAGTGGCTGGGACTAGAACCAGACACTCTGATATGGAATGTGGGCATCCCGAGCGGTATCTTAAATGCTGCACCCAAACACTCACCTGTTCATTACATTTTATGGCTGAATAATATTCCAGTCTATGTTTGTGCCATAGTTTATTTGTCCATTCCCCTGTTAGTGACTGTTACATTTGTATTATGGATGATGCTATTGTAAATATCCATGTAGATGTACTTCATTGAGTATCTGTTTTATTTTTTCAGTTTATTTATTTGAAATGCAGAGGAACAGAGATAAAAATCTTCCATCTGCTGGTTCACTCCCCCAAATGCCTGCAATAGCCAGGAGCCAGAAATTCCCTGTGGGTTTCCCGCATTGGTGGTTGGGACCCCAGTACTTCAGCCACCTTCTCTTGCCTCCTGTGTGTGCGTCAGCAGGAAGCTGGGTTGAAAGTAGAGGTGGGACGAGAGCCAAACACTCCAAAACAGGCTGTGGGCCTCCCAAGTGGCAACTTAACCTACTGTACCACAGCGCCAGCCCCTGAGTACCTGCTTTTAATTTAGAATACTGTATATACCTGGAAGTGGAATTGTGGGTCATGTGGTAATTGTTTAAGTTGAGGAGTCACTAAACTGTTTTCCATACTGGTTGAACTGGTTTGCATTCCTACCGACAATGTAGAAGAATTCGAGTTTCTCTACATCTTTGGCAACACTTGTTATTTTCTGCATTCTTTCTTCTTCTTCTTCTTCTTTTTTTTTTTTTTTAAAGACTTTATTTCTTTGAGAGACAGTTATAGACAGAGAGAAAGGTCTTCAATCTGCTGGTTCACTCCCTAGATGGCCAGAAAGGCCAGAGCTGCGCCAATCCAAAGCCAGGAGCCAGGAGCTTCTTCCAGGTCTCCCACTTGGGTGCAAGGGCCCAAGCACTTGGGCCATCTTCCCCTGCTTTCCCAGGCCACAGCAGAGAGCTGGATCAGCAGAGGAGCAGCTGGAACTCAAATCAGTACCCATATGGGATGCTGACACCACAGGTAGAGGCTTAACCTTCTTTTTCTTTTTATTTTTTTTAAAGACTTTAAAAAAAAAGATTTATTTGAAATGCAGAGTTACAGAGAGAGAGAGAGAGAGAGAGAGAGAGAGGGAGGTCAGTCTTCCATCCACTAGTTCACTCTCCAAATGGCTGCAAAGGTTGGAGATGCACTGATCCGAAGCCAGGAGCCAGGAGCTTCTTCTGGGTCTCCCACGTGGGTGCAGGGGCCCAGGGACTTGGGCCATCTTCTGCTTTCTCAGGCCATGTTAGAGCACTGGATCAGAAGTGGAGCAGCCGGGACTCGAACTGTCATCCATTTGGGATGCCGGCACCACAGGCAGTGGCTTTAAGCTTTATCCGCTATACCACAGTGTAGGCCCTGCCTTAACCTTCTGTGCCACAGCGCCAGCCTCTGGTCTATGTTTTTCTTTCCTTGCTCCTACTGTTGGTGTGATTCTTAAGAATCCATTGCCAAATCCAAGGTAATAAAGAGATATCTCTCTTCTTTTGAAGGTTTATTTATTTTTATTTGAAAGAGAGAGAGAGAGAGAGAGAGAGATATTTTCTGTCTACTGGTTGACCCTCCAAATGGCCACAACCAGGAACTGCAGGATGTGAACCATCTTCCACTGCTTTCCCAGGTGCACACAGCAGGGAGCTGGAGCAAGAAGTGGAGCAGCTGGGACTTGAACTGGCATGCATATGGGATGCCGGCATCACAGGCTGTAGCTTAACCCACTGTACCACAATGCCAGCCCTTCCCTATGTTTTCTTCTAAGAATTTTATGGTTTTAGGTTTTAGCATTGATCCATTTTGAATTTTATATATAGTATAAGCTAAGGATCCAGTTTCATTCTTTCACATGTGGATATCTAGTTGTTTCAGAACCCTTTATTGAAGAGACTTTTCTGGTGGCCAGCTCTGTGGCATAGTAAGTTAAGCCTCTACCTGCAGTGCCGGCATCCCTTATGGGTACTGGTTTAAGTCCTGGCTGCTCCACTTCTGATTAAGCTCCCTGCAAATGGCCTGGGAAAGCAGTGGAAGACGGCACAAGTGCTTGGGCCCTAGAACCCACGAGAGAAACCTGGAAGAAGCTCCTGATTGCTGGTTTCAAATTGGCCCAGCTGCAGCCATCGCAGCCATTTGAGGATTGAACCAGCAGATGGAAGACCTCTCTCTCTGTCTCGTCCTCTCTGTAATTCTGCCTCTAAAATAAAGCTTAAACAAACAAAGACTGTTCTTTCTCCATTAAATAGTCTTGGCACTCTTGTCAAAAATGAATTGTTATGCCAGTATCATTTTTTTTCTTTTTTTCCTTCCAAGCCAGACTTTATCCAGCTTTATTAAAGATTCTTTTCAAGAATAATCATGGTATTTCAGACAGGACTTGGGCAGACAATTGTGAAAAATTACAGCAACTTTAGTTCCTTTCTCCAGTGGACTCCCCATATCAGAAAGCCAATATAAAGCCCAATGAAGTCTTTATCTGATGCTGTGAGCAGGGGACTTTGAGAGTGAGGGTTGACCTTTCACGTTTAGCATGTTGTTCAACAGCTTTTCACAAGCCCACCCTGACTTCCAGGAAGTGAATTGATAATGGCAGAATGATAAACCTAAAGATCCACAGCCTAGAAAAGGAACCGCAGTTCTGTTGGGACAGCATCTCAGCAGTGTCACTGGGAAGGCCAGCTTGCCTGTCATGCTGGCTTTGGGGTCAGGTCCCAGCAGATCTCTGGGTTTGAGGGAGTTAAGTCTATGCTGAAGGCAGACAGGGAAGAGGAAGAGAACACAAAATCAAGTTCAGTCCCCCCTCCCCCCCACAAGGTTATGTGCCCTGGTGGCTATGTGTCGGCAGCAGGGAACTCCTCCTCTCTCAAAACTGGAAGGGAAAGGTGTTTTCCCTCACGTCAGTCCAGCCTCAGAGACTCTGAGAGTGCCCTGTGCCCCCTGCCCCAAAACAGCAGTGTTCTGTGTGTTAACAACTAATTTGAAAAAAAGTAAAACAAAATTCTGCATTTTTATAAAACTTGATAAAAACAGTATTTCAAACTGTGCAGTTGGCAGAAGCACGCAGTTACCAGAAGTGCACAAACTCACTCAGTGTCTCCAGCACCTTCCGCTCTCTGTGCCTGGGCTGTTCTGCTGTCTCCGTTTTCTGCAGGGTTATTGCCATCCTTGTCAGCATCAGCTTTTCTCTTTTTCCCTTTGGGTACCATCTCTCCCTTTTCTGCAGGGGCCTTTTAAGGCTTGGGTTCTGGCTTTGGAGGAGCAGATTGGCTGACAACCGTGCGGGTCTCTGGGGTTCGACCTTCATCTGGGCCTGACCTCCTTGAGCACCCCCTTCAGCCTCTCTCTTGGGCATGGTGGTGTGGTGGTGCAGGCTGGGTTGGTCCAGGGGTCGTTCTAGCCTCTTCTTTACAGTGCTCCCTCCGAGGAGCACGTTGTTTTGTTTAAAGTAGTTTTGTGATGAGTTTTGAAATTAGAATTTTGAAATTGCAACTCTGTTCAGTTTTTTTTTAAAGATTTATTTAGGCTGTGGAGTTGCATTCCATATGGGTGCCAATTTGAGTCCTGGCTGCTCCACTTCCAATCCAGCTCCCTGATAATATGCCTGGGAAGAAAGTGGAGGATGGCCCAAGTGTGTGGGTCCCTGCACCCAGGTGGGAGATTTGGATGGAGTACCAAGCTCTTGGCTTCAGTCCTGCCCAGCCCCAGCTGTTGTGGCCATTTGTGGAGTGAACCAGAGGATAGAAGATTCCTCACCCCCATCTTTTCAAATAAATACATCTTTTTTTTTTTTTAATTTATTTATTCACTTGAAAGTCAGAGTTACACAGAAAGAGAAGGAGAAGCAGAGAGAGAGAGAGAGAGAGAGAGAGAGAGAGAGGTCTTTCATCCACTGGCTCACTCCAACTGGTGGCAATGGCCGGAGCTGCCGCTGATCCGAAGCCAGGAGCCAGGAGCCAGAAGCAGAGTAGCCAGCCGGTGCTCGAACTGGCACTCCCACATGGGCTGCCAGCTTTGCCAATGGCAGTTTAACCTGCTGTCCCACAATTATGGCTCCTGTGATCATTTTTAAGATTGTTTTGGTTATTTGAGGCTGCTTGCAATTCTATATTAATTTGAGGATCTTTCCCATTTCTGCATTTAGAACTTTGATAGACATTGCACTGAATCTGTAAATCATTTTGGGTTATATTGTCATCCTAATGTTAAGTCTTCCAATCTGTGAATATGGTATGTTTTTCCATTTACTGAGGTCCTTAATTCTTTCAACAATGTTTTGTCATTTTCAGGATAGAAGTGTTTCATACTTGTGGTTACATTTCTTCCTAAGCATTTTATTCTTTAGATACTTCTGTAAATGAAATTGTTTTCTTAATTTCCTTTATGGAGTGTTCCAAGAATCCACTCTTATGCATTCATTACCATTTTCCTGTTTTTATTGTCTTGCCCCAGGATGATGACTTGAGATTCTCTTTTCTTGATTTCTGTGATGGTTACTTGTTTGACTTTTGACCCATCTGGGTTGTGGGAGTCACCAGACCACAACAGAATGATCCTCAGAGACTTTATTCTGCCTTGCATTTTATTTCCCTTCCTTAATCCAGAGGGTTATTAGAACATTCCCTGTTTTTCTCTTGGTTGCTACTCCTTTGACCATGCTAAGTGTCCCTGTTCCCAGGTCTCTTTCCAAATAAGGCAGTGCCAGGATGACCAACAACCATATATTTGGTCCTTACCTTGGCCTTGCAGTCTCCTTTTTATAAGTGCGGCACTGTAATCTTCTTCCCCGTCATTCCCTTCTTCTGGAACCAGTCTGGCAACACAAACGCCAGTATATTGCTCTGAAGAAACAGCATACTAAGAAGAATAGGAAGAGACTGAAGAATATGCTCACTTTTTTGGCCAACACAATGATGGAAGCCAGAGAAAACTGCCAGGCTGACATTGCCAAGAAATCCAGGCTCTGCTCTTTGAGAGCTTCTACTTCTAGATTTGAGCCAAAGTAAGATTTAAGAGTACAAAAAGGTCAGACCTCAAAAAAGAAAACTAGTTTTTCCTTAGTTACTTTTTTGTAACTATCTTATGGATGATTTGAACAATTTATATACCTATATAAAAATTACATAATTTGCATGCTAATATCAGTCATAGATAGGTAGTTTTGTATCACAGTTATCCTTATATTGGCTTCTCTCTGTATTTCTACTATTATGGTTTTTTGGTAAGTCATCTTTTTTTTTTTTAAGATTTATTTTATTTATTTGAAAGGCAGAGTTGCAGAATTAGAGGAAGAAACAGAGAGAGCTCTTTCATGTGCTGGTTCACTCCCCAAATGGCTGCAACAGTCGATGCTGGGCCAGGATGAAGTGAGGAACTTCATCTGGGTCTCCCACGTGGGTGCAGAGGCCCAAGCACTTGGGCCCTCTTCCGCTGCTTTCCCAGGCATGTTGACATAGAGCGTGGATCGGAAGTGGAGCGGCCAGGACTCAAAGTGGCGCCTGTATGAGATACTAGTGATGCAGGTGGTGGCTTTAGCCCCAGCTTTTACATTTTGATTTAGAACAGTAACAATTCGTGATTATTATACTTTCATTACTTCTTTGTATAAAGTGATTCTCTGTTCTTTTAAAAACATAAATCTCAAATTAATGTCTTTTGGAGTAACTTTTTTGGGAAGAACATGTTATTGCATATGATGAGAGTTTGTCTGGAAATAGAGTTCCTTGTCTGCATTCTATTCCTCTGAAGACCACTATCGCTTTGTTCCAGTCCGTCATCCTTAGGGTTTTCCGTGTTATTCCCATTCAGATTGTGAGCAGATTTAGCTAAGATTCCTGGCTAACCAGGAATTTTCTTTTCATTTCAGAGCCCCATTGTCAGTGGAGCATGTAGTCTCCCATGATGCTTGTCAGGTTTTGCCTTTTGGTGTAGGTGTTTTAAGGAAAAGTAGGGGAAAGGTGTTTTGCTTTAATCATTGATCTTTGATCATCATAGATGTTAATTTTGATAGTAGCCTACAAATATGAACTTTTACTAAGTTTTGTTTCATTAGCTTGCACCAACCCTTCATGGATGATTTTAGACACTTATTGATTTTTGTTTTACTTATTTATTTTTTTAAAGATTTACTTATTTTACTTGAAAGTAAGAGTTACATAGAGAGAGGAGAGGTTGGGGGAGGGTTTCCATTCGCTGGTTCACTCCCCCATTGGCCTCAACGGCCAGAGCTGCGCCGGTCCGAAGCCAGGAGCCAGGAGCCAGGAGCTTCTTCTAGGTCGCCCATGCAGGTACAGGGGCCCAAGGACTTGGGCCATCTTCTACTGCTTTTCCAGGCCATAGCAGAGAACTGGATCGGAAGTGGAGCAACCGGGTCTCAAACCAGTGCCTATATGAGATGTTGGCGCTGCAGGTGGCGGCTTTACCAGCTATGCCACAGTGCTGGCCTCGATTTTTTTTTTTTTTTTTTTTTACTGAATTGCTGTTGCAGTTGTATTCATATTTCTTTAAGTTTTTTTTTTTCCAACTTAACGTTTATAGAAAATTTAAGAGAAGAAAAAAGATAAAGGTATACATTAATCTACCATTTATAATGAACCATTGTTTATATTTTTTGGGATTTTCTTTTTAAAAAAATAGAAGATAGGGCATTTGAGTTAATGGTTAAGATGCCTGCATTTCTGTTCTGGAATTTGATTCCAGCTCAGGCTCCTGTTAGCACAGATCCTGAGCGCAGCAGGTGGAGACTGAAGCAGTTGCATTCTTGCTATTCATGTGGGAGACTTGGATTGAGTTCCCAGTTCCTGCCTCCAGCCCTAGCCCAGCCCTGGCCAGTGTGGACTTTTGGAGTTTGCACTAGCAGTAGAGAGCTCTGTCTCTCTGCCTTGCAAATAAATTTATTCAAAATTAAAATAGAACATACACACTACATGTAACATGGAGTTACATAAATGAGATTCTTCAATAGGTTCATGGAAAAATGAGTAATGTGAAAATCTGTGTGTGGATTTCAAAAATTTTTGCACCAAAATAAAATTGCCTTTTAGTTTTATTTTCCCACAAATATTTTCAAGTAGCTTTGCGTATTTAATTCACTAAACCTTTTTTTTTTTAAAAAAAAGATTTATTTGTTTATTTGAAAGAGATTCAGAGTTAGAGGAGGGAGAGAGATCTTTCATCTGATTTACTCCCCAGCTGTCCACAAGGGTCAGGACCTGGAGCCAGAAGCTTCATCCAGGTCTCTCGTGTGTGGGAGGGACCCAACCACTTGGGTCACCTGCTGCTGCTTTTCCCAGGTCATTAGCAGGGAGTTGTATTGGAAGTAGAGCAGCCAGGACATGAACCGGAGCCCATATGGTATGCCACTGACGCAGGTAGTAGCGTTACCTGATAGGCCCCTGAACACGTTTTATATGCATGGGCTGTTCTGAGTGTCAGCTGTTGAAAATTTGCTTTGTGTAGTTTGTATTTCTCATTTTAATAGTACATTCTGAGCAAAATCAAGTTCATTCAAATTTATTTGTAATAGTTCTGTTCATGACTTCGTATTTTTTTTCCAATATTTTTTCAGTTACATTTTTGGTCATTGAAACTTGTCTTCAAAGGGGAAGCCCAATATGAAATATAGGTGAACTGAAAGTTATTTGACTCTTAGGGTATTACCTTTCTCCTCCAAAGAAGGAAAAACTGTTGGAAACCACTGTTCTCTATTATGAATATATTATGGTTTATTAATCACTATTTTATTTCTGGTAATTTATATTGTTGTCTCCAATCTTAATTATCATTTTGGTTAATATTTTTGAGCATAAAAATTTGTTCATCTTTGGCTTCTGTATGATGGATTTTTAGTAATGGAATTACTTGATCGAAGAGTATAAATATTTATAAAACTTTAGATATAGTTACAAATTGCTTGCCATATCCTAACATTTAGTATTATATTTAAAGAACATAAGTGTTTCTGTTATAACATCAAATGTATTCTTTTTTAAAAAAAGACACCCTCAAAATTGCCTCTTCACTAAAAATAACAGGATTTATGGGAAAAATAAGGTTAAGGGCAGACCACTCAAGACCTCTACAATTTTCAAGCCAGAGTACTAACAAAAGCATAATTGGTACCTTATGAGGTAATTTGGGCAGCTCACTCAAACCACTTAACTTGGCTGAGGCTGCCTCAGGAGAGTTTAAAAAAAAAAAAAAAAAAAAAAAAAACCTAAAATACAAGAGGATAGAAGCCGCAAGCTTGCATGGTCTTGAGCCAACACAGATGAAAGTAACTTGTTAAGCTGGGGGGCTGCCACTGTGGTGGGCACAGGTGGGCACAGGTAACTTTCTTGGTCCAGGAGAGACAGAGCCCTAGATGCAGGTGCTGTTTTAATGTATTTTTAAAGATTTATTTAGTTATTTTAAAGGCAGAGATAGAGACAGAGATAGAGAGATCTTCAGTCTTCTGCTTCACTCCCCAAATGGCTGTAAAAACTGGAGCTGGCCCAGGTTGAAGTCAGGATCCTGGAGCTTTTTCCAGGTCTCCCATGTGGGGTGGCAGAAGCCCAAGCACTTGGATCCTCTTCTGCTGCTTTCCCAGGTGCTGCATAGGAAGTAGAGCAGCTGAGACTTGAACCAGTGTCTGTATGAGATTCTGGTGTGGCAGGTGGAGGCTTAACCTGCTGTCTCCTGTTTTAATATTCTTAAAATAGGGCCTAGATGGCTCCTGCCTCGCAGCTTAGCTGGGTTGAGAGTCTTTTTTTTCCCCACTGGAAGTTGTAATTCACTTCCTGCTGCTCCTTTTCTCTGCCTGGGGAAATTCATATGTGAAACTGATTCAATTCTTATTTGTTATTTTGGTTACTAACCACTTACATGCTAATTGGTGTTATATGAACATGTTTTATGATAGCACAGACTGTATTTGCTGAACTTAATAGGTGAAAATTTGAATATAATAATGATTTCTTTGCAGAAATCCTAACCCTTTGAAGGAGATAGTTTGAAAACAAATGTTTTCAAAATCTGTAGTAAAAAACCAGCAACTTTAAAAATTGTATTGTTATTTAGTACCTTGGTCTAGGGTAGTGAATTTCAAATTTACAATGTATTTTGGTGGCCATTTGGTGTTCATGGAGATTTGGATCACAGGGGGCTCCAAACTGTTAGCAGCTTGTCAATATTAATTTACTTGTAGTCATTCATTTGTGAGAATGGCTGCACCCAGGATTACAAAGCATTCAATTATAGACAAAGAAGACAAGAAGTGGGGGGGTTGGTTCAAGATTGGGTGTTTTCTCAGTGGGATATGTATGTCTAACATAGACTGCTAGAAGTTGGGGTTCTAGTAAGAAAGTAATTTACATAATTGGGGCTGAGGCCTGTAAGCAGGAAAATGAGGAAATGTTTGGTATAAAGAATGGGAGAAGGAACAGGATTACAGATGCTGAGGATAGTAGGAACCCAGAGAACAGCTGTGGTAATTATAACGAAAACCAGCAAAAGAGCTGCTATTGAGATTACGTTCCAAGATTATGGAGTGGAGTAGTTTGCATTTGCTACCGTCCACCCAAGTTGGTTGCTTTGATCTGGATGAAGGTTGTTGGAGCTGAAGAATAGAAGGAGTGCAGAAGGGCAGGATGCAGGAGTGAGTTGGTCTCAGGAACACTGGGAGTCTGCCATAATTTGTCATGGAGAGGGATGTATAGAACTGGTTTCAGAATCCCCAGTGAACAAGGTAGCTAAGATGATGGGAAGGATGGTTGGTGGCTTAGTTTGATGGCATGATCTTAAAGGAAAAAGATTTTCGACAAGGATGTTCAAATAATCATCTAAAGTGGGGGTCCTGGGGTCCACAGCTATTCCTACTAAGGGTAAGAAGAAGGGCCCTTTGGGCCCCACAGGGCCAGGGAAAGTTATAGGCAGCACAGAAAGGCTCATGGAAGAGAAGTCAGGGAAGAACAGCCAGGGTGATAAGCATGCCAACTACAGCTGAGGTTTTAGAAGCCTGAAAACGTTAGCTGGCTGCAGTCTGCTCCGCTGGGATGTTGTGGAGTTCTTTCTTGGTGTTCAAAGAAATGTTCTCTGCTTAGGAACCATGGCTTCTGAGATGTTTGGGTTGGGAGAAGTAGAGAGACTTTGAGCCATTTGGAGAGAAGAGATATTCCAGGAGGTTGGGAAGGAATTGACTGTGTCCTGTGAGAGCTAAGAATTTGGAAAATTTCTGGTAGGATTCACCAACAAATTAGTAAGTGCATGCGCAGCTTGGGGGTATGTTTGCCTTGTGTTCTATTCGTGTCTGACTGCTTATAGCTCTTTCCCAGCTAGCTTGGTAGGGAACTGAATTTTGCAGAACCACTAGATGTTCCTGACACGTTGTTGTCTGGAAAACTTAAACACATACAACACTATCTTCATTGTTATTCTATTAATAGCATAAAAGCTGTTATTATTAAGAACAAAATTCTTTATTTCCCTATGAAAGGTGTTTGAGGTTTAAAACTGAAAGCTGTTGATCACTGAAGATTAATTTTTTCTAAATATTTTTTTTAGTGCCAGCATTGTTCTATGATTTGCAAGTTTTTTTGAGATTAAAAAAAAGCTAAGAACTGTTGAGTATTAACTTTTACTTTCCTCTTTATGTAACGCCCAGATTTGAGATGTTCAGGTAGTTGAGTTTTAGAAAATGCGCGTGTTATCTCCCATTCCAGATACAGAGCATTTCCATCACCCCGGACGTTCCCCGTGTCTCTTTCTAATCCATCTGTCAGTCTCCCTTTCACTACCCTCTCTAGGCAACCACTGATGTGATTGCAGTCACCATGAATTAGTTTTGCCTGTTCTGGAACTTTATACTCTCTTGTGCCTACTGTCTTTCACCTACAGCCTGAAATTCATCCCTGTTGTTACAAAGTCTCAACAATTTATTTTCATTGCTGTGTAGTATTCTGTTGTATGGATATTTATCCACTCATCAGTTGATGGACATTTGTGTTGTTTCCGGTTTTGGCTATTTTGAATAGCTATGAACACTATGGGCTATGAACACTCCTGCAGAAATCTCTCTGTGGACATTCATCATTAGTTTTGGTAATTACTTAGAAGTGGAATTGCTGGGTCACAGAGTAGGTGTAGGTTTAAATTTATGACACTGCCGGCTTTCCAAAGTTGTTGGAACATTCTCACGCTCCCAGAAATGCATGAGTTGCAAGTGCTCCATATCCTTGTCATCATTCAAACTGCCAGGGGTTCTCCTTATGGTTTCAGTAGTATTTTTCTAGTGATTAATAATGATTAGCACCTTTTCCTGAGCTTATTGGCCATTTATGTGTCTTCCATAATTATGAAATATCTTCTCACAACTTTTTTCCATTTTATTTGAGTTATATTTTTATTTGTAAGAGTTCTTTGTTCTAGAAACAAATTCTTTCATTAAAAAAATTAACCAAAAAAAAATTAACCAATGTCTCATCACTTGCCCTCAAATAAGTCTTACGTTGTGAATATATTCTCCCAACTTGTGACTTGCATTTCATTTTCTTAATGCCTTTTCAGGGCAGAAGTTTTTAATTTTGATGAACACCCATTTGTTCATTTTTTTTCTCTTTTGGTTTATGTTTTGTTGACCTGAACAAGAAATCTTTGCTTATTCCAGGTTGTTAAGCTTTTTATACCTAGCTGTATTTTCTTCTAGAAGTTTTATAGTTTCAGCATTTACACTGAGGTTTATATCTCAAGTCACATTTTGTGTGATGTATAAGATAAGGGCCCTTTTTTCCCATTATTTTGTTATTATCCATCCAGTTGCTTTAGCATCACTTGTTGAAAATATTTTAATTGGGGCCATTGCTGTGGCGCAGCGAGTTAACACCCTGGCCTGAAGTGCTGGCATCCCATATGGGTGCCGTTTCTAGTCCCGGATGCTCCACTTCCAATCCAGCTCTCTGCTATGGCCTGGAAAAACAATAGAAGTAGCAGGCCCCTGCACCTGCATGGGAGACCCCAAAAAAGCTCCTGACTCCTGGATTCTAATTGGCGCAGCTCCGGCTGTTGCGGCCAATCTGGGGAGTGAACCTACCTCTCTCTCTCTCTTTTTTTCTCTCTCTGCCTCTCCTCTCTCTTGATGTAACTCTTTTAAATAAATAAGCCTTTAAAAATATTTTAATTGATTTGCCTTTTCCTTTGTTGAAATTCCATTGACTGTATAGTTGCAGGTTTATTTTTGGATTCTGTTCTATTCTGCTGGTATGTCTGTCTATATACCAGTACCACTTTGTCTTGATTGCCATAGCAATTCAAGCAATTGCTAAACCAGGTAATGTGGATCACCCAACATTGTTTCTTTCTTTTTAAGATTGTTTTGATAGGACAGATGTTTGGTATGACTGTGAAGACACCTCCTGAGGCACCCAAATCCTATATCAGTGTTTTTGGACTCTGCTCTTGATTTTAACTTCCTGCTAATGTACGCCCTGGGAGGCAGCAGTGCTGGCTCAAGTACTGGAATCACTGTCACTCACATGGGAAATCTGGATGGAGTTCCTGGCTCCTGGCTTCAGTTTGGCCGACTCTGACTGTTGTGGGCATTTTGGGGAGAAAACCATGATCTGAAGCTTGGCATCTTAACAGTATTGAGGCTCACCCAAAAGTGGAATATCTCTCCACTTATATAGGTCTTTTATTTTTTCTTAGCCATGTGTTTTGTAGTTTTCAGTGTAAGGGTCCTTCTTCACAAAGCTTTAGTTAACTTTATTCTTAGATCTGTGAATATGATCTAATGTTATGGTATTGAGTTACAAATTTTACTTTTCAGTTATTTATAAATGCAGTCATTTTTTAATATTGGCCTTGAATTGTAAGCTTTTGCTAAATTTTCTAAGTGGTATTTCAGACCCTCAGTGCAAGGTTGAATAAAAGTGGTAGAAGTGGACATCTTTGCCTTATTTCTGATTCTAGGAATAAGGACTTAATAATTACCATCGAATATGATGTTAGCTGTAAGATTTTTGTAGATGCTTTTACCAGCCTGAGGAAGTTTCTGCCTGTTTCTAGTTTGCTGACAGTTTTGGCTTTTTTCCCCACCAACATGCCTTTGAATTTTGGCAGCTGTCTTTTCTGTATCCATTGAGATAATCTGGGTTTGTCTGATGAAGTGATTTTTATGGAATTTCTTAAAAGCTCAGCCTTGGGGCTGGCATTGTGGGCATCCTAGTTACTCCACTTTCTCTCCAGCTCCCTGTTAATGCAGTTGGGAAAGCAATGGGTTTTGGCCCAAGTACCTAGGTCCCTGCTACCCTTTTGAGAGACCTGATAGAGTTCTAGGTTTCTGGTTCCAAGCTAGCCGATTCCTGCCATTCAAGTCACCTGGGAGTGAACCAACGGATGGAAATTCGTTCTCTCTCTCTGTAACTCTTTCAAATAAATAAATCTCAAAAAAATTTAAGCTTACACATTTGATCATGATGTGTTAATGCTTTTTTCATATATTTAGTTTGCTACTGTTTTGTGGAGAACGAAGGATTTTGGTCTATAATTATCTTGTAATGTTAGGTTTTAGTACCAGTCTGATGCTGCCCCCTTAAGATGAGTTAGGAAGCAGTCCTTCAAGCATTTTTTGATAGAGTTTATGTAAGATTGGTGTTATAACTTTCCTTTTTGAAAAGACTTATTTATTTATTTGAAAGTCAGAGTTACACAGAGAAAAGGAGAGACAGAGAGAGAGAGAGAGAGAGAGAGAGGTCTTCATCCGGTGGCTCACTTCCCAACTGGCTGCAACGGCCAGAGCTGTGCCAATCCGGAGCCAGGAGCCAGGAGCTTCTTCCGGGTTTCCCATGTAGGTGCAGGGGCCCAAAGACTTGGGCCATCTTCTACTGCTTTCCCAGGCTGTACCAGAGAGCTAGATTGGAAGTGGAGCAGCCGGACTAGAACCGGTGCCCACATGGATTGCTGGCACTGCAGGTGGCGGCTTTACCCACTAAGCCACAGTGCCAGCCCCCTCACATGTTTTGATCTTTTGATTTCCTAGAGAATGTTAGTTTCCAACTACAGTTGTGGATTTGTTTATTTGTTGCTATTTTCCCTAATTTTTCTTTCTATATTTGAAGCTCTTTTGTTAATTGTACTACTGCATCTTGTGGTTTTCATTAATGTGGAATCTTATTAATATATTTCATATTAATTAATGATTTATTAGTATGAAGTCTTTTTGCATTGAGTTCTAGTTTGTGTCATGTGAGTGCTGCCTCATCTTTTACATTTGCTTTTCTTATTTTTACCCAGCATATATTTCTAGGGTTTGTTCTAAGTGTAACTCTGGCAAACAGCATCTATCTGGAATAGAGTAAGACTCAGCTTTTTTTTTTCTTAAATAAAGAAATTTCAACTATTTAGAATTATTGGGCACTTAGCCTTCTTGTTGCATTCCCATCTTGCTTTCTCCCAAATCTTTACCTCCTTTCTCCTCGTCTCCTCTGCTTCCCTCTTTCTCCAGCTCACCAGTCCTCCCTCCTGGGGAACTGGCGCTGCCTGTCCTGGCTTCAGGGAAGTCTTCTGCAGAAAACCTCCATCTTTATTTCACTGCATTCAGTGCCTTGTCTAGGATAAATCAAACACTGGGCCCTCAGCAGTGCAGAGCTTTCCCAGGTAAGCCTGTCATTTCTGAATTAATGATCGTATTGTATCTGGTTCAGAAATGAGAAAACTAAATTTATAGGCGAAGTACTTGTAGTAGAGTTATTTCTGTACCTGTATGCTTAGGACGGAGGAGATCCCCATAACAACCTCTCAGCATACCATGAGGTTACAGGAAATGTAAAATTTACATTTCCTGTGGCCTCCCCTTATATTTTTTCCTTCAACATGTAGAATATTTTGTCATGCATTACTAGAGGAAAACCTGGACATAACATTAAATATCACAAATAAATTCAAGGGAAAGTTAATTCCTCCTTTTATGTTTGCAGTTTTTTTTTTTGGTTTATCGTGGAGAAAACTCTGTGTGATTCTTTACCTCTCTCAAACACTTGGTAATACCTTTCTCCTCTCCTTTTGTAAACCATGGGCTGGGTTCAAGTTCACTGCTTTGATAGGCCCTAGAATATAGTATATTGTTTTGTTTTCATTTTAATTGTTTTTTGGCTACTTTGTATTTTTTTCAAAAATTGATTTTTACACTTAAGATTGAACTTTTCCTTTTTTTTAAAAAAAGATTTATTTATTTATTTGAAAGTCAGAGTTACACAGAGAAGGCGAGGCAGAGAGAGAGAGAGAGAGAGAGAGAGGGGTCTTCCGTCTGCTGGCTCACTCCCCAATTGACTGCAACAGCTGGAGCTGTGCCGATCCGAATCCAGGAGCCAGGAGCTCCTTCCAGGTCTCCCACGTGGGTTCAGAGGCCCAAGGGCTTGGACCATCTTCTACTGCCTTCCCAGGCCATAGCAGAGAGTAGGATCAGAAGAGGAGCAGCTGGGTCTCAAACCAGCACCCATATGGGATGCCAGCACTGCAGGCAGTGGCTTTACCCGCTGTGCCACAGCGCCGGCCCCAAACTTTTCCTTTAAGATTTTTGATTGGGTCAATTTTATTTTTATTTTAAGAGGTTATTTATTTGAAAGGCAGAGACAGAGATACATTGCTATCCACTGGTTTACTCCCCAAATGCCCACATTGGGTGGGACTGGCTCAGATTTGACGTTGGGAGCTTGAAACACAATCCAGGTCTCCCGTGGGAGTAGCAGGAACCCAAGTTCATGGGTTATTACCTGCTGCCTTTCAGGGTGCATGTTAGCAGGAAATGGGAATCAGGAGTGAAACGAACTCAAACCCAGGTGCTCCGACAAGGGCTGCACGAGCCCACATGGCTTCTTAACTGCTGCACGGAACACCTGCCCATGAGTCAGCATTCAAGCGAAATATTAAATGCAGGTGGTGTAAAAAGTATGGCAGGATTGCAGAAGAGGGGCTGTGTGTTGGAGGTTGGATGTGGCCCTGGTTAAGAAGCTCGTATGGGAATGAGTGAATCGTGGGAGTCGCTTCTCCAGCAGTTTTAGGCTTGTTCGTTGTTTCTGTGTTGTCTAGTGAGTGTCTGCTTTGGGCGGAGAACTCCATCCGTGCTGAGAAATGTGGTAACATCTACCTGCAGTCGAGGGAAAGAGGGAAAGAGGCTGTGTGCCTGAGTGCCGCCGTGGTAACCGCTGGCAGGAGGGCGGGGACTTGGAGGTTGTCTCTGGGTGGCGTCTGCAGCTGCTGGCTCACACCTCTGCTTTACCTCCCATGTCCTTCTGCCTTCCATGCTGAATCTTTCTAAATCCACATCTGTTCTTGGAGAGGAGTGTTTCTTCATAAGCTCTACTCTGAGAGGTACTGTATCCAGAGGGAAGAGCATCCCACTGTCCAGAAGACAGACTGGCAGGCAGTTTTATTGCATATGTTTTAGCCAGAGAACAACTTGTTTTGGGTTCAAGTTTTGTCTCTGGTGGTGGTGATGAAACCCATTGTCCTTACTACATTGTAGGGCAGCACACACGCGAGCCATGTGTAACATATTTATAATTTTGTTATCTCCACTCTATTATTAGAAATACTGATGGCCATGATTTTGAAGGTATTTTGGATGTTTAATTTTTTTCCTATTTTTTTCTAGGTCTCGATGCAGAACTTTATTACGTGAGAAACGACCTTATTAGTCACTACGCTCTATCCTTTAACCTGTTAGTACCCAGTGAGACAAATTTCTTGCACTTCACTTGGCATGCGAAGTCCAAGGTAAGAGAGTGGTTAACTGTGGGTATCCTGACAGGGTCTCCCAGGCCCCAGAGACAAGGGCTGTTATTGAGGAGTGGACTATCATTTGAACAAAGGTCCATGGGTGGTGTGCTAGAACCATGGTGGGTCTTTTTTAAATCTTGAGCCTACTCTAAAATTTCTCAGGTTTTAAAATGAATGTGGCTTATTTATTAGCACGTGGCAGAACACATTGCGATCAAGCTGGAAGAGGGGACTGTTAGACCTGAGAATGACTTTGCTGTGATGGTGAAGCCTTCCAGGTGGGGTTGAGGGACTTCGTGAGAGCTGTCTGTCAGACCTGTTTGATCAAATGGATGTGGTGCTCCCATTTGTGGTCAAAGAAACATGCAGAAGCAGCAGCCCCGCATGCGTATTGTGAAGCTGCTTTAATCCTGGGGTGGGGGTGGGCTGTGGCCCCATTACTTAAGAAACCTCTTGCCTGGTTGACTTGTCACCAGATTCCTTGCATTTCCTCTGACTGGCTGGGTCCCTCAAACAGTTTTTCTCCTGTGTCAAGGAGTGGGAGGCTGACTGGGGACTCTGCTATCCCCTCAACCAACTTCAGGTTCTCTAATCAGCTTTAAATAAATAAGTTGTTATTTGGAAACAAAAAATAATTTGCTATTAAAAGCAAGAAATAATACTGATTATAGAGGTTCATTAAATATTATAAAGTGGTATCCTGATATATATTAAGTGGTGACCACTTTAATGTACAGTTTTTAATGTAATTTTTTCTCCTTAGAAAAGGTTAATTGAAAAATTTTTTAATATTATAGAAATGTTTTAAGAGCTAAAGACACTGCAATAAGACTTTGTAGTTTTATACTTAGAAGCAATCATTGTAGTTTGATATAACTTCTTGAAATTTCCCCCTTTTTTTTCCTTTTAAAGCAAAAAAAGGGCTTTTATGTAGCATATGTTTTTCATTATTTTTCCCCTACCTTTCATCTTGACATCTTTCCATTTCTCTACCTCACTGATTTTCTTGAATGGTTTTATAGTATGATATTGTAATGCTTCCCTTCACTGTTAATTTCTTTTGCTTTGTATAGTATGCAAAAATCCATGGTAAGGGATGGTGAATACAATTGGTACTTCATCTTTGTTGATGTTTCTGTAAAACTTTGCTCTTTAAACAAATTTTGATTTATCTATTTTTCATTTAATTGAAAGAGAGAAATCTGTATCCTCTGGCTGGTTCACTCCTCTGATGCTCACAACTGCCCTGGGTGGGCCAGGCTGAAGCCAAGGAATTGGGAACTCCACCTAGGTTTCCCACGTGGGTTGAGGGACCCAAGTACTCAACATCTTCGCCTCCCAGGGTGCGCTGTAGCAAGAAATGGGATCTGAAGCAGAGGTGGGAGTCTAGCCTCAGCACTCAGTTATGGGGTGTGGGCATCTCAAGTGGCTGTTTACCCACTGTGCCACAACGCCCGCCCCAGCGCTTTGCTGGTTTTTTAGTTAATTTTTTTGTTTTTTGTTTTGCTGAGACCAGTGTTTCATACGTTGGTTAAGTTGCTGTGTGGGATGCCTCTATTCCATATTGTAGTGCCTGATTCAAATCCTGACTGCTCTGCTTCTGTCCCATCTTCCTGCTAATATGCACCATTGCAGGCAGCACCTGATTGCCTCTGCCATCCCCGTGGGAGCCCTGGATGGAGTTCTGCCTGGCCCAGTCCTGGCTGTTGAGGGCAGCTGGGGAGGGAACCCATGTAATGGAAGATCTCTCTCCATCTGTTGCTCTTCTCGACTCTCTCTGCTTTTCAAATTAAAACAATTTTTTTTCTAGTTTTACTATTGATAAATATGTGTGTATATGCATGTATATATATGTATGCATATGTGTGTGGGGGTATGCATGTATAGATAGATACATTAAAAATACCTTTGTTTATTGTGCACAGTGGTATTTCTGAATAGTAAATTGTTACCCAGAAGTGAAATGGCAGGGTCAAAGATTTTGATAGATATTACCAGTTCCAGTCTCAGTTGCTCCATTTCTGATGTAGTTCCCTACTAATACGTATCTTGGGAGGGCAGAGAAGATGGCCCAAGTACTTGGGCCCCTGCCATGTATATGGGAGACCAGAATGGAAGTCCTGGCTCCTGGCTTCAGCCTGGTCCAGCCCCAGCTGTTGCAGCCATTTGGGGGAGTGAACTAGTGGATGGGAGATCTCTCTCTCTCTCTCTCTCTTTCTCTCTCTCCCTCCCCCTCCCCCTCCCCCTCTCCCTCTCCTTCTCCCTTTATCTCACAAGCACTGTTTGGAAGTACATTGCAAGCATTGTGTCCCTTTACCCCTAAGAACATCAGTGTATATTTTCTGAGAATAAGAGCATTCTTTACAGAACCAAAATACAGTTATCAAATCAGGAAATTTAGCATTGTTTTAGTACTATTACTGAGTCCATAGTACTCATATTTCATCAGCTCTCCCAAGAATGCTCTGTATAGCTAGTTTTTGCTAGTTTGTACATATCTCTTAAGTTCCTATTAACCTGGACCTGTTCTAAGCCTTTCTTTGTGCTTTTCGATCTTGACATTTTTGAACTCTATGGGCCAGTTATTTTGTAGAATGTTCATTGGTTTGAGTTGTCTCAAGTTTCCCTGTGATTAGGTTCAGGAATGTCTCTTGGCGGGACACCACAGAATGCACATGATGTCACTTATGACTGGTGATGTTCACGCAATGTGTTAGATAATAACACATATGTTCCAAAATGACATTGTTGGGATTATTGACGAGAGGTGGTTACAGTAGATTTGGTATAATATGATCACCCCCAGAGATCCAGCACTTCTGTGAACATCTTTCAGGCAGAGAAACTTCTTATATTCCCTCCAGAACTCATAGTTGCTTCTTTGTTTCACTTTCTGTCTTTGATGTTGATGAATATAAAAACAAAAGATACATCTTTTTAAAATAATGGGGAGTCTCCTAGAGGATTCTAGTCTAGGTACTGCTACTGATCTCGAGCAGACTATGACTATTTCTGCATACACTTAGGGAAAAAGAATTCTGATATGATATATTGTGAGAACGTTTCCTAGGCCAGTGTGCAGGTTGTGATCTGTGAGTAAAAGGACAGTGTGGGAAATGGCAGTTAGAACTGAGCAGGATGAGGGCCGGTGCTGTGGTGCAGTCGGTTATGCCACAGCCTGTAACACTGGTATCCCATATTGGAGTACTAGTTCGAGTCTCAGCTGCTTCTCTTCTAGTCCAGATCCCTGCTAACACACCTGAGAAGGCAGCAGAAGATGGCCCATGTACTTGGGTTCCTGCCATTAACGTGGGAGACTTGGAAGGAGTTCTGGCTGCTGGTTTCTGCCCATCCCGTCCTGGACTGTCACAGCTATTTGGGAGTATCCAGTGGATGGAAGCTCTCTCTCTCTCACTCTGCTTTTAAAATAAATAAATCTTAAAAAAAAAAAAATTGAACAGATTGAAACCTCTTACTTGTTTTTAAAGATATGCACGCTGGATGTTTTTATTTGTAGTGAGTTTCAGGGAGTGGTGTTTGAATTTTGGGAGCTTGTCACAGGAGCAAGTTGCGAGGAAGCAGGTAGACAGAAGGGGGCACAGATGAATATTTATGCATTTGAAAGGGAGGACCCAGGAGGAGCCTTGATACAGCTCAAATTAACTCTTCCATAGCGTTCTCATTATCTTGTAGAATATGCTTTCTCTACCTTGAGCGCACATTTTGTCTGCTGTGGCTGGTCTGATACTTCTGGTGTGGTAGAAGTTTCATGACTTGTAGTAGGGTATCTCCATTTATTTATATGTCCAAGCCCCAGTCTGGAAGGGATCCCAGTCTCCTTCTCCTACACCTTGTAAGTCCAGCTGGTCCTCTCATAATTACATCTTGAATGCATTTTATGTCTCTCTTGGGACCCAAAGCCTCGTTCTTAGTTTGAATCTTCATTGTTTTTCCCAAATAAGGAATGGTCTTCCCACTGATTGCTTAGCCTCTAGACTAGGTCTTTCTGCTGCCCTCAGAATGCAGTTCTGATTTCCTAGGAGATGTTGGTGATCTTTTCCTGACCTTTCTTTGGGCCTCCTCCCAGCCGTTTGGTTAGTGCCGTGTTGTCTGCCTTGCAGTCTCCTAAAGGTTCCATGTCACTGCTGCTATTTGCCCTGCTAGAAATGCCCTTCCCCCTGCTTTACCTCATTAAGTCCTGTTTCTCATACACTAACCTGACGTCGCCTCTCCCCCAGCTGTGTCAGGTGTCCTCCTCTGTATCAGTGCCCTTCTCCTCCTTACAGCCCGGTCCTATTCTTAAACTATCATGACAGTTGATTTTCTTTCTGTCTGCCTCCCTCCTAATTGCTGAGCACCTCAGCGGGTAACCCCTGGGCCTGATGCTGACCACAGGTAGAAACCACAGGGCACAGCTTAACAAGTCAGGAAGTTTGGAGCAGTTGGAGCTTTTCAAGGTTGGACTATGCTGTGTTAGCACTGGTGACATTCCTGTTTCTGTGGGTGTGAAAACACGGGCTGGGCACAGAAGGAGATTTTCAGGTATTTTACTCTAAACGGAGCAAGATTATAAATTGGTAGTATATTGAATATATAGCTAGACATGTTTCACAAGCTCATCTGTTACAGATATATGAATTTAGAGGAAAGTTGCCATCTTTTATCTTACAAAGCTTTTTATAGGATCAACTAAGGAATATGTGAATGATAGTTTAGTTTCAGGCTTTGGTTACCATTGCAGCTCCTAATTCCAGTTCTAGGTCATAATCCCTGATTTTTTGCCTAGTCAATGAGTTGAAGTTTGTCTAAGAGAAATCACGTGAGTAGGCATGATACAAATTCAAAAGGTGTAAAAGGTATACAGTGAAAAAATAAAGTCCTTACACTTCCCATGTTTCATCCCTGAGCAGTCTAGTCATCAGCCCCCTTCCTTGTTCTCGGGAAATCAACAACTGTTACCTAATTCTTCTCTCCATTTCTAAGGTTAGTTTGTGCACAGATAAGCATCTGTGTGTGTGTGTGTGTGTGTGTGTGTTTCTGTTTTGCAAATGTTTATTTGAAAGGTAGAGTGACAGAGATTGATTAGGATCTTTCATTGACTGGTTGACCCTCCAAAGGTCTGCAATGGCCAGGGCTGGGCCAAACCAAAACCAGGAGCCCGGGAATTCAATCTGGATCTTTGATTTGAGTGGTAGGGATCCAGATATTTAGCCATCGTCTGCTGCCTCCCCAGACATTACTGGGACGTTGGATTGGAAGTAGAAGAGCCAGGACTCCAGTCTGTGCTTCCATATGGAATGTGGATATCCCAGGGTTACAGCTTAACCCACTATCCCACCATGTTTTTTTTAAACAAGTAACATACTGTAAACTTTCCTGCACTTTGCAGAACACGGACAGTGTATCCTGGTGAAGATTCTCTGTACCTTCTAATAGAATTTCACTTTGTTCTCCCCTCATGAAGCTGTGACATACTGTATGGTTGTATTCTTGTTTATTGATCAGTTCCTATGAGAGGTAACTAAGACCTGGATTTGCTTAGGGTAATAGTAGGGGCAGAGGAAGCAGGAGACAGAGCTGACCTGAAATGGGAAGTCACCCAGAGGGCAGGGGAGACAGTGAAGGGATCTTCACCTGATTAACGGCTTCAAGATGAATCAGGAACCCTCAGAAGGAAGGCCGTGGCTCCCACTTTATCAGAAACTCTCAGTTTCTACTTTTCAGGATTTTGCCAGAAGATGAGGTGTTTGCTTCCAAGGATCTTCAGGCTTTCTGGTCAGCATTAGATGGTTTTCGTTAGTTTTCCCTCGTCACAACTTGTGCTGGTAGGCTTGTCCTCCACTGTTTACTTGCTGAACAGCTTGTGGTCCCCCCGAGGCTGGAGCTGCGTCTTACTGATGTGTGTTGCACATGTCTGAGTGAGTGAGTGAGGGGGCCGTGGTGGTAATTGCATTTCAAGATTAGAGGACTCTGGTTCTCTTTCACACCACATACTCAAAAAAAGCAGGCTACTGAGTGGTTTGAACAGATAATTAACTTCTTCTATATTCCAGAACTTTCCCTACCGTCCAGCAAGAAAACATGCAACTGTGTCTGTTAAGTGTCAGTAACTATTTGAGATAGCTGAAAGGCAGAAGTGCACTAGAACGCAGCAGCATGCTCCTCGCGCCTGCTCTCCCAGCGTAGCGCTCTCTGGTTGCAGAAATGCTCCATCACTGTCAGGAAGGTCTGCGGGCAGCTTGTCAGAGCTCCTCCCCTCAGCAGCCCCGGGGGCCAGCCTGCTGTGTCCCTTGCAGAGCGAGGTTTCTGTGAAAAAGACAGCACTTCTGGTAATTTCAGGGAAATTAAAAGGCTATTTGGCTGTAGGCAAGTGTATTCACTTTAAATGTGCACTGTTTCCAGAGAGAAATGGCTTTACTCCTCAGCTGCTGATTTGCAATTGCTGTTTGTATCCAAGTAATGGAAGATTACCAGAAATGTTTGTTTTTCAGCTTGTTCAAATATTTATATTTTCTCTGGTTTCTTTTCTGAAGTTATGTTGGCTCATTCTTTTTTCTAATAAACAACTGCTGCTTGAATTTCTTTGTTTCTAGTGCATAATAAATTTAGCTTTTGAACAGTTCTTTTTCTTCAAAAGATGACTGGCAAGTGAAATTCCTTATAGATGAATCCATCCCAAAGTAGAGAACATTGGACTTCAGTTTTCGGCAGGTTCTTCTGATCCTAGTTTTAAAGTGCATGTCGTATAGAGGCATAGAGAGTTTTAAAATGCATGTCGTATAGGGCATAGAGAGCTGTCTTGGGAATTCCTCTTGTGTTTAGATGGTCACTCAAAGGGCAGGCTTCCATGTCTTCATGCTTTGTCCCTCCCCCGGGCTGCTCCTGGGGCCTCCTCATACCTCCAGGCAGCCCCTTTGCCGTCTCTGCCACACCCTCACTGTGCCTGGCTCCCCCCAGTCTCTTTCCCCTCCCTCCTGTCCCTCTGTCCTCTGTGTACTGAGACTCATGTGTCTGTCTTGTCCCCTTCCTTCTGTGCTGTAGTCAAGGTCCTTGGCCCCTTTGCCATATTGTCTGGTTTTCTTTTTAAAGATTCATGTATTTATTTGAAAGGCAGTGCTACAGCGGTGAGACCAGGGGGAGTGGATCTCCATCTTCCATCTGCTGGTTTACTCCCCAAATGGCCACAGTGGCCAGGGCAGGGCCAGGCCAAAGCCAGGAGCTTGCAACTCCATCTGGGTCTCCCATTTGGGTGGTACATCTTCCATTGCTTTTCTGGGTACATTAGCAGGGAGCTGGATTGGAACTGAAGCTGCCAGACAAGAGCTGGTGTTCATATGGGATGCTGACATCACAGGCGGTGGCTTAACCTGCTGTGCCACAATGCTGGCTCCTTTTAGGAGTTCTGTTCCCTGGTCCCGTTCCTTATTGCTCCTCTGCTTGCAATAAGTGAGACCTAGAATAAAGGAGACAGAGCAGGTTTGGGGAAACAGTGTAAGCTGTAAGATTATTAGGTATCTAGTAGTAGGTAATTGGACATATGGAAGAGATTGAAGATAAGAGCAAGAAAGACAAGTTGATAGTAACAAGATCTCATCAGTGGTGAAGTACGCTAGAAGCTAGTGTACCAGGAGAGGATTTCGCACGTGGAGAAGAGAATGGACCTTTCCTTGGAACTGGAGCACGTGACGTGAGTGTTCTAACAGATCTGCCTGGTACTGAGAAGAGAGAAAACCAAGAGTATTATTGAGCGTAGTGAAGCGGTGAGGGTCTGTGAGGTTTGGAATTGAAGACTAAGGACAAGAGGCGTCAGTGCAGAAGTGACTGCTGAGCAGAACTGGGACCTGCTCTGAGCCTGGGATCCTTGTTGTGCAGGAGCACCTCTCTGAGGTGGGGTTTCCTCCAGCGGGACTGAGCAGTACGAACAGGTGAGAGGCAGACAGGATCCAGGGGCTGCCTTCCAATGTGGGGGAGGAATGAGCCAGTTGAAGACGCCAGCATGACTGTGTTGATGATGTCATCATCTTTAGAGCACAGGTTGTGGGCAATGTGAGACCAAGCGGTCTAACGCCAGAGAAGAGGGAAGTGGCTTAGGCCACCATATCCCTGCTAAGATCAGTCCCTGGCTCATAAATGTGGACTGCCCTGGAGTAGTGGAGATAAAGAACTGGTTTTGTAGGCATCAGAGGTGGGCGGTGAGAGGTCAGTGACAGGATCTTCAGATCTGCATTTGCTGTGGTTATGGAGCAGTTCTTTAGTATATAAGAATATTGAATACTGCATTTGGAATTCAGCAGGAAGATGGCAAGAGGCAAGGTGAGCTAAGGGCCAAGGCCTCTACCAGGTCCTGTGTGTACCATTGGTGTTGATGCCGTGTTAAAGAGCCATTACAGTAGCAGAAGTTATAAGCTTCAGATAGAGCAGATTTTGTGTGAGGAAGGGATGTCTGGGAGGACCTCATGATTCTTAAAGAATGCGGACTCACTTCCTCACGTCTAGGCCTGAGTCAGGTGTTGTAGGAACTAAATGATAGGCGGTGGAGGAGATGACTGCTGAGGAAAGCCAGGCTGGAGAAGGTGAGAAAGACATTTGTGAACAAGGTGAGAGTTTGGAGGCTGTTCAGAACAGGGTGGCTTCCAAAATGAGGGACAGACCAGAAGAACTGCAACAGTGTTCTTGGCAAAGCACAGGAGGGCTTTTGTCAGAATCTCTGGGGTCGGCAGCAGGCTGCTGATTATGGGGAAGTGAAGCATTCCCATGTGGTAGCTACTGGGATGACTGCTGATACTACTGGGGCCTGCATTTTTCAGAGAGATTCTGTACCAGGCTAGCAGGTACATTACATTAGCATATTGCGTCTTCGTAACATGTTGTGTTATCCTTGTTTTACAGCTACTGAGCTCAGAAAAATGTCTAATTTACCTAAGGACTGCATGGTCTCATGGTTCCATAGCCAGTTCTTGCTGATTGTGCTGGTTTCTTTTGTGCACTTGCCTTGTGTACTGGATGTAGTGATACAACCAGTGATTCTTGAGGGTGTGTTGTTGGAAAGCCTGCTTATTCCCAGCTGGGCTATAGCGCTCTGGCACCTCCAGGTGGCAGTAATGGTATGGTAATTGCTACCATGAGAGAAAACACTGACTAGCAGAGTGAGGTACCACTCAGTCACTGGTGTGCTGCAGCAAGAACATTTTCTTTGTTGTGAACCTGGCGCTTGACAGTACAGCCTTTAACAGGCATTCATGCACCTATAAAGGAAGATTTTAATGTTTGCATACTCTGAGTGTTTAGCCCAGGACTTTCAAGTAGAGTGTAAAAAGAGAATCCTAGAAGGGCATGAAACTCATTTGGTTGAGCCTGCCTTCTTGTCCATGGCTAACAGCTCCCTCTGCTTTAGTTGATGCCTGGGGGTCTGAGGTGATACTCTTTCCCTCTTTCCTTTCTTCTTCTTCTTCCTCCTCCTCCCGTTTTCCCTCCTCCTTCTCTTCCTCCCTTCCTCCTCTTCTTCTTCTTCTCCTTCTTTTTTTTTTTCTTTTTCTTTTTTTTTTTTTTTTTTTTTGGCAGGCAGAGTGGACAGTGAGAGAGAGACAGAGAGAAAGGTCTTCCTTTTTTCCGTTGGTTCACCCCACAATGGCCACTATGGCCGGCGCACCGCACTGATCCGAAGCCAGGAGCCAGGTGCTTCTCCTGGTCTCCCATGCGGGTGCAGGGCCCAAGCACTTGGGCCATCCTCCACTGTACTCCCGGGCCACAGCAGAGAGCTGGCCTGGAAGAGGAGCAACCGGGACAGAATCTGGCGCCCCGTCCTCCCCTTCTTTCTTTTTTTAAAGATTTATTTATTTATTTGAGAGGTAGAGTTACAGAGAGAGACAGAGGGAGAGTGGCTGCAGTGGCTGGAGCTGAGCCAATCTAAAGCCAGGAGCTAGGAGCCAGGAGCCAGGAGCTTCTTCTTGGCCTCCCATGCAGGTGCAGGAGCCCAAGCACTTGGGCCATCTTCTACCACTCTCCCAGGCCACATGCAGAGAACTGGATGAGAAGTGGAGCAGCCAGGACTCGAACCAGTGTGGGATACCAGTGCTACAGGCAGAGGCTTAGCCCACTATGTTACAGTGTCAGCCTCTTTCCTTTCTTCTTTATTATTTACCATTTCACTAATCTGTTGTTAGTATATAAACGTGTTTAAGTATCTCATTAAAAAAAGAAAATCTTTGAAAATCCTCTGCCCTGAATGCCTGCCTCCTATTTTTCCTTGTTAAATTTCCTAAAGAATGGCTTCTTGAACTTTCTTCATCCCACCCTTTTTCCAACCCACCACCCCGTGCATCTGCCAGTCTTCTCTTCAAAAGCTGCCCTGTGGCCCCTGAATGGAAGAGGGGTATTATATTTTTCAAGACTCCACAGGCAGGACAAAGAATGATGTGAAATGTAAGATTTCCTTGACCATCTTGAAGGTGGTAGCTATTCTGAATTTCAGCTCTTGCTTTGCAGTAAGAGCTGCTGCTACTTCTTTAGCACAGGGCTGTATTTATGGATGCTGACTGGTTCTGTTAAGCCACATTGAGTAGGCCAGGTAATGATGAGATGATGGCTTTAGGGATATCTGTCTTGTTGTTGCCTCTCCTGTCTTCTGGATTCTGAATCCCTTGAGAAACAGATCCAGTGCTTAGATGGGGAGGCAGACATGAACTTTCATGGTGAAAGCTGGACTAGAAAATGTGGCTAGAAAGTTTCTGTAGAATTCTTCAGTTGGAGTCAGCTTTTTTGGTGAGGGGTCTGCAGAACAGACGTGAGGATCCTCGGACCTTGGCTTAGAAGGTGACTGATTATGATGGCTTCAACCTGCAAATTCTGTCTCAACTCTTGGCTCTGTCTGGCTCTCCATGGCTCTGTCGTTGATGGCTGCAGTCTTCAGCAGGGTTTCCGGATCCTAGAATGGTGGTTCTGGTCTCTTTGTAAAATAGAGGGTGGTAGCTGGGTAGAATTTTTATCCTGTTGATAATTCCTAGGACTATTTGTGACAGTTTGGATCTTTTAATAGCTAGATTGTACATACTAAAGGCTCAGGCATTGATGAACGAGCTGTTACTGAAGTCGTTACTGTCCTTCCTGTTACTACAGAGCCAGTTTTATTTCTCCCTATTTTACAGGTTGAGTATAAGCTGGGATTTCAAGTAGACAATTATGTGGCTATGGACATGCCCCAGGTCAACATTTCTGTTCAGGGGGAAGTTCCACGCACTTTATCAGGTGAGTGAGAGTCCTCTGAGACAGAGTTAACATACTGCTGACTGCCTGTGCTGAGCTGTGCTTTACCTCCTCCCATGCATTGCTGGCACGGCTTCCACACGAGTCCCTGTGTCTGACCTTGTTCTTCCTCAGTCAAGTCCTGCATCCCCCAGTAGGACCTGGGTGACCACTGCATATGTACATCCTGACCACATGGCAGGAAGCTCCTCAGTGCCCCCAGGCCCATCGGCTGGATACAGAGCAGAGTCCCCAGTCCGTGTGTTGGGACCTTTACTGGCTGCCCCTTCTCCTAGCCAGCCTTGTTGCTGCCCTTGACTGCTCCTGTGTTCTTGCAGTTTGACACCAAATGCAGTTTTGATGTCCACACCTTTGCATGAGCTGGTCTCTGTGTGTGGGACCATTGTTTCCTCCTTTCTGAAATCCTGTTCATTCTGCGACACTCAGACTCTTTACTGTCCTTATCCTGCTTCCGCCTGTCCTCCCAGTGGTTAACTCTCTCTTCTGTTCTTCCTGCCCCATTGTACCGCGTTTTTAACTGGTTTCTAATTGCATTATCCTGTAATTTTTTTCTTGTTGTGTAGCATCTGGACACAACATAGGCACTCCATACATCTATGAGTAAATGAACTATCTTATTTAAACCAATTTAACACTTTTGAACTATTGAAATCTTTTTCTTAAAAAGATTTTATTTATTTATTTGAGAGGAAGAGTTAACAGACAGTGAGAGGAAAAGACAGAGAAAGAGGTCTTCCCTCCCCTGGTTCACTTCCCAAATGGCCTCAACATCTGGAGTTGTGGAGGTCTGAAGCCAGGAGCCAGGAGCTTCCCCCCAGTTCTCCCACATGGGTGCAGGGGCCCAAGCACTTGGGCCATCTTCTGCTGCTTTCCCAGGCCATAGCAGAGAGCTGGATCAGAAGAGGAGCAGCCAGAGTAGAACTGGTGCCCATATATTACGCTGTTGCTGCAGGCGGAGGATTAACCTACTATGCCACAGCACCAGCCTCTGAGTGAGATCTTAATATAGTAGGAATGTTTTAAAATTGAAACCATAAGTGATAGCAGTGTAGTCAAACTTTTCCTGGCAGTCTTATTCATGTTGTTAGTGATATCCATTAGTTTAAGCTTTAAGAAATGCAAGAAGGTGGATTAATTCATATGGGTAAGTAAAGAAATGCAGAAATGTTCCTATCTCTGATACACTCATACATACTGAGAAAAGATATATTCTAAATTATAGAAAAAGAATCTTTAATTGAAAGATTGAAAAAAAAAATAGGCGGGGCCGGTGCTGCACCCATGTGGGAGACCCAGAAGAAGCTCCTGGCTTTGGATTGGCACAGCTCCAGCCATTGCAGCCATCTGGGGAGTGAACCAGTGGATGGAAGACCTCTCTTTATGTCTCTACCTCTCTCTGTAACTCTTTCAAATAAATAAATAAAATACATCTTTAAAAAAAAATTTAAAAAATAGGCATTGATGTTTGTTACCCTGTTGCTGCAGTTGCTGATAGAAGCCAGAGAATGTTTAGAAAGCTGTTGTTTAAATTCATAGTTGAGAACTTATCCTATTTGTTTACCTGTTTATATTTAATCTTTCATTAAGAGCAAGATAAAACAGCATCTCGAGAATGGATTATCTTTCTTTCCTACCATATAATTTTTGTTACTGTTCCTGATAGGACGGGTAGGGACAGCAGGGTTTACCTTTTGAATCTAGCTTCAGTGTGTTGGACGTACGAGACAAAGTTATATATTAAAAATCGTGAGCCGAAGTTGAAAACAATTATCTCTTCATTTATGTCTTGGTTAGTTCTTTACTGCTAACTTTTTGTCCTTAATGAATGAAACACTTAATGTCTAACCTTGTGGTGTTTAAAGATGAGGTATCTGAAAGCTTCTGTTTAATTAGTTTATGTAAATAAATGACTTTCAGTTTTATTACAACAAAAATAGTTCTGAAAAGTTTATTAGAGCCATTTTGAGCATTAATGTGGATTTTTAGAAAATTGAATGATTTTTCTTATTTTTTTTAAAGTGTTCCGGGTCGAACTTTCCTGCACTGGCAAAGTAGATTCTGAAGTTATGATATTAATGCAACTCAACTTGACAGTAAATTCTTCAAAAAATTTTACAGTCTTAAATTTTAAACGAAGGAAAATGTGCTACAAAAGTAAGGAATTTGTCAACATTTTATCTTTGTACACATTTAATTATGATGAAGTCTTGATTACAGCTGCAGATGACAAGAGAAGGAACACATCTAGTTCAGGCCCCACTCAGTGCCTGGTTTCTCAGTCTTGGCAGAACTGCAGAGATATTTTCCATTAGGGATAGGAAATAGAACCAACATGACTGAAGAGTCAGAGAAAGAAGATAAATGTGTTAGGGGACCCTGAGTAATTTGAGTATCACTGTGTTTTCCTTATAAAGTTACTTTCGTGTGGAAGCCTTGCTCTGGGGTCAGAGAGACATGGGCTAGAATGACAGCTTTTTTTTTTTTTTTTTTTTTTTTTTGACAGGCAGAGTGGATAGTGAGAGAGAGAGAGACAGAGAGAGAGAGAAAGGTCTTCCTTTTGCCGTTGGTTCACCCTCCAATGGCTGCCACGGCTGGCACACTTGCGGCCGGCGCACCGCACTGATCCGAAGGCAGGAGCCAGTTGCTTTTCCTGGTCTCCCATGGGGTGCAGGGCCCTGCCAGTTGCTTTTCCTGGTCTCCCATGGGGTGCAGGGCCCTGCCAGTTGCTTTTCCTGGTCTCCCATGGGGTGCAGGGCCCAAGCACTTGGGCCATCCTCCACTGCACTCCCGGGCCACAGCAGAGAGCTGGCCTGGAAGAGGGGCAACCGGGAAAGAATCCGGCGCCCCGACCGGGACTAGAACCCGGTGTGCCGGCGCCGCTAGGTGGAAGATTAGCGTAGTGAGCCGCGGCGCCAGCCGACAGCTTGGTTCTTTCCAAGATACTGGGGCAAGTTGTATAACCTCGCTAAGCCTCAGTTTTTCTCATATGCAAAATGGGCATTATACATGTTTCAGAAGTTTTTATTTTCTTTTTCTGCTTTTTAAGAATAATTAAATTTAGCCTGCCACATAGAATATCATATATAAATGTTAGTAGTTTTTTTACTTTTAATTATATTATCTGTTACTCAGGAAATCACAGCATGTGTGAAAGAGTTCCAGCATGCTAGGTCATAGATCAAAAAATTTTGTAGTTCTCTTTAAGGGTTATCTAGTCCAACTCACTCACTTTCAATTGCAAAAATTCAGGTCATGTGGGTAGAACTGATTAGTATCCAAAGTGGTTAAAAAAAGAGAAACCAGTGGGCGCTGTGGCTCAATAGGCTAATCCTCCGCCTGCAGCGACGGCACACCAGGTTCTAGTCCTGGTTGGGACGCCGGGTTCTGTTCCGGTTGCCCCTCTTCCAGGCCAGCTCTCTGCTATGGCCCGGGAGTGCAGTGGAGGATGGCCCAAGTGCTTGGGCCCTGCACCCCATGGGAGACCAGGAGAAGCACCTGGCTCCTGGCTTCGGATTAGCGTGGCAGCCATTGGAGGGTGAACCAACAGCAAAGGAAGACCTTTCTCTCTGTCTCTCTCTCTCTCACTATCCACTCTGCCTGTCAAAAAAAAAAAAAAAAAAAAGAGAGAGAGAGAGAGAGAAACCCACACTTATAAATTCCCTAAACTTGTTCAGTGTTGACTGTGTTCTAAATGTTCCATGTACAGTAAGCCCATTTAATCCTTACAGCAACCTTAGGCAGCAAGTTCTTTTATTATCTCTTCTTTGGGAGGTGAAAGCTGAGTTCTGAAAATCTGACTGATTTGCGAGCTCAGAGAGCTAAGTGGTGCAGCTGAGGTGCAAACCTATACTCTAGTGTCATTGTTAAACTGTCTCCCAAGAAATTTCCTGAAGCCAACAAGTGCATTAAAATGACTAATGTCCAGATACATGCCAAAAAATAAAAATAAAAAAAGCCGTACTGCATTAGAATAAACATTTTAAAAATGGTAAGTTAGCACCTTTTGGCTTTTGTGTTTAGATACATTTTTCAGTTGTAACACATTTAGTTATGTACCTACTTTGATATAATTTTAAAACTGAAAGGGCTTTAAAAACTCTGTAGCCAAACCTAGCCGGTATAAAATGAACATAAGGAGACTGGGGCTGTGGAGAGGTTGCCTGCGCTTCCCCGGCTGGTCAGTGAGGAGGGCAGGACAGCTGGGTCCTGGTCCCCAAGGAGATGGGCAGACTGTAGCGTGGTGTTTCATCTGTTACTCTTCAAGGCACAGTGAGATACAATTGGTGTGGTCCATGGGTCCCACCAATGCTGAAATCCACTAAGGTCAGTGATCAACCAGTATTCAGAGTGATCTATGCCTTCTCTGTTTTCTTTAATTGATACATGAAAATGAACATTAAAATTCTATTGTTGGTGTTATTTTCTGTTCTGTTTTACTTAAGTTTAATATAGTAGTACCCTCTTTATTTGGTCATACTTTTCCATGTTAATGAGTTTCACTTTAATATGTGATCCCAATGTATTTATCTGGTTTTCCAGGCCACTAGCTCTTAAAACAGTCTACTGTTAAAAAATATCTGTACAGCATGGAGTGTTACTGGCAAGAAAAATTTCCTTTATCATTTGAGGATATGAGTTACAGTGTAAACAAGTTGTGCTACTCCAGAACTGCTTAGAACTGTTCCATTCTGCGAATGTGCAATGTGAGGCTCCAGTGCACGTTTGTGTATAGCTTCCCCCAGACTTCTTAATCACAAAACCCTTTGCCAATGAGCACCTAAAAGTAGAGCCCTTTGGCTAAGCTGGCACTATTGATTAATGATTGAGGTGATTATCAAATGTAGCTTTCAATATCTTGCAACAAATAACCTTGTTACTTAATTCAAGCAGTGTTCTGATAGAACCCAAAACTATGTTAGAGAAGCGTTCATACAGTTTAATTATAGTACTTAAGGATTTTCATGAAAAAGAAAGAATTCCTAAATAATCTTTTATATCTTTTTTAATTTAGAACTTGAAGAAGTAAAAACTTCAGCCTTGGACAAAAATGCTAGCAGAACTATTTGTAAGTGTTACTGTATTATCTTTATTATTAGGGATTTAAAAAATGGTTAATTGAATATGAACGTGATTGCACAAAACTTAGAGGTTCCAGTTTGTTGAATGATAATGATGCCATGCTGTTTGTAAGTTGGTAAATGAGTGGTTGGAGAAGTGCAGTTCATATATATCTCCTAGCAAGTTGGTTAAAAAGCTTTCACAGACAAGAATCTATTTCCTGTCTTCTCAGGTGTTCTAATTAAAGTATGAACATGAAATATGTTTAAGATTTTTATTAGCCCAGCTTGGAAAATCGAACTTGTGTCCTGGCCCTAGCCAGGTGAAGATCTAAGCTTAAACACAGTATATTATTTCAACCAACATCACTGAAAGTCACAGTAGATTTTGGGGGAATGGGTATTGATTATGATTAGGTACTATAGCAGGCTTCTTTTTTTCTTTCTTAGCATGAGCACATCATTGCATCTTATTTTCCTGAGATAGTTGTTAATAGCAGCATCTTAAAATAATAATATTCTTTTAATGGAAGTTGACTTTAATTTTTTTGAAAAAATTTTAAGTCTGCAAAAATTGAGAGTATGCTTCAATGAACCCCCTGTACCCACCACCCAAGTTCATTAATGATGAATATTTGACCAGTGTTTTTCCACTGAAAAATATTCTGGCTGGTTAGGAGTAGGATAGAATATTTTAAAGCACATCCCAGGCATCACATTATTTCATCCACAGATATTTCAGTGTGACTCTGTTAAAAAACAGAACAAAACAAAGCACAAAAACCACAGTCACCCCATACCTATACACTTAGATTTATCACATATAGCAAAATTAGCAGAAATTCTTAATACCTTCTGATAGCTAGTCCATGTTCAGCTTAATCTAATAGTCTTAGAAGTGTAAAGGTTTCTGCCCTCTGAGTCAAGATTCCTGTGAAGCCTACACACATAGTTTGTGGCTGATACTTATATTCATCAGAAAGCACCTCCCTGATTTTTAAATACACTTATTGAAGAAATTGTATCATTTCTTCCTTAGAATTTACCATATTCTTCATCTTCCTGGTGTTACTTAACACGTTTTTCTCTCTGCTATAAGTTGGCAGTCAGATTTCACACTGGATTCGATTCAGACCCAATTCTGGTGGCAAGTTCAGTCCACAGGCAGTACTGTGTGCTTCCTGTCTCGTCTTTGTGTTACCTCAAGAGGCACCAGGTATCTCGGTGTGCCAAAGTAGGTCTTTTTCTGAAGGTAAAATAACATGAAATAGTGTCTACTCATATCTTATTTAGATGCATTTCTAGAAGAAAAACATTTTTTAACATTACTACTCTCAAAATTTACCTTTGAAATTCCGGTGATTTTACCCATGTCTTTGTACATCCACAGGCTGTTTCCACAAGAACAGTATTGCATATTCTTGGTCTCTTCCTTGCTCCTTTCCACTCGTCTCCTTTCCTATTTATTTATCCAACCACCAGCATTTGCTGAGATTCCATGGAGTGCCAGGGCATGTGACTGAGGCAGAGAACCCTTGCCCTCAGTGCCGTGTAATGTAGCTGGGGGGATGGACGGGAGGGTGGGCAGTGGTAGCAAAGGCAGTGAAGCTGTGGTGGATACAGAGAGCCTTGGAAACCTGAGGAGGGCCATGTTCCCTCCACTAAGGGAGCGAAGGACAGCCTTCTGAGGAAAGTGACATCTCATCTCAGACCTGAGGATGAGCGGGCCGTGACGGGCAATAAGGCACGTCAAAGCGAGGGAGTGAGAACAGTGCACACACCAGCCTGGCACTTGGAAGCCATTGAGCAGGGTGCACGTGGGGCACCTTCTAGCAGAGTGCCTGGGCGGTACTGCCACACGTGCCGTGGGCTCTCCCTGCCTGTCCAAGACCGGGCAGCCCTGCAGGGCCATACCGTTTCCATGGGGAAAGCTATGCCTTCATTTCGGCAACAGCCCAGTCCAGCCACCCTAGAGGTCATTTGGTCTCTTGGCATCGCTTTGTTCTGATTTGTTTGTTGATTCAAAGTTTAAATTTTAGAAAGCACAGCCGGCGCCGCGGCTCACCAGGCTAATCCTCCGCCTTGCGACGCCGGCACACTAGGTCTAGTCCCGGTTGGGGCGCCGGATTCTGTCCTGGTTGTCCCTCTTCCAGGCCAGCTCTCTGCTGTGGCCAGGGAGTACAGTGGAGGATAGCCCAAGTACTTGGGCCCTGCACCCCATGGGAGACCAGGAGAAGCACCTGGCTCCTGCCATCGGATCAGCATGGTGCGCCGGCTGCAGCGGCCATTGGAGGGTGAACCAACGGCAAAGGAAGAGCTTTCTCTCTGTCTCTCTCTCTCACTGTCCACTCTGTCAAAAAAATAAAAAAATAAAAATTTTAGAAAGCAATCTTATTTCCATGTTTTTGAAAGACTTAACTTTTATCTTTTGTCCTGACCTATCCCCAGAACTCCAGATTGTATGTCTGACGATTTACCATCTGCATGTGGATTTGTACTAGGCAGTCCAGACTTAACTTGAACAAACAGAAACCTCTTTCAGTTCTCACTTCTCCACCTGCTTCTTTTTGTCTTTGTCAAGCTACTCTATCCAAGTAATTCCTTAAGCCAAAACTTTGATTCCTCGTCTTCCTCTTACGTTAGTACAATTTATTAACAAGACCTGTTGACTGCTTCAAATACATTTTGTTCTACCTTCACCATGACACTGTTGTCCAAGCCACTGTTCTGTGTCTTTCTTTGACTGCTCTGGTAACCGTCTTAGCTTGTCTGCTCCTTCTGCTCTGGTTTCCCCACACAGCATTCTTAACACAGTAGACAGTCAGCAGGTTTTTTTTGAGTGACACTATGTTTGTCATTCCTTTGCTTGCAACCTTGGTGATAATTTCCCATGTCATTTAGGAGAACCCCTCGGATTCCTCTGGTTCTCTTCAGTAGAACTATGGTGTGCACCACACTCATTGTCGAAACTCAGTCACACCGCTTGTCCTTGCTTAGATCACATACACGAGTGTGTATTGTCTCTTCTCAGTGAGTGTGAGTCTTTGTCATTAGGTTATTCTCCCTATTCTTGCTTTCTGGTTCTGTCTCTTAAAAATGCTGTAAAGCCGAATATCATTTTATCAATGCAGTCTTTAAAAAACAGCTAAACAAAGGTAATTTCTGTTACTCTCAAAAGAAAAAAAATAAATGTTTGTTCTTGTGCGTGCCTCTATTGTTCATTTCTTTCCTCTGAGTCAGTGGTCCTTGAGTTCTCCAACCCAGACGTCAGTACTGAGAAACTAGGAAAAACCTAGAGCGCTACGTTTTGCAGGATGGTAACTGCTTGTTAGCCGCTCTGAGTTAGTTAAAACTAGGTTAAAATTAAAGCTTCAGTTCCTCAGTTATACTGGTCGCATTTCAGTGTTGAATAGCCAAAGGCCCCTGCACTGGGCAGCACCCTGAGAACATTTCTCTGACTGTAGAAAATCTGTCGGGCAGCACTGTGACAGTGTATTTTGTGCTTACCATTTGTGCGTGACTGTCATTTTTGTTTGCCAAAAGTCCTATTTAAAACCTGTAAAAACTAAAACAAAAACAAAAACACTGAAAAATTGTGTGAGCCGCTGGTAATTGATGTTACTGAAGAGGGAATACAGACAGAAAATGGGAACCCTGTTATGTAAAACGGGATACTCACTGTGTAGATTGGGTCACAAAGCAATAGACTGTGTTTGTTTAAAAAGCTTAATGTGCTTTTCGTTTTTATTTCAGATGATCCTGTACATGCAGCTCCAACCACCTCTACACGTGTGTTTTATATCAGTGTAGGGGTTTGTTGTGCAGTAATATTTCTTGTAGCAATAATATTAGCTGTTTTGCACCTTCATAGTATGAAAAGGATTGAACTGGATGACAGGTATTGTACATGTTTTGGGAAAGGAGAAAAATAAAAGCAGTTATTTGCATATGTGTAAGAGCCTCTGCACACCTGTGTGCACTGGTACAGGGGAAGGAGGAGGTTGACCAAGCTTCAGTCAGAGGAAAAATAAGATGTCCTGAACACTGCCTTTGATTTCTCTGATTTTATTTATTTGTGAATTTGCGAAGTCAGAAATCAGTTTATTAGTTGTTAGGAGAAGTGGAAATCCGGTATGTTTTTTCCAACCCCGTTGAAATATCCTAGACTCCTATTACCTTTTTCTTTAAGATTTAATATTGATTGAAAGAGTTACAGAGAGAGACGCACACACAGAGATATCTTCCATCCTCTGGTTCACTCTCCAAGTGACTGCAGTGGCTGGGGCTGGCCCAGGCCAGGAGTGTAGAGCTTCATCCAGGTCTCTCACGTGGGTGCAAGGGTTCAAGCACTTGGGCCATCTTCTGCTGCTTTCCCAGGTGCATTAGCATAGAACTGGATTGGAAGTGTAGTAACCAGGACATGAACTCGTACCCATATGGGATGCTAGCGTCACAGGCTTAACCTGCTGTGCCACAATGCGCACCCTGTCCTATTGCCTTTTAAGATCAGCTATTTCGTTGATCTAGTTCCCAGCTTCATTATTTTCCATCTGTCCATCCAGCCATTTATTCATCCAGTAAACATTTATTGAGTAACCCACCACGATATAACATTGCCTCTCAACCTAGTTGTACATTAGAGTTGTGGGGAAGTTTTGTTAAAAACATACCAGTCGTGGGTCTCACCTGCCAAAGATCCTGATGTAATCAGTGTAGGGTAGTGTTTGGGCTACGATGTTTTTCTTCAAACTTCCTGGATAATTATAATGTACAGTCATTTTGAGATGCATTGGGTTAGGTATTATGCTAAGTGCTGGGAATACCAAAATTAATGATACACTTCCTGGTGTCAACAATTTAATCTTTGACATTAGCTCATGATTATACAACTGTGTCAATTTGATGATCGTGATAGGTATAGTATGGTATGGGAATAGGGAAGGTGCTGATCACAGCCTGGGTGACTCAGAGATGGCAAGGAGGAGGAAGTTATAATCAGGTAGGGAAGAGGTGGAGCTGGAGGTGGAGGTGTATGTTCACGACACAGAGTCCTCATTTCCCTGCTCAGTGACTCCCAGTTGTGGACTAGACATCCCTGTTTTCGTTTGTGGAAGTGCTTCTCCCGTTCTCTTTGAGCCTTTGCTCCCCTTCTTCCTGTGTCCTTACCTGTGCTCTTGTCAAATGATGACTTGTTCCTCACTTGTGCCCTGTATGGTTTTTGTTCCTGCTTTCTTTTTGCCCATGGGACTCCCTGTATTTTCTCCTAGTCCAGACTGTTCATTCTTCAAGTTCCAACTCCAGTGCCAAAGTTTTCATAAAGTCTTTAAGCCTCCCAGCTATTCATATCCTTCTCTCTCTCATTCGCAACTCCCTCTCTTATTGTACTTTTTCCTTCTGGGTCTCTCTTTTTTTTTTTTTTTTTTTTTTTTTTTTTCTGTGGGCTTGTCTCGTTGGTCCTGCTGGAATGTCAGCTCTCACTGCCCAGTTGGAGAGCCATGTGTCTCCCCCGTTGCCGGGTCCCCAGTCCTAGCCCAGTGTCACCTGTGCAGTGAGTGAGCACGTTTGGGCATAAAGAAGGACTGCAGGGGCAGGGGTCTGCCTCCGGATACTGCCTGTCCTCGCTGTTCTGCTTTCTGTACCTGTGTAGAGAAAGGAGAGGAAAAGGGTAAGAATGAGAAGTATGTGCTTTGTGTACCTGGTGGTGTTGGAAATAGGTTTACAAAGGAACAAATAACATTTAGAAGAAAATTGAGAGGAAAAAGAGGTAACAGAAGCATTTTGATAGGACAGGATATATGTAAAATTAGAGGGGTTTCTGGTCAGCATGCTGAGAGTTGCATTTAAAATAAATTATTTAGTTGAGAGACGGAATCAAAGAGTTCTCATCCCTTGGTTCACTCCCCAAATGCCCACAACAGTCTGGTCTGGGCAAGGCCAGAGCTGGGAACTGGTGACTCAGTCCAGGTCTCCCACTTGAGCCATCACTGCTGCTTCCCAGTGTGTATATTAGTAGGTAGCTGGATTGGGGTCAAAGCCAGGACTTGAATCCAAGTACTTCCATTCGGGATGCAGGCATCCCAAGTGGCATCTTAACTGCTTAGCCAAACGCCCACCCCAGGAGTTACATTTTCCTTGAGTGCTTGTGGGCCAGAATTGTGCAGGAACTTTCCGTTTCCCTGGGGCATACACTTTTGACTACTGAAATGATTGGTTATCACCCATTAATAAGTGTTCTGACTCTACAGGTTTTTGGGCAAAGGTCTTCAGACATTGAGTAAAAGCAGCTTCTATTACTGTGTGTTTTCATTGCCTGGTGGTCAAGAGCATGAATGTGGAAGCACACCTCTGAGGTCTGGTGGTTCTCCTTCCTAGCTTATGTCCTTATGGCCTCCGTAGAGTAAGTTACGGAGCTTCGCCATGCCTCTGTTTCCCTCAGCTATCAACCAGAGATAGATGCCTAATAGGCATGCTGTAGGCTTTCGTGAACTAGTACTTCAATGTCTTGCAACCCAGTCTTGCCCATAGTAAGGCCATTTTTAGGTGTTTGTTGTCAGAAAGTTGTGGTGTGCTAGTAGTGATTTCTTGTGCAGCTCTTTCCTGTTCTATTAGTGGTTGTTGATTGATTATGTGCCAAGGAAGCTAACAGTTGTGACCAGAAAGGTCCCCTCCAGTAATCTGAGAGCTGCTTCTCTTCCTGGATAAGGACTGCAGAGAAAGTGATGGCTGCCATTCTAGTGAGCGTTGCCTGCTTGCCAGTGCTGTGCCAGGCATTTCACATGCGTTGTACTAAGCACCTTCAGCTACCTATGGTGGTGGGACTTACTGTCCTTGTTTCAAAGGGGAAGCTACAGGCTCAATGAAAGTGAAGGATTTTTCAAGGATCAGGTTGTTAGAACCACGCCAGTGGCTGCTAGTTCTTTGTAGTAACTGACTCTTGTACTTGAGTGGAGCACTTGCTGTGTGCCAGGCACTGTTTTGTGTGTATCCCCATTAGCCGTCACAGCGTCCCTGTGAGTTCTGATGGACCCATGGCTCCGTGGCATTCCTGTGACACAATAGTAGAGAGGGCTTCAGTTCTAGGCACTCAGGAGCCAGAGCCCTGTTACGCACAGAGCTTCTTTAGGGACTGAGAATAAAACTGCCTGAGCTGTAGTCACGCTGGGCACTTGGAACCCATGTGTGACTTTCTCTCTTTAAGCACTGCAAATGCATCTTTTCGGCCTCGGTTCTGCCAGGTGGGTCTCGTGGAGAGGCAAAGCTGTCTTCATGTTTACTCCGAAGTCCTTCAACCCAGGGCTTGCTCTGCAGTGCGCCCGCACTGCGGTCTTCCCCGTCAGTTTGTGTCTGTGGGAAAGTTCTTTCCCCTTTTGTGGGATTCTGGAAGCTGTTATTTGGCAGCATCTTTGTTTACCCTGTCTCCTTCCCGTTATCTCCACCCCCTCACCATTGCTGGTGCCCAGGTCCTCCTCTACTAGGATTTCTCTTTGTTTCTATTTCCACCTCCTAACAGAGTCTTAACACGTAGTAAGATGTGCAGTAGCTATTGGATGAAGGATGAATAGAAGTGGCCAGAAACTTTTGTTGTTCTAGTAGTTCTTTGCCCTTCCCAATCTGTACCACCTGCTCATTCATAAGCATCCATTCTGTCTGGTCTGTGTCTTTCCATGCCAGAGAAGTATGATTTTTCTGCTCATTGATCAGGCGCTGGTATACATGCTGGGCAGGCAGGAGTGAACAAGCAGGCACTTTTCCTGTCCTTGTGGAGTTAGAGTAAGGCCGACATTAAACAGAAAACACTGTGCAGTGCAGGCTTCCTGAAAGTGGAAAGCACTCTATTCAGTGCTGGATGTTCCAGCACTCAGCACAGTGCCTGGCATGGCAGGGACACTTGATAAATACTTGCTGAATGAGCAAATGAATAAGGAAGGAAAATAGCACAGAGTATAGTAAGTGTTTAGAAGGAAAGTTACCAACTTGGCCCCGAGTCCCAGTATCATTCTAAAGCAGGTCCAACATCTCTATAACTAATCCTACTTGCTGATGAAAAGAAAATGTATTTAGGCTGATTTTATACAAAAAGTATTGGTAGATGGACATTTTAATCTCCTTTCCTACCTCCTGTGTGGATTTGGACCTGAGCAGGTGTCAGAGGTAGGTCCCCGACTGCTCCTTGCTTCTCTTTAACAGTGAGCCTTGGGTTGCAGAGTTTGTTTGCACCACTTAGTGTAGTGCTTTGCTTAGGATTACTTGATCCTCCCTTCCCATCTAGTGTCTGTTGAACAAATGAAACATTGGCATAGAGGTACCCCTAACACCTGTTACTGTTTAGCTGGTACCTTTTCTGAGATTCGGAGATGGTACAGTAGTGCCACCTACTGCTCAGTTAGTGGAGAGAAATGGGCTCTTCTGTATTTCACTGTCAGTGATGCTGATAACAGTTAATATTTAAGTAGTAGTTTCCATATATCATATAGTTCCAGCCTCACAGAAATCCTGTGAGGTAGCTTTCTCATTTTGCGAGGTAGGTTTCTTATCCTGTCTTATGGGTGAGTAAGCCGAAGTCCTTCATTTCCTCCTCCTGAGGATGCTGATGCTGCTCTTTCCTCCGTCTTTCTAGTCTGAGCCTGAGTACTACGCAGAGCTGCAAACACACGTGCCTGTAGCTCCTTTTCATTCTAAGGATTGGAAGTGCATTAAAACATTCCCAGTAAAAATAATAGTCATTTTTGAAAATGTATCTGGAGGCCAGACGCTGTCCTAAATGTTTTATTTACTTATCTTTCATGTAATCCTTCCAGCAGTCTTATCAGGAGTTAGCATTATGTGGGGCGGGAAAGCTTAAATAGTTTACTCAGGTCATACTGTTAATAGTGGATGGTGCTGGCAGTTCTGATTTCAAGGTTCATGCTCTTGGCTCTGCTAGACTGTCCAAAGCCCACTACATGCACAAGTAAAATTCAGATAGGCCCATTCTTGGATAGGCCCCAGCCTGTACAGCTCTTCCAGAACCCTGCTGGATGATAGCCTGCTGAGTCCTTATGTGGTGTCTTCAGCAAGGTGGCTGGGGAAGCAGGCTGGGCCTCTGAAGGGAAGGCTGCTTGAGGGATTTCATTAGGCGAACTGTGTCTTCCGGACGTGTTGTGTTGAGCAGAACGGCTTGAACCTAAGTGCTTTTCAAATGTTTATTGCAGAAAATTATAGTTATTTTTATTGTGACTTTTTAGAATGTTTTAGTTGTGAGAACATAATAGATTGTATTACTAGTGATAAAGGAGATAATAGATTGTATTATTAGTGATAAAAGCTTGCATAGCAACTTAACTATGTTCTATATTTACATTTTCAGATGATTGTGGGGACTCTTAGATTGATAAAATATAAATTCATGTATAAATGTTACAGATTACATAGCAACTCTTTGTCATTATAAACACTTTTCTATCACTAGTTTGTAAAACTCAGAACTGTTGTGTGCAAGGGGTCAATGAAAAGGTTTTGCACATTCTGGAAAGTGGGAGCCTCTGACTGGGGTGTACTGATGCTGTGGCTAGAGGAGGCATGGAAAGCGCATCCTGCCCCGAGTTGGGTCCTTCCCACCGAGTCTCTGCGCTGCACTTCTGCAGTGCTGCTGGATCACAGGACCGAGGTGGCGAGACCGGAATATGTGCAGGGGTGACCTGGGACAAGGATACTGTCCACTGGATAGACAGAAAGAAGCACATGTGTGAGAAGCATTCGTTTGTAGTAATCTTGAATACAGGGTCAGCAATTATTTCCGCCTACCATCTTCCAGGTCTCCTGTGGTAGTTTGAGAGTACCATGTGATATAATGTTTCAGATATTAGAGATTTCCATATTCTCCACAGATTTTGTGTGAGGAAAACAGCTTGACCCAGATCTGACACTCCTTCTCAGCCCAGCCTTTGGATGTGTTGACACATTTGATCTGGAGGCCGTTTGATTTGGGGCATCGTTGCAACAGGCCTGTCGTTCTATTTTCTGAACAGCTGTCTGAGCGAGTGGCCTGGGCTCTCTTCTTCAGAGATGAGCCTTCCTTCCCTAACATACTCTTTCAGAGGGCCTTTGGCTGCTATGACAGGACTCAGACCTGCATTTCTGGGTAGTTTCGGTATGATGAACCTACTTGGTGATTTGGGGGAAAGAAAAAATAGAGCTCTGCATTATAAAGCAGATTAAAATTTCAATACAGAACATTGTGGAAAAGATCCTTGTGCTGTTGTGATGATCAGGGGTTTAGTATATTTTGTATGTATGGAAAAAGGGATATTTCTCAATAAAACTGATTTGTCCAATGTTTCTCTTATAAAAATTGTTTGCAGTATCAGTGCCAGCAGTAGCTCCCAAGGACTGTCTCAGCCATCCACCCAGACGACTCAGTATCTGAGAGCTGACACGCCCAACAATGCCACTCCTATCACCAGTAAGAGTTAATTTAATTCCAAAGTTGACTTATTAGGCCTGTTTAATTTGGCTGGAAGGCAGTTCAAGTAGTGTGGGGGTCTTGCAGGTTTCTTGCAGGTTCTTATTTAGTGTGGTTTTGTGGTAGGTGGAAAAGCAGTTCACGTGTCATGTCTGTCTCTGTGACTTGCACGCTCCTTCATCCCTGTGACTTGACCTGCTGTTCTAACTGAACGGTTGTCCCCAGTGCCGTCATAAGGGTATTTATATTGCTTGTTTTGGCTTTGTTGGCTCCTCAGGTTATCCTACCTTGCGGATAGAGAAGAATGACCTAAGAAGTGTCACTCTTCTGGAAGCCAAAGCCAAGGTGAAGGATATAGCAATATCCAGGGAGAGGATAACTCTGAAAGATGTACTCCAAGAAGGTATTTATTGTTTAAAAATCAGCTTTTCAAGTAAGAGTTCATGTTACTTAACCTCTGAAAAACTTGATTCACACAATTTAAAAAATTTCACCTCGTTTTGTGTCTAAGATAAGGATAAAAAAGCAGCACACAATATATTTCTCTTATTAAAATGACTTTCATTTTCTCTTTTTCCAGACTGGTGCAGTTCTTGATTTTGAAGTATATTAAAGCATATGTAGTTCTTATAACCTTTAAGATATTTTTTCTGTTTTGTTCTTACTTGAAATGATCTCTCCTTAGCATGTCTCTGAAATATTCCAAGTTGTTCTGTCTGACTGACAGTGGGGGCATTCAGCGGAAGGAACAGGCCCGGCTTTGGAGTCAGACTCGAGTTCTTATCCCATGATAGGTGCCCTGTGTGACCTGGGAGAAGTCACTGTCTTTGATCTCCAGTTTCCTCTTTGGTAAATTTGGGCCACATTGGCAACTCTTAGACTAGTTATGAAGACTAGATGAGATGAAGAAAATTCAGTGAACTAACACACAGTGTTGTTTGATAGATATTAGTACCTTTCCCTTTTGCTGGTCCTTTGCTTTTTGAATTTTAGAGTATTAGGGAGATGCTGAAGGAAGAGGACAGAAATTAATAAAGTACTGCGTTGAGCTCTTGAAGTTCTTAAAGAATTACTTTTTTTTTTTTTTTAAATACCATTGCCGTAACTCAGTTTCAGTGTTTGAGATGCATATGAGTTGTGCTGTCTTCATCTGATGGTTGGGATAGTTGTAGGTCAGTCACAGCCTAGTGAGAGACTGCCCTCAATGGCGAGTGGTCACTCATGGACGGAGACTTGGACGAGTTCTTCAGAGTGTGAATGCCACTTGTGAGGGCTGTCATCTGTCTACGCCTAACTGATTTTCAGATCTGCCTGCCACCTGAGGAGAGCAGGTAAACCAGTCAGTGTTTCCTGAACAGTCCAAGGAATGAGAAACCAATGAGTCCCGTTGTATTTGTAGGTGATTTTGATCTCTACTTTGATAGAACAAGTGATCTGTTGCGGTGGTATAATGTAAGGAAAGGAGATGATTCTGGATTAGGTTGTTTTCTTTAATGTTTTCAAGCCTGTATGCATTTTTTTCTATTATTACTTCATTTATTAATATAGAGAGAACAATTTTCATGAATTTCGTAGTTACAATTCCAGTAATTCAATGATACTTGATTTCAGAAAAGAAAATAAGAGCTAATTAACATTTTTGTAAGAAATGGTCAGATTCACTGGAAATCTGATAAATGCAAATCAAACACTAATTACATTCTGTTTTTAATCTGTTCAATTAAGAGAATTAAAAAGATAATATCTAATTGAAAGGGATATTGAGGGAGCAGGCTCTCTTCCATATTGCTAGTAGGAATATTAATTACTATAGTAACACACACACACACACACAGGTACACTTTTGTGTGTGTTCCCTAAATCCTAAGGGTTTAATTTTATGTCAATCCATGTTTGGAAGTACTTCAAGATGGACTAGGTACTGGGAAGAGCACCTTTTGTTTTGCCTTGCCGCTTGAAGAGATATAGAAGCTTAGTCAGGCCAGGTCAGTTCAAGTGCAGGAAGGGAAGAGTGTTGTTAGGAAGGGACTGAAGGTCAGGGTATGTGGTCGTATGTATTGACTCGTGTATTTGAAGGTACTTACTTAGCTCTAGACAAAGATGTTAAGTACAGATAATCAAAGCTTTTGTCTCACACTTGTGGGTACTCTGTGTCTCTGGGCCTCAGTGAGACTTGATAGCGGGCACCAGCACCTCCAGCTAACAGAGCGGAGGGCATTAGAGCAGGCCTGTTGATGTGTGTGTGCCTGCAGCAAAGCAGAAGTAGCTGCAAGCATATTTTTGACATGGTGAAGGAAGCAAAGTAAATCTTTCCTAGTGGGAAAGTGAGATGAGATGAACTTTTGATGATCATCTCATTAAGGAGCTTTTGTTAGCAGTTAGAAAACTGCTAGTAAAATCTGGATTTTCATAATCCATTTTTTTTAAAAAAGAGGCTGATAGCTTCCTGAATTCTTGTGTTTTTTTTTTTTAATATTTATTTATTTATTTGAAAGGCAGAGGTACAGAAAGGTAGAAGCAGAGAGAAGTCTTCCATCCTCTGGTTCACTCCCCAGATATCCACAACAACCAGGCTGTGCTGATCCGAAGGCAGGAGCCAGGAGCTTCTTCTGGGTCTCCCATGAGGGTGCAGGGCCCAAGGACTTGGGCCATCTTCTGCTTTCCTAGGCACATTACCAGGGAGCTGGATCAGAAGTGAAGCAGCCGGGACTCGAACCGGCACCCACGTGGGATGTTGGCACTGCAGGCGGCAGCTTTACCCACTATGCCACAGCACCGCCCCATTGGAATTCATTTTTAAGCTCCTCCCATTTTTAAACACTCTTTCCCTTCAAAAAAAGGTTGTCACTTCTCTTCTTACTATAATGAATTTTAGGAATTTTGCCAGTTACTTGAGAGGTTGAACAACTGATTGGAGATCTAAGTAGTGAGTGGTAGCATAATGAGAACCCAGGACTGTTTGAATCCAAGACTTGGATACCCCTGGCCTTCCCCTGGAGCGGCTTAGCTCTACAGCAGCAGGAAAACGGGTCCGCTTTGCTTCCTTTGTCATTGTGCTGAGCCTAAGCCTAGACACTCCTAAATGCCTCTGTGGTTACCCCATTAATGGAAAAAACAAAAGTCTTGTATACTTAGCTTAGATATGGTATTTCTTAAAGCATTTAAGACGTTTCATGGTTACTAAGAACTTTTTTTTCTTTAAAGAATTATTTATTTATTTGAAAGTCAGAGTTACACAGAGAGAGAAGGAGAGGCAGACAGAGAGAAGTCTTCTATCCACTGGCTCACTCCCCAATTGGCTGCAATAGCCGAAGTTGCACCGATCCAAAGCCAGGAGCCAGGAGCTTCTTCTGGGTCTCCCACGTGGGTGCATGGTCCCAAGCACCTGGCCCATCTTCCACTGCTTTCCCAGGCCATAGCAGAGAGCTGGATTGAAAGTGGAGCAGCCAGGACTGGAACCAGCACCCATATAGGATGCCAGTGCTGTAGGCAGTGGCTTTACCTGCTATGCCACAGTGCCGCCCCCCCCCCAAGAACTTCTAACAGTTGTTGAATACAAATGATCTGATTCATTTTACTGTGGAGTAATAGTGTTGAACACATATGCCCATTATGTTTGTTGTAAATATGTTATGCCAGAAAGTTTTTGTACTATACTTTTATGAAGGTTATTGTATGATTTAATTAATTATTGTTTTTCTTTTTAGGTACTTTTGGGCGTATTTTCCATGGGATTTTATTAGATGAAAAAGATTCAAATAAAGAAAAACAAGCATTTGTAAAAACAGTTAAAGGTATGATTTCCTTCCATAAAATTTCCGTAATGCTTTTCTGTCTAAGGTGGATCATGCTGGCAAACTTCTGTCTCCATTTCTCAGTGTACCCAGCTCTGTGTTAATTTAGCCCATAGAGGCTAATTTTTTTAAGGAGATTTGAGTTGCTTTCAATAGATTTAGAAAACAGAAGTCTGATTAATGAAGACAGTAAGATTAATGCGATTTTACTCAGGATTTTAAACTGCATTCACTTCGTTGTTGCTGTATCTAATGTTGAATTTTTCCAAAGTTAAAATTCCTTTGGTATTGTCTTTCCCCTTTAGAAAACATTATCAGTAGTTTTTCCCTCCTGATATTGAAGACTATTGAAAAAAAAATTTAAATAACCCCTTGTAGCTTACTTGGATAGCCACTGTTTACTTTTCATTCCCCTCTTTTTTCTTTCATTGACTGTATAACACTGCAGGAAGTGTGTGTCTGTGTGTGTGTGTCTCTGTGTGTGTGTCTCTGTGTGTGTGTCTGTGTATTTTATGGTATACTTCTACAAGATAGCAGTAGTTGGAATTGCTGGCCCAATAGTTGTGTTCATTTAATGTTTTTATAGATGTTGTCAGATTATTCTTTAAAATATAGCACTAATTTATATTTTCACAATGTCAGTTTTTATATGCTCTTATTTTGGCCTATCTTTTGATGATACCTAATTTTTAATTTTTTGATTTTTTTTATAAATTACTCATTTAGAAATTCCTTGTCAAAATTCTACAGTGTTTTCCATACTTGTATATGGCCTAGTTCCCTATACTGGTAAATTACCAAGACTTCATAATACTAGGATTTTAATTACTTATGAATAATATTTGTAAAGCTAAATAATTCTTAGTTAAGTCTTTTATTTGTTCATTTTTTTGAAAAGATTTATTTTATTTATTTGAAAGCTGAGTGACAGTGACAGAGGGAGAGACAGAGAAAGATCTTCCATCAACTGGTTCACTTCCCCAAATGTCCGTAATCAGCCAGGGCCTAGGCCAGGCTGACGGTAGGAGCCCGGAATTCTACTCAAGTCTCCTATGTGGGTGGCAGGGGCCCCCAAGCACTTGGACCTTCTTCCACTGCTTTCCCAGGTACATTAACAGGGAGCTGGATCTTAAACAGAGCAGCCAGGACTTGAACCAGTGCTCAGTATGGGAGTTGGCATCATAGGTGATGGCTTAACCCACTGTACCACAATGCTCATTTTGAGAGGAACAAAAATGTGGTAATATAGAGGATGTTAAATATCAATGTCTGAAATGCACTGAAATGACCAAATATTAATTTCTGAAAAATGCAGTTTGCACTTTAATGTTGAGGGGAAAATTATAGTCTATTTTATAGACAACAAAATTATATGACATTTGCAAAATTAATTTATAAGAATTATATTTCCAAATTAAAGAATACATTGAAAGTATGAAGGATTTACATTTATTATTTCTATAAAGTCTAACAAAAGATTTTGGAGGCTGGCACCGCGGCTCAATAGGCTAATCCTCCGCCTTGCAGCACCGGCACCCTGGGTTCTAGTCCTGGTCGGGGTGCCGAATTCTGTCCCAGTTGCTCCTCTTCCTGTCCAGCTCTCTGCTGTGGCCCGGGAGTGCAGTGGAGGATGGCCCTGGGAGACCAGGAGAAACACCTGGCTCCTGGCTTCAGATCAGCGTAGTGTGCTGGCCGCAGCGCGCCAGCCGCAGCGGCCATTGGGGGGTGAACCATCGGAAAAGGAAGACCTTTCTCTCTGTATCTCTCTCACTGTCCACTCTGCCTGTCAAAAAAATAAAAAATGAAAAATAAAAAAAAGATTTTTGGAATTTAAAAATTGTAATTTGGCAAAATACTTGTTTAAGGCTGCTTCAAATAACACACACACCCTTTATCTTTTTTTAAAATTATTTATTTATTTATTTTAAAGTCAGAGTTACACAGAGAGAAGAGAGGCAAAGAGGAGAGAGAGAAGTCTTCCATCCGATGGTTCACTCCCCAAATGGCCGTAAAGGCCAGAGCTGCGCTGATCTGAAGCTAAGAGCCAGGAGCTTCTTCTAGGTCTCCCACACGGGTGCTTTCCCAGGCCATAGCAGAGAGCTGGATTGGAAGTGGAGCAGCCGAGACTTGAACCGGCAGCCATATGGGATGCCAGCGCTTCAGGCCAGGGCATTAACCCGCTACGCCACAGCACCAGCCCCATATATTTTTTAAACTAGTGGTTTAGCTTACTATTTAATTGAATATTTATTTCCTCCAAAGCTTTTTTTTTTTTTTTTTTTTTTTTTGACAGGCAGAGTGGACAGTGAGAGAGAGAGAGACAGAGAGAAAGGTCTTCCTTTTGCCATTGGTTCACCCTCCAATGGCCGCCGCGGCCGGCCCGCTACAGCCGGCGCATTGAGCTGATCCGAAGCCGGGAGCCAGGTGCTTCTCCTGGTCTCCCATGCGGGTGCAGGGCCCAAGGACTTGGGCCATCCTCCACTGCACTCCCGGGCCACAGCAGAGAGCTGGCCTGGAAGAAGGGCAACTGGGACAGAATCTGGCGCCCTGACTAGAACCCTGTGTGCTGGCGCCGCAAGGCAGAGGATTAGCCTAGTGAGCCGTGGCTCCGGCCTCCTCCAAAACTTTTAAGGCTAATACTTCAGTTAGGTTCCAATAGACTTCTGATCTGTGGGGAGCAACTCGGACTAGACTAAGTTACTGGAATTAAGACTTATTCTATGCATCTGCTCTCCCACAATATGGCGCTGGGAGAGGAGGAAACAGCTTCTACACAGCTGCCTCCAGTTCAACCAATAAGCAGCAGGAGCTGCTCCTGATTGGAGGAGAGCAGCATACTCGGCGTGTGGGTAGCAGAGTTGGGATTGGTGGAAGAGGACTATAAAGGAGGAGAGAGACGGCATGCACCGGGAACATCTATGGGGAACACCTGAGCAGCCCCCGAGAGAGCCGGCCAGCGGTGTGCCGCTCCCCCGCGGAAGTGGGGAAAGTGGCAGGGGGAACCACCCTTCCATGGAGGTGGAATGGACGGTAGCCAACCCGGGAAGAACCAGCAGCAAACCCGGGGAGGGCCGAGCAGACGAAAGAACAACGCAGGGTCCTGTGTCGTTCCTCCACGAAGAGGGGGAGCGACATAATGGATCCGTGACTTGGATATGAAGCCTAGGCAGGGTTTAGTGTCGTTCCTCCACAAAGAGGGGGAGCGACATGATCTTTTAAGGATAGTTTACCAATTTTAATAAATGTGAAGTTTGAACCATAGTTTTAATAAAACAGCTATTTTTATACTCATTCCCTGTTTTTTTTTTACAGAAACATTTCCCCATAATTCTCTTTCTTCTGGGATTTGTAAACATTCTGTGGATTGTTCTAAACTTGGCTATTATTAATTTTTCTGAGTGAATCTTGTGGGAAGTGTCCATACAGAATTGGGTTGGGGGGGGGTGCGGGAGGAAATATTGATGAGAAAACACAATGAGGATACTGGTACTGTCCCCTAAGATAATATTTCTTGTTCTGTATATACTTGAATTTTAGTCCCTTGGTTGTTTCTCTGCCTTACAACTGTAATTATAAAGTTCTCTGTCAGCTAGACAGAAGTAAGAGACAGCACAGTGAGTGCTCAGCCATGTAAGGGCCATGGTTTGCATGAAGGACAGGGTAGAAGTACACCAGGGTACGGCACAGTTGTTAGAGAACCCCACCTGGTTATCTCGGAGATGTATTCTTTGGAATGTTATTTTTCAATTAAATCTACATAGAATGTTCTTTCACAAATCTGTATGCTTTGTTACATGCTCCTTAATTAGAGGTTTTGCATAAAATAGCAAAATATTTTTTTAAATAATTTATTTGAAAGGTAGAGTTATGAAGAGAGAGAGGTCTCTTGCATCTGCTGGTTCACTCCACAAATGTCCACAGTGGCGTGGGCAGGGCCAGGCTGAAGCAGAAGCCTGGAACTCTATTCAAATCTCCCATGTGGGTGCAGGGGCCCAAGCACTTGGGCCATCTTCTGCTGTGCTTTCCCAAGTGCATTAGCAGGGAGCTGGATTGGAAGTGGAGCAGCCGGGACTCAAACTGGCCCCCAAATGGGATACTGCTGTGCCACAAAGGTGGCTCTAAGTTAAGTTGTTTAGAGTACATTGACCTTTGCCTTTAGACATCAGTAGGAAATTAGAGTTTGGCTCTTTGAAAAGTTTCTAATTTTGTGCAGAAACCTAAATGGATGTTCCAGTAATTTCTAGAAATTGGAAACCTAAATCTTACATAATAAATATGAAATTGAATTCATAAAGTAAATGAATCAAGTTGAGGTTATTGGTATTAAGTTCTTATTTTCTTTCATAGTTGCTAAATCTTTGAAGTTTTGGAAATGAGTGTTTGTGTTTTTTCCCCTATTTTGTGCTGTTTTGTAATTTGGGGACTGGAAATTATTTTGTAGCACCCTTTTCTTTTTTTTTTCTTCTTTTTTTTTTCTGACAGGCAGAGTTAAACATTGAGAGAGAGAGAGAGAGAGACAGAGAGAAAGGTCTTCCTTCCGTTGGTTCAACCCCCCAAATGGCCGCTATGGCCGGTGCACTGCGCCAATTCTGAAGCCAGGAGCCAGGTGCTTCCTCCTGGTCTCCCATGCAGATGCAGGGCCCAAGCACTTGGGCCATCCTCCACTGCCTGCCCAGGCCACAGCAGAGAGCGGGACTGGAAGAGGAGCAACTGGGACAGAATCCAGTGCCCCGACTGAGACTAGAACCTGGGGTACCAGCTGCAGGCGGAGGATTAGCCAAGTGAGCCACGGCCCCGCCCTGTAGCACCCTTTTCAATGTACTCATTTTGAGGATAGACCTCTTACTATTTACGACTAGGGCTAGATTGGGAGAGCAGTCCAGGAAAATTAGCTTTTCTTTCTCTCTTTTTTAAAAATGATTTATTTATTTATTTGAAAGGCAGAGAGGAGAGAAAGGAGAGAGAGGTCTTCTATCTGCTGGTTCACTCCCCAAATGGCCGCAACTGCTGGAGCTGCACTGATCTGGAGCCAGGAGCCAGGAGCCAGGAGCTTCCTCCAGGTCTCCCACAGGGGTGCAGGGGCTCAAGGACTTGGGCCATCTTCTACTACTTTCCCAGGCCATAGCAGAGAGCTGGATTGGAAATGGAGCATCTGGGACTGGAACCGGCACCCAAATGCTGGCACTGCTGGTAGTGGCTTTACCAGCTACACCACAATGCGGCCTGAAGATGAGCTTTTCTTACTAAATGTATAAACTTATTCTTTTCTCCCTTTGAAAGTTTTCTAGATTATAATCCAACTCAAATAAGAATATGCTTATCAAAGTTAAGAACTTCTCAAAAATTTATTACATATTAATTTTAAAAAGGAAGTTAAGTATATATGAAATGGCATGCTGAAATTACCTTATGTAGTACTTGAATCTCCTTGCCTGTTGAGAGGTCGGTGAACTCCTACTAACTGGGTGGAGACCTCCAACTATTACTGATTCTCAGTATTCAAAAGATCCTCCCAACTCCCAAGAGTCAGGCCACAATTTCACTAGAAATTATGTGGTTTCTAGAAAGAGTACCTAGGGTATGTTCTGCCATTCACTAAATGATCCTGTATTTTAAGCAGTTTTAGATAACTAGAATTTATTTCAGCAGATAAAAATATACCAAATATTTCAAGTCTTTGTCTCGAATTTTTCTACCCATTTCACATTCCTACAAAAATCTTCACCAAAGCTTTAAAGACGGAAAGAGGGGGGGCGGGGGGGGGAGGGGAGGGTTAGTTATGTGGAAAGAGGACACTAATAGCAAGTAATGGGAGAGAGTGTGCTGCAGAGAATGACATTCCAGTTTTGAAAGTAAATTTAGGGGCCGGCACTGAGGTGTAGTAGGGCCGCCTGCAGTGCCAGCATCTTATATGGGTGCTGGTTCGAGTCCCAGCTGTGCCACTTACAATCCAGTTCCCTGCCAATACGCCTGGGAAAGCAGTAGAGGATGGCCCAAGTGATTGGATCCCTGCACCCATGTGGGAGACCCAGAAGAAGCTCCTGGCTCCTGGCTCCTGGCTCCTGGCTCCTGGCTTCGGATTGGCCCAGTTCCAACTGTTGAGGCCATTTGGGAAATGAACCAGTGAATGAAAGACCCCTCCCTCCCTCTCCTTCTTCCTCCCCCTCTCTCTCTGTCTCTGTCTCTCTCTCTCTTTTTCTGCCTCTGTAACTCTGCCCTTCAAACAAACAAATTTTTAAAAAAGTAAATTTACTTTCAGATTTCTCAGCTGTATTTTAAGGAGTGAATATGGCAGTCATAGTGCGGGACCCAGGCTCATGGCTTTCATTGTTGGTTGAGCATTTCACTATAAGGGTCTGGAATGTGGATCTGGCTTTGCCACTCTTTTGAATTATTTTCTCCCTCTTATTACATTGACCAGGAGCTTTATAAATAATTGTTAGTGTTTTTACTGACCTCATAAAGTTAATTATTGGTTTCTTTGAAAAGTATTTTTAAAGATAGATGCACTACATTCAAGTTTGTTCTTTATTTACTTATTTTTAAAGATTTATTTATTTACTTGAAAGGCAGAAGTACAGAGAGAGAGCAAGAGATCTTCCATCTGCTGTATCACTCGCCGAATGGCCACACAGTCAGGGCTGAGCCAGGCTGAAGCCAGGAGCTTCTTCTGTGTCTCTCATGTAGGTGCAGGGGCTCAAAGACTTGAGCCATCCTCCACCACATTCCCAGGCACATTAGCAGGGAGCTGGATCAAAGTGGAGCAGTGGAGACTTGGACCAGCATCCAAGTGGGATGCCAGCCCTGTAGATGGAGGCTTCATCTCCTAGCCACAACACTGAGCCTCGTTTTTGATTCTTAAAAATATTTTAAATAACTCAAACGTTTTCAGTTTTACAACAGAAATACAGCATTTATTTAATAGAAAGGTTCTGTTCAAGCAGTGGAAAAATTCCTTTATACTATTAAGATAGCAGTCCCTGTAAGATGAGGAATCCTGGGTTCTTGCAAATACTTGACAGCTTAAACTTTCTTTTGGAGATACAGACTGGAGATATTGGCAAATTGCATTATCAAGTTTGTTGAAAAAACATTGACCTAAAAGTCAGTTCTACTTTTATTTTGCTACTTTGAACCCAAAACCACAAGTTTAGAAGCTGAAAATGAAATGGAATAGTCCTTGGATTGGCTTTTATATGAAGGTTAATTTTCTGCTAGTTCAGTTATTATTTCTTTGTGTTTGTTTTTAACCACAGAGAGGTAAGAAGAAAATAATAAATGAGCTGTCAACTCCAATTAGAGCTCCTGTGGTCTTTTTTTTTTTTTTTTTTTTTAGTTATATATTTGTAAGGTTAGGAAGCATAAACAAGAAAACATTAGAGGATGTAAATTCTGTCATCTTGAAAAATAACCACCATAAACAATTTCTTATGATTCTTTTCGTGAGTAAGAAAAGAAATATTCCCAAATGTTTTTAAAACATAACCCCTGGGGCCAGTGCCATGGCTCACTTGGCTAATCCTCCGCCTGCAGCGCCGGCATGCAATATGGGCGCCGAGTTCTAGTCCCGGTTGCTCCTCTTCCAGTCCCGCTCTCTGCTGTGGCCCGGGAAGGCAGTGGAGGATGGCCCAAGTGCTTGGGCCCCTGCACCCTCATGGGAGACCAGGAGGAAGCAGCTGGCTCCTGGCTTTGGGTCAACACAGCATGCTGGCCGTAGTGGCCATTTGAGGGGGTGAACGAATGGAAAAAAGACCTTTCTCTCTGTCTCTCTCTCTCACTAACTCTGCCTGTCTTAAAGAAAAAAAAACTGTCACGTCTTACAAGCGCAGGTTTGTATGTTGCTTTTAAAATTTAATATATTTCAAAGGTGTTCCTCTTATTTTTTAAAAAGTAGCTATGTGGTGTTGCATTGGCCCAGTTTCATTAGTTCTCTATCAATACTTTGGTTGATAGGAGTTTTTTGCTGTTCAGTTGAATGGTGTCCTTTTTACATTATTTATGATAGTACTTAAAAAATGTATGGAAAGTGGAATTACAAGACAAGGCTGTGGGGCTGGTATGGGAGCACAGTGGGTTGAGTCGCTGCTTATGATGCTGGCCTTCAGATCCAAGCTGCTCTGCTTCCTGTTCATGTCCCTGCTCGTGTACCTGGGAAGGCAGAGGAAGATGGTCCCAGTGCTTATGCTTCTGCCACCCAAGATGGAGCTCCTGGCTTCAGCCTGGCCCAGCCTTGGCCACTGTGGCCCTTTGGGGAGCAAACCATCAGATTGCAGATTTCTTTCTCATTCCATCTCCCCTGTCACTCTTCCTTTCAAATACATAAATCTTTAAAGTTTGTTCTAGTGCAAACATTTTGAAAGGCACACATGGGCATACTATAGATGAGTCTTTGAGTATATCTGTGGACTCTTAGCAATGAAATAATGTGAAGCATATGTTCATTGAAAATGTTGTTGGGCATTGTTTTCTCTACCTACCCTAAATGCGGTTGATAGCCTGCTTCTACACATTGTTGCCCAACTGGCAAGTAGCTGAATGTCTCGCTCTGTTTCATTCCGGTGGGGAAAATGGCCTTTCTGTATGTGGAAGTGAAGCTGACAGCTGTTTTATAATCCTCTTGTTCTTCTGTGTTTTTTTTTTTCTTGTCTCAGTAAACTCTATGTTTACATCCTCTGCCTCTGTCTCAGTATTTTTCCTTACTGATTTGTAAAAGTTCTGTGAAAAAGGAGAAAAAGGAAATTATCCTTACATGCCTTATGTTAGAGATATTTTCCCATCTGTTACTGCTTTTCCTATTTACTTATGGGACCTTACTAAATTTCTAATTTTTATGTAAGAATTTCTGTGAAAGCTGACCTGCCAATGAGACTCTGTCTACTGCAGTAAAACTTCGGAGTAGATCTAGTTAGATTTACCTGTAACTTGTAATGGAAGTTTATCTTGCAGTCAGATAATCATTGCATGTGTATGGTGTCATCACTCAGCACAGTTTCTTTTCTGTGTCTAGATCAAGCTTCTGAAGTCCAGGTGACGATGATGCTCACTGAAAGCTGCAAGCTGCGAGGTCTCCACCACAGGTGAGAGGAGGGGCCGCCAGCCTGTGAGGCACCCAGCCCTCCACGCTGCCTTCTCCCTGCGGGAACTGGCCGCGAGTTACGAACTGAACACTTTTTGCATAGCTGCATTTTTTTTCTGAATATAAAAGTCAAGTACATGCACATTTACAAGCACAGTAAAGTCTAAAGAATATAGTATGTAAGCCCACATCTGGGTAATTATAGCTAAGTTTTCCAGAGATAGTTCATACATACTTATGTGCGTATTTCCCTTTTTTATTAAAAATAGTCTGATGCACTTATGCTAAAAATATTTATTATGAAATTTTTGAACATACAGCAGCAAAGACAAAAATAATAAACACCAGTAATAAATGCCGGCAATAGTTAACATTTTGTCATAGTGGCTTTGTGTGTGTGTGTGTATGTGTGTGTGTGTGTGTGTTTATCTCTTTCTATGTGTGTAGCTCTATATAGTCTAGATCTAGGTATTTGTGTGAAAATATTCTGTAGTAAGTTAGATATTTCAGCACTTCTAGTGCATTTCTAGCATGTATTTCTTTTTTTTTAATTTTTTTAAACTTTTATTTAATGAATATGTTTCCAAAGTACAGAATATTGATTACAATGGCTTCCCCCCCATAACGTCCCTCCCACCCGCAACCCTCCCCTTATCCACTCCCTCTCCCCTTCCATTCATATCAAGATTCATTTTCGATTCTCTTTATATACAGAAGATCAGTTTAGCATACATTAAGTAAAGATTTCAACAGTTTGCTCCCACACAGAAACATAAAGTGAAAAATACTGTTTGAGTACTAGTTATAGCATTAAATCTCAATGTACAGCACACTAAGGACAAAGATCCTACATGAGGAGTAAGTTGACTTAACAAATTGACACTCTTGTTTATGGCATCAGTAATCACCCTAGGCTCTTGTCATGAGCTGCCAAGGCTATGGAAGCCCCCTGAGTTCACCAACTCTGATCATTTTTAGACAAGGCCATGGTCAAAGTGGAAGTTCTCTCCTCCCTTCAGAGAAAGGTACCTCCTTCTTTGATGACCCATTCTTTCCACTGGGATCTCACTCGTGGAGATCTTTCATTTAGGTTTTTTTTTTTTTTTTTCCCCAGAGTGTCTTGGCTTTCCATGCCTAAAATACTCTCATGGGCATTTCAGCCGGATCCACATGCCTTAAGGGCTGATTCTGAGGCCAGAGTGCTGTTAGGACATTTGCCATTCTATGGGTCTGCTGTGTATCTCACTTCCCATGTTGGACCATTCTCTCCCTTTTTTATTCTATCAGCTAGTATTTGCAGACACTATTCTTGTTTATGTGATCCCTTTGGTTCTTAGTGCTATCATTACGATCAATTGTGAACAGAAATTGATCACTGGGACTAGTGAGATGGCATTGGTACATGCCACCTTGATGGGATTGAATTCGAATCCCCTGGTATGTTTCTAACTCTACCATTTGAGGTAAGTCAGCTTGAGCATGTCCCGAATTGCACATCTCTTCCCTCTCTTATTCCCACTCTTATATTTAACAGCGATCATTTTTCAGTTAAGTTTCAGCACTTAAGAAGAATTGTGTATTGATTACAGTATTCAACCAAAAGTATTAAGTAGAACAAACAAACAAAAAATACTAAGAGGGATAACATATTAAGCTGCTCATCAACAGTCAGGGTGAGGGCTGATCAAGTCACCGTTTCTCATAGTGTTCATTTCACTTTAACAGGTTTCCTTTTTGGTGCTCAGTTAGTTGTCACCTATCAAGGAGAACAAGTGGTATTTGTCCCTTTGGGATTGGCTTATTTCACTCAACATAATGTTTTCCAAATTCCTAACAAGGATCACTTTTCAGTTAAAATTTAAACACCTAAGAATAATTGTGTGTTAATTACAGAGTTCAACCAATGGTACTAGAACAAAAAAAAATACTAAAATGGATAAAGTATTACATTGTACATCAACCGTCAGGACAAGAGCTGATCAAGTCACTGTTTCTCACAGTGTCAATTTCACTTCAACAAGTTTCCCCTTTGGTGCTCAGTTAGTTGTCGCCAATCAGGGAGAACATATGATATTTGTCCCTTTGGGACTGGCTTAATTCACTCAGCATGATGTTTTCCAAATCCCTCCATCTTGTTGCAAATGACTGGGTTTCGTTGTTTTTGACTGCTGTATAGTATTCTATAGAGTACATGTCCCATAATTTCTTTATCCAGTCTACTGTTGATGGGCATTTGGGTTGGTCCCAGGTCTTAGCTATTTTTAAACAACTCTTAACTTCTGGGCAACCAACGGTAGAGGGAACAATAAAAGTTGATAATTCTCAGGACGGGTGACATGGTGCAGGGGGCTGGGCCACTGTCTGCAGTGTCGGCATCCAGTATGAGTGCCAGTTCAAGTCCCAGCTGCATCACTTCTCATTCAGCTCCCTGCTAATGCACCTGGGAAAGCAGTAGAAGATGGCCCACGTGCTTGGGCCCCTGCACCCAGGTGGGAGATCCGGATGGAGTTCCAGGTTCCTGCCTTCAACCTGACCCAGTCCTGGCCGTTGGTCACTATTTGGGGAGTGAATCACGAGATGGAAGATCTCTGTTTTTCTGCCTCTCCCTCTCTCCCTGTAACTCTGCCTTTCAAATATTTTTTTTTAAGTTGATAATTCTCAGTAGCAGAAGGGAAAGAAACACAGTTGTTTTTTGAGGGAGAAGAAAAATTTTCCTGCTTTCAAATTCTGAGGCAGATTTCTTATTATCATATAATCCATTAATAAAATATCAAATAATCCTATTTTTTCTTTGAAAATAAGAAGGCAGGGGCCGGCGCCATGGCTCACTTGGTTAATCCTCTGCCTGCGGCACTGGCATCCCATATGGGCGCCGGGTTCTAGTCCCGGTTGCTCCTCTTCCAGTCCCGCTCTCTGCTGTGGCCCGGGAAGGCAGTGGAGGATGGCCCAAGTGCTTGGGCCCTGCACCCGCATGGGAGACCGGGAGGAGGTACCTGGCTCATGGCTTCGGATCAGTGCAGCACCAGCCATGGTGGCCATTTGGGGGGTGAACCAACGAAAGGTTTCTCTCTGTCTCTCTCACTGTCTGACTCTGTCAAATAAAGAAATAAAAAATAAAAAAATAAAAGAAGGCAGAAATCTTTGGAATAAGTGAACGCACTATATTGAGGGACAGTGACAGGGTCCCTTTGGAAGGTAAACTTATGTGGTTCAAAATGTTACCTTCCATTGGCCTGATTCACTGCAAGTGAACCTATCCTTGCAGAGGAATGGATGGACAACTCAGCCTTCAGACTTCATTTTCTAAAAAGGACATTTTTATTAACTAGACTTTTTGTTTTCATTTTATTTGAATGGCAGAGAGACAGGAACAGAGATCTGTGCTCTAGTCATTCCCCAAAGGCCTGCAGCAGACGGGGCTGGTCCAGGTCAAAGGCAGAAGCTCGTAACTCAATCTTGGTCTCCCACGAGGGTAGCAGGGACCTAAGTATTTGAGCCATCACCTCCTACCTTCCAGGGCACACATTGGCAGAAAGCTGGATTGGAAATGGAGAAGTTGGGATTTGAAGTGAGTACTCCAAAATGGCATGCAGACGTCTCAAGCAGAAACTTAACTGCTGTGCCAAACGTTCCACCCCTCTACTAGGCATTTGACAAGAACTGGGAAACACTGAATTGGAAATATCTTTTTTGGCAGTGTTGGGAGTGCTTGATGTTCTGTTAGCTGACTCTAGGGAGAAGATCCAAAGTGTGTAATACTAGTATATGATGCTGACCTAGCCTTAGGCACCTAGCCAGCATTCCTACCCTGAGGACAGGTCTGCACTACAGCATGGAAGTGTGTGGCAGTTAAATATGCACAAAGCCAGGCTTTTCCCCAAGCACAGCTTTGTGTATTCTGCTGCCTTAAAGACACCTTGGCTGACAAACGTTCACACCAGCCCTGTGCCGAATTTTCTGATGCAGGCATTCTGTAGGCCTGTCGGGATGAGTCAGTCCCAGTGTCCCCTCAGGGAACAAGTGGAATGACTACCGAGTTGCAGTGATTGGATGCTAGGCATTCAGGGGTTAAATGTCTAAAGGCAGGGTATAGCTTCGTTATGGCTGCTGGTACCAGGATTCCTACTTAGGACCAACAAAATGCATTGTCAGATTGTAGAAAGTGTATTGTTCCTCCATTCACTTAGCAGTTCATCTCTTTTTTTTTTTTTTTTAAAGATTATTATTTGAAAGGCAGAGTTACACAGAGAGGGGGACACAGACACACACACACACACACACATATACACACACACACAATGAGAGAGAGAGAAAGAGAAATACCTTCTATCTACTGTTTTGGCTCCCCAAGTGGCCACATCAGCCAGAGCTGGGCCAGGCCAAAATCAGGAACCTGAAATCCATATGGGTCTTCCACCTACCTGGGTGGCAGAGGCAGAAGCACTTGGGCCATCTTCTGCTGCTTTCCCAGGTGTTTTAGCAGGGAGCTGGATCAGAAGTTGAACAGACAGGCCTCAAAATGGCATTCATATGGGCTACTGGCTTTGCAGGTGGCAGCTTAACCCCCTGGGCCACAATGCCAGTCCATAATTTTGTTCTTTTGTTTTGTTTTGCTTTTTAACAAGAAGACAAGTTTATGTGTTCCAAATCAAGGGGAAAAATGTATAGGACCCAAAAGGATCTAGCTAGTAGATTTATCAGACATATATTCTTTTAAAGATTTATTTATTTGAAAGAGTTAGAGAGAAAGAGAACCAGAGAGAGAGAGAGAGAGAGAGAGATGTCTTCCATCCTCTGATTCACTCCCCAGATGGCTGCAACAGCCAGAGCTGGGCCGATCCAAAGCCAGGAGCCAGGAGCTTCTTCTGGGTCTCCCACATGGGTGCAGGGACCCAAGCACTTGGGCCATCTTCTACTGCTTTCCCAGGCCACAGCAGAGAGCTGGATCAGAAGTGGAGCAGCCGGGACTGGAACCGGCTCCCATATGTGATGCCAGTACTGCAGGCAGGGACTTTAACCCACTGTACCACAGTGCTGGCCCCCAGACACAGATTTAAAACTAACAATTATAATGTGTTAAAGGAAGAAAGAGAACTTTAGCAGAGCACTGACTGGAAACAATAATAAATAAATGGAAATTCCAGAACTGAAAAATGAAACAACAGAAATTAAAAACTCATTAAATAGGTTCAGCAGGTTGGCCAGGTTGTTTAAATAGAACCAACAAAAGAGTGCCTCCACTTGAAGAATTACGAATTGGAGGCTGGTGCTGTAGCATAGGAGGCTGAACCTCTGCCTGCTGTGCTAGCATCTCATGTGGTTCATGCCCCAGCTGCTCCTCTTCCAATCCAGTTTTCTGCTTGTGACCTGCAGAAGCAGTGGAAAATGGGCCCATGCACTCCTGTGGAAGGCCCGGAAGAAGCTCCTGGCTCCTGGCTTTGCATTGGCTCAGGTCCGGCCATTGCAGCCAATTGAGGAGTGAAGCAGCATTCTTCAGAGAATGAAGACCTCTCTCTCTGTTTCTCCCTCTCTCTGTCTGTAACTCTACCTCTCAAATAAATAAAGTAGAAAGACTATATTATTAAAAAATTAATAATTGAGCTATATTAAAGTTAAGACTTTCGGAGCAGACACTGTGGCGTAGTGGGTTAAGCCGCTGCCTGCAGTGCTGGCATCCCATGTGGGCACCAGTTCCTGACCCAGTTGCTCCACTTCTGATCCTGCTCTCTGCTATGGCCTGGGAAAGCAGTAGAAGATGGCCCAAGTTCTTGGGCCCCTGCACCCGCATGGGAGACCCAGAAGAGGCTCCTGGCTCCTGGCTTCAGATTGGTGCAGCTCCGGCTGTTGTGGCCAACTGGGGAGTGAACCAGGGGATAGAAAACCTTTCTCTCTCTGCCTCTCCTTCTCTCTCTGTGTAACTCTGACTATCAAATAAATAAATAAGGCATCTTAAAAAATAAAGTTAAGACTTTCACTTTAAAGATATATCATGATTAAAAGACAGGCTTAACACCATCCATGTACCTAGGACATATATTCAGATTATATAAAGAACTTCTGTAAATCAAAAAGAAAAAGATAACCCAATAGAAAAAGGGCAAAAGACTTCACTGGCTCTGCACAGAAGAGGATATCCAAATGACTAATAAACATCAATGGCAAGTTAGAAAATATAGCTGGCCAAGAACTTTTGGCTTAATGAAAAATTTTCCTCCTTGTTTCCTCTGAAACAAGTTCAAACCAATAAAAATTATTTTATTAGAGTATTGCTTTTAAACTATGTTAGTTAGCATAGTAATTGTACATATTTATGGGATACAATGTGATATTTCAACAGGAGGATGCAGGATGTACTGATCAAATTAGCAGTTAGCATGTCATTCATTCCTTTATGTTTGGGGCCTTCGAGCTCCTCTCTGATTTCCTCATCAAGTGTGTAGTAGGTCATTGTGAACCGAGCCGTCCTGTGCTGGGAACGCTAGAACTTGTTGCCTCTGTGTACGTGTGCTTTAGCACTCGTTATCTCCCCCACCCTTCCTAACCTCCAGTTTACATCAAGTGTCTTGTGTAGCTTCTCAGAGAGAACGTGCCGTGTGCAGGATGTTCTTTCTGTGTCTGGCTCATTTCACTTAGCATAATGTTCTCCAGTTGCATTCATTTTGCTGCAGAGGATAGAATTCCATCCCATTGTGCATATCCTCCATTTCCTTTGTCCATTCATGCACTGATGGACACCGAGGCTGACTCCACACCTGGGCTGTGGTGCTGCAGTGAACGTGGGAGTGCGCTGTCTCCTTCATATGCTGAGTTCCTTTCCTTTGGATTTATAGCCTGACGTGGGATAGCCTGGTCGTATGGATGGTGTGTTTTTGTTTAGGAACCTCCACACTGCATTCTGCACAGTGGTTGCACTAATTTGCATTCCCACAAGCAGAGTGTAAGGGTTTCATTTTCTCCCCCTCCTTGCCAGCATTGTTTGTTGCTGCTGTTTTGGTCCTTTTGATGATGGCCATTCTAAAACTGGGGTGAGAGATACCTCACTGTGCACTCAGCAAGACTGCAATTAGAGGCAGTTGTTGTGTTGAGCCCCAGAGAATCCACTCTTCTGTGCCTCTGCCCAACAGCACCTTGTCTGCCCTCTTCTGCTTTTTAGCAGACCCAGACCTTCCTCTTTATCCTCCTTTCCTCTATAAGCTGGCATAAAGAAGAGCAGCCATCTGCACTGTGAAACACTGTGATGAAATATATACCTAATGCCAGAAAAATGAAAATAAGATTGTCTCCCACATTCTTGGCTTTATTCTGCACTGACCATAGCAAGCTTTTCAGGTTGTGTGGTCCTGATGTTACAGGTATGGAAGCTAAGGCCAAGAGATTGGTCGCACAGTAAGGGGTAACTGTGGGACTCAGAAATCTGTCCTAAATTCCATGTGAGCAACAAAGCACGTCTTGGCGTTTGTGGTGATTTTAACCTCTTTGAAGACTTTGTGATGACCATATTCTTGTTCACAGTCTGGATTGGCCTTTTAAAAAATATGAGATGAGGGCCGGCATTGTGATGCGATGGGTTAAGCCACTGCTTGCAATACTGGCATCCCATATCATAGTGCTGGTTTGAGTCTTAACTGCTCCACTTCCAATCCAGCTCCCTGCTGATGTGCTTGGTAAGGCAGCGGGAGATAGTCCAAGTGCTTGGGCCCCTGACGCCCTTGCAGGAGACCCAGCTGGAGTTCTGGGCTCCTGACTGGCCTGGCCCAGCCCTGGCCATTGCAGCCATTTGAGGAGTGAACCAGCAGATGGAAGATATCTCTCTCTCTCGCTCTCTGTCGCTCTCTCTTGTCGCGCTCTCTCTCTCTCTGTTACTTTGCCTTTCAAATAAATAAAATAAATCTTCAAAAAGGTAAAAGAAAAAAAGCTTGATGATGGGATAGGTGGGATATTGTTAAAATACACTCGTGGTCAAGTCCTTTTTCAGGTGTCTATGTCCTTTGGAGTGACAATTTAGTGTGCCTGGAGGGTCTCCAAAGGCACAGCCCACAGGAAACAACTTGCCTAACCACAAAATACACATAGGGTGAAGGTTTAAGTCTGGCTTAAAATAGCATTTATAAATTCACATTTTTAATGGTAATCATGTCTTCTTTTAAGTATATTTGGGATTTTGTTTTAAGTTATCTTTATGGTTATTATTAAAAGTAAGCCCCTGAGGTTTTAAGATTTCACTTATCTTTCTCCCACTTTCTTATTATTTTACAGAAATCTTCTTCCTATTACTCATGTGTGTATAGAAGAAGGAGAAAAGCCCATGGTGATATTGCCTTACATGAATTGGGGGAACCTTAAATTGTTTTTAAGGCAGTGCAAATTAGTAGAGGCCAATAATCCACAGGTAAGAAAAATTTGCCCAAATACCAGTTATTTACTGGAGATGTTTGCTAATATCTTTGACAGATGTTAGCATTCTTAAATATAAACTGTTCAGAGAGCTACAAAGAAGAAATTCAAAGTGAACCAGAGGATACATGTATAGCCTGTTGATTTAGAGGAAAATGAGGGTTGCTCTCTGCTGATGCTAAAGGTTTTCCTTGTGTTATAGAACTTCAAGAAGTTTGTAGAAAAGTGGAGTTAAACAATTTAACATTTTATTTTGGGGGAATAAAATGGGCACAGTGGATACTGCCTGCCTCCCATACTGGAGTGCCTAAGTTCCGGTCCTGGCTACACTCCCAACTCCAGCTTCCTGCTGTTGTGTACCCTGGGAGGCAGCAGGCGGTAACTCAAGTGTTTGGGTCCCTGCCATCCGTGGGGGAGACTTGGACTGGGTTTCTGGCTCCTGGCTTTGGCCTGGCCCAGCCTGGCAGTGCCAGCAGTTTGTGAACCAGCAGATGGGAGATCTCTATCTCTTTGCACATCTCTCTCTCTGCTTTTCAGAAAAGAAAAAAAATTATTTTTGTGCAAGAAATATTTGAAATCCATGCATAGTTTTTTCATAATGCATATGTTCCATGAAGTTTTTGAAGACTTTTTGTATCTTTGTAGTCAATTCAAATCCTCTGTGACACAATCTCAGTGATTTTCTGGAGAACTCTTCCAAGTTGTCCTAGATTGCCATCTGGAATGAAAACAGACTTTACAGAGCCATTTGGTCCGTATTGTCCCAACAGCTGGTGGTAGCTGGTCTCTAGACTGTGGGGGAGATTGAGGACGTTCTCAGTAGGCTTGGCTGTAGGATGTCCATCGCCTCGGGTGTCATTGCTCCTGAAGCCATCGCTGTGAAGCATTTGGTCATGGTAGTGATGTGGGCCAGCAGGTGCTTCGCTGTCTGCTGTATCTCACAGCCTCACTAAGTTAGCTTTTGTGTTTATAATAGTGTATTTATTACAGTTGGTAGGAGAGAGTGAATGCAAAGGTTATGTTAAGCATTTGGCTTAGTACATGTGGTTTGCTTTATAAATTGACAGGATGAAAGCTAATGGTTGTGTGTGATGGCCCAACAGCATCACCTGGGGAAGAATGGTTATTCCTTACCCCACAACACTGGCATGCATGTAGTCTAGCCTGTGTTGTTAGTTTGAAATAGTCTCCAGAGGGGATAATCTAATAAAAATTGTTTAAAAGAGAAGAATGGTTATTGAGTAATAAGTATTTGAAAAATTACCTTGAGAATTTGGCATTCATTGAATAGAGAGGTATTCACTGAGCAGCTGTCATAGGTCCTGGTGTTGGGGAGATACAGCTGATGGATGAGCCAGTCAAGTGAATTTAGCTGACATTTATAAAATAAGGGCTATCATTGGTGAAAGTACAGAATAGGGAACTGTGGGAACTTGCTCTTGGTCAGGAGACAACTTCTGAAGCCCAGGGAATGTGTGAAGAAGTACTTGGAGTAGGATTGTGGGATCCATCCTCAAACCTTGTCATTTTCTGTTACCCAGGCCATTTCTCAGCAAGACCTGGTGCACATGGCTATTCAGATTGCCTGTGGAATGAGCTACCTGGCCAGAAGGGAAGTCATCCATAAAGACCTGGCTGCTAGGAACTGTGTGTAAGTGCCGCGAGCGTGTCGGTGTCACTTAGAGTACAGGGCTCCTCAGGTTTGCTGCTGTCTCTGGGAGTCACAGTGAAACGTAGGTGTAGTTAAGCCTTAAGGCAATCTGCTTGTTAATGCCCGAGTGCATTGATGCTCCTGTGTGGACTTTCCAGGATTGATGACACACTTCAGGTGAAGATCACTGACAACGCCCTCTCCAGAGACTTGTTCCCCATGGACTACCACTGTCTGGGGGACAACGAAAACAGGCCAGTTCGGTGGATGGCTCTTGAAAGTCTGGTTAATAATGAGTTCTCCAGTGCTAGTGACGTGGTAAGTGCTGCATGGAACGGGGTGGAGAAGTAGCCTTCAGTTTTAAAATTCGTACGCTTTGTTTTCTCTTCACGCTAGTAACTGTCCCTGAAATGCGTCGCGCAGAAGGTAAGTGTAGTGGAGACGCGCCGGTGCTGTGAGTCGTCTCACTCGACCCTCAGCACAGCCTCTCAGGCAGGGCACTGTGACACTGCGCCAGCACTGGTGTCCCAGTTTTGAGAGAGATTGCAGTCATTGATTCTTTTTCTTATTTAAGTCTCACAATGACCAAGTGGTTGCCAGATAACAGAATTGTGTTTTCTTTTTCCTCAAATGGTCTCTCCCAAGTATCGTGGCCTATGTGATATTTAAGTTCCCACATGTCCCTCTCCTGTGTTTGTCAGTTCCTGGGTAGTTCTGCCACTCAACCGGATCATACAGTTGGAGCCTTTGAACTTAGTGATGTGTAATTTCAGAAGCAGCATCTACTTGTGGGTATTTTACAGCTGTTTTGAATTTCTGCCACTTGACCTTTTAGTCTGATTTGGAAGATTAAGCTTGATTTAATGTACTCCTCTGTCTCTCGCCTGCTACATTTTATTGTTATAGCTGGAGCGTTAGAGATTTAGCTTCTGTATGTGAGGTTCCCCTGTGCGATCACTCGGTGTTAATCTGTGCAGCATGTTAACACGTAACGGAGTTGTTGGCTTCAGTTCCTACTGTAAGAATTGAGCTTACTGTGTCATTATATCTCATCTAAATATAGTTAACTTATAATGTAGGGTTATCTTTTTACTTTGAAGTTTGTATGCTTTAAGGATTACTTTTTAAATAGAGTGTTACTGTACACTAATTAATTAATTACACTAATTAGCCTCTAACTCTTTCCCCCAGTGTATTCAGTTCCCATGGCTGCTGCAGCAGATTTTTACAGCCTTGGTGGCTAAAGCTGAAGTCAGATATGTATTCTTGCACAGTTCAGATCTGGAGGCCCAGTGTGTGGGATCAGGCTTGGCTGGGCCCTGCTACCTCCAGAGGCCCTCGGAGAGAAAGCATCCTTTGCCGCGCTCAGCTTCCGCACTCGGTGGCGCTCCTTAGCTGGTGGCTACATCTCCTTCTCTTTTGTGCTCATACCACCTTTTCTTTCGTGTGTATTTGTGTTGTCAAAACTCTGCTTGCCCCTTTCTCACCAGGATACATGTAATGGCATTTAGAACCCACCTATACAGTCCAGAACAAGCTCCTCTCTGTGCCCTTAGCTTCGTCACGCCTTTTGCCATGGAAGATAGTATTTTCAGGTTTCAGGGATTAGGGCATAGACATATCTTTGGGCTTACCATTCAGCTAATTAATGGGAATTATGTAAGATTTCCTTATTGAAAAACATGATATTCTAATTTATAAGTCTTAAAATGTGGATAATTTAATAAAGGATAAAGACCCTCTCATTAATTATAATCTCTTCATGAATTTATTTTCCTTTTTTAGAAACTAGGTGCTGCTTGATATAGTGCTCTGTTTCTAAGGTTTTGTTATTGGAAAGGTAGAGTAACAGAGAGAAAGGGAGAGACAGAGAGATTCCCCAGCTATTGGTTCACTCTTGAAATGATTGCAGCAGCCAGGACTGGGTCAGGCCGAAGCTTTATAGGTCTCCCATGCAGGTGGCAGGGGCCCAAGGACTTGGGCCATTATCCACTGCTCTTCCAGGCACATTAGCAGGAAGCTGGATCAGAAGCAGAGCAGCCAAGACTCAAACTGGCGCTCCAGTATGGGATGCCGGTGTCACAAGTGGCACCTTACCCTGCTACACTACAAAGCCAGCCTCAATATTCTATTCTTTTTATATACTTATGTCTTGATAAAATATGTTCACTTGGTGTGAATGAACAATTTACTTACATAGATTTTTTTTCCCCTACTCTTTCTGGCCTCTAAAATAAAGTCTTTTATTCTGTACATCTTCAAAAATACTTTGTTTTAACTTAAAATAAACTACACTCTTGTGGGAGAAAGCCTCACCCTTGAGATGGGAGAATAATACACGTGATTATGAGGAGGCAGGTTGTCCACTTCAGAGCAGCCACACAGGTGACGCTGGGCAGAAACCGGCTTCTCTAGCCGGAGGGGCACGGGGCCTGTCAGGCTGTGGGCTTGTGGGGTAAGGCAGATATACCCAGACTCTTGGATTTGAATTCTGAAAGTATTTTTTGTTGTTTGTTTTTCTTCTTCTTGCTTGTAAGCATTTTTGGCATTCTTTTAGCTGACACAAGAAATTGTACTTACAGGGGACTGTGTGATGGTTCAGTACGTTTATACATATCTATCTCCTTGAACATTTGATCCAAGTGTGTTTAGTTAAAGATTGCTTTATAACATATGGATTGAAGTTGAGGGGTTGAAAACTACATTTAGTATTCCATGTACTTTGAGATATAAATGTAACATCCAACAAAATGGCATTGCTTTCTTGGAGGGAACACTTTCTTTCTCCTTTTCTTTTTTTAAAAAAGAGTTATTTTATTTATTTGAAAGAGTTAAAGTGAGAGAGAGAAAGAAATCTTCCATGTTTTGGTTCACTCCCCAAATGGCTGCAACTGCCAGGGGGGTAGTAGACTGAAGCCAGGAACCAGGAGCTTCTTCTGGGTCTTCCACATGGATGCAGGGGCCCAAGTACTAGAGCCATATTCCAGTGCTTTCCCAGGCACATTAGCAGGGAGCTGGGTCGAAAGAAGAGCAGCTAAGACTTGAACCAGCATACACATTGGATGCCAGCATTGCAGGTGGTGGCTATACGTGCTATGCCACAGCACCGGGCCCTTTTTCTCTCCTTTAAAAGCCCCTTAATATTTTCGTATTTCTTTGTAGTTAAGAATTCTACATGATTTGTTTCTATCTTAAAAATAATAAATTGCGTCTCTGGATTGTTCTCATAGTTTTTACTGGAAGGAGTCAATATTTCATTATGTCAAATTCTTGTAATGTTAACGTTATCTTTTAACTATTGAGCTTAGGAAATATGCACAACTAGATTTGACTAGTTATAAATGTCTTTCTAATACTGTTCCAAGATACGACGTCATCATAGACGTTCTTAAGAATGTCTGGATATTGTTTTTATTCTGTTTTCTTCAGATGTGGGCACCACCATAGGTTTCTTAATGTGACTTTCTTTTCCATTATTTGAAAATAAATGTCTTGATTTATATCTTCTTTGAATATTACAGTAGCTAGCAGAATTCTACTATTACGAAACAAATTTCTATAAAAGATTAAATGCAATCAGGATTGCACAGTTAGGAGTTTCTTGTGGGGTTTCTTGTCTTTAAGGTGTTACATTGTGTTTAAAGAGCATTTTCTTGGGAAAAACAACTCAAGGAAATGACTTCCATGCTGATCTCATCAGAGTGGCTGTGGCGATGAGGAGACCCTATAAAGGCGTTTGAACAGTTTTTAGGGCATAGGGCGAATCGGAGTATTTCCCTTTCACCTTCATGTTACTTATTTTGTGTATGTGAATGACTACCGAGGTGGAAAATATAGCAAACTGCTTCATGTTTCTCCTGTTGGCCCAGTGCCTCTGAGCCAGTGCCTCTTGGACAAGAGACCCTCACATTTATACATCATATACCTATGAGACTGCTCTGTTGAACTACTGTCATATCCAAGGGAGTTACAGGAAGGGACTTATTATTTAGAAGGTACAGAAAATTTTCTATTTTATATTAGATCTTAATTATTAATTTGAGAGTATTGGTGAGATTTTCAATAATTATTTATTTTCTTTATGGCTGTTGCTTTTTTAAAAAAGTTTTGTTTATTTATTCAAAAGTCAGAGTTACGCAAAGAGAGAAGGAGAGGCAGAGAGGGAGAGAGAAGTCTTCCATTTGTTGGTTCATTCCCCAATTGACCACAATGGCTGGAGATGTGCCGATCTGAAGCCAGGAGCCAGGAGCTTCTTGGTGGTCTTCCATGTGGGTGCAGGGGCCCCAGTACTTGGACCATCTTCTTCTGCTTTCCCAGGCCATAGCAGAGAGCTAGATCGGAAGTGGAGCAGCTGGGACTTGAACTGATGCCCATATGTGATGCTGGCACTGCTGGCAGCAGCTTTACCTGCTACACCACAGTGCCGGCCCCTGCCTGTAGATTTTAAACATTAAAAATTTTAGAACTGTTATTTAAGTATTAAGTTTATATTAAGAGGTATTAATATTAAAGACAATTTTAATAAACATCTAGAGGATTACTTCAGACCTTAGTTTAGGAAAAAAAAGACAAAGGTTTAGTATTATTAACAATAAGATCATGTTAGGGCCGGCGCCGCGGCTCAATAGGCTAATCCTCCGCCCTGTGGTGCCAGCACAGCGGGTTCTAGTCCCGGTCGGGGTGCTTTAATTCTGTCCCGGTTGCCCCTCTTCCAGGCCAGCTCTCTGCTGTGGCCAGGGAGTGCAGTGGAGGATGGCCCAAGTGCTTGGGCCCTGCACCCCATGGGAGACCAGGAGAAAGCACCTGGCTCCTGCCATCGGATCAGTGCGGTGCGCTGGCCACAGCGCGCCGGCCGTGGCGGCCATTGGAGGGTGAACCAACGGCAAAGGAAGACCTTTCTCTCTGTCTCTCTCTCTCACTGTCCATTCTGCCTGTAAAAAAAAAAAAAATGATCATGTTCGGCAGATGTTGTTGGGGAGGGCAGCAGGCTGTCCGCATTCCATGGTGGAGGGCCCGTTGAATCCTGTCCTCCCTGCTTCTAGCCCAGCTTCCTGCCAGTGCATCCTGGGAGGCAGCAGGTGATGCATGCAAGTACTGAGTCCTGTCACCTGATGGAGTGCTAAGCCTCTGATCCAGCCCTGACTATTGCAGGCATTTGGGGGGTGAGCCGGAGCTGAAAGATTTTTCTCTTTATCTGTCTGTTCATTTCTCTGTCACTCTACGTTCAAATAAATAAATAAACATTAAAACCAAACTTCTTTTTATTTTTAAAGATTTATTTTATTTATTTGAAAGAGTTACAGAGAGCGAGAGGGGTGTTCCACCTGCTGGTTCACTCCCCAGATGGCCACAATGGCTGGAGCTACGCCCATCTGAAGCCAGGAGCCAGGGGCTTCTTCCAGGTCTCCGACGTGGGTGTAGGGCCGAAGGACTTGGGCCATCTTCTACTGCTTTCCCAGGCCATAGCAGAGAGCTGGATCAGAGGAGGAGCAGCCAGGACTAGAACTGTCTCCCATATGGGATGCCTGCACTTCAAGCCAGGGCTTTAACCTGCTGCGCCACAGTGCCAGCCCCCAAACTTCTTTTTTAAAAAGACATAGTCTAATTTTAGTTAGTAATATTCTTTTAATTATTCTAATGTTTCCTTGGAATGAGGTATACATGGAGCTACTGCAGGAATAGTTAATGTAGTTAAAAAAAAACTGAGCAGTTGCTGTCTTGTGGCCCTGGGTGTGTTTTCTCTCTTGTCTGTCCCTTGAGCTATTTTACTCATGGAGTCTTAGGAACATTCCTGTCCTTTCTGTTCCTTTAGAACTTTATCTTTATCATTCTAGTTAATGTTCCCCTTCCATGGCCATCGTGTTCTGGCCGAGCAAAGTCTGGTACAATGGAGAAAAGCGCCCTCAATAACAGATGGGGGGGGAGGCGCTGGGAGACACCCGGTGTTGGCTTCTCTTTCCTGATCACAGGTCCTTGGACAGATTCATAGCAAAAGTGGTCATTTCTCAGCCGTGTGTGACACTGTGGGCTTAAAGCGTGCTGATTTTGAGGTTGGGATAGTGTCATCACACCTTCAGGCTGCTGTGATAAACTACCATGAATTTGACAGGTGGAGCAGCAAGCATTCGTTCTCACGTTTCTCCAGTCTTACCAGTCCAAGATTAAGGCATCAGCAGACTTCGTGTCTAATGACAGTCTCCCCCTTCATTCATAAATGGTGATCTCTGCATCTCCCACGGTGTGAGGAGTGAGAGAGCTTTCTGATGATTTCTGTCTCAGGGGCACAAATCCTACCAATGATGGTTCCACCCTCCTGACCTAATCGCTTCCAAAGGCCCCAACTCCTAATACCGTTGCATTGGGATTAGGATTTGAACATAGGACTATGGGGCGGGGTGGGGGAGGCACACAAACCTTCAGTCCATCACATCCCACCACTGGCCTCCCTGAATTCATCCCACAAGCAAAATACATTCATTCCAACCCAACGGCCCTACATGTCTAAACTTACTCTGGCTTCACTTTAGAGTCTAAAATCTAAAGTCTTCTCTAATTATCATCTAGGGTCAGGGTGAGCCTCGAGGTACGGTTTCTCCTGAGGTAACTTCCCCTCCAGCCCTGAGCCTGTGAAACTACGCAAGTTATGTGCTTCCAAATACAGGTGTAGAATGGATACCTACAGACATGCCCCTCCCCGAAGTGAGAGATTGGAAGGAAGACGGGGGTGATGGGTCCCTAACAGGGCAGACAACGTTAAATCTCAGGCACTTCTTGGCTCAGTACTCTGCCTTCTGGGCCCAGTAGGGTGACAGTGTCACCTCCCACAGCTGGGCAGAAAGGCACGTTGGTCCCACCCCAAGATACCAGTTTATATTTAAAGGACAAAAATAAATTTAAATTAATTTAACTCTTTGACAAGCCACATCCTATACATTTTTGGTAAAAAAAAAAATTATGTCCTAAAAAGCTATAAAATAGCAAGTTAGGGGGAAAGAAGTGAGACGAATAGAACACTCTTCTCTAAAGTGTTCTATAAGTGGACATGGCCACAGTCCTCCATGAAACCCTGGGAAAAACAACAACTTGACCTTCCTATTGCCCCTCCCCAACTGCGTCAAACAGAAGGAAATTATAGAATAAGCCTATCTACCCTTTGAATGGTTTACTTATCAGAAGACTTGAGAGAGCAAGTTTTCCACAAATCATCCTTGTGCCATTTGGTCTTGATTCTTTTTTAAGAGTCGGTTGCCAGCATGCAGTTTATCACTTTCGCTGGATTTTAAGGAAGTGAAACTGTAGCATGCCCTTTGGCTTGATTGTTCTTTATTTCATGTTGCTTTTTAGTGTTGTGATATGTAATGTGAGAACCTTAGATGACTTGTTAGTGATAATAATGTGGACATAAATGTGAGAGAAGTAATTTTAATTATCTATTATAAAGTATGTAATACAATATGTTATAATTAATTATAAATATAATGTATGCTATAATTACTACTTAATTAACCCTTCCCACAGTTCTGTGATCAGTGCACAAGAACAGACCTGTGTCATCTAGAAAGAAGGGAGGGCAATGCCCTGCCAGCCCGTTTCACTTCTTTGGGCCCTGTCCATTTGTGTAATAAACTGCTTCTCTGTAGAAATTGGACACTGCTCCAAAATCCAGCATTGTGTTTATTAATCATTATCGGTGTTAGGACTTATATAGAGTGAGGTCTTAAGATAGACCTGCGGGGCCGGGGCCGGCACTGTGGCGCCGCAGGTTAAAGCCCTGGTCTGTTGTACCGGCATCCCTTATGGGCACTAGTTCAAGTCCCAGCTGCTCCACTTCCAATCCAGCTCCCTGCTAATGCACCTGGGAAAGCAGTAGAAGATGGCCCAAGTTCTTGGGCCCCTGCACCCATGTAGGAGACCTGGAAAATGCTCCTGGCTTTGGATTGGCTCACCTAAAAGTGAATGCACTATGCTTAGGTTTTGTAAGTAGGTGTATTTGACTTGTGTTTGGTTGGACATGCCTCTCCCCCGCCCCCGTTTTTTCTCTTTGATTCATTAAAAAATGTATTTGTAGGCAAGTTTCCTCTTTCCGTAAAGTCAAGTCACCAGTGGTTCCCCAAGGTTTGTTGTGAAAATTAAATGCAGTAAAGGGTTCAGAATGCCTGGACTTAGAGCCGCTCATAAACAGGGTACTGTCTCACGCCAGCGTCTCCCCACCCAGCCCCAGTTGCCCTGACCTCAGAGTCACACGTGACCATGCAGTAGTCACCTCCCCTTGGCAATGGCTCTTACAGACACGCTGCCTGCCCTCTGGGAGCTGCAGTACAGCCAGGGCTGGGCCGCAGAGGGGAGCCCTGACCAGAGCTCACCGTGGCTGCCACTAGCAGCAGTCCACAGGCTGCTTCCTGATAAATCTGATTATTACTTAGGCAAGGTGGGCAGCTGTTTTTCTGGATATTTGCATAGGTTAATTTAAATTTAGTAAAAATTCCCGCTGTCTTACCTTTTACATAATTTTCATGTCACACTCAGGATGCTCTTCGCCAAACTTAGGCTAAAGTTATGTTCATTTTCTACTTCTCAACTCTACAGATTGGCCATAATATTTAAACTTACAAACTTTCATATTAGGAAAGTCTTAGATGTAATTCATGGTTTGAGGTGCTACAGCTTGTAGTCAGTAGTAAAAAAAAAAAAAAAAAAAAAAAAAAACCTCTTCTAATAGCTGTAATACTTAGAAGACTCATTACTGATGTCCCGGTGAATTCATGAAGCACTGTCTTCCATCCGAGCAAGAGGAGCTGAGTGCGGTAAGACTTCCTGTGGTGCTCTGCTCTCCTTAAGCGTCAGATGAGCGGCAGTTTTCATCCTGAAGCAGCACCCTGACAGCTGCTTCAACTGTCCCCTGATTGTGTGCTGCTCCTCTCCTAGTGGGCCTTTGGAGTGACGCTGTGGGAGCTCATGACTCTGGGCCAGACGCCCTACGTGGACATCGACCCCTTTGAGATGGCTGCGTACCTGAAAGATGGTTACCGGATAGCCCAGCCCATCAACTGTCCCGATGAACTGTGAGTGTCATTCTGTTTACTGTTGTGGGATAGAAGGAAAGAGCGGGTTTCCATATTCACATGAAGCCTTCCCTTTTGGGACTAAGGGCTCTTCGAACTTGAGTTAGGCTCTTGTAGAGAAGCAGAGTCAGGCAGATTGTGTGTTTTCATGCATTTGACATTAGGACTTGTTGCACTTCCGTTTGTAGAGTGTAAACTAAGCACTGCAGATTAACCTGAGAGACTGGTGTGCGTAGTGAGACCCCTGACTGAGTGCCATGTCGCTTACTCTGTGGAGACTTTTGATTATAAAGCCCTAGTAATTGACATGGGTGTAGTATTTTTTTTTTAAACCAGGCCTTTTTCATCGTCTGGCCTTGCCGTAGGGAAGATGTTCTGGGCTGGTGAGGGAGGTGATTGCTTCCATCACATAGCCAATCCTTCCATGTAATGAAAAGTGGTGGGCAGGGGGCTCTTCAGGGGTGCCAGTGTGCACACGATGAGTGTGTTCTCAGTTCCAGAACCCTGGGCTTCTAAACCACGGCACTGATCTGACTGTTTGTCCAGTGTTCTTGGAGCTTAGATAACATTTCCTCCTCCCCCACGCCCCGTCTCTCAGAACTGCCACTTGACTGTGTCTTAGGTGTTTCCATGAAGTCTCTGTGTTTGCTGAAATATTTTGATTTGCTCTCATGAAACACTGAAGTCCACACATATGCAGAGAAGTTATTTTAGCTTTTTTTTTTAAATCATAGAACTGACAACAGATAGTAAAACTGGACAGTTTTAATATAGCATCCTCTGCATGCCACATCAGACAGAGGGCGTTAACCAGCAGGCTAGGCAAGTACTGTGCTGTCTGTCACCCACTGATTCCCGGCGCTGTCGCTCTGCAGGTTTGCTGTGATGGCCTGTTGCTGGGCCTTAGATCCGGAGGAGAGGCCCAAGTTCCAGCAGCTGGTGCAGTGCCTCACAGAGTTCCACGCAGCCTTGGGAGCCTACGTGTGACTCCTCTCCGAGCCCCACAGTGGGGGCTCACCTGGATCCCGCCACGGACGCTTGGTGTAGGATGCAGCGCTGGCAGGAGCACCCTCGTCTTCCAGAACACTGTGCCTTTGGGACGCTTTAGAATCGGAACTTCTAAGACAGACTTAATGTGGAATATTTTTAGATACGTCTTTTATTAGGTTGAACTTAAAGGGGTTTTGTAAATTTTTTGGCCAAATTTTTTAAAAACATAGTTACTTTGGATTAGTACATTCTTACAAAATAAACAGTTTTTAAAATTGTTTAGACGTGGATATTTGGAATAGCTATCTTAGTGCCAACTGCTATTTGATCAAGGTAATGTAGGTGACTCTCCTTTAAAATGTTTTTTAATACTGTTTTTTATCACTGTTCTTGGAAATGGTTTGTCTTCAAGATGCAATACTTTTCTTGGAGGAAACACAGAATAAAAAGATGTGTGGTTTGCCTTCTAGAAGCAAAGGCACTATTGGCGGGAGAAAAAGAGAAAAACAAGGGGGAGGGAAAAACAACAACATTTTTGTACTTGTGAGAAACTGCCCTTTCGTGGAGAACCGTTTCTTTTTTGTTCTGTGGCGGGGAAGTGGGAGCTGAGTCCACTGCATTTTCCCCTTGGCAGAAGTGGGCTTTGCTGTGAGCCAGGGTTGGGCAGATCAGGAGTAAGACACGGCAGTTTTATTTATTTTTACTCTCTGGCGAAGCAGATGACACAGGTCCAGCAAGTGACATCACGTGTCTCAGCTGAAGATTCCCTTTATTGCACCTGGAACAGTGCTATGCACAGAGCAGGTGCTGGAGTTGTGGGTTTTTTGTTTTTTGTTTTTTGTTTTTTTTTAATGTAAACTGGTACATTTTGTGCTTATCATCAAGGCTGGCTTAAGTATAAAACTTTTTTAAAACACCTGAAAAATTAAAGAATTTGTTTTATATTACAACAGTGTTGAATGGTTGGTTCTGTCTGGTAGGCCTTGGACCGTGCAACAGCCACAGCTTCGTGCTTGAGTTCCTGAGCGTTGCACTCGGGCTGCAGAGTCCTGACCTGGCTGCAGTGGGCTTTGCCCAGCTTCCAGGCTCTAACGCAATGTGGCATTGTTGTTTCAAGGAAGTGTGAAGAGCCCTAATGCGTTTCTGCAGAGCCAGTAAGGGAGCGCCGGGTGTGTGTGCTCCAGTGTGGTTGCCCGAGCACCGCTGAGGGGCCCGCGGTGCTGCCGCTACGCCCGGCCTCACCGGACGATGAGGGACGGCGCCTGGCAGCTGGAGGCTCTTCCTGCTTTTACAGAAGCTTCTTGAGTAAAGAACACGTTAGGGAGAGTAGCTCGCACACTGCGTGTTCTTCCACAGACGGGCTGAGAGCATGACTTTCTGAGAACCTGTATTAACGCTGCTCCTTTGGTTTTATGAGCTGCTCAGTCTCCGGGATTCAGAGGAGGATATAAAACCTCCATTGACCATTTGTTAGTTAGAGATGTTTCTGTTCGTGACCTGCATTCTTAGGAGGCAGCCAGTTAGCAAATGCTTTCAGGGCGTCCTTTTCTGTGGTCAGGTGAGTGCCTTGTAGCACAGCTCAGTGTATAAGATCTGGAAAACTAAAGAACAGTTAGAGGCGGCGCTGCGGCTCACTAGGCTAATCCTCCGCCTGCGGCACCGGCACCCCGGGTTCTAGTCCCGGCTGAGGCGCCAGATTCTGTCCCAGTTGCCCCTCTTCCAGGCCAGCTCTCTGCTATGGCCCGGGAGTGCAGTGGAGGATGGCCCAGGTGCTTGGGCCCTGCACCCCATGGGAGACCAGGAGAAGCACCTGGTTCCTGCCTTCGGATCAGCGCGCCAGCTGCAGCGGCCACTGGAGGGTGAACCAACGGCAAAAAGGAAGACCTTTCTCTCTCTCTCTCTCTCTCTCTCACTATCCACTCTGCCTGTCCAAAAAAAAATAAATAAATAAACGGTTAGAGATGCCCATGGTGGCCGGTTCTCCTGCAGTGGCAGTGGCTTTGTTGAGGATTGCAAACATTACTGGACAGATTTCGCAGGTGACAGCCTTTCTAGAAAAGGAGCAGCTTCACCGAGCACCAGTGTGACAGTAAAAGCTGGCTCCAGTGACAGCGGCCCTTTGGGTTCTGTCCTTTCTCAGACACTCCTGTTGGGAGCACCGCCTGTGTGGACGCAAGGAGGACTGCGCCGTTCACCCAGTGTGTGCCTTACGCCTGGCGCTCAGGAAGGGGGCAGACCAGGCAGAGCCCGCTCCTCCCAGCCTAGGTCAGCTTGGAATCAGGAGAAGCAGCTGATGAAAGTCAGGTTTTGGTAAGAGTTATGCTTCAGATGTCATGGCCAGCCAGGCTTCTCTGAGTGGTGACATTTGAGTTGAGATCTGAATGACAAGAAGAAACTAGCCATGATCAGATCTGGGCAGAAGACACATGACAGCAGAAATGATGAGGCCTCCCCTCGCAGCCCTTCCCGCCCATCCCCCAGCTGCCGCCGGGAAGAAGGAAGAGGAGGCCGTGTGGCTGGAGCGCAGTTGGGCCGGGGAGTGGTCCCACACGAGGGGCGGGAGAAGCAGGAAGCCTTGGCACACATTTCTACCTGGTGCTAGTACGGTGCGGATTTATTCAGAGATTTTTTTTTTTAATTTATTTGACAGGTAGAGTCATAGAGAGAGAGAGAGAGACAGAGGGAAAGGTCTTTCTTACGTTGGTTCATCCCCCAAATGGCCGCCACGGCTGGCGCTGTGCCGATCCGAAGCCAGGAGCCAGGTGCTTCCTCCTGGTTTCCCTTGTGGGTGCAGGGGCCCAAGCACTTGGGCCATCCTCCACTGCCTTCCCAGGCCACAGCAGAGAGCTGGACTGGAAGAGCAATCGGGACTAGAACCGGTGCCCATATGGGAGGCCGGCGCTGCAGGCCGAGGATTAACCAAGTGAGCCACGGCACTGGCCCCTTCAGAGGTTTTTCAAATAAGGAGTGACATGATCTGAAGGTTGGGTGGTAGAAAGGCAAGGGGGCAGAAGTAGAGACTCCATAAGAAGCTGTTTTGTGGTCCAACAATATTACAATGAAGAGAAGGGGTAGACTGACGATCAGTCTTGAAGGTACCTGATCTGGATGTGGGCAGTGGGTGAAGGAGGAAAGGTGAAGGTACCTGATCTGGATGTGGGCAGTGGGTGAAGGAGGAAAGGGAGTTGTCGGGGGTGGGGGTGGCTGGTTGCCTGGGGGCGTGAGCATGTGGCTGTTGGGTCCAAGTCCTGAGATGGGAGAAACAGGAGCCTGCCGGGCAGAGGGGATCGGTGGTTTGGTGCAGGCTGGGCTTGAGATGCCAACTGATCACCTGGTGAGGACTGAGTTGTAGACAAGAGTCCACAGCTCAGGGAAGAGAGCTCAGTGAACACGCAAGTGTGCAAGCGTAGCAGAAGCTGTGCCACCGAATGGGTCTGCCTAGGGAGAGAGTGGAGAGAGAGGGCCTAGGACCGAGTCACGTCGAGTTTCGTGAGGAAGGCACATCGGAGAAGAACCCGCTGCAGCTGGTAAAAGCAACATCAGCAAAGTGAGGTGTGTGGCCCCCGGGAAGAAAGTGTGTGCAGTGGAGAGCGAATCCCCCCCGGGGCTTAGCATGGTGGCAGGTCCCGCGCGGCCTGTGCCAATGAAGAGCCTACCTGAGAAGAGAACGCAGCAGTTTCTGGAGCAGCTCCCGGGCCGGGCACTACTGCCTTCCAGCTACAGGTGCGGCACCGGCAGATCTCACAGGCTGGTGGGGACGACCTCTTTGCTGCCGTTTCACCCACTGCACGGAAGCCACTCGCCTCTGGCCCCGGGCCCGTTGGCAGTGCTGAAGGCTGTGTTTTTACTGGGAGGGAAATGTGGGACACAAAACTTGAGCTGTCCCCGCGTGTGGAAGTCTGCCTCTGCGGAGTCGACTCCCTGGCAGCCTCCTGCCTTGCCCAGCTGCCTGCCCAGTGGCTGCCTCTGCCCCACTGCCTGGCCCCTGCCAGCGGTCAGAACTCCCAGGCAGCAGTCGCCGCCTCTCTCCAGCCCCACCTGCCGCCCTCCCTCTCTCCCTGCCTCTAAGCCCTTCCCTTTGCGTGTGCTGTTCCTTCTCTGAGACAAGCCCCGCCCCCTCCTCCAGGCTCGTGTGGCTCCCCAGCGTAGTCCCATGAGTGTTTTTGAGTTCCTTGAGGAGAGGAACTTGTGCTTTAATCAGGTCTGAAACTCCATTACTTAAGTAGTGCTTGACACATGGTTGAATATTTAAAGAATGTGTAAGTAAAAATACCTACATTTGTGCAAGATAACAATTGGAGCGACTTTAAAAACCTTCTAATTCCTTAAAACCAGCAGCTCATAGTTCACATACTGTGTTCTCATAGCAATATGATAGGATATTCAGACTGGCCAAGCTAAGTTTTATGTAATAGAAATGAATAAAGTATGCAATAAAAAGAATACAGGTTGCTATGGAGGGTCCTATCCCAGCCCCCACCACCCCACTACAACATTTTAACTTCATTTTTCCTGCATTTTCTTTGGTCACAGGAATCTTTAGCCTGGTTACCCTCAAATTACTTTCCATACCAGGTCCACTTTGGAGTGATAGGTTAAATCCATTGACTTCAGCGGGAGGTTATTTTTCAAGTGTTTCTCTCCCATGTCCCTCTCCCCATCCCATCCCAGGGAGAGGTGACTTAATCTCGGGCTAGAAAATAAAAATGGAACACTTTGCCTATTTTTTTAAAGATTTATTTTATTTATTTGAAAGAGTTATAGAGAGAGGTAGAGACAGAGAAGTCTTCTATCCACTGGTTCACTCCCCAGATGGCCGCAACAGCTGGAGCTGTGCCGATCCGAATCGAGGAGCTTTTTCTGGGTCTCCCACGTGGGTGCAGGGGCCCAAGGACTTGGGCCATCTTCTACTTCTATGCCAGACCACAGCAGAGAGCTGGATGGGAAGAGGAGCAGCTGGAACTAGAACTGGTGCCCATATGGGATGCCGGAGCTTCAGGCCAGGGCTTTAACCCGCTGTATCACTGCACCAGCCCCGCCTATTGTTACAGTTTTGTTTCTATATTTACTTTGCCCTTAATATTTCAGGATAAGATTGTAGTGAACTCTCTGAAACGGGAACTTCCTGCCTCAGTGTATTGACTACATAGGTTTACCTAAGCAAGCTCTTTCCTCCCTAAGAATGTTATTCTTTATAAAATTAAGGCTGACTGGGTTTAGTGGGAGATGAGGCCTAACCTTTCAAAGGTCAGATGTTCTTGTTATGCTGTTAAAAACTTAAGAAAAAGAATAGAATTGGTGATCCTCAAAATTATTCTTCTTAAGGCAAATGTGAGGTTTCTTCATATTGGCTTATCCATATTTCAAAGTTAAACCATTGGTGCCTGCGGTGTGGTGTGGGGGTGAGGCCACTGCTGCTTGCAACATCCGCTTCCCATAGTAGAGCTCCAGTTCAAGTCCACGCTGTTCGGCTTCAAGTCCAGCTTCCTGCTGACGCACCTGGAAAGGCACAGGAAGATGGTCCAAGTGCTTGGGCCCCTGCCACCTAGGTGGGAGACACCGGTGGAGTTCCCGGCTCCTGACTTCATCCTGGCTCAGCCCTGGCCATTGCTGCCACATAGGGGAGTGAACCAGCATGGATGATCAAGCCTGTTTTTCTCTCTCTCTCTCCCCCCACTTTCCACTCCCTCCTACCCTCCCTCCCTCTGTCTCATTCTGCCTTTCAAGTAATTCTTAAAAAAAAAAAAAAAAAAAAAACTAAAGCATTTTTCAGTCATTGTCTCTAGAGAGGTGAGGGCTCCCATGAGGATATATTGAAACTGGGGGAACATGTATTGGTAGAAAATGGTTACCTTTAAGAAAATAAATTAACTGTGTGATACTGTGGCGGAATGAGAAGGTCATGCCAAGGTGGCCACTGGCAAGTGAGTGTCAGTTACTCAGGAATGGCTTTGAAACCCACCTGGCAACAGAGCCTGCCTGGCAACAGGCTGTGATTGGTTGGGGCATAGATCGCCCCTTGACCAGATTGGCTGGTCTTGGCTATATAAGATGTGGTTCCAACTGTAATAAATGAGTCTGCGGGCTGCTCGCCTCAAGCCTGCTTTCACCTGACTCCCGGGGTCTGTGTGGTGACTCCCGGGGTCTGTGTGGTGACTCCGCGCCTCTTGCCCCCACCACGCTGCTCCTCTCAGAAACGAATCCACTGCAACATTGTTGAGAAATCAATGGCAACATCTGGCCTGCCAACATGACTGAGAGAGACAGCCTGTTGGACACGGCAAGGTCCCCCCTGGATTTCGGCAAGAAGGCCCCTCGGTATTCTGTGTGCTGTTCGGTTCTGTGAGGGTGAGCACAGAACCCACTCCTACGCCCCTTTCCTTCTCCTTGTCCTCGGTCTAAGTGACCCCAGGTTAGGCACACACCGCCCAAAAGCGTATGCCGCTTCTCAGCTGCTCCTGTTACTTTGGGTTCGCCCGGCGAATTCACATAAGGACTGATCATCCCAGAATTCAGAACCAAGTCATCTTCCCTCACTCGAGAGAGGTGACGCTCCGGAGACACCGTGTGGGCATACGGCCTTGACCTAACGAATCAAGGAAGTCCCCCACTAAGCACAGGACATACTTACGATCTGATATACCACTATCTGTTTGTCTAACATAGGGAACCCCCTGCAGAATGCCATCAACAGCTGAGGTGCTAGGAATTTGCTTTGTTATGGCAGCAGTGCGTACGTGTCTTTCCTTTGGCTAGAGTTGGCATGCCGTGCCGCTCTTAAGCGCTCAGACATGGGAAAGATACCCCCCTCTCAGAATCCTGTGCAGATTATCAAAGATAGTGAATCTGTGAGTGATAAGAGCCTGACACTCCAGGTCCCTGTCTCACAGACAATGGTTGATAACTTAGGGAGAGAGAGCTGGGACAGTGAAAAAAACAATGTAGCAAACAAGGTAACAAACAAAGTAGCAATGCCTAGTCAGCCACCCCCCACATACCCGTGGGATGAACTAAGAGGACCTCTAGACAATAACCCATGCGAGGTCATCCCATCCGCACCCAGTGAGGATCCCCACATTTGTGGCAGTACTCGGACACCCCAGGCTCTCAGGGCAGCAGCTGGACCCCATCCCACCTGCACGTTTGCTGTTAATGTAGGAGCGGATGCAGAATTCAGGCCCTGGATTCCAACGCCTGTAAAAAGACTTCTATTAACCAAAGGTCGAGGATATGCTTGTGTCGAACAGCCCATTTGGGTACCAGCCAGAAACATCAAGCATGCAACTGACAGCCAACAAGAACCAGCTGAACAAGACTGAGAATCCGCCTTGTTAGCAGATACACCTGCCCTATTATCCTACCCTGAGAAACTGCCCATAGCCACATCTGTTACTGTTTTGTACCCCACTAGCTCTGGTCAGCCACTCAAATGGCCCATAGTCCGTGTGCAGTCATGCCATTCCTGATAACCATTATTCCTCAGTCCTACCCCTATCTGAGCAAGCAATCCTGTGGTCTCTCGATTTGAGCACTGGTTAGTCAATGACGGGTAAGATCCCCTGGGGGACAACCTAAGACAGGCAAAGCTGCGTATGGAGACCACATGGGAATGGGGTCAACAATGGTATGGCCAAGAATCATGCCTCTCATTGCTCAAAAATAAACGAAAAGGGTGGAATGAGAAGGCCATGCCAAGGTGGCCACTGGCAAGTGAGTGTCAGTTACTCAGGAATGGCTTTGAAACCCACCTGGCAACAGAGCCTGCCTGGCAACAGGCTGTGATTGGTTGGGGCATAGACCGCCCCTTGACCAGATTGGCTGATCTTGGCTATATAAGATATGGTTCCAACTGTAATAAACGAGTCTGCGGGCTGCTCGCCTCAAGCCTGCTTTCACCTGACTCCCGGGGTCTGTGTGGTGACTCCGCGCCTCTTGCCCCCACCATGCTGCTCCTCTCAGAAACGAATCCACTGCAACATTGTTGAGAAATCAGCGGCAACATGATACCTGCAGGTTACATTCGTATTCAGCTTTTTTACATCTTTCTAACTCCACTGTTTTGCCTTTTGCCTTCTTGACTCCAAGAATAAACGTGGGTTGGTGTTACTTAGGCTTGCATCAATGGAGGTAGCATTTGGCTGCCTCAACCCAGTACAGCCGTCTGTACCCACACGGGATTGGTTCGGAGACCACGTTGGGTAACGAGATTCTTAGATGCTTAAGTCCCTTAGATAAAATGGTGTAGTGTTTGCATATAACTTATAGACATCCTCCTCTGTATTTTTTTTTTTGAGATTTTATTTATTTGAGAGGCAAAGTTACAGAGAGAGAGAGAGAGAGAGAGAGAGAGAGGTCTTCCATCCACTGGTTCACTCTCCAGTTGGCCTCAATGGCTGGAGCTGCACCAATCTGAAGCCAGGAGCTTCTTCTGGGTCTCCCATGCGGGTGCAAGGGCCCGAGGACTTGGGCCATCTTCTGTTTTCCCAGGCCATAGCAGAGAGCTGGATCGAAAGAGGAGCAGCCAGGACTCAAATCGGCGCCCATATGGGATGCTGGCACTGCAGGCGGCGGCTTTACCTGCTATGCTGCAGTGCTGCCCCTAGACTCACTTTGTTTCTTCGAATCTGTTCTGTCTGCACTTGGTTGAACCCATCAGTGCAGGCCCCATAGGCATGGAGGGCTTACCGTGTGGGTTACTTTTCTCTGTCAAATCCGAAGAGAGAACCAGGGCTGACAGGGAGACCCCAGCCCTCCATCAGCATCCCCTCCTGGGCGCTGCTCTACAGCTCACATGCTGTGGTTCTGAGGGACCGCAGGGCTAGAGCTGCTGCTGGGTGGGAAATGGGAAACAGCCAAAGGCGTGAGTTGCTTGAGTCCTTTCTCTTGGGGCTGGGGGCTTCCTGTAGTTTACAGCCACCAGCATGTTCCAGGCCCCAGCTGTCACACGTGGGCACTCCGAGCTATAGGTATCCCAGCAAAGTAGGCTTTGTTGGTTGCTAATTGAAGTTATAATTGGTTTTGCTGAGTTACATTGGTTTTATTTATATGCTGACTTTATTGAGTTATAGTTCACATGTCACCCATATAAAGTATAAAATCCAGTGATTTTGGGGGGAACCGTCAGAGCTACAGCATCATCACTACAACCTGCTTTATTACTACTTCTGAAGAGACCCCATATCCATTGACAGTCGCTTCTGGTTCCCCTCCCATCCTCAGTCCTAGCAACTACTTTCTGTCTGTTGATTTATGTCTTCCGAGCCTGTCACAGAAATGCAATCATTCACGAGGTGGCCTTTTGTGTCTGGCTTCCTCCACTAGGCCTAGTATCTTCAGGCTCCTCCGTGTTGTAGATGTATCACTACTTTGAGCTGTGAAGCTTTGAAAAGTGCTCCATTGTGTGGATGAGCAACCATTCACTCACAAACTTCTGAGGAAGGTGAGTTGCTCACATTCTCGCCTTGAACCAAACAGGGCTTCTAGGGTAAGGAACGGCGGGCACTGGCTGTTGGTGGGCAGCTAGCAGTGGCCGGCCCTGTGCAGAAAGGGACTGGTATCTGGCCTCTTCCGCAGCAGCTCCAATGGTTCCAAAGTTCTGTGGGCTGTGAGGGGGGCAGTGCAGTGATGGTGGGGAGTCCTAGGAGATGTTGGGGGCACCCAGTCAACTTGCTGTTCTAGATCTGGGAGTGCCATTACTGGAGGAGAAAGCCTGGGAGGGAAGACTGCCCAAGCTGTCAGCCTTGAGCACGCCCAGAGAACCCTACTGTTCCATGGTGGTTGCTGTCACTTTGACCGGCAGCCCTACCGTCTCCTCCCAGTCTGAATTCTGCCACCACGTTACAGAGGCGGGCTTGCACCGACGCTATGCTGTCCTCCGCTTTGAGCATACGGTATCTATCCCTCAGTGCCTTTGCTCTCACTTCGTGATCAGCTGCAGCCTTTGGAGATAAGCCAGCTATATTTCTACATAGAGATCCTTCAACAGTTATCTAAACAGTTATCTAATGATGCATCATAAGAGTTTATTGGATGATCCATGCCTCTGTGTAGACAACACTGACATCACTGTGAGGCTTGAAGTCGCGTTCTTTACATGTGCAAAGCTCACTTTGGAAGTTGTCCGTGGGACAGGATGCTGTGCTGAGACTTGGGTAGATGCAAGGAGGAGGAGTCGTGGGCCCCAGCTCTGGGAAAGCACCAGAGTACACGCTCTGAGTAACGCGCCCGTGGCCTTGACTTGGCCAGAGTGTCTTCATCAGGAAGTGCGGTGCTGGAGATGTGTGTGTTCCAGTTCTGTGTTGGAATCTCCAGGCAGTGGCCCTCTGGCCTTTGCCCCCCCCCACACACACACTGCAGACAGCCTGGCTGAAGGGAAGGGGGCAGCTTGGTTGGACACAACAGCAGCCTTGCTCAACTCCGCAGACTGCTGTCTTGTGGGAAGTGCAACCCCAGGGCCTTCTCACCTCTTCTGGGAAGGCAGGAAAAGCAAGAGACGGGAGCTGGCACTGCCCGGCTCCGTGGAAAGCTGGCCTGGCTCCACCACGGGGCTGCCCCTTCTCCGCCCTGACCTCTCCCCATTCTTTAGCATCCCTTTGTGGCCGTCCTCACCGTCTGGCCCGAGTTCTCCTGTCCCTCGGGGAGGAACTTGGTTCCCTTTCCGCAGGATGCCCTCTGCAAGTGCGCTGGATCAACAGAAGCAGTAGAGCTGAGTCAGTGGCTTGGGTTTTGCAGCCGCCTTACACAGCATGGCGTTTTAGGGATGGAGGGGGTAGCTTGGTTTTCATTTTGGAGATGAGGAAACTGAGGCCATTGTCACTTCCTAGACACATCTCATGCCAGGGTGATCTAGGAGGTGGGCGTTCTTTGCTACAGGGGGGAGTTAACTCATCACTCACTAATACTCCCTGAGGGGGTGCTTGAACACATAGTTATCGAGTGGGTGAAAGTTGATTTGATTTGCTTAGGCCAGGGAGTGGTTTGATGCTATGGGGCGTAGCAGTCCTGGCAGGGAAGGGTGGGAGGAGAGAAGCGAGAGGATGGCAGTTGTTCCAAGAGCCCTGATGTCCTAAGACGCTCGCGCTTGTTCCAGAGGGTGGTAGAGACCTCAGGGGGCTTTTATTGGGAGGGGATGCGGACACATGTGCACAGTGATGTCAGTGGTGGCTGCTCATTCTGCACTGGCCACTGACCTACCTCATGCCTTGATGTGCATTATCTCTCATAATCATAAGAAATGGAGTGAGGTCGCACAGGCAGGCTGCCCAGAGCCCAGCGAAAGATGAGGGGTAGAGGTGTGGAGTGGGCAGGGCTTTCAGGGACCACACTTGGTGGTCCTACCACATGTCAGGGCGTGAGTGACAGGGCTGTTGGCTGAGGGGGAGGGGCCAGCCCCGGGGGCTGTCAGGATCCTAAGCTTTTTTTTTTTTTTTTTTTTTTTTGACAGGCAGAGTGGACAGTGAGAGCGACAGAGAGAAAGGTCTTCCTTTGCTGTTGGTTCACCCTTCAATGGCCGCCGTGGCCGGCGCGCTGATCAAAGGCAGGAGCCAGGTACTTCTCCTGGTCTCCCATGGGGTGCAGGGCCCAAGGACTTGGGCCATCCTGCACTGCACTCCCGGGCCACAGCAGAGAGCTGGCCTGGAAGAGGGGCAACCGGGACAGAATCTGGTGCCCCCACCGGGACTAGAACCTGGGGTGCCGGCGCCGCTAGGTGGAGGATTAGCCTAGTGAGCCGCGGCGCCGGCCAGGATCCTAAGCTTTGCAGCCTTCACTGAGAGGGGAGCAGCCTGAGAACCAGTGAAAGTGGGACTGAGCTGGGGATGGCGACAAGGAACTTAGAGTAAGTGGTTCCTGGTTAGCTATGGCGTTTTCCCAGTAGAATCTGCTGTTGCAGAGTGGGCTACATTTCCCCCTCCTACTGTAGTCCAAAGGGGGGAGGGCGGCTCGGGCTAGGGGCTGGTTCACTTTCCACAGCGTGTCTGTCCCATCCTGTGGGAGAGTCTACACCACTCCAGCACCCCAGCTTCCAGAAGAGTGCAAGAGCAGAAGTGAAAAGCAGATGGTTCCCTTTCAGGAATGTGATGGGGAAGTTGTACTCATCCCATTTGCACCTCCTGGTGGCCAGGCGCAGGCTCCTGGCTCCGGGAGCACCTGGGAGATGGGTCTAGCAGGGCAGCCGTGTTCCTGAGGAAGAGGGGAATAGATTAGGGGGCTGCCCGTTGCCCGCCACGGAAGAGAAGGCTGCTGGGGGGAAGGGCGGTAGTGGAGGATGAGTTTTGTGGACAGTGAGTGCTGCAGTGTGGGAGAGTTTGGGGTGTCGGTGAGATGGAGTTCAGGTCGGTTCAGGTATCTCCTCCTGGAGCTCCAGCTGAGCAGGGTCGCCATGCCAGGATACCAAGAACCCAGAAGCCTGGAGCCTGGGAGGCTGCAGCACAGACGTGGGGCCGAGGGAGACAGTTTGTGGCTGGAGCAGGAAGTGGATTGAAGTCTGTAAGAGGTGGCTTAGCTCTGGGAGATGGCGGATCCCCAGGGAGCCGTGTTTGGAAGTGCCTTGGTGGGGTGGAGGGTTCCAGAGCTGTGGCCGTCTCGGAGCACGTTGGGTGCCCTGCACAGGGGTCAGACAGCACCGCCCGGCTTCTTCCTTTTGCTGAAGTGCGCACATGGTCCGTTTGGGCCCTTCTGACTGTCTCACTCCGCACTCTACAGGGCTGCTGCTACCTGCTGCTTGCTTCGCTTATTTTCATGTGAGATTCCCACAAAGACCATCTGCTGGCTTTGCTCATCTTCTCACGCTGGACCGGGGCTGGCCTGTGTCAGCGCGCATCCGCCGAGCACGCATGCGCGGAGGGCAAAGTAGGCAGGTGGGACGCTCGCCCAGCCACTCCCACTGCTGCGACAGTGGGTACAGAGGCCTGGGCAAGAATTCAGCTCCATGGGGCTTCATCTTCCTTCCAGGCCGTGGGCATAGGAAGGGTTTCTGGGGACACGAACGTTGGCTCGGAAACACTTCAGGATTTTTGGCACCCAAAGGGCTCCATCCAGCTGCTTGAGGATTCCCTCGCCATTCCGTTCGTCCCACTAGAATCTCCGGGAAGCTCTGCAAGCCCCTGGCAGGAGAGGCCGAGGAGGCCACCCTGTCCGCACAGTGGCTGGGGCACCCGGCCAGCCAGCTATGGTGCAGTGTAGGAGGGAGGGGCGACTTAAGCTGTGGCGGCCCCCAAGGTTCCAGCCCCAGAGAGGCTCCCTAGGGGAGGGAGTGCTCCGGAGCTGGTGTGTGCACCAGCGGGCCGTGTGCAGCTCATCTGATCGGCCACCTCCTCTTTCTGGTCAGCCCCAGTGGAGTGGTGAGGGACAGCATCTCTGAACCGTGTGCCACTTGCGTTGTGCACACCCTGGGTGCCGGCCTCACCCAGTGAGGAAATCCCTGGCGGCCTCACCGGCAGCCGGCCTTCCTCCCTCAGCCCTGCCTTCCCTGTTTTCACTGAAACTCCTAATGGCAAACCCAGGGCCTTCTACCCATGGATCTGTTTTGTGGGAAACAAAAACCGCTTCCCAGAGAGGAAGCCCCAGATGCTTCTCTTGCGGGGAACTGCACGCTGTTGGGTTCAGGGGAGTCTCTTCCCAGGTTGTTGAGGGGGTCTGTCAAGGTTGCAAGGTGAACCCCCGGTGGTCCCACGGCCTGGCTGGACCTCCCCCTGCATCGCTGGCGCTGGGCCCTGACTCTGGAACTCCCTGCTGAGACTGCACGCGAGAAGGGGCCGCGTGCCCTCGGGGCCCCAGGAAGCAGGCGGCTGCTCCCCTCTGAGGGTTCCGAGGCCTGCAGGGTGCCTTTCCTCCAGGTCTCCCGTTCAGAGGACGGCATTCTGTGTCACTCGCTGCAGAGACCAGCGTGGCGCCTCTCCCATGCCATACTCAATCCACGACCTCAAAGCCTGCCTCTACATCTCGCTCCACACTTCATCAGTCCAGCCTCCCTGGGGGTGGCGCCTCCCAGGCCCCTGGCCCATCTGGGCCATCACCGTGGACACACCCAGCATGGCTGGTTTCTCCAGCACACAAAGACCCCAAGTCCAGGCAGGGAAGCCAGAAGGAATTGCCCTGTGTGCTGCACCCCTGCATCCTGGAGTTGGGGGGTGAGGGGAAAAAGGCTTGGGAAACAAGGCGAGGCCAGAGGGGCCGCAGCAGACAGAAGGACCAGGGCTGGCAGTGTTCCCAGAGGGGAGAGCCGGGAAGTCACAAGGAGGCACCACGGGCTCCCTGTCCAAGCAGCAGGCCAGCCAGGGGCCCTCTTGGTGCTGTGGTCTGTGCAGTTGGCCTCCCAGATTCTCATCACTGTCCTCTCCCTCATCCTTTCCCTCTCTGACCCCACTTATTTGAAAGTCAGAGAGAGAAGGAGCAAGAGAGAGAGAGAGAGAGAGAGGTCTTCCACCTGCTGGTTCACTCCCCAATTGGCCACAAGGGCCACAGCTGCACCGATCCAAAGCCAGGAGCTAGGAGCTTCCTCTGGGTCTCCCATGCAGGTGTAAGAGCCCAAGGACTTGGGCCATCTTCTACTGCTTTCTCAGGCCATAGCAGAGAGCTGGATCAGAAGTGGAACAGCTGGGACTCGAACCGGCGTCCACATGGGATGCCGGCCCTGCTGGCGGTGGCTTTACCTGCTACAGCACAGCGCCAGCCCCCCCTCCCCTGACTCCCTTTAACCACATCTCTCTCAGCCCAGGTCCGCAGCAGCCCTTTCTTGCACAGTGCTTTCTCACCTCCCTGTTCTCGAAACCACCTCTGTCCCCTCTGACCTTGGCTCCCCAGAGGTCTTGCGTGCTCTGATTTCAGTCTCCTGTCACTGCCTCTGTGTCTGTAGAGCCAGGCCTCCAGCCCCTTGCCCCCCGGCTCTCCTGGACCTGACTCCAGAGCCCGTCCTCCCTGGGGCTGCTGTGTCAGCCCTGGGCTAGACTTCAGCACCCCTCCCAGGCCAGCGCTGTGGCCTAGTGGGTAAAGCCATTGCCTGCAGTGCTGGCATCCCATATGGGTGCCGGTTTGAATCCCGGCTGCTTCACTTCCGATCCAGTTCCCTGTTAATGCGCCTGGGAGAAAGCAACAGAAGATGGCCCAAGTGCTTGGGCCCCTGTACCCATGTGGGAGACCCAGAGGAAGCTTCTGGCTCCTGGCTTTGGATCAGCCCAGCTCCAGCCGTTGCGGCCATCTGGGGAGTGAACCAGTGCCTCTCTACCTCTGCCTTTCTTTTTTTTTTTTTTTTTTTAACTTTTATTTAATGAATATAAATTTCCAAAGTACAGCTTATAGATTACAATGGCTTCCCCCCATAACGTCCCTCCCACCCGCAACCCTCCCCTTTCCCACTCCCTCTCCCCTTCCATTCACATCAAGATTCATTTTTGATTCTCTTTATATACAGAAGATCAGTTTAGCATACATTAAGTAAAAATTTCAACAGTTTGCTCCCACACAGAAACATAAAGTGAAAAATACTGTTTGAGTACTAGTTATAGCATTAAATCTCAATGTACAGCACACTAAGGCCAAAGATCCTACATGAGGAGTAAGTGCACAGTGATTCCTGTTGTTGACTTAACAAATTGACACTCTTGTTTATGGCATCAGTAATCACCCTAGGCTCTTGTCATGAGCTGCCAAGGCTATGGAAGCCCCCTGAGTTCACTGACTCTGATCATATTTAGACAAGGTCGTAGTCAAAGTGGAAGTTCTCTCCTCCCTTCAGAGAAAGGTACCTCCTTCTTTGATGACCCGTTCTTTCCACTGGGATCTCACTCGCGGAGATCTTTCATTTAGGTTTTTTTTTTTTCCCCCAGAGTGTCTTGGCTTCCCATGCCTGAAATACTCTCATGGGCTTTTCAGCCGGATTCGCATGCCTTAAGGGCTGATTCTGAGGCTAGAGTGCTGTTAGGACATCTGCCATTCTATGGGTGTGCTGTGTATCTCACTTCCCATGTTGGATTGTTCTCTCCCTTTTTGATTCTATCAGCTAGTATTTGCAGACACTAGTCTTGTTTATGTGATCCCTTTGGTTCTTAGTCCTATCATTATGATCAATTGTGAACAGAAATTGATCACTGGGACTAGTGAGATGGCATTGGTACATGCCACCTCGATGGGATTGAATTGGAATCCCCTGGTATGTTTCTAACTCTACCGTTTGAGGTAAGTCAGCTTGTACCTCTGCCTTTCAAATAAATTAATTAATTATAACAAAAATCCCTTGTTTCTCACCTTCTGCGCAGACTTGCATCTCTCCTCCGCAGCGTAGGAGGTTCCTACCCCAGGCTTCCCCTTGCACGTTCGTCCCTCGGGGATTCCATCTGTGTGCAGACACACTCTGAGAGCAGCATCCCTGACTGGGGTCTCTGGTTCAAGAACCCAGGCACCTCCCCAGAGGTTGCACAGCCTCCGCCCGGCACAGCCAACATGAGACTCATCCTCTCCCTCTGCCACGGCCACCCCAGGAGCCCCCTTCCCTGCTTGTGCCGTGGTTCTCCCGGGCCATCTGAGCAGCCTGCTCCAGCCTGCATCCTCCTGAGTGCCTGCAGGGTGGGTGGGGCCCGCCTCTCCCTTCCTCCCCTCCTCCCTTCCTCCCTTCCTTCACCCCAGTGTTGACTATAATATGCCGTTTGGGCCTCCTGTCCCCGTTCTCTTCCCCATGCTGCCCTGGCTGCCAGCGTCACCTTCATCTTCCTTTTTGGGAATATCCTGCAAGCACTTACTTCAAGCATTCTGAAAAGTTATCCTGAGAACTATTCCCCTCCCCCAAACGTGGCTGCGCAGCGGCCAGTGCTGGCAGCCAGGTGTGTTCTGGTCTACTCCGTTAGCAGCTCCCCAAGCCCAGAAGGGCCCCTCGCCCCTCCCCTGCAGCTTCCTCCAGCTCTTGGGGTTTGTTGAATATGAAGATTTCCTGCAGCGAGAGAGTAGTTCTGCTGACCGAATAAAGGTGAGCCTACCACTTCCCGCAGAGAAACAGACACATATGGAATTCATTATTCCAAGGCTTCCTACTGGCAGGAAAAATCGCACTCAATTCAGAAGGCTTGGAGAAAGGTATACCGGAGAGACGGGGCTGGTTTCACAGGCACGCTCCTGACGGGCACAGGAGAGGGCACGGCTCCTCACTATTGGCCTGCCGGGTGGGACGCCGTGTGCTGAGCCCTCACCCCCCTCCATGGAATGCTCGTCCCAGCACTGGGGCCCCGCGTCATGGCACGGGGCCTGGCTCCACATGTTCGTTTATTTACTAAGCCGACATTTATGCAGGTACATGATCCAAGTCAATGCCAATGGCCCTGACCTCTGGACCCAGGCCTGAGACCACAGGGCGCCTGCCAGGGTTGGGCTGCAGCCTGTGGCCATGAGCCACTAAGGAAATGACCCATGACCTGGATAGCACCGACTCCCCGCTCCAGTTCCCAGGCACAAACATCACCTAGACAGTCCTCACAGAGGGCTGATGCCATTGGCTGATCTATGAAAGGGAGCCCCCCCGCCAACTGCCAAAGTGGCTTCATGACAAATCGCCACTCAGCCTCCTGTCGCATCCTAGGAATTAGATGCCTTAATGATTTTTAGATTAAACAAATTTGCAGTGAAATCAGGAAGTACACAGCACGTTTGTTATAGATAGATTTCCTAAGCTAGGCTCCAGCACCAGGAAGTTGCTATGAAGTTGTTTTTGAAGATCTACGGAAGATGTACTTTGTAATTAGTGTACTCGCCACAATAAGCATTTGATTCACTTCCTGTCTGGGACATAATGCCAAACTGTACAGGAGCAGTGTCTTGCAGGATGAATGCCTACCTATAAAAGAAAAATACTTCTTGAGGGCTAAAACTTATATCGCCTCTGCCTATGTTTCATGTCTTTTAGTCTCTTTTTTCTCCCCAAGGTTTATTTGAGAGGCAGAATCACAGAGAGCAAGAGACAGAGAGCGAGCGAGTGCGCTTCTGTCTGCCGATTCTGCCCCAAATGGCTGCAATGGCTGGGGTTGGGCCAGACCCAATGCCATCTGGGTCTTCCACATGAATTTCAGGAGCTGAAGCACTTGGGCTCTCAGCTGCTGCCTTCTCAGGCACATTAGCAGGGAGCTGGATTGGAAGTGGAGCAGCTGGGACTGGAACCGGTGCTCTGATCCTGATGTTGCAAGCGCTGGCTAAACCTGCTGTGCCCTCACACTGGTCTCTCTTAACCTTCTTTTAATATTGTAAATGAGGCCCATCCAAAATCCACTGCCAGCTTCACATGAAGTAGAAGGAAAACAGGTAAAACACTGCCATCAAAGCCAGGACGTGGCCTGGACGCCACACTCCACCTGCTGTTCCACGTTGCCTCATTGATTATCCTACCTATGTGAGCATGGAACGATAGGGTGGTGGGCACAAAAACCACTTACAGATGAGCCCCTCATGTGCTTGGAAAGCACTGAGGATCCCCCTCCCCCAAAAATACCCTTTTAGAATTATTTTTTAAGTCTTACTATTCCTTACGTATAAAGCCATCCGGAAGAAACAAATTCATGAACGTGCAAGATGTGACTTACCAAACTTTATGGAACTTCCTGAAGCTATTGCAAAGCAGCCCGGGGTAAATGGAGATGTTGACCACATTCCTGGCTGCAAAGAGCCAAAATTGTAAACATAGCAGTTCTTCCCAAGTGAATAACATCCCCTGCTCCAGTGTGATAGATTCCTAGCGAGTCTGAGGCCGGTCACCACATGTCCAAAGAATGTTCCATTTCTAGAACATGAGGAAAGGGCAAGGAAGAAGGTGGTTGGAAGGGCTTCTTCAGGGATAGCCTTGCTCTGAATCCCACCCACCTGCTACATGACAGCTCAGGAGGGTGGAGGCCAGTGAGCAAGAGCGAGGAGGAGGGGCAGAGAGGAGGACAGAGGCTGAGCCGCCCTCCAAGCCGAGTCCCCTCCCTCTCTGCCCTCCTTTGCTCCTGCTGGCCCTTAGGAGGAGCAGGGAGCAGCTGAGCCCGTGCACGTGGCCCTGCGCACTCGCATTTTCTTTTTTAGATTTATTTATTTATTTATTTGTTTATTTGAGAGGTAGAGTTACAGACAGTGAGAGGGAGAGACAGATAGGTCTTCCTTCCTTTGGTTCACTCCCCAATGGCTGCAATGCCCAGAGCTGCACTGATCCAAAGCCAGGAGCCAGGAGCCTCCCCCAGGTCTCCCACATGGGTGCAGGGGCCCAAGGACTTGGGCCATCTTCTACTGCTTTCCCAGGCCATAGCAGAGAGCTGGATCAGAAGAGGAGCAGCCAGGACTAGAACCGATGCCCATATGGGATGCCAGCGCTTCAGGCCTGGCGTTAACCTGCCACAGCGCCCGCCCCCACACTCACATTTTCGTGAAGCCGTGGTCCTGGTGGGTCGCCCTTCACCTTGTCGGCAAACCTGCTCTGCCTCTGCATCTCTGCCTCCTCGCCGGCCTCTTCCCTTTTCCTGCCTTCATTCCTGATCGCTTCCCCTCCTCGTCTCTTGCACCGAAATAACAGCAGCCTCGCGTTGTGAGTTCTCATCGGCGTCTAGGAAGGGCCAGCCCCTCCCTCCCTCCCACCCTGCCTCCCTACCTCTGACTCAGCAAACGCCACTGGCGACGTGCTGGTGGCCCTGAAACCACGGTGAGATCCTCACTCCGGCACCCTGTGGCAGAGCAGCGCGCAGCGGGGGCCTGGGAAAGGGCCTGGGAGAGGCCTGGGGCAGAGAGCGCGCTGTGTGCAAGGCCGCATGCTCTTCTACACCTGGGCCTTGTGAATGAAGCAGCAGTGCAGCGGGTGAGCCCTTCAGTTTGAAGATTAGGGAATCCCAGGCTCCCTTCCGCAAACAGGCCCAGAGCTCCCTGATTGGTCCGGAGCCCAGGAGACGCCCACTGGAGGAGACCTGGACCAACTGCTGGCCCCACAGGCTGGGCGCTGGAGGGTGGGAAGATCTAACCCTGCAGTTTGGCGTTTGAATTTTGCACTGGAAGCCCATCTTCCTTACAGGCTGTTGCTGCTGCTGCTGCTGCTTTTTTTTTTTTTTTTTTTTTTTAAGATTTTTTTTTTTTTTATGTTTAGTTGAAAGAGTTACAGAGAAAGGTAGAACCAGAGAGAAAGAGGTCTTCCATTCTGCTGGTTCAGTCCCCAAATGATCACAATAGCCAGAGCTGAGCTGATCCGAAGTCAGGAGCCAGGAGCTTCTTCCCGGTCTCCCACACAGATGCAGAGACTCAAGCACTTGGGCCATCTTCTACTGGTTTCCCAGGCCACAGCAGAGAGCTGGATCGGAAGAGAAGGAGCTGGGACTCGAACCGGTGCCCATATGGGATGCCGGCATTGCATGCTGGGGCTTTAACCTGCTGCACCACAGGGCCAGCCCCCTTACAGGATTCTTGAAACTAAGCTTCTGAAAAAGTGGATGCCAAGCATCGCTCCTTCTATTCTGAGAGTGGTTGCAAAGCCACAGGAGCTGACCTGCGGGAGCGTTCACCAAGGGCAGGGGCAGTGCAGTCTGCTATGTCTCCACAGTCCCCTGGTTCAAAGTCGGGGTAAATCAATCACAGGGTGCGGCACGCCGAGAACAGCATCAGAACGTGGAGCATCTTGGCTCTCCCTTGCACAACTCGGACGACATGGCGTGATCACCCAGGATTAGCTTTACTGGGGTGGAGTGGGAGTTTTGATGGAGACAGAGCTACCCCTCGGCACTGCCAGGGCCCAGCCACAGCCTGAAGAGGACAGCTCTTCACACAGCTCCTGTGTTGGCTGTGTACTTGGCCATGGGGGCGGCTGGAGGCCTTGGAAGGAGGCTGGGTGGGAGGGACACAGATGGATGGCAACTTCCTGCTGGCTTGGGGACTTCGGACAAAATCACATGAGCACCCTGAGTGTCCCGCTGGGAGGACAGTCATGCTAATCCCGTGGATTATGGGTGAGATTCAGTGTGGTGGGGACAGCACTGTCATATGCTAGAAGATGGGGAGGTGCCTCCTAAGGGTCCCTGGCGAGGGTTCTGCAGGCCTCCTGCTGTGTCCCAGAGCAAGGTTGCTTTGACTTTACTTCTGCTAACATAAGGGGTCACATGGCTCCACTCGCCTCCCAGATCTGGAGCAGAAACTGATGACAAAAGTAGCCTGGGACCGGTGGCCCAGAGGTTAAGCCACCACTTGGGACATGCACATCCCATATCGTCAGTATCGATGGAAGTCACTGCTGCTCCACTTCCAATCCAGCCTCCTGCTAATGCACCTGAGATGACAGCGGATGATGGCCCAAGTGCTTGGTTTCCTGCCACGCCCGTGGGGGACACGGATGGAGCTCCAGGCTCCTGGCTTTGACCTGGTCCAGCCCTGGCTGTTGCAGCCATCTGGAGAAGAGTGAAGCAGCAGATGGAAGATTATCTTTCTCTTTCTCTCTCATCACTCTGCCTTTCAAATAAATCTTAAAAAAAAAAAAAAAAAGATGCGCCCTGGACACAGCTGGGGCCCACTGTGTGGACAGACCAGCCCAGAAAGCTGAGTGATGGGAGGGCCCTGGAAAACCCTTGTTGCTGGCATCCATTGCTACAGCCTAGAAGAAGAGAGGTGGGAAAGTGAGAGTGTCCACGTCTTGCCCAAGATGTGGCACAGGTGCCCAGATGGGCAGATCAGTGAGGTTTCCTGGGGCGGCGTGTCCAGGCCTTGCATGTTGGTGCAGTTTCCTTTCCTGTCCACTCAGGACCCCCAGCCCTCCCAAGAGCTGGTGCAGCCTGGAATCTGTTGTCCCAAGCTGGCTCAGAGTCTGCTGCTGCCTTTGACTCCAGTGGTGCGTGCTCCCACGAGAGGCAGCCAGGCTGCCCACGAGCCAGGAGGGCTGAGCTAGGCTCTGGGAGCCGCGCTGTTCAGCATGAGGGTGTTCTGGTGCAGGATAGTGGCCATGTGGGGCAGGGCCCAGTCAGGCCCTAGAACCTCACATTGGCTTCTTCCCTAGCTGCTTGAACTGTGAAGCCTGCAACCCATGGTGGAGAGGCACCTGATAAATTTACTTCTGCCCCAGGCAAGTGCCCCAGGAGCCCTGGGCAGAGGGGCCCTTTCTCTCCAGATCCTTCTGCCAGACTTCCGGCTGGGTTGGCTTCTCTGTTGTGGGACACTGCAGATTAGGGAGCTATGGACCGTGCAAGCAGAGGGGTACTGCAAGGAGCTGGGTGCTGTGTGAGTGCCGACAGGGGGCCGAGTGAGCGGGGGGGGGGGGGGAGGCAGGCGGAGGGAGAGTCTGCCGGACGTGGAATTGATTGGATGAGGCAGGAGAGGGGGTGAGTTTTGGAAAACCCCTTTTACTATTGCCCAGAGGATTTCCATGGAAATCCTGAAAACATTACATGTCAGTCTCACTTTCATGTTCTTCCAAGACCCGATAGCAACCGCCAACTTTGCAACGCACAACTCACCTCTCTACTTGGAACCCAATCTCCCAGCGAGTGCTTGGTCCCCCTGCACAGCTTGGCACAGGTCTCTGTCCCAACTTGCGGGGCCTCGGCGGACCCAGCCACGTTCTTTCTACCAGGAGTACGGACTTTACTGTTAATGTCACTGCTCCAGCCACCATCACCACCAACCACCTGTCCCCTGCGACCCACTGTCAGCAGCATCATTGTTTCCTCCATGAACACCATCAACCATTATCATGGTCATTTCCACTGACCACTGACCATCATACCACCACCCTCCCTCTGCCCCTCTCCCTACCATCCTTGGGTCCTCCTCCACACACCCTGTCTGTACCTTTGCAAACAGCATCTCCATTGGCAGTTCTCTCTCATTGCCTCTTCTAGAATCCTCTGCCACCTGTTTGTTCAGGTGGCTGCCAGGAAGCCTACCTTGGTGCTATGCTTCCAAAAGTGGGATTTACCCCCAACGCCACCACTTCCAGGAAGACAGGCAAATGTTCCCGATGCGTGTCAGCTTGCCGTCTGATTGGATTAAAAACAAAAGGACTGGTTCACTGATCTCCTTAATGGCCTGAGCTCCCCTAGAAAGAGCCAGGGCCAGCCCTCCCCGGGATATTGTGATCAGCAGCAGTGATTAATCCAGCATGCACTTAGAGCAAGGGTTTCGCCTGGAGAATGAGTTGCTTTAGCCAGCTCTAGAAGCCCGCCTCGTCCCACCTGCTGTGCCTGGGAGGGGTTCAGTGGTGTCAGAGCCAAGGGAATTTCCATGTTCTTCAGGAGGCTATGGCAAGACAGCCAGGGGGAGGGCGCTTCAGGGCAGTGCGCCTCGGCCTTCAGATGTTGCTTCCAGGAGCTGAATCAGATCCATGAAGGCTGTTCACGTCTGAATCTTAGTTCGCGTGGGATGGCTCGGCTGTGCAGTTCGGCAGACTGGCTGCACGCCAGCAGGTTATTATTGCAGCATGGCCCTGATCAGCCGACAGCAGGTTATCAGTGTTATCTCTTTAACATGACTTCTGTTCTGCAGCTCGACCTTTTTACCTGGGAACCTTTGCACTGGGGACACTTACATTTCAGCGGTCCAGCAGGGCTCCGGTGATGTCTCATGTGACTACTAATGAGGTCTGATGCCTTTTTGTCTCTCGTTCTATTTTAAATGCCTCTTGGGGCAGGTGTTGCTGTGTAGCACGTAAATGCTTGGGATATCTGCCTTCCTTATCAGAGTACCACAGTGTGAGTCTCGCCTCTGCTTCCATTCCAGCTTCCTGCTAATGCGCAGTCTGGGCGGCAGCACATAATGGCTGCAGTACTTGGGTTGCTGGCACCCAAGTGGGAGACCCAGACAGAGATCCAGGCTCCCGGCTTCAGTCTGGCCTGGCCCAGCTCCAGTTGCTGCAGGGCACTTGGGGAGTAGCCCAGTGGGGGGTAGATCTCTCTCTCTCTCTCTCTCTTCTCTCCTCTGTCACTCTTTCAAATACATAGAAATGAATAATAAATATTTTTAAAATGCCTATTCATGCCATCTGCTTATTTTCTATTTTTCTGTCTTTTTCTTTGTGAATTGTAGGAATTCTTTTTTATGGGCTATGCAAGCCCTTTGGCATTTGTAAGTATTACAAATATTTTCTGCCACTCCGTGCATGCCTTTCCATTGCTTTGATGGCATCTTTTGATGAACAAGTTATTTTCTTCAATGTGGTCAAATGTGGCAATCCTTACCTTCATGGTAATGCTTTTGTGCCTTACTTTACTTAAAATTTTTTGATAAAGATTTATTCATTTGGCCAGCGCTGCGGCTCACTAGGCTAATCTTCCACCTGTGGCGCCAGCACCCCGGGTTCTAGTCCCGGTTGGGACGCCAGTTCTGTCCTGGTTGCTCCTCTTCCAGTCCAGCTCTCTGCTGTGGCCCGGGAGTGCAGTGGAGGATGGCCCAGGTCCTTGGGCCCTGCACCCCATGGGAGACCAGAAGGAAGCACCTGGCTCCTGGATTCGGATCAGCGCAGCGCGCCGGCCATGGTGGCCATTTGGGGGGTGAACCAACGGAAGGAAGACCTTTCTCTCTGTCTCTCTCTCACTAACTCTGCCTGTCAAAAAAGTTAAAATTAAAATTAAAAAAATCCTTAAAAATTTATTTATTTATTTGAGAGATAGAGCTACAGACATAGAGAGGGAGAGATAGAGAGAAAGGTCTTTCATCTGCTGGTTCTCTCCCCAAATAGCCACAATAGCCAGAGCTGGGCCAATCCAAAGCCAGGAACCTGGAGCTTCTTCCAGGTCTGCCATGCAGGTGCAGAGGCCCAAGAACTTGGACCATCTTTGACTGTTTTTCCAGGCCATACCAGAGAGTTGGATCAGAAGAGGAGCAGCCAGGATACGAACCAGTGCCCATATGGGATGCTGGTGCTGTAGATGGAGGCTTAGCCCACTGAACCTCAGTGCTGGGCCCTACTTAAACTTTTTTTGTTGTTAAATTTGAGAGATTGATATACTTTGACAGACAGACAGACATTGACAGATAGAGAACTCCCATCCACTGGTCTACTCCCCAAATGCCAGCAATCGCTGGAGCTGGGCCAAAAAGCCCAGAGCCAGGAAGTCAGTCCAGGTCTCCCACATGGGCAACAGGGACCCAACTACTTGAGCCACCCCCTGCTGCCTCCCAGAGTGCATTAGCAGGAAGTAGGAATCAGGAGCAGAGCCAGGGCTCAGACCCAAGTTCTCCAGTATGAAATGTAGGCATCGCAAGCAGGGGCTTAACCCCTAGGTCAAACGACCACCCCTTGTGGATACAATCTGTATCCTCAAATTGTGAGATAGTCTTCCATATTCTAAAATATGTATTATTGTCATTTCACATTTATGTCCAGGGTATGGGAGTTTGGTTTGTGTTTTATGGGGACATCATGTAGTTTCAGGATAATTAATTTATGGAACAAGCGAGCCCTGTGTTCTCCATTGCTCGGCTGTGCTGCCACCTTTGGCTCAAGTCGACTTCTCTGTGTTTATGGGCTCTGCATGCTGTTCCGCTGGCTTCTGCTCGTGCCACATTGTCTGTACCACAGTCTCTTTGTGGTGTTTTACTGAAGTAACACCTTGACAGTAGGGACTCCATTTTGGAGCACTTGAGACTCCATTCTGGGAAGGTGCCCTTCCCACACCGTGAGACTCTGGTCTGAAACTATGATCTAAAACAGTTGAACAATAGCAGTCCACTACGTCACACTTGGCAGAGCATAGAAACCCCCTAGCATGATCACTCAAGCTTGGAAGTGGATAGGCTGCACCTGGGTTAATGATAAAAATGTAATTTGTCTATGTCCTACATATGATTAAAACCAATACCTGGATTAACGTCAAGATTATAATTGGAATTGTTAAGATTGTAACTGGTATTGTCAAGATTATAATTGATACTAGTTTCCCATAGGTTTTAGGTCAGCTTGACCCCGGTAACCATGTATTCCCTCCTGTTCCTAGCAACCATAAATTCCCCTCCCGATTTTGTGGTTTTTGCCTTTATAAACCCTGTTGCTTTGGGCTTCAGGGCCGAGAGTTCTTTGGAGCATGAGCCCACTCTCCACCACTGGCAATAAAGGACCATCAGATTTTATCAATGTGTGGAGCTCCTTTGTTTGCACTCGCTCAGGTACAACATTACCATCCAACAGGACAGATTTTTGATTTTTCTTCTTTTCGAGATCTTGGCTCTTAGCTTTTTGTGTTTCCATGTACATTTGAGAAGCAATTGTGAAATTGCACAGAACAGCATAAAGCAATGACCACGTGATACATTTGGGAGAACATGAATTTGGAGAGAATGGACCTCCGTCCACTTCCAGTAGTTCCTATCCCTTCCTCTTCTCCTTCTGGCACCTCCATGATGCAAACAAGAGGTCTACAGAGGTCATGGGAAATGTGTGCTATGGAAAAATTTATAGGAATTTCAAATTGTTTTGCATCAAAATAGATGTAGCTTTTAATTCCACTTTCTCACAGACTCTTTGAAATACACTTGTGTTTACATCTTTTATCATTGTCCTGCAATTCTAGGGACACTTCTAAGGTAGTCTATAATTCTCCTCATTTTTTTTTTCTATCGGCTGTTCAGTTAGGGAGGTTGCTACGAGTCTGCCTTCAAGCTCACTGGTTCCTTCCTCAGTCGAGTCCAGTTTATGGATGAAGACATTCTTCCTTTTGATTACAGTGTTCTTCATTTTGTCCCTTTTTTCAAAAGATTTATTTATTTATTTGAAAGTCAGAGTTACACAGAGAGAAGAAGAGGCAGAGAGAAAGAGAGAGAGAGAAAGAGAGAGAGGTCTTCCATCCGCTGGTTCACTCCCCAATTGGCTGCAATGGCCGGAACTGCGTTGATCTGAAACCAGGAGCCAGGAGCTTCCTCCTGGTCTCCCATGTGGGTGCAGGGCCCAAAGACTTGGGCCATCCTCCACTGCACTCCCGGGCCACAGCAGAGAGCTGGATCAGAAGTGGAGTAGCTGGGACTCGAACCGGCGCCCATATGGGATGCCAGCACTGTAGGCAGAGGCTTTACCCGCTACGCCACAGCACCGGCCCCGTCACTTTTTTTTTTTTAATTTTTATTTATTTATTTTTAAAGTCAGAGTTACAGACAGAGTGAGATCTTTCTTCCCTGGTTCACTCCCCAGATGGCTGCCACAGCCAGAGCCAGCCGAAGCCAGGAACTTCATCCGGGGCTCTCATGTGGGTGGCAGGGACCCAAACACTCGAGCCATCTTCCATTGCTTTTCCCAGGCCATCAGCGGGAGCTGGATTGGAAGTGGAGCAGCTGGGACATGAGCCGGCACAGTGCCACAAGGCTGGCCCCTGTCACATTTTTTTTTTTGTATTATCTTAGAGTTTCCAACTTCCTGCTTGTATTACCCATCTGTTTTTGCATGTTGTTTTTTTCCCCATTAGAGCAGTTAACATAATCATGGTTATTTTAACTCCCAGCCTGATCTTTTCAACATCTCTGCCATATCGGAGTCTGATTCTGATGCTGAGTGGATTTTTCCCATTTCGTGTATCTTGGAATTTTCTGTCCAGAGCCAGTGTTTTTATCTAAAAGGAACTTAGGTAGACGGGGCCCTAGTGTGAGGTTTAGTATCAATATGGCTGGGACGTAGACTGTTTGCTGGAGCTCAGGAGTCAGAGGCTAACACCTTCTAGCCCCTGCTTGCTTTTGTCTTCTCTGCTGTCTGTAAGGTTTCCTAGAGCTGAGAATTTTGGGTCTTTTGGCTGCGCCTCCCTGGTAGGCTGTGGGCAGAGGAAGTAGTCGCGACACTAGGTCTCGGGCTTGGACTACGACCCTCCCAAAGGCCTCACGGATTCTCCATCCTTACAGGGGCTGGCACCGGAAATCTCCCTTCTCCAGGCTGGCCAGGCTCTGATGCCGCTCCAGTCAGTCAGGCACTGGTGAAAGAGCTCCCCGTGAAGGCAGCTTGTGAAGGAGAACGGGCAGTTCTGGAGGATTCCGCAGGGTTTCTGTCCCCTCCTCCCGCACGAGGTGCTGAGGAACTTTCCTCCCGTCTTCACAGTGACAGCCTGGTGGGCTCAGGACTGTGTGCGTGCGTGTGTGTGTGTGTGTGTGTGTGTGTGTTAGCGGTAGGGGAGTCTGGGCATACGTGTCTGCTGTGCCGTTGAACTCAAGTCCACACGGAGCGTCCAGCTGTCCGTCAGTTTCAGGGTTCCTCCAGCACTGGCTTCAGCTGTGGGCTTCTCCTGGCCGGCGGTGGTTTTCTGTGCCCCAGTTACCAGGGCAGCAGTTTGCTGAGGGATCTGAGAAGAGTCGTTGATTCTCAGGGTATCCAGCTTTTTTGTTATATGAGAATCAGAGTGACAACTTTCTTTTCTTTTTTAAAAAAGATTTTATTTATTTGAAATGCAGAGTTGGAGAGAGAGAGAGAGAGAGAGAGAGAGAGATCTTTTGTCCTCTGGTTCACTCCCCAAATGGCCACGATGGTCAAGCCAAAGCCAGGAGCCAGAAACTTCATCCAGGTCTCCCACGTGAGTGCAGGGGCCCTAGCACTTAGGCCATCCTCTGCTGCTTTCCCAGGCACATTAGGAGGGAGCTGGATCAGAAATGGAGCAGCCAGGACTCGAACTTGTACCCGTATGGGACGCTGGTGTTGCAGGCGCAGCTTAATCCACTTCTCCATCGCCCTGGCACTGGGAGCAGCAACTTTCAAGCTCTTTCCGTGCCAAGCTGGAAACTGGAAGTCCACTCTGCTAGCATGAGTTTTCTAGCCACTGAATATGGCTATTCTTTTAAGGTTTTCTGAAATTCTCTTTAAAATATCTTATCTCTGGAGGTCTTATAAATGTTCTATTGGTTCGCATTATTGTAAATGTTTCCTTTTATAAAATTCAGTTGTATAACTATGGCTGGTGTGTAGAAATATTGACTTTAAAACTGCTTTACTGGGCTCTTTGCATGTTACACGTGTACCATGCAATGATTTTGGTGTACTTACAGAGTTATGCAACCATTACTGTAATCTAATTTTAGAATATTTTTATTGTCCCTGTAAGAAATCTCTACCCATGTCAAAGATAAACAAGGCTCCAGAAACTAGTTAAGATGTTAATCAGTCATATACTGTTGCAATAGGGAAATGAATCCACCAAGAGCTGAACTCAGCTTCAATCTGTATAGGAGGTGACTGGCTGCTTTAGCGGGAGATGAGAGAATGGGTGTGGGAACTCAGTAGAGGCAAGGAAGTAAAAAAAATTACAAGAAGTGGGAAGGCGAGATTGGTGCACAGAGGCAGAAACAGGGGCCGGGTCTGCAGGTGTGGGCGGAAACGGAGTTCTGTTGGAACTATTGATTTTTCCCAGGCACACACTTCTAGGGGGACCTTCGGCTGTTAGAAACTCTTGGAGGGTTTTGTTCCGGCCTCTGTAGGGTAAGGCTGAAGCCCAAGCAGGCAGAGCACGCCCAGCAGCCTGGCTGCAGTTCAGCCTAGGAGGGCACAGTGGCTCCCATTAGCAACCACTCGCAGCGGCTCTGGTGTGCGTCTGGTTTGAGCTTGTCCCCTCCCAACAGCTCAGGTTTGAAGGCTTGGTCTCCAGTGGGTGATGCGAGAGGTGGTTGGCCCTGAGAGGTAGATGCTTAGATCACTGGGGGCGCTGCTCTTGGAAGGGATTAAGGTGCTCGGAGTGCTTGCAAGAGTGAGTTGTACGAGCCACCCTGCCCCTGAATTTCTCTCTGGCTTCCTCTCTGGCAACGTGGTCTCCTGCCACGGTACCATCCTCCGTTAGCCCTCATCAGAGGCCGAACCAAGGGGGCTCCTGGACCATGGACTCGTAGCCTCCAGAACGAGATAAATCTCCAGATGAAGCTGCCTCAGGCGTATCGGTACACTACCAAAACAGACTGAGGCTCCGCTGGCCCCTCACGCCCCACTAGGCTGCGGTTGCCTCTACAGAGTTGCCTGTTCTGGAATTTCATGAAAAGAGGATCGTACAGCATTGACCGACCCTCACTTGGCACAGAGCTTCCAGGATTCATCCGTGTTGTGGAACAGATCAGTGCTTCATCCCTTCTGCAGCTGAACAATTCTCCTTTGTGTGGATGCGCCACATCGAGCCACGAGAAAGGAAAACACACGTCCGCAGAGAAACTTAATAAAGGCTTAGTGACATAGTCATAAGATCCAAAAAAGGAAAACATCCCAATGAATATCAAAGAAAGAATTTATAAACAAAAAGGATAAGCAAACGTGGTAGGTTGTGTTCCTAGCATATTCTTAAGTAGAGTACGAGGCTTAGACTCCTGTTCCCGTACAGGAGCCCATTGATGAGGTGGAAGGGGCGGGGCTCTGTATTCCTTGTTCAGGGTCAATCTCTAGTGCTGCTGGCTACTTTTTTTTTTTTTTTAAAGATTTATCCATTTTACCTGAAAGTCAGAGTTATACAGAGAGAGGGAGAAGCAGAGAAAGAGAGAGAGAGAGAGAGGTCTTCCATCCGCTGGTTCACTCCCCAATGCAGATCGGAAGCCAGGAGCCTCCTCCGGGTCTCCCATGGGGGTGCAGGGGCCCAAGGACTTAGGCCATCCTCTACTACTTCCCCAGGCCATAGTGGAGAGCTGGATTGGAAGTGGAGCAGCCAGGTCTTGAACCAGTGCCCATATGGAATGCCGGCACTGCAGGCAGCGGCTTTACCCACTACGCCACAGCACCGGCCCCTGGTACTACTTTTATAAGTCAGTGCTTGTCAGCTCTCCCATGCCCCTTCAGACCAGGCTGGAGAGCTGCAGAGGGCTGGAGCTGGGAGTTCCCTCTCCTCCACTCCAGTTAAGCTTTGGTAAATCTGGACCAAACTAGCAAAGTGGTTTTCTTTGAGGTCCGGCCCTGGTTGATGAGAACTGAGTGATTGGTCTACCGTTGTTCCCAAATGGATATTCCCACCTCTCCTTGCCTGAAATGCAGGGTGATTTTTCTCAACGCTTCACCCGGGAAGCCCGGTAGGTCTCCAGAGGTAGGGGTCACACAAGTGTGGGGGCCTCCCCAAGGCTGCGCCCCAGGAGTGTTGGTCTCTCAAGTCAGACCCCATTCAACCTGCAGTGATGAACCGTGGTCCTCGAAGCGGTCCTCTCACACCCCGCCTGCGGGGTTCTCTCCTGGTAATGCTTGCTCTGAGTTTGCCTCTTTCCAGTTCAGGGCCTCTACCCTGTGACCACAGTTCTCTGATGGATCTCAGAACAGTTGCTGATTTTCAGTTTGGAGCAATGACTTCCAAACCTTCCAGATTCTTCACATGTTAGACAGGCAACCAGAAGCCACATCATTCCTTTATTTATTTATTGCCGTGCTGTGCTGAAGGAAGCCTCCAGTACAAGGCTGAACTAAAGCTGTGGGAGGAGGCATTCTTTCTTGCTGTCAGCAGTTCATCTTTAAGATGCTGTCCACTGAGATCCAACATGGGAAACGAGATACACAGCAGACTCATAGAATGGCAGATGTCCTAAACAGCACTTTGGCCTCAGAATCAGCCCTAAAGGCATTCGGATCCTGCTGAAAAGCCCATGAGAGTATTTCAGGCATGGAAAGCCAAGACACTCTGGCAAAAAAAAAAAAAAAAAAAAAAAAAAAAAAAAACCACCTAAATGAAAGATCTCTGTGAGTAAGATCCCAGTGGAAAGAACAGGTCTTCAAAGAAGGAGATACCTTTCTCTGAAGGGAGGAGAGAACCTCCACTTTGGCTATGACCTTGTCTAAATAAGATAAGAGTCAGAGAACTCAAAAGGCTTCCATAGCCTTGGAAACTCATGACTGGAGCATAGGGAGATTACTGATGCCATAAACAGGAATGTCAATTTGTAAAGTCAACAACAGGAGTCACTGTGCACTTACTCCTCATGTAGGATCTTTGTCCTTAATGTGCTGTACATTGAGATTTAATGCTATAATGAGTACTCAAACAGTATTTTTCACTTTGTGTTTCTATGTGGGTGCAAACTGTTGAAATCTTTACTTAATGTATACTAAACTGATCTTCTGTATATATAGAAAATTGAAAATGAATCTTGATATGAATGGAAGGGGAGAGAGAGCGGGAAAGGGGAGGGTTGCGGGTGGGAGGGAAGTCATTGGGGGGTGGGGGGAAGCCAATGTAGTCCATAAGCTGTACTTTGGAAATCTATATTCATTAAATAAAAATTAAAAAATAAAATAAAATAAAATAAAAAGATGCTGTCCACTGTACCGTCACAAGGGTTAATCCTTCTCAGATAGCGGCAGTTACCTTCAAATTTTAGTTTGCTGAGAGTTCGTTCCAGTGATAAATTCTGAGTTGTATTACATGTATTCCTATTGAAATGATTATAAAATTTTTCCTTTCTAACCTGTAATGTGACATATTGATTGTTTTTCTAACAACACATCAACCTTGCTTTTTGTGAATGAATGTCATTAGATCCTGGTGTATTATTATTTTTATATGTTGTTGGCTTAACCCGGTAGCATGTGGGAAAGGATTTGGTATGTGTGTTCGTGAGTAATAGCAGTCTCTGATTTTCTAACCTTATATTTTCTTTGTCAGATTATGGTATCAAGGTTACAATAAAAACCCCACAGGAAGAAAGCCAAGTCGGGAGCAGTCCCTCTTTTTCTGTTCTCTGGAGTTCATGCAGGATTGCAAGGATTTATTTTACAGCTGATCGTGGATCCTGTTGGAGCCATTTGGACGAGAGCTTTCTTTGGGGCGAGATCTTTGGTTGCTGAGTCCGTTTCTTAGGGGCCGGAGGACTATTCCAGTGTTCTGCTTCTCCTGGAGTCGTCTTTTCCCCCTAGGAATTTCTCTGTAACATAGAAAGCTTCCCATCTATATGAGAGTTTTCGTAATATCTTATTTTTAATGTCTGAGCATTGGTAGTTATTTCATCTTTTTTATTCGTGATACTGGATACTTGTTCTTGGTGTTTTCTTGTTGGATGTTGACAGAGTTTATTGGTTTTAACAATCTTTTCATGTAATAAGCTTTTAGCTTTCCTGGTCCTCTGTATTGTATCTTTTTTTTTTTTTTTGTATTTCATAAGGTTTTTTAAATTTGTTGACATTTAGGGGTGATGCTGTGGCACAGCAAGTAAAGCCGCTGCCTGCGGCACTGGCATCCCAAATGGGCACCTGTTCAGCTCGTGGCTGCTCCACTTTCAATCCAGCTCTCTGCTGATGGCCTGGGAAAGCAGAGAGGATGGCTCTGCTCCCACGTGGGAGACCCCAAGGAAGCTCCTGGCTACTGGTTTTGGCCTGGCCCAGCCCTGGCCATTGAGGCCATCTGGGGAGTAAACCAGGGGATGGAAGGTCTCTGTTTCTCTCTCCCTTGTCTCTCCCTCTCTCTGTAATTCTGACTTGCAAATAAATAAGTAAATCTTACAAAAACTTGTTTACATTTTTTTGGGCTTGTTTCATGCCTTGCCGACAGTCAACAAGTTTATGTACAGTCTTTTTTCTTTTTTCTAATATATCTATGGCAGTCACTACATTTTATTTTGTAAAGACTTATTTATTTCTTTGAAAGGCAGAGACAGAGAGAGAGAGAGAGAGAAATCTTCTGTACACTGGTTCACTCTAAATTGCCACAATAGCCAGGGCTGGCCCCAAGGCTGAAACCAGGAACCCGGAACTTCATCTGGGTCTCCCACATGGGTGGCAGCAGCCCAGGGACTTGGGACATCTTCCACTGCTCTCCCGAGAGCATTATTAGGGAGCTGGATCAGAAGTGGGGCAGCCAGGACACAAACTGGCACTCCGATACCGGATGCTGGTAATGCAAGGGGCAGTTTAGCCTACTGTACCGCAACACTGGCCCCATAGCTTTTCTTTGAAATGTTGCTTTGTGAACCCCATGAGTTTCACTGTTTACCATTTTTATTACTACTCTGTTCAATATTCTTTCTTTTAAAAGAATTATGTGTTTATTTATTTGAGAGACAGAAAGAGAGCTTCCATTCACTGATTTACTTCCCAAATGCCTGTGACAGCCAGACGCTGGGTTGCAGGCCCAAACCAGGAGCTAAGGGATGTAGCAGGTAAAGCTGCTGCCTGCAGTGCCTGCATCCCATATGGGCGCCAGTTCAAGTCCCAGCTGCTCCACTTCTGATCTGGCTCTCAGCTATGGCCTGGGAAAGCAGTAGAGGATGGCCCAAGTCTTGAGCCCCTGCACCCATGAGGGAGACCCAGAGGAAGCTCCTGGCTCCTGGCTTCAGATCAGCGTAGCTCCAGCCATTGGGGCCATTTGGAGAGTGAACCAGCAAATGGAGGACCTCTCTCTCTCTATCTGTCTCTGCCTCTCTGTAACTCTGCCTTTTGAATAAATAAATAAATCTTAAAAAAAATCAGGTGCTAAGAACATAATCCAGGTCTCCCACAGGAGTAGAAGGAACCTAATTACTTGAGTAGCTGGAGTAGGAGCTGGAGGTGGGTATCGAACCAAGCGTTCTGGTATGAGATATGGGCATCTTAACCACTATCCAGTGCTTGCCCCCTAAATTGTATTTTTAAATTTGTTTTAAAATTAGCACATGGGAAGTCAGTGTTTTGTGGTAAAGTTCTGTGAATTCCAGCGCACACATGGATTCTGTAACCACTGTCATTATCAGGAATGCATCTCTGGTTGCTGATAAGAAACCCAGTCAGTTGATTCTTTGTTCATCTGTAAGGAATGTCACATCTTTTTATCCTTTCTTCTGTCAAGACCTTCCCTTTGTCATGAGTTTTTAGCAGTATGAGTATGAGGTGTTTGGCATGGATTGCTTTGGCTTATTCTTTTTGAGATTCACTGAGCTCCTTGGATCTGTAAGCATATATCTTTCGCCAGGTTTGGTAAGATTTCAGCCTTTTTTCTTCATGTATTTTTTTTTTTGGCACAACATTATGCAACTGTGATGACACAAATATTGAGCATTTGCCCCACGATGCTTTTAGGTTCTGTTATTTTCTTTTATTCTTCAACTTTTCCTTCTCTGTTCTTTAGATTGGATAATTTCTGCTAATCTGTCTTCACGTTTACTGCATTTTTATTTGTCATTTCCACTAAGGATTGTATTACTTAGTTCTAAAATTTTCATGTGGTTCTTCTTTATATTTTATATTTCCTTGTTGAGACTTTCTATCTTGTCACTCCTTTTAAGTGTTCATTTTTATTTTTATAACATTTTATAATAGCTGTTTTAAAGTCTTTGTCAGATAGTCTCAATATTTATGTCATACTGATGTTGGCAACCATCGACTGCTTTTTTCCATAAGAATTGAGATTTTTCTGCTTTTTTTGCATACCAAATAATTGTGGATTGCATCCTGGCCATATTTAACATTATGTTACAGGATTCTGAGTCTTATTTAAATTCCCTGGAAGACGTTGATATTTTGCTGTTCGAAGCAATCAGTTCAGTTGGGTTTAGGCTGCAAGTTGTGAACATCTGCTTGCGATTTGCGGTTTTAAATGAGTTCTGTTTTCCAAACCTTGGCAGTGCTGCTGCTGCATGCATATCCATGCATGCAGGCCCCCAGGGCCAGTCTGGATTCTGGGAAACAGTTTATCTCTTAATTTAGTCTTCAGATTTTAAGTATGCGGTTTAGAATCAAATCTACGCATGCATGGTTAGCGGTGAGCCCAGTGAGCAACTTCACGGAGCGACTTTCTGAAGCCGTTGCTTCTCTGTAATCTTCCGCACCCTGTCTGATCCCCTGCGACTCCCCCATTTTGGTTGGCTTCACCCTCCTGGGACACTTTTGGAGCCACAGATACTTGAATATAAGAGTCAGATTTCATCATTAATCACCAGGGAAATGCAAATCAAAACTGTAATAAAATGTCATCTCATCCCATTTAGAATGACAATTATCAAAAGGACTAAACAAAACCAACAAACCAAAAACAAATGTTGGTAAGCATGTGAAGAAGGGGGAACTCTTACATACTCTTGATGGGAATGTAAATTGGCACAGCCATTATGGACAACTGTATGGAGTTTCCTAATAAAACTAGGAATAGAAATGCCACGTGATCCAACAGTCCCACTGCCGAGTATATAACCAAAGGAAATCAAATCAGTTTGTCAAAGAAGCATCTGCACTAACATATTATTGCAGCCCCATTCACAAGATATGGAATCAACCTAGTTATCTATTGACGGATGAAAGAATAAAGCAAATGTGGTGTGTATATATATATATATATATATACACACAATGGAATATTCTTCCATTTGCAGAAGTGTGGATAGAACTGGGGGACATTCTGTTAACTGTAATACATCAGGCACAGAAAGACAAATACTGCAGACTCTCACTTACATGTGGTAGCCAAAATGTTGATCTCTTGTAAGTAGAGATCAGAATAATGGTTACCAGAGACTTGGAAAGGTGTAAGTGAGGGGTGATAGAGAGAGGACAGTTAATGGGAACATGGGTGCAATTGGATAGGAGAAATCTCTTTTAATGTTCTATGGCACGCGCAAGAGCAGGGTGACAGGCGAGACCGTGGTCCCCTGTCCAAGCTGTCCCCACCTCAGGAGAGCAGGGTGACGGGCGAGACCGTGGTCCCCTGTCCGAGTTTACTGCTCAGCTGCTCTCCGGAGGCGGAAGGCGGTGCTGACCCGAGTGAGGGCCCCGGCTGCAGCAGTGCTGTGAGAGGTGGCAGCTGTGCCTGGGAGGGAGGGCCGGCAGGTGCAGCAGGGTCCTGTGAAGGGAGGAGCCCCCAGGCTGTCACCAGAGCTCCTGGGAGCACAGTCCTGCTGTCCATTCCAAGGGGGAGATGGGAGAAAGGGATGAATTCCTGGTAGCCAGCGTGGGGCTTTCCTTGTCTGGGGCCCATTTCCTGCAGGTGTAACAGACAACGCTGGTCACAGGGCGTTCACTGTTTAGATTTCCCAGTAACCTTTATTATTCCCGTCGTGAATGAAGGAACTGGTGTACAGAGAAGTTAATGTCCTGGCCTTAGCGGGTGGAGGAGTTGGGTCTTAAACCCCAGCCGAGTGGCCCCTGAGCCTGCCGCATTGACCACTGGGCCACCCAGCTCCCCACCTGAGGCTTCACAGCGGTGAACTCGCTGGCCATTGTGAATGACGAGAAGTGCCACGCCGGGGCTGTGGGGACAGGGAGCGGGAGTCCGCTATCCATCAGCGAGCTCGGGATGAGCTCAGGATGGCTGGATGGGGGAGTGGCAGGAATTGAGTGCCGCGCTCGGGGTTGCAGTACTTCCTGACCGTTGCCAAGAAGAATGAGTTGGACGTCTTATTGCCATGGTGTGTATTGCCTCTTATTTGATAAAGGTCTTGTTTGTGTCATACTGTGTCCTGGTCTTTGATCTAATAATCTAGATGGAGTTCAATAAAGTATCCAAGTTCTCGTCCCCACCAAAAAAAAAAAAAAAAAAAAAAAATGTTCTATGGCACAGTCGGCTAACTGGTTGGTAACAAATATTTCAAAAGAGTTACACAGAGAGAGAAGGAGAGGTAGAGAAAGAGAGAGGTCTTCCACCCTCTGGTTCACAAGCCAATTGGCCACAATGGCTGGAGCTGAGCCGACCTGAAGCCAGGAGCCAGGAGCTTCCTCTGGGTCTCCCACGTGGGTGCAGGGGCCCAAGATCTGGGCCATTTTTCACTGCTTTCCCAGGCCATAGCAGAGAGCTGGATTGAAGTGGAGCAGTCAGGACTCAAACTGATGCCCAAATGGGATGCTGGCACTGCAGGTGGCAGCTTTACCTGCTACGCAACAATAACAGTCCTGTAGAATTTTTTTAAAATTAGAAGGAAAGAATGGGAGTGAGGTGGGGTAAAGAAGGAGGAGGGAAGTAGGTATGATTATGGGGTTCTTGTGATGACGTGCTAAAGTTGCACAGCACTGAACACACACACACACACACACACACACTTGAACATAAGCAAAACTGAGAGATCTGAGCAAGAACAAACCATCAGAGTTGTAGGCCCATCTGAAGATCCTTCCCTGCGAAGTCGTGTTCTTTGCCCTTGCCTGTTTTCCTATTGAGTGGCATGTCTTTCGTCTGCTCTTTTTGCTGTCATTTATGCAATATTCTGGATATCACTTATTGTCTGATATGAGTTATGCAAATATCTTCTGTAAGCCTGCCAGTAGTTTTTAAATATTTATTTATTTATTTATTTGAAAGTCAGAGTTACACAGAGAGAGGAGAGGCAGAAAGAGAGAGAGAAGTCTTCCAGCCAATGGTTCACTCCCTGCTTGGCCGCAAGGACCGGAGCTGCGCCGATCCAAAGCCAGGAGCCAGGAGCTTCTTCCGGGTCTCCCATGTGGGTGCAAGGACTCAAGGACGTGGGTCATCTTCTACTGCTTTCCCAGGCCACAGCAGAGAGCTGGATGGGAAGTGGAGCAGCCAGGTCTTGAATCGGCACCCATATGGGATGCCAGCTCTTCAGGCCAGGGCTTTAACCCACTGTGCCACAGCACCGGCCATTATTTTTTTATTTTTTAAAAGATTTTATTTATTTATTTGAAAGTCAGAGTTACACAGAGAGAGAAGGAGAGAGAGAGAGAGGTAGAGAGAGAGAAAGAGAGAGGTCTTCCATCCATTGGTTCACTCCCCAGTTGGACGCAATGGCCAGAACTGCACCTATTCAAAGCCAGGAACCAGGAGCCTCTTCCGGGTCTCCCACATGGGTGCAGGGGCCCAAGGACTTGGGCCATCTTCTACTGCTTTCCCAGGCCATAGCAGAGAGCTGGTTCAGAAGTGGAGTAACCGGTGCCCATATGGGATGCTGGCACTGCAGGTGGTGACTTTATCTGCTACGCCACAGCAAAAGCCCCAACCAGTAGTTTTATTAACTTTAGTTTTGATCTGATCATATTTGTCAGGTTTTCCTTTTGTAGTTTTCGTGTTAAGAACTCTTTATCTGCTGATTATAAACATCTTAGCCTAAAATTTCTCCCACTACTTGTATAGTTGTTTTATTTGGATTGTTTTATATTTGGCTTTTAAATCTACCCAGAATTTATGTTTATGATGGGCTAAGCTAAGTTTATTCTGTTCTACTTCTACACTAGATACCTGATTGTCGTGAAATCATTGATTAAACATTCTGTGTTCTTTTTTTTACATTATGCAGGCTTTATTTCTTATGTCATCACAAGAAAAAAGAAGGTGAGTACAATACAATATGATATTCTGAGAAAGACAGTTTATACATTCACATAATTTTACTACACATATAATTATTCATGGGGCCAGTGCTATGGCACAGGTTAATCCTCCTGTGGTACCAGCATCCCATATGGGCACCGGTTCAAGTCCAGGCTTCTCCACTTCTGATCCAGCTCTCTGCTATGGTCTGGGAAAGCAGTGGAAGATGGCCCAAGTCCTTGGGTTCCTGCACCTATGTGGGAGAACTGGAGAAAGTTCCTGGCTCCTGGCTTTGGATCAGCTCAGCCATTTGGGGAGTGAGCCAGAGGATGGAAGACCTCTCTCTCTGTCTCTCCCTCTCACTGTCTGTAACTTTACCTCTCAAATAAATAAAAGTAAAATCTTTTTAAAAATATAATTATTCTATTTATAATTATTGTTGTAAATGTCATACTGTCTCTACCTTACAGATTAAAGTTTATAAAATGTTACGTATATATAGGAAAAAAACATAGTACATACAGGATTAATACTTTCAGCAGTTTTTGGTATGTCTTTTTATTTTTTTTAGAAATCTTTTATTTAATGAGTACAAATTCATAAGTACAACTTTTGGAATATAATGGTTCTTCTCCCCATACCCACCCTCCCTCCCACACTCCCACACCTTCTCCTCCCTCTCCCATTCCATTCTTCATTAAGATTCATTTTTAATTAACTTTATAAACAGAAGACCGACTCTATACTAAGTAAAAATTTTAACAATATGCAGCCACAGGCACACACAAAGTATAAAAAACTGTCTGAGAACAAGTTTTTCAGTTAATTCTCATAGTACAACTCATTAAGGACAGAGGTTCTGCTTGGAGAGTAAGTGCACAGTGACTCCTGTTGTTAATTTAACAATTAACACTCTTATTTATGACGTCAGTGATCACCTGATCACTGCCAAGGCTATGAAAGCCTTGTGTGACCACAGACTCCGTCAGTATTTGGACAAGGCCACATGCAAAGTGGAAGTTCTCTCTTTCCTGCAGAGAAAAATACCTCCTTCTTCGATGGCCCCTTCTTTCCCACTGGAGTCTCACTCGCAGAGATTCTTCACGTAGGACATTTTTTTCCACGGTGTCTTGGCTTTCCATGCCTGAAATGCTCTCATGGGCTTTTCAACCAGACCAGAATGCCTTCAGGGCTAATTCTGAAGTCAGAGTGCTGTTTAGAGAGTTTGTCATTCTTTGAGTCTACTGTGTGTATTGCTTCCCATGTTGGAACAATCTCTCCTTTTTAATTCCATCTATTGTTATTACCAGACACTTGGTCTTATTTATATGATCCCTTTAACACTTAATCCTATCATATGACCAATTAAACACTAATATAATCACTTTAACACATAAGATGGCATTATTACCACCCAGCTTCATGGGATTTGGAGTCCCATGGCAAGTTTTTCTTTTTCTTGTTTTTTTTTTTTTTTTTTTTTTTTTTTTTTTTTTTTTTTTTAACAGGCAGAGTGGACAGTGAGAGAGAGAAAGACAGAGAGAAAGGTCTTCCTTTTGCCATTGGTTCACCCTCCAATGGCTGCCGTGGCTGGCACGCTGCAGCCGGCGCACCACGCTGATCCGAAGGCAGGAGCCAGGTGCTTCTCCTGGTCTCCCATGGGGTGCAGGGCCCAAGGACTTGGACCATCCTCCACTGCACTCCCGAGCCATAGCAGAGAGCTGGCCTGGAAGAGGGGCAACCGGGACAGAATCCGGCGCCCTGACCGGGACTAGAACCCGGTGTGCTGGCGCTGCTAGGTGGAAGATTAGCCTAGTGAGCCGCAGCGCCGTGGTTTTTTTTTTTTTTTTTTTTTTTTTTTTGACAGGCAGAGTGGACAGTGAGAAAGAGAGAGACAGAATTCAGCTCTACCCTTAGAAGTAAGTCTGTGGGAATGTGTGCAAACTGTACAGCTCTTCCCTCTCTTATTCCCACTCTTATTTTTTTTACTGGGATCTATTTTCAATTAACTTTACACACATATGATTAATTCTATGTTAAGTAAACAGTTCAACCAATGGTATTAAAAAGGAAAAAATAAAATAAATAAAAAATTGTTCCTCAGGGCTGGCTCCGTGGTGCAGTAGGTTAATCCTCGGCCTGTGGCGCCGGCATCCCAAATGGGCGCCGGTTCTAGTCCCAGCTGCTCCTCTTCCCATCCAGCTCTCTGCTATGGGCTGGGAAAGCAGAAGAAGATGGCCCATGTCTTGGGATCCTGCACTGCATGGGAGATCCGGAAGAAGCTCCTGGCTCCTGGCTCCTGGCTCCTGGCTCCTGGCTTTGGATCAGCACTGCTCTAGGCGTTGCAGCCATTTGGGGAGTGAACCAATGGAAGGAAGACCTCTCTCTCTTTCCCTCTCACTGTCTGCAACTCTACCTCTCAAATAAAATAAATAAAATCTTAAAAATAAATAAATAAAAACAAACTGTTCCTCGACAGTCAAGACAAGGGCTGTTCAAGTCATTGCTTCTCAAAGCGTCAGTTTTACTTCTACAGGTTTTCTTCTAGCTGCTCAGTTAGTTGTCACAGATCAGGGAGAACATATGGTATTTGTCCCTTTGGGACTGGATTATTTCACTAAATATGATGTTTTCCAGATTCATCCATTTTGTTGCAAATGATGAGATTTCATTTTTTTTAAAACATTGTGTAGTGTTCTGTGGGGAGCAACTGAGACTAGACTAAATTACTGGAACTAAGACTAATTCTATGCATCTGATCTCCCACAATATGGCACTGAGAGACAGCAAACAACTTCCACACAGCTGCCTCACCAGTTCGACTGACGAGCTGCAGGAGCTGATCTTGCTCCTGATTGGAGGAGAGCAGCGTGCTCGGCGTGTGGGTAGCAGAGTTGGGATTGGTGGAAGAGGACTATAAAGGAGGAGAGAGACAACATGCACCAGGAACACCTGAGGAACATCTGAGCAGCCCCCAAGAGAGCCGGCCAGCGGTATGCCGCTCCTCTGCAGAAGCGGGGAAAGCGGAGGGGTGCCGCCCCTCTGCGGAGGTGGGGGGGGGCTGGCAGCTAACCCGGGAAGAGCCAGGGAAAGAGAACAGCGCAGGGTCCGGCTGGCAGCAAACCTGGGAAGGGCCAGGCAAAGAGAAGAGCGCAGGGTCCGGTGTCGTTCCTCCGCGAGAGGGGGAGCAACAGTGTTCCATAGAGTACATATCCCATAATTTCTTTATCCAGTCTTCAGCTAATGGGCATTTAAGTTGATTCCATGTCTTAGCTATTGTGAATTGAGCTGCAATAAACATGGGGGTGCAGATAACTCTTTTATTTGCTGGTTTCATTTCCCTTGGTAAACTCTTGAGGAATGGGATGGCTGTGAATGGGATTGATCTCAGAAGTTCTTTCTCAGCTGTGGCATTGTCTGTGTATACAAAGGCTGTTTTTGTGTGTGTGTGTGTTGATTTCATATCCTGTTATTTTACCAAACTCTTCTATGAGTTCCAATAATCTCTTGGTGGAGTCTTTTGGATCCCCTGTAAGTAGAAAAATGTCATCTGCAAATAGGGATAGTTTGACTGCCTCTTTCCTGATTTGAATCCCTTTGATTTCTTTTTCTTGACTAATGGCTCTGGCTAAACCTTCCAGGACTATATTGAATAGTATTGGTGAGAGTGGGCATCCCTATCTGGCACCAGATCTCAGTGGGAATGCTTCCAACTTTTCCCCCATTCAATCTGAGGCTGGCCGTGGGTTTGTCATAAATTGCCTTGATTGTGTTGAGAAATGTTCCTTCTATACCCAATTTGCTTAAAGTTTTCATCATGAAAGGGTGTTGTATTTTGTCAAATGCTTTTACTGCATCTATTAAAATAATAGTATGGTTCTTGTTCTTCAATTTGTTGATGTAGTGTATCACATTGATTTGTGAATGTTGAACCATCCCTGTATACCAGGGATAAATCCCACTTGGTCTGGGTGAATGATATTTCTGATGTGTTGTTGGATTTGATTGGCCAGAATTTTGTTGAGGATTTTTGTGTTTATGTTCATCAGGGAAACTGATCTGTAGTTCTCTTTCTCTGGTGCATCTTTTCCAGGATTAGGAATTAAAGCGATGCTGGCTTCACAGAAAGAATTTGAGAGGATTTCCTTAATTTCAATTGTTTTGAATAACTTGAGAAGAATTGGAGTTAGTTCATCTTTAAATGTCTGGTAGAATTCAGCAATGAAGCCATCCAGTCCTGGGCTTTTCTTTGTTGGGAGGGCCTTTATTACTGATTCAATTTCTGACTTGGTTATGGGTCTGTTTAGGCTTTTTATGTCTTCATGGTTCAATTTACGTAGGTTGTATATGTCCAAGAATCTATCCATTTCTGATAGATTTTCCAGTTTGTTGGGATACAACTCTTTATAGTAATTCCTGATGATTCTTTTTATTTCTGTAGTGTCTATTGTTACATTTCCCTTTTCATCTCTAATTTTCTTGATTTGGGTCTTATCTCTCCTTTTTTGGTTAGTTGAGCCAATGGTGTGTCAATTTTGTTTACTTTTTCAAAAGACCAGCTCTTCATTTTGCTGATCTTCTGTATTGTGTTTTTGGATTCAGTTTTGTTGATTTCTTCTCTAGTTTTAATTATTTCTTTTCTCCTACTAGTTTTGGGTTTGTTTTGCTGTTGTTTTTCTAGATCTTTGAGGTACACTGATAGTTCATTTATTTGGTGCCTTTCCAATTTCTTAATGTAGGCATCAAAAACTATAAACTTTCCTCTTAACATTGCTTTTACTGTATCCCATAAATTTTGGTATGTTGTATTGTCAGCTTCATTTGTTTCCAGATATTTTTTGATTTCTTTTTTGATTTCTTCTATGACCCACTGTTCATGCAGGAGAAAAATATATATTATGTGGCTGTAGGGTGGAAGGCTCTGTAGATATCTGCTAGGTCTATTTGGTCTGTGGTGTCGATTAACTCTGTTATTTCCTTGTTGATTTTCTATCTGGTTGATCTGTCCATTGCTGAAAGTGGGGTATTGAAGTCCCCCATTACTATTGTATTGGAGTCTATCTCTCCATTTAAATCCATTAACATTTCTTTTAAATAGCCAGGGGTCCTGTTATTAGGTGCATATACATTTTTAATGGTCACATCTTCCTGTTGAATTGATCCTTTAATCATTATATAGTGTCCTTCTTCGTCTCTTTTAATAGTTTTTTGTGTTAAAGTCTATTTTGTCTGATATTAGGATGGAGACACCGACTCTTTTTTGGTTTCTGTTAGCATGGGTTATCCTTTTCCATCCTTTCACTTTCAGTCTGTGTGCATCTTTGTTGGTAAGATGTGTTTCTTGTAGGAAGAAAATAGATGGATTTTCCTTTTAAATCCATTCAGCCAGTCTGTGTCTTTTAACTGGTGAGTTGAGACCATTTACATTCAGGATGACTATTGTTATGTACTGACTTTCTGCATCCATGTTTCCATAAATACTCCTAATGTTATGTTTTTGGTTTCCATTGTACTTTTACTGGGTTATTTTCTGCGCTCATCTTCTTTCATAGTGATGTCCCTGTTTCTGTGTGTAGCATATCCTTGAGCATCTTTTGTAAGGCTGGGTGACTAGTTAGAAAGTCTTTCAATTTCTGTTTGTTGTGGAAGATCCTTATTTCTCCTTCATTCATAAATGAGAGCTTTGCATGATATAGTATTCTGGGTTGACGGCTTTTTCTCTTAGACTTAGAAGGTATCTTGCCATTTTTCTTTTTACCTGTAGAGTTTCTGATGAGAATTCTGCAGTGAGTCTAAGTGGATTTCCTCTGAATGTGATTTGGGGTCTCTTGAGCATATTTTAAGATCTTTTCTTGGCCGGTGCTGTGGCTCACTAGGCTAATCCTCTGCCTGCGGTGCTGGCACCCCGGGTTCTAGTGCCAGTCGGGGCGCCGGATTCTGTCCCGGTTGCCCCTCTTCCAGGCAAGCTCTCTGCTATGGCCCGGGAGTGCAGTGGAGGATGGCCCAAGTCCTTGGGCCCTGCACCCCATGGGAGACCAGGACATGTACCTGGTTCCTGGCTTCGGATCAGCACAGTGCGCCGGCCGCAGCAGCCATTGGAGGGTGAACCAACACTAAAGGAAGACCTTTCTCTCTGTCTCTCTCTCTCACTGTCCACTCCGCCTGTCCAAAAAAAAAAAATCTTTTCTTTATGTGTTACTGAGGAGAGCTTTGCTACAATGTGTCAAGGTGAAGATCTTTTCTGGTCCTGTCTATTGGGAGTTCTCTGTACTTCCTGTGCTTGAGTGTCTTTTTTTTTCTCCAGATTGAGGAAGTTTTTTGTTAATATTTCATTAAAAAGGCCTTCTAATCCTTTCTCTCTTTCCATGCCATTCTGAATTCCTAGGATCCATGTGTTGGGTCGTTTGATAGAATCTTGTAGATCTCCAACCATGTTTTTTAGCTTTCTAATTTCTTCATCTTCTCTTTGGTCAGGCTGTAATATTTCTAGAAATTTGTCTTCTGGTCCTGGTATTCTTTCTTCTTTCTCACCTATTCTGTTGTTAAGGCTTTCCATTACATTTTTTATTTGATCTATCAAATTCTTCATTTCTAGTATTTCCTTCTGACTTTTCTTTAATATCTCAATTTCTTGGGAGCATGTTTCATTTAGATCGTGAATTTGCTTTCGATTGCTTCTAAGTAATCTGACCATTTTCTGAATTCTGTTTCTGACATATCTTTGATCTCTTCATCTTCACCTTCTGTTATGAAGAGTTGTAGTGTTCTTTTGGGGGAGGGGCACTCATAGTGTCTTCCTTATTCTTATTTAGGGTTTTTCCTTTGTTGTTTGGCATTTGTGTATTTTTTCTTTTTTTTGTCTTGTTGCTTTTCTCTTTAATTTGTGACTTTGTGCTTGTGGTGAGGTGTCCCTCCGATATGAGCTGTAATGTGTCTGCATTTCAAGTGGAAGCACGCAGCCCCACCTACTGGGGTCTAGCTCACTTCTCAATCATGGTGGAGGGTGGGTTTGAGCTCTGGTGCACGGAGCCCCGCCTACTGGGGCCTGGCTTGCTTCTCACTGCTACATGGAATGAGCTCAAGTTTTCAATATTAAGGACTTCTTGTTGTACAGCTTGTGGGATAGGGAAGAAATTACTCTGAAATGTGGTCCTTGTTCCTGGGTAGGGGGTGTGATGAGGTTGCCCCTGCAATTGATGGGCATGTGAGAAAATGTAAACGATTGATATGGCTTCTCCCAGCCAGCTGCAGGTCCAGTTGGGGGGAGGGGGGAGATGTAGATGGGTGGGAGGTGCCCCATCTCTCTGTTTGCTCTTCCATACCTTCTCTTTTTTCCTGTGTGGAACATCAAAAGTAGTTTGCCAAGCTCCCCCTCCTGCTGCCATCTGCAGCTCCTAGGATCTGCGATTTCCTGTCTAACTGGTCCACAGGGGGCTGGCACCAGCCTCCTCATTCTTCACTGGGCCTCTGCCACTTCCCTTTCTTGTTTGCTCCTTCGCGTGGACCTGCCCAGTCTCTGTTGGACTCCTGGGCTTCCCATCATGAATTTCCTATGGCTCTATCTTCGGCATGTATCCTCTCTCCTTTTTGAGTATCTATTTTGCCCCGCATGACTTGGATCATCCTGTTGCTCTACTGCCATCTGCAACATTCTGTCCTTTATAAAACTAATCTGCAATGCCACCTTCACTACGCTCAATTCCCACACATGTACCAGTTTCATTCTGTATTCAGCTTCATTATCTATTTATTTGTACCTTAATCAATACTGTGCAATTATAATTGTAGCTTGGTAGCATGCTTTTATTATATTAAGTGGTACATTCCTCTCTTACTGCTTTTTTTTTCTTTTCAAATCATCTTGATTGTTCTTGCACATTTTCTATTTCAAATAATTTTTGGAATCTCATAAAATTTTTAAAGCTTTCTATTGCAATTATAGTTAATATAGTTTGCTCTCCACATCTACAAGTTCCACATCCATAGATTCACACAACTTCAGACCAATAGCACCTGGGGAAAAAATTGTGTCTGCACTGAGCCTGCACAGACATTTTCTCGCCCTCAGTCCTTAGAGTATAGCAGCTATTCCCAGAGCACTTGCATGGTCTTACATGTTAGAAGTCATCTACAGATGATTTAAAGTATGCAGAAGATATAGGTTCTACGCGAATACTGCACCATGTTATAAGAAGGGCTTGAGCACCCAGGGATGTTGGTGTCCTTGTTGAGAGGGGTCCTTCATGGATCCTGAGGAGCCACGTACATAAAATCTGGAGATTGTCACGTCAACAGTGGGAGTCATTCCATCCAGTGTCATAACACCTTCCTGTTGTAGCAAATTGTTTCTGTGTCCTCCAAACTTTGATCGTTTGCTTTATATAGGCTTTTTTTTTTTTTTTTGACAGGCAGAGTGGACTGAGAGAGAGAGAGAGAGAGAGACAGAGAGAAAGGTCTTCCTTTTCCGTTGGTTCACCCTCTAATGGCCGCTGTGGCCGGCGCTCTGCGGCTGGCACACCGTGCTGATCCAAAGCCAGGAGCCAGGTACTTATCCTGGTCCCCCATGGGGTGCAGGGCCCAAAGACCTGGACCATCCTCCACTGCACTCCCGGGCCAGAGCAGAGAGCTGGCCTGGAAGAGGGGCAACCGGGACAGAATCCGGAGCCCCGACCGGGACTAGAACCCGGTGTGCCGGTGCCACAAGGTGGAGGATTAGCCTAGTGAGCCGCGGAGCCGGCCTTATAACTCTGCCTTTCAAATAAATAAGTAAATTTTTAAAAAAATTTTTTTTAATTTTTGACAGGCAGAGTGGACAGTGAGAGAGAGAGAGACAGAGAGAAAGGTCTTCCTTTTGCCGTTGGTTCACCCTCCAATGGCCACTGCGGCCGGCGCTTTTCGGCCAGTGCATCGCGCTGATCCGAAGCCAGGAGTCAGGTGCTTCTCCTGGTCTCCCATGCGGGTGCAGGGCCCAAAGACCTGGGCCATCCTCCACTGCACTCCCGGGCCACAGCAGAGAGCTGGCCTGGAAGAGGGGCAACCGGGACAGAATCCGGAGCCCCGACCGGGACTAGAACCCGGTGTGCCGGCGCTGCAAGGCAGAGGATTAGCCTATTGAGCCGCAGCGCCGGCCGTAAATCTTTAAAAAAAAAAAAAGAAAAGAAAAGAAAAGAAAGCAGAGCCAGGATTCAAACCTAGGCACTCCAGTATGGAATATAGGAGTCACAAGAGGCATCATAACCACTATACCAAACACCAGCCCCTGGATTTTAAAATGTGGTGCAGTTTGGCTGCTGCTGGTAGTGCCAGCACACCGTATGGGAGTCCAGTGCCAGTTCTGGCTACCCTGCTTCTGAGGCTCCTCACTAATACGTTTTTGAAGCAGCAGAAGATGGCCCAAGTGCTTGAGTGTCTGCCTGAGTGCTTGGGTGTGGAAGACCAGGGTGAAGCTCCTGGTTCCTGGTTTCAGCCTGGCCCAGACCTGGCTGTTGTGGTCATTTGGGGAGCGAGCCAGCAGCTGGAAGATTCTCTCTCTCTCTTTCTCTCTGAAGGTATGGCATCCGCTGGGAGCACTTCCTATTTCTCCTTCAATCTGTTAATATGGGGAGTTTATTTTTGAAAATTCTTTAATGTTGAAATACCTGTTCATCTCTGAGGTAGCTCTTCTTGGTCATAATGTGTTGTTATTTTCATACAATCCAGGATTTTTGTCTAATAATGAAAACAGTGAACTCTAAGCTCATGTGTACTTACTCTCTACTGTTTTCTATCGTATTACACTTGTGTTTTTGGGGTTTCAGGGTGTAGTGAATTTATTTATTTATTTATTTATTTAAAGATTTTTATTTATTTGAGAGGTAGAATTACAGACAGTAAGAGGAAGACGAGACAGAGAGAAAGGTCTTCATTCGCTGGTTCACTCCCCAAATGGCTGCAACAGCTGGAGCTGTGCCGATCTGAAGCCAGGAGCCAGGAGCTTCCTCCAGGTTTCCCACGTGGGTGCAGGGGCCCAAGCACTTAGGCCATCTTCTACTGCTTTCCCAGACCATAGCAGAGAGCTGGATTGGAAGAGGAGCAGCTGGGACTCAAACCGGTGCCTATAGGGGATGCCTGTGCCACAGGCAGAAGATTAACCTACTGCGCCACGGCGCCGGCCCCCTAGGGTGTAGCGAATTTTGATAATTTTCTTTTGCGTCAGCATTCAAGAAGCAGGACTCTGTCACTGTGGACACGACATCCAGTTCCACCCCACACCCTATGAGCTCCAGCCACGGCCAGAAGTAGGAACTCACAAGCATCCCTCCCACCCAGCACACTGGGCTCCGGGTCTCCTGCCTCCTCCTTTTCCAAGGACCACCCAGCCATTTGCTGTGGGGAGCGACTCGGACTAGACTAAGTTACTGGAATTAAGACTTATTCTATGCATCTGCTCTCCCACAATATGGCGCTGGGAGAGGAGGAAACAGCTTCTACTCAGCTGCCTCCAGTTTGACCAATAAACTGCAGGACCTGCTCCTGATTGAAGGAGAGCAGCATACTCAGCGTGTGGGTAGCAGAGTTGGGATTGGTGGAAGAGGACCATAAAGGAGGAGAGAGACAACATGCACCAGGAACATCTAAGGGGAACATCTGAGCAGCCCCCGAGAGAGCTGGCCGGCGGTGTGCCGCTCCCCCGCGGAAGTGGGGAAAGTGGCAGGGGGAGCCGCCCTTCCACGGAGGTGGAAGGATTGGCAGCCAACCTGGGAAGAACCAGCAGCAAACCCGGGAAGGGCCGAGCAGACAAAAGAACAGCGCAGGGTCCTGTGTCGTTCCTCCGCGAAGAGGGGGAGTGACAATTTGCCTTGGAACTTGAGTAAGCACACCCCACGCTCTCGTCCATGCACCTGCCATCTCTGACTCTTCATTCCTGCCAGGAGTGGCTGGAGGAGAAGGGCTGTCCCTCAAACCCATCTTGTGCTTGCCCAGGGCCTGGAAGTACAAGTCTTGGCACTTGTTTCCTGCAGTGATGGCATATTACATTGGCACCCTCCAGCTGACCAGCGAGGAGCTACCCTGGGCCAGGTTTTTCCTGGGACGCTGTAGAGAATGCAAGGTGGGGCTCCCGGTTCACCCTGGTGAGGATTGGCAGAAATCAACTGGACATGGGTCAGGCTACAGTCACAGGGTGTCTGGTGTACAAACACGTCTCCGCTGTGAGGAACCCTGGGGATGTGGGTTGGACATCCGGGCACCAGGCTGCCCACAGGTGGAAACATCCTATGAAAGACATGGATGCACCCCTATCCAGCTCCCCTCACTTCCTGTTAGGGCAGAGTTTCTAGCTGATCTGGCACTGGGGCCCTGGATTTAGCTTGGAGGCTCTCAAAATACAGGGTAATACTGGGAAATTCGAGACAATTTCTGTATGTGTTTGGACTCATGGTTGTTGTCAACTGTCCTTTGAGAGTTCGGTAGATTTTCCCTGGGTAGTATCTGATCCTAGTGCTTTTCACAGAGGGAGATCATTGAAGGATTATATTCTTCATATTTTTATTTGTTTTTCAAGTTAAAGTGTAACTTATATGTAATAAACTGCACAGGTCTTAAAGGGGTATGTTGGTGAGTGTTGACAATTGTATATACTTGTGTAATAAACTATAATCCATGAAACTCATCAATATATTCAGGCTTTCACATTGATTTTGATATATGGTCATACTTAGAAGACTTTCATAATTAAAAAAATTCTTCTTTACACATTGTATCTCATTTCTGACTCAAAATTGTCTTAAAATATTGCTTTTCTCATTCTCCTTCTTGATCATACTTGCCAACAATTTGTCTTCTTTAATTGGCCTGTTCTAATAACCAGTTTTTATGGGTTTTGGTTTTTATCATTTCTGTTAAAACTTGTAATTGGTGCCTGCCTGTACTGACTTCAACACGTCCCTTTTGTTTTCTTGGGTTTGTACTATGAGCTAGTCTATTCTTCAGTACGCTGGGTTCAGAGCCTAGTTCAACGCTTTCTTTCTTTTTTTTTATTTTATTTTATTTTTTATTTTTTGACAGGCAGAGTGGACAGTGAGAGAGAGAGAGACAGAGAGAAAGGTCTTCCTTTGCCATTGGTTCACCCTCCAATGGCCGCCGCGGCCGGCGCACTGCAGCCGGCACACCGCGCTGATCCGATGGCAGGAGCCAGGTGCTTCTCCTGGTCTCCCATGGGGTGCAGGGCCCAAGCACTTGGGCCATCCTCCACTGCACTCCTGGGCCACAGCAGAGAGCTGGCCTGGAAGAGGGGCAACCGCATTTAAGGCTACGTGTTCTCCTCTGAGTGTACATTTGGCTGCAATCCACAGGTTTTGGAATACAGTGCTCTCATTTTTACTCATTTTGAAATAGCTTTTTATTGTGGTAGAAGCCACATACTATAAAATTTTTGCCATCTTCACCATTTTCAAACGTGCAGTTCAAAATTGTTAAGTATCTTTACATGGCTGTGAAACAGGAACATGTATTTTGTAAATCAGAAACTGTGCACTCAGTAAACAGAGGTCCCCTCCCCACAACCCCGAGCGATCCCTTGTATGGTCAGCTTCCCCTTCCATCGCAGCACTGGAGAGGAGCTGTGGAGCGGGAGGAGGCTTGTTTCAGCTCCTGGTGGGGAGGGCCACCGTGAGACCCGGTGTCTGGAGAAGTCTGGCCGGGGCGGAGTCCCGTTCAAGCCATGACACTGCCGTTCTGCTGCTTTCCCTCCACGTTTGGCTGCTCTAATACCCCATGTAAGTGGAATCCAATCGCATTTGCTTTTCGTGCCCAGCTTATTCCACTCAGCATAAGGTCCTCAGGTTCATCCTATGTTTTACCATGTGGCAGGATTTTCTTCCTTTTTCAAGGCCAAATGATACTGTATGGATGTACCAGTTTGCTTATTCACTTGTTGATGGCCATGTGGGTAGCTCCCACTTCTTGATTACTGAGGTTCGTGCTACTGTGAACGTGATGTGCGAATATCTCTTTGAGGCCACATTTTCAGTTCTTTTGGATATTTACCCAGAAGTGGAATTGCTGTGTCGCATGATAACGCTGTAACTTTTTGAGGCAATTTCATACTATTTTCCATAGTGGCTAGACCAAGTTACAATCTCATTAATAGTGCATAAGAGTCCCAATTTTTCTGTATCCTTACCAAAACTTATTTCTTGTATTTTTGATAGTTGCCATCCTAATGGGTTAAAGTGACATTTTATTGTGTTTTGATTTATATTTATTTTTTATTTTAAAATATTTAATTATCCAGTAAAGATTAAATACATTAAACATATATAATATGATGATTTGATATATGTATGCATTATGTAATTATTGCTACATCAAATTCATGTATTCATTACCACACATACTGTACATTAGACCTCTGGAATTTGTTCATCTTATGAATGAAAGTTTGCACCCTTTGAAAGTGATTTCCCCATTTCCCCCACCCCACCCACTAGCAACCCCTGTTCTGTTTTGTGAGCTCAAAGGGAGCTTCTTAGAGCCTACCTGAATCGGACCCATAATATTATACAGCATTTGTCTTTTTGTGTCTGGCGTATTTCACTTACCCTGATGTCCTCAGGCAAATACACATTCTTGGAAATGACAAGATTTCTCTCTGTTTTGAATGGCTAAATAATATTTCATTATGTATATGAGTATGTACCACAGATTTTTATCTAGTCACCCATCGATGGACACTACCCTATCTCCATATCTTAGCTATGCTGAATCACGATGCAGGGAATATGGGTGTAATTATCTCTCTCATATCCTGATTTCATTTCCTTTGTCTGTGCACTCAGTGGAATTGCTAGGTCTATGATAGTTTTAATTTTAATATTTTGAGGACACTTCCCACTGTTTTCTTTAATGATTGTACCATGCAGCATTCCCACTAACTGTGCACAAAGGTTCCAATTTCTTTGTACCTTTGCCAACATTTGTTATCTCTTATCCTTTCTCTTAAGATTAACTTATGTATGCATTTGAAAGGCACAGAAACCAAGAAAGAGAGAGGGAGGAGGAGGGTGAGGGAGAGATCTCCCATCTGCTGGTTCATTCCCCAAATGGCCACAGCTGCCAGGTCTGGGCCAGGCCGAAACCAGGAGCCAGGAACTCCATCCAGGTCTCCCACATGGTGGCAGGGGCCCAAGCACTGCCTTCCCAGGAGCACTAGCAGGAAGCTGGATTGGAAGTAGAGCAGCTGGGAGGCAAACTGGCCCTCCTAAAGAGGTTGCAAGCACAGCGGCCACTTAACCCCATGTGCTGCAAAGCTAACCTCTCTCTTTCTCTTTAAGTCATCCTAACAGGTGTGAGGTGATAGCTTATTGTGGTTCAGATCTGCATGTCTATGACGAGTACTGATGCTGAGCCCCTTTCATTTACCTGCTGACCATTTGTATGTCTTCTTTGAGAAATTGCCTATTTAGGTAATTTTATTTTAATTTTTTTTGTTTGACAGATAGAGTTAGACAGTGAGAGAGAGAGAGAGAGAGAGAGAGAGAGAGAGAGAGAAAGGTCTTCCTTCCGTTGGTTCATCCCCCAAATGGCCGCTATGGACGGAGCTACGCTGATCTGAGCCAAGAGCCAAGTGCTTCTCCTGGTCTCCCATGCAGGTGCAGGATCCCAAGCACTTGGGCCATCCTCCACTGCATTTCTGGGCCACAGCAGAGAGCTGGACTGGAAGAGGAGCAACCGGGAATAGAACTCAGCACCCACATGGGATGCCAGTGCTGCAGGCGGAGGATTAACCAAGTGAGCCGAGGCGCTGGCCCCTTAGGTCATTTTAAAAATAAGGCTATTATTATGAGTATTGAGTTGCTTATAGATTTTGAATGTTAACTCCTTATCAGGTAGATGGTTTGTGAAAACTTTCTCCTATTCCTTTTCACTCTGTTATTGCGTCCTTTAACATGCAAAAGCTTTTCAGTTTGATCTAATCTCATTTGCCAATTTTTGCTTTTGTTGCCTGTGCTTTTGAAGTCATAGCCAAGAAATCATTGTCAAATCCAGGGTCATGAAGCTTTTCCTGTTTTCTTCTAGTTTTTTTTTTTTTTTTTTTAATATTTATTTGAGAGGCAAAGTTACAGACAGAGAGAGGGAGAGACACAGAGAGAGATCTTCTATCACTCCCCAAATGGCTGCAATGGTTGGAGCTGGGCCGATCCGAAAGCCAGGAATCAGTAGCTTCCTGCAGGTCTCCCACACAGGTGCAGGGGCCCAACCACTTGGACCATTCTCTGCTGCTTTCCCAGGCCATAAGCAGAGAGCTGGATTGGAAGAGCAACAGCCAGGGTATGAACCAGTGTCCATATGGGATGCCGGCACCACAGGCAGAGGTTTAGCCCACTACTCCACAGCGCCAGCCTCTTTCTTCAGTTTTATATTTTTAGGCATTAGAAATAAGGTTGTGTATTTTGAGTTAATTTTTGTATATGATGTGAGATAATGGTCCAACTTTATTCTTTTGTATGTGAATATTGAGTTTTCCCAACACCATTTGTTGAAGAGACTGGTCTCTTCTCATTGGGTGGTCTTGGCACACTTGTTGAAGATCATTTGACCATGTGTGCAAGAGTCTTATGTCTGGGATCTGTATTCTGCTTCTTAGTCTATTTGCTTGTCTTTATGTCAGTATTGCACTTCTTTTTTTTAAAGATCTATTTATTTATTTGAAAGGCAGAGTTACAGAGAGGCAGAGGCAAGGGGGCGAGGAGAGAGAGAGAGGGAGAAAGAGGTCTCCCATCTGTTGGTTCGCTTCCCAGATGGCTGCAATGGCCAGAGCTGTGCCGACCTGAAGCCAGGAACTTGGAGCTTCTTCCGATCTCCCATGTGGGTGCAGGGGCCCAAGGACTTGGACCATCTTCTATTGCTTTCCTAGGCCATCGCAGAGAGCTGGATCGGAAGTGGAGCAGCCGGGACTCAAACTTGTGCCCATGTGGGATGCCGGCACCACAGGTGGCAACTTTACCCACTATGCCCCGGTATTGCACATTTTTTGGATAGTTTTGTAGTCAGATTGCAATCAGTGTGGATACTCTTTTTGAATTATAATTTAAGAGACAGAGAGAGGGGAAGAGAGAGCAAGACAGAGAAAGAGAGAATATTCCCATTTACTGCTTCACTCCCCGCATGACCACAAAGAATGAGACTTTACTGGACTAGGCTGAAGCCAGGAACTAGAAGCCCAATCCAGGTCTCCCACCAGCATGCAAGGACTCAACCATTTGAGCCAGCATTTGCTGACTCGGAATCTGCATTAACAGGAAGCCGGAATTGGGAGCAGATCTGGGTCTTGAACCTGGGTGCTGCAATGTGGGATGTGGGCACTTTAACCAGCGGGCTAACTGCTGAGCCACTGCTGTACATCCTCCCCTGCCTTTTTTTTTTTTTCTTTTTCCAAATTATTTTGGCTAGAAAGGGTCTGTTGAGATTCTGCTTGAAGTTTAGGATGAATTTTTCTGTACCTGCAGAAAATGCCATTGAAATTAAACAAACATTTCTTTATTTATTTGGGATTCAGACAGATGAGAGACAAAGAAAGAATTCCTGCCTAAAGTTGCTGGGACTTGGCCGGGCTGAAGCCTGGAGCCAAGAGCCCAGTTCAAGTTCCCATGTGGGTGGAGGGAACCCAGTGACTCGCGCCATCACTGCTGCCTCCAGGAGTGCATCGCAGCCAGGAATGAGAGCCAGGAATCAAATCCAGGCGCTGCAGGGTGAGACACAGCCATCCTAACCGCTAAGCTGAACTCCGCAGCGTGCAAGGCCTTCCATTTTTGGTCTTTAATGTCTTTCAGCAATGGCTTGTGGTTTTCCATGTACAAGTCTCTCACCTCCTACGTTATTGACGCTATTGGAAATGAAAGTGCTCCATTCATGTCCTTCTGTGATTATGGATTGTTGGTGTAGAGAAATGCAACTGCTTTTGTATGTCAGTTTTTAATGCATCTTTGCTGAATTCATCGATGAGTCCTAATAGTCTTTTTGCGGACTATTTAAAGTTTTCTACTTGTAAGATCATGTCATCTACACACAGAAGAAAGTCTTCCTTTCCCGTTTGAATGCCTTTTATTTGATTTCTTTATTGCCTGATTGGCCTGGATAGAACTTCTAATACTACACTGTGCTGAGTAGAAGTGGTGGGAGGGGCCGGTGCCGTGGCTCACTTGGTTAATCCTCTGCCTGCGGCGCCGGCCTCCCATATGGGCGCCAGGTTCTAGTCCTGGTTGCTCCTCTTCCAGTCCCGCTCTCTGCTGTGGCCCGGGAGTACAGTGGAGGATGGCCCAAGTGCTTGGGCCCTGCACCCGCATGGGAGACCAGGAGGAAGCGCCTGGCTCCTGGCTTCAGATCAGCATAGCTCCGGCCATAGCAGCCATTTGGGGGTGAACAAACAGAAGGAAGACCTTTCTCTCTCTCTCTCTCTCACTGTCTAACTTTATCTGTCAAAAAAATAAATAAATAAATAAATTAGTGGTGAGAGTGGGCGGCCTTGTCTTGTTCCTCATTTTAGAGGAAAAACTTCCAGCTTTTCTCCAATGACTTGTGTTTCTCATGGAAAGCCTTTGTTCCGTCGAGGTCATTTCCTCCTGTCCCTAGCTGGTGGTTTTTGTCATGGCAGGCACTGAATCTTTTCAAATGCGCTTGCTGCATCTATTAAGACCTTTGCTTTTTATCCTTTATTCTGCTATCACGTTGATTGATTTGCCTATGTTGAACCATCCTTGTATCCCAGCGATATCCCCACTTTGTCATGGTGTGTGTTTCTTTTAATGTGCTGCCAAATTCAACTTTCTAGTCTCTTGCTGAGAATTTTTGTGTCAATATTCATCAGGGATATTGGTCTCTAGTTTTCTTTTTCTTCTTTTAATAGTGTCTCTGGCTTTGGTATTGAGAGAATCCTGGTTCTGTGGAATGAAAGCCTTCCCTCCTACTCAGGTCCCTGAAAGAGTTCCAGGAGGACTGATGCTAATTATTTCTTTTTTTTTTTTTTTTAACAGGCAGATTGGATAGTGAGAGAGAGAGACAGAGAGAAAGGTCTTCCTTTGCCGTTGGTTCACCCTCCAATGGCCGCCATGGCCGGCACACTGTGGCCGGCGCACCACGCTGATCCGAAGGCAGGAGCCAGGTATTTATCCCGGTCTCCCATGGGGTGCAGGGTCCAAGTACTTGGGCCATCCTCCACTGCACTCCCTGGCCATAGCAGAGAGCTGGCCTGGAAGAGGGGCAACCGGGACAGAATCCGGCGCCCCGACCGGGACTAGAACCCGGTGTGCCGGTGCTGCCAGGTGGAGGATTAGCCTATTGAGCCATGGCGCCGGCCGTTAATTATTTCTTGAATCTTCAGAGAATTCTCCAGTGAAATCATTTGGTCTTGGGCTTTTATTTTGGGGAAGTTATTTTTTTTTTAGTTACTGATTCAGTCTCCTTACTCAGTATTTTCTGTTCAGATTTTCTATTCCTTCACATGTGAGTCTTGGTACATTGGGTGTTTCTAGGAATTTATCCAGATTATATGACTTGTTGACACATGAGTATTCATATTACTCTCTTATAACCCTTTCTATTTCTGTGACATTGTTTGTGAAGTCATCCTTTCTTTCATTTCTGATTTTAATTATTTGAGTCTTCTCTCTCTTTTTCTGAGTTAATCCAAGTAAATTGGTCAATTTTGTTGGTCTTTCTAAAAAGATCAACTCTTAGATTTGCTGTTTTTCTATCCTCTAATTTATCTCTGCTCTAATCTGTATTCGGTTCTTCCTTCTGTGAGCTGTGGATTGAGTCTGTTCTTCCCCTAGTTTTGCTTTAGGTTGTTGAACTGAGGTCTTTGCTCTCTTTCAATGCACACATTTGCAGCTGTGACGTTTGATCCTGGCACTGCATCCGCTGCATCCTGGGTTTTGGTGTGTTGCAGCTCCATTTTCACAATTCGCAAGATAGTTTCTAGTTTTTCTTGGGTCTTCTTCTTTGGCTCTTGGTTGTTTAAGAATGTATTGTTTCATTTCCACACATTTGTGGATTTACTGTTTCCTTTGTCCTGTTGACTTAAAGCTTTATCTCATTGTGATTGGAAAAGAGATCTCATATGACTTCAGTCTTCTTGCATTGTTGACTTATTTTGTGACAATACCTGTGGGAGACCCTGTAGGACGTTCTGTGTAGCCTTGAGAGGACGTTGTTCTATACAGACAAGAGAAGACTGTGCTTTATTGGTGGCATGTTCTGTACATGATAGCTATTATACATTCTCTGTCGGGGAGACCACAGATCTGCACTTCTTTAGGCTGTGCTTCAGGCCTAACGAATGTTTCCCTGTTTCTTTGCTGGGATTTGGGAATTAAAAAAAAAAAAAAGAAAGAAAGAAGCTGATCTTTCCCAATCTGTGAGCGCCAGCCCTGTGCATGGGGAGACCTCCCCTGTCAGCCCACTTGGTGGGGACAGAACTCCAGTTGCAATGTGGTGCTCACCTGTTTGCAGTGATTTCGAGGCTCCGGCTCTGGTTTGTTAGTGCTCTTAGGCAGGTGAGACAAAAACTCGTCTGTCAGGCAGGCCCAGACAAGCCATACACGGGACACAAGTGTACGTGGTAGTTCTCATTACAAGGGGACCTGTAGGGTGTTTCCTTCTGTGTGCTCTGTGCTACGCTGTGCAGGCAGATGGGTGTGGACAGGCTTGCCCTACTGCAAATTTTCCTATTCCTTTCACTGGACTCACCTTGGGGGCGGGGGGGATGGAGAGGGAATTATTGTTGTTAAAAAATTTTTTTTTTTGACAGGCAGAGTGGACAGTGAGAGAGAGACAGAGAGAAAGGTCTTCCTTTTGCCGTTGGTTCACCCTCCAATGGCCGCTGCGGCCGGCGCACCGCGCTGATCCGATGGCAGGAGCCAGGAGCCAGGTGCTTTTCCTGGTCTCCCATGGGGTGCAGGGCCCAAGCACTTGGGCCATCCTCCACTGCACTCCCTGGCCACAGCAGAGAGCTGGCCTGGAAGAGGGGCAACCGGGACAGAATCTGGCGCCCCGACTGGGACTAGAACCTGGTGTGCTGGCGCCGCTAGGCGGAGGATTAGCCTAGTGAGCCGCGGCGCCGGCCTATTGTTAAAATTTTAAAATTTATCTGTTTATTTGAAAAGCAAAGAGAAAGAGACAAAGACGTAAGAAGGAAACTCGACTCACTCATTCACTCCCCCAAATGCTCACAACAACTGAGGATGGGCTAAATTGAAGCCAGGAGCCTGGAACTCAGTCCAGGTCTCCCACATGAGTGGCAGAGACCCAACTACTTGAGCCATCACCTGCTGCCTCGCAGGGTGCACATTAGCAGGAAGCTGGGTTGGAAGTGGAGCCTGGTTTTGAATGCAGGGATGCAGGTATCCCAAGTAGAATCTTCACCACGGTGCCTGGAATGCTATAGCCTCTCAGCTGGTCCCTGGATTTCTCACAGAGGAATTCTGGTTCATTCTGTTGGTGTCTCAGTGTCTCTGTAGCTTCCCAGGGCACCATTGCTGATGTTACTGTGTTCATTTGTAGAAAGTTTTAAGGCAAGAGAGTGGTGATTTTTTTCTATCCCCTGAGTAATTTAGAAAACTGCAAAGTGTCTTTCTCTCTCTCTCTGTGTTGCTATGTTGTTATTTTTTTTAAACTTTTATTTAATGAATATAAATTTCCAAAGTACAGCTTATGGATTACAATGGCTTCCCCCCCATAACGTCCCTCCCACCCGCAAACCTCCCCTTTCCCACTCCCTCTCCCCTTCCATTCGCTGTGCTGGTATTTCTAATTTCTTATTATGCTGAATTGTCATGACTAGTGAACGTGCTACATGCTGTTTAAATTCTGGGAACTTTTGGAGAATTCCTTCAGGTCTTGCTACATGGTGTTTGTGAAAGTTTTATGCATATTCTGCTTTTTGAGTAAAAGATCCTAACTTTGGGCACCGGATTCTGTCCCGGTTGGCCCTCTTCCAGGCCAGCTCTCTGCTGTGGCCAGGGAGTGCAGTGGAGGATGGCCCAGGTGCTTGGGCCCTGCACCCCATGGGAGACCAGGAGAAGCACCTGGCTCCTGGCTCCTGCCATCGGATCAGCGCGGTGTGCCGGCCGCAGCGGCCATTGGAGGGTGAACCAACGGCAAAAGGAAGACCTTTCTCTCTGTCTCTCTCTCTCACTGTCCACTCTGCCTGTCAAAAAAAAAAAAAAAAAAAAAAAAGATCCTAACTTTATAGTTTGGATTGAGCTCCTTAATTTTTGTTCTCTAAATTTTTATATCATTATTTCTTATTTTTAAGCCACATGAGCTGCCAATTTCTGAAAGTTTAGAGAAACTTATTACTATGTTAGATGTTTTTCTCTATGATGATATATAAAGTTAGCCTTTTAGATCTGCCAATTTTTATTTCCCATACTGCAGACATGATGTTTGGCGCACAGGTATTTATGATTGCCATGTTTCCTTATTATTAACGGACACAATAATTTCATTGTACTTCTTATCAAGCACTTATTATTCTCAAATAGCCTTTTCTGTCCCAGTTTATGGTCTTTACTTTGAATTCTATTTTTTTAAAGATTTATTTATTTATTTGAAAGGCAGAGTTACAGAGAGGCAGAGAGAGCAAGAGAGAGACAGAGATCTTCCATCCACTGCTTCACTTCTCAGATGGCTGCAATGGCTGGAGCTAGGCTGATCTGAAGCCAGGAGCCAGAAGCCAGGAGCCTCCTCTGGGTCTCCCACTTGGGTACAGGGGCCCAAGCACTTGAGCCATCCTTTATTGCTTTCCCAGGCCACAGCAGAGAGCTGAATCAGAAGTGGAACAGCTGGGTCTCGAACTGGTGCCCATATGGGATGCTGGCATTGCAGGCGGAGTCTTTATCCCCTATGTCACAGTGCCAGCCTCTGAATTATATTTTGACTGATACTAATACTCATACACCTGACTTATTAGCATTTTTGTTTTGTCTTTACCCATCCTGCTTTTAAATTTAAAACTTTAATTTTTTAGTTTAAAACTTCTTGCATTATTTTAGTAGGCCATGCTTTTAAAACACTGTCATTTCTATTATTAAAAATATAATGATGGGCCAGCGCTGTGGCTCAATAGGCTAATCCTCCACCTGCGGCGCCAGCACCCCTGGTTCTAGTCCCAGTCAGGGCGCTGGATTCTGTCCCTGTTGCTCCTCTTCCAGGCCAGCTCTCTGCTGTGGCCCAGGAGTGCAGTGGAGGATGGCCCAGGTCCCTGGGCCCTGCACCCGCATGGGAGACCAGGAGAAGTACCGTAGCGCCAGCTGCAGCAGCCATTGAGGGGTGAACCAATGGCCAAAGAAGACCTTTCTCTCTGTCTCTCTCTCTCTCGCTGTCTAACTCTGCCTGTCAAAAAATAAATAAAATTTAAAAAATATAATGACAGCCCCTTAGGTTGTCAGGGCAATGTTTGTCACAGTTGTTGACACCTACCACCAAGCACCACCAGAGATACACCTGTGGCCACTTTGGTTCATTAGCACTCGGGCAAGGGCAAGACCCCCAGTGCAGCAAAGACCAATAATTTTGTTCCGCTGGACCTGTGTTCCTGGTGGACATCACCTTAGTAAAGCTGCCACTGTCTCTGTATCTCTTTCCCAGATACAAGTTCTCTCTCTGAATGTACCTTGCTACCTAGCTATATTGGATCTGTTCCATTTTTTAGACTCTGCTGTCACAACTCTCTGTTTCTGTCTCTGGTCTCTATTACACATACACACACACACAAACACAAATACTCACTCAATGTTTGGCTAAGCCAGATTGACTGGACAGAACAGTGACTGCCGCCCCGTGAACCTGGGAGTCAGGGCTGGGAGGAAGGATGGTGGGTAGAAGTTTGGCTGGGCAAATTTTTTTTTAAAGATTTATTTATTTATTTGAAAGTCAGAGTTACAGAGAGGCAGAGGCAGAGGCAGAGAGAGAGAGAGAGAGAGAGAGAGAAAGTCTTCTACCTGCTGGTTCACTCCCCTGATGACCACAATGGCTGGAGCTGTGCCTATCCGAAGCCAGGAGACAGGAGCTTCTTCCAGGTCTCCCACGTGGGAGCAGGGGCCCAAGGACTTGGGCCATCTTCTACTGCTTTCCCAGGCCATAGCAGAGAGCTGGATAGGAAGCGGAGCAGATTGAACTCGAACCAGCGCCCATATGGGATGCCGGCACTGCAGGCAGCTTTACCCGCTACACCACAGCGCCGGCCTTGCAAAAACTCTTTCAAGAGTTTTTCTACTACGGCAGTAAAAAGTGATCACAACAAATGCTATCTCAAATCTCGATTATTCTTGATCGTTAATGACCTGGTGACAGCATAGGTTTAATCATACGCTTCTTGTTTGGATTTGATTCATCTGTATAATTAGGATCAAAACAATATGGTTTGTACTTTCTTCTCTGTCTCCACTTCCTTTTATAGCTCAAGACCTCCTGTGCCACAGGACGAGTCTTTACTGCTCATCTTTGGAACCACACTTGCATGTCAGATAACCCGAGAGTCAGGCTGGAACGGAGCGGGTGGAGATGGGAGCAGATGAGACCAAGGCCTTGGATCCGCACCGAACATGGGGCAGCTTTTATTAAACTCTCCCAGTCGTATTCCTCTCATTGTTAAAAATGCCTCCCGGCGATACTATTGCTTGCTTGTTGAGGGACACGAGGAAGATATCAACGTGTCCATTTTATTGATTAGGAAGCTGGAGTTGTGGTTTGATGCGTGCTTTGTTCACGCATGGGCAGTGCACCAAGCCTTGGGGTTCAGGGGTGAATTAACCACGATGGCTGTCTGGATGAACCAGGCGTGGCGAGGGAGGCAGGCGAGGATCCAGGGTGTAGGGGACGGGCACACAGGGCCGATGGCGCTGGAAGTAGGGGATGGTGGCGGGGCAGGCAGGTGGCTGACTGAGCCTCAGGCACCCCCTCAGGGGTCAGGGAGGAGTGTGAGTGGGTGAGAGTGCTGTGGGAGCAGAGGAAGCACTGCAGGCAGAGGGACCCGGGATGTGGGGTGGAGCAGAGCTGGGTCCAGATGCGTGCGGGCAGTGGTGGGAGGCCGAGGCCGCGGAGCTGGCCAGCAGCAGATGGTGCCTGGGTCTCTGTCCTCAAGCCCTGGCCCCTGCAGCCTCCACGCACACTGCAGGCTGGGGGTCTCCACCACAGGCAAGTTTGCTGAGATTCCCACGGCGCTCTTCCCGCCATCAGTGGCTCCCCGCGTCCCTGCCCTGTGCTCCCTGGCTGTCCTGCAGCTCTCCCCCAGTTCTAGGCCCTGTCCTACCTCTAGATATTCTGGCTCACTCCCCAGTTGGGTTCCTTGGATTATTCGGTCCAAGTGAGTGAGAGGGTTTTCTAGGGTACTGTTTTGTTTTGACACTGGCAACCAACACAGCCCCGAGCAACCACAGAACAAGCACCTGCTGTGCCCCAGGCAAGGCGTTTTGAGAAATGCTGGTGGGAGAGGGAGGCTTGGGTCTCAATGCCCGAACGATTCTAATCTGGGCCTGCAGAACTCACCCTCCATCCCCACAGCCCCGCGGCAGGTGTGGAGAGGGTGAAACACGGAGGCCTGCACGTGTCGCTTCCTGGCGGTGGGGAGCAGCCGCTCCTGGCTGGTGGACTTGCTGCTCAGCATAGAAATAAAAAGAGTGAAAGAGAGTGCGAGAGCAACAGAAGCTCCGCGCGGGGAGGAGGGGCCCCAGAGCTGGGAATCCATGGTGCCCGCCAGCTGGTCTGGTCTAAGGCGGGGAGGCAGGAGATAGAAAAATGGAGACCAAAAAATTCTCCAACTGCAATTCGTCTTAAGAGAAAGGAGCATAGACTAGCAGAGGCTGAGTTTTGCGAGCTCGAGGACCAAGCCTTCCAGAAAACTCCCTTTCAGATGGGGACTTGGGGCTCCTCAGCCCGGGGTGTTGCTCAGCTGGCAGCCTCTGGCTCAGCCCTAAGAAGGGCGCTGTGCAGTGATGTCTTTGGAGGGACACCTTGCTGTCCCCTGGGTCTGGCACTCAAGGTGTGGTCTGCAGTGTGGCAACATCAGCATAACCTGGGTTTTCCTTTAGAATCCAGACCCAGTGTTTGACACGGCGCACAGGTGATGCATCTGCTCATTAAAACACAAGCCGTACAGGCCTTGCTGCACGCTGCCCTGCCTTGCTGTTTGCTAGGTCGGCTTTCCAGCTCAGGAGCTAGCAGGCTAAGATAGTGGCAGCCAGTCTCACCTGTGCGTGCAGCAGGGACCAGCGGGGGCTTTTTGAAGGGGGGAGCAACTGATACTTGCACCAGAATCAGCCTGGGGCTGAGAGGAGCCAAAGGGAAGTTCAGGGATACAATGGCTAGGAGTGAGGGCCAGGGCCACGGCCACGGCCACGGGAGCTGAGGGACAGGCAGCCAACCCATCCTGGCTCTCAGTTCAAAGTCAGCCCCATTGCCCTGTGGGGCTGAATCTTGCCCAGGTTCAAGACCTGGATGGAAGACAGGGGTGAGTGCAGCTCATGGAACTTTTATCTGAATCCGTTCTGCCTCCCCCACACCACAGGAGTAAAGTGTGGTTGTCTCCCTTTCCATCAGGGCCACCCAAAGCACGAGGGCTGATCTTAGTACCAAAGCCCTCGTCCCTGGCAAAGCCCTGAAATTGTTAGGCAGGAAGTTAGGTGTGAGCTTATGTGTGTGTGACAAAGGCCTCCGGAGAAGACTTCTACATCCAGCATATGCGTCTACATCTCAAAGTTATCCCGATAATGCTTCAGGGGCAGCCCAGTGTTTGCATCCTGCCCTGCCCCCTTCTACCTGATAACCTGCCAGGCGGAGATCCCCGCCCCTTCTGCCTGACAAATCTTCCACAATCTCCCAGATGCAGCCCAGTATCTGCATTTCAAACACCCTGCTCCGGATCCCCACTCTCTAGGGGGTCCTGCTCACCCTTCCTCTGAACCCAGGATGGCACCAGCTAGGCTTCCTCCTGTCTGATACCTTCAAGGAAAAACTCAGATAGGAGCTTCTTAGTATTTACAGCCATAAAATCCTTTGTTTCAGGAGGAAATGTGTGAAGACAGAGACCCATCTCCTTAACACCGCTCCCCACCCCCCCCTCCCCCGCCTCAACCGGACTGCGCGCTCAGCCCTCTGCCTCTCTGCTGAGCCACCTGCCTGGTCTGGCCAGGTGTAATCTCTCCTCTCAACATGTAACCTCGCTCCCCCCCACTCCCAGTCTCTCAGGCTCTGTCTGGAGGGGTGGCCATCCATCCTTACGGATGTCCCTTCCCTAATAAACCTTGCTATTTTACCTCCCACTACTCTCTGTCTCACGCCTGAATTCTTTTTTGCGCGAAGACAAGAACCCTGCAATTTCTCCGGTAACAAAATCAGCTGCCCCTCACCCCCACCCCACTGACACAGCCTCCCGCCGTTCCCTGGGAGCTCCTGCCAACTGCTGTTTGCTCAGCATCAGCTCCATAGGCAGGTGTTTGTTGGAGGTGTTTGTCCTCAGGTGACCCTCGTGGCCTCTCAGAATCTTGTGACAGGAAGATTTTCCAGAGGGATGTCATCCCGGCACCCAGGGACTTCCGGGGCCCCTCCCTGAGTCTAACATCAACCAAGCAGTCGTGGACAAACCTATCCCGACGACTCCTTGGCTGTGCTCTGCGGAAAACCAGAGGGAGGAAGCCATTTCTGCAGGCTTTTGCTACCAGTTGAGCAGGTCCACATGTGGAGTCTAGAAAAGCCTGCTGAGCCGCTTTCCCCCTCCCCTGGGACTGCCCAGCAGCACCCCCTGGGGGCCGCTCCTCCCCTCCCCACAGTGCTGGATCAGCCAGGTTTCCCCTGATGAGCTCACGGTGGGGTGGACTGGGAAGGCTGCAAGGGGAGCGGACAGTCCAAGACGGACCAGGCTCACGGTGGTGCACGCACAGGCAACAACTTGCATTTGGGGACTTGGAAGCCGCCTGTGGTTGTCACCAAGGTACATTCCTGTCCCTGCGCCTGGTCCCCGCGCGGAGCCCTGCGCCGAGACAGCAGAGCTCTGGGAGTGGATCCCACGCCAGCAGGGCTGACGGGTGGCAGGTATGTTTTTGTTGCTTCCTGTGCCCTAGTTTCTGTGTCTTCTCTTCACCGTCCTCAGGAGTGCCCACTGGTGTCCGATGGGCTTAGCTGGAGTCGTGCCAGAGGCAGGCATTTTTCTCCTGTTCCAGGAAGGGAGTTAAGAGGAAGAAAACCCTGCTCGCCCACAGCCAGCTCCCGCTTGTCACCCAGGATAAAGGTGAGGGTGAGGGTGAGGGTGACGCCTTCTTGGGCAGGGGCTGTGTAAGGACGGTTGATCACCTGTGGGCCGATCACCTGGATGGCCCATGAGGGTGGGGCCTGTGCTGATTTCATGGAATCTGCTGCCCCCAGCATGGTGCCTCGCACCAAGGCAGTGCTCAATAAACCTGATGATGATAGAATAACAGAAGAACCTCTGCATGAGGGAGGGCTCCAGGCAGGAGCAGCTCTGCGTGCAGGCCCTTCTATGTGGGCGCTGAGCCAGCGAGGCCTCTCTCAATTCCAGCTGAAGCCTCCACTCCAGCAGGGCCCTCACATCACCGGGTACTCCGGGTGGGGGGGCACCCTCCCTTCAACCCCGGTCTCCCGCTGCTCCCGCTCTGCTGGCTATGAGCTTCCGAGGGCTGGGGACAGCAAATCCGCCACAGGCGAAATAGAGGCCCTGCCTGATTGATTGCCTTGATTGATTCCCTCTTCTATTCAGCATTCATTCACTCAGCTCCTACCTGTGCCGGCCCGAGACAGGCTAGGGAACTATGGACCACAGAACTGGCAGCCGTGCTGGTCTGCCCAGTGGGATCTGGAAGTTGTGGCAGGGCCCCAGGTGCTGGCTTCGCTGGTGTGGACTCAAGGACGAAGTCTGTGGCAGGGCAGTCGGTACCCAGAGCTCTGTGCATGTGAGAGCAGGGTGAGTCCAGGAGGGCCCCAGTCTGGGCTGTCCCGGATGCAGCCAGCAGAGGCCCCCTGCCTGGTGAGGTCTGGCCACAGCCTTCAGTACGGAGGAGAGGAAGTCCCCTGGAAGGCCAACATCAGAGGCCCTTCCCTCTTGGGGTCTGGTCAAGGCTCAGTGTCCCCCTACGTGTCTGCTCCAATTCCTAAGCTTGCCGTGCCCTTGACATGTAGCTCTATACCAGCCACTCCCCCTTTACAGCTCCAGGCTCTGGTGATCTTTTAGTTCTGGCATCCAGGATTGTGTTTCTTTTCCTTTCTTTTTTTTTTTTTTTAAGATTTATTTTATTTATTTGAAAGACAGAGTTACAGAGAGAGGTAGAGACAGAGAGAGAGGTCTTCCATCTGCTGGTTCACTCCCCAGATGGCTGCAACGGCCGTAGCTGCGTCAGTCTGAAGCCAGGAGCCAGGAGCTTCCTCCAGGTCTCCCAAGTGGGTGCAGGGGCCCAAGTACTTGGGCCATCTTCTGCTGCTTTCCCAGGCTACAGCAGAGAGCTGGATTGGAAGTGGAGCAGCCGGGACCAGAACCGGCGCCCATATGGGATGCCGGAGCTTCAGGCCAGGGCATTAACCCGCTGTGCCACAGTGCCGGCCCCCCAGCATTGTGTTTCTTAATGAGAGAGGGGGCAGGAGGGGAGAGAGAGAGAGAAAGAGAGAGAGAGAACACGTGCACAAGCGAGCACCAGTGTATCTCTGTCTGCTCAGAGCCCTTCCTGCTGTACCATATCATAGGTTGCCAGTCAATTGATCCTTCCTAGTCCTACCCATGTGGCCAAGAGGGGGAGTGTCACAGGCCCTTGTACTCACAGCTATGGCCAGGCAACAGAATGGGTCTAGTACTAAGAGGCAGAATGGATAATGAACGGCCCCAGCTAAGTACTTCCTCACTAGTGAGGTGTGTGCACAGGAACAAGGAACACAGGGCAGGATAGTATGGTGCAGCTGATAGAGGAGCAGGTGCTAGAACTATCCAGGCACTTGGAGAAGGGCTGCCCAGCCCCTGGACACCCACGCCTGTCACAGAGCACTGGCACACACTTGGTATCTTAGTCCACATCCTGCTGCTATAGCAAAACACCACAGAGAAATAATTTTAGGGAAAGAAGCATATTTTGGCTCACAGTTCTGTAGGTGTGGTAGTTCCACATGGTAGGACCAGCTTGGCTTCTGGTGAGGGCCCTGTGCTGCTTCAGGTAGTGGTGGAGAGTGGAAGGGCAAGTGAGTGGAAGGGAGAAAACACAAGAGGGAGGCCTGCTTCACCACAACCTGCCCTTGCAGTAGCTAATCCAGTCCCATGAGCGTGAGAGCTCACTCACCCCTGCCAGCCAGCATGCATCACTCATGCCCATCACCCAAACACCTCCCTACACTGCCACAGTTACAAGTTCCAACATGCAAACTTTGGGGGGACGCACTCAAGACACAGGACCTGACCACCACCCCCACCTGGTCCCCTGACATAGTCAGTGCTCACTGAGTGGGTACACAGATGTGGGGAGGTGGGTCTGATGATTAATTTTGCATCAGCCCAATTAGGTTAACAAGGGCCCAGACAGCTGATTAAACATTATTTCCAGGTGTGCCTCTGAGTGTTTCTGGAAGAGATTGGCATTTGAGTCAATATGCTATGTAAAGACCTCTGGCTGGATGAGCGGTCATCATCCAATCCACCGAGGGCCAGAATTGAACAAAACAGTGGAGGAACAGCAAACTCACTGTATTGCTTCCACTGGGACGTCTGTCTTCTCCTGCCCTTTGACACCGATGCTACTGGAACTGAGACCAGGACTTACTGGTTGTCTGATCTTTGAGTGGGGACCAGAATTATGCCACCAGCTTTCCTTGGTCTCCAATTTGCAAATGGCAGATCCTGGGACTTGTCAGCCTCCATAATTTCATAAGCCAATTCCTCATGATAAATCTCTATGCATCTATCAATCATCCACCCATCCATCCATTCTTTCATCCACCCTCGCTCATGTATTTATGTCCTATTGGTTCTGTTTTGCTGGAGAACTTTGATGACTATATTGTGAAAACTAGGTAGATGGGCCAGTGTGAAGATAGATACTTGTACGGTGCTATGAATTCACTAAGGGATTTACTTTTCCTTGAAGGCACATGGGAAGACCACATGTTCCAGGACTCCATTCTTCTGTGGGCTGTGTGTTTTGTCCTGACCCAGGAAATATCACTTTTCGTCCTAGCTTCTAGGATCTCCTATGAACTCTTTAGCTACTGTCTGGCTGCTGCACAGAACCCAGCTAAAGGTTGTGAGCAAAAAGAGGAACCCCAAGATGGCATGGGCCTCCAACCCCATGGGAGGGGGTAGGAAAGTATTGTTGTATTAATCCATCAAAATGTAGGACTGTTGTGGCTGTGAGTCCATTCTGACGGATACGGGAAATAGCAAAGAGACCCACGTGGTTGCAGAAAAAGCATCTGGTAAGACTGGCTTTCTGGAAAGAGAGAGGAAGCCCACGTGGCTTCTGAGTCCTCTGGGCCAGGCGGAGTTTGGAGAGCAGAATTGGAGAGTATGCGTGGGTGCAACTAGCTGTGAGGACAAGGGGTGCAAAAATGATCTGGAAAGGATCCGCCAGTGTGAAAGCAGAAATGAAAAAGATTTCAGATACTTGGGACCCTGAAGGGCTAGAAATGCCAATGTTCTGAAATTCCAAATAGGATAAAGTAGGAATTTTTTTTAAAGCTTTGAACAATAAATGTCAACACCAGTTATCAGTTGAACAAAGCATGCAGGGCAAAAACTTAAATTTGGCCTTCTTTGTTCGAGCTGGATCAAGGACTCAGGGTCTCAGGGTAGCTGCCTTGACATGGAGACAGCCAAGGAAGGGAGGCGAAAAAGCAACCTTTGAGAACCATGACCAGGAAAGAACTTTCCCTATGATTCATACTCAGAACTGAAAGCAAATAGATTAGCAACCCAGGAAGCACTGGAAGGGATTAAAGTTTGTAAAGCCAACACAGGTCTGAGCAGGGCAGCAGCTTTGTCTGCTCAAGACAGAGAGACTGTGAGAGTGCTAGTGGCAGGGATGGGGGAAGCGAGCCTGGACCATGCATTCCCCAGCGCCGGATGCCCTGGGATCCTCTCCTAGCTGCTGGCTGCCACTGTGTTTGCAGGGAGTTCCGGGGGTGGGGGGGACATGCTGACCTCCCGCCAGCTTTGACTCACAAAATCTTGGGGCTTGGATGATGAAGGGACATTCCAAACTGAAAAATCTCAAAAGGAGAACATCAGAGACTTCCCATACTGAACAAGACAGAGTAATGGACCATGCTTAGTTTCATCCCAAAAAACTAAAAATTTTCCAGTGGTTCTTAAGACACTGGGCATTAGGCAATAAAGAGCTGTGATCTCTCCAAGATGGGGAACAAATATGGTAGTCCCTGTTCATGCCAGCTGGGAACCTAGGGAGAGCTTCCAAGTCTCCCCAAGTGGAGAAGATGGACCAAGGAGGCCAAGGTGTTTGAGACCACCAGGGGAAAGCAGGAGTTTCCTAGAGAGAGAAAGAGAAATCTGCAGAAGCTTCCCTGAGTACTGACCGGAGCATGCATATGAGAAAATGTCACAGGGAAGGGAGAGCATCGCCCAAAAACGATCAGAGAAGATCCCTGTGGCCCACACAAGGAAAGAGGAGACAGTTGTCACCATCCAGAATGGAATTTCATAACTGATGGGGCCTCAGGAAGAATACACTGAAGAGTTTGTTTCCATCATGGGAAAAAAATTAGCCTTGGCTAATCGATATTCTGATCCTATATAACAAAGCTCAAAAGAAAGTCTTGAAGGAATCAAATGAGTTCTAAATAAACCTAGCTATGTCCCATAACAGAGGTCAAGAATATTCATGGGGGCAGGAACTGTCTAGTACCCAACAAGATGAGATTTGAATATCTGGCATACACTCCAAGATTTCCATGTCTGAAAAGAAGCGGACAGATATGATCCATAACGAAGAGAAAAATCAGCCAATAGAAACTGATCCAGAAATGGCACAAATACAGACTCAGCAGGCTGGGACCTGACCTTGACACAGTTAGTAAAACTGTAATCTGCATGTTCAGGGAGACAGATGGGTCACCATGTGAAACCGAGACAGAAAAATTTAGAAGGCCCACACTGAGCTAAGAAGCATGACAACTGCAAAAAGCAGATTAGATTTTGCGGGAGACAAGGCAAGTGAACTTGAAGACAGAGCAGAAAAAACTTATCCAAAATGAGATGCAAAGAAAAAAAAATACTCCAAAAAATAATAAGGCATCAGAGAACTGTGGGATGTCCTAATATACAGGTATCTGTAGTCCCTGAAGAGGAAAGAAAGGACAGAACAAAGAAGAATCCTTTTAGGAACTAATGGCTACATGTTTTCTAAATTAGCTAAAACTGTAAACCAGATATTGAAGAAACTTTATGAATCCCATGTGCAAGAACCATGAAGAAAGCGACCACAAAGTACTTTATAGTTAAATGACTCAAAATAAGACAGGAAGAGAAAACCTTGAAAGTAGTCATAGGGGAAAAAGACCATAGATTTCTGGTTCTAATAAATGCAAACCAGAAATAGTCTGAAACATCTTTAAAGTACTGAGAGCTAAGAACTGTCACTTCAAGGTTTTTACTTAGTGAAAATATCTTTCAAAAATGGGGAAATAGGGGCCGGCATTGTGGCATAGCGGGTAAGGCTGCTGCCTGAGACACTGGCATTCCATATGGGCCCCAGTTCTGATCCAGCTCTCTGCTATGGCCTGGGAAAGCAGAGGAACATGGCCCAAGTCCTTGGGCCCCTGCACCCACGTGGGAGACCCGGAAGAAGCTCCTGGCTCCTGTCTTCAGCCTGGTCCAGCCTTGGTTGTTATAGTCATTTGGAGAATGAACCAGCCAATGGAAGATCCCTCTCTCTATCTCTCTCCCTCCCTCTCTCTCTCTAACTCTAACTCTCTCTCTAACTTTATTTTCAAATAAATAAAACAAATCTTTTTAAAAATGGTGCAGTAAATACTTTTTCAGAGATCTGGGCCCTGGTTAACCCTGCCCCATTAACCTTCAGGTCTGTGGCTGCTCCACTCCTGTTGCTTCTCCCTAAGGAAGCTCCGTAGGAGCTATGCCATGAAGGCTAAGCTGTAGGCAAGGTAAAGGGAGGACCAGCGCTTCAGGAAGTGGTGCAGCACAAGCAGAGATCCAGGGCCCAAACAGAAGCTTGTTCAGAGAGAACTGGGATGCCAGTTAGGAGAGCGAGGCTAGACTGCAGGATCCAGGTGCGTGGAAGTAGACAGGAGTAACCCTGGTACAACTGGCACTGTCTTGTGAGCTATGCTAGAGGACGTACACATTGCGTCTCTTCTCTGAAGTCGGTGTTCTGATCTCAACATTGAAGGTAGGTAGACTGGCAAAGAGGAGTGAATTAAGGTGGGGGAGGGGCAGGTGCTGTGGCATAGCGGGTAAAGCTGCCACCTGCAGTGCTGGTGTCCCATTCTAGTCCAGGCTGCTCCACTTCCAATTCAGGTCTCTGATGTGTCCTGGGAAAGCAGTGGAAGATGGCCCAAGTGTCTGGGCACTTGCACCTGCCTGGGAGACCTGGAAAAAGCCCCTGGCTCCTGGCTTCGGATGGTGCAGCTCTGGCCGTTGTGGCCATTTGGGGAGTGAACCAGCAGATGGAAGATCTCTCACTCTCCTTTGCTTCTATCTCTCTGTAAAATTTTCCTTTCAAATAAATAAATACATCTCTCTCTCTTTTTTTAAAAAAAAGGTGCCTACAGGGTCTCAGCTGGAAGTCACGCCCAGGCGCAGATGGCTCCAAGCTGGCTTCGTGGATGGCTCAGGGAGGCAGGAGCTCCTCCCTGGTGGCTTGGCAGTGGCTTGGGTGAGTTTACTGTTTCAAGAGGCTGCATGCTTGGGTAATGCTGTTTATAAGGACTTGATAAGCCCAGGAAGTGGTCCTCCAGGGCGTTGGTCTCAGACACTCAAGTAGTAGGGGCTGAGAGCCTCAAAGCCACACTGCTTCTCTCTGTAACCAATTATCACCACCTCTGAGCAAAGGTGCCCTCTGCTCCTGGGGACTCCTGAGACTGGGGGCCAGCTTTCTGCCCTGGTTGAGTCCCAGGCCTCACTGACCAGGGCCATGGCCCTGGGGCCACCTCTTCAGTTTCGATTTGTAAAAGGGAGGTTAAAGCTCCTGGTTCTGGGTGAGCAGGTGCAGCAAGGTCTTCACCAGGCTGTATAGGCCCTGGGTGGAGCCACAGAGTGGGTGGGGCATGGCTGTACCTCCAAGGGAATGGTTGTGCTGCACTTGGGACTCCCAGATGCAATGGGAGGAGTCTGAAGAGAAGAAACCTTTCACCTGAGGGAGTGGTGTGTGTGTGTGTGTGTGTGTGTACACCCAGATTCCTTCTGTGTCATCTTCCAGCTGAACTCGCACTCTGCATGTCTAAGTTTGCAACCTGACTGAGTTCCTTCTGTTCTGAGGGCAATGGTCATGCTGCTTACCTAAAGGGGTGCTGGGGACAAGATGAGCAAGTGGAGGTTAGGGCTTGGCCCGGAGCTGGGACCCCAGGGCTCCCCAGCATGGTGCTGTGAGGTCAGGGCTGAGTTCCTGGTGCACAGTGCAAGGCTCTTGCCAGCCTCAGGCGTGGTAAGCAAGGCTAATGTTGAGGACTACAGAGAGAGAGGACAAGTTCCTTTGTGTTTTTTTGCTAAAGCAAGCTTGCAGGAGAATAGCCAGGTGCCAAGGGTCAGATGTAGATGACCCTGGAAACGCGCCGGGTGTCTTGAAGGGAGCCCTGACGTCGATACTATCCACTGAGGGCTACTCTGTTTCTGATCTTGCTTCTTGCTAATGTGCCTGGGAGGCAGTGGATGTTGGAAAGTACTTGGCTTCCTGTTACCCATGTGGGAGACCCAGATGGCGTTGCTGGCCCTAGCCATTGCAGGAGTTTGAAAAGTGACCCAGCCGTGGCTCACTTAGTTAATCCTCCACCTGCGGCGCCAGCATCCCATATGGGCGCCGGTTCTAGTCCCAGTTGCTCCTCTTCCAGTCCAGCTCCCTGCTGTGGCACGGGAGGGCAGTGGAGGATGGCCTGAGTGCTTGGGCCCCTGCACCCATGTGGGAGACCAGGAAGAAGCACCTGGCTCCTGGCTTCAGATTGGCGCAGTGCCAGCCATGGCAGCCATTTGGGGAGTGAACCAACGGAAAGAAGACCTTTCTCTGTCTCTCTGTCTCTCTCACTGTCTATAACTCTACCTGTCAAAAAAAAAAAAAAAAAGTGAACCAGCATATGGAGGATCTCTCTCTCTCTCTCTCTCTCTCTCTCTCTGCCTTTCAAATAAATAAAGCTTAAAAAAACCTTCAAAATGCTAAATACCCTGTGTGAACATTATACGATGTCTATGTAGGGTCTTTGTCCTAGTGGGTTATTCTGGTGTCTTCATTGAGTAGCAACTGACTGTATATGTTTAGGTCTATTTCATTGATCATATGTCTCACCACACTTTCTTGATTACTGTAGGTTCACAGTACATTCAGAAATCATACACAGTATAAATTCTCCAAATATGTTTTTTCAAAATGATTTTGTAATTATAGGTCCCTAATGTTTCCATATAAATTTCAATGTTGGTTTGCTTATTTCTATAAGAAAACCCTGCCGACATTTTGATTGGGGTTGCATAGATCAGATTGGGGAAGAATTTACATATTAACAGTATAAGGTCTTGCAATCCATGATCATGCTGTAGCTCTTAATTTTTTTAGGTTCTCTTAATAACGCTTTGCATTTTGTGGTGACTAACGCTTGTACATACTGTTAAATTTATCTCTAAGTATTTCATATATCTTGTTATTACTTACTTGGTAATACTTGGTTTTAAAATTTTTCATTTTAATTATCTGTTGCTGGTGAACAGAACAAAATTAGAACTCATATGTTGACTTTGTATCCTACAATCTTTCTGAATTTTCTTGTTGATTCTAGTAACTGCTTTTATATTACTTAGGATTTTCAAGGGATACAAGCATGTTGCTTACAACTGAAGACAGTTTTACTTCTTCCTTTCTGATCTTTACTGTTTTACTACTTTTCTTGCCTTATTTCCCAACTCGTATCACAGGTATGAGTCGAATGGAAGTGATGAGAAGTACAAGTTGGGGTCCTTCTTGGTTTCTTTCTCAACACCCCACACTACGTCATGGCTAGATTATATTGCGTCTCCCTTTGAAATACAGCTAGGGTCAGATGACTTCCTATGGACTCCACATGGCAAGCTGATTAGCTGTAAGGACTCCAGACAGAACGCTGGGTGCAGATAATTTTTTAAAGATTTATTTTTGGACCGCAGCTTCCAGAGAGGAGCTGGGGAGGACGGTGGCCCCGAGGCTCCTCGCAGACAACACGGTGGCTTGTCTGCGGGCCAGGCGAGTGCCCAGGCGGCAGCGGCGGGACGGCCTGGGGTTCGGCCTCCCTCCGGCTCCCTGGACGCGGGCAGGGGCTTGCGTGGGAGCCGCAGCCGCAGCAGAGGCTCCAGGGCCTCCCTGCCCCTCCTCCCGAGCCCGGGCGGCTGGAGGGGGGCCGCTGCCCGAGAATGAGCATTCCCCTCACCAGGGTGTGGAGACTGTTCCATCACCAGGAGCACGCAGTTAGGATTGTTGGGCTGCATAATGCAGGGAAAACTACCGTCCTTTACCAGTTTTCTATGAATGAAGTTGTACCTACCTCCCCTACATAGGAAGTAACGCAGAAGAGATAGTGATTAATAATGCACGTTTCCTCATGTGGGCTATTGGAGGCCACGAATCTCCTCGTTCCTCCCGGGGCACTTCCTAGACTAGCCCCGAGGGTGTGATAGCTGTTGTGGACAGCAGAGAGAGGAATTCTGTAACTAGAGAAGGACGCTCTAAAACGTTAGCACGGGAGGCCCTGAGGAAAGCTGGATCGCTGGTGTTTGCTAGTAAACAAGCTGTTACAGAAGGCGCTCAGGTTTTGAAGCTGACGTCTGTCGAAGATCACCAGAGGCACAGCCAGGCCTGCCGTGCTCCCACTGGAGAGGGACCGCGGCAAGGACCTGCATGGATGATGTCTCTGCTGACCTCTGACCTCTTCTCACAGACTGTGTGACCAGTGTGCTGGACTTCACCTGAAAGCTGCGAAATGTAATGCTTCACATGTATTTATAATTAACTGACCTAACCGTTTTCTATAAGAAGAAAAAGTCAGACCACTTGTTTGAAAACAAAGATGAAGTCTCCTCTTCCAATTTACTTTCTCATTATTCCTTCCAAAGTAGGCTATGGAAGCTGTGAGGGACATTCTCTCATAATGAGTGCTCTCCGGACACTGTGTAGCCTGTGGTAAGTACACAGGGAGAGGAATGCGTTGTGAACTTCTAAGAGCTTTGTATCAGCATGGCCTCCCTTGTTGAATGTTGTTATTTTCTTGTTCATTAAGTCAAACTACAAATCATGACACTAGGTTTCCAATATTTTTAAATGTAACGCTACTCATGAAAAGTATTTTGTGTGTATTGTGTATATACCTCCAGTCAAGTCAATGGCTTTGGTTTATGTGCTAAAGAAGAGCAAGTAACACAAAAATTAATAATGTCCTTGGTTATAACCACAGTGAGATGAGCACAGGCACTGGTGGGAAGTGCCGTTTGGTACGTTTCCTCTTTGTTCTCTGTGTTGTACTAACCAGCCCCCAAATCATGGAGCTGCTCTTAAAAAAAAAAAAAAATAAAGGAAAAGGAAAATCAAAAGCTTGATAACTGTGGACCTCTTTTTTTTCTTTTTTTTTCTTTTTTTTGTTTTGCCCAATCCCACATATGAAAACATAGAATCCAACTAAGTGGAACATGTTATCCAATTCTTGGTTTAGGATTACTAATGGACAGAACTGTATAATGAGCAGCTACCAGATTATTCTTTTTGTTGGTCATTATGCCATCTAAAGTGCTAACCAAGTTATTCATGAATCAGTCAATTATAAATTGTGATAAAAAAAGCTAGCAAGTTTTTCCTTTTTAGTGTTAATTGAGTACTGATAAGAAACATGCCTACCCAGAGAAGTAATGCTCTATAAATATTATTAAATAATTCAGCTATAGTCTTTTTAAGTATTAAATTATATTTGAAGCAGTTAAATCAACTTGAGAGCTAAGAGTAAGGCATATTCAAACAACAGCATCAATTAACTTGCAAATTTCTCATTATTTTAGGAATTGGAATAATTTTAGTTTTTTTGTTTTTGTAAGTTTTCTTGTATCTTCCACATAAATGCATTATTTGACAATTATAAAATGTAAATGGTTTTGGAATGCTTTCAAGAATTTGGTTTAAAAATCGATTGACATGATGTGTTATTTGTACTAGCAAATAACTTGACCCAAAATACCTTCTGTGTTTGCTTAGAATATTTTGTTTGATATCTGAAAGTTGAGGTTTTTCTGTCTGAACTGTAAGCAAACATCCCAAATGTGTTGAAGCATATTCTCAGATACTCTATTTATATCTTTCATGTTCTGAATAGCTGAAGATTAATCTGAACTGCCAGTTTTTAGATTTAGAATCTTCAAGGAAAAAATAACTACTTTTAGACCAATGTTTTAAATTTCATAAAGGTTTTGGTGAGGGATAATACTACATACTTTCTTTTTAAAGATTTATTTTTTGTTTATTTGAAAGACAGAGTTACAGAGAGAGGTAGAGACCGAGAGAGAGGTCTTCCTTCCGCTGGTTCACTCCCCAGATGGCTGCAACGGCCGGAGCTGCACCAATCCGAAGCCAGGAGCCAGGAGCTTCTTCATGGTCTCCCACATGGGTGCAGGGGCCCGAGGACTTGGGCCATCTTCCACTGCTATCCCAGGCCACAGCAGAGAGCTGGATTGGAAGAGGAGCAGCCGAGACTAGAACCAGTGCCCATTTGGGATGCCGGAGCTTCAGGCCAGGGCATTAACCCACTGCGCCACAGTGCCGGCCCCAATACTACATACTTTATGCATTGAGAAAACTTTGAAAGTTATTTTCTACTAAATATAAAATACTCATTTTTGAATTCCAACTCAGTCATGAAAGGTCAGTATTTAACATCAGATGTTTTGTGTTTTATATTATGTTCAAAATACAATTACAACATTTAGTATTTGTCAACATACTTTTACAAAAGTACATCCTGAATTACTAAGCTTTGTTCATGTGTTCTCATATTTTCTCAAATAATTATAATGAGTTACTTGTAAATTAAAAATTCCCTTGTTACCCCTCCCCCCCAAAAAAAGATTTATTTTTGGCTGTTCTTTCATGCATGGGGAGGCAGCCTGTTGGGGATTCACCCCCCGACAAAAATCTTCTCCCTTACTCTGGTGTTTGGTGAGTTTTGTGGTGACCCTTCCCTGGTGCTGAGACCTGAGCCCAGGCTCTCCCAGTGGCTTGCTCTCCCCTCGGGTATGTGAGCTGCTCGGGGATCCTGGACCCCTGCCAACCACAGAATTCACCTCCTTCTTCACCACAAAACACTTGGTGACTCCCATCCATGCACCGTCCCTTCAAAAATCCCGAGATGGGAAACTGGCTCAAATCTGAAGCACTCTCCAGGATGTACAGTTTGACCTTTAGACTTTATAAAGGGGATGGCTGACATTTTTATGCAATCATAACACAGCCAAAATGAGAGTGTGAATTATGGTTTCACAGCTAGATTTACTTTGCCATAGGCACAGTAAATAGGCAAAGCTTAAAGTGAGGACATAGCTTTCCTCATGGTCATTGTCTACCTCAAAACAAACCACTATCAGAACATGCTTGTGGCTGCAGACTTCTAATTTAGACCACCAAAGATTAGAGATGGACTTGAGCACCCCTTGACTTCCATCCTCTTTACCAGAAACCAGGAGGAAGAGGAGGGTAGGCAGCAGAAGCAAGGTAAAGATAGGTGGCAGGCCAATTAACAGCAGCTCTACACAGTGATCTGCCATCAGGGAGACCCAGCAGACCAGTCCACCAAAAATAGCATTGGTTTTTTATGTAGAGAGCCAGGGCTTCAGCAGAAGCCAGCTTATGAAGAGCCCTGGCAGCTCTGCCAGCCAACAGTGCAATCACTGGAAATGGACCTGCCCTGGAGTCGAAGGATTCCCAGGTCAGAGCCACAGATCTTATTGGCTCCAAGCTGAAAAGCCCTTCACTCAGCCCAGCTTCCAAAGTGACCACCGCTGCTGAGGGGATGGCCAAGTAGGGTCAGCAACATTGCAGGCAGAACTGTAAATTTCCTGTTAGAGATGCCACCTGCCTTCACCGGGCCAGCTCTCCACCTAGGCCAGCTAGGTTATGGAAGTCAACTGGAGGTTCACACCTGCTTTATGATGTACCCCATGTGAAGAGATAGATAGGTCTGGACCTCATAACTGGCAAGGACTTAAAGCCCACCTGGTTATTATCAAGCCCCTTCTGTCAGTTTCTATTTGCCTTTCAATGGGAAAACTTGCTTGTGGTTTAGACAGCACTTCTCTTAGGTCCTCTAATAATGATTCTGTCCTTTGTTCTAGACCCTGTCTAGCCCACTTGGAGCTTCATTTCTTTGTAATCATAGCCTCTACTCTAACATCTAACATCAGGCTCTACTCCTGACCTCTGTGTATTGATGGTCTTCTCCCCTACTTAATGTTCAGCATTTCTCTATAGACAAACTCCTATACCCACAAGAGGTGAGTGGCCTTTCTCCCAGTCTTGGCTGAGATCAGCTTAACAGCCTCTCTCTCCTCAGTAGTGATCTCAGGAACAGCTTTGGGCCACAACATTATCTCAACTCCAAAACAACTCCAACAGCTACAAGAAGAGGTCGCCTTGTCCATTAAGACCTCAGCCAATGCCATCCGAGGAAGTGATAATGGAATGAACCAAAGCCTTCACCAACCAGGCAGTCAACCAAATGATACTACAGGGATATACTCGGCTCCCCACCCAGGAGGTCATGACCTGAGACATTGTCCATGCCACCAGAGAGTGACATGTCATCCCATGCCAGCAGGAAGTAGTTCTAGAAGACAGATCATCCCTCTGCCTCTCTTGGATTTTTGGGGCTGATTAATCCCATACAATACTTGCTTTATAAAAAAAGGGGGGGGGAGGGGAATGTTAGTAAAGTGGTACAGTCTTATCTAGGGAGCCATCTTAGGTTCTGGCCCTGTCACAGTTTTTTTTAGCTTTTGTTTAATAAATATAAATTTTGAAAGTACAACTTTTGGATTATAGCAGTGCCGCCCTCCCATAACCACCCTCCCACCCACAAACCATCCCATCTCCTACTCCCTCTCCCATCCCATTCTTCATTAAGATTCATTTTTAATTATCTTTATATACAAAAGATCAACTCAGTATATACTAAGTAAAGATTTCAACAGACTGCACCCACACAGACACACAAAGTATAAAGTACTGTTCGAGTACTAGCTTTACCGTTAGTTCTCATAGTACAACACATTAAGGACAGAGATCCTACATGGGGAGTAAGTGCACAGTGACTCCCATTGTTGATCTAACAATTGACACTCTAATTTATGACGTCAGTAATCACCTGAGGCTCTTGTCATGAGCTACCAAGGCTATGGAAACCTCTTGAGTTCACAAACTCCACCTGTCACTATTATGTACAACAAGCTTCCATCCTAAGCCCAGCCTAGCTTACTAGAAGTCAGGTGACCAAATGGCCCAATCAAAAGCATCAGCTCCACCCCCACCCTAACGGGATTTGCCACTCTCACTTCCTTACCTCTGCAAAGCTATATAAGACCTGTTCTCCCAGAACAGGCTGCTGTTCTCTCGTGCACAGGGAGGCAGCCTGTCAGGTTTCCCCACCCAACAATAAATATTTTCCTTTTAAAAAAAAGATTTAATTTTTATTTATATGAAAGGCAGAGTTACAGAGAGGCAGAGGGAGAGGCAGAGAGAGAAGTCTTCCATCCACTGGTTCGCTCCCCAATTGGATGCAATGGCCAGAGCTGTGCCAATCTGAAGCCAGGAGCCAGGATCTTCTGGGTCTTCCATGCATGTGCAGGGGCCCAAGGACCTGGGCCGTCTTCTACTGCTTTCCCAGGCCATAGAAGAGAGCTGGATCGGAAGCGGAGCAGCCAGGACTTGATCTGGCACCCATATGGGCACTGCAGGCAGTGGCTTTACCTGCTACACCACAGCGCTGGCCCCTATTTTTTAAAAATTTATTTTGTTTATCTGAAAGGCCGAGTGACAGGAGAGGGGAGTAGGGAGAGATCTTTCACCTGCTGGACACCGGAGCTCCATCTGGGTCTCCCATGTGGGTGGCAGAGGCCAAAGTACTTGGGCCATCTTCTGCTGCTTTCCCAGACCTGTTACCAGGAAGATGGATCAGAAGTGGAGCAACTGGGACTTGAACCAGTGCTTTAATATACGATGCCAGTGTCCTGGGTGGGAGCTTAACCCGCTGCACCATAACCCTGGCCTTTGGGTTCAGATATCCTCAACTATCCTTGGGTGCTTACTTAATCTCTTTGCCTGATTTGTAAAAAGAGAATAATTATAATTATAGCTACTTTATAGATTTTTGGAGTGAGCATTAAGTCTTGGCTCATGCAAAGTGCACAGTAAATGTATCAAGTGGCCCCTTAGGGGTCTCATCTCCTGGCCTTCACTCCTTCTGTCTGTTCTTGATGCAGTCACCAGACACATGGCTTAGAACCGAAGTCAGGACATGACATTTCACCCCGGGGTAATAGCCAAAACCTTCCAACACACCGCCTGCTTGTTCAGACTGAGGGGTTTCACGGCACTTCCCTCTGCAGGGGGTAGGCTCCAGGGAGAGCAGCAGCTCAGCCAGAAGCCTGTGTGGGTGTTTGGGAGCAGATACGGGTAGTTGTCCTCCTTCAGTGCAGGGTCACCCTGTCCTCTCCTACTGCCTGGGCTCCTGTCCTCTAGGAAATGTATTCTTAACCAAGTGCAAACTCCGGTTCCTTCCTTGAGGTCACAGAGCCTTCCCTTTGCACCCAGGCCAGTCTGAGGGAGTCCTGGACAACCTGTTCCTGCCGGCTGGGAACTTGGAAGGCTGGGGAGACCAGCATTAGGCCTGCCTGTCCAGCAGCCAAGTGGGCTCATTTCTTTCTTTCCTTCCTTCCTTCCTTCCTTCCTTCCTTCCTTCCTTCCTTCCTTCCTTCCTTCCTTCCTTCCTTCCTTCCTTCCTTCCTTCTTTCCTTCCTGTTTTTCTTTCTTTTTAAAATATTTTATTTATTTATTTCAAAGTCAGAGTTACAGAGAGAGAGGGAGAGACAGAGAGGGGTCTTCCATTTTGTGGGTTCACTTTCCAAATGACTGCCAGACCAAAGCCTGGAGCCAGGAGCTTCATCTGGGTCTCCCATGTGGGTGGCAGGGGCCCAAGCACCTGGGCCATCTTCTGCTGCTTTTTCCAGGCCATTAGCAGGGAGCTGGATCTGAAGTGGAGCAGCAGGGACTCAAACCAGTGCCTATATGAGATGCTGGTGCCTGTGGCTTTACCTACTATGCCACAAAGCTGGTTCCTTGGCTGATTTCTTGTTGGGTTTCCTGTCCAGCTGTCGCCTCCTTGGCTCACCTGTGCCATTTGGTGGACAGGATCCAGCCTGCGGTTTGAAGGTTCTCATCCATGTTTGGGGCCTCAGAGTCTGCAATGGCAGGGCCATGGTGCTGAGGCATGAATAAGACACAGCCCTGCTCTCACGGCACTCACCATCTCGCGGGGACACAGCCTTGCAAACGGCCAGCATGGGGCAAACACCGGAGCGCCAGGCACTTGGGGGAGGGTATTTGCCTGACCCTGGAGTTGGGGCAGGAAACTGGGAAAGGTCTTAGCCCAATTTCTCAAGAGAATACATATTGCACCAGACTTTACTGATTTCTTCAGAGGTGGCGGTGGGGAATGCAGAGGCTTTCCATCCTGACGGTACTGATAAGCTGAGCACAGTCACTCACTTCTCCCCACACGTACGCCACTGTTAGCTGGCTGTCTCATCTCACGTGACTCAGCATCCTTGGCTGGAAGCCTGGCCCAGAGCACCGGTTCTCACATCCCCAGCACACGTGGAAGGAAGGGCGGTAAGCATCCACTGCACGCCCTGTACTGTGCTCTGCTAGGGTCCTTGCATGGGCGACCCTGGCTTCAGTGTTGCTGTGAGGCTGCTATTCTTTGTGTTACTGCATCAACGCCTCTGGTGGTGGTGTTCTTGCTGGCAGTCCTGAGCTGGCAGAGGGTCACACGACCTGAGGGAGTGTGTGTGTGTTTTCATCTGAGTATTTCCTTGTAAACCCTCCATGATTCCATCAAGGGCCCTGCCCTAACACTCCAATCCGATCTAGACTGCCATGACTGGATACAGTTTCCATCCTTAAGTACCTTTAAGGAACCAAATCTTTAACTTGTGGGCATTTTGGAGACAATTAACATCTCTAGAGTGCTATTGTCCCTACTTTAGAGATGAGGAAACTGAGGCTCGGAGGGGTCCAGTTTGGTCCCAGGCCATGCAGCTAGGAAGAAGCCCAGCCCAGATTTGCAGACACAAATCTTTCTGTGTTCAGGGCAGGGGCACTTCCCACACAGCTGCAGGATCTCCCTGCAAGTCCTCGGACACTCCCAAGGCTGGGGAAGGTGACAGCTGTGGCATCACCCTCAGGGGCTGTGGCTCAGTGGGTTCCGTGCAGACTTCACCTCACTCAGGCAAACCCCACCTTGCCCAGGCAAACCCTGTATTCTACCATAAGTGATATCCGATCGAGCAGTCTCATGGCAAACAAACTGAGAATGAGCTGTGCCGCCCTCACTGCTGGCCTGGGAGCCCCCAAGCTCTGTTGGCTGGTCAGGTGGGAGACAGTGAACACTGACACCTGCGCCCCAGATAGCTCCTCACTGCGGCAGGGGCTAAGGCTAATGACAACCTTGCCTTTTAGCAAGCCCTCCCTGGTGCCGAGCAAAGTCAAGGTCTTGTCCTGGAATTCCCTTCTGAAATCAAGGAGGCAGCCAGAATTACCATCTTCATTTTATAGAAGCAAAGGAGGCTCAGAGGGCCGGTGCCATGGCTCAATAGGCTAATCCTCCATCTAGCAGCGCCGGCACACCGGGTTCTAGTCCCAGTAGGGGTGCCGGATTCTGTCCCGGTTGCCCCTCTTCCAGGCCAGCTCTCTGCTGTGGCCCGGGAAGGCAGTGGAGGATGGCCCAAGTGCTTGGGCCCTGCACCCCATGGGACACCAGGAAAAGCACCTGGCTCCTGCCTTTGGATAGGCGCGGTGCGCTGGCCGCGGCAGCCATTGGAGGGTGAACCAACGGCAAAGGAAGACCTTTCTCTTTGTCTCTCTCTCTCTGTCCACTCTGTCTGTCAAAAAAAAAAAAAAAAAATAATTGGCCCAAAAGCCAGTGATCGTGCCTGGGCAGTCTACCCCGCCGCGATCCTGCAGCACTCCCACTGCAAAAAAAAAAAAAAAAAAAAAAAAAAAAAAAAAAAAGGCTGACTCAACCTTGCTTTCCCACCAGTGGCCATTCCGCTGAGTGCCTGAGTCTTACCTTGGGGACAAGGACCCTTAGCACACCTCTGTGATGTGCGGCCAATGAAGTTTAAGGCAGGTGTTCTCCTCGCCGCCCTGTCACACGTTTTCCCATCTCAGGTCAGGAGAAAGTGGCGGTGCTTAGTGCTGGCCCAGGATTCCCTGTCCTGACTGCCAGTCAGGAAACAAGTCCCCCCAGAGGGTCTGCTGCCCTTGGACTGGGGGGGGCCTTGAATAGCATTTTTAAGAATCTCCCCAACTCCAGCTGACCCCGAGGTGCCAGGGTCTCTAGGCAGGAGCAAATTCCTGCTGCCCCCAGGAATTTGCTCACTGACCCCCTCCCAAGCAAGATCTGAATTGGAGTCCCCCAGAGCAGGTGCAGTGTCTGAGCCCAGCGGCCCCTTCTGGGCGCTCTTCCAACACCATCTCTGGTCTGCTGGGCTGCTGGGAGAGGCAGGGGCGGCCTCGCTCTTCACACGTCATGATGGACGCTGAGCTCGTTCCGGGGGAAGCCTCTCACTCCAGGACCGGCGTTCTGGGCTTGGCCGCGGGCCATCTTAGTCTACAGCTATGGAGCCAGAGGAGCAGGCGCTTGCTTCCTGCAGGGCTCCGAGGCCACGAGCGGCATCTACTTTGGTCTTTCTCCACTGACTCAGCTTCTGTCACGCGTGCTTCTGGGCAAAGGCAGGCGACACGCCCCCTGGGGGTGGCAGGCAGCTGAGCATGCGTCTGGGAGAGCGTCTACCGTTCTGTTCTCAGGAAGGTTTGCCAACTCTGGAACCCAGATAGGCCGTCCCCTACGAGCTTTGCATGACTGGGGGCCGGTGCTCAGCCTGAGCTCCCCATCCCGCCCTCGCGGACCCTGAGCCCTGATGGGGTCGCCCAGCCTGTGCTCTCACGGGGGTCTTTAAGCTGTGACCTCGTCTCCGTAGGAAAGTTCCAGCTGTACGCCGCGTCTCATGCCCTCAGACCCCAGACTCATAGTCACCGACTGCCAGCTGTCCCGCCTCCTCTGCGGATTCCGGAACGCCCACCCTTGCCCTGCGCATGGGCAGTGTGCGCGCTGCCCACCTGCCGCCTCCCAGAATCGCCCTCCCACTGCGTCGAGTGCATGCGTACTGTGCCGTCTTTGGGGGTGTGTGTGTCCGTCCTTTAGGTTGTACCATGTTCCGCTACCCCCCCATCCCCAGTGCCGACCTGTGACCCTGCCCTCCCGTTGCACACACGCCTTCCCACTCGCTTTCTGTGCAGGACAGGGAGGCCCTGGGACTGAGCCCTGGGGAGCACACAGGAAGCCAGCCACCTTCCCGGATGCGGGGGCGGGGGCGAGGCCAGGCGCCAGGGGCCCCAGAGGAGGGGCGGTGAGGGGGCAGCGTTCACAGGGAGGTGGGGGTCAGAGGTCACGGCCTTTCTGTGGTCTTTACAACAGGGCCAGGAATCTGTTCCCTTCTCTCAGGGCTGCAGGCCTGAGACGGGAGCGGGAGAGGAGAGGTGGACAGGACAGGAGCAAAGGGGGCCCAGGACAGAGTCACCCACCACACAGGCTGAGAGCAGAGCGAGGGGGCCTGAGGGCGGCTGGAGAGCGCACGCCCACCCACCCACCCCTGCCCAGTGAGTTCCAGTCCCTCTCAGACCTGACTGCTCTCACGTCCAACAAGCCGACGATTTTCACCTCCTCGTTATACTAATAACTTCCAGAAAGTAAATTAAAAGCAGACCCATCTACTTAGGTGTGGGTATGGGACAAAATGTTTCCAAATGCTGCTTAGGAATGGAATGGCCACCACGTTTAGAATGCCAGGTTTGCTTCAATAGGATTAACTCGATGGGATTGACTTCTTCTCAGGCTCATGTTTAATTCTAACTATTATTTAATTCTGGCAAATACGTATTTCCTATGTATTTGGATCTCATTAGGTGCGTTATTTAAGAAGCCTAGGAATAGTACCAATTGAGCTTAAAAATACTTCTCTACTATGGAAATTTTCAAACAATCACAAAAATCAAGAAAATAGTAACACAAGTCTCTCACGGGCCCATGGCCAGCTTTAATAATTACTAACATGTGATCAGTCTTGTTTCATCTCCAGCTCCCACCCCCACTTCTTCCCTCCCCTCTGGGGCACTGGATTATTTCAAAGCAAATTCCGGATTTATCCCATTTCATCTGCGAATGCTTCAGTACCTCTGAGAAGTAGGGGCTCTTTTTCTTGAAATACACAACCGCATGCTGTTACAGCACCCCAAGGTTAACAGTCATTCCTTAACACCATCAATTTCTCATCAGGTTCGAATTCCCCAGTTGTCTCACTGACTGCTTGTTACAGACGGTTTGTTTAGATCGGGATCCAAACAAAGGTCACTCACTGAGGATCGAGAGGAAGCTCCTGGCTCCTGGCTCCTGGTTTCAGATGGGCGCAGCTCTGGGCGCTGTGGCCGTTTGGGGAGTGAACCGGTGGATGGAAGACCTTTCTCTGTCTCTTTCTCTCACTCTCTGTAGCTCTACCTCTCAAATAAATGAATAAAATCTTTTAAAAACATTACTAATATTGTCACTTTCACAATTCTCTACAGAGAGTTAAGCCCACCCACTTTGTATCCACTTAGGTTCACTTCTTCCATTTTTGTTTTATTTTTTTAGGGATGTTTAACTTAATTTAATTTTGTTTAATTATTCTGTAAAGCATTTATATAATTCTAAAGTCATTTCCTTTGTTTTCCCTCCCTGTATAGGAAACCATTTTCATTTATGTTGCTGCTGTTGTTACTTTTGTTTTAAAATGTAGGCAAACAGGGGCAGGCATTTGGCCTAGCAGTTAGAGGCCCCTGTGCCCTGTTGGAGTGCCTCTGTTCAATTCCCAGCTCCAGCCCCTGACGCCAGCTACACAGCCTCAGGGAGGCAGCAAGTAGTCGGGTCTCTGCAACCCTGTGGGAAGCCTGGACTGTGTTCCTGGCTCTTGGCTCCGGCCAAGGCCCAGGGTCAGGCCTGGCCATTGCAGGCATTTGGGAAGTAGACCAGCAGATTAGAGCGCCTTCTCTCTGAACATGTCTCTCCCTGCCAAATAAATGAATTATTTAAAACTGTAAAAATATATAGGCAAATCTGAATATTTGTATTCCCCTGCTTCTTGCATTACTAGTAGCATGATACACACATGATTCCATGCCTTGCTTTTTCCAGTTAGTTATACATGCCCTGCAGGTCATACTGAGAACCAACACAGTCAGCCCTCCACACCCACAGGGTTCCTACCTGCAGATTCAACCGACCATGAACTGAAAATACATGGAAGAATTGTGTGTTTTTCTCCTGGTAATCATTCTTGAAGAATGCACCGTAGCAATGACTTAGCATTCATATTGCAGTAGGTGTGGTAAGTCATCCGGAGATGACTGGGGGTGAGGGGGAGGATGTACGTGGATTCCATGCAAACAGCAGCCTGTTTTATATAAAAGACTTGAGGGATCGCAGATCCTGGTAGCTGCAGGGAGTCCAGGAACCCATCCTCAACAGATCCCGAGGGACGGCTGAGCAGAGCTCTTCCCTGCTGCTGTTCACAGCTACATAGTACTCCGCTGTTCCACTGTGGCTTGGGTAGCCAGTCCCCTACTGTTTGGAGTGTGTATTTCCAGCTTTTTCCTTTTTTAAAAAGGTTTATTTATTTATTTGAAAGGCATAGTTACAGAGAGGCAGAGAGAGAGAAAGAAATCTTCCATCTGCTGGTTTACTCCCCAGATGGCCGCAATGGCCGGAGCTGTGCTGATTCGAAGCCAGGAGCCAGGAGCTTCTTCCTGGTCTCCCATAATAGGTACAGGGGCCCAGGGACTTGGGCCATCTTCCACTGCTTTCTCACGCCATAGTAGAGAGCTGGATCAGAAGAGGAGCAGCCGGGACTAGAACCAGCGCCCATACGAGACGCCGCACTGCAGGCAGTGGGTTAACCCGCAATGCCTCAGTGGCAGCCTGCAGCCTTTTCCTCGATACACAGCTTCTCAGTGAACAGCCTTAGCTGTCCTTCTACCTTCTTTGCTAGTGAGCTCGACGAGAGCCCTGGAAGTGGGAGCTGCTGGGTAAAGGGTAAATGCTGACCTGATTTTATGAACTATGGCCAATTCTCCTCCTGGGGGCTCACACCAGGTTCATTTCCATCACGGGACATAATTCCAAGAGCGATGTGATAGTTTTATTTAGTAATTACAATTTTTGCTTGACAGGCAGAGTGGACAGTGAGAGAGAGACAGAGAGAAAGGTCTTCCTTTTGCCGTTGGTTCACCCTCCAATGGCCGCCACGGCTGGTGTGCTGCGGCCAGCGCACTGCGCTGATCCGAAGCCAGGAGCCAGGTGCTTCTCCTGGTGTCCCATGGGGTGCAGGGCCCAAGCACTTGGGCCATCCCCACTGCCCTCCTGGGCCACAGCAGAGAGCTGGCCTGGAAGAGGGGCAACCGGGATTAGAACCCGGCGCCCTGACCAGGACTAGAACCCGGTGTGCCGGCACCGCAAGACGGAGGATTAGCCTAGTGAGCCGCGGCGCTGGCCAATAATTACAATCTAAGAGCTAGCATAACATTTAAGAACCTTAAAAATCAAACCAAGATGGAGTGACCTAAGCCAATACCATTAAAAACAAGAAGTTACCTTTGCCCCAAATAAAATTAAAGTTTAAAAATTATAGCCCTAAACTTTTTCCCCAAAGCTAAAATTAGGTGCAGCTATAAAAATAAGGGACCCTATGCTTAGCTAGCTGCGACACTTGTGCCTGGCTGTGCCAAGACCTAACCCAGTTTGTATGCCTCCTAATACTCAAATAACGGTGTGGGAAGCAGAACGCTGCTCTCCCACCAGGGGAATGAAGGGAGCGAGACATTGTGCCCCTCAGGGTGAACAAGATGGCGCTGGCAGGGAAAGGAAATGCCAAAGAAGTAAACAACAAAATGGCGACGAGGTGCATGCCTCCCATGTGATCCCGTAGCTGATTGGATAGAAGACGCATGCCTTTCACATGATCAGCTCACGGATTGGACTGCTGTGTGCATGGACTCTATAGTGCTTTTGATTGGTCGCTGCGGGTATATAAACCATGTGGCTTTGTGCTGGGGGCGCTCTCTGGACTCCCAAGTTCAGGAGCCCCGTCTGCGCAGACGCCGAATAAATCCTCTTGCTTTTGCATCAGCTGGTCTGGACTCTGAGTCTTTGGGGTGTGCCTCTCGACGTGTTAGCATCCTCACTCTGAGGGTCTAACATCATAGCACTCATGGAAATGAATATTCTACAAAACTATGCCTGGATAACATTTTTTTTTGCAATAAGGTAAATAATAATAATAATGTAATAAAAACCACATTGACCCGTGAAATGCCCAGAACACACTAATTGGCTGATACCATTGCTTACAAATGTATCTTGAATTTGATGATGCTTATGTTGGGAAACAAGGTTTCTATTTTTAATTTTTTAAAGATTTATTTATTTATCTGAAAGGTAGAGTTATAGAGAGGGCTAGACAGACACAGAGAGAGAGAGATCTTCCACCTGCAAACTTTATTGAAACGTAGAGATACAGAGAGAGAGAGATCTTCCATCTGCTGATTCACTCCCCAAATGACCACAAGGGCTAGAGCTGGGCCGATCTGAAGCCAGGAGCCAGGAGCTTCTTCTGGGTCTCCCACGTGGGTGCAGGGGCCCAAGCACTTGGCGCATCTCCCGCTGCTTTCCCAGGCCACAGCAGAAAGCTGGATTAGAAGTGGAGCAGCTGAATCCTCCGCCTTGCGGCGCTGGCACACCAGGTTCTAGTCCCTGTCGGGGCGATGGATTCTGTCCCGGTTGCCCCTCTTCCAGGCCAGCTCTCTGCTATGGCCCAGGAGTGCAGTGGAGGATGGCCCAAGTGCTTGGGCCCTGCACCCCACGGGAGACCAGGAGAAGCACCTGGCTCCTGGCTTCGGATCAGTGCGGTGCGCCAGCTGCAGTGCACCAGCCATGGCAGCCATTGGAGGGTGAACCAACGGCAAAGGAAGACCTTTCTCTCTGTCCACTCTGTCAAAAAAAAAAAAAAAAAAAAGTGGAGCAGCTGGGACTTGAACAGGCCACCTTATAAGATGGTGGCACCACAGGTGGAGGCTTAGCCTGCTATGCCACAGCGCCAGCCCCTCTTTAGCACCCACCCTCCCCGGGGTTAGTCGCTGTCTCACTGGGACCAGGCCAGTGAGGACACTGGTATTTGGCATCTTCAGGACTCACAGCTGGAGTCTCGGCCAGATTTGTCACTCACGGTGCCTCTCAGGGGCGATCGTTCCAGCATTTTCATGAAAGACAAACGTCTTTCCACACACGATGGGACACCCATGACGGCTAAGAGGGAGCCCGCTCAGCTCCCCCGCCCACCTCTGATGCTCACGGGCTCCCAGCGCCGCCAGCAGCCTCTGCCGTGGGCCCTCTCTTGCCTCCCCCAAGAAGCTCGGCAGCAGCATCAGGCGTGGCTCCCCAGGCCCTCGAGGTTTTAGCCCCGATGGATTTATAACCTGAGTCATCCATCCCAAATCCGTTAATTGCTCTGAAAATTATAACTTCATGTTCAAAAATAGCTTAACAACCCTTCACAGCTGGGGGATCCCTTCCCTCACAGGGCGCTCTGTTCCTGGGTGGCGCAACGGGCTCCCTCTCATCCGCCTGTCCACCAGTGTCAAGTGCATTGTGTCCGCTTGTCCCTGGGGAGGATGTTCAACCACTTTGGAACCCCTCCTGGCACAGAAGCACGCAATTTCCTCCTGAGAACGAAGCCTCTCCAGGGGACGGCCCTGGTGGGGTGGCCCCAGGGAGGCAGGATTCCCGCTCCTGGGCCAGGCCCTTCCTTTTGTCAGTGCTACATCGGGCGCCAGGCCAAGCTTCACTCTCAGTGGCACTTCCTCCCCTGGGACTTGACTCACCAAGAGAGGCACAGGAGGCCTGAGCCAGGGTCTGGAATTCGGCCCACATGGCCATAGCTCTGATGTGACCCGGCTTTCCAGGCTGCAGGCCGCCACGTGCTGTCGGCCCGGGTGCTTTGTGCACAGCCAGTCCACGGCGTGTGGCTACAGCACGTGGCGGGCACCCTGTGGTGAGCAAGGCCTGAGAGATCCCACACTTGGGGACTTCTTGTGAAACAGTCTGGCCCCTCAGAGCCTGGGAAATTAAAAAAAAAGAAACTTTACTAATTAATTACTTACTTATTTTGATTAAGAATGCATAAACCTGATGCGAAATCCAAAATGCAAGTCATACAACACAGTAACTTCCCGTCTCCGTCCCACTCCTGCTTCCCATCCCATGTGTCTTCGATTCCTTCTGAAGCTCAGACATCTGCATTGTCAGGGCGACTTTTAGCATCAACAGTGAATGTGTCAGTGACGTCACGGAGACTAGAGTGTGTGGTGGGGTGGCCCTGTGGTTTCAGGGAAGGAAGTGAGGAAGGGCATGGGGACCGTCTTGGGGGGCGGGGGGCTGACCGGTGCCTGGGTGTGCTTGGGAGATTAGGAGGGAGCCAGCAGCCCCGTGTGCTTGGTGATGGATGAGCAAGGGGCCAGAAGCATGAGCTGAGGTCCAAGGTCAGGTAGCCAAGAGGGTGGAGGGTGCAATTGTGCGGTCAGCGAAAGGACTCTGGACTCCGAGTGAGACAGGATGGGCCTGCAGAGTTCCGAGCTTTCTAGGACAGTGGCCACAGCAGACTCACCTGTGAAAGCCATCGTCCCACAGATGCAAGAGGCCAGGGAGGAAGCCGTGACAGCAATCCAGGTAGGAGGGTGGCACAGCGCTATGGGGGCTCTGGAGGTGGGGAAGGGAGGCCCGGTTTGGGGATGGGAGCAAGGGGAGCTTTACTGTCACAGGTACCAGCACCAACAGGTTTGGAGCAAAGAAGTCAGGGACAGGGGGCCGGCGCTCTGGTGTAGCAGATAAAGCCACCGCCTGCAGTGCTGGCATTCCATATGGGCGCCGGTTCTAGTCCCAACTGCTCCACTTCCAATCCGGCTCTCTGTTATAGCCTGGGAAAGCAGTAGAAGATGGCCTAAGCCCTTGGGCCCCTGCACCCATGTGGGAGACCCGGAAGAAGCACCTGGCTCCTGGCTTCAAATCAGCACAGCCCCGGCCATTGCAGCCAACTGGGGATGAGCCAGCGGATGGAAGACCTCTCCCTCTCTGTCTCTCCTTCTCTCTCTGTGTAACTCTGACATTTAAATAAATAAATAAATCAGGGACAGACCCCAGGACAGCTTCTAACCTTGCTGCCTGATTGCAGCAAAGCCAGCCTTCTCCAACACGGGCGCCACCATCTGCATACATAGAACCTGGCCACGGTGAAAGACACAGCCGTGAGGAGAAGGCCTGGACCCCTTCTAGGGCCCAGGCTGCCCCGCTGCTGTGCAGGATCTCCAGGGAGGGCCTCCGGACTGCCCCAGTGACCGGGTGACCCCTCGGAGGTCTGCAAGAGCCCTATTGTCATCTTTGGACCTGAATTCTCAAGTCTGACGCGGCGAGAGAGCTTTAAGATTCTGCCAGGGGCTGATTTGTACGTGAGCACATTTCCTAAGAAACAAACAGTCCAGCCTCCGTTACAGGACGTCAGGGGTCTGGCCCCAGGCCTGCCGCTGGTGGAGTGAGAGTCCACGTTTCCACGGTGGGAGGGCGCCGTGTCCTCTGAAACGCGGCCCGCTGGAACGAGTACGGCACCCTGTCCTCGGGGACATCCTTCCTGGGCCAGCCCCACTCCCCTGTCTGCCAAGCCTCTGCAAACAACAGCGGCGCAGACAGCTGCAGGGCGGCTCCTGTCCCGGCGGCGGAGACCGGGAGCTGTGCACTCTCTCAGGCCTGGCCCTCTCCCAAGTGGGGACCTCTCGAGGTTTGGGGAAGGGCAGGTCCCCAGGTTTCTGAGTCCTTGGACACTGGCTGCTTAGCCCCTGCAGCTGTCCATCGCGCCGTGGCGCTGCTGCCACACTCTGCCTTTGAGAACCTCTGTTAGAGGCTGGTGTGGTGGCACAGCTGGGTAATAAGCTGCAGCCTGCACCCCCCTGCATGCCTCATCAGAGTGCCAGTTCGAGTCCCTGTCAAAACAAGGCATACTATTCCAACCTATTGCCCACTGCTCTGTTTCTGATCCAGTTCACAGCTAATGTGCCTGGAAGGCAGCAGGATGATGGCCCCTACACCCTTGTGGGAATTCCAGGCTCCCGGCTTCCGCTTGGATCAATCCAGCCCTGGCCATTGTGGCCATATGGCGGGGGGAGGGGGGGGTGAACCAGCAGATGGAAGATCTCTCTCTCTCTCTCTCTCTCAGCCTCTCCCTTTTTCTCTGTCACTATGCCATTCAGATAAATAAAATAAAATATGTAAAAGACCCAGTGTCTGGGCTCTGGGCTATGCAGGGGACAAGGATGCACTCCTCAGGGGGCAAGTCGGTGTCCTCCTTGGGCTCGTTCTGATCTGTGTCTGGAGTCCAGCACTTGTGGAGGGCTGACTCTGCCTGGCCTTCTAGGCCCTTGGTACGGATGGTCCCATCTGATCCTAGAAGTCTAGGTTTGGAAAGGCTGGCCAAGGGTCCAAGGTCACACAGGGTGACACTTTGTGGCCCAACACAAGTGCCTACGTGGGTTCTGCTGAGCTAGCCAGGCCGAGGGGACGCCAGCACGTGGTAGAGCATCAGCCACCCTGGCTCCTTCTGCACTTGCTCCCAAGCCCACTCTGCAAGTTCAGCAATGAATGGGCCAGAGTCCCTGCCTTCAGGATGCTCTTGGCAAAGCCAAGACCAAGTGCTAAGCCCACTGCCCTGCCCAGTGCCACCATACCGTATTGCTCAGTAATGGTCCTTGCAAGAACAAGAGTAGAGAAGCAAGTTCTATTGAGAGTTAGCGTGACTGAGCTTAGATACTTGCTTTCGGGGGTTAGACCTCAGAAAAGCTCTTCCCTGCAGTGGTTCATCAGGAACTGGAGACAGCTCGAGCAATTGGGAGAGAGAGAGAGAGAGAGAGAGAGAGAGAGAGGATGCAGCAAGAGAAAGCTTCCATCTGCTGGTTCAGTCCCCAAATGACCACAATGGGGCTGGGCCAAGTCCAAGCCAGGAGCCTGGAACCCCATCTGCTTCTCCCACATGGGTGCAAGGGCCCAAGCACTTGGGCCATCTTCTGCTGCTTTCCCAGGTGCATTAGCAGGGAGTTGCATTGGAAGTGGAGCAGCCAGGACTGGAACCAGCACCCATGGTGGTGGCTTAATGCACTATGCCACAAGGCCAACCCCTAAACTTCTGTTTTAATTCCATATTTTCCTATATAAACTAAAACAAAATGGTTTCACAGGGCAAAGTACTCGCAATAGCAAAAAGCGTTTTTTCTTTTTTAAAATAAGCTCTCCTGACCCTCCCAGGACCACCTTCAGTTCTTCGGAAGTTCTATTCTAAGGTCTGCGCAGAACAGAAGTGACTGTGGCAACCCACGTCAGTGAGCTGGGAGTCTTCACGCTGAAATTTGTATGTAGCACATTTGTGTGGGTGTGTTGTTGTTGTTATAATTCTGGAGAAGAAGAAAATCATCACATTAAAAACATTCCAACCAAATGTTGGCTCCGCTGGAGCCCTTTGGGGGCAGTTTGCAGCAGCTTTCAGGTTTCACAGAGAGAGGGAGGACTGGGTCATGGTCACAGGTCAGGGCCGGGCGCCCTGGTCAGGGCTTGTCTGCTGCGTGTGAAGCTCCAGGTTTCCACCAAGCACAGTCTACGGGAGGCAGGGAGGGCAGGCGGAGGCCTGGGAGCCCCCACGAGAGAGGGTCTGGAATTGCAGAAAGGAAAAATAAGACTGACCCAGGGGCCTGCAGAAAGAGAGGCCCCGGCCCCAGCGGCACGAAGAGAAAGAGCCCATAATCTTGGTGACGCAGGGCCAGGAGGTTAACCCCAGAATAATCATAATGAAAACAATCTGTTTGCACCAGGGATGCTTCCAGAAATTCCCGGGAGCACGTCCAAGGTGGAGAATCCCAGCCGGAAGTGCTGCTGGTTGGAAATGAGAGGATGGTGGGGGGCTGGGGTGGTGGTGGGGCGGTCAGGGGACAGCCTCTTTCTCAGCAAGCCCCCTGGGGGACCTGTGGCTGGGGTAGGGGAGGGGGTAGCAGGCTGCAGCTCAGCAGCTGGATTTAATGTTCTTGGAAGAGTCTTCTTTCTACTGGAATCCATTCGTTCCTCCTGCTCTGAAGAGGGGATGGACTTCAGCGCCCATTCCTTGGGACATGTGCCTGAACTGCGTGGGACAGCCGACCGCAGGCCACCTACGCACTGCCCACCCCGCTCCGGGGGGACTTCTAGTAGGCGACAAGGGCCTGTCGAGGGGCCCCAACAGTTATTCATACTCGGCTCCTCTGCCTCTGGGGTGGTTCTCAGCTGGGCCAGGGACCCCAGGACAGAGCCTGCTGTGCTGCTGTCGAGGGGACAGAGCCCCCTTCTGTGCTTCCCCTTCCCCACAGTCACTCCAGGGAAGCCCAGTCTTACACCCCAAGTGACAAGTTTCCACGGGTCAGGTTGGGTGTCAAGAGAGATCTCAGGGGCTGGCGCTGTGGCATAGCAGGTAAAGGGGCCGCCTGCAGTGCCGGCATCCCATATGGACACTGGTTGGAGTCCTGGCTGCTCCACTTCCCATCCAGCTCTCTGCTGTGGCCTGGGAAAGCAGTAGAAGATGGCCCAAGTCCTTGGGCCCCTGCACCCATGTGGGAGACCCAGAAGAAGCTCCTGGCTTCAGATCAGCGCAGCTCTGGCCGTTGTGGCCATCCTCCAGCGATGGAAGACCTCTCTCTGCCTCTTCTTCTCTCTCTGTGCAACTCTGACTTTCAAATAAATAAATAAATAAGTCTTAATAATAAGTCCCTTTTAATGAATCATGATGTGAATGGAAGGGGAGAGGGAGTAGGAAAGGGGAGGGTTGCGGGTGGGAGGGACGTTATGGAGGGGAAGCCATTGTAATCCATAAGCTGTACTTTGGAAATTTATATTCATTAAATAAAAGTTAAAAAAATAAGTCCCTTTTACAGATGGGGAAACTAAGGCTCAACAAGGCGGCCTTTCTGTGGTCACCTGCCCAGACCCCTGGCCACACCCCCGAGCTGCTCTGGACCTGCCACCTGCTGTCTGATGGGGGCAGGGAACTCCTACAGAGCCTCTCAATCTTGGCAGACAAGCTGGAGTCTGCCAAGCAGTGAGCGTGAGCGGGTGTGCACTCACGACTACGTGTGCCCCAGTGTGCCCCTGTGCAGGCCCCAGGTTGGCCAGCACACACACATGTGTCCATGTGCTATGACAGGTGCAGGAATCGGGGGCGGGGTGGGCCCTGGGGAAGGGCTGAGGTTCGGGTGCGTTCGTATTGAGTTCAGGTGGTCTTGGGCGAGACTGGGGTGAGACTGGGCCGAGTCCTTGGGGAGGGTGTTGATGGGGTCAGCTTGCTCGGGGATGTCATCCCCCAAGAGGAAGCTGCGGGGAACACCCAGAACGTCACTGAGGAAGAGAGGGCTCGGGCCGCTGCCCCGAGCCAAAGGAAGGAGGGCTGGGAAGCTGGAAGATAAGAGGCAATTCCTGGAAACGGCCGGCAGCCCCTCTGGGCTGTGAGGCAGGGTTGGCTTGTGGGGCAGTCAGCCTGCTGTGCACCAGGCAAGAGCTGGAGGTCGAGATGAACGTGGAGGAGGAGACTTGAGCTGCGCGTTTCCCCTGTAGACTTACAGAGGCCCCACCGCAGGGCCTGGGCTGCAGGTTCAGAGTAAACCAAAGTGTGGTCCACGCCCTTGAGAAGCCACTGAGCCCAGGGAAGGCGCCAGAAGCAGACCCAAAGCAGAGGGTGGAGGGTGGCAGGAACTGCCTGGGAGGGGCTTCCTGGCGCCGATCTAAACCCCCAGCCTGATGCTAACTCTCGCCTTCCCTCCCCCACACCTCCAGGAGTTCAGAAGCCAGGGTCTTGCTGCACCCCCACACAGACCGTATCTGACCCCCTAGAATGCGCACGTGTGTGCCTGCTGGTCCCGTGGAAGGCTGCGAGAGACCAGCCAAGGACAGCAAGCCCAGCCCCAAGGCCAGCCCAGATCTGCGTGCCAGGAGCGCCGCGCTCACTGCGCACCTCGGGCCGCAGCTGGGGTGCTGGTTTCAGACTCTGGGACATGGCTGCGCATTCAGGCTGTGCTGGGGGCTGACCACTGCGTCCCCCCATTGCCGCAACAAGGCCACTGACTTCACTGCCTCAGGACCTCTCACCCCCTCCTAACGGGAGCCCTGGAGGCTCGGAGAGGGCAGGCGGTGTGCGCTCCAGGGTGGGGTCCCACACAGCGCCCACCTCTTCCAGGCCTGGTGACGTCCCTCCCGGTGTGAGCACCACTCCTGTGCGACCCACTGGACTGGTTTCCAAAAGCAATTGTGAAGGTTCCTGAGCAGAAGCCCCCAGGCCCCTGGCTTCACTGGCTCAAGGCAGGGCCCCGCCCGGGAAGCGGGAAGCGGGAAGCCGTGGGCCAGCCTCCTCCTCGGTGTGCTAGTGGCTGACCTTGGCCTCGGGGGCTCTCCTCTCCTTGGCAGGGAAGGGTGCTGGGAGGGCTCCGCTGAGAACCATCCTAAGGGAAGCAGCCGCTCCTGCGTGGGCCTGCCCCGCTCTGGGCCTCACCTGCCCTTGGCTTGCATGGGGATTTTTCTCTGGAAAGAAAGGGCCCCAGCTCCTGAGCCTCCCAGCAGACAGAGATCAGCACATTCCAGGGCTTGGCCTTTCTGCCCTGGGGTCAAAATCTCACAGCAGGTGGAAGGTCTGGGTCTCCTGTCCCCGCCGCTGCCCTGGGGCTGGCAGTGGACAGGGTGGGGACCAGCGGAGCTCCTGGCACCGCCCAGCCTCTGCTGAGTGGACACTGAGTTGTCCCCCACAACTCGCACAAACCCAAGGGAGCGGCTGGACCCCAGCTCGCTGCCTGCTCCCGAGGCCTGGGCACCTGCGGCAGCCCGCTTCTCTGTTGGAGTCTCAGTTGCCAGGACTCCAGGGCTCCGTCCAGCTCTGCCTCCAGGCACCCTCAGGGCTCCCATGGAAGGTCTCTACTCTCCAGCCTCCGACCCGCTCTCCCTTCCACCTGGGATGCCCCCTCCTGTGTCTTCCTCTTGCCTCATCCTTCAGCCCCAGGTTTCCTCTCACTTCTCTGGGACGCCTGCATGGCCTTGCCTCCACTCACACACCGAGGGCTGGTCCCATGCCTTGGACTTCAGGCACCTGGGGGTGATCTGTTGACACTGTCTCTCCAGCCACAGAGGGGACAGACACAGGGAGGGGTGCCCACCTGCGCCCCCCGGGCAAGCAGGCATTTGAATGTCGTGGAGGTTGGGGTCTCTAGAAGGCACTGCTCACACCTGGGGTGGGAGGAGGCTACACGGCCACGTGGGACAAATCATCTTGGGATAGCTCTGCGGAGAGAGCAGAGAGCTGCGCAGGGGCTGGTGCCCAGTGGGTGCGCAGCCACAGGCAGACTCCAGAGCCACCAAGGGGACCCCAACAGAACTTTATTCTTGTGGGAGGTGGCAGTGGAGTCAGGTGGTGGGTGCATGCCTGCCCCTACCTTCTCCCTGGGGTAACTGAGAAGTCAGCAGACGGACTGACTGAGTAAGGTGTGTGGAATGGGCCATTGGTTTGCTTTCTCCTCTGCAGAATCTCAGGCCAGAGGCATGGGCAGGGCCAGGGCGCCCTCCGGGCCCCGGGGTGGTCCTTATGGTTTGGGGAATTGCTCCCCAGCTGACGGTAAAGGACTGTGTGACTCATGACCTCAGGAGAGTCTGGTTCTGGGAAGACAGCAGTCCCGGGTTCCAGCTGATGCGCAGAGAGATAGGGCTTCACACCCTTCCGGCCCCATATTCAACAAACACACCCAGGGCTGTCTCACCAAGACACCGGGAAAGCTAGGTGGGTGGACACAGCTCTGCCCTGAAGGATCCCCTTTCCAGGAATGGGGAGGCCAGGGTCAGAGCTTGGGAGCAAGGGCGTGTCCTCTAGAGGAACGGTCCCTAGGGTAAGGGGCCAGGCTTAGTCCTCACCTCCACGTGCAGCTTGGAGACCTGGCCCAGGCCCTGGCTTTCAATCCCCGAGAGGTGCACCTCCAGCGCAGGCTGTCTCTGGAACTCTGGCTGTTACACCAGCTGCCCCAGCAAGCTGTTAGCTGACAACTCATTCACGTGCCCCCAAACAGCGTTCCAGATACTCTTCCTCTGTAGGCTCTGGACTTCTGTCAATTATGGCAACTCTGGAATCATCTGGACCCTGCCTTCCCCTGATGCCCCACACCTCATGTGTCAACTGGTGCTGTCAACTGGTGCTGTCAGCTGTCCCCGAGGCTGTAGGCGCACCCTCGCTGGGAGCCATGGGAGCAGATCCATGGTGCCTCCAGTGTGGGGTGTGAGAGAAGGATGACAGAGGGGCTTGGGGCAATTGTGGAGACGATGCAGATGCTAAATATCTTGATGGTACACATGGTTTAGTGGGTGAAGATGTGCAAGGGTGCTTTAAAAAGTTTGCAGAATTAAAACAAGCTGAAAAATAAGCAAAACTATAAAAGGCAAGTTTATTTTGGTGCAAAACAATTTGAGTTTTCATAATACAGATTTTTCATGAGTTTTTGAAGTCCCCTGGTCCATCAAAAGTCATCAAACTATAGACTTGATAGGCAATTTTTCTTTTAAAGATTTTATTTATTTATTTGAGAGGTAGAGTTATAGACAGTGACAGGGAGGGACAGAGAAAGATTTCCATCCACTGGTTCACTCCCCAAATGACTGCAACAGCTGGAGCTGAGCTGATCCGAAGCCAAGAGCCAGGAGCTTCTTCCAGGTCTCTCACGTGGGTGCAGGGGCCAAAGCACTTAGGCCATCTTCCACTGCTTTCCCAGGCTATAGCAGAGAGCTGGGTCAGAAGTGGAGCAGCCAGGACTAGAACCGGTGCCCATATGGGATGCCAGCACTGCAGGCAGAGTATCAACCTACTGCACCACAGCACCGGCCCCAGTGAGCAGTTTGGTGCATGCCAGTTATACCTTAACAGGCTCTGTGACGCCTGTGAGCCCTTGGCCAGGCTTCTCATCCTTTAGGCCGAGCTTCCCCATCTACAAGATGACAGCGGGCCCTGTCCTGGGGTGTGGGTGGCAAGGCTCTGTGGCTCAGGCTTTGGTCCAGCACTTTTCAGAGCCCAGCCCTCACCTCACCAGGCCTTCCTGTAGGGTGGATTGGACCTCATGAGAGGACCAGTAGGGGGTGCGGGGGCCAGGAAATAGGCCCAACCACGAAGGACGAGCAAAGGGGAAGTAAATCCACAGCACCAAACTGCACAGACTTCTCTTCGAGCTCAGAACACCTCTGGGGAGCTGGAGAGAGGCCCAGAGGTCACGACCAAGCCCTGCATTTGACAGGCGGGGAAACCAAGGCCCAGACAGCAGCCCCTTTCCCAGGCCGCTGAGCTGGAAGCGGGCAGAGTTGATGCAGGATCGAGGTGGCAAAGCTCAGCACCACCTTTCACATGGTAACCTGTCCCCCCACCCCTGCCCCTGCCGCCCCTCCCAGCCTGTGCCGGCCTGTTTGCCACAGCACTCCTCACTTTCTGATGCCCCGCGTCATCGGCTTCTTTACTGCATTTGCTGTTTGACCCCACCTGCTGTGGTGTAAGCTCTGGAAAGCCAGGGACAGGTGTCTGGTTTGTAAACCAGTGAATCCCAAGCAACTACAACAGCGGCCGCGGACACAGGCTCTTCGCCAAGACTTGTTGAATCAAGGAGCCGGCTGAGCGAGGGCTCCCAGGCAACTCTCGCCGAGCTCAGTGCTGCAGGCGGCTGTCTTCCCTCCTCTCGTCTGCAGGATATGGTATCCTTGGGCTCGGGCGAGACATGTACAGCCTGCCTGGCAGCCACACAGGAGCCAACTGCAGGAACAGGTGACTGCTGATCAACTAAATGATGAGAAGTGATGCTCTGGAAAACTCAATGGGACGAGTAGAGGACCAGCCGTGGGATGGTCCCCGGAGGTATATTTTCTTCACTGCTGGGACATTCTGGTCCCAGCCCCAGGATGCTTGGAAGATCTCTGCCAGTGGAGCACGGGGTGGTGGTGGGGAGGGGGTCTCAGCTCAGCTCACTCATTTCCTGGGTCACCTGTGTTGGCCCTCGGCCCTGGTCTTCCCATCTGTGAAATGGGACGAGAGTGCCTTCTCTGCCAACTTCAGGAGGGCTGGGAGCAGGTGAAAGCCACAGGGCTCTGTGAGCTGCCTGGGCTTGTGCCTCCGTGGGCGGGGTGACTTCAGGTGGCCACAGGGATGCCGAGCTGAAGGCCCGAGATAGGAAGCTTGGTGCTGTGGGGCAGTCCGTGGGCTAAATCAGATCCTCGCTCAAAAATCCCATGTGGAAGTCCCTCCTACCAGTACACCTCGGAAGGTGCCCGTATTTGGATTCAGGGTGTTTAAATAGTTAATTACATTAAAATGAGGTCATTGGCGTGGAATCTAACCCACTCTGGTATCCTTATAAGAAGAGGAACGTAGGCCACAGACACACCCAGAGGGAAGAGGACACAGGGAGATGGTGGCCTTGGACCCTCGGCAGAAACCAGTCCTGCCAACACCTTGGCCTTGGCCTTCCAGCCTCAGGGCCACGAGGCAGCAGATTTTGGCAGCTGAAGCCATGCAGGGCCTCCTGCAGCTCCAGGAAGTGATGTTCTGTCTGGACGGCCAGGACTCGGGCAGCGTCAGCAAGCCTGGGAAACCCCATTGCTCACCCAGTCCCACACAGACCCCCCAGACATCCAGGCTCTGCTGTGTTCCCAGCCCACTGCCCCCTTCGCTGGCAGAGACAACTCATTGGGTCCCTCAGCCTTTGAAAGACCTGGGAGCCTGAGAGGGGCCCCACGGCACCTTGGGCACCATCCCTAAGCAGAGAGCCCCAGAAACACGCTGTTGGACATCCATGAGAAGCGTGCTTCTGGAAGAGTCTTGGTCACATTGAGAGGGAAGGGGAACCTTTTCTGTGGGCAGTCAGGGGAGAGAGGCCACATGCACTCCCTGGAAAGGGGCAGGCAGACACCCTGACCCTGTGCCCAAACCCCTTCTTCCTTTCACATGCCCTGAAGCTTCTCTCTGGGCACATGGGGCTGTGTGGGCTTTGAGATCTGTGCATGCTAAGCGTCTGCCCCTGAGCCATCAATTCTCAGGTCACCCATGCAGCAGCCCAGTCTCGGGAGGCTGACAGGGGCTCACTTCCATGGGGGTGGCTCACCTCAGGACAGGTGCCTTCCTGTCCTGAGCCAGCTTTGATTAAATCAGACCTGGCGTGGTGTCCTCTGGTCTCACCTCGTCACCCATGGGGCCGCGTTTCATTCAACAGCTTTGGTCCAAGATACGCGCTAAAGTCTGAGTGATGACACCAGCACACCAGCATTGCAAAGGGCCACACTTTAGGGAGAGTTTTCAGGTCAAGGGATGCAGTAGAAAGAATCCCACTCCTTCTGCAAAGTCAAGGGGAAAATAAAAACAAAATGAGGTTTTCTTGGCCAAACAAGGCCACCCACATACTCTCCCCTCCAAAAATCGAGGCTGCCTCTGGGTCCCTTCAGCTGTCACGGAACCATCGCCCGTAGCACAAGGGTCGAGGCGGTCTCCTTATTTGGCTCGCTCCTGATTTAGGAAGCCAGGAGCTGCCAGGACCCAGGCTGCCGAAACGCCACAGCCAACGCCCCTGGCTCCGCGCCCCCTTTCCTGTGTGTCTGGCTGACGCACCCAGGGGCCTGGGGGCAGATGGGCTTGAATTCCAGCCCCACCGCCCTGCTCCCAGTTTGCTCCTGAGCTCCAGGAAGCCGGAGGTTGGCCGCCCCGGGCCCTCAGGAGCGCGCGGTTCTGTAGACACGCTGGCTCCGCAGCGGGTCCCGGCCTCGGGTGTCTCATGCCCGCGGAGAGTCCTGCTTGGGACTTCGGCTTCGGTGGGACCATTCAGTGCCGGCCAAGTGTTTTCAATGAAGCCTTTGAAGACCTTTGCTCCCCGCATGCCTCTGCCGCCCGCCCTAAATATGGATGTTTTCTAACAGAAGTTGAGCAGAGGCCTGGTCTGTGGCCTCTAATCTATTTGTGCAAAGGATCAACCTAAAATGGGCTTTTCCTGACAGTTCCAAGAGAGGATTAGCAGCCTGTGTGTGGGGCTTATGGGGCTAGAGTGACCTGGGACATCCATCTTCCGTCCAGTGTCAGCAGAGGTGGCCTCTGCGCAGGCGGATGATGGAAGAGCTGGCCCGGGGCCCCACGTGTCTGAGGAGTCCCTGGAGGCCCCCGTGCACCTGGTTCTCAGCAGCTTGTGCTGGAGTTTCCAAGAAGGCAGCCACCGCCCTGCCTGCTTGCAGTCGCAATGTGAACCCTGCCGCCTGAGCTCCCTGGGACCCATCACGGGGGATTTTCCTTATCGTTGTTGCCTCTAACTAGCAGGAATGAATTTTTAAAGGACGGTTAGGGAGTTTCCTGGCTGTCACCTCGCAGTAGCTCTCCATACCTCCTACTTGAACAGCCTGATTCAGTTGGAATTCACAGAGATGTCCTGGGAATCATAAAATCCTAATTAAAAAGAGAGTTCAATTATGCTTACTAGATGAATCTTACCAAGTCAGGAGAACAAGAAATATCTGCAGTATGGATTTCCAAAGACCACCAGCTACAATTGTTTTTGTTTTTGTTTTTATCTGACAGAGAGACACACAGAGATAAATAGACAGAGATCTCTCATCTGTTGGTTCACTCCTCAAATGCCCACAACAGCCAGGGCTAGGCCAGGCCGACAGGGACCCAATTACCTGAGCCATCATCTGCGGCCTCAGAGGGTGTGCATGAACAGGAAGCTGGATCCGGGCAGGAGCAGTGCAACACTGGAATCAGGTGCCCTCGTTGGGATGCAGATGTCCTGAGAAGCCATCCTGTCCCCTCAGCAATCGTCTGTCTCCCACTGACAGCACTTCAAGCCATGCCTGCTCCACGTTGATTGTGACCCGCTGCCCTTGACCGCAGCTGGCTCTCCCATCTGAACTTAGGCTCCGCCCTGGCAAGTGTTTTGCTCCCTCTGCTGCAGAGTGGCTCCACACTGGCTGGACCCCACCTCACCCTGCAGGTCCTCTCTCAGGGAGTTTTGAACTGGGGGCACACAGGGTGGGAAGCAGAGACAGAGATCCAAAGCCGCAGGGAAGCTGCATTCTGAGAACAGTACATCTACCCAGCACGAGCCACGCATACCAGCTTCCAGGGAGCAACCAGACAGTGGTCACCTTGGCAACGCAGCTTTCCTGGGCTACCTTGATGGGCTTCTGACAGCTTGCGTTTGTGTCCCAACCCTGCACTGACTCACCACAGGACTTGGGGCTTTTCTCTCTTTACAAAAACAGCCATGGGGCCAGTGTTGTGGTGCAGTGGGCTAAGGCGCCAGAATCCCAGTTTGAGTCCTGGCTGTTCTGCTTCCAATCCAGTTCCCTGTTAATGTGCCTGGGAAAGCAGCAGCAGATGTTTGGGCCTTTGCTGTCCACATGGGAGGTCTGAATGGAATTCTAGGCTCCTGGTCTCTGCCAGGCCCCCCTGGCTGTTGCAGTCATTTGGGGAGGGGTGAGCTGATGGAAGATCTCTCTCTCTCTCTCTCTCTCTCTCTCTCTCTCTCTGGCTTTAAAATAATTCTTAAAAAAAAAAGAAAGAAAGAAATCAATAAGCAGTTGTCAATCCAAGTCACTTGCATGGGTCTGGGTTTCTTGTGACTGGGAAGAGCCTCTCTGGTGTGGAAATAAAAATAATTTCCTTGTTTTTGTTGGAGAACTCAGGAAGCCACAGAAGGGATCACAGTGACAGGTACCATCCCACTGGCCCAAGGGGAGGCAGCCTGGGGGCCTGGAGCTGCAGAAGGGAGCTGCTGTCCAGGTCTGTCCTGGGGAACAGCAGCATGCCTGGGGCTTGTTGCCAACAGCAAAGCTGTACCCCAGGTTGTACTTCTGTGAACTGGACATGTGCATGGGCAGGGCTGAGTGGACACCCAGGAATGTGTCTGTGTTGGGGGGGCGGGGGCAAGGGCCGGTGGGAGAGGGTGTCTGAGTGTGTCTGTAGGTTTGCAGCTGAGTCGTGTGCTCGTGTGTGTGGTGAGGGAGGGTGGGGGTGGGGTGTCTGCTGTATATGCATGCACCTGAGAATGGCTACACCTGCCCAGGTATGTACCAGCTGTGCCCACCCAAGCACGGAGGCAATTTTCTGTGTGGTTGGTGTGTGAAGAACCTCTCCTTTGCTCTCGGCAGCTCAGGCTATGGTGGGACGGGCCACCCGGGTCACCTGGATGGCAGGGCTGTCATGTCAACTCGTGGATTCCCAGGGACCAGAGCCATTCAGGACTCTGAATGAAGAGGCGGGAATGAGTAGATGTCAAAGGTCCCCTCATTCCCCTGCCAGGGATCCAGAGCGACCTTCGCCCTGTCCCTTGGGCTGGGTCCTGGTCCCTTCCCCCCAGGGCGGCGGGAGAGGGAGAGGAGAAGCTGGTTTCACTTTCTCCCCAGGCATTTTCACTTTCAAACTTCCTTGGCAACACTGAGAGGTAGTGCTTGGGCAGGGTGCCGGAGGCTGAGCCCCTTCACCCGGGCCCTGACCTGTGGCTGGTGACTGCATGTGGAGGGAGCCCAGGTGCAGCCGCTGGCTTTGGCTCCACACTGTTGATGATGGTGGGGATCTGGCCAGCCTGGCGCGGTGTTTGCAGGGGAGGCTGTGCCTTCCCCAAGCACATGGAGCTGTAGCTCCCTGGGCCTCCCCTTCTGCACTAATGAGAAAACAGCTCCCCAGGGAAGGCGTGAGTTGTCCAAAGTCCCACAGGAGCTGGCGCCAGGGCTGGGCCAGCTGTCAGACCTGGTGTTGACAGAGGGCACCTGGCCAATTGGCCAACAGCAGGGAGAGGTAAAAGCTAAATGCTTGTCCCATGTCCCAGCAGTCTAGGCCAGACAGCGTGGCTCCCAGCACCTCAGTCCACTCAAAGACGCCTCCCTGGCCTTCTCTGGCCACATCATACGCTGTCCTCTCATGCCTACTTGGGTGCCAGGCAGACCCTGGCCACCCTGGCAGACTCCATTCTGCAGGCAGGCCCCACACATCACACAGGCTGCTCCCAGAAAAATCAGCAGGGCTCTGCAGCCTGAGGCTTCCACCTGCACACAGGCCCCCGCAGCACCCAGAATGGTCCACGCATGTCACAAGCCCTGGCCCAGGTTTCTCTCTGGAGTATTACCCAGAAGCCCTCTGCACCGACCTTGAAGGCTTGGCCTAGTCCATAGCCCTTGCAGAGCCTGGGGCCTGTGGACAGCCTGATGGAGCCTGCGCCCGCCAGAGTACCTCTCACCACAGCGGCTCACGCACTCACGCCCCTGCAGGCTGTCCCTCCCCAGGGCTGCCTGCCCCTCCACAGCCCGGTCAACTGCTTGATTATGAGGCTCCAATTCCTGGCTGCCCACACGGACCCTTCAGGGCCACCCTCTGCATTGCCAGTCAGTGCTAACAGGCTGCACCCTAGTGGGCCCTGACTCCCCTCCAGCTGGAATGGGTGTGTCCTACACTTCAGATGAACCTGTGAGAGTCTGTACCCCAATTTACAGGAGAAATTGAGTTAATAACGAGCTGTCTCTTTTTTTATTTCTAAAAAAAATCTTAAAAGATCCATTCATTCATGTATTTGAAAGGCAGAGTTAGAGAGAGATATTTTTTATCTTCTGGTTCACTCCTGGGCCAGCCTGAAGCCAAGAGTCAGGAACTCAATCCAGGTCTCCCACCTGGGTGCAGGAGCCCAGGTATGTGGGCCATCCTCTGCTGCTTTCCTAGGCACATTATCAGGGAGCTGGATTGGAAGTGGAGCAGCTGGGACTCACACCAGCACTCATGTGGGACGCTGGCATCACAGGCTACAGCTTATCCTGCTGCACCACAGTGCTGGCCCCAATTATTGTCTTTCTTACAAGTTCTTCTCTCATTTACATTTGTCATCTGACACCTCCAAACAAGAAGCCATCACATTTTGGATATAAAAGCATCTCGACTCCATTGGTCGTCCTTGCTTTTCACGTTGAACTTGGCTGTTCACTTCCACCCCACTGAAACACATCTCTGTGTCTCAGATGAAAGGTGCCTTACTTGAGTGATGAATGAAACAGACCATCCCCTGGGGAGTTCACGCAGGAGCAGTTTTCCTGTCACCTGGCTCTCCAGTGGGGCCTGGCCAGGCTGAGAGCTTGTCACCAGCACCTTGGAGGTGACCCACAGCCCCAGCCTCCTAGTATAGGGGGTATTACGTTGCGCAACTAAAAATACTGTGAATTTCAGATAAATGATCACTAACTTTTCTACTGTATGCTTGTTCCAAGTATGGAATATTCACGGTATCACACTTACACTAACAAGACTTTGCTGTGTGTCTGAAATTCAAATAGCACCGGGCATCCGGCATTTTATCTGACAACCCACTGGTGTGTGCCACCAGGCATTGGAGGCTCTGCAAGGACCTGGTAACCACAGAACAGCCGGGCCTCTCCGCCAGTAGTGCTCCTCTCTGGATTCTAGAAAGTGACCCAAGCACTCTCGTCAGCACCTGCTATGGCAGTTACTGGCTAGCAGGGTCTATGAGGTTTCACTTCCACCATCTCCTTTGCTTTTCTTTCTCTTCTTTGCCAGTGAATACATTTCGGAAAAGGAAGAAGGCAAGCCCAACAACTACAGCGAGACCAGGACATCCGCTTGGTGGTGTTACACACAAGCAGGGTGACACACGGACATCCCCGCAGATGTCCCCTGAGGAAGGTCAGAGCTGGACTCCAGATAGCATAACTCGGACTCACAACACCATTGCACACATTTGTCGATTAAATAGTAAGTAAGCATTGTTTATTCTGGGTCTTCAATACACTTCTTTAAAAAAAATCTATTTATTTATTTATTTATTTGAAAGTAAGGGAGCCACACACAGAGAGAAAGACACATCAAGAGAGTTTCCATCTGCTGCCTCACTCCCCAATTGCCTAGCCATGGCCAGGACTGGGCTGGGCTGAAGCAGCGAGCCGGGATTTCAATCCAGGTTTCCCAGATGGGTGGCAGGGACCCAATTACTTGAGCCATCACCGCTGTCTCCCAGGGTCTGGGAAGCTGGAGTCAGCAGCCAGAGCTGAGTGTGAAACCCAGGCTCTCCGGGGTGGCTTGTCACTGCTCAGCCAAACACCGCCTTCCATAACACTTCTAAGCCTTACTAATAGCACTTGTGGATTAGAGATGTATAAACAAAATTAATATTTACTGAAAACTGTTTACTATTTGAAAACTTAGATGGACTTTGTCCGTTTACGCTGCAAAGTTCAACCTTGAGGCTGAGCGTGTGCTTGCGAAACACTTTGGGGTGGATGTTGATCCAGGACACAACGTCTGTAGCACGCTCTGCTTTGCTTCCCTGCATGGGCTTTTGAGGCTGTTTCAACACCTGGGGTGGCCCTAGGAAGGTGTCTCGAAAGGGGATCCCATTCCAGCAGACCCAGGTGGCTGCTGTGGGCTGCCCCACACCCCACACCCCCCAGCTTTCAGTAAAGGTGCAGCAACCACGTTCTCTGGCTGAAGTCACTGGCAGGTTGAGTGGGAAACCTGCTGGCAACATTGTATTACTTCCCGTTGTGGTTTCCTCTAAGATGCCAGGGCAGGCACTAGATCAGACGTTGAATGATCTCGTGGGAAATCAAGGAGCCGTTGATTTGCGCAGGCAGGGAATCAGGATGGGAGGTGGCCGGCAGACCTGGTCTTGGGGGACCTCCATGCTGGTCTCAGGAGCTTGCTCTGAGAAGTCACTTCAGCCTCTGAGCCCAGGGAGGGACACCTGGGGCTGCGACCTTGGGCACATCATCACCCAGTGGGCAGTACATCTTGAGTGAGCTGTGCCCCTGGGCCTGCCCTGGCCAGCCAGACTTGGCACATGACCTCACCTGCTGGAGCAATGCGTGGGAATTCTTCCACAGCCAGGGGCTTTCCATGAGGGGTACCTGACGTGGCTCTCGGTAGGAAAACAAACCTGGGAGTTTCTGCAAATGAGAGTTTAACATAAACTAGAAAAGCATGACATCAAACTCAACACTTACTGTATCCTGGCATTATTCTATCCAGGTAGGGCATGTCTTGAATCAGGCAGGCACAGAGAGCTTGATGAGGAAGATGAGCCTGGCGTGGGAAGGACCACAGCTCTGAGTGCATCTTCCCAGCTCCTGGCCCCAGGCAAGGTAGGCTCGCTTTAACTTACTGATGCTCAATTCAACCCTGTTGGAATACTGTTCATAGGGTGGGTGTTGTGCACGGTGCGTCACCACTTGGCTTGCCCCCACCCCATATTGTAGTACCTGGGATTGAGTCCTGCCTCCACTTCCCCTCCACCTCCCTGCTAGCGTGTATCCTGGGAAGGCAGTGGGTGATGGCTCAAGCCCCTGGGTTCCTTCCACCCATGTGGGAGACTCATATTGAATTCCCTGGTTCCTGGCTTTGGCCTGGCCCAACCCTGGCTGTTGTGGGCATTTGGGGAGTGAACCAGCAGATAACTGATCTTTCTCTCTCTCACTCTCTCTCTTTCTCTCTGTTGCTCTGCCTTTCAAATAAATGAATGCATCATTAAAATCCTCTTTCAACTGCTTTTCACCGACCCCATCCCCTCTTTATTATCCTGAGGCCAGGAGGCAGGGGGAGCACCTGCTGGAGGAACCCACGCAGGGAGGGGTGGCTTCGCTGGGCTGGGGGACAGCCCTGCTCTCACAGGGTCCCGGACACGTGGACTTGCAAAGGAAGGCAGATGGCCCTGGACACTCGTGTCCAGTTAGAGACCCTCTGAAGGTTAGAGGAGGGGCTCCTTCTGGGAGTAGGAATAGAGGCACTAGATGGGGGGCTGACTGGGCTCCAAGTGGTCAGGGAGCCCTTGGCCAGAGGACTTTAATTTGTGCATTGCTGAGCAACCATCTTATTGTTCCCTGGAGGCTGGCTGCAGGATGACAGAGGGTGTTGTGTGTGTGTGTGTGTGTGTGTGCCCCATCTGAGACCTTTAGAAAGGGAAGGATTAAAAGAAACAGGAAGAACTCCGTTTAGCTGAGAGTCGCCAGGGTCACGTCAGAGCCCCTGGGATGAACGCATTCATTCATTCAACAAATATTTACTGAGCACCTTCGGAGGGCCAGGCTGCGCACGGGCGCTGCGCCAAGGGCTGGTATCAAAGCGTGGCTGCCTTGAATGACTGAGTCAGATCTGCACTCGGTAAGGAAGTGAGTACCGTTTTATTACAGCCCTCCCAAAGAAAATAGCAAATACTTTCAGGCTTCGTCGAAGGAAACTCAACTCCTGCCTCCGCAGCTGCACGCGTCCCTGGGCGCAGCCGCCCTCAGCCCCCTGGGAACAAGCCCCCTTCTTCCTGTGCAGATACAATCAGCCCTCCTGGACTGTGGAAAACAGGGCCGGCTTGGCAAGGTGCTTGAGGTTTATTTAGTTCCCTGGGGCAGACAAAGGGCAGAGAGGAAGGAGCCGGGCTGTGCCCTGGGAGGGGGGGAGGGCGGGCAATGCTGACCTCAGCCTTGGGGCTGGGCTCTTGCTCCCCCCTCCCCCCATCCTCGGAGAGACAGCCCCCCAGCTGTCTGAGCGTGCCCAGGGTGGTGCTGGAGGAAGCTGCGAGAGTGTGGTGAGGGGTCACGGATCACATTCCTAGGTCTTTGCGAAAGGGTGGCTTTGGGACCTCTTGATACACAAGAAGGAGGCGTGCAGAAAATGCAACAGTGGCAACAGGGGTGTCTGGCTGTCGTGGGAAGGCAGGAAGGAGCATAGCCGGACCACCCCAGATTGCCACGGACTTGAGCTTTGCACATCACTAGGGACCGGAGCTGCCCGCCTTCTGCTTTCCAGCCACTGCAATGGTGAGAAGGAGGAGGCTGGAGGATGAGTCCGGAGTGAATCCTGCCCCAGAAGCAAAGCAGTGACAGGGGACTCCCTGCTGCCAGCTATGCGGGGCAGCTAGAGCCCAAACCCGTCTTTCGGCAGAAACGGCAGTGGCCCTCCAGTGCCCGAGCCTGCTGTCCCCACTGAGGACATCCAGAGGGGATTCTCCCAGCAGGGCCACAGGCCCAGCAGCCCCGGGGGAATTTGCTAGAAATGCAGCTTCTCAGGTTGGCACTGGGGCACCTGCGATGCCAGCATCCCATGTAAGAACTGGTTTGTATGCTGGCTGCTCCACTTCTGGTCCAGCTCCCTGCAAATGCATCTGGGAAAGCAGTGGAAGATGGCCCAAGTGCATGGCCCCCTGCCACCCCTGTGGGAGACCTGGATGAAGCTCCTGGCTCTGTTGCGGCCATCTGGGGAGTGAACCAAGAGTTGGAAAGTCTCTCTGTCTCTCTCTGTGCTTTGCCTTTCAAATGAATAAAATTTGAAAAGAAAAATGAAATGCAGCTTCTTGGCCCTCCTGCCAGCCCACTGACCCAGAAGGCACAAGCCGCTGGGGTTGCTGGTGCTTCCTCTGCCTCCGTGTCTCCTCTGTGAACAGAAAGCACGGATGTGTGTAGCAGGTGCTCAGCCCATATTTGTGAAGAAGGACCAATCAGTCACCCAGGAATGCTCTGGACTAGAGTTGATGTCCAGCTTGGCCAGAATCAGATGGGTTGCAGCTCACGTTCCAGCTCTGCCCTGCCCTAGCCCTGTGCTGAGGGTTGATGCTCAGTCTTTCAAGCCTCAGGCTCCCCAAGGTGAAGGGGCCCACAGATGGAACTCCCCAGGCCTTGGCAGGCACAGTGTGTGTGGGAAAGTCTAGGCTACGGCAGTACTGGCACATATGGCCTGGCTGTGACCAAGAGGAGAGGCGAAGCATGACCTTGGAGCGGCACTCTCGAGTGCTAAGTTGCCGAGCTCCCGCTTGAAGGCAGAGAATAGGTGTGGCTTTGGGCAGAGGCCGCTGACTGGATGGTTAGCAGCAAGGTGGGTGGCCTGGGAGGCCGCCCCTGTGCCCTCCCATTGTTCAGAGAAGCCACCTGCAGTAGAGACCCCTGCCACATCCACTAAGAGGGGTCAAGGCAGGGCGGGGCTAGGAGCGCCTTCCCTGACATCACCAGGACCTGGCTTTCACGGTGACAGCTGTCAGTTCTGAAACTGGCACTGAAAGGAAAGCTGTTGTCTTATGCAGTGGTTCCCCCAGCCTCTTATTTTTTTTTTATAAAAGCTTATTCTATTTGCTGTGTTATAAACCAATACCACAAAAATTAGAAAAATGCCAAAGAAAAATTTTTTGAAGTTTTATTTATTTATTTGAAAGGCAGTTACAAAGATAGAGATAGAGATAGAGATAGAGATAGAGATAGAGATAGAGATAGAGATAGAGATAGAGATAGAATCTCCCATCATCTGGTTCACTCCCCAAATGGCTACAACAGCCAGGAGTGGTCCAGGCCAAAGCCAGGAGCCAGGAGCTTCTTCCAGGTCTCCCACATGGCTGCAGGGGCCCAAGCACTTGGACCATCTTCCACAGCTTTCCCAGGTACATTAATAAGGAGCTGGATCAGAAGTGGAGCAGCTGGGAGTCAAACTGGCACTCAAGGGATGCTGGCATCACAGACAGAGATGTAACCTGCTTTGCTGCAGTGCTGGCCCCCAAAGAAAAATTTTCAAATCCATATCACCACCATAGAAAGATGATTTTTATTAATGCTTTCTATGCACCAGTTTTTTGAAAACTGTAATGATTGTAATGATTGGTATGTGACATATAAGTTTGGCCAACTTTCACATGAGTGTCTGCCTTGTTGCTACAGATGCTTCATGTGTGCCAGTTTGGGTGGTGCTGCACACACAACAGTTTCTCTGCACAATCTGGAGCCCTTGGTGGCTCGGCTGGCTCCCTGGGTCCTGGGCAGTCCCCGCTCTGCTCTGTCACCTTCTCAGCCTCCGGGCCTGGTCCCCGCAGAGGACCTGGTGCCGGGTCCCAGTGCCTTCTCACACAGACGGGCAAGACCTTAATCTTCAAGCCTCAGGTCCTCTTCTGTGAGAAGGGACAGACAGCAACCCCCAGCTGGGCCACCATGGGTGGTTGCGGTGTAAGTTGCCCAGTGTTGTCCAGCCCTTCATTTACTGGATCGTTTAGATGCCAGCGACCGGAAGTCCAACCAAGAAAACTTAAGCCATAAAGGGAATTTATGGACTCACAGACTGCAAAGTCCAGACGCAGGGGCCTGGTGGAACCCAGAGCTCAAGGTTTTAGCCTCAGTGTCCTCCATCCACATGCCCACTCCTCTGGATTCTCCCTAGGACTCCCTAGATCCCCCTGGGGGAGGCACCCTGGCTGCTAGAAGCCCTGTGAACACCCATAGCTGACTCTCAATGGGGGGCCCAAGTGGCCAGGCCTGGGTGCCATGCACTCCTACCCTGGCAGCTGTCAGTGCACTAGGCCTCCCAACCAGGAGTAGTAGGGGCAAGGCCCAAAGAGGGGCCAGGTGCTTTCACCTGAAGAGGCACAGCCTTGGGGAGGGGCACACAGCAGGTGTCTGACCCACGGACACCTGGGAGTTCCTGCATGGGATAGTCCCCGTACCCTGGTGTGAGGGAGCCGGGGGATAGGATCTGTCCCGACCCAGGCCCTTGCACAGCCTGAGCCCCTGCAACATGGCCACACCCCCAGGTGCTCCCTTTCCTGGGACCAATGAACTGGGAGGAGTCCTGACTTCCAGTGACTTCATCAGGTGACTCAGCACCCCAAGTATGGCCCAGGGTGTGTTATGGACCCTGGGCCCATGTGAAGGGCCCCACGTGGCTTTTATAGCCCCTGATGTTCACAGCTGAGAGGGCAGAGCTGATGCTGCCTGGAAGAGCCAGGCTAGGCTGGGGTAGGGCTGGGTAGAACAGGTGTCAGCTGTGGTCCAGGAGCTGGGGAGCCACTGTCTGTCCCCAGCATCCTGAGCCCAAGCTTTGTTCAAGTGCAGGACAAGCAAGGCTGCGGGCTCTTCCGGCATCAGCCCTGTGGGTGGCATCCTGCTATCTGCACTGTGTTTGCACTTGGTCCCTGCCCTGAAGGCTCACAGGCACCTGGTACGAGGTTACTCCAAACAGTGCACAGAGGGTGTGTCCGCGGCCAGGCAGGGTGCTGGCTCCCTTTCCCTTTCCCAGGGGAGACACAAACAGGGCTCAGTGCCCCTGGGAGCCAGGAGTCAGGGGACTTGAGCCCTTTCTGGTAAGTGAGGAAGCCTCAGACCTGGACGAATGAGGGGTCTGGGAGGGAAGGGGGCCGAGAAGCAGGGCAGGCAAGGGAGAGCCCTCCCAGAAGCAAGCCCAGGGCCGGGAGACAAGCTACACGTGACCCCAAGGGATGGCACAGCACCACGGGCACTGGGGGCCTCTAGGGAGTAGACAGAGAGGCTCTGAGAACCTCCTTATTGGGGCTTTCAGAGGCTGACAGACAAAAGGGTCAAGGGAGAACAGAGGGAGGGCGCCTCTGACCAGAAGCTTCGAGGAATTCTGCCCGCAGGGTGTGCATGTGCCTGTGTGCATGCATATGTGTGTGCATGATTGTGTGTGCGTGTGCGTGCCTGTGTGCCTGTGTGTACATGTGTACCTACATGCCTACATTTCATGTGTGTGTTTATACATGCATGTCATATACACGGGTACACAAGCATGTGCACATGTACTGCGTGCATGTGTGTACATGTATGTGCACGTGTGCACTGTGCAGTTCATGTCTGCCTGCATGTATGTGTGTGTAAGTGTGCATGCGTGCATATGTCTGTGTGTACATGCATGTGTGCATGCATGCATGAGTGTGTGTGTGCGCGCACATGCCTGTGCTGCAGCCAAGACAGTGTTCAGGTCTTGGACTTCCAGGAAGATGATGCAAGGGCTGAGCGGGGGACTCGCAGGTGGGAGAGGGGGGAACAGGGCCCTGGAGCTCACCTGGTTCCTGGGAGAAGCAAGGCCTCCCATGAAGAGTAGCAACAGCTGCGGAGAGGACCAGGCCAGGAGGGAAGCACTGCTGAACTTGGAGAAAGCACCAACGCTACAAATGGTGACCATGACTGAGGGCTGCAGGTCTAGCGCACCCCTTGCAGCAGTTCTGCAAAGTTGGTATTGCACAGAGAGATCAGATGACTTGTCTACAGTCACACAGCTGGTAAGAGGACAGTGTGGAGACAGGACAAGAGAAAAACCCCTGTTTGCTTCATGATGTCCAGTGTCTTGAATGTGCAGGTGAGGACCCTTGCTCTCACTGGGAATCCACCCATATAGGAAGGCTGACCTATAGTCATGGGTGCCATGTTCTTCCTCCATCACAGCCGGCAGCCTCAGGGGTTTCGATCAGGGCAGCTACCTGCCCCCCATCACGTCTGTGGGGCAGTGAAGCAGATTGTTGAGTCTCTCTGGGCTCCAGAGCTTTGTCTGGACTTTGGGGGACAAGGAAGACTGCATGGAGTCCCTAGGGTTGGAGGACTCTGTAGCTGGTATGGCCAATGCCATGCCTCCTGCCATGCAGACCTCCATCTGGAGAGACCAGGAGGGTGTCAGGTGAGGAAGATGGGACCTAAGTCATGGCAATGCAGCCTGAAGAATGAGTTGGAAAATCATGGAGAAAAATATCTGGGAGTGTTCAGACCTGCTGAGCTGAGTGATTGCCCACTGGCAGTCAGTCCTAAAGCAAAGACCTTTTGCACAACGTTAGCCATGGGGTGACCTTTTTTTTTTTTTTTAAGATTTTATTTATTTGAGATGTAGAGTTACAGACAGAGAGAGGGAGAGACAGAAAGGCCTTCCATCCACTGGATCACTCCCCAAATGGCCACAACGGCTGGAGCTGCGCCGATCCTAAGCCAGGAGCCGGGAGCTTCTTCCAGGTCTCCCGTGTGGGTTCAGGGGTCCAAGCACTTGGGCCATCTTCTACTGCTCTCCCAGGCCATAGCAGAGAGCTGGATCAGAAGAGGAGCAGCCGGGACTAGAACCAGTGCCCATATGGGATGCCGGCACTGCAGGCAGAGGACTAACCTACTGTGCCACAGTGCCGGCCCCTGGAGTGACTCTTGAAAAGTAGGGACATTAGCAGCATCCTCAGTGGCCAGCACCAGCAGGGGGTGCAAATGTCTCCCGGAGGCCTCTGCAGCCCCTCAGCTGCAACACTATTGCAGAAAGTCGCATGCAAATGGACACTGTGATCCTTCTAAGTAAAAACAGGTTTCTAGGAAAGAATGGGAAAAGAAGAGAATTCAGCAAAATTTAAATTTAAGTTGTGGAAGAACAGATGAGTTACACAAACATTTTCTGTCTCCTTGGAGGATAGAGAATGATTTTTGAAAGAGTACAGTGCAAAGATTAATAAGCAATTTAAAACCTAGCATCACAGCAGAGAGATAAGCCACAGCTTTCTGCTTGCTTGGCAAGCTTAGGAGGCCCCACTTGGTCCCAAGTCCAGCACAAGACAGAGGCCACCATAGGTGCTCACTGAATGGTGTCCAGGAACAGCAGTAGGACCAAGAGGCAGAGGAGTAAAGGGCCGGTGTAGCCTAGAACCGGCTGCCAAAGCACCCCTGGGGGCTATGAGCTGAACCTGGGCAGCTGGAGTGCAGCTGGGGCTCCCACACCCAGGGAGGAGGCAGCTCAGGGAACAGACGGGAGAGGGAGGCAGGGCGAGGCCTGCTGGGGTTTCTCCTCCTGCCAAAGCAGCGAGTGACCTCCACTGGGTGAGACTGGGAGCTGGAACCCGAGAGCCAGGCCTTGCAGAGGTGATTCACGGATGACAATGGCAACCAGTCCCTGAGCAAGCACTGGTGGACCCCACGTGGCATGCAGGAGGCAGGACACCCGGCCGCCGTGGCATCCTCCGCAGCCCTTCCCAGGCTGTGCTTTCTCAGGCAGGGGGTGGGGCTCGGGGCCAAGGCTGCCTGGGGTGCTAAGAAGGAGGGGTGGGCTGGAGGAGACATGCAGGGGCTGCTGCAGAAACCCTGCGGGAGGAGTAGACCCCGAAGCTGACCCAGCGAGGGCCCCAGCTGCACACAGAGCCTCATGTAGGGAGAACTCAGAAGGCTGCAGCTTCAGGAGGTAGAAGAGGACCTTCCTAGGGGACAAGGATGGGCGAGGCACCAAGGTGGGCTGCTGACCCCTGAAGGACTACTCTGTGGGTTGACAGTGGCCTTGACCTGCCCCCATGCTGTGGCTGTGTCCCTTGGAGCTCAGATTCCGTGTTTGACGGAGTTGTTTTACCTCCGCATGCCTCAGTCTCTCCAGATGGAAAAACTGATCATAGAAACAACCTCTCGGGTTGGTGTGCTCTGAGGAGGAAAGGCACGCTGCTCCAGTAGCGGGCACAGACTGGCAGCACCGTGTGTGAGAAATAAAACCGGGGGGCGGTGGCCAGGGCAGTTCTCTGGTGGCAGTGACAGAGTGGGGGAACCCTTGGCTGCTGAGCTGCCCTCTGCCCAGAGGGGACACAGTCACTGGGAAACCCCAGCCCCCATACCCAGGGGAGGGTAACACACAAGGATTCAGGGGGCCGGATTCAATCCATGATCACAGCCGGGTACCCAAACTGCAAGGCACATCCACCAGCTGCTGCCAGAATGGACAGTGTAGCCCAGGGACTGAGAAACCTCATGGCCAAATGTAGTGAGAACAGACAAGGCTGAGGCCGAGAGAAAACCAGAAGCCTCAAGGAGGTGGAAGAGATGAGGCTTGTTTTATTATTATTTTTTTTAAATTAAGATTTATTTATCAGTGCCGGAGCTGTGGCATAGCAGGTAAAGCCACCGCCTGCAGTGCCAGCACCCCATATGGGCGCCAGTTCGAGAACCGCCTGTTCCACTTCCAGTCCAGCTCTCTGCTATGGCCTGGGAAAGCAGTAGAAGATGGTCCAAGTCCTTTGGCCCCTGTACCCATGTGGGAGACCAGGAAGAAGCTCCTGGTTCCTGGCTTTGGATCGGCGCAGCTCTGGCTGTTGTAGCCAATTGGAGAGTGAACCAGCAGATGGAAGACCTCTCTCTCTGCCTCTCCTTCTCTCTCCGTGTAACTGACTTTCAAGTAAATAATAAAAAATAATTTTTAACAAAAGATTCATTTATTTAGTTTATTTGAAAAGCAGAGTTTCAGAGAAAGGGGGAGATACAGAGAGAGAAAGAGGTCTTCTATCCTCTGGTTCACTCCCCAAATGGCTGCAATGGCCAGAGCTGGACCAGGCTAAAGCCAGGAGCCCAGAACCCTATCTGCATCTCCCATGGGGGTGCAGGAGCCCAAGCACATGGGCCATGTTCCACTGCATTCCCAGGCACATTAGCAGGCAGCTGGGTCAGAAGTGGAGCAGCGGGATTTACTCCCGTGCTCCAGAATGGGATGCCAGCACTGCAAGTGGTGGCCTTAACCCACTGTGCCAAGACGCCAGCCCCTTAATAAATATTTCTAAGTAATGAGATGTGCTGGGGAAATGCGGGACACCAAGAGAACCTTTGTCCCCAAGAAGCTCACAGCGGAGCTGGAGGAAAAGGCAAGAAACACCACCACCCAGCTCAGCGAGGGCAGCTGCCTGCACCCAGGGCTCACTGCCCCAGGCACGCTATACCCCTTCTCCCATGTGCTGTCATGTAACTCTGTGAGGTGCACACTGTGTGGCCAGAAGCCACTGAGAATCTAGAGGTTAAGCAAGCCGTCTAGGGTAGCACAGCTCGTGTGAAGGATTGTCAGCGTCTTTGACATGCATGCAGCCACCATACGTTTTGTCCTGGCCGTGGCCATAAAAACAGGAGCATACTGTGAGTGCTAGGAGAGTCCCAAGCCTCAGTTTATTCATCTGTAAAATGGAGATGATGACTTCGAGTTTCCTGAGTGACAAGTGGTGATGTATGTGACTGGCCTGTCCCTGCAAGGCATGTTTTGACTGTTGTCATGGGGACCCAGAACAAGCAATAAATGACTTAAGCCATTCCTTAAAGTGCAGAAACCACATCATGAACCAGGCAGTGCAGGCAGCGGGGGACAGTGTGGGCAAGAGCCAGAGACAACTTGGGGCAGAGCAAACAGCCTGAAGCTCTCCATGACTCTGTGCCTCTCCCCTACCTTTTGCAGCCTTGGGGAAGGTGTGGGTGGGTCCTGATGGTCCTTTCTCCCATCCAGGTCCTCCTCAACCCATGTGGTCTGGCTTCCGCTCAGTGTCCAGGTGGAAACACCCTTGCCAAGGCCCTTGGTCACTGCCCCACCGAGGACCACCCTCAGTGTCCTGGATAGGATCCCACCCCCTTTCTCTCTTTGCAACACTGCCCCTGGCCTCTAGCAGCGCTCCCCTTCCCTGACTTCCGCCCCTTCACTATCCCAGCCCCAGGACACCTTTGAGGTTGCTATGGCCCAGCCGGGACCTGCTAGTCACCCAGACGTTCTCACTGGGAGAGTCCCCCCTCCCCAGGCTCAATGACCACCTCCATGTGGGATCCCCAGCCCCCATGTCTAGCCCAACACGCACCCTGAACGCTGCACCCGCACACCCACGTGTCTGCTGGGCATCTCTACTTTTACTTACATGTATTCCAGAGAGTGTGAGCCCCCAAAAAAGCCCTGGGGGACCCACTGGCCTCCCCCAATAGCTGCTGCTCCTCTGTTCAGGGTGGACATCACCAGATGTCCAGACACCAGAGCCAGGCCTGGGAGTCACTGCTGAAGTCTCCTCCCTGACACGTGTGGGCCAGCTCCCCCCAGCACTGCCCCAGCCCTTCTCTGCTTGGCACCAGTACCCCACCGCTGCAGAACAGGCCTTGCTCCTGGGGTTCCCCCTATGGATCACCTGGGCCTCTCTCACATGGTCCAGGGAGGTCCCCGTGACACAGCTGGTTCAGTCACCTTTTCTTTTTCTTTTTCTTTTTCTTTTTCTTTCTTTCTTTTTTTTTTTTTTTTTTTTTTTTTTTTTTTTTTTTTTTTTTTGACAGGCAGAGTGGACAGTGAGAGAGAGAGACAGAGAGAAAGGTCTTCCTTTGCCATTGGTTCACCCTCCAGCGCACTGTGCTGATCCAATGGCAGGAGCCAGGTACTTATCCTGGTCTCCCATGGGGTGCAGGGCCTAAGTACTTGGGCCATCCTCCACTGCACTCCCTGGCCACAGCAGAGAGCTGGCCTGGAAGAGGGGTAACCGGGACAGAATCCGGCGCCCCGACCGGGACTAGAACCCGGTGTGCCTGTGCCACAAGGCGGAGGATTAGCCTAGTGAGCCACGGCGCCAGCCCTCAGTCACCTTTAATAGCTTGCCAGTGTGCCCCTTGCAGCCACCGCCCCCCCCCCCCCCCCACCGCCATTGCTCATGGTTGCACTGTCCTGGGCCTGGAACCTTGGGGACAGATTTACCCTCCTTCAGTCCAGAGGGCCAGCCGGACAGTCAGAACCCCCCAAAATGCCTTCCTGTGACCCGGAGTAAGTTAGGGGCCCTCTTCCATGCACTGATGCGTTTTCTTCTTGCTCCCTATCCTGAGACCAGAGAGCCTTTGAAGTCAGCGGCTGTTCTCCCTGTATGTGTGCATCTGTGTGTGCACATGTGTGTGTGCAATATGTATGTGTACATGTGTGTCTGCGTGCATGTGTGCTTGCACAGGTGTGTGTGTGTGTGTGTGTGTGTGTGTTCAGTGCTAGGAACTATTTGCTGAAATTGAAGGATGGACAGTGTTGAAGGCAGACCTGGTGTGCTCTTATAAGGAAGCGGGTTACTTACTCTGTGTATAGACACTGCAAGATACAAATCTTTTCTCCCCTTTTCCCTACTAGAATCCCAGCCTCGCTCAGGATGCAGCTAGAGTGTATACTCTATTTCCTGACATCCTTTGCAGAGGGAATTTTTGCAACCCAGTGTGGGCCCCCAAGACGTAAGGAAAAGCGGCTGCACATGATTTGCTTCCCCGATGTAAACACTGCCTCTTCCTGGTTCCTGTCTTCTACCTCTTCCCTGGAATTAGGAGAGGAAGCTGGAGGTGGGGCGTAGGGATGAGAGCCACATACCAAGAATTCTGAATGGGCCTAGGTCACATCCCACCCTGGCCTACCTATTTATGATTTCAGACACATGAATCTCATTTCAGTCACCTGTCTGAAGCCAGGAGCTTCCTCTAGGTCTACCCACATGGGTGCAGGGGCCCAAGGACTTGGGCCATCTTCTACTGCTTTTCCACGCCACAACAGAGAGCTGGATGGGAAGTGGAGCAGCCGGGACTTGAACCGGCGCCCATATGGGATGCTGGCACTGCAGGTGGCGGCTTTACCTGCTGTGCCACAGCACCCGCCCCTTCAGTCTCCAGCTGGATCTGTGTTATAGTTAGCTGAGTTCCACTTGGAAGCATTTCCCAAACAGACTCTTCCTTTGGCAGTGATGCTGGCCCTGACCACGGTGGACGGCAAGGTTAAGGCAGCTGGGTGAGGTGAGGGCTGTAGATTCCGATGCTCCCTGGGACTCTGCCAGAGCAAGCAGGAAGGTGCTGCAGCCATGGTGGCCCTGTGTGCCTGTGACCTTGGCCCAGGCCTTCTCCAGTCCCTGGTTGCTTGCACTTGTGAACTGGAGGACTTCTTGAACAACCCTTCAGGTCAGGCTTGGGGTCAGCACAGCTGAGGTCAGGGCCCTACCCCACCACCTACCACACAGATGCACAGCTTGCAGCCGTTGTGTAGGTAGGCTCTCTGGCATCTTGTCCATGGAGCCCGGCCCCCAACAGCACCTCTGACTGCATGGCAGATGCTGGACTGCAGGCATTGGTGCATGTGGGTGCTAGCGCCACGTCTGTTACACTCAGCACTCATGGTGACCCTGGGGTGGTAGCTGTCCTAGGGTCCTGAGTTCTTGAAGCGGACAGACCAGCAACTTCACATCAGTGCCTCTTCCAAATCTGTAGCTTCTGTAGGCCTTGTACCCATCCACCACGCTCTGTGGGTGAGTGAGACCACCAGCTTCAGGATAAGGCCATGTCCTTGCTCCTGGGGCTGCAGGTGGAGAGGAGGAGCCCCTGGACACAGGCCAGAGGCAGAAAGGCATGACGCCCTGAGTGGAAGCAATCGCTTCCTGGAATGGACCAGCATTTTCTCCTGGTGGTGGGGTGGACTCTGCAGGGGACCTGAGGAATTACGGAGCTGGAAAGCGCCTCCAGAACTGGATTCTTGAAGCAATGGCTTTTGGCAGAACCTTCTGGAAAAGCCTCACCTTCTTCCCCGTCAGAATCCTGGTGGGAGAAACTCTCAGGGAGAAAAATAATAATAATAAATCTGCTCTTCACTCCCTCCCCGGGAAGGTCAGTGGGGTGCGTCGCGTTTGTCCAAGGGCTCTCCTCCCCCGCAGCACGCCAGGCCAGACCAGCGACATCGCTGACACTCGACAGCGCCTGCAGTTTACCTTGGCCAGGGGCCAGGGAGTCGGGGCCCAGCCCCGGGCGGCCCCCACCTCTCCACCGTGTTACCCGCCCCCTCTGCTGTGCAAAGAGCAGTGCGAATATAAATCAGTCTTCAGCACAAACAGAGCCTCGGAGCCATCACCGGAACTGAGAGCACAGGTTTGCGGGGCGAGTGCAAACAAGCCGAAGCCAGCTCCGTAAATCTCCCCAGGGCGTCGGGGCGCGGCGGCTCCCCACTGCGCTGGGACCCCCGCTCCCTACGCGGTGCCTCCCCTCCCCGCGTCTGGAGGCCCCTTTGCTGCCCCGCCCCCGACTCTCTCCAGCTCTCTCCCGCCCCGGCACTCCTAGTCTCCTCGCCTGGCCCCGCCAGTCCCGGGGCGACCCCGCCCCTGCAGCCGCGGCCCCCCGCAGCCGCGGGGCCGCTCCCTGGGCCGCCGCCCCGCTCCTCCCCCGCCCCTCGGGGCAGGCGGGTCCTTCCCGGAGCGCTCAGTCCGCGGGTCGCGGCCAAGGTCGCTGGCGCGCGCTGCGGGCCGCCGCGTCACACCTGTCCGAGGGGTGGTCACGGCGGGGGCGGGGGCTCGGGCCTGGGACACCGGCGGCGAAAGGGGAGGAGGGAGCGCGCGTTTCCTCATCGGCGGCGGCGGCGGCCGCTTTATAAAAACTTCTGGGCGCGCACTCCCTCGCTCAGTCTGCGCGCCGCGCTCGCCGCCCGCCGGCCCAGCCGCGCCTGCCCCGGCCCCCCCAGCCCCTGCTCGCGGTAGCCCCGGGCCCTGCAGCCACCGCTTCGGCCGGGACATAGAGGACGCCGCCCGCCACTATGGGGCTCCTGCCCGAGCTCAGCGCGCGCCGGGGCAGCGACGCCTCCGCTGGCCGAGCCGGCCGCTGTCCCCGCTCTGTCTTCGGCAACATTAAGGTGAGTGGAGTCGTCGGGGCGCCGCGGGATCCCGGGTCGCAGCCCCGGGGTCTGGGCGCACGCTTGCGGGTGCGAGCGTTCACACGCCGTCGCCAGGGTCCGGAGCGGGACCGAGTCCGAGTCCCGGCACCCGGCGAGGAAGCTGCGTGCTCTCGGGCTGAAACAGCGCACGGCGCATCCCGAGGAACCCCGTGGCGTCTCCTGCGGGCATTGGCTTGGAGGTGCGAGGGGTGGCATCCCGCCGGGGACACGCTGTGGTCTCTCCCAGACTGCGCGGGTCAGAGCCCACCTCGCCCTGGAATGGGTGGCCGAGGGACGTTTTCCCTCCTGTGCTGTGCCACCTGCCCACCTCTCTGAGAGGCTGGAGAGACCGGCAACCAGCTTGCATGCTTGGACCAGGCTTCCTGGTCTGCAGATGGCCCTTGGGTCCGTTCGGAGATGTGTAAGCAGGTGCCTGACCCGGGTTAGTTATGGGGAGCTGCAGATAGAGAGACGATGAGGTGCTGACCGTGGTGAGGATGGGGTGGGAAGTGCGTTTCCGCTCTCAGGAATGCAAGGGCCCCTGAATGGTTGAGTCCACACTCTGGCTGTTTTGTTGGTTCCTGAGGAGGAACCAGACACAGGCACTGGTGATGTTGCTGGGTAAGAAGTGGGAGGCTGCAGGACTCTCACCAGAGCCCTCTTGGGGTCGGGCTTGGGCTTGTGGGGCACGGAGGTCATTGCCCACAGTCGTGTGGTACCATGGAGCTGGGCAAAGCCTCCAATGATGCATCCAGGGGGTGCAAAGCCAGGAAGGAGGTCTATGTGGGCTGCTTCCGTGTGGGGGACGGAAGAGGGTCTGGAGGCCAGAGTGGACCCCACCATGTCCTTTCTCAGATTGTTCCTGGTGGCGGCGCTGGGCTCCCCACTCCTGCTTCTGCTGTCTCCCCACCCCACGGTAAATAAAGACGGAATGGAGCGCACAGCTGGGTATGCATCAGACAGCAGTTTTAAGGCAGTTCAGAATCTTCACGCTCCTTAACTGTTTCAAGCATTGTAGAGAAGTTTCAGCAGACAGCTGTCGAAATGTGGGTATTTTTAGTTAGGATTGAGGCAAGGGTTGAGGCAAAGGCTGGGGGGGGGAGGGCTGAGGGCAAGAGACAGTCTCCCTCCGTTCTCACCAAGAAGGGGCTTCCAGAGTAGGTGTCTGACGGCTGGAGGAGGACGCTGGAGGAGGCTGGTCCCTTTGGGTGCCCCCACCCGAGTCCCTAAAAATCAGTGAGTTTACGGCAGCATCTATCAATAGATAGATAGATAGATAGAAATCATTTCTCACCTGCTGATGATTTAACCGCACTGAGGTCGGAGGTGCCCAGCACAGTGAAGAGCTGTTCTTAACTCTTAATAACCCGAGTATCCTAGTCCTTACCTCGGTTGATCCGTAGTAATTCTAAGATGGGAGTTTGGAGATATCTGTACTTAGCCCCACTGAAACCAGGTACAAGTTTGTGTAGCCCCAGGCACAGCTGGGCTCTGGAAATCCCATCAGTTAAAGTCGCTGAAGCCTTTCCCTCCTGGGGCCACCCAGTCTCAGGGGCATTGCTGTTGGAAGGGTGAGTTCCTCCTCCCAAGGAGTACCCTGCACCCTCCCAGCGTGCTATGTGCTGCACCGTCTTATGACAGGCGTGACCTGGTGACAACAGAGGACATCCAGCCAGAGGGTCTGCCATTTTCCAGGTTCCTGTTTGCTGGGGCAAACTAACCAATCCGTTTTGTGGACATTGTTGCAAAGCCCCACACAAACTGTGTTGGTTTAAGGTGGGGAGAGTGCACTGGGAGGACGCAGGTCCACTTCCCCCTAGCTGCTTTCTAACGGGGGCAGGCGGGGCAGGGGGAGTGCGGAGAGGAGGTTTTCACCTTTCCTGGGAAAGTGGGTAATAAGAGCGGCTCCACAGGCGGGGCTTTGTTGGATGACACAGGGTGAAGCTCAGGAGCAGAGCTTGTGCACCATGCTGGTCTCTGGGGTTGGCCGGTGCTGGGTCCATTCTCCTCCCTCCCTCCCTCCCTTCCTTCCTTCCTGGCTTCCTAACTTCCTTCCTTTCTTCTTTTTCTTCTCCTTCTCTCTCTCTTTTTAGATTTATTTATTTATTTGAAAGAAGAGCTACAGAGAGGAAGAGAGAGAGAGAGAGAGAGGCAGAGAGAGAGAGAGAGAGAGAGAGAGGGGCAGAGAGAGAGGTCTTTCATCTGCTGGCTCACTCCCCAGATGGCCGTAATAGCCAGAGCTGAGCTGATCCGAAGCCAGGAGCCAGGAGCTTCTTCCAGGTCTCCCACATGGGTGCAGGGGCCCAAGGACTTGGGACGTTGTCCACTGCTTTCCCAGGCATAGCAGAGAGCTGTGGATCTGTTCTTGCCTCAACAAGTGGTCTGGCATGTTCACATGCCCCACCAGTCCCATGAGCCGTAGTTACTAGTGCTCAGGAGAGCAACAGTTCACCCCAATAGCAATGTGCAAAGGACACCAGGGGCAGCTAGCAGGAATTGAGCTGCGTGACGGTTCGGGGATTTTCCTTGCACGAAGTCCTTCCTGCAGCCCTACCAGGTGGGTTCTGCTCGTCTCCACTGATGGGGAAGAAAAAAAGGCTTCGTGATGCCAATCTCGCGTGTGTGGACACGCAAAAGACAGGTGGAGCAGAGAAGAAGCACAGAGGTGAGACTCTGGAACCAGAGGCCTTAACCACTCTGCCACCCTGCCCTCACCATCAGCGTGGTGTGGCTCCCATGGTGGGCTTGTTCCCGGGGCCCTGGGGACACACCCGCACACCCTAGCTGGGACCTAGGGGGCCGTGGTGGCTGCAGGGCACTTGGCGCCACCTGAACCACATGTGGAGAGCCTGCAAGTGTGGGGGCGGGGAGAGGGGTTGCCTACCTCCTCCGGCAGCAATGAGCACAATTGTGTTTAATATACAGACTGCCTCTGTTGCCTGTGTCATTTGGAGGCGGCAGGGGAGCAGGCCATCCCCCAGCACTAACTCTCAATGAAAACCAGGCCTGCCCTGCAGTTATGGGGGTGGAAGGTGAAGGTTGGAGGGAGCCCTTATGGCTGACTTACTCTGGCAGCCACAGGGAGATCTGTTTCTCCTTAAAACTCAACCTTCCTTCAGGGCCAAACTGAGGTTATCTTATAGAAAGAGCGGTCGATTGGTCCCTGCTGTGCAAATGTCAGGAAATTTCCAGAGCCAGGGCCCAGGGGAGGGAGAGCATGGCCAGCCCACCAGCAGCGGGGCAGCCCAGTGGGGCAGGAAGTCTGGGGAAGAACTGGAAACAGCAGCTCTCCCAGCGGCACCTGAGGGGCCCTGCGGACCTCTGCCCTGGGAGAGCCAGTTCCAGGTCGTGGCCCACGGCCCCAGCTTCCTGAACCTCCAACCCTGGGGAGGCATCTTGGACTTAACTTTTCCGTTTGCAGCCACCTGTTTGGAAGTCAGGAAGACAGATGCCTGGGCTGCAGGATTCCGCCACCGCCCTCCTGCATGCGGAAGTGGCATTATTTGGGCCTTGGACTCCAGGGAGCAGCACCTTGGTGTGTGTGTGTGTGTGTGTATGTGTGTGTGTGTGGAGGGGAGAACCACAGCAGCCAGTGGTCAGGCATCACACAGTCCTTCCCCCCGCCCCAGCTGGCGCTCAGAGCCCCCTTGACCTCTCGTGCTCTCCTGGCCATGCTGTCTCGATCCGTTTTGAGTCACAATCACCAACTACCTGAAGCTGGGTGATTCTAAAGAAAAGAGGTTTAGGGAGCTCACAGGTCTGGAGGCTGAAAGTCCATGATGGAGCGGCCTCGTCCGTTCAGCCTCCGGCGAGGGCCTTCAGTCTGCATCCCAGCATGGTGGCGAAGCAGAAAGGGGAACGCAGAAGGGGCGTGTGTGCAAGCGAGGAAGCAAGGGCCAGCGGGCTGGGCGCACTGTTCTGCAACCATCGCTCTCATGGGAGCTAACCCAGTGCTGCCAGAACTGCCTGAACCCCTTCCGAAGGTGGTGCCCTTGACCTAAGCCTTGACCACAGATCTCCCTGTGGTTGCCAGGGTAAGTCAGCCGTAAGGGCTCCCTCCTATGATGTCAGAGCTATGACGTCATTACCTCGCTCGCGGCACAGGGAGCTTCAACACACACCCAACCATCGCCACACTGTCGCACTGACACAGAGCAGACGGAGGGAGCACTTCAGATTGCTCCTTGCATCTCTTCCTGATCATGCTGCTTTGTTTGTGACAGTGGCTGCGTGTTTTTCCCATTCTTGGAGAAGCAGAACTGATACAACGATCTTGTTGAGGCCACACTGTGTACAGAGGAATGCAGGGGGTCAGTCCCCCGGCCTCAACCACACCCCCCTGCTTTGTTTCATCCTGTCCCATGGCTTGAACATACTTCAACCCCCTTTCTGCCTTGGGAGGCCCTGGGCTGCAGAACACCCAAGAGCCAGGAGTGGTGGGATGGAGAAGGGGCCGTGGATGGACCCCTTAGAGCGCCTTGGGTGAGTCTGGGCAGGTTTGGCCCCTGTTCCTATGTTGTGCTTGCCCGTTCCGCCCTTGGCTGCCCTTGAGAAGGACCATGAAGAAACAGCCGCAGGAGTGGATGCTTGTGTGTCTCCCAGAGGCTCAACACAGAAGAGTTGTCACTGCAGTACTTGGGGTCTCCCTTAGGGGGCATCACGGGAGGATCTACTGAGTTCCCAGTACTAGAAGAAATTTGAGTTGATCTGAGTGTTTGAAGGGCTTTTTATTTTGGAACAACTATAGATTCATAGGAAAAGTAGCACTTAGAAGTACTGTGAAGACTCTGCCCAGTTTCTCCCAGTGGGTCCCTCTTACATAACTACAGGACAGTATCAAAAGCAGGAATCAACATTGCTATCAAGTATGTGTGTAGCTCTGGGGCCAGTGCCTGCAGTGCTGGCATCCCATGTGGGCACCAGTTCGAGTCTTGGCTGCTCCATTTCCGATCCAGCTCTCTGCTGTGGCCTGGGGAAGCAGTGGAAGATGGCCCAAGTGCTTGAATCCCTGCACCCACGTGGGAGACCAGGAAGAAGCTCCTGGCTCCTGGCTTTGGATCAGCACAGCTCTGGCCATTGTGGTCAATTGGGGAGTGAAACAGCAGATGGAGGACCTCTCTGACTCTCCTTCTCTGTATAACTCTGATTTTCAAATAATAATAATTTAAAAAGAGTGTGTGTGTGGCTCTGTCACATGTGTAGCTTGTGTAACCACCACCCCACCTCTTCAAGGTAGAGCTGAGCCAACACTGCAGTGATTTCTCTTGTGCCCTTCTAACCGCCGTCCACCGCTCGGCTCTCTGCTCCATCACTGTCACTTTGCCGTTTGGGAAATATCCTATACATGGAATCACACGATATATTCCCTTTTCTGATTAGCCCAACAGTCCTGAGATCCATCCGAGCTAGTGGACTTATTAATCATTCGTACATTTTTATGGCTGAGTAGTATTCCATCGTGTGGCTGTACCAGAATTTGTTGAAACGGTCACTTGTTAAAGGCCAGTTAGGCTGTTTGCACCTTGAGACTGTTACAAACACGTGTGCTGTGAATGACTGTGTCCAGGCTTTTGTATGAACGCACATTGTTGTTTCTAGGTGCCCATAGGATGCATTTTGAGGCTTTTTAAGAAACCGGCAGACTACTTTCGAGAGTTGGTGGTGGTTTTGCATTAGGGCCAGGGTTAGGGCTGCTCCAACAACATGTGAGAGGTGCAGTTGCTTTGTCAGCATTTGGTTTTGTCACTACTTTTTCTTTGAGTTGCTCATATAGATGTGTAGTGACAGCTCACCATGGCCTTAGTTTGCATTTTCCTAGTAGGTAATGGTATTGAACGTCTTCTCATGTGCTTTGCTAATGTTTGTCTTTCCTCTGTTGAAATCTCTGCTCATGTGTTTTGCCTGTTTTCTTGACTTCTGAGTTTTGGAAGTCCTGTGTGTAAGTCAGAGCCAAGCCCGTGGCTGTGTATGTGACTGGCAGACTTGTTCTTCTGGTCCTAGCTCATTTCTTCATCCTCTTGACAGGGTATTTTACAGAGGAAAAGTTTAATTTTGTTGACTTCTACTTTGTCAGTTTTTAGTTTTTTGGGTCCTGCTTTTGGTGTCGCGCCTGAGAACTCCTCAAGCCTTTATTCCTAGTGCTTTCTTCTAAAGGTTTCCTGATTTTACGTTAACATTTGTGTTCCATCCTGAATTAGCTTCCATGCAGGTGAGGTCTAGGTCAAGGCTAGAGCGCTCTGTGGCTGTCCGGTGGTTCTGCACCTGCTGCTGAGATGACTCGGCTTCCGCTACAGAATCCCCTTTGCGCCTTTGTCAGAACCAGCAGCCGTCCCGCTGGGTCTGGTCTGCATTTCCGTGGCGCTGGCCTGTGTGGGACTGCTCTGCCATGACTCCTGGAGCACAGCAGGGCTTACAGCTGGGTAGCAGCTTGGTTTTAGCCTGCACGGCTGCGTTTCTCTGATGGATACCACATGTTATCACCCGTTCAGTTTCCCTTCTATTTTGGCTTTTAGAGAGATTTTAGGGCAGATTTAAAGCTCGCTTTGGGAGCTGGATGGGAGCTCTTGTATTGATGGTTCCGGCCTTTCTTCTGGCCTCAGCTGAGTGGGGCATCTTTTCCCCTGAGCCTGTTGTCTCCTTTCCCAGCCCCCGCCTTCCCATGACACGGGTCCTCTTGCTGTCAGTGAGCCTTAGGGCCTGAGTCTGGGGATCTCTCCAGTCCCTTCCTCAGATATTCATCTCATGCTGTTACGTTGCTGATTGAGGTGAGAGTAGGAGCAGGGCCAGTTGGGCCTGAGCTTTGCTGGGAGACCTGTTCTGAAACTTGGCAAGAAGCTCCCTTGGTTTAGAGGACCTTGATTCCCTGGGTATGCCTCATTGTTGGGATGGATTAAATTTGCCCAGGGGTGGGGAGTGAAACCAAGGCGGGAAGTCTCAGACTTCACTGTACCTGCACAAGGGTTGAAGGATGGGACGTCCTCCTGCCCAGTGGGCAGCTCACCCCCTGCTGCTTATCCTGCAGGGTGGAAATGCTAAGAGACTCCTGGGGAAACACTGGGGGCCCCGATGCAGCCTGGGGGCACCCACTGGAAGCAGGAACCCCAGGACGTGAGGCTTCTGGGAACTGTCTCATCAGCACCCGAGGCTGTCCCCCAACCTCCAGAAATGTGGCAGACTAATAATCCTGTCTTAGAAATTTAGCGTATACAACCGGGAGTCCTGAAGACAAGTTCCACTTTGTTCGCGCTCCATCCCACCTGTTGGGAGACCCCAGGTGCAGAGGCTGGAGGGCCTCCGTTAGGACACAGTGTTCGGCTTGTGTTTGCAAAGAGACTCATTGTGAAATTCCAGGAGGAAGTGAGCAGATTCCACACAGGGGTGTTGGGCTTGTGTTTGCAAAGAGGCTCATTGTGAAATTCCAGGAGGAAATGAGCAGATTCCACACAGGGGTAGAACGAGGGGATGGGGGTTGTGGCTGGGGTGTGGCCTGTGGTTTTGATACAGTCTTGTATTGTATCTGAAAGCCAAATAAATTTTATATTTTTCTGCACATGCTATATATGTGTTTCCAAATGGTATGTCGTATTTCCTCTGAAATATTGGAGGAACGCTGATGTGCCAAGAGGCTGTGCCGGGGCTCACCCGTGTCTCCCAAATGTGCTCTCCCAGGTGGGGCAGACTGAGCTGGGAAATTTGGAATCACAAGACAGGCAGCATCCACGTCGGAACTAGTTTATCTGGTTAGTTCACCCTGCAGCTTGCTGGGCTCACAGGGAAGGGTACCTGGGCAGTTTAAGTGGGACAGGTGTGTGCAGTGTGGGTGTCAGGAGACTCCGAGACTGAGTCTTGTGTGCCACCCCTAGGGAAGGGCCTTGGTGCAGGGAAGGGGTTGGCGGCTTCTGCAGTTAGTGCTCAAGCCCATGGGCTGCCAAGGAGACTGCAGGATAGGATGAGAGTGTTAAGTTTCCCAGACTGCTTGACAAGCCATTCTGCACTCTGCCCAGGCCCTTTTGGAAACTTCCTGCTTTCCTGTGATTCACAGCGCCTTTGGGGGAAACTGGCTGGCAGCTGGGAGCTCTGCAAGCATTTATTGAGTGCCTGCTGTGTGAGGCCCTTTGCTTCGGGTTGCTGTTTGCACGAGCGGCACCTGAGTTTCCCAGACACCATGGCCTGCGAGTCCTCTGGCCCCCGGCGTGACCGACTGCATCCATCTGCCCAGCACTGAGCACGGTCCTAGCACACAGGTCTTCCGGCCTCTAACCTGGAGGAGGGAAGCTCTGGGCCCACTGGGACAAGTTGGTCGCCCTACTGCCTTCCTTATTGAGCATTTTACAGCAATGAAATTCAGCGAGGAGGGCCAGGTGCTGCTGGCAACGGAGATAGACCTTGGGAATCCACGGGAGGAAGAAATGGGAGGTGCAGAGTGCAGGTGGGTGAGAGCCAGGAGGCCCGAGGCTGGGCTCCTGGGAAGCGGCAAGGCTTGCTTCTCCTTCTTGCTTATCCGTGAAGGTTCTCCCTGCACGTCCTGTGCCCATTGCTGGTCATTTTGATATCTCACAAATGCTGATAAAAGCAAAGATGGTGCCTCCTGGTCTCTGAATTACTGAATTTCAGAATGGAGTGAGATGACGAAGTTCATCTGCTCAAAGACGTTGCAATCCTCCATTTGCGTGGCCCCAGTGATGGGGAGCTGGGTGCACTGCAGAGCAGACCCAGACCGTGCTGCAGCGTCGGCTCCCGGCTGGTGTCTGCAGTGGTGAGCTGAGACCTACACTTGCCCTTCCTGTATATCCCCAACTGGGCAAAGCTCACAGAAGCTGTTGTCTCTGGTGGAAAGCAGACTCCCCCTCCCAGAAGCCCCGTAACTGCAGGCCACTATGCAGGGCTGAGACAGAAAGCAAGCCTGGGCCACCATCCTCACCAAGCCGGGCTGTGAAGGTGGGCACCGCTGGATGTCATGTGTGGCCCCAGATCACAGAGGTTTCCTTGCTGGTTCTGGTCACTGCAGCGAACTTGGTCACCACTCACATGGGTGCCTCCTGCTTTGTGGCTGCTATAGGAAGGCAGCACAGGACAGGCAGAGACCTCCCCACCATGGGAACCCCGCCCTCCCAGGCCCTACACATTGGTGGTGCCCTCGTCAGCTCTGTCTTCACCTGCCCCATGTTGCTAGAAGGAAATACCTGAGAATGGTAGGTTTTACAAAACAGGTACATTTACTTACAGTTCTGGAGGCACTAGGAGCACGGTGCTGGCAGCAGCATCTAGCCAGGGCCTCCTGGCACTGCATGGCTGAAGTATGAGAGAGAGGGTACATGGTGATAGCGAAAGCAGGAAGGTAACCCACACCAGCTCTGTAACATCCTGCTGTGCGGGAGCTAACTCGCTAATGCCCTTCGGAGGGCGTCATCGCCATGGCCCACTGCCCCCAGCAGGCCCCACCTCCTAACAGTCACACCTCCTCAGTACCAAGCTACACAAGGACTTCTGCAGACAGACCATGTCCCATCCACAGCAGGTTCCAAGGGCTGCTCCCACCCCAGCTCTCCCACTCCTCCTTCCCATCCTCTCCTGCCTGAGCTCCCACTTCTCCCTGACCTTGGGAGCTTTCCCAGAGTGTCAAGGGCACATCTGAAGGAGCCCTGGACACACAACAGAGTCCATCCTTGCACCATCAGCTGGACAGCAGCTTGTTGCAGGGGTAGAGAAGGGCTCTCTGGGAACCACATGGACTGAGGGCCCAGGAGGGAGCTCTCACAGGGGACATCTGGCCTCACAGTCAGGGGAATGTTCCTGTGGGTCCTGGCCTGGGCTCCAGGGCCGTGCCCCACTTCCTCTTCTTCTCCCACCCCAGACCAGCAGGGCCAAGTTAATGAAGAACCAGTCCTGTCTCTTGAACAGGCTCTGCCTCTGGAACCTGTCCTTGATCTGGGCCGTGAGTTCCCGGGACTCTTGGTTGCCCATTTCATTTTCAGACCCCTCTTGCTCCTGGACTCTGTCCTCCTGTGCTGCCAACACCTTCCTTGTTGCAGCTCAAGCCTCCTCCTTTGAACAGCTGTCAGTGACCTGGGAGCACATGGCCTCACTGAATTTCACAGATGAAAATATATAAAATCTACAAGGACTGAGTACAATCATTGATTAACTCTATTTTGCTTGCCTTAAAAATTACAAAAATTCCGAATCCCTACCTTGGCACCAATGCCTTTTTTTTTAAAGCAGCAATTATGATTTCCTGAGCTAGCATCACAGACACGGGTGCATTTTATGAGGATACATATGTGTATGTATCCTCAAACAAAACACAATGGGGTGTGAATGCAACTGTTTGGGGGTACCCATCATGCTGAAGATTTAGTGAAATAATACAGACAAGGCTGGAAACACTCTCTGACTAAGCCCCCTTGCTGTGCTGGGGGTGCCTGTTGTCCAAAATGTACAGCACAGGGCATTGAGAGGCAGCCCATGGGACCTGCCCCATTACATAGAGCTGGAGCTGGGGCTCTGTGGGAAGACCCTGTCTTACAGTTGTTTTCCTCTCTTGCACTTCACTGTAAGTCCAGAACAATTGAGCCAGAGCTTTGCCACTTCCTTGCTTCATCCTAATAGACGCAGCTGAGTGGCTCATTTATATTTATTGTTGTATTTCCCCAAGGCACATTTGGCACTGACTGTCCTGAAAGTATCCATTCCTTGGTTTCCTGTCTTGCTGTACAGTCCTTCACTCCAACTGTGAACCTAGACCTGCACCCTGGCTGGATGGTGTGTGAACATTTATACCTGCCGTGGGTGTGGGGCAACCAAGGGGCTTAGAAACCCTTGCTTTCTAAAGGAAAGCAGAAATGGAAACCCGGCCAGTGACACTGTGTTGTGTCATGAAGACATCTGCCCAGAAACTTACAGTGAAGAGATAATTTGTGCATCTAACAACTAGAGTGTCAGTAAGTAAATGGGACATCTGTCTAGGGAATATCACTTACAAATGATTTTTTAAACCCTGGGGAGGAGGCCATCTTCTCATGTTAAGTACAAGGAGGCAGAGGGACCAAAATAGGTAGAGATGATCTAAATTGATAAAAGTCAGTGCATGCAGAACAAGAAGACTCCGGGAGCTGAACAGTGCTGGTTCTCTTTGAGTGGGAATCCTTCTTTGGGCATGTCTAGGGTTTGCATTTTTCTACTATAAACATGTCCTATATTTACACTGAGAAAAAACTGACAACTCACCAGCCCTGAAGTCTGTGGTAACAGCCCACTCTACTGTGCCAGGTGCACTGGAACACCAGTATGATGTGTGAAATGCAGTGGCTGCCTCCCGGCCTCAGAGTGTAGACCTGGATGTGGCTGGGACTGCAGCCAAGAGGATGAGGCTGTCTCCAAGTCCATTTCCCGAAGGGCCGTCCCCGAATCCCCTGCATTTCGGCATCCACAATTATATCTGCGTCTCACGGCTCCCAAGGGATGGAGGCACAGTGAGATAACGGTACTTTAGGTCTCAAAGAGGGGCAAGAATGTGGAACGTTTTCTTTTCTGGAAAGATGAGGAAGTGGTTCTGCCCAGGAAGCCCTCTCTGCTCTCCTGATGCCCACTCCCAGGGACTGGCTCAGAGCTCAGGAATCCAGCCCTAAGTGTTGGCCAAACATCTTAGAGAAACCAGTGTATCTGATGGGCTGCTCGCCCTGTAGGAAGAGTGGGCCCGAGGGCAAGGCGGTGAGGACAGAAGCTGGGGCTGGGTCTTCAGACTGGAGATCTGGACCTGAGCCTGGGGTTCACACCTGGGAGGATGTGGGGAGCAGCCACGGGTGGGCTCACCCAGTCATTTGGTGAGCCTTGATTGGGCACCCCCTATCTGCAAGGGAGCTCTCAGTAGGATTGTAAACAGCAGGCTTGTGAACTGGGGATGGCTGCCTGAGCTTCAGTTACTCCTTCATTCATTATTACTGGTCACTTACTAGCCCCACTGGAGATGCCGTGATGATCCAGAGTGGCTAGTGCCCTTGTGAGTAAGAGGGGCAGTGCCTGGATGCACAGACAACCGCAAGGTACAAAGTGTGTCATATGACGGAGAGAGAATGGCTGGTTTCTGTGAGAGACATCAGCAGAGTCTGAACTGGAGTCTGCTTAATACACATGGAGTCAGGAACTCTGAATTTAACTAGTCACTTTCCTGGTTTTCGCATGGAAGCCCTGCATGAAGGATGCACGTGAAACAAAGTCCCTCCTTCCAAAGGCAGTGCCAGATGGAGTAAGAAGGGCCATAAAGAGCTATAGTGGATTATGATTTCCATCAACGTGACTACTTCATGGAACATGGAATACCCTCATCCCCCTGCTATAAATTCCTAGAGATGCTCCATGAAACAGAATAGCACCAAAGATTTAAATGCATGGCTGAGCTTTCAAAAGGAAAAGTGAAATCTTCAGGTGAGAGAAATGAACACCAGAACAATGAGGGTACCAGGGCACCCTGCAGCAGGAGACACGGGTGTGGATTGGATCAGTCAACAATCCTGGAAGCTGGACGTTTGGTAGAGAGGTTAAGGTGCTGCTGGGGGCCAGAGCTGTGCTGTGATGCGAGCAGCAGGCTAAGCCACTGCTTGAGACACTGGCATCCCATACGGGAGCAGTGGTTCGAGTCCCTGCTAGTCCACTTCCCATCCGACTTCCTGCTCATGTGCCTGGGATGGCAAAGGATAATGATCTAAGTAGTTGGGGCCCTGCTACCACCCATGTGGGAGACCAGGGTGGAGTTCCTGGCTCTTGGCTTCAGCCTGGTCCAGACCTGGTTGTTCTGGCCCTCTGGGGAGTGAATTGGCAGATGGAAGATCTGTGTCTCTTTGTGCCCCCCTCTCTCTGTCACTCTGCCTTTCAGATAAACAAATGAATAAAATTTTACAGGGGGAGATTCTGCTTGGAACACCCACACCGCTTAATGGAGTACCTGGGTTCAAGTTCTGGATTTGCTGCTGATTCTTTCTTACTCCCGGTGTACACTCTGGGAGGCACAGGTGACGGCTCAAGTACTTGGGTCCTTGCAGACCCAGATAGAGTCCCCAGCTCCTGGCTTTGATCCGGCTGAGCCCCTAGCTGCTGCAGGCAATTGAGGAATGAACCAACATATGGGAGATCTCTATCTGTCTGTCTCCTCTGCCTTTCAAAACCAAAACCAAAACCAAACAAAACCCTCAAGGAGCTCCTAACCAGAGACTGGGTTTTAGTCATCCCACAGGTACCAAAAACAGCAGGGCGAGGTGAAACTCAGGCCCTTGGGGGGAGGACACCTGAAAGCACTCCATCCACAGCCCAGGGACAGCCCGCGGGTTCGTCTCTAACAGGACCTGGGGAAAGTGTCCCTGAAAATTAAGACCTCAAGACTGTGCCAGATGGAACCAGAAATCGAACTTACACTGTCTAATGGTGTGGTGATGTTTACCTCATGGCACAAAACTAACTCAGATTGAATCAAAGACCTAGATAGAAGACCTAAACTCTAACACTTTTAGAAGAGGGGGCCGGTGCTGTGGCGTAGTAGGCTAAGCCTACCCCTGCAGCATCCCATATGGGCACCGGTTCACGTCTCAGCTGCTCCTCTTCCAATCCAGCTCTCTGCTATGGTCTGCGAAAACAGTGGAAGATGGCCCAAGTGCTTGGGACTCTGCACCCATGTGGAAGACTCGGAAGAAACTCCTGGCTTTGGACTGGTCCAGCTCTGGTTGTTGTGGCCATTTGGGGAGTAAACCAGCAGATGGAAGACCTTTCTCTCTGTCTCTCCCTCTTTCTTTATTTTATTTATTTATTTATTTATTTATTTATTTATTTATTTATTTTTTGACAGGCAGAGTTAGACAGTGAGAGAGAGACAGAGAGAAAGGTCTTCCTTTTCCATTGGTTCACCCCCCAAATGACCGCTACGGCCAGTGCACTGCGCCAATCCAAAGCCAGGAGCCAGGTGCTTCCTCCTGGTCTCCCATGTGGGTGCAGGTCCCGAGCACTTGGGCCATCCTCCACTGCACTCCCGGGCCACAGCAGAGAGCCGGACTGGAAGAGAAGCAACTGGGGCAGAATCCAGTGCCCCAACTGGGACTAGAACCCGGGGTGCTGGCGCCGCAGGCAGAGGATTAGCCAAGTGAGGTGCGGAGCACACCTGTCTCTCCCTCTTTCTGTAACTCTGCCTGTCAAATACATAAATAAACAAGTCTTAACAAAAAACTCTTAGAAGAAAACACAGGGAAAACTTCATGACCTTGAATTTGTCAAGGATTTCTTGGATATGACACCAAAAGCACAGATAGTAAATGTTTAAATAGACAACTTGTATTACACCAACAGTAAAAACAAAAGCAAAAACTTCTGTGCATCAAATGACATAATCAATAGAATAGAAAAGCAACCTACAGAATGGGGGAAGATATTTGCAATCATAAATCTGATAAGGGATTTATATCTAGATTATCTAAAGAACTCTTATAACTCAACAACAGACAACCCTCTTAAAAATTGACAAGGGACTTGAATATACATTTCTCCCAAAACAGTACATAAATGGCCAACAAGACCATGAACATCCATTCAACATCGCTAATCATTAAGGAGCTGCAGTTCAAAACCACAGTGAAATACCACTTCACGCCCAGGATGGCTATTATAAAAACAAAAACAAAGTAACCAGTATTGGCAAAGAAGTGACCAAGCTGTACACTACGCAGGGAAGGGAAATGCTGCAGCCACTGTGAAAAGGAATATGATAGGTCCCCAGAAGACTAAAAATGGAAGCTGTATGACCCGGCAGTTCTGTCTCTGGGTAAATCTCCGAAGGAATTGGGAGCGGAGTCTCAGCATCCCCGGCAGCAGGAGTCTCAGTAGCCCAGAGAGGGAAGCGACTCAGGTGTCCTTCAGTGGCTGGATGGAAACAATGAAAACGCAGTGCAGACACACGGTGGAGAATGACACAGTCTCAAAGGGAAGGCAGTTCTGACGCCTACTACAGAGGGGATGAACCTGAACGAGGTTACACTAATGGGATGAGCTGGACACAGAAAGACAAATCCTGAATGGCTCCACTCACAGGAGGTCGCCCCAGTAGTCAGACTCACAGAGCCAGCAAGTGGAATGGGGGGAGAGGGAGAATGAGGAGTTACTGTCCCATGGGTTTAGAGCCTCCGTTTTGCAAGATGGAAAGCTCTCTAGAGGGGGGTGATGGTGATGGCTGCACAGCATGTGAGTGATGTACTTTACGCCACTTAAATATAGTTCAGATGGACACTTTGCTGTTATGTGCATTTTGCCACCAGTGAAAAAAATATGGGTGTTATGGCTGGGATGGTGAATGTTCCCTTAAGGCTGGTGTGTTAAAGGCGTGGTCCCCCAGTGTGCTATAGGGAGGGAGTAGAACCTTTAGGAGGTGGGGCCCAGTGGGAGGTCCTTAGGTCTCTGGACACACCCTCTGAAGGTTGTTCTCCTGTGAACACTTGAGTTATGGCAAGAAGGCGCTTACAGATGCCTGACTGTTGGCACACCCTCTCCCCTGCTTCCCGGAGTGCCCTGTGACTCTTCCTGAATTGCACTCTGCCAGCCGCCACAGGTCCCTTGGCAGAGCCCAAGCCTATGCTGTGCTGGACTTTAACCTCCAAACCTGCAGACTAAAGAAACCTTTTCTCCTTATAAGTGAGCTGCCTCAGGTGTTTCATTATAGTCACGACCAACAGAATAAGACAGCGGTAGTCATTAAGGCAGAAGACATTGATTGCATACCTTCCAAAGCAATGAAATAGGAGGAGGGTGGAAAAGCAGGGCAACCCCGCGGTAAATAGGAACACGCCTGCAGATGCCCTCCCCAGCCACGCCTAGACTCATGTTTGAATGAACAGGGACGGCAGCCCCGCCAGCTTGACACCTGGAAAACAATGGCCTAGGATCACAGGGCGGTGACATTCAGGGCCTGCGGAGGACAAAATGAGGCAGCAGCAGGCAGAGGGGTGAGCATCCCTGAGCAATAGGGAAGCCCAAAAAGAGTGTTGTGGGGAGCCAGGGGTGCTTTGCTGAAGTCACTGATGGGGCTGAGTACCGACGGGGAGGCCTGGAGTGCGGCTGCCGAGGTCTGCCTCCCTTCCTGGCACCAGCTCTGCCCACCTGACACCCAGCATGGCCTCAGTGACTGGAAGCCCTGTGCCTGTGCTGCCTACCGTCTGTGTTCTGTGGCCCACTGCGAAGGTCGCAGGCCCCTGAGCTGCGGACGTGAATCGGTCAGCAACGTTGGAACAGCGTGGTGAGCTCATGTCTGCTGCTGCCGGGGCTGCGGCTGGTAGGCGTCGGTATTTGCTTAGCTAATCCTTCCTCATCTAAAGGTGCTTATTGACGATTTCATTCATGAGTTTTGAAACATGCAGGGAGAAATCCCAGCCAGAATCCTCCAGGTGTGGATGATGAAACCACATTCCCTTGCACTTGCCTGCAAGAGCTCCAGGTGAGACAAAGTAGTTGGGAGAGGAACCCTCGGTCCATGTGGAGAGTGCAGCCAGATTCTCACCGGTAAGGAGCCCCATGCTCAGACGGCAGGTGGCCAAGGGAAGTGCCGAGAAATCAGGGGGCTGATTCCGTCTGATCCCAGAGGTTGCGCTGGTCGGTAGAACGGATTTGCACATACAAGGGGACTCTTGTAAGTTCGTGGGAAAATGGAATTCAATGAGAATGCAGATTTGTCCATGAACTTTTGGCAGTCCCTTGTAGAGGCTGAGCCTTGAGATTCCAAGAAGGAAGGAATTAGGTTAGAACCCAGGAAGACCTACTCGAGTCTAAGGAAGTGGTTCTCAAAATACCATTCCCGGCCCATCAGTGTCACCATCACATGGGAGCTTGTTGTAAATGCAGACTGTTAGGCCCCATCCCAGGCGGATGGAAAACTGCACGTGGGGCCAGCAAGCTGTTTCAGCAAGGCCTCTGGGCAACTCTGACGTAGCCAAGGTTGAGCTCATCTGCTGTGAAGGCAAGCACTGCTCAGAACAGAGATGCACCTGCGGAGGTGGCTGTGATACGCCTGTGGCCCAAGCAGTCACGACAGTGATTAGGAGGCAGGAGTCTGTATTAAGTTCAGATAGTTACCAAAGAACATGAGCTTCTAATGCAGGAGCTGTAACTGATGAGAGGAAGTTTGGGGAGCATCCCCGACAGGCCAGTGAAGGTGTTCCAGAGCTCCTGCTACGATCCAGGCAAAAGCCACAAGCTGTGAACCCCAGCCTGAGCCGGGAGATGGGGAGCTGGGAGGGCAGGAGGGTGCTGAGGCAGAGCCTTCTCGGCAAGGAATTTGCAGAATCTCTGAAGTGCCGGGCCACGAGAGCTTGCTGTGCTAGGCTGAGTTCCATTCCCCCCAGATAGTTTGGAAATGGCAAATGATGCAGCAGGCTGACGTCAGGAGTGCCCTGGTGATACTTACAGCTTCATGTTAAATCCTGGAGGGAAACCGGGCATTGGAGGAGCTGCTGTGCCTTCCTCCTTGCATCTGCTCTTTATTACCGAGTGCTGTTACTGGAATACAGTGCGACTCCTGGACGCGGGCAGGCACAGATACCCCAGAGTTACATGCTGATAGTGCTAAGAGGAGGGAAACTTGACCCAATCCTGTAAAAGCCTGCCAGCCACTCTCTCTGCTTCTTTGCTCATCTTGTGCACCTGCCCTCACACATGCTCCGTCATTGCCAGGCCAACTGCCCTCATCAAAGACCAAACCCTGGGCCTGCTTCATCCAGGACTTGCGCCTTTGAAACTGTGACCTGAACACGCCTTTCTTTTTAGAAGTCAGTTGTGTCAGTCATCCATTGTGGGAGTGAAAATCTCCTAATATTCCCATGCTCAGACTGCACATCTCATGGTGTTGGAAGGCCTTGAGGCCCTGGGTGGCTCCCCCAGGCACAGCTATGGCTGTGAGGGTCCGGGGGAGTGCTAGAGGGTGCAGGAACCAGGGAGACACGTTTTGGGCACTGCCTTGGACAGAAGCAACCATGCCTGTTTTGGCCTCTACCTTGGTCTCTGCGCCTGACAGTTTCCTTTGCTCTGTCATCTGGACCTGGCGAAGATGGCTGAGAAAGGACTTAGGCGTTTTCCACGGTCCTGGCTCTCACCTTGGCTACAGTTTCTTCCACCTTTCCCTGGCCAGACAAATGTCTTCCTCTTCTCCCTCCTCACTCTTCTGAGGGCAAGAGGGAGGAGGGAGGCAGGCAGGGGCCAGTGAGTGGAGGGAGCGCCTTGTAGGACATCTAGGAAAGTCCCCAAGGGGAGGCTACAGAAGACCGTGTCTGGGCAGGTCCAAGAACAAGCAGAGGTGATGGAGAGAGGCGAGCAGGAGGGAGCCTTCTCAGACGAGCAGCAGGTGCCTCTGCCCCTGTGCTGGCTGGAGATGACCAGAGAAGACCCAGCAGATGACCTGACCCCTGCCCTCCTATTGCTTCCTGAAGCTATGAGCTGGGCAGGAGCCAGAGCACAGACTTCTGCCCACCTGAAGACAAAAGACCCTGCTGGGACCAAACCCAGCGTGCTGGGAGCTGCGAAACAGGCTCTGAGCCCTGGCTCTCTGCAGAGTGAGAGCTGAGGTGTGCTGGAGCTCTGTGCAGTGCTGGTCCCCTGGTCTCCTGGAGTCCCGGGCTGCTTGAGCCTGTGGAGCCCTCTTGGCAGCTGTCTCTGGGGCTGTTTCAGGGAAGCTTTGCGTTCTGCTGAAGCGTGCCCGTGTGCAGAGTCCTGAGGCTCCAGCCTCAGGAAGGAGGAGCAGAAGGGAGTAGGGACAGGAGACAAGACACCTTTTGGGGGCTGCAGTCTTGCTCGGGGAGCACCAGCACTGTGGCAGCCCCAGAGGAGACTTATTTCAAGACCTCGCATGCAGCCAGTGGTTCCCATTTTCATCTGGGGATGGGCCCTTGGGTTCCGCAAGCTCCAGAAGGGGCCCTGTCCTTTCTTTCTGTTGAGAGGCTGGGGTGTTGGCGGAAGTGAGGCTCTTGCTTCCTGGAACCTTTAGTGATTGCTCCCAAGGTCACGGCCAGGCAGCCCCCTGCTCCCCCTGGCTCAGGTCTGTGACTCAAGTTGTCACCAGCTCTTCCTAAGTCTGGAGAGCCCTGGTCTTGCTGCCCTGGTGGGCAAGAGGAGGTGGGCTTCTCTCCCTGTCCCCTTGCCCCCCACTGCCCTTTCTCTCTTGCTCTCTCGCTTTCCACCCTCCGTTCCCACCTCCCTCCCTTCCTCGCTCACTGGCCTCCTCCCTCGGTGTCCCTGCCTGACCTGCCTGGCTGTGCCTCCACACTCCCAGTGCCTCCTGGATGCCTGTGCTTGGCCTCCTCCAGCCCCAGGGCCTCCCTGAAATGCCCCCCCCGCCACACACAAGACTCCTTGGCCGTCAGCCATAGCCTCCCCTGTACCTCTTTCCTGCCGGCGCTCGCTGGCTACTGCTGCTGCCTGCGTGAGGCTTGTCTGCCTGCCCCAAGCCTTGCAGCAGCCTCCTTGCTGTCTGTCCTGTGGCGGGCCAGCTTTCAAAAGGGTGTGGTAAGCCTTCTACCTGCTCAGATGGCTTTGGAGGTGGCCTGATGGTCCCTCTAGGGCACAGTTCCCTTTCTTGACCTGGCGTCCTTCTCCCACCTACACCAGACTTTGGCACATCAGCGAGGTCTTTTTTTTTTTTTTTTTTTTAAAGACATTTATTAATTTGAAAGTCAGAGTTACACAGAGAGAGAAGGAGAGACAGAGAGAGAGAGAGAGAGGCCTTCCATCTGCTGGCTCACTCCCCATTTGGCCGCAATGGCAGGAGCTGCACCAAACTGAAGCCAGGAGCCAGGAGCCTCTTCCGGGTCCCCCATGTGGGTGCAGGGCCCAAGGACTTGGACCATCTTCTCCTTTTTTCCCAGGCCATAGCAGAGAGCTGGATCAGAAGTGGAGCAGCTGGGACTCAATCCAGTGCCCATATGGGATGCTGACACTGCAGGTAGTGGCTTTACCCACTATGCCACAGTGCTGGCCCCACCAACCAGTTCTCCTACTCCTCGTCTTGTCTTCAAGTCCTCCTCAAAAGCCCAGCTCCAGGGTGGACATGGGGCCCAGTGGCTATGACTCTGCTTGGGCTGCCCACATCCCATTTGGGAATGCCTGGGTTCGAGTCCCAGTTCTACTTCCAATTCCAGGTCCCTGCCAATGTGCACTCTGGGGTGACTGGAGCGCTTAGGTCTCTGCCGTCCACATGGGACGCCCCAATTGAGTTCCTGGCAGGCTTTGACCTGGTCCCACCCTGGCTGTTGTATTTAAAGCGTAAACTGTCAGACAGAAGAAAGTCTCTTTTTCTTCCTCTGCCTTTGCCTTTCAAATAAATAGCAGATACTTAAAAATCTTTAAAAACCCCAGCTCCATCTGTGTGTCTCCAGGGATCCCCCCTGCCTATGTCCCGAGCCCCTCCGGCACCATCGCTTGTGCTGCTCCTCTAGCACCTGCCATGTGGCCCAGCAAGCTGTTTCCATTGCGTGTCCTTGTGCGTCATCTTGTTAACAAACTGCCAACACCCATGCCCTCTGTCTGTGCCTTCCCTCGTGGCAGGCGCCTGCTCGCCCAGCTTTCAGCACCTGCTGCTGCGGCTCCTGCTCCACACCTGGGAAGCTTTGCCCTCAGACCTCCATGGTGGCTCGGAGTCAACCAGCTGTGTTGTAGCTTACCAGGAGGTCTTCCTGGGGCTGCAGCTGCTGGGGCACTGAGCCAGCACGTGGCGGGGGGTGGGCCCAGGCCACCCGGGACGGGGTCCCCTGGCTGAAGGCTCTTCCCCGTGCTGCCAGGACCCTAGCTTATTCTCTGGGTGACTCACCAGCGTACCCCTTTTCATGCTCAGAACAATGAGTGTCCAGTCTCCTGTCTGCTAAAAAGGCAAGACCAAGAGTCAAAACGGGGTCCGTGCCTCCCATGCTCCAAATGTAGATGATTCTGTGGGGAGCTGGCCCGGCGTCATTCTGAACAACGTGAAAGAATCTGCTACTTTCCACCCCTCCCGAACTTGGTGTTGTGGTTTTGTTGTTGTTGTTTGGAAGATCATGAACACAGTAGAAGGGAGAAGGGAGAGAGCTCTTTCTACAATGAATTGCCAATCAGATTTGATCATTTTATATCGCCACTCCCTTCTGGCGTGCGAGTGCTGAGTACTTGGCACCCGTCGCTGGCATTTCTCCTTTCCCTTTGATATAGTCACTTGGCATCATTGACCCACGGGCTGCTCTTCCTCATGAAAGCGCCCGCTCTGCCTTGCTGGAGGCAGGCGTGCTCCGGCTGCCAGGACCGCTGCGGGGCTTCAAACGCTCACGGTGGCTGTGAGCGCAGCCTGTGCTTGGTGCCCTTAAGCAGCAGTAGAGGATGTGCAGCAGGACAGTCCCTGCCACCAGGATGATAGAAGCTCAGCAAAGGAGGGGCTGCAGGGAAGACCCTCCCCCCACCCAAGCAGACAGAACAGCCCCTCCCCAGAGACTCTGAGGCCGTGGGTGTTTGACGTGGGCCGTGAATTTGCTGCTCGGCTGCTGATGACCAGAGACTGAGTCTAGGTGGCTTGGGCTGGTGGGACGTACAGCCAGAGCAGGAGGCGGGCAGGGCAGCAGGAGGGTGCCGTGCTCGCATGCTTATCTCAGGGCTGGGAGCTGCTGCGAGCTTTGCCAGCTCTGCTGTCCCTGTGCAGAAGAGCAGGCTGATGTGGCATCCATGCGTGATGCCACCCCTGCAAAGTAGCCAGCAGACAAACTCAGCTGTCGGGGAGCAGGTGGGCATGGACTGAGAGGGGCCCGTGGGGCTTCTGGGACGCTGGTAGTGAGCTACCTCCTGACCTGGGTTCCTTCCCTCAGGCGTACCCAGATTGTGAGATTTTCAAGCTGTGCCTTGGTGATTTATGCGCTTTCTAAATGCATGGTAGACGTCAACAAAGCGTCTTCAAAGGATGACTGCGGCTGTTGGTTAAAGAATAGAGGGGCAGGAGGGCAGCCTGGGCAAGGGAAGCAGCTGGGAAGCAGTGATGGAGGTCAGGGGCGAGCTGCTGGGCACTGGGACTGGGGTGGCAGAGGAGACGGAAACAGAGGGTCCAGCCTTGTGCTGGAGAGAGAGGCCCCGGGCGTGAACTGGAATGGGGCAGCGGCAGTGCAGGCAGCTGTGGTGTTTGGGCGTGGGTCTGAGGCACTGGCAGGAGCTGTAGCTGAATGTGGGAACGCATTTAGTGCAAGGCCTGGGGCTGAGAACTGGGAGACCAGCATCAAGTGGGGAGATAGAAAAGAGCTCCTCTCGGGGTCCCTAAGAAGGAGCAGTCCGAGGAAGTGCGAGAGCGCTGGGATAGAAGGAGCTATCCCAACCAGTGAGGAGCCCCGGGTGGTGCCGCACGCTGCGGGGTGTGGTGGAGGTGGCGCTAGGAACTGGCAATGATGGTGGAAACCATTGCAGCGCCCCCTCCTTCCCCCGACTCTGCGTGGTGAGCCGCATGGCGGAGTGGTGGGGTGGCGTGGTGGCGTGGTGGCGTGGTGTGTGTTGGCTGCTGGCAGCCACCAGTGAACCTGAGCGACTGTGAAGTGCCTCTCCGGAGCCTCGTTTTCCTCGTTATGAACATAAGGAAGCACGTTAGATCTTGGACTGCGCTAGGACTAACTGTACTCCGCCAATATTTACTGAACACATGTTCTGTGCATGCAGACAAAGCAGTGACCAGAAGGGACAGAGCTAGGCAAGTAAATGTGGGGAGCAATCCGGACTAGACTAAGTTACTCGAATTAGGACTTATTCTATGCATCTGCTCTCCTACAATATGGCGCTGGGAGAGGAGAAAACAGCTTCTACCCAGCTGCCTCCAGTTCAACCAATAAACTGTAGGACTTGCTCCTGATTGGAGAGCAGCGTACTCGGCGTGTGGGCAGCCGAGTTAGGATTGGCGGAGGAGGACTATAAAGGAGGAGAGAGACGGCATGCACCGGGAACATCTATGGGGAACATCTAAGGGAACCCGTGCAGCCCCCGAGAAAGCCGGCCGGCGGTGTGCCGCTCCCCTGCGGAAGTGGGGAATGTGGCCAGGGGGAACTGCCCTTCCACGGAGGTGGAAGGGATAGTAGCCAACCCGGGAAGAACCAGCAGCAAACCCGGGGAGGGCCGAGCAGACGAAAGAACAGCGCAGGGTCCTGTGTCGTTCCTCCGCGAAGACGGGGAGCGACAGTAAATAAATAAGCAAGACGATGAGAAGCCATCACCCCCCACCTTCGGGCCCGGGGTCCCTCCCTGCCTGGCCAGTCTCCCTGGGCTCAGCCGCCACTGTGCTCGGTTTTTGCGACACCAGCTCACCCATCCCTACTTTCTCTCTACAAAACTAACTTCCCTTTCCTTGAAGGCAGGAAGGGAAGGGCTTCATCTTCAAACCCTTCCGGGAGATGAGAAAAAACATTGACATCCCATCTGGTTACCCGAACAAAGAATAGGAAGAAGATAACACGGTGAGGTTTCCACAGTCTTGCGGCTGGAATGTTCTTTTCCTGCCACAAATGGATTCAAAGCAAGTTCCCCAGGGGTGCCTCGCTTCAGCCCAACCAAGGGCTCCCAAGCCAAGTTCCCCAAAGACGAGATGGCACTTGCTCTCCACCGAGGTGAGCTTGGCTTAAAACGCACACATGCACACACACACACACACACACACGAGGCTTTAGGAGTTTCTGAAGAAGGATTTAGACACCTATCTGTATAAATTCCAAGGCTAATTTTGTTTTTCTGGGAAATCCTGAGCTGTGTGTTTCACACTAATCTGACAACTTTATTGAGTCTCGCATGCTTATGCTCACGTCTCATACCTGCCAGGATGGTCTTTCCAAACTGTGACTTCTTTTTCTGTGACTTCGTTTTTTTTTTTTCTTTAAGATTTACTTATTTATTTGAAAGTCAGAGTTACACAGAGAAGGAGAGGCAGAGAGAGAGAGAGAGAGAGAGAGAGAGAGAGAGAGGTCTTCCATCCACTGGTTCACTCCCCAATTGGCCACAAAGGCTGAAGCTGTGCCAATCCGAAGCCAGGAGCCAGGAGCCTCTTCTAGGTCCCTGACTTGGGTGCAGGGGCCCAAGGACTTGGGCCATCTTCCAGTGTTTTCCTAGGCCATAGCAGAGAGCTGGATCAGAAGTGGAGAAGCCTGGACTCGAACTGGCATGCATATGGGATGTCAGCACTGCAGGAGGCGGCTTTACCCACTACGCCACAGCGTCGACCCCTCAATCTGATTTCTAAGGGCTGGAGCCTGTGCCATCTCTCACCCTCTGCTTTTCCAAGTCTCACACGTCTACTCAGCCTCCCTCTGCCTTCCCCGTTCTCGGGTACCTGGGAAAGAATCAGAACAGCCCTAGACAACCCCAAGAGAGTGCCTGAGCACTCCAGGGATTATCAGGAGCCAGGAGCCTGGCTACCTCCCTTCCTGAGCATGTACATGGCCATGGAAACCTACGCTTTGTTTTTTTCCTGATCGTTCTTGTCTTTGTACCTCTGAGGGTCCCCAGGGCCCTGATATCTCAAAATCCAGTTTTTCCATAAGCTCATCCTAACCTAAAGTAGAAAAACGGGCTATAACCCCAACCCCACGAGCTTCTGCAGAGTTGGACTTCCTGCGATCCTTTGGTTGTATCTTGTACAGTGCCTTTCAGGTGTGACTCTTTATGTAAGCCGAATATTCTAAGCTAAAAGAATAAAAGTCCAAAGAGCCTGGTCTGGTGCAGCCCCATCAGGCCTCCTGGAGCCGTGCCTTGGCCCTGGCTTCCGTGCCTGCTGGGGTTTCCTGTGGCCTCGGCTGAGAGCAGACAGGCGGGTCTTCCCGGGCCTTGGGGTGGATTTCCTCAGTGGTCAGGGAGCCCTGGCAGACAGCAGGTTCCCTCTGTGGGTAGTGCAGTGAGGCCATCAAGGGGGCACCAGCGGGAAGCAAGGGGCATGCGGGCAGCCTGGCCAACCGACCCCTGGCCGCTCCCTTCCAGGCAGGGCCCCCGCCCTGCTCCCCAGCCCGGCTGCTTCCCCCTGAAGGAAGAAGGAAGCTGGGAGGGAAATCAAAGTGTTGCTTTTAAACTCCTGCTCGTTTTTCTCTTTCCCATCAAAGGCTTGCTGGAGTTCACGATACTGCTAATAATACCGGCAGTACCTGTTACCATGGCTGCTGCAGGCACCACCCACTCTGACCCCGGCCCGGCTATTTTGAATCCCAGGACTTTATCTCAGACAGGCATTCTTCCTGCAGGGGAACAGAGTTGATTTCCCGAATCATGTCTTAAAAGAGACGCTCCCCTTTGGGGCAGGGGCCAGGGTTTTGCATCCAAAGCCACACCCTTGCAGGAGCTGCAGGAGGCCCGTGGGCTGGAGGAGGCCCTCCTAGCCAGGATGTGTCTGATCTGTGCATGCTTCCCGTCTTCATCTGGGGGTACAGGGAGAAGGACCCTGCTCGCCCCTCCAGCTCTCTGCTGGGCTCCCAGGAGCCACCCCGAGTCCCTCCTTCTCCCCAAGTGCATGCATCTCGGCAACACTGGGGCGCTCAAGGCCAGGAGTCACTCTTCTGGGTTCACTTCTTTTTTCTTTTTTTAAGTTTATTTATTTATTTAGGAGCGCCACAGAGATAACTTCCATCTACTAATTCATTCCTCAAATGCCTATGACAGGCAGGGCTGAGCCAGGCTGAAGTCAAGAGCCAGGAACTCCATCTGGGTTTGCCACAGGGAGAGAGCAGGGACTCAGGTACCTGGGCCACCATCCCCTGCTTCCCAGGTGCATTAGCAGGAAGCTGAAGTGGAAGCAGAGTGGGACTCATGATCCCCATGAGAGATATACCAACCACGCGGAAGATGCTAGCCAGAGAAACGGGGCACCGGGATGCAGGAATGCAGCGAGGCAAGAGGAGGCATCTGGGTAGGCTTTGGTCGGACAGTCAGGTCCGCTGACACAGACAGTCCCTGACTTACAGTGATTCAATTTAACATTTGTTTCTACTGCACCCACACAACCGTTCTGCTCTTCACTTCCAGTATAGAATTCAATCAATGCCGTGAGAAACGCAGCACTTTGTTCTAAGAGGCTTTGTGTTAGACGGCTTTGCCCAGCTGGGGGCTGGGGCAGGTGTGCTGAGCATGCCTGAGTCGAGCCAGGCTAAGCCACAGCGCTCAGTAGTTCAGCTGTATTACATGCGTTTTCAACCCAACAGTCGCTTCGCTGGATGTAACCCCACTGTCGGTCAAGGAGCTTCTGTGTGTACTGTTTGGAGCTTTTTCCTTTTCCCATGGAACGGCAGGGACAGAATCAGGAAATAGACCGGGTTTCTAACTCCAGGCTTAAGTGGTGCTGCAGGTCACACGTCGTGGGACATCTGTTCTTGCACCACCAGCAGAGAAGTCAGATTACTTGGGGGGTAAGAGGAGGGAGTGGAGGAAGCCCCTCTCACTAGCATCCACCCAGTGGCCCGCACTCCCTGGTACCATCCTCGCCACAACTCAGGTGGGATCCTGGCGCCCATTTCTATTGGGGGTCGCATTGCGTCGCTGAAGCTCACACCCTTCCTCACTCACAGAGCCAGGGCTTGTTTGGATCCCATCTCCAGACTGTCAGAAACCAAAGCAGTGTGTTGCCTCCATGATAGTGAGTGTGGGCTGCCCCAGCTAGCACACCTTCTCGTGTCCTACCTGTACATCTGCAGGTACCCTCACAGCGGTGTTCTCGAGGCGTGGCCTTCTGTCCGGGCGTTCTTGCTCTGTCTCCATGCTGGCCAGGTAGCGGGTACTTGTCAAGGCTGAGTAGCCCGGCTCCAGGATCCTATCCACAGAGAGCAGTGTGTGAGGACAGTGGCTGGGGCTCCGAGTGACCCTGGCCAGAAACCCCACTGGACCTGCCTGCCCACTGCTTGCTGTCTCCTTAGCATCTTCCCCCTGCCCACAGCCCCGTCTCTGCCCCTTGCTCCAGGGCCCAGGTCCCTGCCAGTGCTGCCACTCGGCTGGGCTGCGGTGGCCAATGACAGGTGTGAGGGGTGGGGGAGTTGGGAAGGTTCCAGCTGGCTGTGGCCGGAGTACCCAGCCCAGCAGCCTGGGGAGGAACTGGAGCCGTCTATGTCTGTGTATAGCAGAAAGAGTAAAGGCGTTGTCTTTCTGGGAAAGAGTGGGGACAGATTTCCTCTCCTCTGTCCCCATCTTCCTGTCGTGAGCCACAGGGGAAGTGGGCAGCTGCCAGGTCGCTCCTGCTGGCTCAAGATTGAGTTGACCAGGAGAAGACGGGAACACACACACACATACACGCACACACACACACGCCCTGTTCCAAAGCTGCCCTCGCTGTCCCCTCTCCATGCATACTCGTCCTCCAAGGGCCCTGGCTCCATGCGTAGCATTCACCTCTTCCTCGTCCCCAGACTGCAACACAGCCGCTTCCCTTCTTGCACGTAGGCTCAGTTGAAAGCCTTGTCAAGTCAACCTCCGCAGGCTCCTGTGATCCAGGTCCTCCCTACGTGACCGTGCCCCTCCAGGCCTCGGATCCTGAGCTTCTCGTCTCTCTCTGGACTGTCATGACAGCCATCACTCCTCTGCTGAATGCTGTGCTTGCTTTGGGAGGCCTTGGTGCAGGAATCAGCAACAGGGGGCTGGCGTTCTTGGAAGCAGCCTTGAACTAGACACACAACGGAGCCACGTGCTGGGCAAGGGTCCTGCCGGAGGGCAGGGGAAGCTGGCCCTGCTGGCTGAAAGCAAAGGCAAAGACGTGGTGTGTGTGCTCTGGGGCACATTGAGCGTGTACCTTTGGTGGCGTTTGAAGGGCGAGGTGTGTGGCAGCCACTAACGCTGCCTGTTCGAGCAGCCCAAAGCTTAGCTTGCTGACAAACCCACAGTCTGTCCAGGACTCAGTGGGGTTCACTCATTTCTGCTCTGCTTGGCATCAGGGGTAGGGCTGGCACCACCTGATAGCTTGCTCAGTAACACGTCTGACAATGGATGCTGGTTGAAAGCTGAAAGCTCAGATGCAGGTGTTGGCGGAGCACCCACAGGGGGCTTCTGTGGGAGGAAGAAAGACCGAGCTTCCCTACGCCACGTGAGGTCTGGGTCCCAGGGGTCCTAAGAGAGGAAGATCCTCTACCCGTCTTAGGTCCAAGCCTCAGAAGACACCTGCTTCCCTCCCCCACTGACTGAAGCACGTAGCTAAGATTGGCCCACATCCAACGGGAGAGAACGCAGGCTCCACCTCGTGATGGAGTGTCGCTGTCACATGGTGGACGTGCATGTGGGAGGCATGGCTGTCTTTGCAAGATATGGCTGGCCTCAACAAGAGGCAGGCAGGGTGCAGGACCTGTAGCCTCATGGATATCACACCCAGGGCATTGGTTTTGTCTTGTAGGAAGCAGGAGCTGGTGGGAAGTGCTGACTGGGGCGTGAGCGGGTGCATCTGTGCTTGTGTGAGCGTTCTCTGGGGTGGTTGGGTGGAAGATTTGGAGGGGGCAGGCAAGACCTATGGTGTCGCTCCCCCTCTTCATGGAGGAATGACACAGGACCCTGCGCTGTTCTTTTGTCTGCTTGGCCCTTCCCGGGTTTGCTGCTGGTTCTTCCCGGGTTGGCTACCGACCCTTCCACCTCCGTGGAAGGGCGGTTCCCCCTGCCACTTTCCCCACTTCCGCGGGGGAGCGGCACACCGCCGGCCGGCTCTCTCGGGGGGGCTGCACAGGTGTTCCTTCAGCTAGATGTTCCCTCAGATGTTCCTGGTGCATGTTGTCTCTCTCCTCCTTTATAGTCCTCTTCACCAATCCCAACTCTGCTACCCACACGCCGAGTACGCTGCTCTCCTCCAATCAGGAGCAGGTCCTACAGTTTATTGGTTGAACTGGAGGCAGTTGAGTAGAAGCTGTTTCTTCCTCTCCCAGCGCCATATTGTGGGAAAGCAGATGCATAGAATAAGTCTTAATTCCAGTAACAGTCTAGTCCGAGTTGCTCCCCACACTATGGCAGGGGGGATGTTGCAGAAATCCGTGGGAGCCAGGGAAGGGGCCTGAGCCGAGGCATACACCTGGAGGTACGGCCTCGTGCAAGGCGTGCTGAGATCACAGGTCCCAGCAATGGGGTGAATGCTGGGGGCGAGATGGCGGGGCCCCTAGCAGAATTCTCAGTGAGAGTGAGGGCGGAAGAAAGACAAAGAGGAGTGGTTTGTGGGGGAAGAGAAAGAGTCTCGTTTGGGAAGCGGTTAGGGATCTCGGAGTGTCCGGGTGGACTTTCCCTAGCCGAGTGAGATGGACCTCAGCGGAAAGCACTGGGGAAGGTTCTGGGTGAGAAACGGAGCTGTGAGCGTTGCCATCCTCGGCACGGTGGGATTGCCCGGGAACAAGCGCAGGATGGGCGTGTGCCCCAGAGGAGGCCGCGGGCTGTTTGGGGGTGGGGGTCAGCCTCTGAGAAATGGTGGGAGGAAGAGGCTCCGGCGAGGCCCCGAGATGAAATCGCTTCCTTCCTGAGTTCAGCCCGGGCCGCGGGCGACTCCCACGTGAAGGCGCTTTGATGCCCAGCGCTGGGGAAGACGATCGGACATTGGCACGTCCCGGTCCGTGGTGCCTGACGTCCCGTAGCCCAGTTCACACACTCGTCCTTTCTTTTCTCTCATGGCCCAAACTCTTACAAACTAGAGGATTTCTGTGATCATTTCGCCTCTTCCCTTAATCCCTCACATATACCCTCTGCACGCAGCGTGTGTCCCCTGCTCCCATAATTGAAGCCCAGAGGCCACTGGGGGACATTTTCCAAATGACTCAGGTGGGGAATCTTCCTGCACCTGTTTTGATTCTCTGGGTCTGGGCTTGGGTGTGTCTCAGGGGCATCCCTGGCTCCAGCATCCCCAGTATTTGCAATCAAAGCTAAGGACCACTGACCTAGCCCAGTTACTTTGCAACTGGGGAGACCAAGGGCCCAGGAAGGTGGACATGGCTGAGGTTGCTCTGCTGAATGGGAGACAGGCCCAGCCCTGGCCTGCTGCAGGCATCTCCCCTCAGCCCACACATGCTTACTTCTTGGGGTCACCTCTCTCGAGCTTCATCTCCCTGTTTGTGCAAACAGCCAGGGACAAAAATGCCTTTCTCACAAAATGTGAACATTGGAATGTATGAAATAAACTCAGTGGGGGCTGTGAGGGGAGGTGGGGCGTGGGAGGTGGGACACAACTCCACCTGAGTGTGTGTGTTGGGGGGGGTGGTTTCCTTCGGACACTGGAGAGGAGTGAGGTGGCCGTGGCCCGAGGTCAGGCAGCAGTCTGGAGTGGCGTCCAGGTTCACAGGTGTGACGAGCATGGACACGAGTGCTGGGCCTGCCGGAAGCACCTGCTGGCCTCATCAAGTCTCTGGCCCGGCAGGTGGGAGACCCCAGTGCCTAGGGTGAGGCCCCTGAGAAGGAGGTGGGCTCAGCTCCAGGAGGAAATAGTAGAGGTGGAGCCCCAGGTGCTGTCCAGAGATGCCAGCCCCTCAGGGAAGGGAAGAGCTCTGGCCCTCTGTGAAATGTGACCACCACTCTCCCGACCTCGAGAAAGAGCTGTGAGCCCAGGAGGCCCAGAGCTCAGCCACTCAACTCCTCCCCTGCCCTCCCTGCTGTGTGCCTGTGCCCTTCAGCCATGGAACTCGTGTGTACTTGGTGCCACAGCACAAGGAGTGTGGGTGGCGTGGGACTCAGAGACAGATGGCTCTGGGAAGGGGATCGTCCCTCTCGGGGAGCAAGCACCATCAGCGATGCTGCCACAAGAGCCGAGATATCCCCATAGGAACAGCTAACAGCCTTGTGAGGGTGTGAGGGGGACACTATTCCAAACCAGCTGGGCTGGAGGCCACACCATGGGTTTCTCACTGAGACATCAGAGCCAGGCCCTGGAGGGTGGTCCTGGGGCTGGAGGACAGGTTCGGTACGGCCTGGGGCATCAGCGGGGCAGGGGGGTGGCACAGAGGGGACAGGCAGCAGCTAGGGAGCAGTCTAAGCCGGCGAGTGCCCCAGAGGCCTGGCTGAGCACAGGTGCCTTTCCCTCGGGGTGGCTTTCCAGCCCTGTCCTGTGGTCTTACTGGGCCATTTGTGCTAACAGTGGTAAGAACACAGCAAAGGTAGGAAAGCTAACATTTCCAAGTGTTTCCTGTAGGGTGAGCACCTTGTGAAATCAGGGTGAGGAGCCCCACCTGGCTGCTGGGCCCCAGCAGGGGAGGCTGGGAGGAGAGCAGGGCTCACGGCGCGCGGAGCTCATGTCCCGTGTGTGTTCTCGCAGATGTTCGTGCTCTGCCATGGCCTCCTGCAGCTCTGCCAGCTCCTGTACAGCGCCTACTTCAAGAGCAGCCTCACCACCATAGAGAAGCGCTTCGGGCTCTCCAGTTCTTCCTCGGGTCTCATCTCCAGCTTGAACGAGGTAAGTACGGGCTACTGACCCATCAGACCCCATGGGGTGCACCTCCCTGGCCATAGGACCTGGGATGTGTGCACAGGGGCCAGGGAGTGGGCATAGCAGAAGCAGCTGCAGCTCCTGGGGCTCTACCTGTGCCAGGCACTGAGCTGACAGCCTGTGAACAGGTGCTCTGCTCATAGCCACCGGACAGGTAAGGATACTGAGACTCGGCAGGACACGTGCATTGGCCCAAGTATGCAAGGGGAGCCCCAGGCCTGGGCATCTCCTGTCTCCTGAGGCTTGTAGGGACTGTTGGCGTTTAATAGCCTTGACAGCTGGATGAGGTCAGGTCTCTGTGATGCCCCCAGCAACCTGGCTGGCCCTGGCATGCAACACGAGTGGCTCAGTCGCAGTTGTCTTTCCTCCAGCATTCAGACACAGCCTCTGAATCATTCTCAACATGATGTTCTAGCCCCCTCTGCTAATCACAACCAAAAGCTTGCTGATAAGGTGACTCTTGTCTTCCACCTCAACCCAGATAAGAGAACCCTAGGATCTCATGAAGCTTGTCCCTAGGCTTGGAACAAAAACATGGGCCCAGGAACAACTGCAGTTTGCACGGGGCAGGGAGCACCTAGCTGGGACTTGTTGAAGACAGGGTGTTGATTAGGCAAATATTTGCCCAGGGCGATAGTTCAATCAAAATGGGGGAAAATATCCATGCAATTTATCAGGAAAGAAGAGAGTGTGGGAAGCCACAGCTAGCCCAGGTTTATTCAGAAGGAGAAAGCCTGGGAGGGGCTCACTCCCAGGGGAACCCACGGTAGAGAGAGAGCCCCCTCCCTTGCAGACTAGGGGTTTATAAAGTCCAAAGTGGCGGGAAGGGACTGGGGGCTCTGCACTCTCTGGGAGCTGCTGAGATAGCGGGAGAGCCTGGGCTCGCTGTAAAGGTCCTGCAAGATCACAGTGCGAGCTGAGGCTGGTCTCTGGGGCTGAGCTGCTGACTGGGGGAGAGAGCCTGGGAGGAGTGCGGAAAGCTCAGGCCGACAGCTGGATTCTTCAGATAGTGGTGTGTCCAGCAGTCCAGGCAGGGCAGGGCTGGTCTTGGCAGGGCGGGGCTGTGTTAGCAGAGCAGAGACATGGGGGCCTGCTTGCTGTATGTAGGTGAGAGGTCAACACAGATCTAAGGCTTTATGTCCTTTCCCTCAGATGGACTTTTTGAGACTCTGACTTTAGATCATGCCATGGACATGATGGGAGAGGGACGTGGTGGGTGAGAGAAGACAGCTGCAGGCCAGGGCCGAGCAGACACGGCAGGTGGGAGGCCTGGGGGCTGCACATTCTGCCTGCCTCCTTCCATGCTCCCTGGGCCTGTCTGGACTGAGACATCAGAAGGGCAGGGCTGTGTCACAGATGCGGTTTGTGACAGCTTTCTGTGGTCTCCCAGCAAGGCCACTCCAAGGCTGCAGGTGCTGAGGCCCAAGATCCACTTCTCAGCTAGATCACTGGATTTGAAAAAGCATCCACTAAGGGAGCCTAGTTCTGGAAAAGGGCTCCACTGCCAGAGAACAGCCAGCCTCAGCGGTCAGACATGTTGGGGTCCCAGGGGAGCCTGGATGGAGCCCACCACCCTGTCCTTCCTGCTGATTTCCGTGGGGATAGGGGCCTCCGCCATCCCTCACACAGACTTTCCAAGCCAGCCCCAGTTAGCATAGCAAAACCATGGGGAGACAGGACATTCACAAAGTCCGTGAACCTCAAGAGCAGAGCTCTCCTTCCAGGCACAAGTCCCAGAAGGTCACAGAGCCGCCTCCGGCCGAGGCTGGAGCAGGTCTCTGCTCGGGCCAGGCCCCCGCCTTGCACACCTGCTCTCTCCCCTCCTCTCGTGGTGGTAGCTTCTTCCTCCTGGCCCTGCGGCAGCGGTGGTCTGCTCAGCAACTGTGTCCTCTCCCCCAGAAAACCTACCATGTACTCATCCATCCATTCATTAGTTCAACAAGTATTTAATGAGCGCCAACTGCATGCCGGATACACTCTCAGTCTTCCTGGCTGCTCCCTCCCCCTCTTCCCGAACGTACAACGTTGGGTGTTCCCAGGAGACAGGAATGAACAGACACAGATCTCTGCCCATGTGTCCTTCTGAAGATAAATAAATAAGATCCATGATAGTCCAAATGATGACACATGCCGGGAAGCAAGATAGAGCCGTGGAGGGGAAGGGGTGGGGCACAGTGATGGGACTGGCAGTGGGGTTGACAGGCGTGTGTAAGTGCAGAGATCAGGGAGGCTTAGTGAGAAGCCGCCCCTCAGCCAGACCTGGAATTGCTGACCCATGTAGGGTGCCCTGTGGACTAGCCCAGGGCAGAGAATGCCTGTGATGTGTCCAACAACAGCTGGAGGCAGAGTGGCGGGGCTGGGGGGGGGGGAGGGGAGAGGAGAGGACAGCAGATCAGAGAGCCAGCAGGATATGGCCCCCAAGGCTCTGGGGAGTGTTTGCAAAGAAATCCCAGCTCATGCCACCGCCTACCCAACCCCATGGACCTGGGTAAGTGACGAAATATTCTGAACCCCAGCTTGGTCATCTATAGAATAAGGGTTGTGGCATGGCTAGATGAGAAACTGACTACAAGCCGGAGTCCTTGGATTCAGGAGCCATCTGGGATCGAAGACTTCTTTGGATTTCTGTCTTGAAGGTTTAGTCCCAGGAAGGTTGAAGGGCAGGCTGGGAGCTCTGCGTGGTCTCTGGATCCTTCGCTTGGCCTGCTCTAGAAGACAGAGGCTGGCGACAGTCTCTGCCAACAGAGGGGAAGCTGAAGCTGCCCGTGATGGCCCAGTGCAAGGCTGGCACTGCAGCTCTGCCTGGGCCCCAGCTAGCCTGCACAGCCTCTCCCCATCTCTGGTTGTCCTGGAGCAGGTGTGCTCAGCTGTCCTCTGTACATGGGTAGGACAGGAACTCTGCTCTCACTCAGCCCCGCTGCTGTCTCCGCAGATCAGCAATGCCATCCTCATCATCTTTGTCAGCTACTTCGGCAGCCGGGTGCACCGTCCACGGCTGATCGGCATCGGGGGTCTCCTGCTGGCTGCTGGTGCCTTCGTCCTCACCCTGCCGCACTTCCTCTCGGAGCCCTACCAATACACCTCAGTCAGCGTCGGTGAGTGGCCCCCAGCCCCGTGTCAGGGTAAGGAATGAGCAGGTGGATCTCCGAGTTGGTGGGATGAGAATGGCAGATGCCATGGTGGGTTAAGCTGTCCTCTCCCGCCAGGAAGTTTCTCTGGCTTTGGTTCTATTTCTCCCCAAAGCCCATGGCAAACTTGAAACCTGCTGGAGGAGGTGGAGCTATGGAGAGACGACCTGAGCCCTGGCTCACTGGGGAAGGGGCGAGCGTGCAGCCAGGCTCGCATCCCGGCTGTGACTCCCTGTGCTCCATGCCAGGCTTGTAAGCAGCCGTGCTTGGCTGGGAGAGAGCGGAAGCACAGGTCACAGTGAGAACTGTGGCTGTGTCTTCACTTGGCATCATTCTCGGGGCCAGGGTGCTCTCGTTCTAGCATCTCATCCGACGCCCAGTGAGGCAGAGAAGAGCTATGCGGACTTGATGCTCGCAGGTGTCCAGCAGCTTCCCCAAGGCCCAGTGAGTTGGGAAGAGGGAGACTCGGGTCTCCTGCTGCTTAGACGAGTGGTGCTTGGGGGGACCAGATCTCTGGGTTGCAGCGAGATGTCCTATAGCAGGGAGAGGTGGGTGAGCCTGCCGCACGCTTCACAAACAGTTTTCACACAGTGCTGAGTTGCCTGGAAAGAGTTCCTTTTTCCTTAAAAATTATTTTATTTCTTTATAATATGAAAAATTTCAAAATAAAGCCAATTAAAATATACTTAAAGTCGCATGTATATAAATGTTGCCATTTTGGGCCGGCGCCGAGGCTCAATAGGCTAATCCTCCGCCTAGCGGCGCCAGCACACTGGGTTCTAGTCCCGGTTGGGGCGCCGGATTCTGTCCCGGTTGCCCCTCTTCCAGGCCAGCTCTCTGCTGTGGCCAGGGAGTGCAGTGGAGGATGGCCCAGGTGCTTGGACCCTGCACCCCATGGGAGACCAGGAAAAGCACCTGGCTCCTGGCTTCGGATCAGCACGCTGCGCTGGCCGCGGCGGCCATTGGAGGGTGAACCAACGGCAAAGGAAGACCTTTCTCTCTGTCTCTCTCTCTCTCACTGTCCACTCTGCCTGTCAGAAAATAAATAAATAAATAAATAAATTAAAAAAACCCATTCCTGTAAGGCTGGATAACATTCCACGGACGACGACATTTTGTTTATGCATCCGTCTGTTGGTGGGCGCTTGGGGTGATGGATGCCTTTGTTCAAAAGAAATGAGACATCGCCTCCCCGCTTCTTCCCCAGAGGCAGCCACAGGTCCACAGTTGCTGTCTCAGGCCCTTGCTTGCTGTGTTCTTTCCCCACTTCCAATGCCCTGTTTTTTGATCCCCACTGATTTGGAAGTTAGACATTATAAGCTATCCCTACATTTTAAATTGTTAAAAAATTACACGGTAAAATGGACCTCCTGCTGTGGGTGATGTACAGTCCTACACATCTTCACCCATGTATAGGTTTATGTAGCCACCAGCCCAGGCAGCATGGAGACCAGCAGTTCCATCCCCCCAAGAACTCCTCCATCTCCATCATGCTGGCCCTTTATGCTACACGCTCTCCCTGGCAACCACACTTATAAATGGAAACACAAAGACCAGCACATGCCTCTGGAAGTCTTCCAAGTTGCGGTGTCACTCAGTAGCTCATTTCTTTTCCTGTCGTGTAGCAGCCCACCATAGGCATTCACCTACCAAAAGCCATTTGCACTGTCTCCAGCCCGTCACTGTTATTAATGGAGCTGCTCTAGATATCTGTGGACAGGTTTTGGGGGGAACGCAAGTTTACGATGTTGAACGTTGTTTAAGGTGTTTATTTGTCATCTGGAAGTCCTCTTTGGTCAAAGTCTGTCCAAGTCTTCTGCCTCATACTGAATCTGAGTTCTCACAAATGCTAGGCACAGGTTCCGTATTGGCTATGAGAGTTGCAGATACTCCCTCCCAGTCTTTAGCATATCTTTTTACCTTCTTTTAGTGGTGTTGTTTGCCAATAACAAGTTCTGGATTTTTATTAAGTCCAACTTATCATTATTTTTCTTTTATGGGCCATGCTTTTGGTGCCACAGTTAAGAGCTCTTTGCGTAATCCCAAGTCAGGAAGATTGTCCTCTGTGATTTTCTAGAGGTTTTATATTTACATTTAGATCTGTAATTCGTTTGGAGCTAATGTTTGTAAGTTCTTTAACATTTTTTAATATGAATGGCAAATTGTTTCAGCATCAATTGTTGAAAAGACTATTTTCTCAAGATGATGAATGTCCATGTTTTCCAAGATAACACAATGAAGACCCTAAGATGTTCTCTTCTCCCATCGTCCATGACTGTTGACAGTACTTTAGTTCCATGGGTCTTAACCTCGGCATAGTGGCAACTGTTATGAACTATCATATTGTTGTTTATAAATAGGTCAGTGGTCTAGTTTCTTTGTTCACCACTGCTTCATGCACTTTACCCACCCTGATGATTCCATTTCCTTTTTCCTGGAGTGCGTCCTTTAGTGTTCCTCTCAGGTGAGCCCATGGGGAAGAATGTGCCGGTCTTACCCTTGCTCTCATGGTCCAGCTACAGATGCAGTTTTGAAGGAGTGATTGTTTGGAAAGTTCTAGATCTCTGACTTCTGGCATCTCCTGGTGGAACTGGGTCTAATTATCCTCTCTAGTTAGGCAGTAATTCCACCTACATCTACAGGGCGTGCATTTTGAGATCTGCAGTGGGTATCAACCCTCAGATAGAACCAGTCCCTGTATATGTGTGTGCTGTTTCCTCCTGTATATGCATGGCCATGGTAAGGTCTAATTTCTAAATTAGACACAGTAAGACAGTAACATCAACCAGTAAGAATAAAGAGCAACTATAAAAATATACAGTAAAAAGCACATTTAAAGCTTGTAAGTTGTTGATTTCTGGAATTCTGTGTTGACTACTTTCAGACATTGGTTGACTGCAGATAAGGGAAACTGTGGCAGAAGGGGTGGCTGCTGTGTTTCAGGTTTCCCCCTTCTCCATTGCTCTGCATGTCACCATAGGCTGAGTACAGACTAATTCTTCTGGATCTGATCAGAAGTTCAGTGTGCTGTTCCTTTTGAAGAGTAGGTTTTTTTTTTTTTTAATTCTGAAAAACTCAAACCAAAATGCATCTCATAGCACACACCTTTGCTTTCTCTACCCTTTCCTCTAGAAATACTTCCGTATACACGTTGGTCATTTTTGTTTCTGGGCTTCTTGTCTCTTAACCTTACTTTTGTAGTTTTCAGTGTGGTGTGTCATCTGGATTCCTCTGTGGTGTATCCTGGGTGATTTCCTTAGATTAAGTCTTTCTGTTCACTTAGCCTCTCTCTAGCTATGGGAATCTGCTGTCTCATCCTCCCTTACGTTGTAAATGTTAATGGCTTCATATATTTTGCTAATTTCTGAAAGTTCTTAGGAGTTTTTCAAATCTGCCCGACTTTCTTGGTTTCTTGGTGTTTCCTTATTCTGTCCGTTTCTCTCTGATGTCTTTAATTATTTTAAATGTATGTGTCTCACGGTCCTTTTCAGGTTGTTCCATCAGCTCAAGTTCTGAGAGTGTTAGTGCTCCCCATGTTTTGTGTCTGCTCGCTCTTGCTTGTAGTGGCTGAGTCCCTGTGTATTCCAAGGCGTTTGCCCACTGAGCCATTTGCCATGGAATTTTTTCCCCTGTAGAAAATCGTATGAAGTCAGGGTGGGGGAACAGCCCTGCAGAGTGTTTTCTTTTTCTTCAAAACATTTATTTATTGAAAGTCAAAGTTACACAGAGAGAAAAGGAGAGAGAGAGAGAGAGAGAGAGAGAGAGAGAGAGAGAGAGGTCTCCCACCTGCTGGTTCACTCCCCAATTGGCTGCAACGGCCAGAGCTGTGCAGATCCAAAGCCAGGAGCTAGGAGCTTCTTCCAGGTCTCCCACATGGATGCAGGAGCCCAAGGACTTGGACCATCTTCTACTGCTTTCCCAGGTCATAGCAGAGAGCTGGAACAGAAGTGAAGCAGCCAGAACTCGAATCGGCACCCAAATAGGACGCCAGCACTCCAGGTGGAGACTTTACCCACCATGCTGCAGCGCTGGCCCCTGCATAGTGGTTTTCTGTGTGCATTTACTTGGCTCCTGGGGGACATTATTGCTTTGGAGCTAATTTTATGTTAATGTACTAGCATGAGGTGTAGTCGCACTGGTTTTTAGAGAAGTAGGAAGAGTCCTTGGTTTGGGAATGAGTAGCAGTGAGAGGCCAAGTTCATAAATGCTCCTCTGTAGTCCACTGGAGTTGAAGGAGTCTGAGGATGGATGAGCCACCCAGGGATGTGCTAGGGGAATAGTTGATTCCAGTTTGCTTGAATACCAGGCTCTCTTTTTGATTTTTTTAAAAATGCATTTTTTTTATTTAGTTGAGAGGCAGAAAGAGCTCACTTCTGCTGGTTCACCGCCTAAATGCCTACAACCCAAAGCTGAGAACCAGCATCACCTGCTGCTTCCCAGGGTGTGCATTAGCAAAGAGCTGTAATTGAGGACAGAGCCAGGGCTGGAGCCCAGGCAACCCCAATTTTAGGATGCAGGTGTCCCAGCTGGTATCTTAACTACCTGGCCAAAAGTCCGCCCCCAGGCTCTCTTTACAGTCGAACGTGGAGACCAGGTTTATGAGATGAATCACCTGGAATGATGGTGAGAATTCCTCTGTAGGTGAGACCTGTGGTGGAGAGAGCTAGGTGGCTGGAACGGGAAAAGAATGGGGCAGGAGCAGGATGCCTAATGGTACGGCGACTGCTGGGGTCCGGGCATGGAGATCTTGCCCACCTTGCCATAATGTGCCTGTGAACTGGACGTATTCCCACAACTGCATTGTGGTCTTGGATCTGTTGGACGGTGTAAGGACAGAGTCTGGCTTCCAAGGAGTAGAGAAAGGAGAGCCTCCAGCCCAGGGGTCCTGCCTGTGCTTCGCCGAGTCCAATAGCCGCTCGGAAGGAGGCGGGAGTCTCTCAGACCCAAGTCCCTGCCCTTCCCCGCCTTGGGATGGCCGGGCTAATGAAATCAGCAAGGGAGCCCGGGGCGCTGGGGCCAGGCCGAGGGGATGGCTTCCTGCCAGACACCACACACCACGGCCTGCTCAGCCTGGAGGGCTGGCTCCTGTGGCCTGGGCCCACATCCTGGTGTCATTAGCTTTGCACAGAGCAGCACGGGAGGGTGGTTAGAGATGGGTTTCACTGGGGCAGTCACTCAGATTGGAAAACACTCCGCCTGCCTGGCCTTGACTGCAGTCCTATTAGCCAAAATGCCCCGAGGAAGACAGAGGGGCTGTGAGAAGGCCCGCCGCTCGCCTCAGGGCTGTGGGGGTACCCACAGGCCAGGAGAGGGGGCTGCACAGTTGGTTGGGTGTCGCCCATTTTATTGGTGCTGATTCTAATGGCAGAAATAGGGCACAGCCGGCTCAGGCTGGGGTGGGAACAACAGCTGGCAGTGTTCAGGGCTGAGCTACCTTGGGGCATCCTCCTGGAGACGGTGGGTGGGCTGGGGAGGACTGTGGCCCAAAATCCAGCTGGGGCTGTGTACCGGGCACCAGGGCAGCATGGGAGTGTGCTGTGCTAATGTGTGCAAACCAACACAGTCATGCAGCTTCAGTTCATGGGAACCGCTTGCCACGTGACTCCGGCTTCAAATGCATTCCTATGGGAACTTTAGTTCTGAGTTATGCAAGGTTGTCAGGAACAAACGCATTGCATGCAGTGTACCACCCCGCACGGCTGTGCGGCTCAGCCGTCTCCTGGGGGTGGTAGGGACAATACATACGGGATGCTGAGTAAACCAGAAGATCCTCCAGAAAGCTCCCTGCGCCCTGTGGAGATCTGGGGTCTGGCAGCCTTCGGCCGTGGGCTGGGCAGCCAGCAGGTATCTGAAGGTAGCCTCTCTCTGGTCTTCACCCCAAGTGCTCTGCTCTGGCCTGGAGTAGGACCCCTCCCTCGGCAGGTCCCTGCTGCATCCTCACATGTGAGGCCGTAGGACGTCTCTCGGGAGAGCCTGGTGCAGGTTGGCACGATGGGTAAAGCATGCACTTTGGCGTTCACGCCCCATCTCATTAGCCGAGTCTCCTTAGGCGAGCTACTTCATTTTCTGAGCCTCGGTTTCCTTACCTGTAGTGTGTTCAGAGAGTGAGGTTAAAAATGAAGTCCTGTAGGTCAAGCACTCGCCTTGCTGTCTGCCTGTGCGTGGGTGTCTGAAATCTGTTAGTCGTGAATAAGCCCCCCCCCCCCGGACTTTTTATCATGTGTCCATTGCCGACTGCTAGAGTGAAGCGGCTCCAGAAATGAGCATGGGAAATGAAGACTAGCCATGTGTTTTAGAAAAAAAAAATAAAGTGAAGAGTTGGACAATGTGGAAGTCACGGAGACCTTTAACAGCTAATTGCTAATTTCACAAAGGCCACGCAGGCATTTATGGATGTTTAGATTTTCTAAATGTCAGTGGGGGCCGGAAATGTGCCCTGGCGCCTTCAGAGAAAAGTCTCGCTGCCCAGCCAAAGCCTCCAAGACCACTTCTGCAAGGCGGGGAGCTCTGCGCGGGCGGGAACTGGGCCGGCAGGGACCAGCACTCCCAGGAGATGAGAGCAGCATCTTCGGGGGAAGCCGAGGCTGGGAGGAATCCGTGGAACCCGTGAAGGGTCTTGGAGCTGAGCCGGGCGGGCAGACAGGAAGAGTCACCTTCCAGTTCTCTGTTGCAGAAGTCGCCAGCTCCTCCCCTCCCCTCAAGGCTGAGTGGTCAGCTCTGTTTTAAGGGCAAATCAGAGCCCTCTCGGCTTGGCAATGCAGCCAAGGTGCCCGGATCCCCAGAGGAGGCAGGGAGGGATATCCTGCTCGCCTGTGCCCCCCACCCTTCGTGGAGCCGAGGTGCTGGCTGTGCCCAGACACCTCCCGTGGCCCCCAGGCCCGAGGTGGGCACCCCTGGGCACATCTGGATGGCCGCCACCCAAGGGGCGGGAAAGCAACAGGCGGCTGCTTCCTCTCGGAAACATAAGGACTTTTCAGAATTCAGAGCTTGCGTGGGCCATGGAGAGGAGAAACAGCAAAGGGAAGTGAGCACGACACAAGATCAACCCCACACCAGGACCTCGGCCGTTGCCGGAGAGGCAGGCTGGCGCCTCCGTGGAGCCCCTTCCTGGCCTGGGGCTGGGGGAGGAGGGGGCTGAGTGAGGGCACTCCCTACCCCAGCCCTGCCCAGACAGGAGCTCGGCCTCGCCTGTTTCTTGCATTGTGCTTTTCTGAAAGCTCTGGCTGCAGGAAGATTTGGCTGCAGAAAGAAAGGACCGGGGCAAATAGCTCCAGCTTGCCCAGCATAGGTGTCCGTGGGAGCCAGCTCTGAAGCATGGGCTGCAGATGCTCCCGCAGACAGCTGGTCAACCCATGGCCACGTGTGTTCCAGTGAAACCTACTGACAGAAGCAAGCTGGGACTGAATGTAGCCCCTACAGTGTCGTTTGCCAACCCCCGGACTGGACTGTTCTCCAGACCTCTGCCAGGCCCACTTCCGCCCCAGGGAACTCAGAACCCAGTCTTGGGCTGGGGAGACTGCCTTGGGGTGGATGGTGTGGATCGCAGGAGTGAGCCCCTCCTTCTCTCCCTCGTGGCATTTCCTACCTAGATCTCCCTGAATGCCGTCTGGCTCTTCTCCACTCTCAGTCCCGGGTCCGCTTCGAAGAATCACTCAGCACAGCGCCACACCCACTGCTGTGGGAAGAGCCTTCCCTCTTGCTCACGAAATCAGGCTGCAGGCCTTGGGGGTGGGGGGCGGGGTGCAAGCTGCCCGGGTCCAGGCAGGTGCCCTCAGGGTGGGCTTGCTGGGAAGAGACAGGAGCCTCTTGACTGGATCTGTGTGTCCTGGGCGCCGCAGGCTGGCGTCGTAAACGTGCGGTCGGAACACCAGGGACTTGGCCCGTCTCCTTTGCTGACCAGTGGCTGAATGCTTTGACGTTAGAGGAGAGCTTCCTAGTTCACCCCCACAAGATTCGTTCTCCCTGGTCGGAATGAGCCAGCTAAGCCCTGGGTCTAATTCCTCGCTCCTGCCGACCGTCCCATCCTCCCAGAGTCCTTTGCGGGGCTGGAAGCCGTCCCCCTGTTTCTGCCCCGTCCTTGACAGCTGTGTCAAGCAGCACACACTTAGGGCCGCCTTCCTTCCTCGCGGACCGCTGGCCCACGCCGGGTGCACCTGGGGCCCGTTCTCCCTGGGGGCCCTCCAGCCGCGTGGCCCCTGTCTTGTCCAGCAGGGTAACATGACAGGCTTTGTCGGCGTGCTTCCTCCTGTCGAGGCACGCCACATTCAGGCTTCCTGCCGGCGAGGAGTCCGGCTGGCAGAGGAAATGATCGTAGTTTGGTATGACCGGCTTGCGATGAACTCATGTTGGCTCAGCTCGCCGCTTTTTTTCCTTCAGAGGTCCTCCTCAGCCTATCGAATAGCTCTGTGATCAGTGAGTTCTGCTCCTCACCCACCGCCCCGAGACCGTGCTAATGGGGCACACATCTCTTTGGCTGTTAAAATTAAAGGGCTTCAGGCTGCCATGCTGCTCAGCCAGGAATATTGTCCCCTCCCATCCATTAAAGAAACGGCTTTAAGCGTCCTGCTGATGCACCTGGGAAGGCAGCAGATCACAGCCCAAGGACTCAAGCCCTTGCCAGCCATGTGGGGACCGGGATGGAGTTCCTGGCTCCTGGCTTCTGCTGGCAGGTGGAAGGTGAGCGGGAAGGGCCGAGCTTTGGAGGGTGGTGCACATCAGGGCTGCCCTCTCACACCCACCTCATCTTCATCCTTCATTAGAAGGAGGCATTTCCCCAGGGCCCCTCTGCACCACGGTAGCTGTGTGGGAAGGGGTTTCCATGCACAACCACAGAACTGCTCTCGAAAACTCAGGCTGCGGGGCAGAGCAGAGGAACACTCTCCCTCCAACTGCCCGAGCTCACTCTTCCCGTGCGGATGGAAAGCTGACCTGGTGCCTCCTTCGTCAACACCCATCCATTGCCCATGACCCACGCTGACCTTCTTAGCTCTGGTTTCTGGACCCGGTCCCCATGTCCTTAAAAGCCTGGGTGAAACTGCCCGCCTCCAGGCTTCTGTCACCCCTTCCCACTGGAGTTTCTCAATGTGACTTATCTCTTTGGGTGAAAAGTGATTTTGCTGCAGGATCACTATGCCCCAGGATATAACACAGCCACGGCTTTTTGATTCTTGTAAGACTATTGCAAGTTGGGCATTCTGTATCACTGGATCTACTTTGGAGAAGAGGACGCTGAGGTTCAGAGGCCCCTGACTGCTGAGCAGTTGAACCAAGATTTGATCCTGGTCTGTCTGGTTTCATGGCGTGAATCTCTTCCAGTGTCCCACCATGTCCCGCGGGCCAGTGTCCCGACTCTGTTTCTTTCTGCTGGGGTGAAAGTCTCTGTCTCTTGTTCCTCGAGACGAAACTCAAGGGTGCATTTACCCGTAGGAAGCATTTCATAAACGGACGCTGTGTAGTTGGAGTAGAGCACATATTATTATTACACGGGCATTACGGATTAACAAGGCTGTGGACTCCACTGGGAACCCGACCGCTTCTCGTTTGCAAATGGCCCAGTTTACACTGGCTTTGAGCTCTCAAGTCCTGAGTAAGCTCGGGACAGCCTGTTCCAGGCCTGCGGGTGGGTGTTGCCAGGGTTTCGGGAAGAAACTGTTGAGTAGCTGAATTTAGGAGGATGAGGAAATCCGTCCTTCAGAGTGGAACATTCTGAATGGGGTTCCAGGAGTTGTGCTGATAGCTCGAGGGCTTGGCACCTTGGCTGCACTTCCAGAGAACTTTCCAGAAGCACCCCTGCCTTTCCCCATTGTTCTCTTGTGGCTGGTTTCCGAGGTGTGGGGTTTGCCAGCCGCCTCCCCATTGGACTCTTGGACTCCCACCCCGAGCCCCCAGATGAGCGGGAAGGTGACAGGCGATGACTCTCAAGAGCCGTGACTGCAGGAGAGCTCACTGTTGCCCTCCTGCTTCCTGGCAGGCCCCCCTCTCTCTCTTTGCACTACCCGAATGACAGAGTCACTGGTCAGAGGAAAGCCCCACTTGCCATGGCTTTCTCACATGGCCTCAGCTCCAGGCTTTTGTGCAGCGACCTCCTGTCACGCCCAACAGCCCCGCCTGGCCACGCGGCAGGGTGGACGCGAGGCCCTGCAACCGCAGAGTGGGTGGACCTCGGCCTGCCCGGCCCTGCCCGACACTGTGGGTGCCACTCCAGAGAATCAGGCCTCAGCCACAGTGTCCACCCACCCCCACGACGGGGTCCAGACATGAGGAGTGGAATTCTGGGTATCTGAACTGTGGCGTCAGTGTGGGTTGATTCACGTGCGTGCAGCCCGGGTGGGGCCGGGGGAGCTGGAGGAGGGCAGAGGTCCTGGCCTGTTTCTAGTTAGCATTTCACAGCCCTGTGCAAACTGGCAAAGCCAGGCCTCCAGTGTCCTGGGGGAAAAGGAATGTGCAGTGATGAACTTGAGCCTTCCAGGAGTCTTTCTGGGGGCGGATGAGAAACAGACTGATGGCTGACTAAGGAACACACTCCTTCCCTTCCCCTGCACCCTGCACCCCCTTCCCTCCTTCGCCTGTACCCCCAGGCTGGTGCCAGCTGGCCCCCCGAGGCTGTGGTGCCTGGGCCAGGCAGGCATCTCTCTGACCTTCCCGCAGGGTTCGGCATGGTGGGCAGGCTCAAAGCTCGCAGCCTCTGAAGATGGAGGGCCTCATGCTTCCCTGAGTTAAGTGGGGCATTGCTGGGGAGGGGCCCGGGCCGGAGTGCCTGAGGACTGGTGGTGGGAAGTGGTCCGGGCTACTGTTGCTTCCCTCACCTGGGTCTGAGAACCTCAAGGAAGCTGGGGACTCCGCCTCCAGGGAAGAGGGGGCTGGAGCAGAGCCTTGCCTCCCAGGTCTGCCTGAACCAAGGCTGCCCAGGGTCCATGTTCCCAGGTCAGAGGCTACCCGTGGGGATGGTCCTTGTGCTAGGCTTCCCCGCCGCCTGCCCCTGGGACTCACCTCTCTCTGTCCTCCTATTTTGAAGCATAGAGCCCACTAATAATCTAACTTCTAGAAGACTGCTCTCAGCAGAGTGAGCTAGCCAGGGCCACCCACTGCAAGGCCACCCACAGCACTGAATGCTTGGGAAACCCACACTGTGTCTGTGTGTGACGCAAACACCTGTCCCCACAGGAGGCCAGGGAGCAGTCTCCTTCTATGGGAAAGGCCTACTGCGTTGCCTTACTCTTCCTGCTTCCAGGGCCCAAAGCTTCCCTGCCCTGGGGACAAGACCCCCGGGGGGCAAGGTAGCCTTGCCCAAGGGGCTTGTACGTGACTGTTGCTGCCTTGTTACGTGACCTGGGACGGGTTTGGGCCCTTGTCCAGGTTGGCGTCAGCAGATGAGTTCCTTGCAAAGACTTGCATCCATTTGGAGTACCAGGTGGGACTCATTAGCCTGGGATGTAATTGGGGCCAGTTGATTATTTTTAAAAAATCCACATGTTTAATGAAGGCAGTTGCTGGCGTGTCCTCTGGCATTTTTAAGTTAATGATAACAGCTAAATGGTCCCCAGCGAGCTTTGTCCCAGGGCGCTTCCTTAAGGGCGACTCTGTTGGGGATTTTCATGTGCGTGTGAAAACTTAATCAGTCAGCATTTTACCCTACTTGAGGACCAGTAACTATTCCTCTAAAAAGGGGGTGTTGTCAGCCAAGTCACTGATGATGTCCTTATAACTGTGAACTTAGTAAAATCGTGGCCATCAGCAAAATCAAGAACTAGTGCTCTAAGACAAAACATGGGTTCTCTGGCCCTTTTCTCCCCGGGGGAGTTTTCTTACACCCTGCTTATGTGCAACAGCCTGGCCTTGTGCATCTTATACCCCTCCCACCCGAGGCTGCGTGTTCACCAGCCCTCCCGCCCACCTTCCTGCCACCCGTGCATTCGCAGCTCGTCCATCTGAGCAGCTCCCGACGGGTCAACTCCCCGCCTTCCAGATGGGCCTTGGAAGCCTGGCTTCATCCAGCTTACATGCTCATACCCTGCCCCCCCCCCCCATTATTGTCACCTTCCTGGGGTTTCCCTCGGGACGCAGGCCAGGCCCCTTCCTGAGCAGCCCTGTGTCCCCGGGCTGGATTCGCACTCAGGTGACACTGAGCTTGGTTCCGTGTGGTGGAGGGACCAGCCCTACCCCGGAGTCCCCACGTGCATTCTCGGCTCCTCTGCTGTCCCTCCCCGCCCTCCTCTCTGTCTCCTGCTGCTGCTGCGTCTTGGTTCCACCAGGAATCTGGTGGAACTCTCGGTGCCTCCCCTGGCACCCTGGCCTGGCTGGGAGTGTGCTAGGCACGTAACATAAAATGTACTGTTTCACCCTTTTCAGGCACACAGCTCCGTGGCGTCAGGTCCTGGCATTGTTGTGCAACTGGCCCAGACTGAAGCTCTCCTCCGCTACACCAGCGCTTCACTGCCTTCTCCCAGCCCCAGACACCTCTGTCCTGCTTTCTGTGTCTGTGCCTTTGGCTGTGGTGGATGCTTGCAATCCACGGAGCCACCCAGCGTGTGTCTTCTCTGTGTGGCTTCGTTCACGCCGCCTGGTGCCCTCAGCCCGTCTGCAGTGCAGCAGGGCTCAGAATTCCCTTCAGCTTTTTGTTTGTTTGTTTGTTTAAGATGTATTTATTTGAGGCCAACACTGTGGCATAGTGGGCTAAGCCTTCACCTCTGCCGCTGGCATCCCATATGAGCACCGATTGGAGTCCCCACTGCTCCACTTCTGATCCAGCTCCCTGCTATGGCCTGGGAAAGCAGTGGAAGATGATCCAAGTCCTTGGGCTCCTGCACCTGCGTGGGAGACCCAGAAGAAGCTCCTGGCTCCTGGCTTCAGATCAGCGCAGCTCCAACCGATGCAGCCATCTGGGGAGTGGACCAGCAGATGGAAGTCTCTCTCTCTGTATCTCCCTTTCTCTGTCTGTAACTCTACCTCTCAAATAATAAATACATCTTTTGAAATACAGCTTTTTCAAAAGATGTATTTATTTATTTATCTGAAAGACAGCATGACAGAGGGACAGAGGGAGGGAGGAAGGTGGGGGAAAAGACAGAGAGAGAGAGAGATGGGACTTCCATCTACTGATTTACTACCCAAGTGGCCAGCAGTGCCCTGTGCTAGGCCTGGCTGAAGCCAGGTGCTTGGAACTCCATCTGAGTCTCCTGTGTGCATGGCAGGAACCCAAATACTTGAGCCATCAGCAGCTGCCTCCCAGGTGTGTTAGCAGGAAGCTGCATCAGAAGCAGAGTAGCTGGGGCTTAAACCAGCATTTCAATATGGGATGCAAGTGGCTTAACTTACCGCACCACAATGTGCGCCCCTGCTCTCTTGCTGCCTCTCTCTCCCTCTGTGTCTTTAGAATTCTCTTGAGTTTAGGGCTGAAGGATATCTCATGGTTAATACCTCTTGGTCATCCACTCAGCTGTTGATGGGTATTTGAGTTGTGTCTCTCATGAATATGGGAATACAGACATGTGGCCAAGTTCCTGCTTTCCATGATTTTGAGCCTATATCCAGTGCTGGATCAGATGGAAATTCCATCTTTCTTTTTTTTTTTTTTTTTTTTTACAGGCAGAGTGGACAGTGAGAGAGAGAGACAGAGAGAAAGGTCTTCCTTTGCCGTTGGTTCACCCTCCAATGGCCACCGCGGCCAGCGCGCTGCGGCCAGCGCGCTGCGGCCAGCGCACCGCGCTGATCCGATGGCAGGAGCCAGGAGCCAGGTGCTTTTCCTGGTCTCCCATGGGGGTGCAGGGCCCAAGCACTTGGGCCATCCTCCACTGCACTCCTTGGCCACAGCAGAGGGCTGGCCTGGAAGAGGGGCAACCGGGACAGAATCCGGCACCCCGACCGGGACTAGAACCCGGTGTGCCGGCGCCGCTAGGCGGAGGATTAGCCTAGTGAGCCGCGGCGCCGGCCGGAAATTCCATCTTTCACCTGTTGAAGATCTTGCTGTTGTCCAGTGGCTGCACCCTTTTACCTGCCCACCACCAGCAGCGCTCAGGGTTCCGGCTCCCCCACACCCTCACCCACACTGTGGTGGTGTTGACCGTAGCTGCCTGATTGGGTGCGAAGTGATGCTGCACTGTGGTTTGATTTGACCAAGCAACACCACGGCTGCTCTTTCAAGCATCTGCAAAGCAGAGGAGCACCTCCCGCCCAAGGACGGTGCTCACCCGACTCCCTGTTGGCCACAGGACTGGAGAACGAATGAAACTTGGCCCAGATGTGCTTTCAGGACCGGGTGCTCTGCTTCTCCCCCAGTGAGGCAGGTGCCATCCGCATTGCCGCTGTCTTCCCGTGGCTGAGCCGCCAGCCCAGCCTGAGCCTTTGGCCCTCCTTCCCTCTATTGTCATTTGCTCTAAACCACGTGTGCACATAACTGCCACTCTGTAGTCTGAGACGACATGTCACAGAGAACCACGATCACACCGAGAGTGACAGCAGTGGCTCAGCCAAGCGACACTTGCAAGTGACAACAGCCAGAGGTTTTAGGGAACTCATGCTTTCCTTGTTCCTTCATACAACATGTACTCCAAAAGTACGTGCATTTTTACGTAGTAATGTCCATTTGCAGAGTTGGTGCTGTTTTATTTAATGGACCAAGTGTGTGTTGGCCCTTCAGAAGGGCATCCACAGCGGAGAAGATGGGAGCTGATTTGAATGACTGGGCAGTAAGCCACGTGGGTCAGGTGGGTTTGAGTGAGCACCTGAACTCTTCTGAGGCCAGGCAGCCAGCTCAGCCCTCATTCCCAAGCAATCCTGGTCTGGAGAGGGGCATAGGGCTGTGGTACTCTCCTGGCTGTCATTCTGAAGCCTAGTGCAGCCCATGGTATGTGGAACGCATCCACCCGGAACAGCAGGCAGCCCAGGCGTCCCGTGTGGCTGCTGCATTGAGGGCGTTGAGTGAGCCCTGAGCCTAACACTCCGCCTGCCTGCGTCAACAGCTGCTGCCTGCCTTCTGCTGTTTGCAGGCTCCCTCCCTGGGATTTTCTGAGGTCTTTGAAAGTCAAGGTCACTGGCATAGGGAGTCTGAGTCAGGCCTGGAAGCTGGGTTCTGGCAGCACCACACCCTTTTCTAATCATTGTACAGTGCTGATGGGAGGATTCCGGAGTGGGGCTGGGGGTGGGTGAGAGCCCCTGTGGGCTGTGTGTCGCGGGAGTCTGGGCTTGCAGACCGAAGGCGCTGTCCTGAGCAGGGCTCCGGCAGCACTGCGGGCCACACCTTCCGTGAAGAATGCCCCAGCCTTCGGCCTGCAGGCTGACCTGCACGCGGAGGCCTCCTCCTGCAACCACAGCCTTCTGGCTCTTCAGGAGCCTGTGGAACATCTCCCTGTCCAGCCACCTAACGGCCTGTGCCCCAAGGGACACTGAGGCTCAGAGAGGCTTAGAAACTTGCTGAAGTCACCCAGCTCCCTGGGGATAAAGCCAAGTTCCTGACTCCCTGTGCTGTGTGCTTTTTCATCTTATTCTTCCGCATTGCAGCACAACTCCCAGCAGGCAGCTCCTCTCTCCAGCACACCTCCACCTGGGAGGAAGTAGGTGTAAGGTCCCAGCCACCTGCAGAGGGTGCTTGTGTTAGGATGAGGGAGGGGTGGAAGAATGGTCCCCAAGCCTTGCTTCTGCACCTGTACAAAAATGTGTGTTGTGTCCTCTGCCACTTCAGACTTGACTTCGGTTAGAATGTTTAGTGGCTCTCGGCCGGGGAGCCTATGCGTGGGAGAGGGGCCCCATCCCCGAGCAGGGAGAGGCGGTGATGGGCAGCAGGGGAGAGGAAGTCAGCCCCCTGCAGGCCTAGGACCTACACAAAACTCATCTGAAAACTTTGCTGCTGTCTTTCGAAAGTATCTTGTGCTTATTTTAAAGTGGAAAACACCACCACTGTGACGCACCCCAGGAGAGATCAGCAGTGTCCCCTCGCCCAGAGACAGCCTGGTCCTCGTTGCACATCCAATGAGTCCCTGTGAGTTTTGCAGGTTAGGGAGCAGGCTCTTCTCCAGACCACCAGATGTCGGCCCTCACCGGATGTTCCAGCTGCCCGGCCACCCCACCGCCACGCTCTGTGCCATTCTAAAAGTTCTTTCCCAGTGTGGTTGGGCCACTTTGAGCTCAGCGTTGGCAAGCAGCATGAGTGGGCATGCAGTGGGAGGAAGGTGCAGAGGGACACTGACCGAAGTCTGGGGGCTGACCACCACCGGAGTGCTGTGTTCCTGGCCCTCCGCTGGTACTGGGTCCAGATGAGCCTGGCCATCCAGTGACCTGGTCCTTCTATGGCGTGGGTGTGGTTACAGTGTGTGCGTCCCCTGAGGGTGCCTGTGTCAGAGGCGTGGTTTTTCTCATGGCGGCTGTGGGGCAGTGGGTCTTAAGGAGGTGGAGGTCCTTGGGCCATTGGGGGCGTTGCCTTCCTAGGAGGTTCTCCCAGGAGGGTTGTTATAAAGCCCCACCCCACTCCCCTCTCTCTGGCTTCCTGTTTGGCCAAGGGACCCCGTGCTTCCCTGTGGTCCCCCTCCCGCTGCCCTGAGCCTGGGCCCTGCTGTGTGGGCCTTCAGCATCCAAAGCTGTGAGCCGACTAAGCCTGTTCCCTGGGTGAGGCCAGCCTGCCTCCGCTGCTCCACTGGAGCGACGAAAGCTGCCGGAGACGCCGTTTGCGTGTCCTGGGCTGATGGGGAGCCCCTCCCTGCCAGCAGGATTCAGTCATGTCCTGTACAAACCTCGGGGTAGAGGACAGCAGCGGCGGGGGCGGCTAGACCAGGCACGTGTGACAACGAGCAGGGCACCGCCCTCCCCAGAGCACGCCTGGCTCACGACTGTCGTTTCTCTTCCCCGTGGGACTCTGAGGCTCACCTCGGTCAGGGTCGTACTTCCTCCAGGAGCACCACCCAGGAGAATGACCCTCAGTTCTGTTAGTCCCGGATGAAGGCTCCTGCGCTCCTTAATGGGTGACGGCTCTGGGAATGATCACCCAGAGAGGACGCAGCCTGGGCTGCAGGTGGCACTGGCTTCTAGGGGGCAGAGTGACCTCTGTCCTGCAGAAGAAAGCCCTGGGTGCCTCTGCAGACCCAAGAGCTTGCGTTTCGGTCTTGAGTCCCCCTCTCCAGATGGTGACCCTTCTCTTCTGGGAGGGAGGCAGTGAGCCCCTTTATGCTGGGCTCCCTCTGCAGCCGCAGAGGAGAAAGAATGGGCACCCATGCCCTCTCCACCCAAGTAGGGTTGCTGCTGGAGTCGGGGTGCACGCTCTGCCCTTCTCCCACCTTTGTTCCCAGAGTGTCCCCTGCCTGCCACACACCAGGAAGGGCTCCTCGGGGAACTGTGGCCCTGGGCTGGCCCTGAGAAAGGCCAGACTTGGAGGCCGGGGTGGTGGTGACCCGGGTGTGCTCTCCTCGCAGTGAACAGCAGCCGTTTCCAGGCCGAGCTCTGCAGGAGGCATGGGCAGGACCTGCCCCCCAGTAAGTGCCAAAGCGTCACTCAGGACCCCCGAGGGGAGACCCACAGCATGTGGGGGCTGATGGTGGTCGCCCAGCTGCTGGCCGGCATTGGGACCGTGCCCATTCAGCCATTTGGCATCTCCTACGTGGACGACTTCGCGGAGCCCAACAACTCACCCCTGTACATCTGTGAGTCAGGAGGGCTGGGGCGGGCGTGGGGGTGGGAAAGGGGCTGGGGAGCGACTGTACCCTCTGTGCCTGTGATACTGCCATGCGTGCAGAGGCCTGGAGTCATGGAGGCCTGGTTTGCTTGCCAGCTCTGACCTCCCAGCTGGGTAGCCCTGGGCAAGGGGCCGGATCCAAGGCCCCGGGTTCCCCACCTGCTGAGCAGGTACTGTGTGCTTGGTGGCTGTGGGATGACCTGGGATGATGCGTGCCAGTACTAAGCCTGTGCCAGGCACAGGGTAGATCCCATACCAACAGCAGCTACTGCTGCTGGCCAGCCCTCCAAGACACATGTCTGCCCAGAGCGCAGGTTACCGTTGGAATACCCAGCTCCTCCCCTTAGAGCAAGACACAGAGCATCCTCAGGGCCTATCCCAGACCACACAGGCCACACCCTCGGGCCCTGTGACCCCAGTAGTCCTGCCTGCGCCACCAGCCTGGACGCCTAGGAGCTTTGCCCATCAGCACACCCTGGGCTGGCTTGTGGAGCCCAGCCCGTTGGTTGTAGCAGCGGCCACCTTGCGGCTGCACCTGTTGGAGTCTTGACTGGTTCTGGCTGTGTGTGGAGACACCATGGGCATGGGGGGCAGTGGGAAGACAGCTCAGGAACCGCCCTCTGTGTGGGAGCCAGGAGCTGCCGGACCCTCTCGATTCATCTCAGCCCCCTTTCCTCTGCTTCCATTGCCAGCCATCTTATTTGCCATTGCCGTGTTTGGGCCAGCATTTGGGTACCTGCTGGGCTCTGTCATGCTGCAGATCTTTGTAGACTACGGCAGAGTGGACACAGGTAAGCATATGCAGGGGACATGGCTCCCAACAGTGGCTGCACGGAGCAGCCCACACACACACACACACACACACACACACACACCAGTCCAACCAGCACAGACAACAAAGCCTCAATTCCCAAAACTCATGGTCGCTTCCCTCCCTTCCTCCACGCTCCTGCAGCCCCTCATACAGCCTGGAGCAGACCCTGTGCCCCTCCTCTTGCCAGGGGCTGGAGCTGTGGGGAGTGAGCTACTGAGCCCACTTTCTGAGAGAGATTGCTCATCTCCTTGTTCACTCTGTAACACCTGAGGCTGAGCCAGGCCAAAGCCAGGAACCAGCAACTCAGGAATGTGGTGGCAAAACAACGACTCGAGCCATCACCTGCCGCCTCCCAGGGTGCACCTTAGCAGGAAGGTGGAATCAGAAGCAGGGCCAGGACTCAGATCCCAGAAGTGTACCTTAACCACTGTGCCAAATGCTTGCCTCGGTTCCATGGCTCTTTGGTTCTAAACTATTGCTGATTTTTCAAAAAAAGATCTGCAGGCCGGCGCCGCAGCTCACTAGGCTAATCCTCTGCCTGCGGCGCCAGCACCCCGGGTTCTAGTCCTGGTTGGGGCACTGGATTCTGTCCCGGTTGCTCCTCTTCCAGTCCAGCTCTCTGCTGTAGCCTGGGAGTGCAGTGCAGGATGGCCCAAGTGCTTGGGCCCTGCACCTGCATGGGAGACCAGGAGGAAGCACCTGGCTCCTGGCTTCGGATCGGCGCAGCGCTCCAGCCGTAGCAGCCATTTGGGAGGTGAGCCAACGGAAGGAAGACCTTTCTCTCTGTCTCTCTCTTTCTCACTGACTCTGCCTGTCAAAAAAAAAAAATCTGCAAAGATGGAGCTGGTATTTGTGGTGCAATGGGTTATGCCTCCACTTGCAACACCAGCATTCCATACTGGAGTGCTGGTTTGAGTCCTGGCTGTTGTGGCCATTTAGGGAGTGTCCTAGTGGATGACTTGCTCGCTTGCTCTCTCGCTGTCTGTCTCTCTCTGTGTCTCCCCCTGTCGGTGTCACACTGCTTTTTTTTTTTTTTTTTTTTTTTTGACAGGCAGAGTGTACAGTGAGAGAGAGAGACAGAGAGAAAGGTCTTCCTTTGCCGTTGGTTCACCTCCCAATGGCCACTGCGGCCAGCGCACTGCGCTGATCCGAAGGCAGGAGCCAGGTGCTTCTCCTGGTCTCCCATGCGGGTGCAGGGCCCAAGCATTTGGGCCATCCTACACTGTACTCCCTGGCCACAGCAGAGAGCTGGCCTGGAAGAGGAGGAACCGGGACAGAATCCGGCGCCCTGACCGGGACTAGAACCCGGTGTGCCAGCGCCACAGGCGGAGAATTAGCCTATTGAGCCACTGTGCCGGCCTTTGCCTTTCAAATAAATAAATAAATCTTTAAATAAAAAATTTCAAAAGGGACTGGCATTGTGGTGCAGAGAGTTAAGCTGCTGCCTGCAGCACTGGCATCCCATATAGGAGCTCCAGTTCAAATCCTAACTGCTCCACTTCCAATCCAGCTTCCTTCTAGAGCACCTGGGAAAGCAGCAAATGATGTCTCAAGGGCTTGGGCCCCTGCCACCCATGTAGGAGACTTGGATGGAGCTCTTGGCTCCTGGCTTTGGCCTGGCCCAGCCCCAGCTGTTGCAGCCATTTAGCGAGTGAACCAATAGATGGACGATATCCTTCTGTGTCTCTGTAACTGCCTTTCAAATAAATAAATACGGCATTTAACAAAAGATATAAGGGGCCGGCGCTGTGGCACAGAGGGTTAAAGTCCCAGCCCGCAGTGCCAGCATCCCATATGGCCACTGGTTGAGGTCCCGGCTACTCCATGCCCAATTCAGATCCATGCTAATATGCCCGGGAAAACACTGAAGGATGGCCCAAGTCCTTGGGCCCCTGCACCTGTGTGGGAGACCTGGAAGAAGCTCCTGGCTGTGGATCAGCTCAGCTTCAGCTGTTGTAGCCATTTGGGGAGTGAAGCAGCAGATGGAAGACCTCTCTCTCTCTCTCTCTCTTTCTCCTCTCTGTCTCTACCTCGCTCTGTAACTCTGTCTTTCAAATAAATAAAATAAATCTTAAAAAAAAAGAAGTAAGAACCCTTTTAATGGAAAATGTACCTGTGGGTTCTGAGTCACATCCAGAAAGCACAGCGTGGCGTTCCGTGTGTGGATGCTGGTGCTGGGCCGCCTGCGTCCAAGCCGAGTGGTCTGAGGCAGGTAGCTGCATCTCCGTGTGCCTCAGTTTCCCCACCTGTGGAGTGGCAAAGTGAGAGTAAAATAAGGAAAGATTAGGCCTGAAACACATTAGGAAGTCCACAGACGCAAGCGCAAATCCTGCCAAAAATGGTTTGCACTACCTCGCGGGGCATCTTAGAATGAGAGAACAGAGCACAGATGCAGGCTTCAGTGCCGAGGCAGCCCTGCAGGGAGCCAGCCCCAGGACGAACCCCACAGGGACTCGCCACCCTGAGCAGCCTCCTGCACTCAGGGCAGGCCAGCACCATGGCAGGGGACAAGAAAAGTGCAGTGGAAGCCCAGAGGCCAGAGAGAGCACCCTGCACGAGGCAGTCTGGGAGGGCTTCCTGGCGAGGTGGTGTCTGAGTGGGTTTTGCAGGTAGTGATGGCAGGGAACGTCTTCTCACATGGACGCAGCCTGAACACAGTAGGGGAGTGTGGTATGTGGCATTCCCACCTGCAGATGTGCTGGGAGGTGGGACTGAGCCATACCCACCCTCTGACGTGCCAGTCAGTGGCTGGCACACAACCTAGGGCCTGTCCCCTCTCTCAGAGCAGGGCTGGCACTGACCCCCCACAGGGCATGTTGGCCTGTCCGTCATCTGGGTGGTGTCATCTGCTTGTCCCTCGATTCAAAAGAGCCAGCATTCTGCTTCGCGATCAAACTGTCTTTGCTGCTTTGCTGGCACTTCCCGTGTTGCCCATAGAGGTCAGCAACTGAGCTCCCAGCCCGTCCAGGGAGCCCCCCTCCCCCTCTCTGTGCCCAGGTAGTTTCTTCACACAGAGAAGTACGTTCAGGATCAAGGGGGCTTCCTTCCTTAGGGATCAGTGATGTTGGGAAGCGGCAGCAGATCACTAGGATCGAGAGCACAGAAGTGGGCACCAATTGAAGTCGCCCAAGGAACTGGCACTGTAGCAGCCTTAACCTTGGACGAGGGACTTGATCTCGCAGGTCCTCAGTGTCCTGTCTGTAAGTCCGGCCTATCCGATTTGTCCAGAACACCCGGTGGGATCATTGGCTGGAAGTGTGTGGTCTAGGGCTGGGAATAAAATAAGGGCAGATGACGGCACCGGCCCCTTCAGCCTGGGGGCTTTCTGATGCTCTACTTCATACACATTGGCTTCTGTCCTCTGGGGAGACTAGAAAGGCCTGCAGAGGGCGTAATGTGTTGACTGAGGTTCTAGCCCACGGCTGGCCTCCTCACCGTCATGGGAAGAAAGTGAAACTACCAGTGGATCGGAGCTTCTCTCTGCAGTGAGGTGAGATCATCATTCACTCAGCAAACGCCTGTATCCTTTGGTTTCTCTTCAGCTGCCGTTAACCTGAGCCCGGGTGACCCCCGATGGATTGGAGCCTGGTGGCTGGGCCTGCTCATTTCTTCAGGCTTCTTGGTTCTCACCTCGTTGCCCTTTTTTTTCTTCCCCAGAGCGATGCCCCGAGTCGTAGAGGTAAGATTCTGAGAGCTCCTGGCTCCGGCAAGACGAGCTAAGGCGTGCGGGTGGGAACTCGGTGCACCCGAGAGGCCGCGGCGGGCTGAGCAGGCTGTGGGTGAGATCTGGACGGGTCCTACAGCGCAAGGCTTCCAGCAGCTCTGCGGGTGAGGGTGCTGCTGGGTCTTTTCCATGCTGCGCTGGCACTTCATGGCTCAGGGCGCTCCAGGAACTCAGTGCGGGAGCCGCTGAGTTAGAGAGCCAAGGGCAGCCTGGCATTGAGTGGGGTGCAGTGAGGTCTGACGCTGCAGGAGGGAGGAAGGAGGGGCTGCCAGTCCTGGACCGGGAGCACCGTTGGAGCCTCCTCCAGTCCTGCCTTGGATCTGGGAAGGAGGAGGATGGGACACGGGGAAGGGAGACTGGCTGGGGACTCTTAAGCTTGTTCTGATCCCAGGACTGGGGGCAGCGCCCAGCCAGGTGGAGGTTGGGTGGCTGGTAAGAAAGGCACGCTGGAGGTGTGCAGGAGCCGGGGCAGCGGCTGATGCCCAGGGCCACAGCCAGCGGAGAGTGGGGGCGAGGGCAGGCCGGGCACTCGCTCTGCAGGGGTGCCTGGAAGGACCGCATGCCAGCCGGGTTGGAGCACTAGAAGGAGACTGGGTCTGTTGCTTAGGTGTGTGCTGGAAACAGAGCTCGGCGTTTGGCAACGAGGTGTAAGAAATCCTGGCCCAGCTGTGGGAGGAGGGGCGGGGAGTGAGGACCTCTGCTTGCCCTGGGGCCAGGCTCCAGGAGTTGGCAGCACATCCTGGTGGTTTGGGGTCAGGCCGACCCAGGATTTAATGTAGCTATGCTGCGTACAAACTAGCCAAGTAATCGTAGGAGCATTTGTCCAGCCAAGTAATCGTAGGAGCATTTGTCCAGCCAAGTAATCATAGGAGCGTTTGTCCGTCGGCTTCCTCTTCTGTGAAACACTCGAGATGGTCTGGGAAGGAGGCAGTGAGGAGTGAGACGATGCTTGTGCAATGCCAGGCACCACCCAGCACAAGGAAGCACCTGTTCCTGCTGATGCGTGCCCCCAGGGCTCGGCCAGGCTCCGCATGGGGCAGAGCCAGGGGCTCCAAAGAGGCAGGTGAACTGGCTGAGGCTGTGTGCCCAGGTGCAGGCCAGGAACTGCCCCCCACCCCCAGAGCCTTGAGCAGGCCTCATCCTTGGGGACTCCAGGGAGGAGACAGAAAGGGAGACGTGGAAAAAGAGGGCACTCGAGACCAGAGTGTCCCAGAAGCCAGTGGCGCTGGAAGCTGAGGGCAGGGGAGAAGTGCAGCTGTGACAGACAGACAAGGGGCGAGACCCAGGAAGGTAGCCTTGGCCTTGGCCTCAGAGAGGTTAGATATGCAGTGACAGGTGCAGTTAGTACAGTGGGAGGTGTTGGTGTCCAAGCCCCAGGCTGGCTGGAAGGCAGGTGGGGTTTGCTCCAAGTGCTCATTCTCTGATGCACCCCCCCCCACCACGCCCATGCACACACGCCGGCCCTGAGCCGTGGGGACCAGGAACCATTAACGCTCACTCCCTTTGCTGCCATCAGAGGTCTCCTGCCACAGCGGATGAAGCAACGAAGATGGAGGAGGTCAAGTCCAGAGGCTCCCTGGTGGATTTCATTAAACGTAACTGACTGAGCAGGCAGCCCCCCGGGGTGGGCAGAGTGCGGGGTGGGGAGGGGCAGCAAGAGCAGGGGGCTGTACTCTGCCATCAGGGCACCTGTGCCTGCAGCCCAAGAGGGATTCTGCCTGGGATCCTGTGTCCCAGAGGCAGGCGAAGCCAGGGGCCGCCCCCTCCACCCAGCCCCCAGCCCCTTTGTGTGGAGCGGGTGGTCCCCTTTCAGCCCTACACCTGCCCTATCTCTTTGGGGCACACCCTTGCTTTCTGGAGCCCACATGCATGCTGAGTGGGTATCCCGGGGGAGGGGGCTCTGTGCCCCTAGACGGGCCTCTGAGCAGCAGGTGTGATTTGGGGGTGGCTCCCGCACCCCGGACCCCAAGGAGGCAAGGAAAGCCTCCACGATGGGGGGAGGCCTGGCGGGGGCCGTGACGCCCCGGTGTCTGCTTGCAGGGTTCCCACGCATCTTCCTGAGGCTGCTGATGAACCCGCTCTTCGTGCTGGTGGTGCTGGCCCAGTGCACCTTCTCCTCCGTCATCGCCGGCCTCTCCACGTTCCTCAACAAGTTCCTGGAGAAGCAGTACGGCACCTCAGCCGCCTATGCCAACTTCCTCATCGGTGGGTGCCTTGCGGGCGGGCATCCCGCCTCCCAGGCAGGGCCCCGGGGGACCAGACCGGACACAGGCAGGAGACAGGGGAGGACTTCCTCGGAGAAAGAATTTCAAGGACATTTTTCCTGGTTGGCAATCTGGGCTGTTCTTGGCCGGTCGCTGGGGCTCCTCTCATTCCCGGCAGACGAGGGAGGAGGCTGGGGGCGTGGGGTGGGGGGGCGCCTTCCTCCCCGACGAGGAACTGGCAGCCTGACAGCCTCCCAGAGGCCCTGACGTCATCCGGGGCTGCAGAGAAGGGGCACATGGGACCGCCGCTCAGGCCGGTGCTCCTGGGCTCTCTCCTCCTTCTCGAGGGACTGGTGACATTCGCTTCGCTAAGAGCGTGTGGCCCAGTGGGCCTCAGCTCAGCTGCACTCTGTGGGGTCTGACAAAACGCAGAGGCCCGGGCCCACCCCAGGTCAATGGAGGCAGCTCTGGAGGGGGCCCAACAGCATTGCTTTTGCAGCTGAGGTTGACAACCACTCGTGTTGGTGCCCCTCCAAACCCCCAAACCTGGTAACAAAGGGAATGATCTGGCCCAACCCACCGGTGAGCTTGACCACAGGAATTCAACTGTGATTTGAGGGTGGCTCCTGCAGCCCCAGCCTCTTGTGTGGCCCCTGGCCCTGACATTGCCCTTCTGGCCTTCACTCTGCCTGCTGCAACAAAGGTCATCACCCATGCCTGGCCAGCTCCATGCGGTCACAGTGAGGTGGTGCACTGTGGCCCCAGGTAATGAAAGGTGCTTAATAAACACACATTATCCCACATCCCTCTGACTGCAAGGGCTCTGCTTTTTTTAAAAAAAAATATTTATTTATTTGAAAGTCAGAGAAAGAAGGAGAGGCAGAGAGAGAAGTCTTCCATCAGCTGGTTCACTTCCCAATTGGCTGCAGTGGCCGGAGCTGTGCCAATCCAAAGCCAGGAGCCAGGAGCTTCTTCTGGGTCTCCCATGTGGGTGCAGGGGCCGAAGGACTTGGGCCATCTTCTACTGCTTTCCCAGGCCACAGCAGAGAGCTGGATTGGAAATGGAGCAGCTGGGTCTAGAACCAGCTCTCAAACCATGTGGGATGCTGGCACTGCAGGTGGCAGCTTAAGCCGCTATGCCACAGCGCCGGCCCTAGGCTTTGCTTCTTGACTCGTTGCCCAGCTAAGGCAATCCTCTATGTCAAGGGAGCTCTCTGGGTGTGCCTGGCAGTTAATGCCAGCTGCTCCTATTGGAGTGTGACTCGTCAAGTGTTCTTCCTGAAGCCATGCTCCATCCCCAGCGGTCCAGCGCCGAGCCTGGGGCCCGCGCACACCCAGGACCACGAGCCCACGCGGCTTCCTCTCCCTGCTCGCAGGTGCAGTGAACCTGCCCGCTGCGGCCTTGGGCATGCTGTTCGGAGGCATCCTCATGAAGCGGTTCGTGTTCCCTCTGCAAACCATCCCCCGGGTGGCTGCCACCATCATCACCATCTCCATGATCCTCTGCGCCCCGCTCTTCTTCATGGGGTGCTCCACCCCGGCCGTGGCTGAGGTCTACCCACCCAGGTGAGGGGCAGACGGGGTGCAGAGACCCTTCCCAGAGGGCCGGAGCCTGGGGCTGGCTGCCGCCGGCCTGCCTTCTTCACGCCTCTCTTCTCTTCACTTTTGGTCTGATCTTCAGGCTGTAACTTGGAAAATCAGGTCTTCAACGTACTACAGCATGAGGAGCACTCAGAGGGTGCTGGTGGACCACCAGCCACCAGAGGTCGGGCCTTTTTTGTTCGTTGAGAAGCACCAGAAATGAATCAGTTTGGTCTCAAGAATCTGTAGGGCTGTGAGCCCCAGGAAGGCAGGCACGAGGCTTGTGTGTAGCATCAGCTCTGGGCTGGCGTCCCGTTTGTCGCTCCCCCTCTTCGTGGAGGAACGACACAGGACCCTGCGCTGTTCTTTTGTCTGCTCGGCCCTCCCCGGGTTTGCTGCTGGTTCTTCCCGGGTTGGCTACCGACCCTTCCACCTCCGTGGAAGGGCGGGCGGTTCCCCCTGCCACTTTCCCCACTTCCGCGGGGGAGCGGCACACCGCCGGCCGGCTCTCTCGGGGGCTGCACAGGTGTTCCTTCAGATAGATGTTCCTGGTGCATGTTGTCTCTCTCCTCCTTTATAGTCCTCTTCCACCAATCCCAACTCTGCTACCCACACGCCGAGTACGCTGCTCTCCTCCAATCAGGAGCAGGTCCCACAGTTTATTGGCTGAACTGGAGGCAGCTGTATAGAAGCTGTTTTCTCCTCTCCCAGCGCCATATTGTGGGAGAGCAGATGCATAGAATAAGTCTTAATTCCAGTAACTTAGTCTAGTCCGAGTTGCTCCCCACACCGTTGAGCTGCTGAAGAGAGAGGAGAGGAGCGCGGCAGAGATCTGCAGGAGGAGTGGAAGCCGAGGCAGGCTGACAGCACGAGGGCAGGGCACGCGCGGCTCGGGTCTGCAGCCGGCAGTGCGGCTCCTACGGCTCCAGGCAGGAGGCCGAGGATGCTGAGCTAGGGCGCGTTCCGTCTTCCCGGGAGCTGCCCTTCAGCAACTGTGCCTGTGTTCAGGCTGTGGCTCCTAGGGGTGCCGCGTCTCCGCGTCTCCTCTGCCTTCGCTGTGAGATGCAGTCCTCTGTCTGCTGGGCAAGGGGGAAACGGGGTCCTGGCACCGGGAGGGCTGCTCAGCATGGCGAATGCCCCCTGACCGTGCACCAAGGGTCCTTGCTGTGACGTCAGCGCCAGCTCCGTCCTCAAACACGCGTGAGGTCTGGTCTTGGCCCTCTGTGCTGCCTGGGGGAGTTGTTTCTCCCTTTCAGGCTTCCGTTTTCTCAAACAGACAAGGTGAATAATCAGTGGTCGACTCCTGTGTTAACCGTGCAAGCAGAGACAGCCACCGTGGGGCTGCGGCTGAGGATTGCTAGTGGAGCTATCTCCTGGCTGTCAGCCCCACCCCGTGCCACCTCCCACCCCCAGACCAGGACCGTCAGGTACCCGGGGGCACGGTGGGAACGGGAAGGTCAGTCGTGAAACCTGGGGGTAGAGCAGCGTCTATGGTGACCCAGAGCACGGGCCACCAACGAGAGCCCAGCTTGCCCCACGGAGTCCCGCTGCTCCTTCCATCTGAACCCAGCTAGGAGCAGAGGGAGGGCAGCCAGGGGAGAGCCTCAGAGAGTTCCTGAAAAGGGTGTCTTATGAAAACGCAGCATGGATTTCACTTGTTTTTGCACCAAAATGAACTTAAATTTTCCATTTTCTTTATTTATGTGAAAGAGTTACACAGAGAGAGAGGCATAGAGACAGAGAGAGATGGTCCACATGCTGCTTTACTCCCCAGATGGCCACAAGGAGCCAGGAGCTTCTTCCGGGTCTCTCACACGGGTGCAGGGCCCAAAGACTTGGGCCATCTGCTGCTGCTTCCCCAGGCGCATTAGCAGGGAGCGGGATCAGACGTGGAGCAGCTGGGCCTCGAAACGGTGTCTATATGGGATGCCCACGTGACAGGGGGCAGTTTAACCCACTATGCCACAACTCCAGCCCCAAATTTTCCATTTTCTGTGAACTTTCTGTTGCTCCCTTGCGTTGTCTGAAACTTTTCTGTTACATCTTTATTTCTGTCCTGGGAGTCGTGGTTGGCTGGTTTGGCTGGCTAGTTGGCTGTCCTGACCCCATCTTGTAGTAAGGGGTGCTGATGGGGGCTTTCCAAGGCAGTCATTAGTGGGTTTGGGCTCCAAGTAGCAGAAGAAACAGGGAGGTGCTGTGACTACCCAGCAGCGGTGGACTCACCATTGGCTCCAGCAGACACAAGGCAGCCTAGGGTGGCGCTGGCCCAAGACAAACAGAGACGCATAGGCCCATTAACCAGGAACTCACGCTGGGCTGGAGCCCCGAGTTTTTTCTTCGGTCTCGCTTTGTTTGATTCCTCATTTCCTGTTTTGCTGGCAGCACATCAAGTTCTATACATCCGCAGCCTCCTGCCTGCCGCAGGGACTGCGCGTGCCCGGATTCCGTCTTCTACCCGGTCTGCGGAGACAACGGCGTCGAGTACCTGTCCCCTTGCCACGCCGGCTGCAGCGACATCAACGTGAGCTCTGCAGCCTCCAAGCAACCGGTGAGGGCAGCAGAGGATCCGGGAGCCCTGCGTGGACCCTGGAGGGTAGCTCCTAGCTCCAAGGTGGGCGGGGCTTGGGCGGGGCTCCCGACAGGCTCATTACCAGCATCCTGGCCTCCCGGAGGCCGCACCCACACCCTCCACCTCCCCTCCGGTCGTGCCTGCAGCTCCAAGTCAATTAGAGATTGGCCGAGGCCCAGCACACATTCTTGAGGCCTAACGATAAACAGTCAAAGCACTCCTTCAACTGCCCCGCACCTCTGGGTCCCACGTGCTGGCCGCATTGCACGGGGAGTAGACTGGCCCTGGTGAATCCAAATCTGGAAGGCCAGAGCCAGAAGTGGCATTCAAAGGCCTGTGGTTCAACAACTCAGCCCCCAGGAAGCCGGAGGCCGTGCAGCTGTTTGGGGGCAGATCTGGGACCAGGAGCTGGGGCCTTGCCTTACTGTGGGGCACTTCTGTTGAAGCCTGTGCGTCTCCAGGCCACCAGCCTACCACTCGGGCAGCCACGTTCCCTGTGCTCTCTCTCGGCAAGGTCCTTTCCATCCCCCTTTGAATGCTGCGGCTCCAGGCTTTCCAGGCTCAGCCAGCTGCAAACTGACTCGAGTCATTGGTTTAGCTTTCAGCAAAGAGAAAACCCCGGGCACAGCCATGGGTGTAGAGGATGTGGCGATGGGTCCAATTGATAAGGTCCCTGGAATTCTGTCCCATAAATGCACGAGAGTTTTGGAAAAGTAACCCATACACCACACAGAGACTTATTGGGACAGAAAGTGCCTGGAGGCCTTCCCAAGGAGGTGTCTAGAGCTGAACAACCAGAAAAAGAACCAAGACCTGGGAGCAAAGCATTTCAGGTAAAGGGAACAGTGTTAGGTCTGGCATAGCTTGGGGTTCTGGTCTTTCGTACCCCCAGAAAGGAGATGGAGACCAACCTCAACAGAGACAGCTTGCTTTATTGGACGCAGAGAGGTTGGCACCAGTCTGTTCTTGTGAAGAGATTGTGTGCAGGGCGCATTTGGGACTCAGGTTTTATCTGGTTAGAAGAGAATTTGGGGGTGGGGGTGTAGAAGGCAGCTGATGGAAAAGTGGGGGACTCTTTGAAGTCTCCAGGAATTTCCCCCTTATCTGTTTCATAGCTGCCCTGTGCAGCTCATCTGCTTTGCCATTTGCATTGCAAGGCGTTGAGAAGGGTCTGGTTAGGCACCAAGGATCTCAGCTAAAGGAGGATGTGGGGTGGGGAGGCGGAGGGAAGAAGACAGGGAGGAGGGGAAAGGTGCCACCAGTCCTTTAAACAGCAGGTGCAGGACTTTAGGGCATGTATATGCTGGGAAGACTGTCAGAGAAAAAGGAAAAGACCAGGGTGGGCACTGAGAGCAGGGGTGGGGGGTGCCAGGGAGCAGGCAGGGGCCAGAGCTGGGCAAGCCAGGTTAGGGCCACGTTTTCTCCTAAGAGCAGATGGCAGTCTGTGCTGTAACCAGGAGGATGGCCAGAGGACGGTGATCCATGTGGAGGGCACAGGCAAAGCCAGCACCCACGGACCACCCCGCTCTGAAGGGCCAAGGCAAGGCCGCCCCTGGCCCGCAGGCAGAGGGAAGACAGGATGCTCTCTTGGTTACCTTCTGCTTGGAGGAATCCGTGGTGGCTTTTGTGGTTTTCTTATCTTTATTTACTTACCTCTGACTCATCTACTTTCAGAAATAATCTTGACAAGTTTCCAATAAAAGCATAAGTGCATCAAGATAAAAATCCAGTAGCATTATATCAAGGAAAAAATAGTAAGTTATAAGGGGAAAAAAATCTATTAAAATCCGGACTGAGAGAGATAAGAGTAATTTGTGTACAAATCACGTCTGAGCTTCCCAGGAGCCAAGGTAAAGAGAGGACGGAGTTCGCCATGTCTGATAAAAGGAAGCAAGCCCGTTGACTAGTTCTAGAATGGGCCCCATAACTGCTGTGACGCTTCGTGGTCATGGGCTGGGCTCTCAAACACCCTAAGAGCGTAGGCGATGCCCACCAGACGTCAGTGGTGGCCGCCGTATTGACTTGCAGACTTGAGACGGGGGCCTTGTTCTCTGGAATTCTTCCTAGACAGGAAGCTGCACTGAGACCCGACAGGCACAGAGCTCAGGGACCCTGCTGTGTCCCCGCTTCTCTCCCCTGTGTCTGTCTTCCCTCGCAATAACACACACGGCAGGCAGACAGCCCCCTGCAAAGCCAGCACAACTGGGAACAAGGTGGCCTGGCCCGGCAGGGAGCCCCCTCCCCAGGGCCCTGGTTCCTTGCTGGGTGGGCCTTGCCTGGTGGTGGGTTCTCGGCATTCAGGTGCAGGTGTAGAGTCAGCAGGTGATGACGGAGGCAGGATCCTTGGGCCATCTTGAGCCTCTCGCCTGCTCTCCTCTGCAGCCTGCACATCCAGTCTCACCCAGCTGCAGGGGCCGGCATGGATGTGTGGCGTGCGTGGAGATGACATCCTAACACCCTCCCCCCTTTTACTCTTGAAGGTCTACTTGAACTGCAGCTGCGTGAGCGGGGCATCGGCGTCAGCGAGAGCGGGACCCTGCCCCATCCCCTGTGCCCACTTCCTGCTCCCCACCATCTTCCTCATCTCCTTTGCGGCCCTGATCGCCTGCATTTCCCACAATCCCCTCTACATGATGGTTCTGCGGTGAGTGGCGCCTCCAAGGCCTGGGCTCGCCCTCTGCTTCCCCTCGTGTCTCTGCCGGATGCCCCGTGGCCCTCGCCTCCTCTCCCTTCTGTGCCCCTGTGAGTCCCATGAGCAAAGTCCTGTGTGGATAACGGGGAAGCTTGATCACGTAGTGGCTGAGCGTCCTTGGGTGTGGCCTGACCTCCCTCAGCCTCAGTTACTTCGTGTTTGAAATGAATGTAGAGAGTTGACGTTACAGGTCGTTGTCTGGAGTGCATGGTAAGCTGCTTTGTAAGTGCAAGGTGCTCTACACTCTGGCTAATGACCACTGCCAACCAAGTTCTAACAAGTACCTGGGTGCCCATGACCTGCCTTGCCTAGCTTAGCAGAGGCACCAGGAGCAGCAGCAGCCACTTATTGAGACCTGTTGACAAGTTAGCATCCATCAGCTTGCTGGGATGCAAGCTGCCATTTCTCCCACTGTTCCAAGGATGCTGAAGGCAGGAGATGGGAGTCTCCTGGGCCACAAAGAGCTCTGTTACATACGGAGAGCAGCGAGGACCTTTGGCTGCATTGCTTATTGGTGTCCCCCAAGGCCTCCCGGGGTGACCCAGAAGGACCCGGATGTACGCTTTGCATGTCGTGGATATCCATCACAGCTTGGGAGAGCCACGCCTGTGCAGGGAGCAGCAGGCAAGCCTGCTCCTGGGCTAGGGAAGACCCCAGCTGGTGCCCCACAGGTGCTCCTTGCAACTAGCACCCTGAGAGGCGGCCCAGGGAGACAGCGTTCCCAGCACTCAGCAGGAGTGCGTGGAGCTGCTCAGAGCTCCTGCGCGTCACCCCCTTCTCGACCGCTCCCCGTCCTGTGCTGGCACTTTGACCTGAGGGGCTCCAGTGGGGGTCAGGTGATCCGTGCAGCGCGGGCCAGGTGGGCCACAGTGGCCCCACTAACCCTGAGACAAACCTGCACGAGGCCGCGAGTGGGAGCGTGACAGCATGCAGAGGTCCCACAGGGAGCCCCTGAGCAGCAGGGCACGCAGGGCAGCCGCTGTCCCATGGCCACCCTGAGGGCAGGGGGTCACGGAGAACGGAGCTTCGTTCCAGCCACACGATGGGCTTCTCTGGAGAACCTCCCGTCCCAAGTCTGCACAAGGAAAGGCTGGAGTGAAACTGGAGAGGAGGCCCCAGGAGCCCGCAGTGTTTGAAAGAGGAGTTGCACCGGGCAAGATGAGAGATGCGATTTATGTCAAGGAGGCGGGGCTTAAAGATGGTGCTTCAGGGCCCCCAGGCGTGACTGGCACCCATCCTGGCCCCTGAGCATGAGTAGGACTACTGGAAACACTGGAGATGTGGAAGGAGATGGGGTAGCCAGAAAGCCAGGGCCAGACTGTGCAGAGACCAAAGGGGGCCCAAGAGCCCCAGCAAAGGCCCAACAGGGGTGCAGTTGAGGGTCTGGGGGAGTCTGCCCAGGACAAGGACCAAGACCAGGGGAGCAGCTTTAGTGGGTGGAGCCAGCAGAGGATCTGAAGGTATAAAGGGAACATCCCTTCCATCCGGTTTGAGGCCCTTTCTGCTGGGGGAGCCCAGTGGGTATCTCCCCTGCCTGCACCACAGTCTTCCCATCACCGGGCCATCCCTTGGGGGATGCAAGAGGGGCCCTTCCCATTTGCCAGCAGAGCTGTGGTGGTGATGGTGGAGGGATGAAGCCAACCAGGGGCAGAGACCTGGGGGCTTCTTCTGAGATCCCTTCCCCACTGTGCCTCAGCCTGGAACACCTGCCCTAACACACACTCACCTGAGCCCGTGCATCCTCGGGCCACACAGAAGCCTGGGGCCCAGTTGCTCAGCAGGTGCCTCTGCTGGCCGGCCCCTGGGGCGCACCCTCCCTGTTCCACAGCCTGGCTGGCTATCCAGTCTTCTCTCTGCACTTCTTCCGTCAATTGCATTTCCCCTTCTGCAGGGAGGAAGTGTAGTGACAGCAGTGGCCACACGAATTGTAATTGAAAATGTAAAGCTGCAAATGATTAAGAAATGTTGCAGAGAGCCACAGCAGAGCATTAACCCAAACCCGAGGCCTTTCAGAGGGTGGAGCCCAGTGCTGCTTTGCGGGTCAGGAGCCCGCAGCGCTGGCCTGAGGCAGGACCCTCCTTCTGCTGTGCACAGAAGCCTGCAGCCCAGGGGCCCTGATGGCACTGCGTGCCGGGGCCGTCTTCCCGGTAGGAGACACAGACAGTCCCTGCCTCCGCAAACACACCTGCCAGCTCCCCACTTTCAGCTTCTGGCATCTTCTGCCCTGCACTCCTGGAAGGGGGGTCCCTGGGCCATCCTGAGGGTCACACCAACCACGTTCTCCAACTCGCACCTGTGTCAGAGCCTTCTGGAAGGCTGGGTCACTGGGCCCCACCCCGGAGTCTCTGACTCACTGGGGAAGGGTAAGAAGGTGCGTTTCTGACCATTGCCAGGGGTCTCCTGCTGACCCAGGGACCCTGCTTTGAGAGCCACTGACAGCATTCGGCCCACGCCAGGGCAGCCTCTGACATGCTGTGTGGCTGGCTGCCCCTCGTCCCCAGATAAGGGGCACTGCAGTCCCAAACCCTGCTGACCTCCTGCTTTCCTTCTCAGTGTGGTGAACCAGGAAGAAAAGTCGTTTGCCATCGGGGTCCAGTTCCTGCTGATGCGCTTACTGGGTGAGTGTGGAAGACCTGCCTGGCCTGCTGAGGCTCCAGGGCGTCTGAGAGCTATTGTGGGGCGGGGAAAACCGGGAGACGCGCAATGGATAATTCAGGGCTGGTGCTGACATCCCACATTTGGACGGCTCCTCCCAGTGCCCCAGGGCAGGACAGGTTTCATCTAGCACATTAATCCCAAATCTAAGATATAAGAGAAGTGCAGGGCCCGGCGCTGTGGCGTAATGGGTGGAGCAGCTGCCTGCAGTGCCGGCATGCCATACGGGTGCTGGTTCAGATGCCAGCTGCTCTACTTCTGATCCGGCTCTTTGCTATGGCCTGGGAGAGTGCTGGAAGATGGCCCAAGTCCTTGGGCCTCTGCACTTGAGTGGAAAGATCCAGGGGAGGCTCCTGGCTCCTGGCTTCGGAACAGCGCAGCTCCGGCCAATTGGGGAGTGGACCAGCAGATACAGGACCTCTCTCTCTCTGCCTCTCCTTCTCTCTGTGTAACTCTTTCAAATAAATATAAAATAAATATTTTTTTAAGAAAGGGAGAGAAGTGGAAAGTGGACATAGCTGAGAGCACCCAGTAGCGCCGTATATGCAGGTTCTTTTCTCATCTTTTCCCAAGACCTCACCGTAGACACAAAACCTTGCCCTCCTGCCTCAGCAAGAACAGCAGCTGAGCCCAGCCCTGGCTTGCTTTCTGCTTCATGCGATGCATTCCTCCCACCGTTACTCAGCACATGTGTCTCCTACGTGAGGCCTTCGATGCACAGGCCCTGGATGCCTGGGGGAACAGGGCTGTGCACAAGTGATTGGCAGGGCTCTGACACACGCACACACAGAGGGAGGACCAGGCTTTCCCTGGGTGCATCCACTGGGGAGGGGACATGGCGGGCTTTCCCTGCTCTGCTCATGCCAGGCTGTGCCTTGTACTACATGGAAACAGGAGCCACTCACCAGGAAACCTCAAACATACAGAAGCTGAGACTGATTCAACTGAGGGTGTGTTTCTTTCTTTGCTTTTTTTTTTTTTTTTTTAAGATTTATTTATTTATCTGAAAGGTAGAGTTACAGAGAGAGGGAGAGAGAGAGAGAGACAGAGAGAGAGAGAAAGGTCTTTCATCCACTGGTTTACTCCCCAGATGGCCACAATGGCTGGGGCTGGGCCAGGCCGAAGCCAGGAGCCTGGAACTCCATCCAGATCTCCTCTCTGTGGGTGGGAGGGGCCCAAGCAGGTGCACCATGTTCCACTGCTTTCCCAGGTACCTTAGTAAGGAGCTGGATTGGAAGTGGAGCAGCTGGGACTCAAACCAGCCCTGGTGTGGGCTGCCAGCAGCAGCTTAACCCGCCGTGCCACAACACCAACTCTGACAGTGTATTTCTTTATTTCTTGAGGAGCCAGTGTGCACTGCAGTGGCACATGGGGAGTCCAGGGAGGGGACTTTGGCCACCAGCAAGTGCACTTCTGCCCTGAAATGCTGAAGTCTGGGAGAGCCCGCGGCGTGGTTTGTCAGGGAGCTGGGTCCACCACACGTGCCCCTGCCACGGCTTCCTCGTAGCCCAGGAAGGGCGGTGTTCTCAGGACCAGCCGACAGGAACCCCTGCTGGGCACAGTCCCACCGCCTGTTGGGGGCTGAGGAACAAACCAGCCCTGGACCTACTGTTCTTCGAGCTCTGTCAGACCTTGCTGCCATGCACCGAGGCCGTGGGGAGTAGGCTGTGCCTTGGGCTCTCAACAGAGGCTCTCCTGTCACCACCTGTCTTCATCTAGGACCCACGCTGAAACCTCCCCTGGAACCTCGCCTTGCTCCCAGCCCAAGCAGCCCCCAGGCAGGCCCCTGGGCGCCTCCCTTCTTCTTCCAGTGGCCTTGGCCTTGAACACCGGGGCGCTGCTGCAAGCACCTGCTGCTTTTGTTCTTCTGCAGTGCTCAGATAACTCAGTGGGTACCACAGCTGGAACCCCCGGGCCTGGGGGCTTCCACGAGTCCCCAGGATGCAGTTGCCCTCTGGGGCAAGAAATAGGCTTCCTGCAGGAACCCTGGCAGGTTTATTGCTTCCAACCAGGATGTGGCTGCATCCCCAGAGGCCAGGTGTCCAGCCAGTGCCCATCTTCCGCTCACCTGGAGACCCAGGAGCAAGCAGAGCCTGGAGTGGAGAACTGTCCCATGTGTGGGTGGGGCCCCAGGTAGAACATTGCCTTTCCTTGGAAGCAGCAGCTCACAGGGCCCTCGCAAGAGACTCTGGGAGGCCCCCTCTGCAGCCAGTGGCCCTAAGAACGGACAGCCCAGTCCCCAGGCAGTGGCTGCCTAGAACAGCCTCTAACAGCATGGAGCAGGCCACGTTGGGCAGAGCCCCTGCTGAGCTGGGACCAGGGGCTGGAGTGTTCAGGGCAGCTAGGTACAGGGGAAAATGTAGGATGTGCACCTTTGCAAAGCATCTTAGATTGCAGCCCTGAGCCCTCGAGGCTGCAACTGTTGCTTAGCCCAGCTCCCCTGCCTCCTGGTTGCAAAGATGGCACCTGTACACCTGGGCCCTGGGTGAGGCATCCTCTCGCCCACCCCCCAGTGCTTCCTGCCATATGGTGGAGGTCAGCGTGTCTCTACCTGGGACCTGCCTCGGGCGTGAGCACCATGTGGTGTGTTTCTGAGTTGGCGCCCATGTCACCCTGTGGCTCACCCTGGCCTTTCCTGTTCTGAGCGGCTGCTGAGAGTGCAGCTCAGGCTTTCACTGTGAGCTGTGCTACTTTCCGGAGTCCCTGCAGGTCCCTGGGGCAGGCAGGGCACTGCTCACACACTTGAACCTGCAGGGGAGTAGGGGGCTGGCCCCGGGCGCTCTTCCTGCAGCTCTGTGTGACCTGGGATCTCTGGCCTCTCTCCCCGCCACTGCCAGCCTGGCTGCCAGCTCCAGCCCTGTATGGCCTCACCATCGACTACTCCTGCGTCCGGTGGAGCCTGCAGTGTTCAGGGCGGCGAGGAGCCTGCATCTACTATGACAACGATGCCCTCCGGGACAGGTGAGACCCCAGAGCAGAGCACCGTGGCCATGGCAGGGCTGTGGGGCTTCCAAGACGGGGGCAGACCAGGCACTGAGACCCAGGGGCCATGCTCGGGGTGGGGGGTGGGGGGCTGACAGTGTAGTGTCACTCCCTGCTCCCTCAGTAGGGATAACAGCAGGAAGTGGAACAAAGAGAGGGGGGATGCTGGAGGCTAAGGGAGAGGCCGTGGCCGTGCAGTGACGCCAGGCCAGCGCCCCACAGCTCAGAGCCGGGGATCCCTTCCTTCTGTGGCTGCTGGCAGCACTGTTGGGATCTAACCCCTTGTAGCCACCTGGCCAGAAATGGTGGTTAAGGTGGGGCCTGGGGAGCCAGGCGGGGGGCTGGGACTGCTGCGGGTGCTGCAGAGCAAACTGGGAGAGGGACAGACTTAAAGGGCAGGGAGCAGATGCCCGCGGCTCAGGGCTGTCTGGAGCTGCAGGGGCCCAGCAGACAGGTGAGGATGGCTGGGTTAGGAGCACCCTGCTCTCCCTTGCCTTTTGCATGAAAGGGAGGAAGAAAGTGGTCCCCAGTTGGGTGATGGCTGGTGCTTACCTGGGTGGTGATCGCTGCCATTCTGGGCCACTGAGAAGGATGCTCTTCCTTGTGGCCCTCACTCCCATGTCGCAAAGCCCCTGCCTCACGGGCCCTGTCCTCTCCTGCCCCACAGGTACCTGGGCCTGCAGCTGGGCTACAAGGTGCTGGGCACGCTGCTGCTCTTCCTGGTCAGCTGGCGGGTGAAGAGGAACAGAGAGTACAACGTGCAGGAGAAGGCCGCCGGCCTCATCTGACCACAGCCGGCCGGCCCTGAGCCTGGCCGACCTCCGCACTGCCTTATTTACTAGTGTTAACGCACCCTTTCTTTTGTGTTCTTTAAGTTAGAGAGAAAAACCCTGGTCACCATTTGCCTTCCCTGTCTCTGCCTCCTGGAGGACCCCACTGTGCACCCTGGCTGAGAGCTGAGAGCCACTGTGCACCCTGGCTGGGTGAGCACAGAGCTGGCAGGCCCCATGTGCCCAGGTTCCTCTCAGTGCTGGATACCCACTGAGGCAGCCCTATCTGCCCCTCGACAGGCCAGCCCGGGAGCAAAAGGCTACCTCCCCTCCTTTTCTTCCTTGTCAGGGCACCCAGCTCCCTCTCCAATGCACACACCCTGCAGAGGGGCAGGGCAGAGGAGGAAAGGAGACAGAGCTGGGGGTGGGGGAGGCCTGGTGGTAGCCCCTTTGCGTCTGGGTTCAGAATCAGCATGGAACCCGTAGGAGGCAGGCTCCCTCCCCCGCCAGATCCTCACTCCCAGCCATCTTAGAATCTGCTATAGTGGGAGGTTGGAGCGCACTGATTAACCACCTGCGGAGTCCAGACCGGAACCCTGCACCTCACTGCCCTTGGATCTGGCTGTGTGTAGCTCCGTCTTCCTGGGGCACCTGTCAATCTGAGAAAGCCACTGCCTGGTGAAGACCAGAGCGGGGCCCGTGGACCGGTCACCACGCCCAGCCTCCCAGCCTCACGATGTGGGTCTGGTGGCTCCTCTCATCTCAGAGTCACGGTGAGACCCTCCCCATGTTCCCCTGGGAGGGATGAGGTGGCTTCATATGGACTTCCCTGTTGGACTTCCGCCCGTATACTGAGGAGTGAGGCGACACGGCTGAGATGGGCCCTAGGACGAGCGACAGAGCCATGCGGGTGTCGGCTGTCACCCACCGAGCAGTCCAGCGGGGCTGGCTTTCCAGGTTCCAAAGCACACAGGTGTCCAGCAACATTTTCTCAGCCTCTTCTCCCTGCCCCCAGCGAGGTGGGCACCCTGTGCGCCTGGGGCAAGAGACCCCGCTGCTGTGTGACGGCAGTCAGAGGTGGGAGCCCACGAGAGAGACCTGTTGGCGATAAAGACTCGAGGCCATTCTAACACGCCCTTCTCCACATGCCTTCAGCTCTTACCTCGCCTCCTCCACCCACACGAAGGCCTCCTCCCAGAACAAGGGACAGTGGGAGGAGGGGTGAGGCTCTCAGAACCCAGAGACTGGCAAACCTCCCCGCCCGCTGCCCCACCAGCCTGGCTCTGCACCTGCCCACCCTGCTCGCGGGAGCAGCCAGATGTTGGCTCTTGAGCGCCACGCCTCCAGGCAGACCCTTCCAGAAGTATCGTAGAAGCCACTCTGCAAAGGCCTCCTGTGGTGCTTCGCTGTGCGGGTCGCTGGCCAAGCTGTGAGACTGGAGCAAGTCCCCGTGGAAGCCTTCGGTGCAGACCTCACTCGGGCAGCGGGGTCCGGCGTAACCTCAGGGGCCGGGATCGGCGATGCTTCTGCTTCACAAACATTTGCCTGCAGCTAGCCCTGGACTTTCTCACTGCAGTTTAACCAAATCCTGAGGGCACTGCCTTCAGCTGAGCTGAACAGTGCACGCCAGCCATCACCTGGAAGGCTGGCTGCGCGCTCGCCCCTCAGTCTGTTCTATTATTATAATGATGTAATAATTATAATGTTGCTATTGACATAACTTGCTCATGAGTTTGTGCTCTCACACACATCTCCCAGCCTCCGGGGCCCGTGGCCGTGGAGATCTGGAGGCACTGGCACTCTTAGCCTGTTGGCACAGCACCAGGGGCAGCAGGAGCTTCCTGCTCTCTGAGTGCTATTCTGCAGGTCAGCGTCTCGGCCCATGGAGCTTGGCTCTCAGAGGCCTAATCACTGCCCTGGAGTTTAAATCCAGAAGTGGGGTTCAACACGAGCAGCAAAGACCATGAGACAAAGTCCATGAATGAATATCCTAACCGTAAGTGGTCTCAGCAAACGCTCCTACCTTCAGCCACCAGATCTGCCCTCATCTGCCAGCAGGGAATAGCGGCGTCGCTTCCATTGCTCTTCTAGAGCAAAGCTTATTAACAAGCTTCTGTGAATGTCAGACACTCACAGAGGAAGCTGTCAAAATGCAATGCCGACACCTTCCTCTCCACCCCAGAGGCCGTGTCTGTGGGCCTGAGGGGCTGAGCAACGGCATTTGGAACTGGCCCCCCCCGAGTGAGTCCAGCAGAGCAGCAGAACACAAGGTGTGCACCTGCCCTCTGGCCACTGAGAGACGTGAGGCTGCATGGGCCCTTGGTAGATCCAGCCGTGAGCAGCGGATGGCACGGTGGAGCGGAGTCCCAGAGCCGGATTCCTGCATGGTTGCAGGCAGGAGTGAGCGGGCTCGAAAAGCCGTCCAAGAGCTCACATTTCTCTCAGGATCTGGTCTGGATGGAGAGACGGTTCTCCTCCTGCAAGCCACAGTCACATCTTTAAATCAGCAGAACCCAGTTTCGAGCCTCCATCCTGCTGCCCAGCTGGCTGGAGATGTAACCCCACCTCTGCTTGGCTCTGGCTCCCGTGCACAGGTCCCTGGGTGCCGAGGCATTCAAAGCCACTGGGGGTCCTTGGGCCCTTCCTGATCTGAGGCCTCTCCCTGCCCCCACCTCTGCCTTTCCCCAAGCCAGAAATCCTGTGGAAGTAAACCCAGGGCTGGGGTCCCCTGCCTGCACACACCCACATCTGTGCCATCCAGCTGCCCTTCTCTCCTCCCCAGTCCCCCAGTCCTAGGGAGCCTGCCCCTCACCACCTGTCCCCCTCCCCACACAATCCAGCCCTTCAAGGGCTGAACAAAGCTGCAGGAAGGGGAGAGTCTGCAGGGAGCTTCTGACGCCATCTTTCCTTGCCCCACCCCCCCCGAACAGGCGAGGGGAAAGGCAGAGTGAACCAAGCACCACAGCTTCCTCAACTGCCCTTTGGCCCAGAGGCCTCAGCAGTGGTCCTTACCACAGCCCCGGGCCACGGAAGGTGGGTGAGGAGAACCAGGCACCGACCCACTTCCATTCAGGTAGCAGCACCTTATAGCTGCTCATTAAACAGGGCTGACTGAGCCCCACAGCACCATGAGTTAGAAGAAAGTCACAGAGGGGCCGGCGTTGTGGTGTAGCAGCTTCAGCCGCCACCTGCGACACTGGTGTCCCATGTCAAAGCACCTGTTGAAGCCCTGTCTGCTCCATTTTCCATCCGGCTCCCTGCTAAAGCACCTGGGAAGGCAGCACAAGATGGCCCATGTACTTGGGCCCCTGCACCCATGTGGGAGACCCCAATGGGGTTCCAGGCTCCTGGATTCAGCCTGGCCCAGCTCCTGTCATTGTGGTCATCTGGGGAGTGAACCAGCAGGTGAAAGATCCTCTCTCTATGTGTGTCTAACTCTTCCTTTCAAATAAATAAAATAAATCTTACAAGAGAGAGGGAGTCAGGGAGGAGGGAGGGGGAGGGAGCATTTTTAGGAAGAAACAGCCTTGAGAATTCGGCATCAATCAGATCTTCATGGGAGCCCCGCCCACCTGGTGAGGGCCCCAGTGAGAAACAAAGCTACATTGTGATTCTCTTGAAGGTGGAGAGAGACATTTACGTTGGGGCCTCAATCCCATCAGCACCAAACTGATATGAAAATATTATGTTACAGACTTCCAGAGTGTCAGTGGCTGTGTGTGTATTGGGGGGGGGGAGGGGAGGGGAAAGGAGAGAGAGCACAAATCCAGGAGAAAATCCTATCTTTCACAACCAGAGGAACTCAATACCTGGGAGAAGCATCCATCCGTCTCCTGCCAACAGCAGCAGGCTCAATGTAACCTTTCAGCAGGAATTAAATATGTACACAGGTCCCGGGCAAGCCCTTGGCAAATCATAAATGGAAGGAAGTTTCTCTGCACAGCACGCCCTGCCCATTTGTCCCCTCTGCACCCCTGCCTTGAGCCCTGTGCTGTCACCACACTGCCCTGGGCTCACCCAGCAAAGTCCCTGCCCCCCAGAGACCTGCTGCCCCTGGATAACAAGAGTAAAGCACACACCGACCTCCACAGTCCCCAAGCCATCCAGTCAGTCCACAGGCTCCTTTCATGGGCAAACCAGCACAGGCTTGGCTGTGCCCTGGAAACAAACCTCACCAACCCCAGAAACTTGGCTTGGCAGAAGTTCCTGTCTCACTTACATCAAGTCCATGGCGGGTCTGGGTGACAGTCCAGTGCGGTGACGTCCAGAGGTGGCTCAGTGATCCCGACTGCCTGGACCCCGAGCCTCCTACATTTGGTCATGCTGCCATGATGGAGGTGGGGGGTGGGGGGGGGTGGGAGAAAGTTCTGGAAGGTCTGCACGAGGAAGTGGCTCTTTGCCTAAAAAGAATACGCTTCACTCTGCTGTAAGCTCATTGGCCAGAGCTTGTCACATGGCCACACCTGCCCACCAAGAGGGCAAGAAAGAGCATCCCCTGTGCTCAGAAGAAAGGGAGAGCAGGTGTGGATGGGCACTGGAATCCTCTCCACAGGGAGCAAATCTGGGAGGACATGGTGGCTCACGGGGACACCTGAGCCAGCCAGGGCAGGTGTGGGGGTGGGGAGGGGGGAAGACAGTCCGGAAAAGTTTCTCCAAGGAGGAAGCACGGATGGTGGGTCCCAAAAGGTGGGGAGTGAGTTCCAGGCAAGGCCAAGGCTGTTTGTAGGAGGTGGGAAGAAGATTGGCTCAGAGGAGGAGGAGAGGTGGGAGTGACAGCTGAGGGAGATGCGTAGCCAGGTGGGGTCAGGGGCCAGAGGATGGGCAGGTGGAGGGGCCGAGGAGTGGGGTGGAGGAGGCGGGCTGACGGCAGCCGGGGATGGTGCCCGGCGCTCACCAGCCCTGTGACCCTGTAGGAGCAGGCCCACCCTGCAGGTGCAGGACACATGGCCCCATCCAGTTATTGTGCACGCCCTCTCCATTCCTCACCTAGCGCCCTGCAGGGGCGGGTACTTCAGAGCATTGCGAGACCTCTGACACGGGCGAAGTACAGGTGCCCTGAGCTCGGAGAAGCGGTTTGATTCCAATCTTGGGGGATGAGCCTTGCCAGCTCTGAGAGCTCGCTGGGCCCAGGCCTGGAAGGGATATTGGAACAACTGCCCCTTGGCAGCCTGCCGCAGCCCTGGGCGCAACGGGAGCTGCTCCAGCCCCTCCTGCCCTCTAACTCCAACTTTCTTTCTCTCCTCCGCTGTAGAAGCAGGTGCCCCAGGTATGGCACTGCTACTCAGGAAGCCCTGGTGTCAGGACAGAGCCATGCAGCTCATTTCAAAGGGACCCCGTGTGTTACTCACCCCTCTCCCCCATCCCTGGTAAATACTAAAATCCCCAAATCCATGAAAGTGACCGTGGAGGTCCTTACACCTGGAGACCACCTGCTGAGGAAGAAGCAGACGCTGCCCCTCAGTCCACACTGGGACGCGGCAGGTGCACCTTTCACACCGTTCCCGTCCGATGCACGCGGCCCCTGCAGACGCAGATGCCGGATTCCACAAGGGCTCTCCACAGAGTGCCCATCAATAGCTCGTGGGCCTGCACGGCTGAGCGTGTTCCAGACATCCGGCGTGCTTGACATGCCTCTGCCCATCGAGCCTTCACGGGAGCCCTGTGAGATGCCAGTTCAAGGCACTCTCTCAGCCAGGAACCTGGGCCGGCCTCCCTCCTCCTGTTTTCCTGAGAGAGAGCTGTGCACCTGGCCTGACCGCGGGCGCCCAGGTCTGCGGAGCGCTAGTCCGGCTGGGCCTGGCCCCAGCGGCGCCTTCGGTCGCAGTCGGCCAGCAGGGGGTGCCGCCGCGCTCGGCCGTGCGACTTGCCAAAGCTGCTGCGCTCTCGCGGCGGACTGGGGGCACCTGTGCACGCGGCCCCTGGCGCCCCACAGCAGCCAGGCTGCCTGGTCCTGCGGGTTACGACGCGCCACCCCACGCCCGTAACCCCTTCCCCCGGGCGAGGAAGGGGGCTGGAGGCTGAGCCTTCCGGCGCCGGCTCTCTGAACTCGGCCTTGAGACATTTTCCTCCGTCCCTGCCCCAGGACAAAGCACCATTGGGTCTGTCTGTATCTTCAGTACCAGAGTGTAAAGGAGGCATTGAAGAACAAGGCCAGTGGACAATCAGGTGCCACGAGGACCCGAGAGCACTCGGCTTCCCCGAGGCGCCAGAGGCGCCCAAATCACCTACCACAGAAGGCGGCCATTAGCCAAGAGGTGCAGCAGCACCGCCTGGAGGACCCCATCCAGCCGGGGTAGGTGGTTCGGGAGCCTACGCTACCTCCTTCTCCAATCCCCAAACGTTTACCAGGGCACCTGCCGCGGCTGGCCCGACATAGCAGCGGCCACAGAGACAGAGCTGGGTCAGTATCCAGGCACCATCCACCTTGCCCAGATGGGAGCAGTGAGGCAAGTGCTGGGCACCAGGCTGTGGGGGTGAGCAAGACAAGCGGAGCCTCTTCCTCCTTGGGATTTAACGGTTTGGGGAGGAAGACAGGTACATAACCAAAAGGGCACAGCTGCTGCAGGTCTCCCCTAGCTGGGCAGTTAGAGGTGCAGCAGCCCATGAAGGCGAAGCACAGAGAGACAGACAGACCTGCGTGGAAGTGCGGGGTGCGGGGAGTGTATATGTGGTGGTACTACAAAGGTGATGGAAGCGAGCTCCCCGGGGTGCTGGGGGTGGGGAGCAGGGGTGAGTCCCCCCAGTCCTGAGTGCTAGCCCAAGTTTGTGGAAGGTGGTATACCCAGTTACAAGCTGTCTGAGGTAGAGAGGATGGCGGACACACCTCCTTACAGAACTGGGGCACACTGCCTGCCTCTCGGTGATGGGGAGCCCCTGGCGGGCTTTAACGGAGGTGAGGTGCAAACAGATTTCCGGATAAAGAAGGCCACTGGAGTGCGTGTTTTACTTAGGAGAGGGAACCTGGCTGTCATAGGCAGGTTTTTAAGAGGGGGGCATCTTGCTTGTCGTTAAGGCCATGGCGGGTGGAGAGGATCAGACCTGGGATGCCATGCTAGGCCCACAGCCCAGGCAGGACCAGCATGCAACCAGACCTTCCCCTGCACCCAGGGACTTCTGGGTCTTGCTCAGATGGCTAAGAGGTTAGCATGTGGCCATGCAGGGGCCAGTCCTGGAGCCAGACTTGCCTTGTTATAAAGCAGATGCTGACACGTGGGTTCTAATTGGCCTATGTGACATCTACATGTTTTTTTTTTTTTTTTTGTGAGCTACATTCAGAGAGTTTGGATCTCGGGTTTTCTCCTGCCAAACTCTGGGCCGTCCCTCCAGCCCAACAACGATGGATTGGAGCTAAGTAGAGGCCACCTCTTCCAATGTTCCCTGCATCACCGGCCTGGCCCCATGGGCATTCACATTTTCATGCACACACCCACATCCTTTAAGGGTCCAGCTAAGCCGCGGGATACCTAAGTGTGGGGAATGACAGCCCAGGAGGGGGCGCTGGAGAAGTGGAGCAAGGGCCTGAGAGATAAGGGCCAGGGGACCAGGCAGCGCTCAAACACACAGCGGAGCAGGCATGAGGAGTAAGCGGTGATCACCTGCTAGAGGACAAGACCCAAGATGGAATGCTCTTCCTCCCCAAACCTCCCATCACTTTTCCGTCCCATTTCGTGGTGTTCCAGCCTTAGCTGATTGGACCAAAAACCTGGAGACAAATGAAAATAGCCAGAGGCTAGCACTGTGGTGTAGCAGATGAAGCCACACCTTGCAGTGTCGGCATCCCATATGGGCCCCAGTTCCAGTTCCTGCTGCTCCACTTCCGATCCAGCTCTCTGCTATGGCCTGGGAAAGCAGTAGAGGATGGCCCAAGTCCTTGGGCCCCTGCACCTGTGTGGGAGACCTGGAAGAAGCTCCTGGCTCCTGGTTTCGGATCAGCTCAGCTCTGGCCATTGCAGTCATTTGGGGGAGTAAACCAGTGGATGGAAGACCTCTCTCTCTCTCTCTCTCTCTCTCTCTCTCTCTCTCTTTCTGCCTCTCCTTCTCTCTGTGTATAACTCTTTCACATAAATAAATAAATAAATAAATAAATAAATAATAAATAAATCTTTTAAAAAGAAAAAGAAAATAGCCAGATGCGGAAAGACAAATACCTGTTCTCTCTTGTATGTGGGAGCTAAGACTTAGAGGAGGTGGGGGAAGGGGAGAGGGGAAAAGGAGGAGGGGGAGGTGGGGAAGGAGGAGGAGGAAGATAAGATGGAGAAGAAGAGGAAGAAGAAGAAGGAAATGCCTGTATCAGTTTTCCTGCAAATACAGTCTTTTGTCAAATTTTCAAACTTTGTTTTAAATCTTTGTCAATGGATCTGGCACTGTGAGTTGAGCCTCCATCTGCACTGCCAACATCCCATATGGGCACTGGTTTAAGTCCTGGCTGCTCCACTTCTGACTGAGTTCCCTGCTACTGTACCTGGAAGGGCAGTGGAGAATGGCCCAAGTGCTTGGGCCCCTGGACCCATGTCTGGGACCCTGAGGAAGTTCCTGGCTCCTGGCTTTGGCCTGGCTCAGTCTGGCCAGTGCAGCCATTTGGGGAGTGAACCAGCAGATGGAGAATCTCTCTGTCTCTGTCTGTCTTCTCTCTCTCTCTCTCTCTCTCTCATTCTTTCTCTGTAACACAGCATTTCAAATAAAGAAATCTTTATAAATAAATAAATAAGTAAATCTGTCAAACAGATAGGAATTATATACTACTATAGATTTGTTAAAATTTTGAAGGTAGTTACATACATTAACCCTTCCCATCTCATTTTTGTTATAGACTTCCATTTGCTAGTCTGTATTTTGTCTTTTGAAGCTAATTCTTTGTTTCTTGCTGGCACATGCCAACCTTTTGATTGTGTATGCTGATCTCATACCCAGTTATTTTTCTGAAGTCTCTTACTAATTGGTATGTGTTTTTGGATTATATTGGATTATCTCTGTGTACAATAGTGTCATCCACATATATTAATGGGTTTCTGCTTGGAAGTTGATCTGAATGGCTAAAAATTTAAATAAAAGATTATAATAAATAAGCTTAATTTTTAAAAAGTCTACTTTATTGACATGGAATTTACATGCAATGAAAAGCATTCATGTTAAACCTTCTTACTGGAAAAATGGAGAGAGTGCAATCTCAGGTAAAAGTTAGGGAGAAGGCAGGCGCTGCGGCTCAATAGGCTAATCCTCTGCCTGCGGCGCCAGCATACCAGGTTCTAGTACCAGTCAGGGCGTCGGATTCTGTCCCGGTTGCCCTTCTTCCAGGCCAGCTCTCTGCTGTGGCCTGGGAGTGCAGTGGAGGATGGCTCAGGTCCTTGGGCCCTGCACCCCATGGGAGACCAGGAGAAGCACCTGGCTCCTGGCTTCAGATCAGCATGGTGCGCCGGCCGCAGCATGCCTGCCGCAGCGGCCATTGGAGGGTGAACCAATGGAAAAGGAAGACCTTTTTCTCTGTCTCTCTCTCTCTCACTGTCCACTCTGCCTGTCAAAAAAAAAAAAAAGTTAGGGAGAAAACCCCAGAGGAAGCTCCACGCAAATTAGAGGGATGCTGTGGACCTACGTGGAGGGTGTGGATGCACACAACTCAGGACCCCAGCAGCTTCAGCACCAGCTTTGGAGAGTGAGGTGAGACCAGACTGCAGGAGCCCAAGCCACTGGCTATAAAACTGCAGGAAGAGCCTGGCCCGAGTCTGGCTTAGAGCCCTGTGGGGGACAGTGTACCTGCCAACCTAGAGGATAAAAAGGGGGACGCATTTCTCTCTCCCCAACCACCCAGCACCAGCATCCTGTAACTAGCCGAGAGGAGGTGGGCGCCATTTTGGGCCTACAAAGCAGTTGCACCAGCTTGTGTCTCTGCCCAGCAACCAGCCGGGAGGAGACACTTGAGTCTGGCTGGGAAAATTGACAGGGGGCTGGGTGCTCGCAACAGTGGAAGCCTTGTGTGCTGGGACTGTGAAAACACTGTGGCTGCGTGGGAGGATGCAGGGTGTGGCTGGGTCTTTGGGCAGCCGTGGTGGACGGCTCCCCATGCTCAGGGTTCCCTGATTTCCTGGTGAGGGTCATTGCTGCAAGGTCTGCGCTCACACTGAGGACTACATGGATCCTTTGTGTGGTTCTTGTGGACGAATATTGCACACACTGGGGCTAACACCCAGGCACTGGTCTCCTTTGAGAAGAGGTAAGCATGAGAATACACCAACAGCGCAGAACAAACCTCTCCTCTGAGAAGAAGAAGAGGGAGGAGGAAGAGGAGAAGGGGGAGGAGGAGGATAAGAGATTACCACGCCCAGTTGGTGTCACCTTGGACACTCCCCTCACCCTGGAGCACGGAACAGAGCTCCCTGGCCACAGCCAGCACAAGCCTCCGGGTGTTCACGGGAAGAGCAGACACCCTACTAAACCACAGAGGCATAGTCCAAAGAAAAAAGCCATCACAGGGAAAAAAAAAAAAGAAAGAAAACAAGTTTCTCCACAAGTGCACAAATGCCCAATAATAAACACAGCAATTCAAGAAACAAGAACAAGGAAGACAACATGCCTCCGCCCCCAAAGAACACAACACTTCAATACTAGAATGTGAGGATGAAGAGATGGATGAAGTGCCAGAAACAGAATTCAGAAAATTGATTGTAGGATTACTTAGACATAATCAGAAGTAAATCCACGAACCAAATAAATAGGTACATAACATGAATGAAAAATTTTCTCATGACATTGAGATTTTAAAGAGAAATCAAGGGGCTGGTGCCATGGCGCAGTGGCTTAATCCTCTGCCTGTTGTGCCAGCATCCCATATGGGCGCTGGTTCCAGTCCTGGCTGCTCCTCTTCCAATCCAGCTCTCTGCTGTGGTCTGGGAAAGCAGTAGAGGATGGTCTAAGGACTTGGACCCTTGCACCTGCATGGGAAACCGGGAGGAAGCTCCTGGCTCCTGGCTTCAGATCAGTGCAGCTCTGGCCAATGTGGCCATCTGAGGAGTGAATCAGAGGATGGAGGACCTCTCTCTCTCTCTCTGACTGTCTGTAAGTCTACCTCTCAAATAAATAAATAAAATCTTAAAAAAGAGAGAAATTAAAATGAAATATTGGAAATAAAGAATTCAAAAGAACAAATAAAAATGCAGTGGAAAGCCTTAAGAATAGACTCAGGCAGAAGAAAGAATATCCAAATGAGAAGACAAATCTCTGGAAATTTTACAGTCAGACAAAAGAAGGGGAAGGAGGAGGAGGAGGAGAAAAAGAAGAAATAATAATTAGAAAACTAAAAAAAAAAATAGACCCGATCCAATATACAGGTCTTAGGAGTTCCTGAAGGTGTAGAATGAGAGAATGGATTAGAAGACTTTTTAAGTGAAATAACTACAGAAAACTTTCCTAATTTGGAAAAAGAAAGAAACATCCAAGTACAGGAAGCTCACAAAACTGCTAATAGACAACCAGAAAAGATCTTCACCACAGCAAATTGTAGTCAAACTCTCCACAGCAAAACATTAAAAAGTGATTCTAAAATGTAATGAAAGAAGCACCAGATTACTTTTAGATTGGACTCATGGCTGACTTCTCATCAGAAACCCTACAGGCTAGGAGAGAATGGTGAGATACACTCCAGCTCTTAAGAGAAAAAAGCTGTCAACCCAGAGTACTGTACCCTGCAAAGATCTCATTGATGAGTGAAGGTGAAATAAAGACCTTCCATGACAAACAGAAATTGAAAGAATTTGTCACCACCCATGAAGCCTTATAAAAGGTGCTTAAGGATGTGCTGCACACAGAAACACATGGTCATGACTAGGAAAGAAGGTGGAGGCAGAAAATCTCCCAGTAAAAGTATGAAGGGAATCCAAAGTGAACAGTAGGAATATTTTTGAGAAAATGGCAGGGCCAAGTCATTGCTTATCAATAGTCACCTCGAGTGTAAATGGCCTCAACTCTCTGGTTAAAAGACACAGACTGGCTGATGGATTAAAAAACAAAACCTATCTATTTACTGCCTACAAGAAACACATCTCACCAACAAAGATACACACAGACTGAAAGTGAAATGATGGAAAAAAATAATCTGTGCTAACCAAAACTAAAAAAGAGCTGGTGTACCCATCCTAATATCAGACAAAACACAAAAACTGTTAAAAGAGACAAAGAAGAGCATTATGCAATGACTAAGGGAACAATTCAACAGGAAAATATGACTATAATAAATGTATAGGCACCTAATTACAAGGCACCTGTCTATTTCTTTTAAAGATTTATTTATTTATTTGAAAGTCAGAATTACACAGAGAAAGAAGGAGAGGCAGAGAGAGAGAGAGAGAGGCCGTCCATCCACTGGTTCACTCCCTATTTGGCCTCAATGGCCAGAGCTGCGCTGATCCTAAGCCAGGAGCCAGGAGCTTCTTCCGGGTCTCCCATGTGGGTGCGGGGGCCCAAGGACTTGGGCCATCTTCTACTGCTTTCCCAGGCCATGGTAGAGAGCTGGTTTGGAAGAGGAGCAGCTGGGATATGAACTGGCACCCATATGGGATGCCAGTGCTTCAGACCAGGGCATTAACCTGTTGTGCCACAGAGCCAGCCCCGCAGAGCACCTGTCTATTTAACACAAATGTTAATGTATCTAAAGGGAGACAATGATTCCAATACAATAGTTATGGGGGATTTTAATACCCCATTTTCAGCAATGGACAGATTAACCAGACAGAAAATCAGCAAGGAAACAACAGAGTTAATCAACACTGTGGACCAAATAGACCTAACAGATATTTACAGAACTTTTCCATGCTACAGTTGTGGAATATGCATTCTTCTCACCAGTACATGGAACTTTATCTAGAATAGACCACAACCTAGGCCTTAAAGTAAATCTCAGCAAATTCAAAAATATCAAAATCATACCATGTATATTCTCTAACCAGAATGGAATGAAGCTGGAAGTCAGCAACTCAAGAATCTCTAGAATATATGCAAACTCATGGAGACTGAACAACATGCTCCTGCATGAACAGTGGGTCATAGAAGAAATCAAAAGAGAAATAAAAAAAAATCTGGAAATGAATGAAGATGACATTACAGCATATCAAAACTTATGGGATACAGGAAAAGCAGTATTAATAGGAAAGCTTATAGCAATTGGTGCCCACCTCAAGAAATTGGAAAGGTACCAAATAAACAAGCTACCAATGCATCCAAAAGACCTGTAAAAAAACAAATCAAACCCAAAACTAGTACGAGAAAAGAAATAATTAGAAAAGAAATAAATAAAATTAAAACAAAAAATACAAATGATCCGCAAAACAAAGAACTGTTTTTTTGAAAAAAACAAACAAAATTGATACACCATTGGCCCAACTAACCAAAAAAAAGACCCAAATCAATAAAATTAGAGATGAAAAAGGAAATGTAACAACAGACACCACAGTAGCAAACAGAATCATCAAAAATTACTACAAAGAGCTGTATGCCAACAAATTGGGAAACCTAGAACAAATGGATAGATTCCTGGACACATTCAACCTACTTAAATTGAGCCATGAAAACATAGAAAACTCAAACAGACCAATAACCAAGATGGAAGTTGAATCAATAATAAAGACCCTCCCAACAAAGAAAAGTCCAGGACTGGATGACTTCACTGCTGAATTCTACCAGACATTTTAAGAACTAACTCCAATTCTTTTCAAGCTATTCAAAATAATTGAAAGGGAAGGAATCCTCTCAAATTCCTTCTATGAAGCCAGCATCACTTTAATTCCTAAACCTGAAAAAGATATAACAGAGAAAGAACTACAGACCAATTTCCCTGATGAACATAGACGCAAAAATCCTCAATAAAATACTAGGCAATCGAATCCAACAACACATCAGAAACCTCATTCACCTGGACCAAGTGGGATTTATCTCTGGTATGCAGGGATTGTTCAACATTTGCAAATCAATCAATATGATACCTCACGTTAACAAAATGAAGAACAAAAGCCATATGATTATCTCAATAGATGCAGAGAAAGCATTTGATAAAATACAACATCTTTCATGATGAAAACTTTACGTAAATTGGGTAAAGAAGGAAAAGGAACATTCCTCAACACAATGAAAGCAATTTATGACAAACCCATGGCCAGCAACCTATTGAATGGGTAAATGTTGGAAGCATTCCCATTGAGATTCAGAACCAGACAAGGATGCCCACTCTCACCATTGCTATACAATATAGTCCTGGAAGTTTTAGCCAGAGCCATTAAGCAAGAAAAAGAAATCAAAGGGATACAAATTGGGAAGGAGGAATTCAAACTATCCCCATTTGCAGATGACACAATTCTATATATAGGGGATCCAAAAACTCCACTAAGAGACTATTGGAACTCATAGAAGAGTTTATATCCTGTGGCAGAATATAAAAATCAACACACAAAAATCAATAGCCTTTGTATACACAGACAATATCATTGCTGAAAAAGAACTTCTGAGATCATAATAGCTACAAAAAAAAAAACTTGGAATAAATTTAACCAAGGATGTCAAAGATCTCTAACAATGGGAATTAAAAAACATTAAGGAAAGAATTAGAAGAAGACACAGAAAAATCTTCCATGTTCACGGATTGGAAGTATCAATATCATCAAAATATCCATTCTACCAAAAGCAATTTACAGATTCAATGTGATCCCAATCAAAATACCAACAACATTCTTCTCAGAAAAAATGATGATGAAATTCACATGGAAACACAGGAGACCCCGAATCATTAAAATAATCTTATAAAACAAAAACAAAGCCACAGGAAATGCCAGATTTCAAGACATAGTACAGGGCAGTTATAATCAAAACTGCCTGGTACTAGTATAAAAACAGATGGATAGATCAGTTGAACAGAATAGAAATGCCAGAAATCAACACATCTACAACCACACATCACATCACACATCTAACCATCTTATCTTTGACAAAGGATCTAGGACAGTCTCTTCAACAAATAGTGCTGGGAAAACTGGATTTCCACATGCAGAAGTATGAAACATGATCCCTACCTTACACCTTATACCTTACACAAAAATCCACCCAAAATTGATTAAAGACCTAAATCTACAAACTTATACCATCAACTTACTATAGGACATTGGGAAAACCCTGCAAGACATTGACATACACCAAGATTCCATGGAAAAGACCCCAAAGGCACAGGCAATCAAAGCCAAAATTGACAAATGGGATTGCATCAAATTGAGAAGCTTCTGAACTGCAAAAGAAACACTCAGGAGCTGGCGCTGTAGCGCAGCAGGTTAATGTCCTGGCCTGAAGCACCGGCATCCCATATGGGCAACGGTTCTAGTCCCGGCTGCTCCACTTCCCATCCAGCTCTCTGCTATGGCCTGGGAAAGCAGTAGAAGATGGCCCTAACCCTTGGACCCCTGCACCCACGTGGGAGACCCAGAAGAAGCTCCGGGCTCCTGGCTTCGGATCAGCGCAGCTTCAGCCATTGCGGCCAATTGGGGAGTGAACCAGAGGATGGAAGACTTCTCTTTCTCTGCTTCTCCTCTCTCTGTGTAACTCTGACTTTCAAATAAATAAATAAATCTTAAAAAAAAAAAGAAACACTCAGCAGAGTGAAGAGGCAACCAACAGAATGGGAGAAATTATTTGCAAATATGTAACTGATAAAGGATTAATAACAAGAAGATATAAAGAGATTAAGAAACCCAACAAGAACAAAATAAACAACCCAGTTAAGAAATGGGCAAAGGACTTAAATAGGCATTTTTCAGAAGGAAATCCAAATGGCCAGCAGATACATGAAAAAATGCTCAGAATCACTTGCCATCAGGGAAATGCAAATCAAAACCATGAAGACATTCTTCACCCCAGTTAGAATGGCTTTCATACAGAAATCAACAAACAACAAATGCTGGTGGGGATTTGGGGGAAAAGGTACCCTAATCCACTGTTGGTGAGAATGTAAATTGGTACAGTCACTGTGGAAGACAGTATGGAGATACCTCAGAAATCTGAATATAGACCTACCATATGACCCAGCCATCCCACTCCTGGGAATTTACCCAAGGGAAATGAAATCGGGATATGAAATAGTTATCTATACCCCCATGTTTATTGCAGCTCAATTTACAATAGCTAAGATATGGAATCTACCCAAATATCCATCAACTAAAGATTGGATAAAGAAATTATTGGATATATACACCATGGAATATTACACAGTGGTAAAAAAATGAAATCCTGTCATTTGCAACAAAATGGATGAAACTGGGAAACATCATACTTAGTGAAATAAGCCAGTCCCAGAAGGACAAATACCATGTTCTCCCGGATCTGTGATAACTAATAGAGCAGCTAAAAGGTAATCTCTAGAAGTGAAATTGACACTTTTGATGTAATGACTTTGAACAGCCCTTGTCTGGACTATTGAGGAACGTTTTTTTCATAGTATCTTTTGAACTCTTTACTTAGTATGGAGTTAATCACATGTGTATAAAGTTAATTGAAAATAGATCTTAATAAAAAATAAGAATGAGAATAGAAGGAGGAAGAGGAAAAGGGGTGGGAGTATAGATGGGAGGTTGGTTACAGCAGGAAGAATCACTGTTTCTAATGTCCTTATGAAATGCATGAATTTTGAAGAGGGAGCCACTACTGTGTTGTAGTAGGCTAAACCTGTGGCACTGGCATCCCACGTAGGCACCAGTTCATGTCCTGACTGCTCCTCGTCCCATCCAGCACTCTGCTATGGCCTGGGAAAGCAATGGAAGATGGCCCAAGTGCTTGGGCCCCTACACTATGTAGGAGACCTAGAAGAAGCTCCTGGCTCCTGACTTTGTATCGGCTCAGCTCCAACTGTTCAACTGTCGTGGCCATTTGGGGAATGAACCAGCAAATGGAAGACCTCTCTGTGTCTTTCCCTCTTTCTGTCTGTAACTCTACTTCCCAAGTAAATTTTTAAAAGGATTTATTTATTTATTGAAAGTCAGAGTTATGGGGGGATGGGGTGGGGAGAGGGAGAAAGAGATCTTCAATCTGCGGCTGCACTCCCCAGATGGCTGCAATGGCCAGGGCTGGGAAGCCAGGAGCTTTATCCAGGTCTCTCACATGGGTGGCAGGGGTCCAAACACTTGATCCATCTTCTGATGCTTTTCCCAGGCCATTAGCAGGGAGCTGACTGGAAGTGGAGCAGCTGGGATACCAACCAACTCCCATATGGGATGCCAGCATCAGAGGTGGTGGTTTAACCCCTTGCACCACAACAATGCTCACTGCCCGTCAATTTGTTTTGATAAATGTAGGCTCTGTACCTCAGTGAGACATAGAAGATTTCCATCTCCCCTTGTCCTCTCACAACCTCTCCTTGTGGCCACACCCCTGCCCCTGGGGAACCGGTCAGCTCATGTCTACCACCACAGAATACTGTGTCTGCTCTAGAACTCAGCAGAAGTGGAATCTTTAGCATGGCCTCTCACCATAATGCTTTTGAGATTCTTTTATGTTGCATGAATCAGTAGTTCACTCCTTGTGCAAAATGCATCTTATTTTAACTTTATAAAATATTTCTCAATCTTTACATTATGCACATCTTAAAGAGTCATGGGATATTTTCCAAATGACTTAAGCCCATCATTTTTCTTTACAGGCAGAGTGGACAGTGAGAGAGAGAGAGACAGAGAGAAAGGTCCTCCCCTGCCGTTGGTTCACCCTCCAATGGCCGCCGCGGCAGGCGCACTGCGGCCGGCACACTGCGCCGATCCGAAGCCAGGAGCCAGGTGCCCCTCCTGGTCTCCTATGGGGTGCAGGGCCCAAGCACTTGGGCCATCCTCCACTGCACTCCCTGGCCACAGCAGAGAGCTGGCCTGGAAGAGGGGCAACCAGGACAGAATCCAGCGCCCTGACCAGGACTAGAACCTGGGGTGCCTGCGCCGCCAGGCGGAGGATTAACCCATTGAGCCGTGGCGCTGGCCAAGCCCATCATCTTACATCTGTGTTTTACTGCTTCTTCAACGGCTAACAAAATGTACACTTCTAAAAGTCACATATTTGTAGAGTGAACCTAGTCCAGGCATACTTGAAGACCACTTGCTAAATATTTCGTTTCCCAGAATATCCATGGGTGGTGTCGTAAGTGGGACTAGCTATGACAATCAGATCATCTAGGTTTCTATGAGGCATAAATTTAGAATCTGCTTTTTTCAGTCTTGCGTGGGAATGCTTATATGACTGAAAAAGTGGAAATATGTCTTAACTATCTTGCACTTGGTTCATTTTCTGTAGGATATTTTCATTGAAACTTTTATTGGGATAATTGCAGATTCATATGTGGTTGTAAGAGAAATCCCTTTTGTAACTTGCCTAGTTTCCCCTAAATGTAACAGTTCGCAAAATTATAGTTTAATTTCCTGTTATGTTGATATTGACCAGAATATTGACATTGATGTGGGCCACCTATCTTACTCGGATTCCCTTGGCTTTATCTGCATGTGTGTGTATGTATATGAGTGCGTGAATGTGTATGTGTGTATGTATGTGTGTATGTGCGTGTGTGCATGTGTATGCCCATGCATGCATATATGTTTATGTGTATGTATGTGTGTGTATGCTCATGTGTGTATGTACGCATGTGTGCATGTATGTGTATGTGTATGTGTGTGTTCAGTGACATACATTCCATTAGCTATGGAGGTGTGAGTGTCACCTCCACAGAGGTTATACTATAGAGACCTTTCCTGTTGCCCTTTCCTGAACCGCACCTGCTCCCTCCCTTGCCCCTCGCAGCCACTCTAACCTACCCTTCATTTCTAATCTCTCGCCATTTCCTCGATGTCATATGTATTATAGAATCAGGTAGTACATAGTGTCTTCACACAACACAATTTGCTGGACAGTCTCCCATGTGGGTGGCAGAGGTCCAAGGACTTGGGCCGTCATGCGCTGCCTTCCTGAACACATTAGCAAGGAGCTACGTCAGAAGCGGAGCAGCTGGGACTCCCCCTGAGCGCAGGTACGGGATGCCAGCATTGCAGGTGGCTGCTTAGCTTGCTCCATGACAACAGTGGTCCCTAATGACACTGTCTTTGCTCCTGCTGCATTTTAGAGTTCTTCATGAATCCTACATGCTAGTCTCCTGTTCAATGTGTGGTTTACAGATGTTTCTTCCCAGTCTGTCATTTACCTTTGCATCCCAGCCTCTTCACATGGGCTTTCATTAGGCAAAAGTTTTTAATTTTGATGAGATCCAAGTCATTAACATTTCCTTTTTTGGATGGTGCACTTGGTGCGGAGTTCATTCCTTTCATTGCTCTGTAATGCAACACGTATATCTCAACGTTTTGTCCATGACCTGCTGAGGAGCATTTTGGAGTGTTCCAGCTTGAGGCCATTATGATAAAAGCTTCTATGAGCGCTTGTGTGTCTTACAAACGTATGTTCTCATTTCTCTTGGGTAATACCCAGGAGAAGAATTACTGGATTATATGGCAAGTATGTAATTAACTTTGTAGAAATACCAAACTGTTTACCAAAGTTATCAAGTTAGACCTGGGTTGCTCTTTATTTGCCATTTTGGGCCTTCTTTGTTCATTTCCATCTGGAATCATTTACCTTTAGTCTGAAGAACTGTCCCATGAGAGGATTTCAGGCATGGAAAGCCAAGACACCGTGGCAAAAATGTCCTACATGAAGGATCTCTGAGAGTGAGACCCTAGTGGAAAGAAGTGGCCATCAAAGAAGGATGTACTTTTCTCTAAAGGGAGGAGAGAACTTCCTCTTTGCTTATGACCTTTTCTAAATACTGACAGAGTTTGTGTATTCAAAAGGCTTCTATATCCTAGGCAGCTCATCTGCCTCAGGTGGTCACAGACATCACACATAAGAGTATTAACTGCTAAATAAGTAACAACAGGAGTCACTGTGCACTAATTCCCTGTGCAGGACCTCTGGCCTCAATGAGTTGTATTTATTAGAGTTAACTGTAATACTAGTTCTCAAACAGTTTGTCCGTGTGTGTCTCTGTATGTGCAAATTGCTGAAATATTTACAGAATGTTAATTTTTGTCCTAATAGGCAGTTCCCTTACTGGCCGATTGCCGTGTGGGAGGCTTGGCTTTGTGTATTTTGTCAGGGTAAATCAATGCCAGCCCCAAGGTATGTGCCGAGCCCCTCTGATTTAGTGACACTCATCCAAATTCTGCGTCCTCTCGGAATCTCCTCAGGGCTCAAGTTTAGGCATTTTAAAGGCAGGTGTCAAGTAGACCTGTTCTAGAACATGTTCCCACCCCTCTTCTGATAGCACTGGTTGAGAAGGTTTGCTGCTCCAGGCCAAGGCTTTCATTCCATGCAAGATCAGGAATGGGGGGGGGGGTAGGTGGTGTTTCAGCCACAGCCCATCCCCTCCTGGCCATCTATGCCACCAAAAAGAGCCTTGTTTGATCTCTGTTCTGCCCTGCCTTTCTCATGAGCACCGGGGAGACCTGCAGAGAAAGCCTTGAGGATCCATGTAGGCGCCACTTGAGCCTGAGACTCCCAGTTATTCTTCGCAGGCAGACCAGGCTAAATTCGGCTCTGAGTCTTTTATTACAATATCAGCTAATTTCTTTTCCTGCTTAGATGGTGGCCGACGCCTCCTATGCATTCAACAAAGGTAAAAGGTTTTGTGTGTCCTGTTTCTCCTTGGTTGCCTTCTAGCCTCAACTCTCTGATGGATTCATGGAAAGTTCTACCTCTGCAGGTTGTCCAGGCTTATTGCTGTTGGGAGCAAAGTTTTCTTGCAGCTTTGTCCCTCCCAGGTGAAAGCAGAAGTCCCCAGGAATTATCTCTCTCTCTCTCTCTCTCTCTCTTTTTTATGATGATTTATTTTATTTATTTGAAGGGCAGAGTTACAGAAAGAGAGAGAGGGAGAGACTGAGAGAGAGATCTTCCACCCACTGGTTCACGCACCCAAATGGCCACAACAGCCCGGGCTGGGCCAGGAGCCTGGAGCTTCATCCAGGTCTCCCACGTAGGTGCAGGGGCCCAAGCACTGCTTTCCCAGGTGCATTAGCAGGGAGCTGCATCAGAAGTGGAGCAGCCAGGACTCAAATCAGCATGCATAAGGGATGCTGGTGCCATAGGTGGCCATTTAACCCACCATACTACAACACTACACACACAACCCCTCCCACCCCACAGTATTTGAACTACATTAAAATGAAATAGTTTTATCAAAAACATCATTAAAAAGTGAAACAGGAAGCCATGGAGAAGATCTTCAAAACTGTAATTACAACAGCATACTCACACAAATGTGTTACACACAAATCTTAGTATACTGCAGACTCCCAGATTGCTAACCTGGGCAACTACGTTAACTTCTTTTTATTGCAAAATAGTACAGAACTTCCTGTATAGATTGTCAACACAAATCTTCTGTCTTTTAAGTTAGCAATCACTTTGTCTTCTCCTCTGCTTCTGCTTCAGCTTCCTGCTAGTGCACATCCTGAGAGGCAGCAGGTGATGGCTCAAGCAGTTGAGTCCCTGCCACCCACGTGGGAGACTTGGACTGAGTTCCTGGCCCAGCCCCAGCCATGGTGGGCATTGGAGAGTGAACCAGCAGATGAAAGCTCTGTCTGTCTCTTTAATTCTTGATCAAATAAACAACCTACTATTCTTTTTTTTTCCTTTCTTTTTTTTTTTATTTGATAGGCAGAGTCAGACAGTGAGAGAGAGAGACAGAGAGAAAGGTCTTCCTTCCATTGGTTCACCCCCCAAGTGGCTGCCATGGCCGGAACTATGCCGATATGAAGCCAGGAGCCAGGTGCTTCCCCCTGGTCTCCCATGCGGGTGCAGGGGCACAAGCACTTGAGCCATCCTCCACTGCCCTCCCAGGCCACAGCAGAGAGAGGGACTGGAAGATGAGCAACTGGAACTAGAACCCGGCTCCCATATGGGATGCCAGCGCCACAGGCGGAGGATTAGCCAAATGAGCCACGGCGCCGGCCCCCAAACAACCTACTTTTAAGAGTATTTAATATCATTGGTCATCAAGGAAATGAAAATTAAACAAAACACAGTTCTACAATACTTCAACCAGAATGGCTAACGTTTAAAAGAGTGTTGGGAGCAGGTATTTAGGCTAGTGGTCAAGACACCCACATCCTGCATCAGAGTGGCTGGGTTCAACTTCCAGCTCTGGCTCCTGACTCCGGCTTCCTGCCACTGCAGACCCTAGGAAGCCGCAGTAAGGTTCAAGTGGTTGGGTTCCTGTCCCCCATGTGGAGACCTGGGTTGTCTCCTCAACTCCTGGTCCAACCCCAGCCCAGCCACAACTGTTACAGGCATTTGGCAAGTAAATCAGCAGATGGGAGCACACTCTCTCTGTTTAGGAAGGAAGGAAGGAAGGAAGGAAGGAAGGAAGGAAGGAAGGAAGGAAGAGAGAGAGAGAGAGAGAGAAAGAAAGAAAGAAAGAAAGAAAGAAAGAAAGAAAGAAAGAAAGAAAGAAAGAAAGAAAGAAAGAAAGAAAGAAAGAAAGAAAGAAAGAAAGAAAGAAAGAAAGAAAGAAAGAAATTACTAAGTGTTGCCAAGAATGCGGTGCAGGGGCTGGCGTTGTGGTGCAGTGGGGTAAGCCGCTGCCTGCGATGCCAGCATTCCATATGAGTGCTAGTTTGACTACTGGCTGCTCCACTTCCTGGGAAGACAGCAGGAAATCATCCAAGTGTTTGCACCTCTACCACCCATGTGGGAGACCCGAATTGAGTTCCAGGCGCCCAGCTTCTGCCTGGCCCTGCCCTGGCTATTGCAGCCATTTGGGGAGTGAACCAGTGGATGGAGGATCTCTCTCCTTCTCTCTCACTCTACCTCCTCTTCTCTATCTGTAACTCTACCTTTCAAAAAAATAAATAAATCTTTAAGAAACTAATTTGGGGCCGGCGCCGCAGCTCACTAGGCTAATCCTCCGCCTTGCAGCGCTGGCACACCGGGTTCTAGTCCCGGTCGGGGCATCGGATTCTGTCCCGGTTGCCCCTCTTCCAGGCCAGCTCTCTGCTGTGGCCAGGGAGTGCAGTGGAGGATGGCCCAAGTCCTTGGGCCCTGCACTCCATGGGAGACCAGGATAAGTACCTGGCTCCTGCCATCGGATCAGCGCGGTGCGCCGGCCGCAGTGCGCCAGCCGCGGCGGCCATTGGAGGGTGAACCAACGGCAAAGGAAGACCTTTCTCTCTGTCTCTCTCTCTCACTGTCCACTCTGCCTGTCAAAAAAAAAAAAAAAAAAAAAAAAAAAAAAAAAAAAAAAAAGGAAAGAAAGAAAAAGAAACTAATTTGGAACTGTTATGATTGCTGGTGGGAGTATAAATTGGTGTAATCCTTTTGGAAATATTTTTGTAATTTTCCACTAAATTTAAAGACCTGTGTATCACCTGACCCAGAAACTCTACTCCAAGGCTCGGCCTCAACAGACGCACTGCTCATGTGCACCAAGAGATGTGTCCTCACAGTGCTCTTCCTAACAGCCCCTCGCTGGCAAGCTCACGCACACACACTCACAGACACGTGTACAAAACTTACAGCAGTGGACACCCATGAACCGTGGTGACCAAAGCGTCACAGATCAATCTAATAGACATTTCACTGTGCAAAAAAACAAACACAAAACAGAATACATACCCAGTGACTCCAAAAACAGGCAAAATTAAACCGTCACCTTTAGAGACCAAAAGGTAGTTAGCTTTGGAAAGGAAGGAAGGCTCCGTCCGGGGAGGGAGCAGGAGGGGCGCCCGTGGGTGTGACAGTGTTCTGCTTCCTGAGCTCACGGTAGATATGCAGTTTTGGCATAATTCCCTGGGTCCTATGCTCATGCTTCACGTGCTTCTGTGTTTAAAAGTTTGCAGTATGACACGGTACCATGCACACACATTCCTCAGTTGTACCCTGTTGTAATCGTCTCATCACCCAGGGATAAAACATAAATCACCCTTACAGTAAAACTCAAATGTCTAATATTTGATATTCCAAAGGTTCATTTAATTAGGGATTTTTTGAGTGCATTTTAAATTGAACTCAACACCATGGTCTCATTACACATAGCATGCCACTGCCTTCTTAAAGAAACGATTTTTGTAACAAAACGTCCGCCAGTGGAAAGTATTTCCAATTATCAGACATCTACCAGCTGACATTGGTGTTCTCGAAGCTGTTTTGCACGGGGGCTGCTATTACCAGGTTGGGAGGCAACACCCGCCCTGTGAATTATTTTAGCCAGAGATGGCGGCAAGCCAAAAGTCTGATTTTATTGTAACTTAGTAAAACAAAGAAGGGAGGCACGATTTCCTTCCCCACTTCCTCAATTGACACAATTTGATAGGGAGAAACAGGTCACACGGTGGAGGGGAAAACGGGTTACCACTCTGAACACCAGCACAAATTGTGATAACACTTTAGTCTTTATTGTTTGAAACGCATCTGGAAGGCAAAATGTTATCACTGAATGTTTTCATCCCTGGATATCTGCATGTATTTGTTCTTTCTTGTCACAGCACAATATTGACTTGTTAAATGAAAGCTTAATCATTAAACACATAATTCTGTTTAGGGTCACAAGGTACCTCTTCCAAGAACAACTTTTTTGTTTCTTTTAAAATTCAGGTTTTCAATTCGCGAATTAAAAAAAAATCATTTAATATGCATACACCCTTCTCAGTGTTTAAAAATCCCAGTTTGGCACGACGTGTTTTGCAGTTCTGACAATTGGCCCCTGGGACTGTAGGGACAGGTGCAGGCGAAGAGAAGAAACAAAAGGTTCCTCTGCGTGTGACAGCAGCGAGTCGCGAAGTCCCGAGTCACTCCTACCCTGAGATGCTCGTCCACACCTTGGGAGTGACAGCCTCACGGCCTGTGCTGAGCAGGAGAGGACCCCACCCACTTAACAGAAGAGAGGCCTGGACCCTCCTGGGGCGGGAGAGCACCAGGGGGCCCCCCACAGCTCACGCTGTGCTGCCAGGACTTTGTCAAGTACATTTGGAGATTTTTTTAGGATGCGAAGCAGAAGCCACATGTCCAGAGAAAGACTGTGCTCCCTGACACACACAAGGAAGCATCCACCCTTTTTGTGGCTCGTGAGCTGTGGGCCCTATTTCAATACGAGTGATACGACCCCCATGAGTGTCCCCTGTATGATCAGGCAAAGGGACACTCTTGGCCAGAGCTGACTGCTGTGCACCAGGCAGGGGCTGGAAGCATGCAAGTCACTCATGGAGCAATGCACCCCTTGTGTGTGATGCGGAGGTTACAAAGCAGAATCTGCCCCTGCCAGCCTGCAGCTCCCAGCAGCAGCAGACAGAGCCCCAGGGACACCCTTCCCCGCTTCCCATTTGCATCTGAACCCTGGCTCCTAACTGTCATATAAGACATTTTTTCTTTCATGTAAAAAAATCAGCTACAAATGCTTACAAAAAATTTTAAAAGGAATAGCATTTCCCATGAAGCTTCTTTAAAAAAGAAAGAAAAGTTCGGGGGTTAGCACTGTGGTACAGTGTGTTGGGCCACCATCTGCAGCCAGCATCCCGTATGGGTATCGGTTCAAGTCCCATCTGCTCCATTTCCAATCCAGCTCCCTGCCGATGTGCTTGGGAAAGCAGCGGAGGATGCTCCAAGTGCTTGGGCCTCTGCACCCACATGGGAGACCTGGAGGAGGCTCCTGGCTCCTGGCTTCAGCCTGGCCCAGCCCTGGCCATTGCAACCATCTGGGAAGTAGACCAGCAGATGGAAGACCTCTCTCTCTCTCTCATTCTCTCTATATATACATAGCACTGACTTTCAAATAAATAAATATTTAAAAAATTCTGTTAACATAATTGTATTTATGGACTCACGTAATATTTTAATACAGGTATACAATGGATGCCGACCAAAACAGAGTAATCAACACGTCCCCTCTTGGACTTGACTTTGTGGTTGGAGGCTTGGAGCTTCTTTCTTCTATTTGTACAACGTCCACCAGATGATGGAGGCCTATGGTCAGCCCGCAATGCTGTGCAACCCTAGGAGCTCACTCCTTTGAGCTCTGGTTTGGAGCCCGTTATCCAAGCTCCCTCGGTCCCCCATCCTTCCTATCCCAGTAATCACACTCTATGTTCAGACTGAGCTCCCACCCACAAGGGAGAACGTGCGGCGTCTGTCTTTCTGTGTCTGGTTTATTGCGCTCAGCATGCTGTCCAGATCTAGAACTAGACAAGGATGTTCACGTTCAGCACTCTTACAGTACTGGAGGTATTAGCAAGAGTGATCTGAAAACGGGGAAATTGAGGGCACCAACATTGGAATGGAGGAGGTCAAAAATCCATGCTTCCAGATGACATGATTTTGTGTGTGGAAAAATCTAAACACTCCTGCAAAAAGCTGTTAGAACTAATAAACCAGGTCAGGCACCACGGCTCAATAGGCTAATCCTCCACCTAGCGGCGCCGGCACACCGGGTTCTAGTCCCGGTCGGGGCGCCGGATTCTGTCCCGGTTGCTCCTCTTCCAGGCCAGCTCTCTGCTGTGGCCCGGGAAGGCAGTGGAGGATGGCTCAGGTCCTTGGGCCCTGCACCCGCATGGGAGACCAGGATAAGTACCTGGCTCCTGCCATCGGATCAGCGCGGTGCACTGGCAACAGTGCAACGGCCACAGCGGCCATTGCGGGGTGAACCAACGGAAAAAGGAAGACCTTTCTCCCTGTCTCTCTCTCTCACTGTCCACTCTGCCTGTCAAAAAAAAAAAAAAAAAAAAAAAACAAACAAAAAAACCCCTAATAAACCAGTTCAGTAAAGTCACAGGAGTCACAGGACACAAAATCAACATACAAACAGCAGCATCTTTATACAAGAATAATGACCTTGCTGAAAGAGAAATCTCATTCACAATACCTACAAAAAATTGAAATATTTACAAAAAAAATTTAACCAACAAAGTCAAAGATCTCTACAACGAATATTATAATAAAAAATTCATCATGGTGCACAAAAAAATGGAATGCTATTCCTTGTTCCTGGATTGGAAAAAATAATATCTTTAAAATGTCCATGTTACCTAAAGCAATCTACAGATTCAGTGTCATCCCTATGAAAATACCAATGACATTCTTTATGAATTAGAAAAACTTGCTGGGCCAGTATTGTGGCACAGTGGGTTAAACCATCACCTGTGATGCTGGCATCCCATACAGCACAAGTTGGAGTCTTGGCTGTTCCACTTCTGATCCAGCTCCCTGCTAATGCGCCTGGAAAAGCAGCAGAAGATCACCCAAGTGTTTGGGCCCCTGTGCCCACATGGGAGGCCCAGACGGAGTTCCTGACTCTCGATTCAGCCTGGCCCACCCCTGGCCATTGCAGCTGTATGGGAAGTGAATCAGCAGATGGAAGATTCTCTCTCTCTCTCTCTCTCTCTCTCTCCTTTTCTCTCTGTAACTCTGCCTTTCAAATAAATACATAAATCTTTTAAAAAAGCAAACTACCAAACTATAGCAATGAATCATGAAGTTTCCTATTCACCAAAGCCTACACTTAGTTCCACTTAGTTTATAAATTCTAAGTTTAACTATGGCAAGACCAGAAGGGACATTGACAGGGATTGCTTGTCAAGTGGCTGGAGAGCAAGTTCAATTTCCTAGCCCAAAGACCTTTCACAATGCTGGTGGACAGTCACCAGCTTTACAATAAGTGTCCTAAGAGCTTCGCTTTTCTGTAGCAAACATGCCCAAAAAACAACCATCACAATTGCCAGTCTCCGGCTTCAGCGGCACATTCCCCAGAGAACTAGAAGCAAGCCTGGAGTTAAATTCTGGAAGGTTGCAAGAGCACTCTTGCAAACAAACGACTAAAGGTCATGATGACAAGATTAGAACAAGCAGAGAATTCATTTTCCTAAGTTTTCTCTTTCATGTAAAGAAAAATCAGTATGGGCTTTGTAAAAGGAAAGCCTGCTTCTTATAAATTATTCAAGTGCTGCAAAGAAGTCAAAATATTCAAATGCCACCACTCATAAATAATTAGCATTTACATTAGCAGGCCTCATTCTACACATCTTTCTGTGCATGTGCTCAGAAGGGCCACGTGATATATTGAAACAGTTTTACAAATATTTGATTGTTTTGTATGTGTTATTTGAAATATATTATTGTATTTAATTTTATCTGTGTTTAAAACTTGAAAAAGAACCAAAGAGAATCTGAACGAATTATAAAATTCCAAATAAATATTAATGCATCTCAAGAGCTTTTTTTGTTTTGAAAAAAATGATCCTTCTATAATTGCAGGAAAAAAAAAAAAACACAAAAATCCTTGCAGTACAACCATTATGGAGGACAGCATCAGGGTTCCTCTAAAACCTAATATCAGATCTAGCATCTGATCCAGCTATCCCACTTCTGGGTGTAAATCCAAAGGAAATGAAATCAGCATATGAAAGAGAAACCTGCACTTTGGTGTTCACTGCAGCAACATCATAATAGCCAAATGGAACAATCTAGAAGTCCATCAATGGATGAATGGCTGAAGATAATGTGGGGTATCCACACAGTGGAATATTACTTTAAAATATTGTTAAGTATTATTATCATTATTCTTATAATTTATGTAATTTACAGATAAAATTCCTAAAAATAATAAAATCCTGACATCTGCAGCTAAATTGATAGACTGGAGACCATTATTACATGGTATGCTCTCCTTTGTATGTGGCAGTTAAAAATGGTTGATCTGAACTTAGAATAGTGTTTGCTACAGGCTGGGAAGGGAAGGGGGAGGGAGGACAGAAGTAGGTTGGATAATAGGTACCAAAACACAGACACAAGAAACAAGTACCTTTGAAAATGTATGTTTCTTATGTGAATCAAATATTTTACTGGGCCAGCATTGTGGCACCGCCTGGGACATCGGCATTCCATATGAGCAGTGCTTTGAGTCCTGCTAGTCCACTTCTGATCCAGCTCCTGCTAATGCACCTGGGAGAGCAGCAGAGGATGGCTTAAGTGTTTGGACCCACGTGGGAGGCCTGGATGAAGTTCCAGTCTACTGTCTTTGGCCTGGCCTAGCCCCAGCTGTTGCAGCCATTTGGGGAGTGAATCAGTGGATGGAAGATATCTGTCTGTCTCTCCCTCTCTTTCTCTGTAACCCTGCCCTTCAAATAAATAAAATAAATCTTAAAAAAGAAAAACTAAAAAGTAGTTAATTTAAAAACTTCACATTAGAATAATTGTTTTTACATCCATATTTCAATTTAGGCATCATCATTGAACTCCCTTGCTTTGAAAAATGAAGACATTGGATTCAAAGCCATTCTTTCTCCTCTTTTCCCTGTTTTCATATATTGTGAAATTAACTTCTTACATAACTAGTATTTATATTTTATTTTGTAATAACAGTTTGTAAAGTGTTTTTGCACTAATATAATTGTATAGTTCATTGTTTCTAAGTCTTAGCATTACATACCTTACCACAGCTCTCAGCTCCTGCTTTGACTGACAGAAATGTAATTTCAGATGAAACCCTCAACTAATGATATTTATTCTTTGATTTTTAAAAAATATTTATTTATTTATTTGAAAGGCAGTGTTACAGAGAGGTAGAGGCACAGAGAGAGAGAGGTCTTCTATCTGATGGTTCACTCCCTAAATGGTCACAACCGCTGGAGGTGGGCCTATCTGAAGCCAGGAACTTTTTCCAGGTCTCCCATATGGGTGCAGGGGCCCAAGGACTTGGGCCATCTTTTGCTGTGTTCCCAGGCCATAGCCTGGGATTGGAAGTGGAGCAGCCAGGACTCAAACCAGGGCCCATATGGGATGCTGGCACTGCAGGTAGTGGCTTTACCCATTATGCCACAGCACCAGCCCAGTATTATTTGATGTTTTCAATCTCAAAAATATTTTCAATATTTTTCCTTTAAAGTTTTCCCTGCAATGTGTGCCTTTGTTTTCCTTGAATCTGTAAGTTTTGCCCAAGCTTAGAGAAATGACTCAATGTCACATATGCAACCCGCGTGCAGATCAGGATGCAAATAATAGGTCTGTCGCTCCCCCTCTTCATGGAGGAACGACACTAAGTCCTGCCTAGGCTTCATATCCGAGTCACGGCACCATTATGTCGCTCCCCCTCTTCGTGGAGGAACGACACAGGACCCTGCGCTGTTCTTTCGTCTGCTCGGCCCTCCCCGGGTTTGCTGCTGGTTCTTCCCGGGTTGGCTACTATCCCTTCCACCTCCGTGGAAGGGCAGTTCCCCCTGGCCACATTCCCCACTTCCGCAGGGGAGTGGCACACTGCCGGCCGGTTCTCTCGGGGGCTGCACGGGTTCCCTTAGATGTTCCCCATAGATGTTCCTGGTGCATGCCGTCTCTCTCCTCCTTTATAGTCCTCCTCCGCCAATCCCAACTCGGCTGCCCACACGCCGAGTACGCTGCTCTCCTCCAATCAGGAGCAGGTCCTACAGTTTATTGGTTGAACTGGAGGCAGCTGCGTAGAAGCTGTTTTCTCCTCTCCCAGCGCCATATTGTGGGAGAGCAGATGCATAGAATAAGTCTTAATTCCAGTAACTCAGTCTAGTCCGGGTTGCTCCCCACAAGGTCTAATTCCAGACTTCCTTCTGTTATTTGTCCATTATCATCCACTCACACAATTGCTTGTTATCCATTTTCGCCTTCTATCTGTGTCCATCTGTTATACCATTCGTGTATCAAACATCCATCTACTCACTTCCTCATTACTCCATTCACACATATTAGTACAGACTTGCATTTATATAACACAGCCATTCACTTCTCCAGACCTTCCACCTAAACCATGTATCAGTGCTCCCAACAACCTTCTCTTCCCCTACATATCCATTTATTTATCCATTCACTCCAATATCCATCCAGCCATCAACCCATTCATACATGCATACATAGACACAACTGTTCATCTAGATTTCCACCTATCCATCTACCCATCACCAAGCTACCCATCCACAAATCATTCCATGCCATCTCCCATCCATCATTTATTCTTTCTATTAATTAATCTACTCATCCAACCAATTCATCAATTTATCTGATTTCCTTGAAACCAAGCTCTTCCATAGAACAGAACAGAGTCTTGTTCCATGACTCTCCTGATCTCATTCCATTTCCTGGCTACCAAGAGAAGACTACAGCATTCCATGAACATTAGAAGATCTGTGATCTCAAACTCTAGTCGTCTCTCACCCAAATAAGAATCTTGCAACAGGCGCCTGCATTGTGGTGTATAGGATGCCGGTGACACTGGCATCCCATATGAGCAGCAGTTTGTGTCTTGGCTGCTCGACTTCCAGTTCAGCCCCTTGCTAATGCACCTCAGAAAGCAGTAGAAGATGGCTCAAGTACTCAGGCCCCTGCACCCACGTGGGAGACCTGGAAGCAGTTCATGGATTCTGGCTTCAGTCTGTTCCAGCCCTGGCCATTGTGGCCATTTGGAGAGTGAACCACTGGGTGGAAGATTCTCTCTCTCTCCCTCCCTCCCCGCCCCTCCCTGTAACTCTGCCTTTCAAATAAATAAGTAAATTTTTTAAAAAGAATAGAATCTTGGAACAGAAAGTGTGGGTCTTATGGCATCCTATATACATTGGATCCTCTAACAATAATCTCCTTACAGAAGCCATCCCCACTATAAAAACTACACAACAAACTGAACATAATGAATACCTCAGAAAGATATATGGTGGAAAATACACACAATAAGTATTACAAATATATTTAAAGATGAACTAATAGTAAAACAAAGGAACACAATGTCATATAGAAAAACTATATTCCCCTTCTGATGGAAGAACAGAGAATTCATTCAGGACATCAAGAAAAAACTAGGCACAAGTTTTGAAAATACACTTGAAGGTACTGGACAGATACCAGGTAGAAACAAAAAAAAATTGTAGGCCTAGATCTTGAAAGACCGGGAGACCAGGAAACTTCGGGCTACTAGCGTGGGAGCACTTAATAATTCTGGAAGTCACCTGGAGCGTCAGCAGTGCTTTGGACAGACTCAAAGGAATGGGGTAAAAAGGCATAATGTAGGACTCACCAGGGGAAATGGCCTAGTGCTGGGATGAGAACCCAAAAGCCTGCAGCATGGTAACAAGGCTAGGACAAACAGGGCGGCTCTCCCGGAGCCTTCAGCCTAGTCTCAGCTCAGCTCAGCTCTGAAACCAGATTTAGGCAGCACGAGTTTGCTACAATTCCCTGGTGCCTGCCATTGACAACTGCAAACCCTCCCAGAGGAGGATAACATCTTCTAGGCTCCAGCTTATTTCTGTTTTTTTTTTTTTTTTTGTTAAAGATTTTATTTATTTGAAAGTCAGAGTTTATAGTAAGAGAGGAAGAGACAGAAAGACAGACCTTCCATTCATTGATTCACTCCCCAGATGGCTGCAATGACTGGGACTGAGCCAGGCCAAAGCCAGGAGCTTCTTTGGCAACTTCCACATGGGTTTAGGGGCCCAAGCACTTGGGCTATCTTGCACTGCTTTCCCAGGCACATTGACAAGGAGCTGGATTGGAACTGGAGCAGCCAGTACATGGTCCTGTGCCCATATAGGATGCCAGTATCTCAGGCAGCTTTATCCTCTATGCCACAACGCCACCCGTCCCCCCACAACTTATTTCTATTCATGCAGTTTCTCAAATACAATGCCAATAAAAATGATATATTTTAAAAGAGTATATTAGATTTTAAAAACAAATATACAAAGATTCAGTCAATTAGGAATGCAGGGCCAGTGCTGTGGCACAGCAGGTTAACACCCTGACCTGAAACACTGGCATCCCATATGGGCGCCAGTTTGAGACCCAGCTGCTCCACTTCTGATCCAGCTCTCTGCTGTGGCCTGGAAAAGCAATAGAGGATGGCCCAAGTCCTTGGGCCCCTGCACCCGCATGGGATACCCACAAGAAGCTCTTGGCTCCTGGCTCCTGGCTTCGGATTGGAGCAGCTCCAGCTGTTGAAGCCACCTGGGGAGGGAACCAGTGGATGGAAGACCACTCTCTCTCACTCTCTCTACCTCTCCTTCTCTTTCTGTGTAACTCTGACTTTCCAGTAAATAAATAAATCTTTAAAAAAATTAGGAATGCATTGGAAGAATTTTAAAAGATTAAACGCACCTGAAGAGAAAACCAGCAAATTAAAAGGTTAATTAGAAAAATATTTATAATGGAACAAGAAATGATGAAAGAACTGGAAATAAGAGGTGTATGGTATACAGTACAAAGGTCTAACCTAGCTGGTAACTGTAGTCCCAGAAAGAGAGAAGTGAGAAAGTGAGGAAGAAGACATACTTTAAGATAATGACTGGGAATTTTCCCAAACTGATGAAAGACATAAAGCTGCAGACTTAAGAATGCTAAGGAGGCCAACATTGTGGTGCAATAGTTTAAGCTGCCGGTTACAATGTGGCAACCCATACTGGAGTGCTGGCTGGAGTTCCAGTCACTCCGCCTCTGCTCCGGCTTTCTGCTAGTGAACTTGAGAAGAGTGCGGGTTAGCATGCCTGCATCCCCTGTCAGAGTGCCTGGGCTCCAGTCGAAGCTCTGCTCCTGATTCCAGGTTTCTGCTGATGCGACCCTGGGAGGCAGCAGGTAATGGCTTAGGTAACTGGATTCCTGCCACCCGCATGGGGATCTGGATTGTGTGCCCAGATCCCAGGCATTTGAAAAGTGAAGCAGTGGGTTGGAGGTCTGTGTCTGTCTCTGTCACTCATAAGATTTTTTAAGAATTCCTTTAGGGGCCAGTGCCATGGCGCAGTAGGTTAATCCTCTGCCTGCGGCACCGGCATCCCATATGGGCACCGGTTCAAGTCCCAGCTGCTCCTCTTCCAATCCAGCTCTCTGCTATGGCCTGGGAGAGCAGTGCTTGGGCCCCTGCACCCACATGGGAGACCCAGAGGAAGCTCCTTGCTCCTGGCTTCGGATTGGTGCAGCTCCGGCTGTTGCAGCCATTTGGGGAGTGAACCAGTGGAAGGAAGACCTTTCTCTCTGTCCCTTCTTTTCACTGTTGTAACTCTACCTCTCAAATAAATAAATAAAATCTTTTTTAAAAATTCCTTTAAAAAAAGTGGGGCTGGCATTGTGGCATAGCTAGTAAAGCCGTCTCCTGCGATGCTGCCATTCCATATAGACCAGTTTGTGTCCTGGCTGCTCCACTTCTGATCTAGCTCCCTGCTAATGTCCTGAGAAAAGCAACAGAGGATGGCTCAAATGCCTGGGCCCCTGCGACCCACGTGAGAGACCTGGATATAGCTCCTGGCTCCTGGCTTCAATCTGGCCCAGCCCTGGCTGTTGTGGCCATCTGGGAAGTGAACCAGCATGTGGAAGATCTCTCTCTGCCTCTGCCTCTCTCTGTAACTCTCTGACTTTCAAACCAATACATAAATCTTTGAAAATAAATAAATAAATAAGCAAGCAAGCAAGCTATGTTAAAAAGAAAGAATGAAGGCAAAATTTTTTTTCATAGAAAATTCATCACTGGCAATAACACAGTAACACTTAAGAACCTCCTCACACACACACACACACACACACACACACAAAGTGATTCCAGAAGGCAGATTCAGGAGTGTAGAAAAGCAAGTTGGCAAGTACAACTATGCATAGATTTCAAAATGTTTTGCACCAAAATAAACGTATCTTTTAATTCTGTTTCCTATATTTCTAAAGTATGTAAATAACCCAAATGAGCACTGAGCAGCATTGTCTAGTGGAAATAAAATGTGACGCAGTTTTACATTTTTAGTAGCCACATTAACAAGAATAAAAACAGGGGCCAGCAATGCAGCCCAGCCAATTAAGCTGCCACCTGCAGCACTAGCATCCCGTATCTAAGTGCCAGTTAGAGTCCTGGCTGCTCTGCTTCCGGTCCAGCTTCCTGTTACTGTGCCTTGTGCCTCAGAAGGCCCCAGAGGATGGCCCAAGTGCTTGGGCCCCTGCTACCCGTGTGGGAGATGTGGATGGAGTTCCTGGTTCCTGACTTTAGCCCAGCCTTGCCCTGGCTTTTGCGGCTATTTGCGGAGTGAACCAATGGATGGAACATCTCCTCTCTCTCTGATGCTCTACCTTTTGGATTAATTAATTATTTACAAAAGGAAACAATAGGGAGATAGATTATCTTTCCATGGGAGGACTGTCACTGACATTTAAAAAACAAAAGATAAAAATCACAGGGGGCCGGCACTGTGGCATAGGGTGTGAAGACTCTGCCTACAATGCCAGCATCCCATATGGGCACCGGTTTGAGTCCTGGCTGCTCCACTTCTGATCCAGCTCTCTGCTGTGGCCTGGGAAAGCAGTAGAAAATGGCCCAAGTCCTTGGGCCCATGCACCCACGTGGGATACCTGCAAGAAGCTCCTGGCTTCGGATCCGCACAGCTCCGGCAATTGCAGCCAATTGGAGAGTGAACTATTGGATGGAAGACCTCTCTCTCTTTCTCTGCTTTTCCTTTCTCTATGTAACTCTGACTTCCAAATAAATAAATAAATCTTTTTAAAAAACACAAGGAAAACTAATTTTTAAAGCTTATTTAACCTGTTATTTCAGCACACAGTAAACATATAAGGAATTATTAAGGAGAGATTTTGCATATTTCTTCATATTAAGTTCTGAAAATCCAGGGTTCAGTTTACATTTATAGCACATTTCTATTTCGTGCTTCATTTCCATTAAATTTATGGATTAAACAGTAGGCTCATATATTTAAATTGCTTCCAAAATATATGAAAGTGCTTTAATAATGGAATTATCAAATTTTTCCCTTCAAAATTATAATTTTATTTTAATATGTGCATGCACACTTAAACAAAACCCATTCTTTTTTTTTTTTTTTCAATACAGAGAGAGAGAGAGAGAGAGAGAGATCTTCTGTCTCTTGTTTCCCTCCCCAAATGGCCACAATGTCCAGGGCTGAAGACCAAGAGCTTCATTTGGGTCTCCCACATGGGTGCAGTGGTCCAAGCACTTGGGCCATCATCTGCTACTTTCCCAGGTGCATTAGCAGGGAGCTGGATTGGAAGTGGAGCGGCTGGGCCATGAAACTGTGCCCATATGGGATACATGTGCCTCAGGCTGAGATTTAACCTTCTATGCCACAGGGCTGGTCCCCATTTGTTGTTTTTAGAATTGGTTTAACCTGAGGCAGAAGCATACTGGCTTCTAAATTACATTTGTCTGAGTTAATTCAATAACCTATGTAAAATCACTATTATTAATATCACATCGAAGAGGTATTACATAGTTGAAAAAGCAATTTGAAGCTTTTAATATTAACAAAGCATTCTTTAAATTTTTCTCATAGTTTTGCAGCCAGTTTACATAGTGGAGACAAGTACAAATGAAATCTTCTATGTATTGATCCATTCTAGAAAAATGTGTCAAATCATTGCTATTGGTTTGTATTATGAAAAGTTGTACTTTCATAATAAATTCTTGTACCTATTTAGCTAGTTAATAAATCAATGTTTTTCTTTCTTTCTTGTTCTATCTTTAGGTCAGCCACATGCATTGTAAATCTGGTAAGAAAACTTAAATCCCACTGATGTTCTTATCTTTGGTTATTTAGCATTAGGTCAACATTTGCTTTGTTTCAAAAGATCTTGACATATCAGTCCTGAGTGTTAACTTCAGTAAGTCTGGAGTCTTTATTTAACACTGATGGAGCAGCTTCCATGGTGATGAAACCAATTCATATCTAACAGAAATTATTTTTTGAAAGATATAAAATATTTAAAACATTCTTGCCAAAAATTCAGTTCCATCTTTTGGGCCCCAACAAATAGCACTCCCTCTTTATAAATTTGGGAGTCCTTTGAGACAAAACATACCAAAATGTTAACTGGGCAGTGCCTCTTACAGAGCATGATTTATTTAAGCTAAAGAAAAATACTTGTGAGGTTTCCAAACTGAATCAATTGCTCTTTGCTATTATTAGAAGGGTCTTGTATTCTATGGACAACTTTCTGTTGCCTTAACTGGAGATCATATTGTGTAAAATATGTTAATTTTCTTCATGATTTTAAAAATTACCATAACCGAAGTTTCTCCATTTAAAAATAATATCCATTTTTAAAAAAGATTTATTTTTTATTTATTTGAAAGTCAGAGAGAGGAGGAGAGGCAGAGAGAGAGAGAGAGGTCTTCCATCTGATGGTTCACTCCCCAGTTGGCCGCAACAGGCGGAGCTGAGCTGGTCCGAAGCCAGGAGCCTGGAGCTTCTTCCAGGTCTCCCACGCGGTTGCAGAGGCCCAAGAACTTGGGCCATCTCGTACTGCTTTCCCAGGCCATAGCAGAGAGCTGGATTGGAAGTGGAGCAGCTGGGACTCAAACCAGTACCCATATGGGATGTGGGCACTGCAGGCAACGGCTTTACCCGCTACGCCACAGCGCCCTTCCCATAATTTCCCTTTATGTTCAAGAAGCTCAGTTATCTCTTGGCCAACATTATAGCTTAGGTCCTGTGAAAAATTGCCTAAATTTTTATCACATATTTAATTCTGATTTCAGAAGAATCATTTTATCACTTCTTATTTCACTTTACAGTCAGGAAAACATCAATTCACTGTTTGCTGAAAATCGCTGTGAATATTACTCATTTTTTACATAATGAGTAACTTTGGTTTTGCTCAGCTAATCTCAAACTGCATTTGTCTTCATTATGAAATAGCCAATCTCTGCTACTACCCTGGTCATAGAACTGGTGTTTCTCCCAGATTCTGCATCTGTGAAGATACTTCAAAAAGTTCATGGAAATGGAATGAAAAGATAGGTTTATTCTGGCGCATAAACACCTTGGAATCCACGTATAGCTTCTTCATAGTATACATTTTCAGTGCTAGGAACTGTTGAAAACCTCTGTGGATTTCAAAAATGTTTTGTGCCAAAGTGAACCTATCATTTAATTCAACTTTCCAAGAACTTTTTTGAGTATCCTTGTATTTCTTTATTTTAAAATTAAAAATCTTGGAGCTGGCGCCGCGGCTCACTAGGCTAATCCTCCGCCTTGCGGTGCCGGCACACCGGGTTCTAGTCCTGGTCGGGGCGCCGGATTCTGTCCCGGTTGCCCCTCTTCCAGGCTATGGCCCGGGGAGTGCAGTGGAGGATAGCCCAAGTCCTTGGGCCCTGCACCCCATGGGAGACCAGGATAAGTACCTGGCTCCTGCCATCGGATCAGTGCGGTGCGCCGGCTGCAGCACGCCGGCCGCGGCGGCCATTGGAGGGTGAACCAACGGCAAAGGAAGACCTTTCTCTCTGTCTCTCTCTCTCATTGTCCACTCTGCCTGTAAAAAAAATAAATAAATAAAATAAAAATCTTGAGGCCTGCACTGTGGCACAGTGGGTTAAAGCCCTGGCCTGAAGCGTCGGCATCCCATATGGGTGCCGGTTCTAGTCCCGGCTGCTCCTCTTCTAGTCCAGCTCTCTGCTATGGCCTGGGATAGCAGTAGAAGATGGCCCAAGTCCTTGGGCCCCTGCACCCATGTGGGAGACCCAGAAGAGGCTCCTGGCTCCTGGCTTCAGACCAGCTCTGCTTCGCCCATTGCAGCCAATTGGGGAGTGAACCATCAGATGGAAGACCTCTCTGTCTCTACTTCTCTCTTTAACTCCATCTTTCAAATAAATAAAATAAATCTTTTTTAAAAATTAAAAATCTTTATAGTTATTTTTAAATTAGGAAAGCAATTTCATTATCAATTGCAACTTATTTAGATACCCCTGTGTGGGGAGCAATCCGGACTAGACTAAGTTACTGGAATTAAGACTTATTCTATGCATCTGCTCTCCCACAATATGGCGCTGGGAGAGAAGTAAACAGCTTCCGCACAGCTGCCTCCAGTTCAACCAATTAACTGTAGGACTTGCTCCTGATTGGAGAGCAGCGTACTCGGCGTGTGGGCAGCCGAGTTGGGATTGGCAGAGAAGGACTATAAAGGAGGAGAGAGACGGCATGCACCGGGAACATCTATGGGGAACATCTAGCTGAAGGAACACCCGTGCAGCCCCCGAGAGAACCGGCCGGCGGTGTGCCGCTCCCCTGCGGAAGTGGGGAATGCGGCCAGGGGGAACTGCCCTTCCACGGAGGTGGAAGGGATAGTAGCCAACCCGGGAAGAACCAGCAGCAAACCCGGGGAGGGCCGAGCAGACGAAAGAACAGCGCAGGGTCCTGTGTCGTTCCTCCACGAAGAGGGGGAGCGACATAATGGTGCCGTGACTCGGATAGGAAACCTAGGAGGGAAGAAATGACTCGGATAGGAAACCTAGGACGGATAGCAAACTTAGGAGGGAAGAAACGGGAAGAAACGGGAAGAATTGGGAAAATATCGGAGAGAGAGACTAGCAAACAGCCTAGGGAAAAGCCGGACGAAAAAGGAGCCGGAAGAAGCTATTGAAAGCCTAGGCATAGACTCGGATACGGACTACGGGGGGAAGCTGGGAGAAATCTCTAAGGTCGAAAGCGAAAGTGAAAGCTAGAGCAAACAGACTCGGACGCGGACTGTGGGGAGAGGCCAGGAGAAATGAGGGAGGAATATCGTTGGAGGAAAGCTTGGGGAAACATACCGGGTAGAGAAAAATGTTAGGGAAATTGAAGCCGCGGGGGGCAGGCCAAGGCGGAAACGAAAGCCACTTTGGGGTTCTCAGGTTAGCCCGGGAATAGGGGGCGAAAAGTTGAAACCAGAAGCTGAGACGTAAGCCAGATTGGGATCCGTCTGATTAGCCCGGGGAGCAAAGGACGGGAAGCCAAATCGTGGGGCGGAGACGTACGCTGGGTTGAATTCGCCAGGCTAGCCCGGGGAACTTAGATTGAATCCTAGTGGCGGAGACGCAAGCTACGCTGTGTTACTCGCGGAAGCCGCCGCGTGCAGAGAGAGCACGGGGCGTGAATAGATAGGGAACGCTGGCGTAGGCCGTGGTTCAGACGCGAAAGGGTTAAGCGTGGAGACCGCGGACCGCGCAAAGCCGGGAAGCCGCGCAGAGAGGCGCGCGGGCTGAAGCGGCGCAGAGCCGGGAACCCGCCGGCGGGGCGAGGTGCCGGAAAGCCGCAGGGATAAGAGAAACAGAAGTTTGGAAGTGAAGTAAAAGAGAAATGGGAATGCTGGAAGATAGAAGTGAAATGGGAGAAATAGAAATGCCCGGAGATAGAGAAATAGAGAAAAATAAGGCCTCCCCTCAACATGCCAATTAGGAGGCTTGGATTCGGTCTGCCTGATTTAAGGCGGTAAGCGCCAGCAAAGCTCGACCAGAGTATGAGCTGCAGGTCACCGAAGATAGGCACAAACCAACACTAATAAGTCTCCCCCACAATACGGCAATGAGAAGGCTTGGATTCGGTTTGCCTGATAGGTTTTGTAAACACCTGCAGGCAGTTCTAGCAGAGCAGAGCATGCGCTGCAGGGCACCGAACACAGGCACGCATCAGCGCCTAAAAACCTCCTCACAATGGCGAAGAGAGGACCCGGATTCGGTTTTCCTGATTGATAGGACTTGTAAGAGCCTGTGGCAACTCTAGCAAGTACAGCAGAGTGTGTGCTGCGGGACACCGAAGACAGGCGCGTATCAACGCCAAAAAATAAAAAGAAAGGGGGATCTGTGGGGAGCAATCCGGACTAGACTAAGTTACTGGAATTAAGACTTATTCTATGCATCTGCTCTCCCACAATATGGCGCTGGGAGAGAAGTAAACAGCTTCCGCACAGCTGCCTCCAGTTCAACCAATTAACTGTAGGACTTGCTCCTGATTGGAGAGCAGCGTACTCGGCGTGTGGGCAGCCGAGTTGGGATTGGCAGAGAAGGACTATAAAGGAGGAGAGAGACGGCATGCACCGGGAACATCTATGGGGAACATCTAGCTGAAGGAACACCCGTGCAGCCCCCGAGAGAACCGGCCGGCGGTGTGCCGCTCCCCTGCGGAAGTGGGGAATGTGGCAGGGGGAACTGCCCTTCCACGGAGGTGGAAGGGATAGTAGCCAACCCGGGAAGAACCAGCAGCAAACCCGGGGAGGGCCGAGCAGACGAAAGAACAGCGCAGGGTCCTGTGTCGTTCCTCCACGAAGAGGGGGAGCGACACCCCTGTTACTCTGTTATCTGTGTAAAATAATACAACTTACATTCATGAGTAGAAAAAAAAATTCACACTGAGTCCATCCATTGACACTGACTAGAAACATGATGTGTGTATGTATAATTCTAGAAGCTACTGCTCAACAGACACTGACACAAACATAGTATATTACATAATGTGACAGCTAAAAAGCTAGAGGTCTAACAAAATGATAAAGTTGTATTTAATAAGAAAATATTCTCCACAGCTTCAGATTTTTAAACTCTCACACCAGCCACATTTGTTTGACCAACACACTTGTTAAGAAAAGAGTTTGGTAACTAATTTTTAAATTTTTTCCTTGATATTACATTATTTGAAAGAGAGAGAGATACCATCTGCTGGTCACTCCCCAGATGTCTGCAACAGCTGATGTTGGTCAGGTGGAATTAGAAGTTGGGAACTCAATCTGGGTCTCCCACATGGATGGCAGGGACTCACCCACCTGAGCCACCACCTGTGGCCTCCCCGGGTGCACACCAGTAGGAACTGAGACTCAAGAGTAGAGGCGGGACTCAAGCCCAGGCACTGCAATATGGGAGGCAGGCGTCCTGAGCAGGGTCTTAACTGCTATGCCAAATGTGCACCACTGGTGTCTCCTAGAAACGTAAACCCACACATACTGTAGAACTGATCCTTAAGTTAACTGAAAATGTATGTCAACACCAAAACCTATACGTAAATGTATACAGCAGTTTACTTAAGTGCTATAAACTGATACAGCTAAACTGCTTTTCAACTGTTGAATAAAGAAAAATTAGTAGAATCATACAATGGAGTACTGCCCAGCAATAAAAAGGAATGAATTATTTCTTTCTCAGGCAACAACATAAATGAAGCTTAAATGAATTTTTCTAGTTGAAAGAAGGTAGACACATAAGGTTACATATTGAACGCTTGCGTTTATAAGACATCTAGGAAAGACAACACCATAGGGACAGAAAGCAGGTGAGTTGTTGCCCAGGTTCGGGGTGAAGGGAAGTGTGGACTACCGTGGACAGCAAAGCAGATCTCAGTAGTAGTGGATAACTCAGTGCACTTGTCAAACTCCATAGAACTGTACACTACAAAGAGTCAGTTCTACTGTGTAAAATTTTAAGAAATCAACTAGGATGTCAAGAGAACTCAATCTGGAATGCAGGCTGTGAGAAATGAATCTAACTATATTACAAATTTAAAACATAATCATGGGAGCAGGTATTTAGCATAGCAGTTAAGACAGCTGAGTTCCATATACCAAAGTACCTGGCTCTGGCTCCTGACTCCAGCTTCCTGCTAATGCAGACCCTGGGAAGCAGTGGTGATGGCTCAAATAACTGGGTGTCTGACACCCACATGGGTGGCCTGGATTGAGTGCCAGGTTTCAGTACCATACCTGGCCATTGCAGGCATTCAGAGAGTGAACTAGTGGATGAAATCTCTCTCAGTCGCTGTCTCTGTCTCTCTGTCTCTCTCTCTCTGCCTTTCAAGCACATAAAAAGATAAACTTTTTTTAAGTTTATGGAAAACGTGTATTTGAAAAATGCATGCATGGATTTCAAATGCATAGATTGGAAATATAAAGGAAAAAGAAAGAAAAGCAAAGATGAAGGTGTATCAAAAGAATGGGAGCCTATCTGGGGGGAAGCCCTACTGCCAAAGTGAAGCAGTATGAACAACAGAGTGAAAAACAGTACTGGAATATAACCCAAATAATAAAATATTTACCAGCAACATTTATAACAAGGGATTTGTGAGTGGACTAACCTATTACAATACATATGTGAATTTAGCATGATAATTCCATGTAAAGTCAATGTAGGAAAGTCATTTATATTTTTCTATCCTTCAAACAATTATTTATCAATATGTATTATATGATGCAAGTTAAACAAGATCAGAAAACAATAAATACCTTTCAATAAGTTCAACAAAGATAGACACGGGCTGGCTAATCCTCCGCCTGCAGCGCCAGCACCCCGGGTTTCTAGCCCCGGTCAGGGCGCCAGATTCTGTCCCGGTTGCCACTCTTCCAGGCCAGCTCTCTGCTGTGGCCCGGGAGTGCAGTGGAGGATGGCCCAAGTGCTTGGGCCCTGCACCTGCATGGGAGACCAGGAGAAGCACCTGGCTCCTGGCTTCAGATCAGCGCGGTGCACCGGCCACAGTGCGCCGGCCGCAGCGGCCATTGGAGGGTGAACCAACGGAAAAAGGAAGACCTTTCTCTCTGTTTCTCTCTCTCACTGTCCACTCTGCCTGTCAAAAAAAAAAAAAAAAAAAAAAAAAGATAGGCATGGCCTCTATATAAATTTATGAAATACTGATTAGTTTATAACTTGAAGGAAATTGAAAAAGATTCCAATAAATGGAAGCACATATTATGTTCATGGATTGAAACAACATTGTAAAGATGTAATTCTCCCCAAGCTGATTTATAAATTCAATAAAATTTCAATCACAATCCTCTCCAGGGAGTTAATAGGTGTGCAGGTGTGCTTGAGTGTGTCTGTGTCTGGGAATTCGTAATCTGCTTCTTAAATATATGTAGACAATGTAAAAAGAAACAAGATAATTGTTGAAGAAAAAATTACATAGTCATAATAATTTAGAGTATATAGTGTTGAGCTAAGGAAAACCAAATAGACCAAAGGCAAAGAATGGCAACTCCCTAAGCAGACCACTTATAAATCATCATGGCTGATGAAGAAGGCGCAATTGTGGTACCATGTGGAAAAGATGACTTGTCAATAAACACTGTTGCACCAATTAGATATTCATATAAGAAAAATGCATCATCACACACAAAAATCAGCTCTGGGTGCTTTGTAGGCTTAAGTGTGAAAGGCAACACAGTGCTTCTTCTAACAGATAACAAATAATTTCTTCATGATGTTGGAGTAAACAAAGATTATTTAAACAGGACACAAAATGCCTAAACAATAACACAAATGATTACTACATTGACCATATTGAAAATAAGATCTGTTCATCAAAAGGTACCATGAAGAGGGGCTGGCATTATGGCTTAACCCACTACACCACAACGCTAGCCCTCTTCCGGATGGCCCAGGTGCTTGGGACCCTGTCACCCAGGTGGGAGACCTGGAGGAAGCTCCTGGCTCCTGGCTTTGGCCTGGACCAGCTCTGGTCATGGTAGCCATTTGAGGAGTGAACCAGTGTGTGGATGATCTCTCTCTGTAACTCTTTCAAATAAATAATAAATAAATCTTTTTTTTTTTTTTTGACAGGCAGATTTAGGCAGTGAGAGAGAAAGACAGAGAGAAAGATCTTCCTTCCATTGGCTCACCCCCCACAAATGGCAGCACCGCGCTGATCCGAAGCCAGGAGCCAGGTGCTTCTCCTGGTCTCCCATGTGGGTGCAGGGCCCAAGCACTTCGGCCATCCTCCGGTGCACTCCCGGGCCACAGCAGAGAGCTGGACTGAAGAGGAGCAACCGGGACAGAATCTGGCGCCCTGACCGGGACTAGAACCCGGGGTGCTGGCGCCACAGGCTGAGGATTAGCCTAGTGTGCTGCAGTGCCGGCCAATGAATCTTTTTTTAAGAAAAATATATCATGAAGAAAATACAAAAGCCATCCATAGACCAAGAGATTTGTCATACATATAATGAACAGAATCTGGGAAATGCAATGCATTTCTACAACCCGATAAGAAAATGCCAGAAGACTCAATAAAAAAGGAGGGAAATGTTTGAGCCTACACCTGCTTATGAGCAGAGCTAACTGGGCAGTGAACACCTATAGGCTGTGCAGCACCATTAGCCAGCGGGAGCACATGTTTTTTTGTTGTTGTTGTTGTGGTTTGTTTTTTTTTTTTTTTTTTTTTTTTTTTTTTTTGACAGGCAGAGTGGACAGTGAGAGAGAGAGACAGAGAGAAAGGTCTTCCTTTTTCCGTTGGTTCACCCTCCAATGGCCGCCATGGCTGGCGCGCTGCGGCCGGTGCACCGCGCTGATCCGATGGCAGGAGCCAGGTGCTTCTCCTGGTCTCCCATGCGGGTGCAGGGTCCAAGCACTTGGGCCATCCTCCACTGCACTCCCGGGCCACAGCAGAGAGCTGGCCTGGAAGAGGAGCAACCGGGACAGAATCCGGCGCCCCGACCGGGACTAGAACCCGGTGTGCCGGTGCCACAGGTGGAAGATTAGCCTATTGAGCCACGGCGCTGGCCGAGCACATGTATTAAAACTTCTGTGAGACATCACCGTTAATCTGCTGAAGTATCTAGAATTAAAATGCTGACCCTCTTCTGCAACAATGTCTAAAAGATGCTCAGTATTTGATGCGGGCTTTCCTCCAATGTGGCCCCTAGTGAAGGTAGGCTGTCCCAGAACCCTGGTCATAGAAGTATTTTCCCAAAAGGAACAGGATCTGCATGCATGCTGGGAGACCTACAGCTCTCATGAGGTCATCTAAAACGAAAACACGTCAGCGGGGCCTGGGTGCCGCCCTGCGTGCTGTGCCTGTGACTGCCGCAGGGGTGCTTTCCTTATTGAGGAGCAAAAAAGTGTTGTGGACGTATTGAAGGCACAGACTCAGGAAGCTAAAAGCAAAAATGGAAGCTTCTTGAGTAATTAAAAAATTCAAGAGGCAAGAAAAAAAAGAGACCCAAAATATCAAGTCCTGGCAAGAATGTAAAGCACTAACTAGTACTTTTCTTTAAGATTTATTTATGGGGGCCGGCGCCGTGGCTCACTTGGTTAATCCTCTGCCTTCGGCACTGGCATCCCATATGGGCGCTGGGTTCTAGTCCCGGTTGCTCCTCTTCCAGTCCAGCTCTCTGCTGTGGCCTGGGAGGGCAGTGGAGGATGGTGCAGGTGCTTGGGCCCAAGAAGACCTTTCTGTCTCTCTCTCACCGTCTATAACTCTACCTGTCAAAGAAAGAAAGAAAGAAAGAAAGAAAGAAAGAAATTTATTTATGGCCCCAACAGCAGGAGCTGGGTCAATCGAAGCCAGGAGCCAGGCGTTTCTTCCAGGTCTCTCATGTGGGTACAGGGGCCGGCCTGAGCACTTAAACCATCTTCTGCTGCTTTCCCAGGTGCATTAGCAGGGAGCTGAACTGGAAGGGGAGCAGCCGGGACTTGAACCAGAGCCCATATGGGATACCAGTACTGCAGGCAGTGACTTAATCCACTGCAGCCATAGCACTGACCCTTCACTGGTACTTGATAGGACCAGTTCGTTAGACCAGAAATACTTACTAAATATGAAGATGCGTTTTATGATTCAGCAGATCTACACTTAGGTACATACCCAGAAGAACACAGTGCATATGTTCATACACACACACACACACACACACAAGATTTTCTTAACCATAGTATTTGTAGTAACCAAACACTGGAGACAACCTAAATGTCCCTCTACAACAGAACGGGTAAATAGAACTGCAGCACGTCCATGCCACAAAACATGACATAGTGATGAGAATGAACCTACTGCACCCCTATGCAATACCATAGGTGATTCCTACCAACTCAACACTGAATGCAAGAGCGGGATGCTTTTGTCTGATTCTCCCTACATAAGACTCAAAATATGGACAAAACCACTCTATGTTGGCATATCTGAATGGTTTTTCCTTTTTGAGAAACACAGTTTGATGACAGGAAGGGGGTGATGGATGGGGTGCTGGTACTGGCAGTATTCCTTGTTTTGATTGGGGTAGTGGTTATGTAGATATGTTCACTGGTGATTTGTTGACTTTTATGCATGCATGTAGTTTTATATTAAAATATATAGGTATAAAGGCATAGTTTTTCCTATTCTTCTTACCAAATTCAGCAGAATACTCTGGGTATTATATATCAACAAAGAAGCAAAAAAGTCTAGAAGGAAAACAGAAAGCAAACTAGGTAGGTATCTTCGGACTCTAGGAATCACATGGTGGTGAGCTCTCTGGTTTTTTGTTTGTTTGTTTTAAGATTTATTTATTTGAAAGGCAGAGTTATAGAGCAGCAGAGGCAGTAGAGGGAGAGGTTTTCCATCCCCTGGTTCACTCCCCAGATGGCCACAATGGCCGGAGCTGCGCCAATTCAAAGCCAGAAGCCAGGAGCTTCTTCCGGGTCTCCCATGCGGTTGCAGGGGCCCAAGGACTTGGACCATCTTCTACTGCTTTTCCAGGCCACAGCAGAGAGCTGGATCGGAAGTGGAGCAGCTGGTACTCAAACCGGCGCCTATATAGGATGTCGGCACTGTGGGTGTTAGCTTCACCAGCTACGCCATAGCGCCGGCCCCATCTGGGGTTTTATTTTGCCTCACGTATCCACTTCTTGGAGCTGAAGAAGCTGACAACTCAGAAACCTCAAGAAGCACAGACAAAAATAAAACCCTTGAAAGTTCAGCTCTCTAGTCGAAGGACTAAGGAAGGCAAGCTAGTAAGACAGGTTACTAACCACTGTCCTTCATCCAGACACCATCAAAGAAACCCTGCTGAGCTCCACTCCCTGCCCATCCACCTGTGCCAGCTGGTGAGCACGGACTTCCACCAGCACAGCCCACACCAAAGCGTCTGATTTAGTCCATTTGCTGTTTCTGTAATGAAGTTGCTGAGACCGGGCGACAGATAAACAATAGCACATTATTCAGCCCCTGGTTCCGGAGGCTGGGAAGTCCAGGGCATGGTACTGTGCTGGCCTGTGATGAGGGCATTCTCTCTGCATCCTAACACAGTGGAGATCATCACAAGTTGAGATGGCAAGCTTGCCAGGGCCAGGTCCACGGTCACCCCTTCAGCTAATATGGCTCTCCCCTCATTGCCCAGTCTCCTGTCTGAAGTCCACCAACATATGGTCCAGGAAACTAAGTTTTCAGTAAGTGAATTTGCGGGGATGATTCAAACCATATAGTGCCTGAGCCCTTCGGCTCTGATAGGAATGTCGGAGATGATCAAAGTACGGACCAGGACTTCCGTCCCCCAGCCAATGCTGAGGGCGCCCACCTGTCCTATCAGGGCAGACCACATCCGGGGCTGGACTGCCAGCACCACTCTGCAGCACCAAGGCCCAACAGCGTCTACAAAGCCTCAAAAAGCAAATCAGCAGAGAAAATGTAGCCATTTCTACAAGTGGTGCTGAAGCAGCTGGCATCCTTAGGCAGTGCAGTCACTCATGGATTTCATTCATTCATTAAGTGGACCCTCACCCTGAGTCTCCCAACTGTTTCAAATGTAACTCCAAATGGACCATAAACTTAAATAGAAAACACAGAAGTAATTTTAAAATTTTTTAAGAAAAATTTATTTATTTAGTTGAAAGGCAATTACAGAGAGAGGAGAGAGAGAGAGAGAGAATCTTCAGTCCCCTGGTTCACACCCCTACCTAAATGGCCACAACAGCTAAGCCCAGGCCACGACAGAGCCAGGATCCAGGCATTCTATCCAGGTCTCCCACAAGGGTGGTAGGGGCCAAGGTACTTGGGCCATCTTTTGCTGCTTTCCCAGGAGCATTTGCAGGGAGCTGGATGGGAAGTAGAGCAGCTGGGATTTGAACTGGTGCTCGTATGAGTCCCAGCAGCACAGATGGTAGCTTAACCCAGAGCATCACAATACTGGCTCCTTTTAAAAATCTTAGAAAAATAATCTGGCCATTATGGTTTATTGAAAATACTGTGCTTTCTCCAATGTATGTTCTTGGCACCTTTGTCAAAAATCAGTTGGTTGTATGTATATGGATAAATTGCTGGGTTCTCTATTCTGTTCCATTAACTTATGTCAGTTTTTATGCCAGTGATATATGCTGTTTTAATTACCATAGCTTTGTAGTATGGTTTGAAATCAGGTATTGTGATGCCTCCAGCTTTATTCATTTATTTATGTGTCTATTTACTTTTGGTCAGGATTGCTTTGGCCATTCTAAGTCTTGTGATTCCATCTGAATTTTAAAATTGTTTTGTCTAAATCTGTAAAGAATGCCATTGGTGTTTTGATAGAGAATGCATTGAGTCTGTAGATTGCTCTAGGTAGTATGGACATTTTAATAATATCAATTCTCCTAATCAATGAATAGGGAATATCTTTCCACTTTTTGTGTCCTTAGTGATTTCTTTAATCAGTGTTTTACAATTTTTAAAAGATGTATTTATTTATCCACATATTTATTCATTTGAAATCAGAGTTACAGAGAAGAAGAGACATACAGATTTTCCATTTGCTGGTTCAGTCCCCAAATGACTGCAATGGCCAGGGCTGGGCCAGGCTAGAGCCAGGAGCCAGGAGCCAGGAGCTTCTCCTGGGTCTCCTATGCTCCCATGTGGGTGCTGGGGTCCAAGCACTTGGGCCATCCTCCACTGCTTTTTTAGGCACATTAGCAGGAAGCTGGATTGAAAATGGAGCAGCTGGGAGTTGAACTGGAGCCCATACGGGATCCCTGCATTGTAGGCTTAACCTGCTCCGCCACAATACTGGCCCCTGCAATTTCCATTGTGGAGATTTTTCACTTCTTTGGTTAAATTTATCCCCAAATATTTAATTTTTGGGTAACTATTATGAATGAAATTTCTTTCTTGATTTCTCTTTCAGCAAGATCATTACTGGTGTATTAAAAAACTGCCATTTTTTCCTGTTACTTTTGTATCTGATAACTTTACTGAATTAACTTATCAGCTCTAACAACTTTTTTTGGTGGCATCTTTAGGCTTTTCCATGTACAAAATCATGTCTTCTGAAAACATGGACATCTTGACTTCCTCCTTTCCAATTTCCATGCTCTTTATAAATGATATTGGCAAAACTGGATATCATATGTAGAAGAATGAAATTAGATCCCTACCTCTTACTATATATAAAAATCAATTCAAGATGGATCAAAGAAATAAATGTAAGACTTGAAACTGTGAAAATGCTAGAAAAAAATTGGGAAAACACTTTAAGGCACTGGTGTAAGCAGAGATTTTTTGGGAGAAGACTCCAAAATGCAATCAACAAAGCTAGACAAATAGGATTATATCTAACTCAGAAACTGCTATACAGCAAAAGAAACAATCAACAAAGGGAACAGACATCCGATAGAATAAGAGAAAGTATTGCAAGCTACTTACTCAATGAAGGATTAATATACAGAATGCTTCTCACCCATTTGGGAGGCTGGGATAGAGTTCCAGGCTCCTGGCTTCAGCTTTCCCCAGTGTTGGCTGTTGTGGGCATTTGGAGAATGAATCAGTGGGTGGAAAATCTCTCTGCCTTTCAACTAAAATGAAAATAAAGCCATTAACATTTTAAAAAAAGATTTATTTATTTATTTGAATGGCAGAATTAGAGAGAGGCAGAGGCAGAGGCAGAGAGAGAGCGAGAGAGAGAGAGAGGTCTTCCATCCACTGGTTCACTCCCCAAATGGCCACAACGGCCACAGCTGGGCCTATCCAAAGCCAGGAGCCTGGAGTTTCTTCCAGGTTTCCCACTTTGGTGCAATCTTACTCTGCTTTTCCAGGCACATTAGCAGGGAGCTGGATCAGAAGTGGAGCAGCTAGAACTCGAACTGGTACCCAATATGGGATGCCAACACTGCAGGTAGCAGCTTTACCCACTATGCCACAGTGCCAGCCCCTAAATTTTTTTTTAAATTTAAATTTTACTCTGCAAAAAGTCTTATTAAGAGGATGAAAAGGCAAGTTTGCACAGTGGGAGAAAATATGTATTTTGCAAACCACATTTCTGACAAAGGACTCATATAGAGAACTCTCAAAACTTAACAGTAAAACATCCCAAACAATCCAAATAAAAAATGGACCAAAGACACAGCCATGTCACCAAGAGGTTTGTGGAGGGCAAATAAGCCTATAAAAATGTCATTGGCCATGAGAGAAATGCAGATAAAACCCATAAAGGTATAGCACTGTATACCTCTCAGGATTGCATCAAAAATAGTGACAACCTGAGACTCTGGTCACACCTTGCTGGAGGGAGCATGGAGGGTGGTGTAGCAGGTCCTTTAAAAAACAAACACGTCCATGAGCCAGCAATTGCATCCCTGGGCATTTATCCTAGAGAAGTAGCAATTTAGTTTCACACAAAAACCTGGACGTGAATGCTGATTGAAGCTTAATTTCTAACGGCTCCAGACTGGAAGGAACCTAGATGCTCTCTCTTCAACAGGTGCATGGCTGAACAATATGTGGCTCACCTGTACTATGTGGAACACTCAGGGCTTGGTAATGCTTGAGAGTGAACTAACTACTGATGCAAACTCTCACCTGGGTCAATCTTCATCAAATCAGGATGAGTGAAAAAGCTCACCGCCAAAGGTTACGCACAGGGTAATTCCTCTTACGTAAGATTCTTGAAATGACAAATGTGCTGAACTGAAGAGCAGATCCATGATTGCCAGTGCTCAGGAAGGTGGGGGGGATGGTGGGGTGGCTGTCAAAGGGGAACACGCAGGATCTTTGTGGGGATGGACGTGCTCTCTACCTGGGCTGCCTGAATGTCAGTACCTGCTTGTGGGCTTCGCAAGATGTTACCACTGGGGAAACTGGATCAAGACACACAGGATCTGTCTCATTTCTTACCGCTGTTTGTGGAAAAAAAAAAAAGCTTAACTTTCATAAAATGTGTATATAATGGCAAAGGACCTAGAATAGCCAAGACCCCGAAGAAAATGGAAAATATAGGTGAAGATGTTGGGCTCCGTGACCTAACAACTATCTTTGGAAAACAGGTTGGCATAAAATTAATGATACACTTGGTGCTATCCCACAATTTATCTCTTGATACAGATCTTAGAAAACCTTTTCCCAGGTGCCATCAGGAGATACAGAAAGTCCACAGCAGCACTGTTTGTGTTCACAGCAAGCAAGTTGGGTGCATTTTCCAATATTAACTTCCTGGCTTTGCTAATGTGCCACAGTTATGTAAGATGGTTAGAGTGGGGAAGCTGGGTGAGGATACACAGAAACTTCCTGTACTATTTTTTGCAACCTCTCTGTGAGTCGAAAAATTACTTCACATTTAAAAACTGGACACATTTTACTGAAAAAGACTTAAAAAGTGGGGCATACAGTGGGCTACTAAGCAGCAGTGGAAATGAAAGATCTGCAGCTATGTCTATCAACAGACCACTCCCAGGAACATCATGTCACAAAAAGTGCAAGTCATAGCACACCTGATACCTTTCATAAAACAAGATGCAAAACAAAGAGTTGTCGAAGGACACATCCAAATGGGATAAAACACAAAGAAAATCAGCATCCTGGACTTCTGAGTCGGAGAGGGACTTGAAGAAAAAATCTTGGGCTTCTGTAACATTGTAACATTTGATTTCTCCAGCTGCTGGGGGGATGAGTGGGCATGGATGCAGATAAGAGTTCTCTTTATAGTTATGCATACATAGCATATACTTAATTAACAGGAGGCTTTATAGAGAAACAATGGACACACAGTGTCGGAACGACACTAGACCCTGTGCTGTTCTCTTGCCCGGCCCTTCCTGGGTTTGCTGCCGGTCCTTCCCGGGTTTGCTGCTGTTCCCTCACTTGTTGGAGGAACGACGCCGTCCCAGGTTAGCTGCCGGCCCCTCCACCTCCGTGGAGGGGGCGGCACCCCCGCCGCTTTCCCCGCTTCCGCGGAGGAGCGGCACACCGCCGGCCAGCTCTCTTGGGGGCTGCTCAGATGTTCCTCAGGTGTTCCTTCAGATGTTCCTCGTGCATGTTGTCTCTCTCTTCCTTTATAGTCCTCTTCCACCAATCCCAACTCTGCTACCCACACGCCGAGCATGCTGCTCTCCTCCAATCAGGAGCAGGATCAGCTCCTGCAGCTTATCAAACTGATGAGGCAGCTGTGTAGAAGTTGTTTGGTCTCTCTCTCTCAGCGCCATATTGTGGGAGAGCAGATGCATAGAATAAGTCTTAATTCCAGTAACTTAGTCTAGTCTCAGCTGCTCCCCACAACACAGGTACTATGTAAAAGAACCTGACTCTAATGGGTTGCTGAACAGAGGTTCAGAGTGGTCACATCTTCTGTCACCTGGAGAAAGGCTGCCTTGCTCTAGGGCAGCTGGAGGACAAGACCCAAAACAAGGGGAGATAACGTGACAACAGGTGGAGAAGGAGACTGGCAGTGCGGCACACCTGGTGTCCCGGCAGCTCTGATCTCTACAGCGCCAGGACGGCTGTCCATCCAGCCACAGGAGCCAGATCCCGCAGTTGGAGTTGTTGTTTTTTTAAGATTTTTATTTATTTATTTGAGAGGTAGAGCTACAGACAGAGAGAGTGAGAGACACAGAGAGAGATCTTCCATCTGCTGGTTCACTCTCCAAATGGCTGCACCAATCTGAAGCCAGGAGCCAGGAGTTTCCTCTGGGTCTCCCACGTGGGTGCAGGGACCCAAGCACTTGGGCCATCTTCTACTGCTTTCTTCTACTGCTTTCCCAGGCCATAGCAGAGAGCTGGATTGGAAAAGGAGCAGCTGGGACTCAAACCAGTGCCCATATGAGATGCTGGTGCCACAGGCAGAGGATTAACCTACTGCACTACAGTGCTGGCCCCTGGAGTTGTGTTCTTATCATCTGAATTGGAAGACTGTCCATAGCAGGATGCCCTGCAAGACCTCCGGGCCCACAGTCAGCCCAGCTAGATCTGGTTAGCACATGGGGCTTACTTGGAGATACCAGAGGGGCCCGTGTCCCCATCCCTCCCTCCCTTCCTGCCAAACCAGAGAAGGCGCAGGAGGTATTTGGGTTTACCTGAAAGACTGTCACAGGACCTCGGGAACGTGTGCGAGGGGGCGAGAAGGCTGCTCCAGGTACAGGAGAGGGTACAGGTTGGAGGAGTGTTGCCCTGGTAGGGTGCCGCGGAGGGCAGGAAGGGCTAAGACTTGAGAGAATCCTCTCCTAGAGCCTCTTCCCCCAGCACCACCCTGGACATGTTCTCCTGAGCATAAGTGCGGTGGGGTGGGGAAGGTTGCCCTGGGCCTGACACCAGGTGCAGTGAGACAGGTGTCCTGGACTCATAGCCTATAGCCCTTGGGCTTCTTGCCAAAGGTGGCTGTGAGAGTAGGACACTGGTGCAGACATTCAACAAGGATGTCCTGAGCTCTCAGCTGGGGCCTCAGAATCCAGTGTCAGAGCCTCACTGCTGCTTCTGCCAGGTTCTAGCAAGCAGGGAGACAGTCGTGGTGTGCACAGCTGGGCGGGAGCTTGAGCAAGCCCAGGCCTTCAAAAGGAGGCAACAGAGGCGAACTTTTGGACTAGCAGTTAAGATGCTGGTTAGGATAACCTGGTAATGGGCTTGGGCTCCTGATTCCAGCTTCCTGCTAATAGAGACCCTAGGAGGCAGTGGTGACAGGGCCTAAGGGCTTGCATTCCTGCCATCCCTGTGGGAGACATGAATTGAGTTGCCAGTTCCTGGCTTTGGCTTTGAACTAGTGGATGGAAGCTCAATCTCAGGCTCAAATAAATAAAGTAAAAATTATAAAGGGGTAGGGGAGCTGAAACAAGTGTCCCCTCAAAATCTGGAGTGAGGGTTGTCTCACCCCTCTACGTTGGAGTACACGCGGCTCTAGGCATGCAACACGCAGTGCGGTACAATCCCAAGTAAATATTTACTGAACAGCCATAAATGAGGAGAACCGGGGGTGGCAAGGCAGGAGGAGGCGGCCCTGTAAACCCCGTTAAGCCAGAATGCCACGGCTGGTGCCGACTCGGCCCTCACCCACTCACACCTTGCTGCATGTGCCTCCGTGCACAAGGCAAGCACGAGGGCTACCGTGGGGTTGCCCGCGTGTCCCCTGGGAGCCCGACGTCGTCCACACACGCACAGAGCTGCTAGGGCGAGGAGTGGCACTGTCAGCGCACCCCCCCCCCCCCCCCCGCACTGCAGGTGCAAAGGACGCAGCAGCGCTGGCCTTGCTGGCGTCCCGGCCCCTCCTCTCCCGGAGGTGGGCAGGTCAGGCGGTAAAATGCTCCTAGGAGCGGTTGGTTTCAGGTAGGCGCGCCCTGTACTGGTGCCTCCTCGCTCCCTGGCCAGGTCTGCGGGGGGACACCTACAGACCCCGCCGAGGTCGCCAGACCCAGAGTTGGGCCTGGAGACGCGAGGGCGGGCTGCACCAGGTGTCTCACCACACCCCGGCTCCCCGCCACCCCCGGTCCCTGCAGCCCCCGCGCCGTCTACGCCGTGCACCGATGTCTCGCGAGGCAGCTGAAGGCACTGGTTCCTAGGCTTAAAAGACCAGAAACAAATGTCCCCTGACAATTTCGTGTCATTTCTCGTGGAATCAAAGGACGGGTGGAGTGGGGGTGGGGGTGGAGACAGACGCAGGGAGGCAGCCAGAGTTGGTCGGATCCCGGGGCCATTCGGCCTCACCGCGTTCTCTTCCGCCCGCCTGCGGGCCCCGGGTGGGCGGGCGGACACCCCCAGCCCCGCAGCGCCGCGGGCCCCGCATGACATCAGAGGCTGGGGAGCGCGCAGAGCGCAGGCGCCGGCGCAGGCGGGAGGGGGCCGGCTGGCGCGGCTCGGGAGAGCGCTCCTCCGCCCTGCGCGCGGTCCTTGCGCCCCTCGTCGCCCGCGCCGCGCCTCGGCAGTCCACAGTGCGCCCCTCGCACCGCAGCCGGCGCCGCCCGCGGCAGCCCTGCCCCAGCCCGCTGCCTCCTCCTCCTCCTCCGCCTCCGCCCTCGCCTCCGCCCTCGCCGCCGCCGCTGGACACGCAGCCGCAGGCCGGGGCCGGGACGCAGCTGGGGAGTCAGGACGCGCGCAGCCAGCCCTTCCCCCTCCGGCTCCCGCACCGCCGGCCGCCTCCCCTCGCCCTCCTCTCCCCTCCCTGCTGCTTCGCGGCATCCTCCTCCTCCTCCTCCTCCTTTCCCGGCCCCGGCTGCCAGCACCATGTCCGCAGGGGGAGATTTTGGAAACCCACTGAGAAAATTCAAGTTGGTGTTCCTGGGGGAGCAGAGCGGTGAGTACCGGGCGCAGCGCCGTACCTCGGCGCCAGGTCGACCCCCGCCGCGCATTCGCCCGCCCCGGGGGGACCCCCTTCTTCCTAGCCCGGGAGGACGCGAGGATGGGGATGTCTAGGTCGGGGCTGGCTCGGGCGGGGCCGGGCTGGGAGGGGCCAAGGTAAGGACCGAGGAGGCGCCCGGGCCAAGGGTGGCGGTGAGGGTGGGATCCGGGTGGGGGGTTGGGGTGCAGGTGCAGGTGAGGCGCGGCGGGGAAGCCGGAGGGCGGCGGCTCGTTTGGCGGCGCGGACCCAGGCGTGAAGGCGCCGGGTTTGCTCGCTCGCTCGCACTGCGGCACCGGCTGCGGGCGACAGCGCAGGTGGCGGGTGCCGGCGGGGGTGGGGGTGGGGGAGGGCGCCCCTCTTGGGAGAACGGGGCGGGGCGGGAGTCTGGCCGCCCCCTAGACTCGCGGCGCCGGAGCGGTTCCCTGCGGACCCTGCCCAGAACCGTGCGAGAAGGCACGTCGGAGCGCGGAGCCCTCGGCCGCTGGGGGATGGTCCGACACCTGCCTCTGCTGGCAAGAGCCGTGCAGGCCGAGGGGGCAGGCGCGGGGCAGACAAGGCACCTACCTTCTCCGGCTTATCCGATTGGGCAGAAGGTTCTAGACCCGCTGCCCTTCGCTGGTGCCTGTTAGCCGCCTAGGGGCTCAGAAGTCTGGGTGATGACAGCGAGGCGATCTGGGGGAATAGTACAGGAGCCACCTCATACCAGGAGGCTGTGCAGCCGGCGCTGGACAGAGAAAGGCCCAGGCGACACGCCCTGCCTGCGGCCCAGCGCCCTCCCACCCCCACCTCCCCGGATCACCCGCCCTTCTAGGGGGAGGGGAGGTCACCGTGGCCGAAGGCTGGGGGGTGGGGAGGGAGGGAGGGACGAGCAGCCCCTGGGGGAAAGCAATCCTGAGACCCAGGTTGGAAGCCCAGATGGAAGAGCGAGGACCGCTGTGACACCTGTAGGAAGGAGTGGCTCTCAGAGCGCACCCTTGCAGTGGCCTCTCATAGGGAGACAGGCTGGGCCCTGAGTAACTCTGTCCTGGGAGGCAGGACCCGACTCCAGGTCTGCAGACCAGGCCGGTTCATCTGGTTGGGAGCCTTGCCTGTACAGGGACCCCAAGAAAGGCAACTGTGGGAGCGCCTGGTGCGTTCAGGACCAGTGCTGCTGTGGTGTGTGCTTGCGGGTTGTGGAGGTCACGTGACTGCCTCCAGTCTGTGGTGCGCATTGCCCAGCATGGAGGGTTCAGAAGCGGGTGGCAGAGGGGGTCACAGGCCCTGGCAAGGTCAGATGGGGGCATTTTGGACCAAGCTCAGCCCAGCCAGCCAGTGCTATGTCCTGGCCTCTGATACCCTGTTTTTGATAAATCCGAGGTTCACAGCTTCCTCTGTGTCTAGGAGGGATGCTGGCCGTCTCCGCACCCCAGAGCTCTTCTCACTGGCCCTGGAACTCTAGCAGAGAACCTGCAGGCATCAGGCGTCCTGGGAGTGGAATGCCCAGCCTTCCTGCTGCCTTAGCAAGATGTCAAATCTGTCTGAGACTCAGTTTGTGTCTCTGCAGAATGGTTGCTTGGACACCGTTATCTTGCTCCTTTGTGGGTCCCCAGTGCCTCCTGAAAGTGTCTGCATCTTGGTGGGTTCTCAGTAAACATTTGTTGATCCAGGCCTGAGCCCTGTGCAATAGTGGACCTGGAGTTTGATGAGCAAAATGTCCCTGGCCAGTTTCAGTGGAAAGTCTGGGCTCCCTCAGAATCCCTGATGGCTGAGAAGCCCTGCTGCGCCCTACAAAGCCCCTTCGCACCGAAAGTCACAGAAATGGGAGCTGAGGCCTAGGGCACAATCCTAACACCTCCCGGACAGGTGCACATGGGAAGCTGGAGCCCCACCAAGGGGCAGAACTTGTCCAGAGCCCCACTGTGACTGGTTAACTTCTCTGCTCTGGACACCCAGAGCTCCTGTTCCCGGTCCGTTGTTTTTCACTGGCATGACATTGGGAAATAAAATGACCTTGAACTGGAGAAGCCAAGAATCAGGGAGCTTCCCGAGACGGGACGAGGGCTGCTGCTCCCTGGCTGGGCTTGTGGCTAGGTTGGGTGACCTTGTGGGAATGCTGGGCCAGTTACCCGGGGGCTAGCTGGTTTGTGGGCTCTTGGAACGTTGTCATTAGGGAGGCACTGCCACATGTGAGACCAGCTCCCGGCTGCCCTGTCCTCTAGCCTCCAGTCCTGAATGGCTTCCTTTTATTGGGTTGTTTTCTTGAAGCTCCCAGGGCTTTGGGGACCCCCGAGTATGGTAGGGGACATGTGCATCCCGAGCCTGGTAGGTTGGAAAGACTTGTGTCTTTGGCCTGCAGACAGCTTTGTGCCCACCAGCCCACTGCAGCCTCCCCAGATCTGACCCTTACCCCCTCTAGCGCTTCCTCCCTGTGGGAGCCCGAGGCCTCTCACCTTCTGCACAGGGGAGAATTGAATGAGCTGAGTTCTGTGGAACCTTCTAGAGCAGTGTGGGCTGGTGGAGGGGTTGGGACAGAGAAAGGGGCTAGTTGGATATGGCCTCCTCTTGTTTCCAGAGCCTGCCATAGTGCTGGTCAGGGAGCCAGGGCAGCTGGAACCCAGAGAGGGTGCTGTGCCCGGAGCAGGATGAGGAAGAAGACCCCTGGGCCCCATCCCCTCTGAGGTTCCAGGGAATTGGTTGAAGGGCAGGCCTGGAGAGCCGCTCTGGAGACAGCACCTGCAGCCTGTGAGAGAGTCCCCCTCCCAGCGGCACAGTGCCTGCAGGTCCCTGGCCTGCGGGTGTGGCCTGGCACGGGGTGGGGTTGTGGAGAGGGGCTGGGGATGAGCGGCTCCGTGGGCCTCCTGGATCTGCCCTGTGCTGAGGGCTGTGGTGGGGGACGCAGGGGTCCGGTGCATGGCAGTCCCATGGGGAACTCGATGGTGGCCAGAGAAGACAGGTGGGCCTGCAGGACATGTGGCTCCCCCCCAGCCCCGACTCCTACTGGGAATTCCTCAGTCCCATCTGTGTGTGGTGGGCGGGGAGGGTCAGGGGTGCGTCTCCCATCTTCTGAGATTCTACCGGCAGGAGCAGGATGTAGGTGAGCTGCCGGCCTTCCCAGCAGGGGCCAGCAGGCCAGCTTCCCTCCCTGCACTTGGCACTTGGGCTGTCTGCACTAAGCACGCTGTAAGCAGCACCCTGGAGTTGTGTGACACTGTGACACTGCCGCCAGCTGCCTGTTGGTTGTTGGCTCGATGGTTCACTCAGACCCCTCTCCCCTGCTCCTTCTGTCACCTGTTTACCTAATCAGATCCTCCAGTATACCCCTGCCCTCATGGGACTTAGGGTCTGCTGGGGAGTGCAATCATTTGTGGATATGATCACAGTAGAGATCTCTGCGTGCCATGATGGGGGAGGGATGGCTGCGGCCTGTGCAGGGGCCTTTGGGGGCAGGTGTCAGAGGTGGCCTCTTGGGGCTTCGGTGGGTGAGGGTGAGGTGCTCCCGCAGACAGCAGGCGGCTGCACCTTCCGCTGGGTTAGGTGGAGGCAGGAGGCCGAGGTGCTGTCAGGTTGCTCGTGCTGGGGCAAAGCTGTCCCCCCACTTTCTTTCCCTCCCTCTGCAGTTCAGGGGCCTCACTGCCTGCAGGGCTCCCCTTGGCCCCAGCCCAGCTGGACCCTGAGCCCTTGGCTGGCCTGTGATGTGCTGCAGCCCTCTCGGAGGCTTCCCCTCCCTACCAGCCCCAGGCCCCCTCCTCTGCAGTGCCCAGCTCTGCTCCTGTCCTGCAGGGCTGCCACCCCCCTGCCCTAGGAATCCCTCCTGGCATAACTTGTTTTTTTCCTGAGCTTTCTAAAAAACCAATGAATCATATGCTGCCCTGTGGCCTGTCTTCTATCATCACTGTTAACTACAAACTTCAAAATGGTTCTTCACCTTGCCAGGCGCAGAAGCCCACACTGAACTGGAGGCACCATCACGGTGAACACAGGCAGGGCCGTAGGACGGCCTTGGTGGTCATTTACCCCTCCATCCACCCGGTGGTGGTTGGTGCTCCTTTAGTACTGGATTTGGACGTGGTGAGCTCTGCCTGGCTGTGCTGATGGCCCAGCAGTAGATGGCTGCCTCGAAACAGGATTCCTTCGTCCTGACACCTGCTGCCATTTCAGGCCAGAAGGTTCTTAGCAGCCACACTTAAGCTTTTTTTTTTTTTTTTCAAAGGCTGGGATCATTTAGCCTGTGTCCTGCCCCATTCACATTCATCTCAAAGAGCCTGAAGTTCTGAGAGCACACTGCAGCTCTGAACAGATACAGGGGTACAGCCAGGCCCCCTGAAATGCCAGTGGGCATGCCAGGCCTGGCCCTGCCAGAGTGTGCCTTGAGCTCACAGCCAGCCCCCGAGCTACACGGAGCCTCGGCTTCCCTGTCTGGCTTTCTCTCTCCCACTCTTCCCTCCTTGCTCTGCGGCTGGTGTGAGAAGGGGGCACCTGGGAAGTTGGGCACAGGCCTGGAACTTCTGCTTTGTCACTTGTGGAAGGGGGGATGTGTGAGTGAGTCAGGCAGACACCGGGATGAGACTTAACCTGTACTTGGTATAGGAGAAAAGCGGCACCCTCAACTCTGATGATCAGCACAGGAGAAATCACCAGCAGAGCAAAGAAACTCAGCATGTGCTAAGTGCTAAGTCACGTCTTTTGCGCGATGTGATAGCCCGTATCATTGCAGCCCTCAAATTATACTGCAGCAAATTAGAATAACTCCGTTGTCCTCTTGTCCCTCGCCATGTCCCTAAATCCCGCCCCTGCATCGTTGTCCTAACAGGTGCTACCCTGACTGGCCTGGGGTGGTTGTGAGAGTGGTGCCCCTGACCTGTGCCAGCTACTGGTGCTGAATGAATGGTGCATGGCGTGTGCAGGGCTGTCTGCCCTTGTGGGAATGGTTTAGAGAAAGTGCTGGACCTAACCATGGAGGAGAGGCAGGGGCAGGCCCGTAGACCAGCAGGGTGCATAAGCATCAGGAGTGGAATGCCTTTGTCTGCAGTCTGTCGTCCTTTGTCCTGTTCCCCTTCTCCTCACAGAGGAGACTGTGGGGGAGCTGTGGGTGGAGGTTGCCGGGAGAAGTACCAGACATACCCTGCCATGCATGGGCAGCTCTTGCCAGAGAGGATGCTGGGAAATGGGCTGTGGGCAGGGCCTTCAGACAGAAGCCCAAGGAGATGCAGAGGCTGGGAATGGGCCGGTCAGCCGGTCTTTGTTTCCTGCAACCAGGTAACCAAGGAAGGAAACAAGGAAGAGTCACAGGGCCTCTTTTTAAAGATTTATTTATTAATTCAAAAGGCAGTCTTACAGAGAGAGAGAGAGAGAGAAAACGGAAGAGACAGAGGTCCTCCGTCTGCTGTTTCACTCCCCAAATGGCTGCAACAGCCGACCTGGGCCAATCTGAAGCCAGGAGCCAGGAGTCTCCTCTGGGTCCCCCACGTGGGTGCAGGGGCCCAAGCACTTGTGCCATATTCCACTGCTTTCCCAGGCCATAGCAGAGCTGGATTGGAAGTGGGGCAGGTAGGACTCGAATCGGCACCCTATGGGATGCTGGTGCTGTAGACAGCAGCTTTCCCTGCTATGCCACAGCGCTGGCCCCAAGTTGCAGCTCCTAAAGACACCTAAAAAGAGTCTTTCCTGTGTCAGGGGGCGGGAAATTTAGAATTCCTTTCATAACGTTTGCCCTCAACGAAGTGCGATCTTTTTGAAAAGCAAATTTTTTGCTGCTGTGAAAGTGAAGTGGTTTATTTTCAGTAGGAAGACACATCTATCCTGATCTCTTGGAAACGAGGCTAAACGGGAACCCAGGTGACTGGACCACATGTCCCCAAGGGGCGGGCCTGATTCCTGGGGGACATAGATGTCACTGACTTCCAAGAAATGCATGAAAAGAGTGGTACCGGGTTTCTTCCTTCAGTACACGATGGACAGCCTGTCCTAACACCCAACATAGACCCCACTGGACACCCACAGAGGAGAGGCCCCGAGAGAGCTGGCCCTGCCCAAGGACTCACTGCTGCCATGGCAGAATGAGCCTTGAGGTGCAGTCACTGTGAGAAACACAGGTGTGCCCAGGCCCAGGAGAGAGGCGCGGGTCTCGGGGACAGGAGTGTGCTCAGTGACTCAGGGAGGGGCCGTGCTGAAGAGGCACCAGGGGAGCATGGGGGTGGGCTGCTGTGGGGCCTTGAGTGGGGAGGAGGATGGGGTGGGGGGAGCAAGGTCCATGTGGGTGTCTGGTGGGCTGGCACTGCTCAGCGGGCTCTGTGTCCTTATACAGAGTGAACTGTTTATTTGGGGTGATTTCAAGGGAGCTGATAGAGGGGCAGCTAAGCACCCCCCAAGTCAGTCCTTAGTCCACTGCCATGGGGGAGAGGCAGCCCAGGACCTAGCTGAGGACTGATCGCCAAGGACCTCCAAGCCTGGAGATAGCAGGGCCCTGGGCACCCTGGCTCCATCCTGGGTGTGTTGTGTAATTGTCTGGTCGATCTCTGCCTTTCTCCATGTGTGCCCACAAGGCTACTGGACTGCCTGACCCCTGGTTCTGTGATTGAGTGCCCACTCTGAGCACAAGGCCAAGCCAATAACACTTCTAGCCTGGAGGCCAGGGCACTGCCGGCTGGAGAGGCTGCAGGGAGGACAGCGTGGGATCAGGGGCTCTGCCAGCTGTTTCCCCAGAAGTGCCTGGCCCTGAGTGCGGAGTGCTCTCCTGCCTGCCAGCCTTTCCCCCTGGGAGGCATTCCTGCCCCCCTCACTGCCTCAGGGTGCTCTGGCTTCTGTCTCCTGAGGTGTGCTGGCCTGGGTTGCCAGGCAACAGGGGCCAGGCCATCCTGCACCTGCTGCTGTGGGAAGATGTTTCTTCCATACACAGAAGACCTGTGATGAGGACCACAGGTCAGGAGACAGATCCCAAACGCTGCTAGCCCTGGACACTTCTTTCTGCAGGGTGGGTGTGGACACTTCCTTCTGCAGGGTGGGTGTGGACACTTCCTTCTGCAGGGTGGGTGTGGGCAGAGAAAGGACCAGAGCCACAAGGGATGTTCCGTGTCCCCACCACCCAGGCAGGCCTTGGAGGCCCCGCCCCAGCTCCCACTCTGACCAACACTCTGACCACCCTCCTGCCGGATGGTGCCTGTGCTCGGCATTCAATGCCTGTTTAGGACTCACAGAGGCCTAATGCTTGGCTGCACAGCCCTGGTATCGGCTCCAGTGACTCATGGGTAACTTTGCTCTTGATGGAGTGACAGCAGCCTCCCCAGCCTCTCCCCTCCTCGTGGATGTTGAGGGACACGGAAGGGGTGCTGGGTGTGGAGCGTCACTGTCCATTTGTGCGTAGTGAGCTGTGCTGCCTGATCTCACGATCCCACAGGTAGAGGCGCTCATCCCATTTTATAGATGAGTGTGGCTTGGGGCTGGTTAAGCAGTAGGTTAAGCTGCCACTGCCCACGCTGGCATCCATATTGGAGTGCCCGTTTCAGTGCTGGCTGCTCTACTTCCAATCCAGCTCCCTGCTAGGGCCTGGGAAAGTAGCGGAAGATGGTCCAAGTGCCTGGGCCCCTGTACCCACGTGGGAGACAAGGTGGGAGCTCCTGGCTCCAGGCTTTGGCCTGGCCCAGTCCAGGCTGTTGGCACCATTTGGGGAATGAACCAGGAGATAGAAGACCTCTCTGTGTTTCTCCCTGACTGTAATTCTGCCTTTCAAATAAGTGAATCTTGAGAAAAGACAAAAAAGAAAGTAAGGTGAAGTGAAGATCTTTATGCAGAAGTGCTTACTGCTGAGCGGGAAGGCAGGCCCAGTCTGATTCCCTCACTCGCTCAGAGGCAGGAAGTGGGATCCACACCCCCAGCCCCACAGGCAGAACCCCTCATTTTCCTTGCTGTTGGCATCCCAAGGCGCACCTTGGGGAGAGACTGCAGGGGCGTGGCTTGGGGGATTGGGGTAGCTTCTTCGGCAGAGTGAGGTGTTCAGAGCAGGTAGGCAGCAGCCAGTTTCTGGCAGCGGTAAGCCGAATGGTCTGCAGCCAGGCACGGCGCAGAGCGGAGCCTGGGCTGCCTGGGGCATATGGGAAGGTTCCAGTGTGGGATGCGATGAGCGGGAATTCACCAGTGGACAAGGGCAGGCACCCAGGGCAGCAGGCCCAGCCACACCAAAGCGGCCAAGGGCTTGGGGCTTGGCAGCCAGGAACTGGACAGCAGGTGTGGAGTAGGATCAGGGTGGCTGGACCCTGGTGCAGGGACCGGGGATAGGAGAAGGGGTCCAGCGGGGTTTTGCCCCTGCAGCAGGAGTGTGAGCCGTGCCTCCAGTCAGTGGGGACCCTTGGTGGGGTGACCCACGTGGAGGCAGATCCAGGTGGCTGAGCTGGGTCAGGTGGGAGCATCCGGAGGCTAGGACTTGGAGGGGGCCTGGTGAGAGGTGGAGCACAGGCTTGCTTGGCACCCAGGCTCTGCAGGGGATGTGCGCCTCCTTTTTCTTTCTCAGCAGAGTGAGTCCCTGGAACAGTGAAGGGCTGCGGGGGAGGGGCAGCTGTCCTCTGCAAAGCCACCCTGTATCAGAGGGATCAAAGTGGCTCCCTGGAGCTCTCTCCATGCCCATTCTGTCTCTGCATTGCCCTGGACCTCTGCCTCCTCTAGCCTGCAAGGGCAGTCCTTCCAGATTCTTTCGCTCCTGCAGTTGGCATTTACATAACCAGAGCTGGTCCTGGGCGTGTGAGCCCCCAGCCCCTGGCCCTGGGTGTGTGAGCCCCCGCCCCTGGCCCTGGATGTGTGAGCCCCCGCCCCTGGCCCTGGGTGTGTGAGCCCCCGCCCCTGGCCCTGGGTGTGTGAGCCCCCTGGCCCTTTGTGCATCCTCTTATCACACCCCACCCCGGATTCCTCTTCTGTGGATGCTGAACCTCTTTCAATGCTGTTTTTCCCGGAGACCCCCTTAAACCCCTCTGTTGGCTTCCCTCTCCCCAGCAACACAGGAGGCCTCAAGGACTTGGTGAGAGCAGCGTTGTCTAGAGAGAGCCCTCCTCCAGGCCTTGGAGACAGAAACTTAGTCCTAAGCTGTCTGCACAGGGAGTGAGGGCTGATGGCCAGCGTGGCAGCACGGAGGCAGGGGACTGCCCTTCTGGACCCTCTGTAGTCTGGAGAGGGCAGCCTCTCTGTCAGGTGAACTCACACCAGCCCTGCACGTGTGCATCCATGGCTGCTCTGCGGTCTGGGACCCTCCCGCAGAAAGCCTTGGGACCTTTGTTCCCTGCCCTCCGTGTCTTCTGCCCAGGCAGTGCCAGCCCTTGGAGGCCACTGAGCAGCACCAGGTTAATGGCCCGTGGGGTTGGGGTGGGTGATGAGTGATGTCCCCTCAGCTTGCTGCTCAGCAGAGCCCCCCACCCCCCTTCTGGTCCAGAGCAAAGCTGGCCTGAAAGCACTCACAAGCCACTCACTTCTGCGTGGACCTGTCCCCGCCTCCCTTGGTTCTCCCCTGGCTTGTCCCTGGGCAGGCAGGAGCAGGCCTCAGAGAGCCTTCCGTAGTTGAGGACTGGAGAGCAGAGCCGGGTCCCTGAGACAAGACCTTTCCTCCTGGCGTGGCTGCGCCACCCATTGTGAGAGAAGAGGAGAAAAGGATCTGACCCTGGTGATAAGTGAGAGGTCAATGCTATGCAGAGTGAGTGAGAGGCGTTTGGAACACACGTTTCCTGGTTCCTTCCCATCCAGTAAGGGCCGAGGGCCAGCAGGGAGCAGCAGGGGGAACAAGGGACGTGGGGAAGAGACCACAGCAGTGCTGAGACCTGTGGCTGCCACCAGACACGCACAGATGCAGGGGTGCTCCGGCCTGCGGCTCGCTGGCGGGCGTGGGGCCTGGGAGCCTTGCTGGTTTACCACTTGGCAGGGCTGCTGCCTGTCCCTGGGTTCTGACCAGGTCTGGTTGGAGGCTGGAAGCTCCCGCAGAGCTGCTGCTGGGTCCTGGGACACAGGCTGATGGGACCAGTTGTGTACTGGTGTGGAGGACAAGGTGAGGAGTGGGATGGGAGAGGGGCTCTTAGGTGGTCTGGGGCTTGAGGAGGGATGCTTGTCAGCTCTGCGGGTGGTGCTGCCCACCCTGGCTTTGAGGCTGACTGAGCAGACCCCTCCCCAGGCCAGCTGGCTTTACCCCATTATGACCCCACAGTTCCCAGATTATGTCTCAGTCTCCAGGCTTCTCTGAGTAGTCAGGTCTTGGGGCCAGGGGATCTTTTAGTTCTGCATCTCTGAGAAGGTAGAATTGGGGGGCAGAGCTGAGACTTGAACTCAGGCCTCTGAGATGGGAGGTGTGTGAAGCAGTACCTCAGCCACTGTAGGAAATGCCCAGTCCCAGGGTTTCCTTTTAGGGAGGAACATAAACCATTCCTCCATTGTCTCTAAGAAATTCACAGATCCTGCTTGCGGCACCAGGATGGGTAAATTCTCCCCTATTCTGCTTCCTTAAGTCTCCCCCTGCATCCAACCACAACACTGCAGGCTGCTGCCCAGAATTGAGTACAGTGTGGAGGCTGGGCAGGTGCTGGGCTGGGAGAGCTTGCTCTCCTCCTGTCTCCACCGCACAGCAGGAGGACCCCTGCAGGCTGACATCGAGGTCTGGGCATCTTGTCCACTTCAGCCTGGGCAAGGCAGGGCAGGGCAGAGCGGTGTGCCTGTCAGTGTCCAGCCTTGCCCACCCACGGCTTCCATGCAGGTCAACTGGGAGAGCGTCTGTTTTGAGACAGAGAGACCTGGGCCCAGGGGAACAGAAGGCAGGTACTGGTGAAGAGGAAAGGTGGCATCCTTCCGGGGCCTGGGCCTGCAAGGTGGAGCGGCAGACACAACCTGCAGTGATCGAGTGACAAGTCTCACCTTTGCAAGGGTCCCTCCTGAGTGTCGGTGGGACTCAGGGCTTGCCTCTAACCCGTGAGCCTGGTGCAGGCAGGGGAGGCCCCATTATGTGAGAAAGACGTCCAGTGGTGCATGGTCACGGCCATGGTTATGGTTCTTCAGAGACTCCTCTGGTGGCCATGGAGACAGAGGCTGCTACATAGACGGGCATGGAATGCTATGGTGGCCTCTGGGAAATAAGAGGGAATTTCAAAAAGTTCACGAGAAAGTGGAATTAAAAGAAGGTTAGGGGCAGACATATGGCTCAGCTGTTAAGATGCCTACATCCAGGGGTCAATGTTGAGGTACAGCAACCTGCTGCATCTGACCAGTATCCTGTATCTGTATCAGATGCCTGTGTGAGTCCTGGCTACTCCATTTATAATCCAGCTTCCTGCTGATGAGCTTGGGAAAGCAGTGGAAGGTGGCCCAAGTGCTTGGGCCCCTGCCAACCCATGTGGGAGACCTGGATGGAATTCCTGGTTCCTGGTTTTGACCTGGCCCAGTCCTGGCTGTTGTGGCCATTTGGGGAGTGAACCAGCAGATGAAAGATCTCTCTGTCTCTCTTTGCCCCTCTCCCTCTCCTGCTGTCAGTCTGCCTTTCAAAAACTTAATCTTTTTTTTTTTTTTTTAAATAAAAAGATGCCTGCATCCCATATTGGATGATATGCTTGGGTTTGAGTATTGGCCCTGCTTCCATTTCCAGCTTCCTACTGATAGATGCTCTGGGTGGCGGGCCCTGCTCAGGGGCACTGGGCTCCTGACCCACTGGAACTGTGGGACAATAAGCACGCATGGGTGAAGCCCCTGGGTATATGGTGTTTGTTATACGGCAACTTGTAGCTCACACAGACAGGGTGCAGGTCTTGGAGGGAGGGAGGCAGTGCCTTAGAGAGGCCCTCATTTGCAGACAAGGAGCTGGCGCTCGGCTCAGTGCTGGCCAGGGCCACCTGCCGCGCACCCGCTGGGGTCAGGCCCCGGACCTGCCGCTGCTCTTTCTTCAGGTGGCCCTGAATGACCCCGCCTGGCGTGTCCTCTGTCACATGCAGGGCCGGGCCAGACGTTCTCTAGGCCTCCTGGCCACGGCTTGGTGTTCAGAGGCCGCTCTGATCTCTGAGCTCCTGGAAGCCAGGCTTCCGGGCCTTGGTGCCATTTCCTCTCTGTTGCTCCTCTGCGCCTCCCGTGTTGCGTATCTCTGCTGGGGCTTCACGGGGCGGGGTCTTGGTAAGCCTTGTGGGCTCTGAGGAGTGGGCAGAGACAGAGGAGGGGAACTCTGGAGGCCCAGCTGTGAGCTGTGTGATCCTGGCCAGGTGTCCCCTCTTCTCTGGCCTCACAGCTCCTCCTCCCCCGGCTCCAGAGTCCTCCAGAGCTCTGTGGTGCTGCTTTTGAGGGCTCCTTGGGGACCTGGAATTTGCAGCCTGGGGCTCGGGTGGGCCTGCCTACCGTCTGCTTGTCCTAAATGCCCAGGCTTCCAAGTTCAGGTCCCTTTGCTGCCTCCTTTGGCCCCTAGTCACCCTAAAGCCTGGTCACAGTCAGTTGTCTCTGGTCTACACAGGCTAGAGACACGGTGGTCCTCTTTACCTGCATGGTGGTCCTGTGCTCACTTCCAGCCCAGGATTTGTGAGGTCCAGGGGGCAGTTTCTGCTCTGAAGACAACAGTCCCTGTCTCTGGACTGCAAGGCAAAGCCTGTCCCTCCTCCCAAGTGTGTCTGGAGCAGGTGACGGTGAGTGTGTCCAGGGGACAGAAGGGTTCCTTCTGTTGACCAGATGGGGAGGTCTGGAATCTCTTCTCCCTCTGTGCACCCTGCTGCATGTGCAGGGGCTTCTGCATGTGCAGGGGCTGCCCAGGGCAGAGCAGCCAGGTGAACAGCAGTGAGTGGGCCCTGTGGGGCTGTGTGTGGAGACAGGAAGGGACGCTGGGGGCCTGCGGAGGTGCTGGGGGCAGCCCCTTATGCTAATGGAGATGACAAGTCCCCTGGATTCCCTGGTCAGCACCACTGCCGTCCAGCCCAGAGAAGCTGCTGACCTGCAAGAGCCCGCAGCCTGGAGGCCTCCTGCCCCAGTCTGAGCACGCTGGGTCTCACGGCCAGGCTGGGAGGCCGTTCACCTGCCGTGGGCCTCTCTGTCTGGACCTCAGCTGACAGGAGACGCAAGCCATGTCTGTCGACTCTCTGTCCAGCCCGTCTCACTGTCCCATCCTTCTTTCTCTGTCCCTGATGCTTTTCACATCCACGCCAGGAGCGGTTAGCCAGGGGAGAAAGGGATGAGCAGGTCCGTTGCTTTGCCAAACCCCATGCCAGCTGGCTGGGCCCAGACTTCCTGTCAATTAAGTCAGCTTCTGAATTGCATCATGCCGGCGTTCCCACGAGGGCAGCCAGGGCTGGGGACTCAGCTTCTGCCTCCTCCAGCTCTGCAGTATGCGTGCACTCCTTCACTGCACCCGGGCAGCTGCTCAGCCACGACAGGAGTGGCCCGTGCCGGATCTGGCCAGTGGGGATGGAGTAAATCCTGCCCACTCTGGTCTGGCTCTCCAGGGAGGCCATGCATGCCAGAGGGCAGTGGTGTGCAGCCCAGACAGCTCTGTTCCCTGAGCTGCAGGCGGAGGGTGAATAGCACGCAGAACGGGCAGTGCTGGCACTACTCTTGGGTTCCAGAGGGGAGACCCTGCACCTCTCTGAAGCTGCCAGGAGTGTTGGAGGCGATTCACTAAGCAGAAGGGATTCAGACTGTGGGTGGGAGAAGGCCCACAGCCCATGCCGTGTGGTCAGCTCCCAGGGGAAGGTGTTGTCCTCGACTTTCAGTCCTCACAGCTAAGATACCAGGGGACCTAAAGAATTCCCGCCCCCAACACCTGCACACACACCAGGGCCTCTGCTCCCGCTCAGTTGGGCGTGTGCATCTCTGTGCATGTGCACCACGCAGGGTGCACACGGGCCCTGCCTGCTGAGCTGGTCCACTCCGACTTTTTCCATTGCTGGCCTTTGGTTGGAAGGGCTCCTAGCAGCAGCCGAGTGCCCAGCTAAGCCTCATTCCTCTGGGAAGTCCAAGTTGATGCCCAGTCCAGTTAAGTTCCAGTTCCTTAGGAAATGTCTGTGTTGACCGGAATGTCTAATTAAGCAGAACAGATCACGTCTCCTGAATGTTCCGAGAGTCTAGAGACTTGGATGTGTGTGTAATTAAAATAATCCTTGTGTTTCTCTTTTTCCCTTTAACTCTGGTTTTGGCAGACTTTGGGGCTTGTAGAAAAGTTGCAAGAGTAGTGCATACTCAGCAGACTCATAGAATGGCGGATGTTCTAAATAGCACTCTGGCCTCAGAATCAGCCCTAAAGGCACTCGGATCTGGCTGAAAAGCCCATGAGAGTATTTCAGGCATGGAAAGCCAAGGCACTCTGGCAAAAAGATCTCTGTGAGTGAGATCCCAGTGGAAAGAACAGGTCTTCAAAGAGGGAGGTGCCTTTCTCTGAAGGGAGGAGAGAACCTCCACTTTGACTATGACCTTGTCTAAACAAGATAAGAGTCGGAGAACTCAAGGGGCTTCCATAGCCTTGGAAACTCATGACTGGTGCATAGGGAGATTATTGATGCCATAAACAGGAGTGTCAATTTGTAAAGTCAACAACAGGAGTCACTGTGCACTTACTCCTCATGTAGGATCTCTGTCCTTAATGTGCTGTACACTGAGGCTTAATGCTATAACGAGTACTCAAACAGTATATTTCACTTTGTGTTTCTATGGGGGTGCAAACGATTGAAATCTTTACTTAATGTACACTAAACTGATCTTCTGTAAAAAACAAAAAAGAAATTATTAATTCCCAACTTGACTCTCACTGGGATTAAACATGACAATAGGTCTGATCTGATTTCATCATGATTTAAAAAAAAATCATCTATTATTTTTCACTTTATGTTTCTGTGTGGGAACAAACTGTTGAAATCCTTACTTAAGGTATACTAAGCTGATCTTCTGTATATTAAGATAATCGAAAATGAATCTTGATGTGAATGGAAGGGGAGAGGGAGTGGGAAAGGGGAGGGTTGTGGGTGGGAGGGACGGTATGGGGGGGAAAGCCATTGTAACCCATGAGTCGTACTTTGGAAATTTATATTCATTAAATAAAAGATAAAAAAAAAAAAAAAAAAAGAGTAGTGCAAAGACTCCCCATGTGCCCTCCATCCGGATTCCCCCAATTTTAAATTTCTGTTGCTCCCATGCAATTCATACTACTTTTGTGAGATGGGCGTTTCTGTCCCCGTGTGCATAGGAGGGAGCTGAGCCTCGCGGAGGGCAGAGGCTAACCCAGCGTCACCCTGCTATGAAACGCGTGGCCTGCTGAGTGATGTGGCCGTAACTGTGCCGTGCGTGTTCTGCCCAGAGAGCGCTGCTACCTACACCGCTGGGCTGAGCAGTGAATCGTCTTGGCCCTTGTTGCTCTTTTTTCACCTTCATTTCTGAAAGACTTTGGCTGGGTGTAGAATTCTATGTTGACAATGGCAGAGACGCTACCATAGTAGTGAGCGTTTGGTCCAGCCGTTCAGCCACCAATTAGGACGCCTGCTTCCCATATATCAGAGTCCCTGGGTTCAGTTCCCAGGTCCAGTCCTGATTCCAGGTTCCTACTAATATGCTTGCTGAGAGGCAGCGGTGATGGCTCAGAGAGTTGGGTTTCTCATGCAGGAGACCTGGGTTGTGTTCTCAACTCTTGGCTCCAGCCCCACTCTAGTCCTGGTCATGGTAGGCATTTGGGGAGTGAATCAGCAGGTGGGAGTTTCCCTCTCTCTCTCTCTCTTACTCTCAAATAAATTAATTTTTTAGTGATACCACTTCAGTTTCTTCTGGTTTTTATAGTTCTTGAGGGGAGCAAAGATTTTTCTCCAGGGTCGGTATTGTGGTGCAGTGGGCTAAGCTGTTGCCTGCATCACCGGGATCCCATATCGGAGTGCTGGTTGAAGTCCCAGCTGCTCCATTTCTGATCCAGCTCCCTGCTGATGTGCCAGAGGATGGCTCAAGTATTTCAGCCCCTTCCACCCATTTGGGAGACTGAGGCTTCTGGCTTTGGCCAGGGTGCCATTTGGGGAGTAAACCAGCAGATGGAAGATCTTTCCATCTCTCCCTCTCTACTGGTCTACCTTTCAAAAAATAAATAAATAAATCTTATAAAAATATTTTTCTCCATGTTACCTTGGGTTTGTGACCCACTATGTTTTTGTTGAAACAGGCAGTTGTCTCTGAAAGAGATTTGAATGGATAAAAATTGTGCACAGTTGCCTGTGTAGGGGCTGTTTCCCACGATCCTCTCCCCTTGTGGCATCCACACTTCCATCAGGTATCATTTCCCTTCTGGAGGTCTTGCTTTAATGTTTCTGGTCCTGAGGGTCTGCTGTGGTACATTCTGTCAGCTTTTGTGTTTGAAAACGTGGTGTTTCATCACTGTCCTTGAAAGACATTGTCCCTGGGTATAGAGTTCTAGGGTGCAAGTTTTCTACTCTCAGTATTTTAGGGATGTCACTCCATTGTTTTCTTCCTTGCATCGTTTCTGTAAAGAAATCTGCTGCTGTCCTCTCTCTGACTGTGCCTTTTCTCTGTAGCTGCTTTTAAGCCTTTCTGTTTGCCACGGATCCTGCACCGTGTGGTTTCCTTTGTTTCCTGTGCTTGGGGGTGGTTGAACTCTTCGGATCTGTAGCTTTAGAGCGTTCCTCACATCTGGAGTGCTTTCGGTCAATATTTCTTCCTTTTTTTTTTTTTCCTGTTGCTGCTTCCATCTTTTGAGGACTCCAGTTACACAAACATGAGGCTGCTTGATGTCATCCTACAGCTCACTGGTGTTGCACCCTTGACTTTTATTCTTTTTTAAAAGATTGATGTATTTATTTGAAAGGCAGAGTTACAGAGAGGCAGAGGCAGAGGCAGAAGCAGAGAGAGAGAGAGAGAGAGAGGTCTTCCACTGTTGGTTCACTCCCTAAGTGGCCACAAGGCCAGGGCTGGGCCAGACCAGAGCCAGGAGCCAAGAGGTTCTTCTGGATCTTCCACGTGGGTACAGGGGCCCGAGAACTTCGCCCATCCTCTGCTGCTTTTCCTAGGCATGTTAGTAGGGAGCTGGATCGGACATAGAACAGCCCATTATGCCACAGGTCCAGCTCTTACTTTTATTCTTTTCTTGATGTATTTCACCTTAAAATTTATTTATTTATTTATTTATTTATTTATTTAAGAGAAAGAGAGCCTTCCTATCTTCTGGGTCACTCCCAAAATTGCTGCAGCAACTGGAACTGGGCCTGGCTGAGTCAGGGACTCAGATTTTGAGCCGTCACCTGCTGCCATGGTGTGCTTTAGCAGGAGGGTACTGGAACCTTGAACCCAGGCACACTAATGCAGGGTGGGAGCGTCCCTACTGGTGGTTTAACCAGCTCCAATGCCTGCCCCATGTATCTTTTATTTTTATCACTACATCTTCAGAGTCACCTCTTTTTTCTTCTGCCTTGTTTAATGTGTTCAGCAATCTCAGACATTGTAGTTTTCAAACTTGATTTCTATCTTAAAATGTATTTCACATTCTATCTAGTGTTTTGAATGTATGGGATGCAGTTATAATAATAACTAATTCTTTATGTCTTTATCTGAATTCTCACATCTGTGTCACTTTTGAGTTGGTTTCTGTTGACTGATTTTTCTCTTCATCAGGAGGCTTATTTTCTTGCGTCTCTGCATGCATGTTGATTTCTTATCGGGTGTCAGACATTGTGAATTTGGCCATGTTGTGTGGGGGGTGGTTTTTGTGTTCCTGTAATAATCTCAGGACTTGTTAGCTGAGACCAGAGCAGTGCTGAGTCTGGCTGGTTATTTCTCTTTCTGGAGCACAGCCCTACTGAGTCTTCAGTGTCCTGTGGAGGCTGAGGCTTCCCAGGCAGGCTGGCAGGAGCAGGTGCTGTGTCCAGCTTGCATGCCAAGTGCTGTGCCCTCTGACCCATGTGTGTGTGTGGGGGGGTCTTTCCCCAATCTCAGCGAAGCCCTCACACACAGGTGCCACTCAGTGCTCAGCTGGAGACTTCAGAGGGACCCTGAGCAGCTCCCTGGAGTCCCTTCTTGTGAACTCCGGCTGCTAGGCTTCCTCTGAGCTCCCAGCTCTGTCTCCTCTGCTGCTCAGCCATTACAAAAAGCTCAGGATAGCAGCTGGTATAATTTTGTCTTGTCAGTACAGTAGTCTTCTCTTAGCCACCGTCTTGCCGTTTCAATTATTCACTTTTTTTAAAGAATTATTTTATTTATTTGAAAGACAGAGTCACAGAGAGAAGTAGAGCCAGAGAGAGAGGTCTTCCATCCACTGGTTCACTCCCCAACTGACCACAACGGCCAGAGCTTAGCCAATCTGAAGGCAGGAGCCAGGAACTTCTTCCGGGTCTCCCACGCAGGTGCAGGTGCCAAAGGAGTTGGGCCATCTTCCACTGCTTTCCCAGGCCATAGCAGAGAGCTGGATCAGAAATGGAGCAGCCAGGATTTGAACTGGCACCCAATTGGGGTGCCAGCGCTGCAGGCTGGGGCTTTAACCCACTATGCCACAACGCCGGCCCCTCACTTAACTTTTAATATAGTATACTGTTATAATTGTTTTGTTTCATTTCAAACTATCGTCAGTCTCTTATTATGCCTGCTTTATAAATTAAACTTTATTGTAGGTGTGTACAGGAAAAACTGCGGTAAATATGGGGTTCAGATGGGCCCTGGGGTTTGCATTGTCTCTCTGTGGCTAAGCAGAGACTACTGCAATGTCAGGCTTCCTGTCAATCTTACCATGGCTGTGCTTTCTTTTTTGCTTTGACTGTCAGGAAGCTCAGGCAGCAAGTCCATTTGTCAGACTTCAATAACTGAGGAAGATATTACAAGATGTATTTCTATAAACAAAAATTTTGTTCCATCTTTGTCTTTTTAGCTTATATAACCTTTGCCTTGTATCTGTCTCAGAATTTTTAAAGATCTTTTTATTTTCTTATTTGAAAGGCAGAGTGACAGAGAGAGGGAGAAAGAGATCGTTCATCTGCTTGTTCATTCCTCAGATGGCCTTAATAACCAGAGCTGGGCCAGGCAGGAGCCAGGAGCCAGGAACTCCATCTGGGACTCCCATGTGGATGGCAAGAGCTCAAGTACTTGGGCCACCCTCTGCTGCTTTCCTAGGCACATTAGAATGGGGCTAGATTGACAGGAGCAACTGGGATGCAAACCGGCACTGTCTTGTGAGATGCTAGTGTCACGGGCAGAGGCTTAGCCCGCAGCAGTGCCAGCCCTCTTGCAGGATTTATGGTTGCAAGTAAGAGAGACCTGCTCTTATGCTCCAGCTGATTCCAGCAGACATTGTGGGTATTAGAGGAGTAACTGGCAGTTCATGGAGTCCCTGCAAGGGCGGAGAACCAGGCCTGGAGGCGCCCTAAGCCATACGGAGTTCTGACTCTGTTAGCCAGAGGTGCTTGGTATGGACTGGGCAGTGTCCCGAGAGCTCAGGGGCCGTGGGGAAGACTGAGCCCAGAGTACAAACTCGGCCTGGGCTCTGGAAGGAGGCTGGGGACCGCTGCTAGCTGTGCTGACCGTGCTGCCCCAGGGTCTCTAGCACTTACTCTCAACTGCAGGCTTGTACCCCTGACTGATGCCTCCCCAGCCCCTGAGAGCCACCTACTCTTTGTTTCTATGAATTCCATTTTTAGAGTCTACATATAAGTGAGATCATATAGTATATGTCCTTGTGTATCTGAAGAGTTGATTTTTTAGAAAAGAGTTATTTTTATCCACTTGAAAGGCAGAGTGATAGAGCGAGTGTGCACGAGAGAGAGCGAGAGCACCAGCATCTGCATGTCGCTTCACTCCTCAAATGGCCACAACAGTCAGTGCTGGACCTGGCCAAAGCCAGGAGCCAGGAACTCATCAGAGTGGAGTTCTGTGTGGGTGGCAGGGGCCCAAGTACGGGGGCCATCTTCCGCTGTCTTCCCAGGTGCTTTGACAGGGAGCTGGATCAGAAGTGGAGCAGCTGGGACTGAAACCAGCACTCCAGAATGGAATGCTGGCATTGCAGGCAGGGGTTTAATCTGCTGTGCCACAGCCTGGCCCCTGCAGAGTAGATCTTAAGTATTCTTCACACACACACACACACACACACACACACACACGGTAACTGTGGGGTGATGAATGCGCTCATTAGCTTGATTGTGGTAATCACTTCCTATGCATGTCCTTATCTCAGAATGTCACGTGGAACACCTGGAGTGCATGTACAACTCCTGTTTGTCAGTTAGACTCGGTAAACCTGGGGGAGAAGGAGGAAGAAAGCTGGAGAGGAAGGGGAGCAAGCCAATGGCGAGTGCACCTCCTCAAGGCCGGACAGGGGCCACCTGAACTGGCGCCTCTCCCAGCCCCGCCCAGCCCCGCCAGCAGCCAGATGCCCTGGAATTTGCCTCTTTCTGTAGGGAGGGGCAGCCTCCAGGAAGGCAGCTGGAGGAGGGCAGCTGGTCTCCTGGCAGGCCACCACATGGAGCCCAGGCCGGCTGCTGTGTCCCTGGCAGCCACGGGGCTGCGATGAAGGCGTTAAGGACGACACCCGGAGGCCTGACCTGGGAGCACCGCGCTGGCTGCCGGGAACTCTCCCTGGCAGGAATCCAGGGATGCTGGTAGCATCCTACCATCCCCTTTCCACCCTCATCGTTTCTGTGCAGGTGCGGCATGGGCTGTCCCCATCATGGGGCTCTTCAGCCGAGGCCTGCGGGTCTGGGACTGGTCCAAAGTCCATGAGGCAGGTGAGGGAGGGGGCTGTGAGGGAGTGGGTGGCACTCCACAGACCCCCTGGGGTCCCTGGGCTCAGAGAGAGAAAATGGGGGCAGGGGGAGGACAGAACTTTGAGTCAGACGCGCCTGTAGCTCTCTGGCTGATCCCTCCTCCTCCTCCCCTTCCCTCCCCTCCTCATCTTCCTTGTGTCCCTGGGTGAGGCCCAGGCGGCTGAGCGTCCTCTGGCAGAGGGAATTCACACACTTAATTAAAGTGTCCAATGAAGAGCTTTGCATATTTCTTAATTACCGTCTGAGTCTTTGGGGGGATGGTTTGAAATGGGATTTTTCACCTGCTTCTTCATTTAGCCCATGGTGAGCCAGAGGGCCCCCTGGGCGCAGGTAGGAGCTGTCAGGCTGTGTTCCCCTGCCTGGGGCTGCTAGGGGGATGGGAGTAGGGGCTTACCTACCTTTCAGGAATGAGGGGCTGCACTTCCTGTTGTGGGAAAAGAGGACGAAGGAAACAAGGCCCAGGTAGCTGGAGCTGGCATTTCCATTTGATCCTCTGGTCATGGCAGGGCTGGGGTCAGGCGGCCTTTGTGGGCAGAGTTTGCAGGGGGAAGGTGAGGGGTCTTCCTGAGGCCTGCGAGGAGCCGGGATGAAGGGCCAGCATCGCCTGTCCACCTCCTCTCCAGCCACAAGACGGAAGCCCAGCCCGGGGGCAGGCCCTCCCAGCCTTCTGCAACATCCTCAGGGCTCGCCCACCAGGCTGCTGGGACAGCAGAGGTGGTGCAGCCCATGCTGGGGCCGGGTTGCTGGCTGTGCCCTGGGGAAGCAGCTTTGCCCTCCAGCCCTGAGGGCCCCCTTCCCACAGCTGCACGTGTTCGCCGGTGGGGGCTGTGCACAGGTGTAGAGCATAAGGCCCTTTCCCCAGCCGGGGCACTGCTCTCCTGAAACACCAGCATCGAAGCAGTGGGCAGCTCACCCGGTGTCTTGGCTTAGAAACGGCAGTGCGGAGCTGGGCACCACTTGTGACACTGACATCCCACATCAGAGTGCAAGTTCAAGTCATGGCTACACTGCTTCCGATACAGCTCCCTGCTAATGAGTCCTGGGAGGCAGCAGATAATGGCCCAAGTGCTTGGACCCCTGCCAACCAAGTGGGGACATGGATGGAGTTCCAGGCTCCTGACTGTCCTGGCCCAGCCCTGGATGTTGAGGGCATTTGGGGACTGAGCCAGCAAATCCTTTCTTTCTTTTTCATTGTCTTTCAAGCAGATAAAAATATACATTTTTAAAAGATTTATTTATTATTTTACTTGAAAGTCAGAGTTACACAGAGAAGAGGCAGAGAGAGAGAGAGGTCTTCCATCGATGGTTTACTCCCAATTGGCTGCAACAGCTAGAGCTGCGCCAATCTGAAGCCAGGAGCCAGGAGCCAGGAGCTTCTTCTGGGTCTCCCACGTGGGTGCAGGGGCCCAAGAACTTGGGCCATCTTCTACTGCTTTCCCAGGCCATAGCAGAGAGCTGGATCAGAAGAAGAGCAGCCGGGACTTGAACTGGCGCCCATATGTGATGCCGGTGCTTCAAGCCAGGGCGTTAACCCGCTGTGCCACAGCGCTGGCCCCAAAATAAACATTGTTTTAATGGCAATGCTTTACTGGTCTTTGTGCCTGTTCCCCAGCCCCTGCCCCAAGCCCAGTGCTGTGCCCCACTGGGAGGTAGAATCCCACACTGTCTGTTTAGGGGTGCTGCAGAGCTGGGGTGGATGCAGAGCAGGGAGTGGGCCCAGGCTTTAGCCTGGCTGGCCGCCTTCCACCAGGTCTTGGCAAACCCTCCATAGTGTCTCCAGCTAACTTCTTATCGCTGTTTCTCACTCTGCCCTGGCAGCAGTGCCTCTAACCACGCTCACACCTGCGCCTGCTGTGGAGACTGGGCGGGGGGGGGGCGGGGCAGTGGCACAGCAGGGGTTCGGGGACTCACGGCCCACTCAGCTCTCAGCCGTGACCCAGACACAAGCAGCCACACCCAGGAGTCCTTGCACTGGCTGCCAAAACCTGGGTGGCCTTGGACAAATGCTGTCTGCAGAGCTCGCCTCAGCCTCCCACCACCCAGGCTGCCTCCAGTGCCTCTCCTGGGAACCCCATTCCCTCCGGTCCCCTGTCTCTGCCAGTCATGACCAGCCCAGTGCCACTTCCTTCATGGGGCTGCTGTGAACACCCCCCCACCTCCACCCCAGGGAGTGACTTTCCTTCTTGTGGGACTCCTAGAAGCCTCTGGCTGTGTTGCCTGGCATTTCAGGAGCTTGCTTCCGAGTGGGCACCACACTTGCAGCTCTCTCTTTTTAAAGATTGACTTATTTGGGGGCCGGCACTGTGGCGTGGTTGGCCAAGCCTCTGCCTGCAGGACCGGCATCCCATATGGGTGCCGGTTGGAGTCCTGGCTGCTCTTCTTCTGATCCAGCTCCCTGCTTGCGGCCTGGGAAAGCAGGGGAAGATGGCCCAAGTCCTTGGGCCCCTGAACCCACATGGGAGACCTGGAAGAAGCTCCTGGCTTTGGATTGGCTCAGCTCCAGCCATTGCATCCACTCGGGGAGTGAACCAACAGATGGAAGATCTCTCTCTTAGTCTCTCTCTCTCTAACTCTGCCTCTCAAATAAAATACATAAAATCTTTAAAAAATGTATTTATTTGAAAGGTAGAATGACAGAGAGAGACAAAAAGAGAGATCTTCCATCTGTTCACTCCCCAAATGGCTGCAACAGCCAGGAATGGGGCAGGCCAAATCCAGGAGCCTGGAACTCCAACCGAGTCTCTCATGTGGGTGGCACGTTAGCAGGGAGCTGGATTAGAAGAGGAGCAGCCGGGACTCAAACCACCGGTCCTATATGCGATATCACCCACTGCACTCCAGATTTGGCCCCCGGAGTATGAATATTTCTCACTGGATCCTGTGCCCGGCAGTGGGGGATTTGCTGACTGGGTAGAAAAGCTCACTGCCCTTTGCAGCTGCCTGGAAGCCACTAGAAGGTACCCAGAGCTGTTTACCTGGGACCTGCCCTGGAGGTGGGACCTAGGGCCCAGGGGAGGCTGGAGAAGCAGGTGGGCCTCCTCAGAGAGATCCAGGAGGCAGAAGGGCCCAGCTGGCATTTGGTTTAGTCCACCTGTGCTGGGATTTCCAAGGCTGTGTGGGACAGAGCTGCTCTGGACAGCCCAGGGCTGTGCACTTCACGCCTGGCTGGTGAAAGGCCTGCTTCGTGGTGCTGCCTATAATGGAAGAGCTTCTACCCTTAGCTCAAGGGATTGATGTCACTCCTCCTTTCTTTCCTTTGAACACCCTGTGGTGTTTGTCCTTTGGTGGTGACAATTACAAGGAAGGCTTTCAGGAGTGACCCGAGTCCAAGGCGATTGCTTGTTATTGGTTTCCACTCTCACCATGTGCTGGTCCCAAAGCCAGGTGACAGGGAAGCCCTGGGCTGTGACTCTGACCCCTGGGTTCTGCCACCATCTCCTGCTCCCCATCCACCCCCAGGCCCACTGCCTCTGCTCAGCTCAGCCCTGTCTCGCCTGCCTCCTGCCCCAGTCTGCCTCCGTAGCACATTCTCCCACAGTGATGGGAGCTTGCGTTCTGAAGCACAGGTCTGCCGCTCAGATCTCCTGCAGCTGTGTAAGAAACCAGCCCACAGCTTCGCAGCTCCAGACCATGAGGGTTTTACTCTGCCCCTGATTTTGTGACTGGAGCGGGCCCTGGCAGGGAAAGTGCCTCTGTTTGCTGCAGCATTGGAAGCTGCTTGGAGGTCAGGGGCAGGGGTGATCTGAAGGATCACTCACTCACAGGTCTGCCGGCCTCAGTTTCTCACTCCATGGGCATCTCCATATGGGCTATCTTGGGCTTCCCAACACCATGGTGGCTGAGTTGAAGGGCTAGCCTCTAGAGCGTACCCTGAGCAGTGGCTGGGCTGCCACTGCTTCCTTTTTAATGTCTATTTATTTGAAAGGCAGAGAGGGGCTAAAGGGAAAAAGAGAGAGAGAGAGAGCTTCCATCTGCTGGTTTACTCCCCAAATGGCCACAACAGTTGAGGCTGGGACAGACAGAAGCCAGAAGCCAGGAGCTCCATCTGGGTCTCCCATGTGGGTGGCATGGGCCCAAGAACCTGAGTCATCACCTGTTACTCTCTGCATTAGTAGGGATCCGGATCGCAGTGGAGGCGGAACTCCACCCCAGCTTCTCTGATATGGGATGTGGGCATCCCCAGCGGCTGCTTAACCTGCTGCACCGCAACACCCCCACTCCCCGTGCTGCCATTGCTAACCCAGCCTTGGAACTCACACGGTGCCACTTCTGCCATCGTCACAGCCCAGCCAGGTTCTCTCCTTACTGGAACATCAGGGCTGCTCAGTGAGAGACGAGCACGTGCTGGCTGTGTCTCTGTGGGCGGTGTGTTCACAGCACCCTCTGCCCGGACCCTGCTGGAGCCCCGACAGCTGTTGGAGAGCAGCCTGAGCTCCTTGGTGTGGCCGCCATGGCCTCTGCCCCGGCTGCCCCTCTCTCCCTCCACAGCGGGCCTCAAACTTTCGGATGCAGTGAGCTTCACACCCGCGTGGCACTTCTGGAATGGTGCTCGATGCTCAGCCTGTCCCCATGTGTGCTTGGCTTCCTTGTCCCCGTGACAAACCTCTGACTGTGGGGGCCCCCAAGTGTGTCACCCCCAGCCCCCAGTACCATGGCTTGTGGCCTGTCATCCCTGCCTCTGTGCGGTGACCCCCGCTGGCCCCCACCTGAGTGCTGCTCCCCCCACTGGCACCCCCATCTGCATCGCTGCCGTCATCAGCAGATCTGCACTCGCATCCCAGCTCCACTGCCTACCAGCCCGGTGACCTTGGGGCGTCCCTAGCCCGTTAGATCATGGAGAGGACTAAATAAGGAACCCTCGGAAGGGCACCAAATCCCGTGTCTGGTGTTGAGCAGGCACCCAGCCCGAGCGTTTCCTTTCCTCCTCTCTAGAAGCTCCTGGCAAAGGCTGTCAGGTGTTTTTCCTCTCACTGTGGTTTGGTTGGAAGAGCAAAAGTACATCACCCTGCTTAGTCACCGAAGACGAGCAGAACATTGCTGAGCCGTGCGCGGGGAGGACAAGGCAGTTCAACAGCAGTTTGCCTGCTTGTGTTTCATAAAATCCAGCAAATCCGTGCCCAGCTGTGGGCGAGCTGCCTTGGGGAGGGCTGGAGTGTGACCTTGAGAGCAGAGCGCAGGGGCGGCTCCTTCCCAGGCTCCGCCCCTCCACCCTCACCCTCACACCTCCTAGGAGCTGGGGGCAGGTGGAAGCCGCTGCCCCTCGCAGGCCATGGCAGCCCCAGCTGTCCTGCTGGCCTCTGAGGTGAGCCGGAGTAGCCAATGGAGGGTGTGCAAGCTCTTCATTGTGGCTTCCAGCACCTAGCCAGGGCTGGAGGGCGGGTGTGGGGTGAGGAGGAGGCACTTCCCTCCCACTGGGCTCGGCTCAGAGAGGGGCAGGGCTCGCCGACCAGAAATGAAGCCCACAGATGCTTGCCACACAGCCTGTGGAGGCCGGGGAAGGGAAGATGCGCACATGGGGATGGGCCCTGCACAGGGGGGATAAGAGGTGTTTGGGAGAGGGGCTGCAGCATCTCTCCCAGACGCAGGGCCACCCAGGGCACAGCGGTGGGTCCTAAGACCCAGCCTGAGCAGCAGAGAGCTTTGGAGAGGAGCAGGCCAGGCTGGTCCAGTGGACGGGGTGCAGGTGGGAAGAAGCTTGGGGGCTTTGGGCCCAGCGGTGCAGGAACTGCGCAGGCATTGGCGGGCTCTAACCACCAACGCCAGGCTGGGGACTGAGCCACGGTGTCCTGGTAGCCATGGAAACGGGGAGGGCGCTCTGCCGTGAGGAAGGAGAAGGTCTGTGCTCTGGACCGTGAGAAACACTGAGGCCCAGGGAGCAGCACAGTCGCTCCCTTGCATAGCAGAGCGAGAACAAATCCCTTGTACAATCCAGGCCTCAGTTGGGGTGGGGGCCGCCCCGCTCCCTTCCTGAGCCCTCAGCTCCCAGTGTCTGACATTCCCGACCAGGCCAGGCACCTCACAAGCAGGGAGAGCCCCCGCCTCCTGCCAGTCCCAAGGAAGAGGAGGCGTGGCTTGACAGGGGCCTGTCCCTGGAGCTCTGTGACATCTTCAGTGGTGGGAGTGGTGACCTCACAGGCTCCTGAAGCCCAGGCCGACCCATGCACACCAGGGCGGGCCTGCGAGGGGAAAGGAGCTCCTTGTCAGCAGCCCACGTGGGACCTGCTCAGCACTGGCCTGCACCAGCGGCAGCTGTCACCTGCCATCAGCTTCCCTTCCACTGTGGAAAGTGGGGGTGATGGGAGGCGCTGCTCAGAGCTGCGGGCTAGAAAAGCTGGGGCAAGGGCTGAGCCCAGCGTGGCTGCAGGCTTCTCGCAGGCAGGGGCCACATTCCCTCTGTCTGCCCAGCCCCTGGCATCGCCTGGAGCTTACCCTGTAAATACTGGGTCCACATGTGGCCTGTCCTGGTTGTTGTGGGATTGTTCAGGAAATACCCCACAGTCCCAGCAAGCAGTGTGTTTTCTTGCAATTCTCTCCTGCTGCCTAGACCCAGCCAGGACTGATCCACTGCCCAGGGGGGGAGGGGAGGGGTGCTGGTGTCTTGAGAAGGGTCACTCCCTGTGCAGTGCACTTCCTGTCCCTTCAGCAGCTCTTGGAATTCCACCTCCTCTCTTCTCTGCTCACTCAGTGGCGCCAGGGAAGAGCGTTTCGGGAGAAGAGAACAGAGATCTTTCCACCTGTCCCCCCTACCCTGACCCTGCTCGCCCCATTGCCCGAATCCCTGCCTAGGGGAGTTCCCAGAGGACCTGGGGTCCCTGTCTCCCCCAGGAGGCAGGAACTTTGCACCTCCCAGCCAAAAGGAGGAGGCTGAGTTCTCCCTGGCTCAGCTGCGCTGCTGGGTCTGCCTCAGCAGACCTCAGGGCTGGTCCTCAAAGCACTTGTCACCTACCTGTGCTGTTCACAGGGAGATTTAAAGACAGCTGTCTCTCCACAGCCCAGTTTCTTTCAGAAACTCCAAGTGCCATTGCCAGGTAAAGATGAGAAGGCAGGCTCTTTCCCTTGGCGGATGTCAGCTGTTAGGGTACGAGTGCCCTCTGTCGCGCCGTGCACTTTTGAGGCTTCAGGACGGGCAAAGGCCTCTCCGGAGGGGCCCTGTTGGGTTGCCCTGCACCATCCAAGTGGTGGCCAGAGGTCCCGCCGTCCCCCCAGCCTGTTGTTGTCCTGCTTAGGAAATGGGGAGGGGCTCTCCAACCTGGATGCCTGCTTTCCCAGCCAGGATTGCCTGTTTCCTGCAGCCCAGAGCAGAGAGGGCCTGGAGCCAGCTCAGCCCAGCAGGCTCCTGCTGGGCCTCCCAGCACCGTGGCAGACACACAGTGGGGTGTGTCCATGGAGAGCCATGGAGGGCCTGGCCTAACAAATGTCCCTTCGTCACCCTCCTTCCCCTTCCAGATGATTAGCAATTCAGCAGTCAGCATTGCGGCCCCTGCCAGGCCCCAGGGGACCTGCCTGCACAGGCTTAGGTTGGAAGCCATTGTCACGATGGTGGTGGGTTCCTCCTGGGGCTGCTGAAGACCCTGTGCTGGGCTGGGCAGTCAGGCACGCACTCCAGACTGACGCTAGGGCCTGACCCTAGGGCCTGGCTGAAGGAACAGGCAGTAAAAAGTAGGCTCCTTTGCAGGCCACCGACAAGGTGGCATTTGCAGGTGAACAAGGACAGGCGCGAGAGGTGCGTCTTGTTTGGCAGCCATTAGCTCTGATTGTCACCTACGGTTCTTGTGCCAGTTGGGCTTTCCTGGTCGAGGAGGACCTGGGCAGGGGCGGTGCGAGCTCCCCAGGCATGCAAGGCCCCCTCCTTTTGGGACTCTGGAGCCTGGTGGGGGTGAGGGGGCTCTACTCAGCCACCTGGCTGGGGGCTCAGCTGCCTCGGGGCCCTCCCTGCCTCCCACATGTGCGCCTGTGCAGCTGGGGTGGTGAGAGCTGCCTCCTCCAGACGCGGTGTTTTAGAGCATTTCTGCCTGTGCCATGGCTGAGCCCCTCTCTGCTTGCTGTTTTGCAGTCGGGAAGACGTCTCTGATCACACGGTTCATGTACGACAGCTTCGACAACACGTACCAGGTGAGGTCCCTCCCGGGTGGCCGCCCTCCTCCCCAGCCACCCGGGCCATCGGCTCCCAGAGTGCAGAGCGCGGCTGGCCTCACTCGGCGCCTGCTAAGCTGGGATGTGAGCTGGACACACACCCCCTCTCTGGACCCCTCCCCTCTCTCTGTCACAGACACACACATAGCCTTGGGCTTCCTTCCCTGGACAGCCTTGTGTGATGGCTTGCCCTGCCCTCTGTGAGCGGGGACAGGACAGGGGGACAACTGTGGCTCCTGCCTGTAGAAGGGCGATCTGGGGTCAACTGCAGGTGCAGAGGTGGCTCCGGGTGGCCCTGCAAGTCAGCCCCACGCCCTCTCCTGGCACCACCAGCAAGAGGAGCAGAAACTTGCAACTGTAGCTATTTCACAAAAAGTATAAACTTAATCATTTCAACTCTTTTTAAGAAAAAATTACAATTTTCTTCCTGAAGATAGAAATAAGCATTAATGGATTTTTCTAAGCTAGTGGGTTCTGTGAGGTCCTGGTTCCAAGAGGTGTTAGTTGGTGCTTCTTGGAATAAAGGGAGGGCGTTGGTTCAGTTAGGGAAAGGAAGTTGGCCGCAAGCCTGCTCAGGCCTCTGCTCCATCACTGCATGGTTTTGGTTTGCAGACAAGGGTACAGTGTGTTTGGTCATGGAATTCTTGTGTCATTGTGCCCTCCAGGGACAGATATTCATAGACGGCGCTGGGGACTGCTGTTTCGAGTCGTTTGACCCTTCCTGGGTGCAGAGAAGAGGAGGAGGGTGCTCTGTGGACTCTGTGTCCACGTCTACTCTGTGGTCTGCCTGTCTCACTCAGACCACCCTCGTCTGGGCCTCGGTTATGGCCCCTCCCCTGCCCGCCTCTGATTTTGACCTTGACCCTGATGTAGTCTGAGATACTGGGTCCCAGGGCACTTGGAGGGGAGGGGCAGGTGGCTGTGGGAGAGGAGCCTGCGTGACTGCACCGCCCTGGGGCCTGGCCGTCGAAGTGGTCCCCTTGGCTCTGCTGGGCTGGTTCCATGTGGACCAGGGCTTTGGCCAGCAGGGGCTTGCGAGAGCCCATCCTCCTGATGAGGGACTGAGAGACAACAGCTCCAGCAGATGTCCGTCCTGGAGTCTGACCTGGCTCTCGTTTATGTGTGTGCGTGTGCATGTGTGCATACATGTACACATGTATGCATGTGTGTGTGTCACTCAGATTATTAGGATGTGCCAGTGACTCTTTTGAATGTTAATGACTTACAGTGCCTCCTGCTGGTGGCCCATGGATAACAGTGGGACTCTTGGCAGTGCTGGGTGAAAGTCCCTTGAAATCTCACCCCCTATGTCCGTAGCACTGTCACCCGCCCCTGCCCAGTGCTTGTCACTCACCCGTGCTCCGCGGCCTCTTGGCTTGCCCCCCGTGTGGGTACATAGACAGCCTCCCATTCCTGTCTCACTGACTCCCCTTTCCTCTCCCCTCTCCTGCTGGGAGAATTCTTCTGATTCGGAGGCTCAGAGCATGTCTGCTCCGGGAGCGAGGTCCTGTCACTCCGCTCCCCTTCCGTGGCCCTGCTTTATCACCGCACTCTGTCCTCAGCTCCTGTGGCCCCGTGTCACCATAATGGCAGCTCCTCCAGGCTCTGTCTCTGAGCTGGGCTCTGGGCTGGGCCAAGGCCAGCACCCACCTTGGCTCCACCACTGCGCTTGTGGGTCCGGCCCAGGGCCTGGCCATGACTGGTGTCACAGATGCCCTTGGGTACACAAGTGGAGAGAAAGCGTGTGCCTCAGGGTTTAGACCCCATAAGACGGAGAGGCCCCAGGGACCCAGAGTCAGAGCCAGGGGGAGAGAAATCCCCAAGAGAAATAGCGGGCTGCCCTTAGCAGGATATTCCCACCTCTCCCTCCCCCCCCTCCGAGCGAGGGCAGTTCCTTCCCCAGTGCCCTTTAGAGGGGTGATTGCCTGTGCCCTTAGCAGGATATTCCCACCTCTCCCTCCCCCCCTTTCCGAGCGAGGGCAGTTCCTTCCCCAGTGCCCTTTAGAGGGGTGATTGCCTGGGAGGCTGAGCTCCCGGTTCCGTGCACACACAGGCTCATTTTAATGAACTCACGGAGGGGGGAGGGGGGAGGCGGTGTTACTGGCCACAGAGGGGAGGGCGGTTGCCTGAGCGAGTCTCGTGGGTTCTTTTCCTCAGCTTAATATAGAAATAAAAAGCCAGGAAACAATTTGCAAAGAGGCAGAAACTTTTATTCAATTGGCAAGTGATAGAGAAAACATCTGATCAGAGAGGCGAGCAGGCGGAGTGCCCGAGCGGGACACTGGCTCTGAGGGAGTGTCCTGGGTTTTAAGGCATTACTGTTTTTTTCACTGGGTCATTCTGTGGGGGCGCCCATTGGATGGAGGTTTCACGTATGTATGTTGATTGGCTTGGGGCTCAAGGAGATAGCCGGGGTCTCCTGGAGACTGTCTCCTTAGGGGCCAGCCTCTTCCCTGCTAGCTCTGGGTAGAAGATGGCAACTAACTTGAAGGCATGGTTTAAAACCGCAAGGTCACACAAGATAGCCAGGGTCTCCTGGAGCCGGTCCGACTCCCCCCAGGTGCTCAGCCCCTTCCCCTGCCAGCTGTGGGTGAAAGAGTGCACCCACCTGGAGCTGTGATTCAAAGCTGCAAGGTCACCCATGCAGCACAAGAAGCTATGAGTGGGGGAGATGCCAGTTGGCCTGTGGACCGGCTCTCCAGCCACCGCTGGCAGCCTGTTTGTGAAGGACATTCCACCTACATCTGAAGGGGCCCAGAGACCCCCAGCCCCACTGGCCGGCCTCAGGGCGGGAGGGAATGTCGTTTTGTTTTTCTTAATGTAGCAAAGGTGCTTGGAAAGTAGAACCCTGGCTTGGGGACAGACTTCACCCTCTCCCCAAGTTTTCCCCCTGCACAGAGACTGTCTCAGCCACCCCCCAGTAAATATGCTATCAGCCTGGAAGAGCCTGCCCTGTCCCCTATGCTGAGAGGCCCAGATAGCTCCCAGGATGGAGTGTAACCCCCACCCCCTTTTAATTAATTTATTGGAAAGGCAGAGTTACAGAGAGGCAGGGGTAGAGAGAGAAAGAGAGAGAGAATATCTTCCATCTGCTGGTTCAATTCCCAGATAGCCTCAATGGCTAGAGCTGTGCCGATCTAGAGCCAGGAACCAGGAGCTTCTTCCAGATCTCCCATGCAGGTGCAGGGGCCCAAGGACTTGGGTCATCTTCTATTGCTCTCCCAGGCCATAGCAGAGTGCTGGATTGGAAGCGGTGTAGCAGGGACTTGAACCTGCACCCATAAGGGATGCTGGCACTGCAGGTGGCAGCTTTACCCACTACACCACAGCACTGGCCCCCCTCCTGCCTTTCTGTGTGTTCCTCCCCACCCCCACTTCCTTCACCCACCCACACAGCCAGTGCCTGTCACGCACCTGCTCTGGGTTTGGAGAGGCAGGAGGGGAAGCGGCCTGGCCATGGGAACTGTCCTTGCCCTCAGCGTGGAGAGCAGAGGGGTTGGTCTGGGCCTAACTGTGCCTGTGGCCCAAGGGGCCGCTGAGATGCCCTGGTTGTGGAGCTGGGCTGCTCTGCCCTCACAGAGTCCGTTCTCCTGGCAGGCCCTGGGGAGATGCCACTGTGTTGGGCTGGGGACATCAGCAGAGCAGGTCTTCTGCCTTCTCTTGTTTGGGACACAGACACACACACACACACACACACACACAGACACACACACACCACACACCCCACACATGTTCTCTCAATGCATGCACTCACTGGCTTCTCACCACCCTACTACCATCTAAACCTACTCACTGGAAGAAGTGAAGAAAAAAAAATCAAGACTCCCAGCCAGGTGAGGCTCACATCTGCAATAACTCCTGTACCTGAACTCTCAGCTAAGAGACTACTTCCAACATGTGTCATTAAACAAAAGCCCCGACACCTGCTTATGTGGGCCAGCCCCCTCTCCTCCCTCCCACAGGCAGGTTAAACACAGGTACAGGGCCAGGTACATGGCTGCCTTGTACCACCTGCAGTGGGGGTCTCAGACCTCCACAGTTGAGGTTGCTGAGGGTAAGGGGAGCATTTGGAAGCAGGCTCTGGCAGGGCCTCTCCTGGGCCCCCCTCTCCTGGCTGCAGGTCAGCATTATGTGCCCGAGGATGGCTGGGACACTCACAGCCTGGCTCAGTAATGGGCACTTTTAAGCTGTCAGAGGTGGTCGAGATGAACTCCATGGCTGGACCTCACAGCATGACCCACCGCGCTGCCCTGGTAGAGGGTCCCAGCCTGTGGAGTTTACACAGCTGCTCACAAGGGCACGCCTCTGACGCTGCAGGCACCCCTGCCCAGGTACCCTGCAGCCTTTGGGAGGGCACACCATGGCTGTCTCTGCTGCGCCCTCCCAGGGGAGGCCCGCCCTCCCCTGCACCCGCGCCTCTTTTCCTGCCTGTTCTGCCCTGAGGCTTCCTGTCTCACCTTCCTGCACCGACACAGTGAATCCTTACGGATCAGTGCTGTACAACAGCACAAATACGTTCTCACACCTCTGGAGGCCGGGGTCCAAAATCAAGGCGCAGAGGGCTGTGCTGCTGTTAGTTTTAAAACTTTTATTATGTTTTTCAAGAAAACCTCACTCGAAAGGCAGAGAGACAGAGAGGTCTTCCATCCATTGATTTACTCCCCCAAATGACCCCAGCAGCCAGGACTGGGCCAGGTGGAAAGCTGGAGCCAGACTCCCACGGGGAGAGGCAGAGACCCAAAGTTGAGCCATCACTTGCTGCCTCCCAGAGTGTGCGTCAGCAGGAAGCTGGAGTGGGAAGCAGAGCCGAGACTCCAATTCAGGCACTCTGATGGGGTTGCAGGCATCCCGGGTGGCGCCTTAACAGACTTCTCCCAGCTCCAGGGGTGCTGTGTAACTCCCACCTCGGCCCCCATCTGTACACGGCCCGAGCACAGTAAGATGTGCCTGCACACATAGGTCTTCTGCGCTCTGCGGTGGACTCTGCCCCCTGCTCTGGGTTGGATGCCATATCCCATGCCCTGGCGGGGAGGCCCCCGCTGCCTCCTGGCTGACCGCACACACTGGATCCAGCTCCTCTCAGTCTCCTGCCCCTTCCCGATCTGGGCTTCATGCTGTGGTCCCAGGGCTCTCTCCCCCAGCCCTAGGCTTCTCATCTGACTGTACTTCTTCAAGGTGAACACACACACATGCACACATGCATGCATGCAACACTAGATTGTGACGCCTGGGCCTTCCGGGAGTGCTCCTTCAGCGTGCACCCCTTCCCTCTCCAGCATGGCTGTGTCAGGCCCTCCCTGTGCCTGCCTGCAGCTTTCTCCCCCTCCCCGAACACCCTCCCGCTCACCGGAGCACCGTGACACCCAGGGCCCTGCCAGCACGTGACTGTCTGCACAGTCCTCATGGGCTTCAGGCACTAATATGGGACAGGGGGTGAACAGGAAGACGCTCCCTGTGGCCACAGCGGCGCACACTTGCCCTGGGCGGCCCTGAGGCCTCACCCTCCCGCCTCTCACCTCTTCCCACCTGCCCAGGATCTGGCTCCTTGCAGGCCCCCAGCTTGGCCACCTAACAACAGGTGTGCCCTTCAGCACAGGCCCCAGGTCTGTCCAGACTCCCTGGGAGAAGGCTGATGTCAGTGACCCAAAGAAAACCACCACAGCCTAAGAGCTGATGAGGCTTCTGAGATGGAAAATAGAGGGAGGCAGAGCCCCGAAGGTGGGGTGGGCCTTTGTCCTTTGAAAAAGATCTTAATCCAAGAAGCACATGTCCCCGTGTGGTGCCTGGGGAACCCTGGCAGCAAGGGGGAGTCAGGGACAGGGTCCCCACCCTGGTGGAGGAGGGGGGAGGGGCTCACACCAGGAGAGGGCGTCAGCGTGTCCCCTTACACCTCCTTTCTCCTCAGAAAGCCTTGCGGGGGAGGCCTGCGTTCTGGCCCCGGGTCTACTGCCCAGCTGGGAGGCCCTGGCCCAGCTGCTGGATTTCTTAGCATCGGTTGTACTTTATTATCCTGGAAACTATTTGGGTGAAATTCTACCCCGTACCACCTAGACAGGTGGCTTCAACCTTCAGCAGTAGGAATGTGATTAGTTTGTATTCAGGCCTTAGCTTACATGGTCTTCAAGTCTAAATGATGGAAAATTATGGGCTGAAATCCTTGTTGCTACAAATGAGCATTCCCACACACTGCCTCGAAATGCAAAACCAGAACTGACAACCCGAGAGCCCCCGCAGGGGACAGTGATGAAGTGAAGCTGACTGTCACCGGCCAGCAGTGTCCTAGTGGGAGGTACCAGGGCCCCAGCCAGTCCCGCTTTGCAGCCCGGCCAGGAGATGCTGGGTGCCTGGTCCTCCAGCACAACCCTGCAGGCCTCAGGTCACCCTAGCAACCTGAGGGTCTCATCCTGCGAGTGCAGTGGAGTTTGTTGTGGGCAAACTTGAACTTTGTCCTGCATTCAGATACAAGACACCGTGATGCCGTGTCCTCTGACACCCGCTGGGGCACCGCCAGTCACCCGGTGCTCCTGCTGGAGCCCTCCCTACCCGAGCCTGCCCTGACGTCTTTCCTCTCCCTCCCTCCTTGTGTCTGCTCTTTCCCTCTCTTCTGTCAGCATGCACAGATGGCAGTCGCTCACCTCTAGTGCAGAAAGCAAACAGTGGTTTAAGTGCACCTGGTTTTCCAGGAGCAGGGAGCCGTGGGGCAGACACTGTGCCCTCAGGCCCCTGGATTCTTGCTCAGACTCTGTCCCACTCCTTGACATGTCCACAGCAGGGTCTCACCTTCATGCAGACAGGCTGTGGCTGCTCCAGACATCATATCCGCATTCCAGGTGAGCAAAGAAAGCAAGACTTCTCTGGAGCTGCTCCACTGGCAGACTGGTGCTGATGTGTTATTGGCCAGCATTGGCTCACATGGTCACTTTCGCCTCTAGAAAGACAGGGAAAGCAGAATTTAGGTTTGTACAGTCCCTCAAGTAGAGTCCAGCAAGGGAGTGGCTGCTGCGAGACTTCCTGATAAATGACTTGCGCTGCCGTTCTCTGCCCCGGGTGCCAGTGGCCCTTCCCAGTTCGTTTTGTAGGTGACACACAGGGAGCTTTGTGGGTGGCCTCAGAAGCCAACCACCTGGAGAGCCTTCTGCCTTGAGAGCGGAGGGGGTTCTGGTCCACGTGGCTCCATTTGCCATCCTCAGGCCCCGCCCCCGGGCACGCCTGTGGCCCCTTTGAAGGGGTAACTGATGTTGGTAGAAGTCACCCTTTACTGGAGCTTCGAAGGGGCAGATTGCTTGGCTGAGATTCTAGCCCACGGTCAAGACAGGAAGGAGCCATCCACTAAATAGTTAAAGTGGCAGTGACGGAAGCATAGGATGTCTCCGCTGGCAGAAAAGTGGCCACCAGGGCCGTAGAGACTTTGAAACCAGGTCTCCGGAAGGGTCCAGGCAGCTGCGCCTCAGCCTCCTGAGCCAGCACCACCCCCAGAGCGCCTTCCTGGGCTTGGGTCAAGGGCAGACCTCACCCAGCCTGTTTCCCAGAAGCCACTGCTTGCTTCCCCCACAAAGCACCCACTGCCCAGTCTGAATCCTTAAGTTTTGCCACAGTCATTTGCATGCTGATTTGCATGACTTAGCTCTGATTGGCTCGTGGTGCAGGGCGCTCACAGCAGCTTCATTGTCAAGGGCTTGTCAAGCCCAGCTGCTTTTCTGCCGCTTGGTGATGCTTCCCCAGCCCTGGCCCTGGGCCTGGCCAAGGCTGAAAGGAGACGCGCATACACGCCTTTTCTTTATTCCTCTTCCTGAGAAGAGACTGGAGGGAGTTTATGCAAATCGCCATGCGAGTGCGCTGCAGACGGCATGGCTGTGTTGTGTCGGAATGTGGATGTGGAGTTCTGTTTTGTAATGAACGCACGTAGCCGAGAGGCTTCAACTGGTGCCCCAGGAAAGGTCTCTGCTCGGGGAGCAGCCCGGCCAGTGCAAGTTCTGTGCAGCTGGGTGTGTGCTGGACTCTCGTCCCATCCTGTCAATCCCCGGTCCTGCTGGGTCAGGAGATGGCAAACGTGGGTGCGGCCGTGACACCTGTGCTTGCTAAGATTCTTCCCGTTCACAGGCAGTGCTTTGTGTAAGCACAAAGACAGTAAAGGAAGAAATAGATATTGCCAGGTCAGGGGTCACCTTAGCATAGCAACGTGCAGCCAGAAGTGGGGCCCGGCTCTCCGACTGACAGCCTCTGCTGAAGCCCCAGGAAGACTGGGTCATTGGGATAACTGAGGTGGAGAAGCTGGACAAGCACTGGGTTTGAGCATCTTTGGTGCAGGTCTTGTCAGAGCCATTAACACACTGTTGTGCTTTGTGCAAGGCACTACTGGAGCAGCTCCCAGGAGGGGCTGGAGTATGCAGCCTTTCCCAGCAGGACTGGGTCCCAGCCTGCTTCTGTCCTGAGGGTCACCTCGCAGGCTGGGATTCGCACAGCCAGGCTGCGCGGCATTGGAGGCTGTCCCCATGGTGCGCGTCCCGCAGTGTCTCCTGGAACCCCCCAGGCTGGTCGGTCGCTAATTCAGGTCCTCTCTTTCATTTGTGTGGCAGTCGCAGGATGCAGAGTAGCCATCCTGAAAGGAAGCCCTGACTGTCCCTGGTTTAGACGTAGGAAGCCGAGGGCCATAGGGGCGAAGCTGTTTCCACAGGACATTCCCAAGCCCTCCACAGAGCACGCGGGCCCTGCCAATACTGACAGAGCCACTGAGAACAGCCTAGGCCCTGCAGGCACATTGCTCACCCAGGTCCCTTTGACGGGCACTCTGCTGGCTGTGTGACAGCTCCCTGGCATTGACAGGCAGTCTGGGTTGCCGGCAGGCATGTGCCCCCTGCCCTAAGGGCCTGTGATGACTGCAGTCCGTCTCAGCCTCCGGGCAGCCCTGGGGCTGCTTGCCTACCATGAACCTGGGATTTGCTTGCTCCATGCACGCATAGTGCACCTGCCCATGCCTGCCGACACTTGTGCATGCAAATAAATGCGTAGTTATGTACATATAGTGCATCCCAACTCATCCGCTTGTCTGCTCACACATGCTCACGCCCACGTGCCCATCGATACACACACATCGGTGGCCTGAGCTGATGTGTAAGAGTGAGTGTACCCTGTTGGTCACAGGGAATCCACAAGGCTGGAGGGGCTTCTGGTAGGAGGGGTGGCCTTCTGGGAAGCTAATTCCTCTTGGTTGGTGTCCCCATTTTTCTCCAGAGTAGACCTGAAGCAGGAGCCACATATAGAACCGTCCTCCACAAGGAGAAAACTTAGTGCCCGAAGGGAGTGGAGGGGAGAGAAGGTAGCTAGAGCTCAGCGTTTAGCTCGGAGCTTCCTGGTGGCCACGGGGAGAGGAAACACAGTGAGTAGTTCCCACACACTGATGGCAAGAAGCTCCCAGGTGTGGGTGAGCCAGCATTGCTGCTGCTTGAAGGAGCTTTTGCAGTAGGCATGAATAGTTAGCATGGAGGGTTCCTTTGGGCAGTGGGGGTCTTGTGTTAAGGAACCCGTGAGGCAGAGACCCTCCTCATATGGTGGCTTATGATGCAGACCCTCACAGACCTGCACAGCACTAAGCCCACCTAATCTTCCTCACCTGCTGCTGAAACCATTTGGGAATGTGTGGGTAATGTGTCCGGGCCCACAGCCTCAGAGGATCTGATTTGGCACAGCTCAGACTCCAGGAACCAACCAAGCGGTAGTCACTTCTGTGTCTAGAGCCCAGTATTCCCAGGACGCCGGACACCCCAGCTGCTCAGCGTTAAACAGTCTGTGCCGGGCTGGTCAGCTCAGCTGCTTCCTAAGACCACTCCTGGACTCTGCTTAGCCCTGTGAGGAGCCCGCAAGCCTGGGGCTCACTAGCTGTCTGCAGAGGAGCGACACCAAGGGTGGGTGCTCGTCCCTGGACCTGGTGGTGTGGCCGCAGGTGTCTCCGGAGAAGCAGTGCCACGGGCCGCCCCTCAGAGGCCACTCCAGCTGGCACGGGCTCCGGAGGAGCTGGCCCACCTCAGCTACCTTTTATTTCCTCACCTGAAGCCCATGATTCAGCATCAGAGAAGGAGACATCGGTCCCCAGGCCCCTGCTGACCTGCTGTGGGACGCTGGGCAAATCGCGTTCCTACTATGAAGCCCTGTGCCTTGTGGCCCGGTAGAGATCATGCTCCCGGCCTGAGACCTCTCTGTCCTCTTCTCCTCAGACGTGCCAGGCTGTGTGTGCGTCCTGCAGCCTCTCCACAGGTCTCCTCCCTCTCTTTCCTCCCTGAGCCCCTTCCTCACTGCCTTGGCCTAGCCCACCCACTCCCCTTTCCCATCACCCAGACCTTGGTATGACTCCTGTCTCCCTTCCGCTGGTCCCGCTCAGCGTCCTTCAGCCAGGGTTGGCTTTGCAGGCCATGGTTGCTAGGCAGCTCCCTAAACTCCTGACTTCCCCCGCCCCCCCCCCCCCCCGTGTCTGACTCCATGGCGCCCCCATGCCCACTCTCCATGTGCTGTTCATTTTTACTTTTCTGAAGGAAACCTGTGGCTTTGCGCTTGGGGGTGTGCTGAAGCCATGCTCTTCATCAAAACCCAGTCTCCTGCATTTGCCCATGCGTGTCTGAGGGGACTGCAGCGTGTTCATGGAAAATGGGATTAAAACAGAAGTGTTGTTTGTGGAGCGCAAAAAAAAAAAAAAAAAAAAAAAAAAAAAAAAAAAAAGGATCAGTGCGTAGTTTTTCATGTTGCACATTTCCCATGAGCTTTTGGAAAACCCCTCATATGTACCATTTCTGATGCTTTTAATTTCTTCCAGAAAAATCCAAGTTTCCATCAGTGTCTTTTCCTTTCAGCCTCAATAGCTTCCTTTAATATCTCTTGTGAAGATCCACAGGCCATGAATTTTTTATTTTCATTTTTCTTTTTAAAAAGATTGATTATTTACTTGAAAGTCAGAGTTATACAGAGAGGAGAGGCAGAGAGACAGAGAGAGGTCTTCCATCTGCTGGTTCACTTCCCAGTTGGCTCCAACAGCTGGAGCTGCACTGATCTGAAGCCAGGAGCCAGGAGCTTCTTCTGGTCTCCCACATGGGTACAGGGGCCCAAGGAGTTGGGCCATCTTCTACTGCTTTCCCAGGCCACAGCAGAGAGCGGGATTGGAAGAAGAGCAGCTGGGACTAGAACCGGTGCCCATATGGGATGCCCGCGCCTCAAGCCAGGGCTTTAACCCGCTGCGCCACAGCGCCGGCCCCATCCTTCAGCATCCTGTCATCCACTGTTTTCTGGCCTTCGCTTTTTCTACCAAGGCAGCCATCGGCCCTTATTGTTCCCTTGTGTGCCGTGTGTCGTTTTCCTCTGCCTCTTCCAAGATTCTATCTTTCTCTCTCATTTTCAGCAGTTTAACTCTGATGTAAACAGACATGGGACTTTGATTCTTTGATTTTTTTAAAATGCTTCTTGGGTTCAAAAAAATCCTTGTTAATGTTCTTGAATCAGTACATGTGTCTTACTTATGAATTTAGGAAACTTAAAGAAATTATTTGTTTATTGGCAGCAGGGTGGGTAGAGAGCCTGTGATGGCCAGGACTGGACCAAGGCGAAAGCCAGGAGCATTGGGTCTCCCAGGTGTCGCTCCCCCTCTTCGTGGAGGAGCAACACAGAACCCTGCGCTGTTCTTTCATCTGCTCGGCCCTCCCCGGGTTTGCTGCTGGTTCTTCCCGGGTTGGCTACTATCCCTTCCACCTCCGTGGAAGGGCAGTTCCCCCTGGCCGCATTCCCCACTTCCGCAGGGGAGCGGCACACCGCCGGCCGGGTCTCTCGGGGGCTGCACGGGTTCCCTTAGATGTTCCCCATAGATGTTCCCCGTGCATGCCGTCTCTCTCCTCCTTTATAGTCCTCCTCCGCCAATCCCAACTCGGCTGAGTACGCTGCTCTCCAATCAGGAGCAAGTCCTACAGTTAATTGGTTGAACTGGAGGCAGCTGTGCGGAAGCTGTTTACTTCTCTCCCAGCGCCATATTGTGGGAGAGCAGATGCATAGAATAAGTCCTAATTCGAGTAACTTAGTCTAGTCCGGATTGCTCCCCACAGATCCCCCTTTCTTTTTATTTTTTGGCGTTGATACGCGCCTGTCTTCGGTGTCCCGCGGCACACACTCTGCTCTACTTGCTAGAGCTGCCACAGGCTCTTACAAGTCCTATCAATCAGGAAAACCGAATCCGGGTCCTCTCTTCGCCATTGTGAGGAGGTTTTTAGGCGCTGATGCGTGCCTGTGTTCGGTGCCCTGCAGCGCATGCTCTGCTCTGCTAGAACTGCCTGCAGGTGTTTACAAAACCTATCAGGCAAACCGAATCCAAGCCTTCTCATTGCCTTATTGTGGGGGAGACTTATTAGTGTTGGTTCGTGCCTATCTTCGGTGACCTGCAGCTCATACTCTGGTCGAGCTTTGCTGGCGCTTACCGCCTTGAATCAGGCAGACCGAATCCAAGCCTCCTAATTGTTGCATTGTGGGGAAGCTTTACTGATGTTAATTCGTGCTTGTCTTCGATGACCTGCGGCTAGCCGCCCAGGTGCTCATCGCCTCACTAATCGGGCAGACCGAATCCAAGCCTTCTAATTGGCATATTGAGGGGAGGCCTTATTTCTCTCTATTTCTCTATCTCCGGGCATTCCTATCTCTCCCATTTTACTTCTATCTGCCAACATTCCTATTTCTCTCACTTTACTTCTAAAACTTCTGTTTCTCTTATCCCTGCGGCTTCCCGGCACCTCGCCCCGCCGGCGGGTTCCCGGCTCTGCGCCGCTTCAGCCCGCGCGCCTCTCTCATCTGCGCAGCTTCCCGGCTTTGCGCGCTCCGCGGTCTCCACGCTTAACCCTTTCGCGTCTGAACCACGGCCTACGCCAGCCCCGTTCCCTATCTACTCACGCCCCGTGCTCTCTCTGCACGCGGCGGCTTCCGCGAGTAACACAGCGTAGCTTGCGTCTCCGCCACTAGGATTCAATCTAAGTTCCCCGGGCTAGCCTGGCGAATTCAACCCAGCGTACGTCTCCGCCCCACGGTTTGGCTTCCCGTCCTTTGCTCCCCGGGCTAATCAGACGGATCCCAACCTGGCTTGCGTCTCAGCTTCTAGTTTCAACTTTTCGCCCCCTATTCCCGGGCTAACTTGAGAACCCCAAAGTGGCTTTCGTTTCCGCCTCGGCCTGCCCCCCGCGGCTTCAATTTCCCTAACACTTTTCTCTACCCGGTATGTTTCCCCAAACTTTCCTCCAACGATATTCCTCCCTCATTTCTCCTGGCCTCTCCCCACAGTCCGCGTCCGAGTCTGTTTGTTCTAGCTTTCACTTTCGCTTTCGACCTTAAAGATTTCTCCCAGCTTCCCCCCGTAGTCCATATCCGAGTCTATGCCTAGGCTTTCAACAGCTTCTTCCGGCACCCTTTTCGTCCGGCTTTTCCCTAGGCTGTTTGCTAGTCTCTCTCTCCGATATTTTCCCTAGTTCTTCCCGCTTCTTTCCCTCCTAGGTTTCCTATCCGAGTCACGGCACCATTATGTCGCTCCCCCTCTTCGTGGAGGAGCAACACTGAACCCTGCGCTGTTCTTTCATCTGCTCGGCCCTCCCCGGGTTTGCTGCTGGTTCTTCCCGGGTTGGCTACTATCCCTTCCACCTCCGTGGAAGGGCAGTTCCCCCTGGCCGCATTCCCCACTTCCGCAGGGAAGCGGCACACCGCCGGCCGGGTCTCTCGGGGGCTGCACGGGTTCCCTTAGATGTTCCCCATAGATGTTCCCCGTGCATGCCGTCTCTCTCCTCCTTTATAGTCCTCCTCCGCCAATCCCAACTCGGCTGAGTACGCTGCTCTCCAATCAGGAGCAAGTCCTACAGTTAATTGGTTGAACTGGAGGCAGCTGTGCGGAAGCTGTTTACTTCTCTCCCAGCGCCATATTGTGGGAGAGCAGATGCATAGAATAAGTCCTAATTCGAGTAACTTAGTCTAGTCCGGATTGCTCCCCACACCCAGGGGCATGGGTGGAGTACAGGTCCTGCAGCCGTCACTGCTGCCTCCCTGGGTCTGTATTAGCAGGGAGGTGGAGTCGGGAGCCGGGGGCGGGGACTGAACCCAGGCACGCTGATCTGCAGCGCGGTTGTCTTAACCACTAGATAAAACGCGGTTGTCTTAACCACTAGATAAAACGTTTGCCCTGTTTAGGAAACTTTTGACCATATTTCTAAAAATATATTTGTTCCATTTTTCATTATCCTCTTCTTCTGGGACTTTTAAACATACATGAAACTGTTTGGTTAGTGAGGCTCCACTTAAGGCATTAAAAAAAATTTTACTTATTTGAAAGAGTTAACAGAGAGAGGGGGGAAGAGAGATCTTCCTTCCATTGGTTTGATCCCAAACATGGCCACAACGAGCAGGGCTGGGCTGTCCAGCTGCCTGCTTAAACGAAGAACAACACTCTTCAAAGGAACAGACAGAGGGCACTGTGTAACCACAGTGTGGAGGATACAACCCCAGATTACTAGACATATGAAGTGCAGAGTGATGTTCTTTGTTTAAGCAGGCAGCTGGATAACTGGACCCTGATAGGCAGCAGATGCATGTTCTGTTCAGGGTTTTTTTGTCCATCTTGATTTGTTTTCAGTCTTGGATCTTCTTGGCATCTGCTTGGGTAAGTCAGAGACATGGGGAGCATTTGTGGATGGCATTTAGGGGTTTTCTCTCCATGACTTTGTCTCTTCCAGGATCTCCTTCATTTTCTGGCTGCTGTGATAGCTTTGCTGTCTGTCCTCGAAGTTTTCAACAGTAAGACTGTAGGCTTCCCCTGCCCTCCTCTCCAGGTGGGACCTACTGTCCTGGGATTAGGAATAACACCCGGAATCTGTCTGAATGAGGCTCAGTGATCCAAGTGTTTAACAGGCTCCCGAGGTGATGCTGACGCACATACGGAAAATCACCCAGGGAGAGATTGGCCAGAAGTTTGTTCCTTTTTCTTTTCTTTTTTTTTTTTTTTTTTTTTTTTTTGACAGGTGGAGTTAGACAAAGAGAAAGGTCTTCCTTTTCTGTTGGTTCACCCCCCAAATGGCTGCTACGGTAGGCATGCTGTGCCGATCCGAAGCCAGGAGCCAGGTGCTTCCTCCCGGTCTCCCATGCAGGTGCAGGGCCCAAGGACCTAGGCTATCCTCCACTGCCTTCCTGGCCACAGCAGAGAGCTGGAAGAGGGGCAGCCAGGACAGAATCCGGCGCACTAACCGGGACTAGAATCCGGGGTACCGGCGCTGCAGGCGGAGGATTAACCAAGTGAGCTGCCATTTTTTTTGACAGGCAGAGTGGACAGTGAGAGAGAGAGACAGAGAGAAATGTCTTCCTTTGCCATTGGTTCACCCTCCAATGGCCACCGCAGCTGGTGTGCTGTGGCCGGCGCACCGCGCTGATCCAATGGCAGGAGCCAGGTGCTTCTCCTGGTCTCCCATGGGGTGCAGGGCCCAAGTACTTGGGCCATCCTCCACTGCACACCCTGGCCACAGCAGAGAGCTGGCCTGGAAGAGGGGCAATGGGGACAGACTCCGGCGCCCCGACTGGGACAAGAACTCGGTGTGCCAGCGTCGCTAGGCGGAGGATTAGCCTATTGAGCCGCGGCGCTGGCCCAGAAGTTTCTTAAGATTGACTTATTTATTTGGAAAAGCAGAGTGACAGAGAGACAGAGGTATCCTCTACCCACTGGTTCACTCTCCAAATGACTGCAAGAGCCTAGCTAGTCTGAGCCAGACTGAAGCCAGAGCCAGGAATTCCGTGTGGATCTCCCACTGTATCTAAGGGCCCAAGCACTTGAGACATCTTCTTCTGCCTCCCAAGCACATTAGCAGGAAGCTGTATTGGAAGTGGAGCAGCTGGAACAAACAGTCCAGTACTGCTGGATACTGGGGTCGCAGGCAGCAGCTTAACTCACTGTACCACAAGCCACCAGTATGAAATCTTCACAAGTTAGTCAAGAAAATATTCACTGGGGGCCCCAGGACCAGCCTTAAGGCTCAGAAAATGACTTGCAGAGGAGTCTGAGCCTTAACCATTGTGGAGGCGCTTTCCTGGGGAGGGAAGGGCATTGCCCGTGCCCGCGCGTGGCAAGTTCCACGGTACACAGTGTGAGCTGGGCAGGGGCAGCGAGGCTGCCAGAAGGCGGGAGCCGGCCCTGAACAGCTTCACAGGCCGACTGGGGGCTTGCGCTGCTTCTTGGCGCAGCAGGGAGTGATCTGGGCAGAGATGACCCTGGCTGCTGCAGGGAGGGCGGAGAGGCCGGGCAGGGGGCTGTTGAGGTGTTCAGGTCACAGGGGTCCGCGAGGGGGGAAGGTGTCCTAGAACCAGTCCCCCGTGCGTGCCGAGGGACACCTGCTCAGATGCTGAGCCTCTGCTGCTTGGTTATCACTGTTGCAATCGGGAACAGTGGTGTGTTTTCTTTCAGATTAACCTGTAGATCTCCCATTTCTGGTGCTCTTATTTTCCTCCATTAGAGATAAAAATATCCATCTATAAAATTACCCTTTGGGACCAGCAGTGCTCGCATCCATATCAGCACCAGTTCGGCACCCTGCTGCTCCAGTTCCGATCCAGCTCCATGTCAATGTGCCTGGGAAAGCAGTGGAAGATGGCCCAAGTGCTTGGGCCCCTGCACCCGCATGGGAGACCCAGAAGAAGCTCCTGGCTTTGGATTGGCACAGCTTCGGCCATTGCGGCCAATTGGAGAGTGAACCAGCAGATGGAGGACCTCTCTCTCTCTCTCTCTAACTCAAATAAATAAATAAATCTTTAAAAAATAAAATAAAATCGCCCTTTAACCTACAGCATCTCTCATCATGTTGACAAATTATGTGGCCTTTCCCCATCTGAAAATGCTTTTATTTTGCCTTCATTTTTTAAAAGATGCATTTATTTATTTGAAAGGCAGAGTGACAGAGAGGGAGAGACAGATCTTCAACCCGCTGGTTAACTTCCCAAACAGTGGCACCATCCAGGGCTGAGCCAGGCTGAAGCCAGGAACCAGGAACTCCATCCTGATCTCCCCCATGGGTGGCAGGGGCCCAAGGACCACTACCTTCCCGGACGCAGCAGCAAGGAGCTGGATCGGAAGTGGGGCAGCCGGGATGTGAACCAGTGCTCCGATGTGGGATGCTGTTGTGGCAGAAGGCAGCTTAACCTGCAGTGGCACAGCGACAGCTCCCTGCCTTCACTTTTTAGGCCAGGTTTCACTGGCTGTACAGTTCTAGGCTGAGAGGAGATTGTTTGGTATCATTGGTGGTTGCCAAGCAGTTTATTTGTTCTCCTGTCTTCTGTCCTCGGCTGTTTGTGATGAGAAATCAGCCGTCATCCTTATTGCTGTTCCGTGGTATGAAATGTGTGTTTCTGCTTCCTGACTCTTGTCTTTGGTTTCCAGCAATTTAACTGGTGCAGGACAAGGTGTGGTTTTCTTTGTGCTTATCCTGTTGTGGGCTCGCTTTAACTGTGAGCTGATGTTTCTCATTGATTTAGGACATGCTTTAGCCAGGTGTCTGCAGAAAACTGGCCGGAGTCTGTGCCTGCTCTCCTCCCGAGACTCCAGGGCACCTGATGCCGTCCCCGGAGTGCTCTGGCGCTGTTCGTTTGATTCACATCCGTTTTCCCTTTGTGCTTCAGTTTGAATCATTGGTTTTGGCCTGAGTTCAGGTTCATGGATCCATCTGCAGTGTCCCAGCTACTCTTACTCAGTGCATTTTTATTTCAGATTTGTGGTTTTAGCATTAAGATTCTCATTTTTAAATTTTACAGTTTTCATGTATTTCTCTTTTTTAAAAAGATTTATTTATTTGAAAAGCAGAGAGAGAGGAGAGAGAGAGGGAGAAAGAAATCTTCCATCCACTGGTTTACTCCCCAAATGGCTGCAATGGCCAGAGCTGGGCCAGGCTGAGGCCAGGAGACTGGAACTCTGTCTGGGTCTCCATGTGGTTGGCAGGAACCCAGGTACATGGGCCATCTTCCACTGCCTTCCCAGACACATTAGCAGGGATCAGAAGTGGAGAAGCCGGGACTGGAACTGGCACTCCAGTGTGGGGTGCTAGCCTCACACGTGACAGTTTAACCTGCTGTGCCACATGTATTTCTTTAAAGTCATCCATTGCATCCATCTTTTCTTTTCTTGTGTAATATTTGTTGAGTTGCTTTAAAGCCCTGTCTGCTAATCTAACACCTGGGTCATCTGGTGCTCTGTTTCTGTTGAGTTTTTTCCTCTTAATTATGACTTGAATTTCTCACTGCTTCACATCACTCATTCTTCTGTATACAGGGTTCATCATAGATAGCAAGTTGCAGAGACTCCCGGATTCTGTTCCCCTCTCTCTCTCCCTCCCTCCCTCCCTCCCTCCCTCTGTCTTTTTTAAAGATCTATTTTTTTTTATTGGAAAGACTGTGATGGAGGAGGGGATTGGAGGAGGAGATAGAGTGAGGGAGAGAGAGAGAGAGAGAGATACTCCATCCACTGGATCCCTCCCCAAATGGCTGCAACAACTGTGGCTGGGCTAGGCCAAAGCCAGGAGACAGGAGTCTCATCCAGGTCTCCCATGTGGGTGCAGGAGCCCAAGCACTTGGACCATCCTCTGCTGCTTTCCTAGGTACATTAGCAGGGAGCTAGATCAGAAGTGGAGCAGGGGGCCAGTGCTGTGGTGCAGTGGGTTAAAGCCCTGGCGTGAAGCGCCGGCATCCCATCTAGTTCTAGCTGGTTCTAGTCCTGGCTGCTCCTCTTCCCATCCAGCTCTCTGCTGTGGCCTGGGAAAGCAGTGGAAGATGGCCCAACTCCTTGAGCCCCTGCATCCACGTGGGAGACCCGGAAGAAGCTCCTGGCTCCTGGCTTTGGATTGGTGCAGCTCCGGCCGTTTCAGCCATCTAGGGAGTGAACCAGCAGATGGAAGACCTCTCCCTCTCTGTCTCTACCTCTCTCTGTAACTCTGTCTTTCAAATAAATAAAAATAAATCTTTTTTTTTTTTTAATAGAAGGGGAGCAGCTGGGACCTGAACCAGCACTCATAGGGAATACTAACATTGCAGGTGGCACCTTAACCCATTGTTCCACAATGCTGGCCACTGTTACTTTTCTCTTAAAAATGTTGTTTTATTTGAGTGGGCAATTGAGTTGTAGGTAGCTAATTTTTTTAGGGGAGAGAGCTTAACCATGATGAGACTTGGATAAGGTGGACACCTTAGACTACTTGGGCTGCTGTACTGAAATGCCTTGGGCTGGGTATTTATAACAACAGAACAGAACAGTGCTCACACCGGGAGGCCGGCCTTCCAAGATCAGGGTGAGGGCTTGCCTCGGCTTCACTGATGCTGCCTTCTTGCTGCGTCCTCAGGGGGCGGAGGGGAGCTGTGGAGCTTCCTGGAGCCTCTTGCGGGGTGGGGTGGGGGCAGCGATCCCATTTGTGATGGAGAACCCTTGTGAGTTGATCACACCCCGAGAGAGTCGGCCTCTTTCTCCTGCCACGTCGGAGACTCAGTCTCAGCATCCGAGTCAGACCACAGCCTGGGTCTCCCTGGCTTTTCCTGTTCACATCCGTCCTGCCAAAGCCAGCCCTTCTGTGTTCCTATGGAAAGCCTGAGGTGTTTGCCAGATCCTTTCAGTGTGGTGGGACTAGTGCTTCCCTGGGGCCGGGGGTTTGTGTGTGTGTGTGGGGGGGAGGCTGGTTAAATGTAGGATGCACCTCGTTCTCTCCTTCAGAGGTTGTAACCTTTCATCATTTACCTGCATTTGCTCACTTCTGAGAGCACTGTGCAAATGCAGACTCGCCCCCTAGTGGCTACATCAGGAAGGACACTCTGCAGAGCTGGGCTAGAAAGCCCAAGTCAGGGGCTGGCACTGGCATAGAGGGTAAAGCTGCTGCCCTTGAGGCCGGCGTCCCACGTGAGTGCTGATTCCAGCCCCAGCTGCTCCACTTCCCATCCAGCTGCCTGCGAATGTGCCTGGGAAAGCAGCAGAAGATGGCCCAGGTGCTTTGGCCCCTGTGACCCATGTAGGAGACCTGGATGGAGTTCCAGGGTCCTGGGTTCAGCCTGGCCCAGCTCTGGCCAGTGTGACCATCTAGGGAGTGAACCAGCAGAAGGAAGGTCTATCTCTCTCTCTCTGTAACTGTGCCTTTCAAATAAGTAAATCTTCTATAGAAGAGAGCGCGATAGTGTTTTTCATGCCACCCCTGCAGCTCTGCGCTGCTTGGTGAGGTCGCACGGGGTATTTGACTTCCCTGGTCTGTTTCCTGTCCCGAGTGAGGGATTGGCTTGGGCAGTGCTGGAGGTGCTGTGTGGCATCGTGCTCCAGGGAGTGGAAAGGTGCTCTGCTTCTTTGCACCGGAGCGGGCTTCCCTGAGGACACGGGCCGTGCAGGGCTGTGCAGGGTGGGGTGGGGCATGCCTGCACACTTGCAGGTCTACCTGGCAGTCGGCCTGTGGGGCCTGGAGACGCCAGTCAGCCCATCTCCTTCCCTGGGCTTCCATAATTTTTGCAGTTAGAATTGAGCTTGTTTTTTAAGCTTTATTTTTCTTTCAGAGCTCTGTGTGTAATTTCAGTACGATTTTACATTTGTTGTAGCAAGAGAAACAGTTTGTTGAAGGGAACAATACATCTACCTGTAGTGCTGGTGTTCTGACTTGGGTACTGTTAACACTTCAGCATGCTTCCTTGACTTTGGTGTCTGAGAAAATGGGAAGCGTGCTTCCCCTGCAGGTGGGTCATGCTGGGCTCACCCCACGCGCGTTATGTAGCTTGACTTGTAATGCCTTCCAAGGATTCTAGTTGCATGGATGGACCACACTGTCCTTACCCAGTGCCCTGGGCATTCAGGCTGTATCTAACTCTTCTTAGTTCTTGCTGATTACATAGTGGTAGTATCTCCATCTCCCACCAACGGCTTCTTAGCTCTGGCCCATAGGTGCTGCGAATGCATGTGAGGCCCAAAGACGTGGAGTGACCTGCCCAAGGCCACACAGTATGTGAGGGGCTTGGCCACATGGCTGTAGGTGCCACTGGCTGCTTCTCCCTGGGGCCAGGGCAGAAGAGGCACGGGGATGTTGGCCACAGTTGGCGCCCAGCATGTTGGCGTGGGGAGAGGAGAGCCAGTGGGGTTCCTGGCAGGAGCTGTCCTGGGCGCGCTGCGATGCCCCCATGACAGCAAGCTGCCTTTGCTGAAACGGGGGTGGGTCCAGCCCGTGTCCAGGTGCTGAAGGCAGAGGCTGTGGGAGCTCCAGGGGAGGCTGTAGCACAGCAAGGCAGCTGGGTAGAGTAGGGCAGGGTGCCCTACTAGGGTGGGGGCAGGTGATGCGTGAGGCAGTGGCCTTGCCCCGCGGGCTCCTCACCACGTGTGCCCTCAGCCCTCCCTGAGCTGTGTCCTCTCCTCTGCAGAGAGCGTCCCTTGTCCCCAGGTAGCTCCCACTCCCTCCCTCCGAGGGGCTTCAAGTGGTGGCAGAGGAACGGGGATGAAAGAGCCAGGGCCAGGGGAGACTTGGCCTTGGTGTCCCCTCTTGCTGGCCGTGCCCCCTCTGCGTGACATTTGACCTTTCTGTGCTGCTCTCTAACAGGCGACCATAGGCATCGACTTCTTGTCGAAAACCATGTACTTGGAGGACCGCACGGTGAGTGCTGGGTTTCCGGCCTGGGAGGGTGGAAGGGACTCTAGCTGGGCACCACTGACACCTGTGCCCACCCCGGGGACTGGAGCTGCTCATGCCACGGCCCTGCCCCTACAACAGGTGCGACTGCAGCTCTGGGACACAGCTGGCCAGGAGAGGTTCCGCAGCCTGATCCCCAGCTACATCCGGGACTCTACCGTGGCCGTGGTGGTGTATGACATCACAAGTGAGTGGGGCTCTGTGCTTGACCTAGGGTGGCCCCCATGTACCCCTGGCCAAGTCTGCATGTGCAGTGTGTGCTCACAAATGTGCTTCTGCCAAAATGTAGGGAGACAGGTGGCCCAGGGAATTTGGGGGTTGAGTTGCCTTTCACCACCAGTGTTTTCCATGACCCCCACACTTCTGCAACAAGTACCCATGTCCAGGGCCAGCTTGGGCCTGCTCAGGGCAGGGACTGTGTGGGGACAGGCAGGTGCTCACAGGGCTGGCCCTGCTGTAGCCCCTCTGTGCCCATCTCACCCTGGCTGCCAGGAAGCCCCCACAGCGTGCCTTGTGAACATGTGTCAAGGTGGGCGATGTCAGCCCCGGCCAGCCCTGATCTAGCAGCCGTGGTTTGTCACCTGTGTTACAGCTCCTCCCGGGGCGCCCTAGGAGGCTGCACCCAGGGGACCTGGTCTACTGTGGCTCTTCTGGACAAAGCAGGTGTTCTGCGAAGGACTGTGCAGCCTCAAAGGGGCTGTAGCAGAGACCTGGCTGCCCGGGCCAGTGTGACAGACCAGGCCTGAGGTGGGGCGGACACCCTGGGTACCACCCCGAGCCTGAGTCCCACAGGGAGGCAGGCTTGGGCCAGCTGCTTCTGCTCTGCCTGCCCCTCTCACCACCCTGCCCTTGGCCACAGGCAGGAGCCCTCCCCATGGAGTGCAGGTGGGAGCTGGGTCCCCAGGGCCTGGATTCTTCCGGCCTGATGTCCAGCAGAAGGGAGGCGGGGCTTCCCAGGACAGTCCACATCCCCTGCTGGGGGTGGAGGGCTTCCCTTTCCCCTCCCCTCACCCATGCAGCCCCAGGTTTCTCATCAGACCCCAAGCTGCCTGGCTCACCTTGGTGGGGAGGCTGCTCTGTGGGGCCCTCCTGCCCGGGGAGGGGCGGGTGCTGTTTCCTTCCTCACCCCTCCCACTGCCTGTTTCCAGGCTCAGCCAAGTTCTGGGCACTCATTTCTCGCTTTCTGTCTCTGAGCCTCTAAAGGCAGATCTGCGCTCAGGCGAGCGCCCAGAGCCAGTGTCTGATGAGCAGATCATGACAGTGAATTCCACAAGGTAGCTGAGCAGTGCCGGGGCTGCCCTGGCCCAGTCCCCTCTCTGCAGAGCCCTGGGGGGAGGGGGCGGTCTGAGGACACTTGGCAGCCTCCCTCCTGCTCTCACTCGCACTTGTCCCCCCTCCCTGCTTTCTGCCTCCAGATCTCAACTCCTTCCAACAGACCTCTAAGTGGATCGACGATGTGCGGACAGAGCGGGGCAGTGACGTGATCATCATGTTGGTGGGCAACAAGACGGACCTGGCTGACAAGAGGTGGGTGCTGGGCCAGAGGCGCGAGGCTCGGGCTGGGCCAGGGGTTCTGGGGTGCATGGGCCCAGGCGGGGCGAGTCTGTGCTTCCAGCCTGTCTGCACGTACAGGAGCTGTGAGAACACAGGTGCCTCGTCTCTGAAGCCCTGTCCTAACTGCATGGCAGGTGGGGCACTGAGCTGTCTGCACGGGGCCCTGTGTGCCTGGCCTGGCCACGTGTATTCAAGGTCATGCCGTGGCCATGGCCAAGCGCCCCCTAGGCTCCCAGTAGTTGCCATTGGTGCTCAGTGTCTCTGCCGCAGTGTGTGGGAGGTGACCACCCTGGTCCCTCTGCAGCCTGCACTGCTGCCCACTCTGCCTGTGTGGCTGCCACGTCTGGGCACGCAGCTGACTTAGAAGAGATTCTCCACGGCTGTCCCAGTGCATATGTCTGCTCACTCATGGGCTCTGGCTTGGGGCAGATGGAGCAACAGCTCATGAGCTCCAGCAAAGCATGGCAGGGGGCGTCCCTGTGAGGTCCCCTGATCTCAAGGAATAATCTGGATGGGAGCTTGCAGGATATTCAACTCCAATTTTTTTTTTTTTTAAGTATGTAGCCTTAGTGTTCTCGTTTGGAGAATGAGAATAAGAATCCCGCCCAGAGAGGTGCTGTGTGGCCCTGGCTGTTTGCAGAGGTTGCTGGTGATGACTGTAGGGGAAAGGCATTGTGGGGTAGCCCCACCCTGGCCCGAGGCCTGATCCTAAGCTGAGAAGACACTGTGGGAAGAGCAGAGAAAGGGGCTAAGTTCTGCCATGCCCTGGTGTCCTGGGAGGGATCCCTGGGATCAGGGCATGTCTGCAGGGCTGACTCGGGGGTCTGGGCAGCTTCCTTTGCCCTGCTCTGTGGCCCCCTTTCATCTCGGGCTCCTCCCTCTGCCTCTGTCGGGGCCGCTCCTCTGTTGGGCTGACTTCCCCTGTGCCCTCCCCTCCAGGCAGATAACCATCGAGGAAGGCGAGCAGCGTGCCAAAGAACTGAGCGTCATGTTCATTGAAACCAGTGCAAAGACTGGCTACAACGTGAAGCAGGTAAGGCCTCCCCTGTGCTGATCCCTGAGTGCCTGGCCGCGGAGGCCCACGCCGGTTCCAGGGGCCAGGAAGGGAGGAAGTGCTCCCCACTAGGGGCTGGCTGGGGAACTGTGAGTCACTTGCCACTGCAGTCACCTGGTGGGCCAGGGTGGCGGGCTGTGAGAAGATCCAGCCACCAGCTTCCGGAAGCAGCGATCCTTGATGTCTAAGCTCACTTGGGACGAAGGATGCAGGAAATTCAACGTGATGAGCATTTGAGTCCATCCGTTGTGCTTGCCAAGTGCTCCGGGGACCTGGAGGGCAACGCAGGTGTGGGGAGAAGTACCCTCCCGTGGAGTGACTGGCGCTCCTGGGTTGGGGGCAGAGGGGTTAGGGCTGAACCTTGGAGCAAGGGTGCACACTCTGGGTCACTGCTCCAAACAGTGCACGGGTGGAGCCCAGCAGGTCAGCAGATTGTGCTGGGAAAGTTCTCCCTTGTCTACACTAACCGCTGGCCTGTCTTCAGCACTGCCCTTGGTGCTGGGTGTACGCAGCAAGACCTGGGACTGTTGGCTGTACCCATGACTTCCGCACTGAGAATTCGAGTGTTTTCTTGCCACTTCATAGCATAGCAGTGTGGCAGTGGCTGTGAGACTGACTGCTCATTATTGCTGCTGAACAGGTTCCAAGACACAGCTTGTGTCTTTAAATGTGTCCGAGATTTATTTCAGCACTCAGCAGCCTCCTTCAGGGCCCCGTGTGCCTGAGTCTGCACACTCGGGAGCCGGTGGGCTTCGCCAGGCTGCCAGAGGATGAGGAGTGTGACAGTGAGAACCAGGTCATGGCAGCAGCGGTGCCTGTGGCATGGGACGCTGAGCGAGGAGTGTGGTGTGACGTGGCATGGGTGTCTCTGATGCCCCGCGTGGGCTGGAAGTCCTGGACACGCTGTCCGCGCAGCAGTTGGCCCCCTGGGTACAGCAGTGGTTCACCCCAGCAGACTGTGATGGTGGCAGATGGAGAAGCAGTGGAAGACGCAGAGTGACAGGTGCCCCGTGGGGACATTAGGGAGGCCCCCGAGCTCCCAGGGTTCACTTGGCTGTAGGCCCTATGGCAAGGCTGTGGTCACTGCTCTGCCAGCCCCCTGCAGCATCAGGCTAAGGATGTCTGGTGCCTTGTAGAGGAGGGAGCTGGCCTGGAGGCCCTAAGAGGGGCCTGGGCTCTGCTCTCAGGGGCCCCTAGTGAGCAGGCAGGCAGAGGGCAGCAGCAGGCAGTCTGACAGGTCAGAGAGACCCAGATGGCCCCTGCCCTGGTGCCCTGGAACCCAGGCTGTGTTGAGAGCATGAGTCAGCTGTAGGGTAGAGAAGGCATTGTCCTGTGGTGCACAGCCCTGAGCTCCAGCCATGGTCGGATCTGCTCACCAGGACCCTCCTCGCCCAGGGCCATCCTCCCAGCTGGCTCTTTGTCCCTTTCGCCAGCCAGCCAGGCAGGGTGGGGCTGCCAGGGCACCAGAGCCATACACACGTTCCACACAGATAGCACACATGTACACTGCACGTGCCGCACTCACACATAACCACACACGCAAACACACAATATCACATTCGCACCCCCATGTCTCTCGTGGCCTCCGAGAAGTGTCACCACAGGATGTGGTTGGGCTCCAAGGCAAGTGGGAAAGTGGGAAGTCTGTTTCCCAGGTGGTCCCCCCAAGGGCGGTGCACTGAAGCCTGCCTGGGGTCTGTTTCCTGCGGGCCTCCCTGGCCTCTGCACCAGGTAGATCCCCTGCTCACTGTTGTATCCCTATGAGCAGCCTGCTTGGATGGAAGCCCCAAACATGCTTTTTTTTTTTTTTTTTTTTTTTTTTTTTTTTTTTTTTTTTTGACAGGCAGAGTGGACAGTGAGAGAGAGAAACAGAGAGAAAGGTCTTCCTTTGCCATTGGTTCACCCTCCAATGGCCGCCGCAGCCGGCGCGCTGCGGCCAGCGCACTGCGCTGATCTGATGGCAGGAGCCAGGTGCTTCTCCTGGTCTCCCATGGGGTGCAGGGCCCAAGTACTTGGGCCATCCTCCACTGAACTCCCGGGCCACAGCAGAGAGCTGTCCTGGAAGAGGGGCAACCGGGACAGAATCCGGTGCCCCTAGCGGGACTAGAACCCGGTGTGCCGGCGCTGCTAGGCGGAGGATTAGCCTAGTGAGCCGCGGCACCGGCCCAAACATGCTCTTGAGACCTGCCAGGCGGGCAACCCCTGCCCTCTGGGGTACAGTGAGCTGGGCGGGCGGGAGGGGAGGGGCAAGGCCCGCCAAGGCTCACTTCGCGTCTCCATCCCCCCAGCTCTTCCGACGTGTGGCATCGGCTCTGCCCGGCATGGAGAGTGTCCAGGAGAAGAGCAAAGAAGGGAGTATCCTTTTCTTCTGGCGAGGGGCCGACAGGCGTGCCGCAGGAGCCGCTCCAGGGCAGCGCAGGAGCCTGCTTCCCAGCCCAGCCTTCACTGACCGGCACGTGTGGCCAGAGAGCCATCCTGCTCTGTTTCTGCAGCGGCTTCCGGAAAGGCACAGGGACTTCCAGGGATGTACGCGAGTGGAGGGGTGGCTGGGGAGTGTGAAACAGTGGTTCTGCCCATCTGTGCAGTGACCGCTGGGGTGTACCTTGGGTGTGGGAGCAGGGACGTCCCCCTGTGCCCAGCCCTGCATGGTCCCTGCAGCTCTCCACAACTCACATACACCACTTGCCAAGTTAAGGTTCTGGTTTGCCCAGTTCATGCAGTGTGCAAGATATAGACTTCAACTTCACACTCAGGCCTGCTGTCCCTACACAGCCCTGTTCTGCACAGGACACTGCCCCTCAAAGAGGGGTACTTGAGAGCTGCTTGGATAAGTGAGGGTCTCCCCTGCCCTGGTCCCCTGCCCCTGCCTAAGTCAGCCCCCAGACACTGGCTGCTCATATCCCTGGCCTGCAGCCATCATTTAAAAAAAAAATTGTTTTATTTGTTTCAAAGACAGAATTACAATGAGAGAGGGAGACACACACACACACACACACACACACACACACACACGGTGGGGGGAGGGTCTTCCATCTGCGGGTTCACTCCGGAAATGGTTGGGGTGGCCAGGGCTGGGCTAGTCTGAAGCCAGGAGCCAGGAACTCCATCTGACGTAGATAGCAGGGGCCCAAGTACCTGGGCCATCTTCTGCTGCTTTCCCAGGTGCACTAGCAGGGAGCTGCGTTGGAAGCCAGGAACTCCATCCACGTCTCTCACGTAGATGGCAGGGGCCCACGTACTTGGGCTATCCTCTGCTGCTTCCCCAGGTGCAGTAGCAGGGAGCTGCGTTGGAAGCAGAGCAGCCAGGATGGATCCAGTGCTCTGACGGGGGATGGCAGCATGTCAGGCGGTGTGGCGTAACCTGCTGTGCCACCACGCCAGCTCCTGGTCTGCACACTCCAGAGCAGAGCGTGCTTCCCAGCACCTCACGTGCATCCCCGTGGGCCTCTGAGGGGCCACACCCATGAGAGATGGACCCTGGAGACAGTGCACAGCACCTTTGGGCTGATGAGTGTTGAAGCCTAGGAAACTGATAGCACCGTGGTGGGAGGCGAGGAGGCAGTGACGTCACAGCTGTGCCTGTCCCTCTCCTCCTGCCTGCTGTGCCCAGTGCTGGGGAGCCTCATGGCTGCAGCAGGGGGAATCCTGAGACAGGCCAGCAGGGGAGTTGGCGCCTCCAGCCTTCCTCAAGGAGCTCTCAAAGTAGACTGGGTCAGGACAGCTAACGGGGTAGCAGGTGTCCCCAGAGGATGCCCAGTGACCTGGAGGAGTAGGTCTGAGGACTATGTCCTGGCCGGCCAGTCATGAAACTCCAACTCCAAGTGGGGAAACCGAGGGTCATGGGCTTGGTCAGGGCACATCCCGGCTCTCAGTAGCAGAGTGGGCTCTGGTGAGGTACCAGGAACACACAGCCTGCAAGGTCCAGAGAATAGCAGGACCAGGGGGGAGGAGGACAGATGAGATGCGGGGACCTTGTGCCGCAGCTGCCAGTGGGGAAAGGGCTGCAGACGGCGGAGCCCTGGCCACTGCGAGCAGTGACTGGCTCAGAGCCTGGTGTGACAGCTCCCACGTCATCCCGCTGAGCCTGGTGTCTGACTCTGCCCCTTACAGAGCAGACCGCACAGGGCGAAGTCAGCTGTGGGGTTCTCCTGTTTAGCAGGTGCAGCCCCACCCTCTCACACTGCCCAGCTGGGGCCTCCGACGAGGCAGGTGCCGGAGCAGAGATCCTGGAAGGGAATGGTTGGAAGCTCAGCGGGGGAGGCGCTGGGCTCATATTTAATGACAGTCAAATGCAGGTGTTTTGAAGACTTGCAGTCATGGTCAGAACCGTGCTCCTTCTCAAGAGCAAAGCACAGAAGCACTGCTTGGTGGTAATGCAAGAAAACTCCCCACTTAGCCACGCCCACTGGGCTCAGGGCCTGGCCCGTGTGCCCTGATGTCCCCATCTTGCTTGTCTGTTGATTTCAGGGCTAGAAGAAGCACTGCTGCATGCCTGCCAGCCTTGTCCTGTGCTTTCCTAGCCAGGGGCAGTGTGGGGCGGGGGAGGCAGAGGGCCACAAAAGGGTGAAACCCAGGCCCCTCACTGTATGTGCTGCATGGGCCTCCTGTCTCCTGCTTTCCGCCCATTCACAATAGGCTGTATCGCAGGGACCCTGGGCCCTCTCTGAACAGGGCTGGCAGTCACAACGGTGCCAGCAGTAACTTGAGCACTTCTTGAAATGGTCCAGCTGGTCCAAGCTGGTGATGCCCCAAACAGGACCACGCATGTGCAAGGCCTCCCAGCTGGTGCCGTGGCAGAGATGTAGTCAAACGCAGCTCCAGGCCCCACAGCCATTGCACTAACAGACTGCCCTGTGTGTTTTTCTTTCCAAATTCAAAAAAATCTCTATAGATATTTATTTGAGAGAGGAAGTCGCACAGAGACCCTATCCACTGGTTCATTCCCTAAATGCTCGCAGTGTCCGGGGCTCAGTCCAGGTCTCCCATAGGGGTGGCAGGAACCCAAGTGCCCGAGCTGTCACTATGGCCTCCCACAGTCTGCATGAGGAGGAAACTGACAGTGAAGTCAGAGATGGGAACAGACACCGAGAGGCCTGTGCTGCCGCTGAATCTGGGGCGCTGGAGTAGTGGGAAGCACACACAGCACACCCAGCTCTCTGGAGTGAGTCCAAGCTGTGCGGCTGTGGGTGTGGACTCTGATGGGCCACACCTGCACCAGAGAGGACAGGCAGGCAGGTGCACCCTGCGGACAGGCACACATGGAGTCTCTGGAGGCTTGTGGGGAGCATCCACAGCGAGTGTCCCCCTCCAGGGTGCTGTGTGGATGCGGATCCTCCAGCATGTCCCCATCTCGCCACTCAGCAGCAGCCCTGTGCATTGCAGGGAGCCGTGCATGGGAGAAGGCACCAGCTGGGAGGGTATGGGTGGAAGCTCTCAGCAGGTGACCCAGGCCTGTGCCCAATACGGTAACCACCTGTGGCTGTTTATAGTTGCAATGAAATGCAGTTCATGTTCAGTCCCTGCCTTGCGGGGGCCTCGTTTCCAGTGCCCGGGCGTCTGCGTTGCCAATGGCTACCATGTTGCTGTGGAACACTTTGCTCCTTTGGGACAGTGCTGTTCTGGAAATATTGGTGGAATAGGGCTCCCGGGAGTCTGCACTGGGAACCTCCCAGAGAACTTGCTAAGCTACACATCCGGGCCATCCCTGGGTCTACTGAGGCTGGGTCCGGGAGCTGTATTTTTAACAGGTTTCCTGGCGCTTTTGCTCCGTCCGCTTGAGGACTGCTGCATGGTATCCAAAGCAGTCTGGGTCTTGTTCCCTTGAGGTTTTTAAGAAGTCCCGTCGCTTCAGGATCGAGTGTGATGTGCTGTGACAGTGGTCATGCTTCTAGCTGGACGGGTGGTGGCTCTGGAATGGATACTGTGCTCAGGAGTTGGGGGTGGGGTTGTTGGTGGCATCTGGTGGCTGCAGGTCAGGAATGCAGCTAAGCACCCTCTGTACAGGGAACAGCCCCCAGCACAGAGACCCCTATCCAGCCCCAAACACCACTAGTGTTGAGGTTGAGAACCCAGAGCAAGAGGGACGTAGCAGAACAGGTCATTTAAACGCCTTGGGTCTGTACCCAGCCGTCTGGGCCTCCCAGCCAGAAGACAGGTGCTTCACTCGCCGCTGCACAGGGTTGAGATGCCCAGCACCCGGCACAGCGTGGGTGCTCAGCACTGCCTGGAAAGGCTTTGCAGAAGGGACCGGTCCTGCCGGAACTCTGCCCACTTTGCAGCGGGGAAAGGGAGCCTGAGTATGAGGGAGGTGGAGTTGACTGGGGGAGGCCTTCAATGCCAGAGTGCGACATGTGCAGATGCTCGGTCTCTGTCCCAGAGTGTGACATGACTGCCACCAGCGCTGGCCTTGGGAAGCTACTGTGCCTAGAGAGGGCTGGGCAGGCTCAGAGGGGCACGTGGGGAAGACCAGGTCCGGCTGTGCAGAGGACTGGGGCTGCGGGCACCACCAGTGGGGCCACAGCACCACAGCAGGGGCACTCCTGGTGGTGGGTTTGCTTGAGTAGAAGGAACAGGGTGACCAGCGGGAAGGTGTAGGGAAGGCACTTGTGTATCTTACTTGCTTATTTATTTATACTGTGCCGTGGCATACAAAGCATGCGGGTCTGTCCTTGCACACGCCCGCACACACATATCCACAGAAATAGCACAAAGCCACTTCAGAAAATCTGTGGAAGTGGAATTCAAAGGTAAGTTTATTTTGATGCCAGAAAATGTTGAAATCTGTGAGCGTGGTCTTCCTTAGCCCGCCCCCGCAGTGATCGACATCAAGCTGGACAAACCGCAGGAGCCCCCGGCCAGCGAGGGCGGCTGTTCCTGCTAATGCGGGGCGGGCGCCCCGGCTCCCTCTGACACTACGCGCTTGTTGTGTTGCTTCCTATTGGTTAGCTTCCTAAGGGGGGTGGGAAATGAGTCTCTCAAGATGGGAGGATCTTTCTTTTCTCTCTGTCTCTAGGAGTAGGGTGGGAAGGGGCGGGAGGCTGGGCGTCAGGGATCACGTCACTCTTAACAGCTGTTACTTAAACAACTATTTTTTGGTTTGGTTGTAATATATTGTACTTTATTAAGATTGCCAAAAACTGTTAAAATTAAAAAAAAATTTAAATCATGTGTATACAACTTTTTGCCAGATAAAAGAAATGTAGTCATTTTTATTTGAAAGATGTGCTTTTTGTTTTTGTATATTTGTAAACTTACAGAGATCCTTTTCCACATACCTCCTCCTTCCTGATCTCTTTGAACCGTGCAGCACCCCTGCCTTCCTCCCACCCCCAGCCCAGTCCATTTAAACGAATGAGTCACTAGGCTCCAGCCTGGGGCTCCCCACGCAAGGCCCTCCGTGGAGAAATCAAACACAGGCTGAACTGGCGCCTCTGAAGGGGCAGCCCTGACTCTGCCCCCCCACGGCCAGAGCAGGACATCAGCATGGCCCTGAGCTGGCGGGACGGCCTTGTGGACTGCGAGGGCCCAGCAGCAGCCACAGGGGAGCAGCTTCTGCCTGGAAAAGCCTTGTAGGAGGTCAAGGGCACCAGGAGCCTGTGCTCTCTGCTCGCCCAGTGCCCAGCAGAGTGAGAGGTCACTGGAAGGACGGGGTGCTGTTGGCTACTGTGGGCTGTGGTGATTTGTGGTCTGTAGCCTGGGGAGCCCCGTGGAGTTGCGAGGTGTTTCAGCCAGCGCAGACAGCTGGGCTGGATCTCAGAAGCTCAGTGTGTGACGCTGGGTGGCATGCCACCCGTGTGGAAGTCGGGGAAGCAGCACTGGCCCACCTGTGACTGGGGGCAGGGCGGCTGCCTGCTCTCAGACCCTCACTTGCTTGTATGGCTGGGTCTGGTTCTAGAAAGACCAGTTCCCCCCGTGCATTCACCCCACAGACCTGGCACAGTTGAAGTCTTTGCACGTGCCTCTGTGAATACCATGGCCTGGTCGGTGGGCACCTGAGGGTAGGTTAAGGTGGGGTCTCTAGAAGGCTGCCCAGAGTGCTGGGATCTGCAGAGAGGTCCCGTTGCCATCGTTAACCGACCCCTGCAGAGAATCCTCTGTTCACAGTAAGTAACGTAACACACTTGGTCAGCATTCCAAACTGAGCCAGACTCAAGCCCAGCAGTGGGCGGTGGCTGTGGCCCAAGCATCCCACCCCTCCCCACTGGCATCCGCTCTCCCCCCTGGCTGCTGATGGACATGTCACAGATGGGCCAGTGCCTGTGGCAGGGTGAATTCCTCCACAAGGCAGGAGGACTCCAACAAGGTGGCTGCAATGGCTCAGAAACTGCCCCCCGATGGTCAGGGGCCGGAATGTCTGTCGCCCTGGGCCCGCATCAGCCTGGGCCACCACGTGTCAGCGCTGACCTTACACGGAGTCGACCTTCTGGCGATGACGAGAGTCCACAAGCACCTCTTGCAGAAGGCGGGGGGCAACGTACGAACGTAATTCAGTGTTGTGTGTTTAGTTTTTCTATGTGTGTACATAATTATATATAGAGATAGACCTGTGTATACGCCTTCCACAGTCACAGCCTCACGGATTCGCGTGCTCCATGTAGATTCTTGTTTCTCCTGCTCTCAAGTTGGAACTTGCCTTGTGATAACAGTTTTGGAAATTCAAAAGTACTGCAACGTGTTGAAATCAGAAATTCTTAATATTGTCAAATAACTTGTGATTGTCTTGCCATCAATAAAATGACACATAGATGTGGTGACGTGCAGGCAGCAGTAGCCCTCGGGAATGGCGCCACCATCTCTCTACCTACTTACGTGCACAGGTGTGCGTGCCTGTGCCCCCCACTGCGGGCACGCACACCCCCACACTGGTGCTTGTTGGAAGAGGGTTTACTTCCCCCGCGAGAATTTATGGGAGTCTATTTGCAGTGTCCGGCCTGCTTGGCCTCTGGGGAGCTCAGTAAATGAATGTGTGGGTACCTCCTCTTTAAAACATGTGTAAATCCAAGTAGGCTGATTTATAGACTTCTTTCTTGCCCACCATGGCTCAGAGGAGCAGTAGGAGCCATGGCAGCTGTCACCTGGCCTGAGTTGGCCTTGGGGAGTCCTGCCTTCCCTTGCACACACTCTGGAGTCCAGGCTCTGCCCAGCCCCATGGCCTCTGAGGGCGAGGGTGTTGCCTCCTCTTGTCCTCCATCTTGGCAGTGCCGTGCCCTTGTGTGCCTCCCCACCCTGCCTGGGGTCTGTTCAAGCAGCCAGAGCAGTTCCACGGGTGTGTCCTGGGTCCTGGACGCCTGTCTTGAGCAGATGCCATTGCTCATGGGTAGCATCTGGACTCTGAGTTACGGTTCAGTAAGCCATGGGCCTGGTTCTCTCGCAGCAGTAGGGGTGTCGTGGAACTGGCTGTGCATCACCAGCGAGGGTCTTGCATCTTGGCGGAGTCCAGGAGGGTTAGCAGAGGCCAGTGAGGAGTCCTTGGAGGAAATGATCTCAGTTTAGCAAGTGGAGCAGGAAGCCTAGCAGCCAATCATGATCCTCTTTTCTGGGCCCTCAGAGAAGCTCCTGTTCCACAGGCACCAGAGAAGCGGAGTGAAGAAGGAATGAGCCCCAAAATGAAGGTGTGATGGGTGTGACATTGGCATCTTGTGTGTTCTGGCTGCAGTTGTAGGGGCCAAGTTCACATGCCTGCTGGTTCCAGGCAACAGTTTCCTTGGGTCAGAGTCCACTCCCCCACGCCCTGCTCCCCGCTGTTGCCGTCTCCATTCTCTCTCTCGTGCCATCACCCTTCAACATCCTGCAGTGCCCCCGGCTCTGAGAACAGCGAGTCACTGAGCAGACTGACCCAGTGATGGGGACTGAAGTGGTGGCAGCCAGGAGGGCAGGCACACCCGCCCACTGGGGGGCTAGCTAGCACCAGGTGTGATGACGTGGCACACTGAGGGAGTTAGGACCTGAGGCCAGGCCAGGGAGCTGAGGGCTGCAGCAGCTCCCAGAAGCGTGGTTGATCTGCTGGCAAGGCCGTATGCTCATTAGTGCCCCAACTACCTCCCCGCCAAAGAACCTGGGGCCTCGCCATCCTGCTATAGCAAGGTGAGGAAGACAGCAAAACCAAGACAGAGGAGGGTGCCTGGCTTGTGATCACCCGTAAGTTAGGAGTGGGCAGAAGCCAGGCACTGCTGTCTTCTGTCCACTGCCGGCCTGTGTGTGTGCAGATGTGACGGCACGTTTACATGGAAGGAAGGACCTCTGTGTACGGTCTCTGCCCTCAGGCCGTCTCTCCTGTGGTTAGGACGAAGCTCCTCTCTCCCCAGTGTCTGGGTGAGCGAGCCTGGAGAGCACGTGGGTGTGTGTGGGCTCCTGCCCTGCAGAGAACAGCCAGACCCAGGTCTACTGTCTTGAGCACCACCCAGGCCGGGTGCCCTTCGGACTTTGTTTGCAGTCGGCTCTGTAGGTATTCCCAGGCCTTGGCATCTCCCTCAACTGCAGGCCATGGTCTGGCTGATGCTTGGGGCATAGTGAGTGGTTGGACAAGAAATCCCTGCAGTGCAGTGGTGCTCGGGTGGCTTCTTCAGGAGGTGGTGGTGGGAGTGTTCCCAGCATGGTGGGTCAGCCTGCACCTTGTGGTGTGTTACTTTGCCCCCACGCTCCCGTGTGCTCACAGGGAGCACACAGCACGCCACGTCTACCTTGTCTGGGCTCAGGCGGCACGGCGGCCATTGACTTTACATTAAACTGTGTAAACTGTGGAGAGACTCAGCATGTTGGTCAGACAATAAACTGTCCTAATTCTCAACATGGCTCCTCGTCCAGTGTCTCAGTGGGACCGTCACAAATGGGGGCTCAAAAGCAGGTTTGCTCAACTGCCTGCTGCACAAGGCCCCTCTTCCTGTGCCTGGGTGGTCTGCCCTCTAACTGCCTCCTCGCCTGGGCTCATCACCAGCTCTGCAGGGGGCAAGATGGGACACCTGAGATTACATGCACCTGTGTTCCCATCATTTCCACTCTGCCCCAAGACTGATGCAAACTCAGACTCAGGCGTGTGACTTCCCATCATCCCCCACACTCTACTCACGTCTGGCCTGGGACTAGATCTCTGCTCCTGATGTTGCCAGAAAGCCATTTAAAGGCAAGCATTTAAGGGGAAGCAGCATCACCTGCTAGATGACACGAGCAGCCACCTCCAACTTCACCCCACACCAGACAGGGAAGGTCCCGAGGGGCCTCTTCAGGTCTCAGCAGTCTCCAAGCTAAACAATGGTCTGGAAGTGTGGACATTTCCAGGACCAATCCAAAAAGGACATAAAGGTTGGGATCAGGCTCCAAAATTGCCCGGGTTTGAGGATGCAGGGGAACCTCGTTTTTCAAGCCCCACTTCACCTTCACCTCTCCCCTTGACAAGGTTCCAGCACACCCTCCCATGTGCCACTGCCAAGGAAGCCATCTCTGGTTAGAAGGGAGGGGAAACAGGTGACCCTGCCCACTAAGCTGTACTTGTCAAGGCTGCTAGGTGTGAAATGGGCGAGGGAGCAGCAGCGGGGAGGGGGCTGAGAGCCACAAGGAGGCTGCTCACAGGCACGGCTACACGAACACAGAGGCGGTGCATGCTCACTGGGGCCAGTGCTGACACAGCTGTCCAGCAGCCCTCGCCCTCGCCCTCGCCCTCGCCAGGAAGCACTGCTGGGCTTCCCCGGACGTGACTGAAGATGAGAGCTGCAAGGAATGTCCTGCCTGAAGGACACGGCACAGCACCGGGAGACGCTGCTCAGGGAGGCTCTCCTCATCACTGGTCACGGGGCTGGGGCAGGGGAAGCACATGCCAGCCAGAACAAAATGAGTAAAACATGGCCACGTCCCTCGCACCTGGCAGGACCACAGGCGACCTTGGAATCCTAGGAGGTGCTGAGACGGAGGCCATGGGAGGAAACGGCAGGCCGCCAACAGCGCTTGTCGATCAGGAACCAGGAACCCCTGCTCCCAGCAAATGGTCACACACCTGGTAGAGGAGAGGTTACCAAGGCCCAGGCCTGAACTGGGCGGCTGGTGCCTTTACCTCTTAGTCTGTGTATGATCCATGCTCACTGGGAGACTCCACCGGCAGCAGATGCACTCACCAGTGGAGTACAGGGGCCTCACCTGTCCCAGCTCACTGCAGCTGCAGCCTGCACCTCTCCCTTAGAGGTGATGTGCAGCAGAGCAGCTGATGTCCTACTGCTTATCCATGAGGTGGCTCAGACACTGCCAAGGTATCAGGCCACAGCTGTCTCATTGTGACCTACAACTGTGTCGCACAATTGTGTCACTCTGCCTGTCCCCATGATCTGACATCCCTCTCTCCACCCTGGTCACACTTGCCTCCCATCTCATGAAGAAACGCACCTACTTAAGTTGCATGGCCACAAGAGGACGCTGCTGAGCAAAGCATATACTTTGACCTGGCAAATCCCTTCCCAGTTCCCAAGGACTGATCATCTGGGCTGATCTGGGCCCAAATCCACTCCTGCAGCACAGGGGTACAAGCGGGATGAGGCCCCAGGAGGTACTCTCTAACCTGCATGCACGCTTGGCCTTACTAGAAAGCTGACAGGACTTGAAGGCCAAGACTTACAGCTGCCTCTGGGGCACCCCAGGAATTGCAGGGGACTGTTAACGCTTGCTGAGCAGGCAGAGTCCTGAGACCATCCAGAACTGCTGTTGTATCACAACGTCCAGGAGCAGGGCCTCACATCGGCCTACACCACAGGCGATTCTGGTGCCACTAATGTTTGGGAATCTGTTCTAGACATACCTCTCCTTTTTCAGGAGACTGTCATTAGGCCTAGAATAAAATTCAACCTTTCCATCACTCACCTTTTTGGTACACTTTCTTCAATAAAGGAACTCTTTAGAAACAGAAACAAAACAAAACAAAACAAAAACCTGAGGCTGAGAGAACCCATGCCTCATAACAGAAACCATGGACTTATTCACATAAGCACCTACTATGATCACGCGACTATGTCACACACTCATCACAGTCCTGATTCCTGGTTCACCGTGCTCACCCACTTCCAGAAGTTACTGCTGGGCTAGTAAGGAGAGCCAGAAACGCTAGCATCAGCGTGGCCTTCAAATGGGAACTCGGACAGTCAAGGTCTAATGACTTTTCCATCACACACTGCATTTATTTCATGCTCTGCTAGGCTGATGCGTGCTTCAGGGGCAGGAGCCTGAAGTACATCTGCCAGAATTAACAGCCTGAGTATGTGGGCTATCAGAGCCCTGGCGACCCCCACACAGGGACGTGTGAGGCAGAAGAGGCATGGGCCCACGCTTCTGTCCATCGCCTCTCCCGATCCCTCAATGCCGGGCTAGGGGCCACTGCTGCGGGACCCAGGGCTCTCACTGCACTGTTCCGTGATGGGTTTCTCAGCACAGCACCCCCGTCTCCGGGTAAGCTTTCCCTGAGAGGCACGAGAGGCAGGGACAGCAGCAGCTCTTCCTGTACCCACTGCAATCTTGAGGCTCAGGTTAGTCTAGCACCCTAATACACGCTCCCTCCACCTCGAGTGTGCTTACTATACCATTCTATCTTATTGTTTTATTGGGCCAGACAGCTTATTTAGCAAAAAAGGTTATTAATCATTTATAAGAGCAGTAAAACTGTCCAGTGTTTAAGAAGACAACAAAGAACATCACTTTGAAAAAGACTTTTTTTTGGTAAGCATCAGTGAATATATACTTGGAAAACCTGCAGAGAACTTTCCCATGCTGTACCTGCTCCACAGCATTCCAGCTACGGGTACAAAACAGGAGCTGAGGGAGCAGCACAGGCAGGCAGCCCATAGCAGAACAGGGTCCACGTCTCCACACGGCCCCAAACAACACTAGAACACACTCGACCCTTGGCAGCTGGGGAGTTAGCATCTGCGGCTCTGTCACCTGGGAATGACTCCAAGGGCTCCTGAGTGCTGAGGCTGGAGCACGGGCAAGTCGCCGAGCTGATGAACATCCTGTCAGCCCAGCCCTGCTGTTCTGTACCTGTCTTCACACGTGGGCAGACTAGACTACCTATGAATCTGAGAACAAGGGACAAGAGGATGCACTGCCCAAAACATGAGGGGCAAGTGGAAATCCACTGATCATAAATAGGGTTCCTTCCAGGGAAAGCACAAGATCAAAGCGCAGAAGCAGCAAATAAGTCTCCGGGGATAACCCTGACCCTAGTGACAGTGTCCTTCCTGTATGTGGCCTGCTTGTTATGTCACAGAGACTGACCCTGCATCCAGCATTCACTAAGGGGATGTCGCACACACCTTACCAACAGTGAGAGTTAAACAGAAGTCATTTGTTTGAAAGGGAGCAAAAGGGAGGACTGAACTTGAGAAAGAAAAGTTCCAGGTAGGCTTCAGCGGGAACTGGTGTCCAGAACAAGGAAATGTTTCCAGCCACATTTTATACCTCTTCTTTATCAACTCCAGACTACCATAGCCAACTGTCACTCACACGGTCCCCACCCCGACCAGTGCTTCAGAGCTGTCACTCAGGCGATTTTAGCAAGCCACTTCTCCAGGTCCTGGATGTCAGCGGAGCCGGGGTCCCCTCTCCCACCCTTGGCACTACACTCCAGGAACTCCACTTTGAGGGGCAACTGCGAGAATTCAAATTCTTTGCCTTTCTTTCCCAGTTGAGCAGGGGCAGTGCTGGAACTGTCCAGTGTGCTGGGTGCAGCAGAACGGGTAACTCGTAAGGTGTTACTGTGGGCAAAAGGAAAACAGGTCAGGAAGCGAAACTGTTAAATACTCACAGCACATTAGTGCCTAAGCATTTCAGCACTCACATACAACTTAGTCACAAAACCAGTTATGTTACTCAGACTGCTCAAAATCCTTTGCAAGCCACAGGCAATGCGAGGGGTCGAACCTCACATGCTAGATGACAGCAGATCAGTGGACCCAGGTCACAGCAAGTTTCTCTCAGTCCAGTGCCCCTGCTACCCAGCTCTCCTGAATGGCACGTGCTATAAACTTAGGTTTCTGAAAGTTAAGTGTGGGAATATAGGGTATTTTTATTAATTAATTTATTTGAAAGGCAGAGTTACAGAGAAGCAGAGGCAGAGTGAGAGTGAGAGTCTTCCATCTGCTAGTTCACTCCCCAAATGGCTCCAATAGTTGGAGCTGGGCTGATCCAATGCCAGAAGCCAGAAGCTTCTTCCCAGTCTCCCATGCGGAAAAAGGGCAGCCGGGACTCAAACCGGCACCCATATGGGATGCTGGTACTGCAGGCGGTGGCTTTACCCACTAAGCCACAGTGCAGGCCCATAGGGTACTTATTTTTTATCTTGGTCTGGACATGGAACTTAGAAATCCATAAACTCTGGAAACTCCCATCTCATTTGGGTACAACTACTATTCTCACTAACCTCTTTATCCACCTCATTGCCACCTGCTGGCCCCAGGAAAGACTGCATTAGCAGCACTGGTTTGCTGATCCCCTCTGCACCCTCCACCCCTTCCTGCTACCCAGAAATTGAAGAATGAATGGAGGGCACATGCTGCCACCCGCCTTCTTACAAAACATCTGCTTCTGTATTGTGGCTTAAAAATCAGAATCCACAGGGAAAACTAAACAATACTTTGTTCAGGAACACACAAACACACAAAGTATTTTAAGAAACAAATAACGGATATAAAATCATTATATAATTCCATCTTGAGGGAAAAAAGGAGAAAAAGGGAGAAACACAGGGGCCTTCTAAGCATGGTGGTGAGTACATAAGTGTTCATTTTAAATTATTGAAGCTCCATGTATGTGTTATATATATTCCTATGTGTAAGATAGTTTACACGAAAAATTTTAACCTATTATGCCCCACCATCCTATATACAGGACATCTAAAAAAACTTAAATTAAACAATAAATATGATAACTGAATTAAATATTATGTTGTTGAAACACTGGGTTAAAGAAAAAGGGCAAAACACTACAGCTTTTGCCACAAGGCCAAGAAATCTAGCAAACCTATTCTTCAAAACACTGTGACATGCTTCAAAGCTGATGGGGTCAAAGTATCACAAACAGTTGATTAAACCGAAATTTGACTTCTAATTCACTGATGATAATCTTTCAACACTGTTTACATCACTGCCTTATAATACAGCCATTTCCGTCTGTATCTTCTGGTTCTTAAGTGAAAAGCAAATGGCCTAACAAAATGTGTTTCACACACAGAAGACTTGGATTGTACTGGTTTTTAAAAAGCTGCCACCTGCAACACCAGGATCCCATATCATAGTGCTGGTTGGAGTCCCAACTGCTCCACTTCCGATTCAGCTCCCTGCTAATGTACCTGGAAAAGCAGTGGAAGACGGTCCCAATGCTTGAGGCCCTGACATCCACGTGATAAACCAGGATGAAGTTCCTGGCTCTTGGCTTGGGCCTGGCTGAGGCTAGGCTGCTGTGGCCATTAGGGGAGTGAACAAGTGGATAAAAGATCTCTCCCTCTCTCTAACTCTGCCTTTCAAATAAATAAATAAATCTTTAACAAATAAAAAAGTAGAGGAGGGGAAAAGTACAGCTTCAGAAGGGATAGGAATCACTGAAAATAGCATCTGTCAGGACAAAACTGATGGGCAAAGAGCCAGAATGCGGTCTTTTGTGGTCTGTCACATATTTCTCTTCTGCTTTCCCATAATCTTTAAAAATGTCAAGCAGTTGCCAATGCTGCAGCATTGTGGGTAAAGCTGCTGCCTGCACTGGCATCCCATACGGGCACCGATTCGAGTCCCGGCTGCTCTACTTCTGATCCAGCTCTCTGCTATAGCCTGGGAGAGCATAAGATGGCCCAGGTGCTTGGGCCCCTGTACCCGCGTGGGAGACGCGGAAGAAGCTCCTGCTCCTGCTTTCGGATCGGTGCAGCTCTGGCTGCTGTGGCCAACTGGGGAGTGAGCCAGCACATGGAAGACCTCTTTCTTTCTCTGCCTCAGCCTCTCTGTAACTCTTTCAAATAAATAACTAAAAAAAAAAAAAAAAGTCAAGCTACTCTTGCTTCCAGGCCCTGAAGCCAACTAGGTTCTACTAGACCCTCAGCTCCTGAGGATGAGAACGACACAGTTCCTCCTACAGCTGCATCCCAAGTGCAGGATTTGGCATATCCTAGATGTATTATAGATGCCTGTTCAATAAATAAAGGAGTAAATATAGAATTATGGGTAAAAATGTTATAAAAGTTAGATTTATAGTTTTCTCAGATCATTTTAAGAAAAAAGTCCTTATTCAAAAGAAAATATAACTTGCTTTACTATCATTTTTTTGTCTAAGCAAGTTTTATTTTTTAATTTTTTAAAAAATATTTTATTTATTTTTATTTGAGAGTTAAGAGTTACAGTGAGAGGGAGAGACAGAGAGAAAGGTCTTCCTTCCATTGGTTCACTCCCCAAATGGCCGCAACGGCCGGAGCTGCGCCGATCAGAAGCTAGGTGCTTCTTCTGGGTATCCCATTAGGGTGCAGGGGCCCAGGGCTTGGGCCTTTTTCTACTGCTTTCCCAGGCCATAGCAAAGAGCTGGACTGAAAGTGGAGCAACTGGGACTAGAACCGGTGCCCATATGGGATACTAGTGCCACAAATGGAGGATTAACCCACTGAGCCATGGTGCTGGCCCCTTTTTCCTTCTTTTTAAGATTTATATTTTTATTTAAGAGGTAGAGTTACAGAAAGAAAGAGGGAGAGACAGAGAGAAAGATCTTCCATCTGCTGGTTCACTCCCCAAATGGCTGCAGTGGCCTGAGCTGGGCCAATCCGAAGCCAGGAGCAGGAGCCAGGAGCTTTTTCTAGGTCTCCCACTTGGGTGCAGGGACCCAAGCACCTGGGCCATCTTCTACTGCTTTCTCAGGCCATAAGCAGAGAGCGGGATTGGAAGAGAAGCAACCAGGACATGAAGTGGCACCCATATGGGATGCTGGCACTGCAGACAGAGGCTTAGCCCACTACGCCACAGTGCTGATACCAGTCTAAGCAAGTTTTTGGCTAGCTCTTATAAACTAGCACGATACAAAGACTTGATGATTCTTTAAAAGTCAAGTTTGCAGCTCAATTTACAAATCTTTAAACACTTGAAGCAAGATAAGTAATATTGCCAAGTAGCGTAAAAAGCAATGTAAGTTGCAGAACAGTATAGATATCTATATTCTTCCTGAGTGTCCCTTTTTTATTTTTATTTCCAATGGCTTTAAAATGCTTAGCTTTTATTCATTTTCTCTTTCTTACTCTATTGTTTTACACGCATCTTTAAACACTGCTGTGAAGGCATTACTGAGTGCTGAGTGTACGCTTCCATCCACTAAAATAACACTGTCCTCAGTTTGGTTCATAAAATTTTTTAGTTTCTAAAACCTTTCATCATTTCCATTGTGAGTCAATGAGAGCGTTAAAATACTCTGCTTATGGTCTCAATAAATCTTCTTAGGGAATTTTAAAAATCTATTAACATCCCATTAATCTTTTTACAATTCCATTAATACTTCGGGTTAAACTATTAACAAGTGTATTTCACACTAATCTTCTGTTTGTAATTGTGGTCATCTCACAACCCAAGAACTAAATCTTAGTATGTTGCTTAGTATAAGCAGTAAGTTACATAATTAACCAATGAGCCTTATTTACACACTTACAGTTCTTTCTCAAGCTGTTGCTGAATTAACTTTGCTGATTTTGCCATTGCAATATCTGTAAAGAAAAAGAAATATTATTGTAGTTTAAACCAGAACAGGTCTTTCCCCAAGACTTCTTACAGACAGAAAATTCCTATTTAACCCAGTGAGTTTCTCCCTCATCCCCTTTTTAAATGAGGTTTTATCACTAGCTCTTCACTATCAAAGCAAGCTTTATAGTTCCAAATGGGTTTTCCCAAAATAACACTTAGAAATATATTATGCTGATGCTCTTAAAACTGCCTTTGGGCCAGCGCTGCGGCTCACTTGGCTAATCCTCCGCCTGCGGCGCTGGCACACCGGGTTCTAGTCCCGGTTGGGGCGCCGGATTCTGTCCCGGTTGCCCCTCTTCCAGGCCAGCTCTCTGCTGTGGCCCAGGAAGGCAGTGGAAGATGGCCCAAGTGCTTGGGCCCTGTACCCCATGGGAGACCAGGAGGAAGCACCTGGCTCCCGGCTTCAGATCGGCACAATGTGCCGGCCGTAGCAGCCATTTGGGGGTGGTGAACCAACGGAGAGGAAGACCTTTCTCTCTCTGCCTCTCTCTCTCACTGTCTAACTCTGCCTGTAAAAAAAAAAAAAACAAAAAAACAAAAAAACAAAAAAACCTGCCTTTTGCTCTCACTAAAGCTTGCCACATTATACAGACCTTTCAATTCACTGTATGAATAAGCCTAGTCAGTTGAGCAAAAACCTAACACTAACAAGGGCCTTCACTCCGACAGACAGTACCCTGTCATTCAGAAGTAAACCCAGCGGGGCCGGTGCTATGATGTAGCAGGAAAAGGTGCCACCTGCAGTGCTGGCATCCCACATAGGCACCACCCTGAGTCCTGGCTGCTCCACTTCCGATCCAGCTCTCTGCTGTGGCCTGGGAAGGCAGTAGAGGATGGACCAAGTCTTGGGCCCCTGCACCCGCGTGGGAGACCCCGAAGAGGCTCCTGGCTCTGGACTGGCACAGCTCTGGCTGTTACGGCCATTTGGGGAGTGAACCAGCAGATGGAAGATCTCTCTCTCTCTGCCTTTCAAATAAATAAATCTTTAAAAAAAAAAAAAGGCATAAACCTAGCACATTTGCAGCTGACACTAAGATGGTATGTTAAAGTATACTATGGCTAAGACATAGCTCTGGTTTGACAAAAAGTCTGGGCTAAATAAACACTAACTGCTTTTCTTATAGTGAATAAGAGAAACAGAGGTTAGATAACAATGCTAGTAACTGCACTGTAAGTCACTACAAGGATTATCATCTATCACCTCTGAGAAATGCACTGGGTCCTTTACAGAATCAGAATTTTAGATCTGAAGAGACCGCTGGTCTATCGTGTTTTAGAGGTAACTGACCTGAAGCTCAGTTTTGCTGGGTTGGCTAGAAAGTTTTCAGGTTAAAGGAAAACAACTTCTGCAAACTCCATGAGAAAACCTGCTGGCACACTTGTTTGGAAGGACGTATTTCACCCTGCTCACTCCAAAATTGTGTGCTGTCAATCTAACAAACTGGGTGATGTAAAATAACTTTAAATAATCTTTACAAATGAAAGCACTATACTAAAGATAAATCACAGCAGTCCCTCTGTTGTCATTCTGAGAACAGCCTGGTAAGAAGACTGGTGAAAAGACAGGAGTAGAAATAGACTTTAATATTTTAAACTGTTCAAGCTGTAGTTTCTTAGCACAGCTGTCAGTCATCCTCAATAACAGCACTGTAAACAACCAACTCTTAGTAGCAGAAAAAGTCGTAGCCAGAAAACATGATGGCAGCGCACCTTGCTTGTTGCAGGCTATTAGGAACGATGGTGTGTTCTTCAGACTCATGCTGTCAATGAGGACTTGATACAGAAACTCAGCCACATCTTTCACCTCTCTCTGGAATGCTGCACTATCCACGACAAACACAACAGCCCTGGAGGGAGGGGAAAAAGAAAAACCAGCCTGTGAACATGCGATTGCGCATTAATATCCTGAAAACAGTATCCTGAATTTCTTCTAATTCAATCTCCCTGAATAAACATGATAGGAACACACACAGCTCTGCATATGTGTGATCACACAACATCAATTCTCACTTAACAAAGAACTATTGAGTGCTACGATGCATCAGCGACTGAAGCTGAAAAGATAAATAGAAAGGTGTGTGTGGGGGAGGGGGGGCAAGTCAAAGACTTGGAGGATATAACAGTTGAGCTGAATTTTAGCCAAAAAAAACCTGGGACACAGACTGGGAACTTGTATGTTCAAGGTCCAAGGAAATCAAACACATACCTGGGGACAAGTCAAGGTAAGCCAGTGCACAAGGAAATGTGGGAGGCTCAAGTCAGCCTGCAATGGGGTGTGATACACTGACCTGTGGAGTTTATGCCTTTCTGCCTTACAAAGAATACTGGTGCCTAAATGGAAGACACAGCAAGATTTGAGGACAACTGAACAAGAGGCAGTGCACCAGAGAGGGCCTGACCTAAGGTAGCAACAGTGAATCTTCACATGCCAGGAACAAAGAGGGATCACAAGCAAAAAGCACAGCAGCCCAGGAAAACAGGCAGCAGGCCTCAGAGGCCAGGGCTCAGAGTGCTCATCGGAGACTGGAGCCATGCAGCAGCCCACGTGCAGCTGGGGAGCTGAAACAGAGGCCGTGCGGAGCCTAAAAGTTCAGAGCCATCTAGTGGAGGCCATGGCAGAAAATAACTGCAAAAATTGAAACACCAGGCCTCCAGCGCCTCAGAGGGATGCGTGGCATGGATGTCTACTTTTCAGGTGTCTCCCCAAGCAGAGACTGACAGGAAAACGAGCTAGACTCAGGGAAGCCCCATGGCCCCAACAGAGGGGATTCTGAAGCCCCTCCCGCAGCGAGGCTGTCACATCCTAACCACCACCACTATCAGCACACAGGCCCTTGCAGAGGGCTTCTAGGTCAGAGTTACAAAGCAAATGAGAAAATAGCAAAGTTATTATTTTTTAAATGTAGTGTAACTAGCACCCCAAAACTAGAGATAATGTAGCAATCTACAAACTTCTAATTATGGAGAATACTAGAAACTGTAATAAAAAAATAGAACAGCGTGAAAAGAAACATGTTAATTAGAAAAAGGATTATTTTGAAATAATGAATACAGTGAATAAAATAGCGCAATGGAAAAGCAGCACTTTCAGCCAGAAAAATGTAGTGCACTAGAAAACTGATGTGAGGGAATCGCACGACGTGACAGAGAAGACACACAAAGGACGCAAACAGTCAGTTTCAGGTGTTGGTAAGAAGCCCAGGGTGTGAGAACCGAGACTGGGAAGACGGCACTACCTGAAGGGATAACGCTGAGAATTTCTCAGGACTGAACAGAGATGTACGTCTTTGGTCTCCAGAATGGCACAGTCGAATTCCAAGTGACGCTAAGTCCATCCCTGGACAGGGTGGGCCCTGACAGACTTCCTGCAGTGAAACGGCATCTGACGGCGGCACGTTCTCATCTGCAGCAGCGCTGTCTGCAGTCAGGAGGCACGCCTTCACGGGATGGCAACAACTGCCACCCAGGACTTTACATGCAATCAAAACTGCCGCTCAAAATGAGTGGGGGCTGCACATTTGGTACAGCAGTTTGCATGCTGCTCGGGACACTCACATCCATAAGAGTGCCTGGGTTCAACTCCTAGCTCTGCTCCCAATTCCTGCTTCCTGCTAATGTCACCCTGTGAGGCAGCAGCTGACCGCTCAAATAGCTGCATTCCTGCCATCCATATGGGAGACCCAGACTGAGCTTCTGACTCCTGGCTTTTGCTGGCCCAGCTCTGGCTGTTGTGGGCATTTGGGAATTAACCAATAGATGGGAGATCTCTATTCCTCCACCTTTCAAGTAAGTAAGATTAATGCTATTTTTTAAAATGAAGGTCAAATAAAGATAGTTTCAAATGAACAAGGATGAAAAATGTTCCTACTCATTTGCCCTCTCTGGAAACTTTTTCTTTTTTTGAAGATTTATGTATTTACTTGAGACGCAGAGTTATAGACAGAGAGAGGGAGAGACAGAGAGAGAGATCTTTCATCTGCTGGTTCACTCGCCAATTGGCAGCAACAGCTGGAGCTGAGCCAATCCAAAGCCAGGAGCCAAAAGCGTCTTCTGGGTCTCCCAAGCGATTGCAGGGGCCCAAGCACTTGGGCCATCTTCCACTGCTTCCTAAGTGATTGGCAGGGAGCTGGATCGGGAGTGGAGCAGCTGGGACTCGAAGCAATGCCCATATGGGATGCCGGTGCCGCATGCAGATGCTTAAGCTATTACACCACAGCGCCAGCCCCAGGAAACACTTTTAAAAGATATATTCAGTGAGAGAAAACAAAACCTAAGAGGAAGAAGCAGAATGTCAAAGGCAGTGGGGGGGCTGACGCTGTGGCGCAGCAAGTTAACGCCCTGTCCTCAAGTGCCGGCATCACATATGGGCACCGGTTCAAGACCCGGCTGCTCCACTTCTGACCCAGCTCTCTGCTATGGCCTGGGATAGCAGCAGCAGATGGCCCAAGTCCCTGGGCCCCTGCACCCACATGGGAGACCCAGAAGAAGCTCCTGGCTCCTGGCTTCAGATCGGTGCAGCTCCAGCTATTGTAGCCAACTGGGGAGTGAACCATCGGATGGAAGACCTCTCTCTCTCTCTGCCTCTCCTCTCTCTGTAACTCTTTCAAATAAATAAATAAATATTAAACAAACAAAAAAAAAGGCAATGGTGAGTAAAGACATCCCAAGCATTCTGACAAGGCCAAGTAAGCACCACATGTTAAGAGAGAAAATCAGTAATTAACTAGGGTTAAAAAGCAGCATAAGTAAAACAAAGGGGAGTTGTAAGAAAGATTAAAGTTGAAAGTGCATCTGATTAATCTGAAAGATTAAAGATTAAAGTTGAAGTGCATCTGAAGTTCAGGAAAAGCAAACTGATATTCCTGACTTAAGATGCTAATTAAATGCTTTAAAAGGAGACGAGGGGCACTATGAAAAATAATAGCAATGACACACTTTCAAACCAACAGAGGGAGAAAACAGATACTCAGGAAACTTGATTACGTCACAAAGTAGGATTAAAGAAATGTACACACCATAGTCAATGTCTTTTCAATTTCATTTGTTTCAGTTATGGACCATTTGAATTTAATCTTCATATTTTCAGTATCATATTTATGCAAAATTCTTTATCAGAGTAATTATACTAAAAGTGTAAAATATTTGGAATTGGCAACAGAAAAAAAAACAATTTTTACTTAAAAATTAACAATTATAGCAAAATCTACCACTTACAGATTTGTCTCAAGCACCCAAAGAATAAAAATCACCTTTTCATCTGTGACAAACTGCTCATTACCACCATGTATGGATACGGAAGCAATAACAAAGTCTTCAGTCAGAAATGAACCAACTGCCTCGATTCCATCAAATATATGATGCCATCAATTAAAAGACATTACGATGTCTTGGGTAACCAAGAGAGAGAAAATACTCATACAATCAACTAAACTACAACACCACTGCTGTGGGATGTATTCCAGATTCAGGCATACTAAAATATGTCCTCATCAATTCTCCTTCTTTTGGCTAAGATCAAGTGTAGTATCTGTTCTTTTCAGTTTGAAATGTGTCATCAAATTACTGATTTCCCTCTTCAGTTCTTACCCCTGGTAGACAAAACTTGAAGCTTAAGTGTAAGAACCTTAGGAGCAAACTTGAGAGCCAACAGTACTGCAGCATATGCTAAGAGAAACATGGAAACACTGTTCTGTATTTCTGGAGGCATCGATTTTAAGCAATAATAGACTTACGTTATGTTAGAGTTCAGTAAATTCTAGGATCCCTCCTAGCTTTAAAATTCTTTTGTTCAGATTTTAATTGTCCTACATATTGTTAAATTAATCAGAGAAAATTCAAAATTTAATAATAGGATATAGGAATTATCACTTCCCTATCATGCTGAGAAACACTCTAAGTATTCCCTCAAATAATTCTCAAAAACTTAGCAAGGGGGCTTGCTACTCAGAATGGCCTGACCCCAAAGTCCATGCTCTCTCCACCCCAGGACACCAAGCTGTGTCCTGAATCCCACCAGAACAAGTAGCATAAGAGGCCTCCACACAGACTTCTGATGAGCCCATTTCACTTCCTTCCTACTTACCTGGCTGAAGTCTTAAACCGCTCTAAGAACTGAAGCCGCAAGCTCTCATGGCCAGGGAGGTCAATCAAGGTCAGACTATTGCCCTAAGGACAGTAGCAAGAACACTAAGTCAGTCTTTCAGTCTAGCTCCAGTCTGGCACCTAATTAACGAACGAATCAAACAAAGGTTCACAGAGCATCTTCTACTTATAAAACATTCATCAGAGCCAGGCGATGCAGCAGTGCAGACTTGGTTCCTGATGCAATACGACTTATTATGGGAAAGATGAACACAGTGCCGAATTTCAGTGACACTGACAAGCATTCTGAGGGTACATGTGCATTCCACCACTGTCTGGGAGAGGCAGGGCAGTGTGGTCAGTCTGAGGTTGGGGAGTGTACCAGTATGAATAAAACCAAAAACACGTGAAAACTACTAACAAATATTCACAACCTAAGCATGTGATTAAAGAACCTACAATTCACCCCAAAGCATGCTACTAATACTGGGATTCCCAATCTTTATAATAAAGCACCCTTTTATCACTTACCTTCAATTTTTAAATATCTATCTACTGGACACACCACTGATTTGCTCTAGTTCTGTCAACAGTCTGTCAATTCTGGAGCTCCTAGCAAGCAATCCCATTATGTACTGTTCAGTGCTGTTCATCATATCCTTGGCCTCACATGAACACAGATGTGGCTGTGCTCAATGGTAAGACTCTCAGATGTGGCTCTCATGCATGTTATCAGACGCCTTCCCTAAGCAACAGCCAATCGTCACCATGGTTCAGCAGAAGGAAATCAACACTGATATGGATCTCACATAATTCCAGCCAGACTAGTATGACATTCCAGATAGTCTATGCGGTTGTTTGTAGACAAACTGAAATATCTATCAGCCTTTTCCTCTTTTTTAAAAATATTTATTTGAAAGGCAGAGTTAGAGAGGGAGAAAGAGATCTTCAGTCCACTAGTTCACTCCCCAAATGGCCACAACGAACAGCACAGGCCAAAGCCAGGAGCCTACAACTCCATTTGGGTCCCCAATATGGGCAGGGGCCAAGTCCCGGACCATCCTCCACTGCTTTCCCAGGTTCATCAGCAACACGATAGATTGAAAGTGGAGCAGTGAGGGACTCAAACTGGCACTCATATGGAATGCCAGTGGAGCTGCAGGCAGCAACTTAACCCACTGCACCACAATGCCAGCCTGTAGAGTCTAGGAAAAGGTCCTCAAGATTGCAATTCTAATTCATCCGCCCCTCCAACCAGCTACCCAGACCACACGTACCAAAACTTATCCCACATTATAATCAGTGTGGCAGCACTGTCTAGTTTCTGAAGTTACACAGGTAAGTAAAAAGTCTTTTCGTTCTTTATGGGTAGTTTTGATACAGACTTAAGTAAACTATTTAAGATAGATAGCCATTGAAGCACTGTTTATAAAAACGTAAGACTGAGACAGCACACAAAATGAAGTATCTATTAACAGTTCATGAATCACTCAAGTATTACTCATGTACAGAAACGTGAGGGGGGAAAAGCCAATCTATATTCATCTTATTAAATGAAAAAACTCTGGCCAGCACAGTTATAAAAGAGAAATAACTAGAAAATATACACAAACATAGAATATACATGCACAGGCCATCTGGAAGGCTGCTCATGAAGTAACAGTTACTGAGTGGGCAGTGGGAATAAGAAAGCACAGAAAACTTTTTATCAAATATTCTTTCAACCTTTTGCATTCTTGTTCCATATACATTACTACCTATTCAAAACACAGAAGGGAAAAGGACTTAATGTCCACTCTGAAGAGCTCTTAGTAAAGTGGGAAAGACCAAGAAACAAAAAATAGGATGGCATGCAGCACTGTTGTACCCAGGCACAGCAAAGCAGGAGAGCATGGTTCAACCTGCCACGCCAATCATCCAGAATAGAACTGTCACGGACAACAGAGTTCCCCACAGAGATCAGCCGCTGCTGCACCTGCATCCTCATCATGCCAGTGAGACCAGCACACTCCCACACCCCACCAGCATCTTACCCTATTATTGTTGACTCTGTATGTGGCAGAGCTGTCCGTAATGGACGTCTGGGTGTCTCTGTAATGGCCTGTTAACAACTGTAAAACACAAGGTGAGAGAGATTGAATTACTAGTGTAATAGCAAATCTAATTGCATTAATACCATTCTAACTCTCCCGAGGGTAAATTTAAACAAATGAACACTGCTTGCAATAGCTAAAAACCTCACCTGTTCTCCACAGTAAAACACACTCAAAGATACCAAATATACCGCATCCCCCCCAAAAAATTAGTGAAAACTAGCTCAATCTGACAAAGAAAGATTGACGTTTAAAAATGTCTTTGGCAAACTCTAAAACGGGTTTGTTACTCAAGGAATTATGAACCGTGCGCAGGTCAATGGCCCCCACATCTTAGCCACAGAAAGACACCTGCTATATAAAATCTTGCCATGCGATAAGAATCCAGCAAGGCCAAAAGTACAAGTACTCTCCAAGGATTAGTGAACTGCCCGACCCATCCGCTTATCCAACAGCCCCGCGCACGCGGGAGAACCGGGTCGGCACACAGAGACGTAAACCAAAGTGCTCACCCTGACGAACAGCAACGTCTTCCCGGAGTCGCAAAGGCCGAGCAGCAGCACCGCTCTCTGGCTGCTCCTTCTGCTGCGGACGAGCTTCCAGAACACTGTGGAAGGCACGGGGAACGGCCCCCGGCGTCACGCCCGACGACCCGCAGACGCGGGGCGGGGTGGGGACTGAGACCTCTCGGCCAGCAGCGCTTTCCTTCCGGAACTGGACTGCCACCACCACCATCACAGCCGCTGCTGCGCTCAGGGGTGGGGTCCCACCGGGGCCCGCACCCTTCTCCCCGACGGCGGGCACCTCACGGGCGCTCTCGTCGCCCGCGCACCCCAGTGCCCAGCTCGAAGCGCAGGACGATGCACGTCGGGTCTCAGCACCAGGGGTAACCCGCGCCCTTCGGGCCAGGCTGGCCCCGCCACGGGTCGCCGGGACCCCTTCAGCTTCAAGAGGCAAGCTTTACTCCTCAGACGCCCCCGCCCCATTAAAGTGCCCTCTCGCCCGCTCCGCACCCGCCATAACCATCAGCCGCCTCTTTACCCAGCGTCAGCAACACCGCGAGAAGCGCCACCACTACTGACAGCACCGTCGGGTCCCTCTGCTGCAGCTCCTGCCGCAAGGAGTCTAGGTAGGGCTGGAAAGCGCCCCCGGCACCGTCGCCATCCCCCAGCCGCCGGGAGTCCGCGGAAGCCATGGATGAAGCGCGTGCTGTCTAATGCCGCAAAAGCGACGTGGCTCTGGGCTCTGCGCAGGCGCGGAAAACGGAGCATCCCGGGAGTAGTAGTTCCTAGGGGAACCCCAAGTGCATGACGGGAGTTGTGGTTCCCGCCGAACGTTAAGCCAAAAGTTACGTGAGGAGGGACGCACCCGTCTTTTGAGATATGGGTCAGCCGTCGCGGCTTGCTTTATGGCTGTTGAGAAAAATGATGAAATGAGGTAGATGAGTGGCCCCTGGAGTGTCCACCGAGGATTTCCAGTCGGACGCTGTGGCGAGGTGAGGCTTGTGAGGAGCTCAAGCATCCTGCGAGCATTCAGTCTGAATGGGATGTGACAGCGGGGTCTACCGCGCCCCGCTGGACTAAGTGAACGGACGCCGGGTCCATCGAGAGCTTAGCGCAAGGCGGCTGGAACCGACGCGAGCAGGAGAAAATGAGTTCCACCCGTGGTGGGTGCAGGAAACAATGTGTCCCCGCGCGGCCCGTGTAGGGTTGCAGATCCCATTTCCCCATTAACGAAAGCCATTGCAAAGGTGGACGCTCAGGGGGAACTCCAGCGGGCGTGGGCCGGGGGACGCACACCCTTCCCAGCCGGGTAGGTATTGTGGGACCTGGGCTCCCGGCTCTTCCAGGTTTGTCAAGACAAGTCATAAAGGCAGGTTATTTTATAGGAAAATTTCCACTTTAAAAAATGTGGTAGATAAGTGAAAACCCCAAAATGTGTGGCTCAAGTTAAAACACTTCTGCCAGCCCGAAGCCGCTGGCCGCCCGGAGGCTCCCATGTGCAGTCCATGTCTTGAAGCAGGTGGCATGGTTTTAAAATGTGCACGTGATTGAATGTAGGGGTGTGACTGAGTAACAACACGAGCCATCCACTGGCGCTGAAAGGTAGAAAAATATTACAGGGGATGGGGCCCGAGGCACTGTGGCGTAGGGGGTAAAGCTGCTGCTTGCGAATGCCTGCAACCCAAACGGGCAGGCTCTGGTTTGAGTTTCAGCTGCTCCACTTCGGATCCAGCTCCCTGCTAACGTGCCTGGGAGAAGCAGCAGAGGATGGCCCAGGTCCTTGAGCCCCTGCACCCACATGGCAGTCCCAGATGGAGTTCTAGGCTCCTGGCTTCAGGTTGGCCCAACCCCAGCCATTGCAGCTATTTGGGGAGTGAACCAGGGAATGAAAGATCTCACTCACTGTCTCTGTCACTCTTTCAAATAAATAAATCTTTAAAATGCCTGTTGCAATTCTACATTGACATACAGGGCTACATGCACCCTCAGACACACAGAGGCCAGGGACCAAGTCCTTATTACTAGTGTGGCAGGGAGTACCTGGGTGGAGACATTTTTGGTTGTGTGAGGAGTGAAAAACAGAGGTGTTAGGGTTGCTGCATGGAAAGTTCAAAGCATGATGTAGGTGCAGCCTGGAAAGCCAGACCACTGGGAAATGTCAACAATTTGGGCTGTTAAGTTTGGCCTTGTGATCCCTGGAAGCCGAATCCATCTACTACAAAATCTGTGAGAGATGGTTAGAATAGTCACTTAGCTAGGGATCACGGGAGATCAAACTGGAAAGGCAGCAGGACCTGAAAGGATTCTCTGTGCTTTGCTGAGGAGTGCAAGAAATTTACCCAGAATGCAACAAGACATTCCAGTTGGGGGTGGCGTGGATGATTAATTGGCAGATCTGCAGATAACCATGACCTGAGGGGATAAAAGACTATAGGTGGGTGTCTTGCTGCATTTAGACAAAAAGTGCTCAGGGTCTAATTCAGGGACAGAAGTAGATATGGAAAGGAGGGCATGAACTTGAGAGATATTTAGAAATTAAAATATATAGGATGTGATTGTAATCAAGGGCATAGCATTTAGGGCAAGAGAGGGACACGAGGAGAGAATGTGAAATGGTTGCTTGCTTGAGTTCAATTCTCAGAGGACTTTCCAGGAAAGCTTATCTTGCAGTGTTGCCCCTAGTGTGGGCCAGACCCCCAAACAAGGCAAGCTGCAAACCAGTCTGAGTTAAGAGTTTGTCTCTAAGGATGTTCAAGGAAAGCTTATCATGCAACATGGTATTCAGAAGGGGCCAGACCCCTGCAAATAAGAAAGCTGCAAGAAACCAGTCTGAGTCCTTCCGCACCCTGGGCACTTCCCTAATCCTTGCTGTGAAAGCCCTGGAAACCTGCTTCTCAGGGAGGTAGTTTCTTAGGGAGCTAAACCTTCCCACTGTCTCCTTCACAGTCACAAAGCCTTCCTCCGAGAAACTCCAGCTCAAGGCTGATGATCTGGCAACACCCCAAGTGGACAGACCCCTTGTGTCCACCAGCATGACTGGTTAACTTGACGTGGTAACCAGGAGAGTACCAAGGCTGCACCCCAGGCAGCTGGTATGGGAAACTGGGGATATGAAAGTGCCATTAAGTGGGAGAGGGGTAGGGACTGCAGACCTATTGGGAAAAAGTGGCCAGAATGAAAACTGTCTCCCTTTTCTATGTGTTGAAGTTCAGGTGCTTCTGGTTCATCTGAAAGCTTATTGAAGCAGGTCTTAGAGTAACCCAACACATGGTAGGTTTTCATTGGAGAGCCATGTGGAAACAGGAGATTGCAAAGTAATAGAGCCCATGAAGAGTGAGCAGAGAGGAAGTCATGGAGAAGCTTAAGAAGGAAGAGTCAAACACTGAGTGAGACAGACACGCCCTGGAAGTGATCAAGGATGTTCTGTAGCGGAGTGGCTCCTACGACCAGGCATTGAGTGAGTGAGGGCTGGTGTGCGGTCACGGAAGCAGGAAGGCAGTGATGGTGGGGGGTGAGGGTGATTTTCATTGTCAATGAGCACTTGCAGGTGCTAGGCAGCATTCCAAATATATGGACTGTATTTTTTTAAAACCCTCATATAACCCATTATTCCAAATTTGTAGAGGGGAAACTAAGATGGGTAACTTCCCCAAGGGTACATAATAAGGGACAGAGCTGGGATTTGATTGCAGGAGTTGGGCTCAGTACACTTAACTATATGCTTCAACACAATGGGATGCATTGTCCAGGCATTTTGTTGAGAGAGGTGGCAGGAGAGATACTCAGCTCAAGGAAGAATACTTAGCATGTAAGGTTTCAGTAAGCAAACATGCTGCTTTCTTTTAAATTGCTATTACCAATTAGCTGGCAATCTTGCTACCTTTTATGGTTTCTTTTTTCTTTCTATTGGCTTTGTCCACCACCCACCACCCACCCACCCACCCACACACACACACACACACCTTGCTCCTTTATAATCATTGAAACACCATTGCTTCTTTAGGAAAACCATTGTTTGCCTTCTGGCTTGAGCTATCCCTGCTGGGAACTGAGAAGGCATGGAAGGAGGAAGAGACAGACACGGGGAACCCCAGCCACAGATGTCTTCATTACGTAAGGACACCTAGTCAGAGCTGTGTGAATGAGAGGGCTCCTAGGCCACAGTGGTGAAGCTTGGGAGGGAAGAGAAAAGGGTTGAAGACACAGACATGCTATTCCCTTCAGGGATTCCTGGGACGATGCAGGCACGAGAACTGTATGCAGCTCCCACACTGAGGAGAGGGTGACACCACTTCCCCAGGGATGGAATCAGCAGCTTCCCTTGCTCCTGAATCTCCGTGACTCCCGGGCGGAACGCAGAGGAGGATATGCAGGTTCTGACGGCTCCTTGCTAAGAGGCCTTCTGCTGTGGAGTCAACCAAATGGCCGGGTCGCTTGCTGCTACCACTCAGGAGGGTCACACGTGGGTCACTCTGGGCTGTTCTGGGGATGGCTGCAGGTTGGGACAGTCCATAGAAGGGCAGGAGGGGGTCTTTTTCTGTTTAGGTATGGATGCTCCTAGAGCTGGAGATGCAAACATAGGCCCAGAGGGGATGGATTCAGTGAGTCCTGTCTAGCCTGTCTTCCTATTTCCCTTAAACCTTAAAACGCACAGCTTCATAATGCCGGAACTGCAAAATTCAGATGGCTTTACTCTCAGACATCTCCTTGGGAGTACTTAAGAAAAAAGTAATTTAGATAACATTTAAGAAACCAAGTGGAATATAAGGTGCAGATTTAAGAGGAATATTTTTTCCTCAGTCCTTCCAAGGCTTTTGCTCAGATACAACTGGCCTCTGAAGAGTTATCTGTACACACTTGTGGCCTTCTACACACACAAACGACAATAAAGATCCCAAATGAACAGGAGGTAGGAATCAGCAGAGTTCCAAGAAAAAGGGTGTGGCCTTGGACCAGATGCACAAAGCAGGCCTCAAGAAGGAAAGAACCAATTGTTCTAACAGTTGCCAGCTGAGTGGTGCCCTACAGGGACACTTCAAGGAAGGGGTGAACAGAAGACTGACTACTGTCTGTCCCACTGCTAACAATACGAGACGAGAGGTGAGCGCCTCCTTAGAGGAAGCTGGGTGGGAGGAGGACCCTGGGTGGCCACTACCATGGCAGCGGGCTCAAGGGATGAGTCTTAGCCAAAAGGCGTTCCAGTGTTTTACTTTCTCCAGTGGGTTAGATCCAGAACCTCAGCCAGGCCTTGTGGAAATCATTAAAAACATCACAATCAAGGTAAGCTTCTGTGGTCTGTTTCTGTACTCGCTGAAGTACTTGATCTTTGTAACTCACTGCCCCAGCCTCCTGGCTCCTTCCCCTGCAAGGCAGGCACACACGACCATGCCCTGTGTGAGTCTATCAGAATGACCACGCAGCCCTCAGCAGAGCTTCCCCCATGTGCTGTGCCCCAGAGGTACAGCCGAGTCCTCAGCTCAGAGGGCAGGGCTCAGTTGCACAGGGGTTGAGTCAGGCAGTAGCAGGAAATCCTTCTGATGGGTGGCCGGCTCCGTGGCTCACTAGGCTAATCCTCTGCCTGCGGCGCCGGCACTCCAGATTCTAGTCCCAGTTGGGGTGCCGAGTATGGACTAGTTGCTCCTCTTCCAGTCCAGCTCTCTGCTGTGGCCCAGGAAGGCAGTGGAGGATGGCCCAAGTGCTTGGGCCCTGCACCCGCATGGGAGACCAGGAAGAAGCACCTGGCTCCTGGCTTCGGATCGGCGCTGTGCCGGCTGTAGCTGTCATTTGGGGGGCTGAACCAACGGAAGGAAGACCTTTCTCTCTGTTTCTCTCTCTCACTGTCTAACTCTGCATGTCAAAAAAGAAAGAAAGAAAGAAATCCTTCAATGGAAAGAATGGAAGTTTCGAAATGTAAAATCTGTAATAGTTTTTATTCTGCATTCTACACACTTGGCAACACAGAACTGTAAAGACAGACATGATTGGCACAACACTCTCAAGCACAGCAGATCCAGAAGAAACTCCTGGGTCATCCAAGCTCCATCTCCAGCCGTGTGGCAGCTCTCTCGTGGATTTTAATGTTTGTGGAAAGTGCAGGCTTCCAGGAGTCCTGTGAGGGCAGAGCAGAGTTGGAGGCATTCAGAACCATCCTGTATGTGCTCATGAACTGTTGGCTGAATGAACAGTTACAGCACACAGGTCTCAGGCCCTGCCCTGCCCTTCCTCTGATGAGTGTACTGCACCAGTCTCCCAGGGCCCTTTCCCTTTGCTCAAGGAGAGCCCTGTGCCAAGGCTGTTGGGTGGTTTCCTGCCCTGCAGCATCCTCTCACCTTGTTTCTTCTGGGCCAGGCTCACACACCTCAATTTGTGTGGCTAAAGGAATATCTCCTCCTTGACCTCACCTCATCAAGCCAAATGAAAACTGACATAGCCCGGAACATGCCAGATTCTATGCAAGGGGCTGGAGGGGAGAGCAGAGAACAGCACAGCCCAGACAGTCTCCCCTTAGAGGGACACAAGGTAGGTGAATATTAACTTTGTTCCCACCACAGTGGGCCTCGACAAGCACACTGCTTGCACCGGAATTATGCACAGCCTTGCTCAGTCGGTGTCCCCAGGGCCTGGAAATCTGCATTCTAATAAGGTGAGCGACTCACCCACACCCTGTGGTTGAAGGGCAAGTGCCCTTCGCCTCATGCTGTTCTACATCTTCCAAATGCTCTCCAAGGATTCAGTCATGTCCACGGTAAGTAGGCTGCACAGCTGTTCTATTTCAATTCCGTTTCAATTCTTAGAAAGTGGTGTTGCAGATGAGTAGTACCCATGGCAGCTTGGTAGTAGCTATCAGCACTTAGCATTTCTGAAGCTGTCTAGGGCAGCATGCTCTGAGGCCTTTCTGCAGCCTGGAGATTCCCCGTGCTGACCAGTGTGGAACCACACGTGCTGCTGAACACTTCAAATGTGGCTTGGGGAGCTGGAGGCAGTAGCTCCATCTTCACTTAAATTTAAGTAGCCACATCTTTCTGGTGGCTGGTGTACTGTAATGTACTGTAATTTTCATAAGAAGTGCACCAAGAGCACTGAACATGTGGATGTAAGCCTCTTCATTTTCTCAGAAATACAAGGGTACTTATGAAAGTTCATAGAAAAGTGGGATTAAAAGATAAATGTGTTTTGATGCAAAAATCTGTGAGATCCATGCATGGTTTTTTTCATAATATGATTTTCCATGAATCCTTTGAAGAGCCCTAATATCCAAGAAGCTCACTTCCTTGGTGCCCTGAAGCTGTGTTCCCCTTGGTATTTTCCCACACAGGCTACCTGTCACACCTGCTGGCTTCTCCCTCTTTCGTCTTCTCCATGTGGTCACATCCTGAGGACCACAGTCTGATCTTCTGTCCCCACCACTATTTGCCCTACCACTCCCCCATGCTGTTCTTCCTACTCACGTGAGGTTGAGCATTTCCTCAGGTTACTGACAGCCTTAATATAATCTGCTCCCAGGTATTTTTCATATGTGTTTTTGCCCCGAAGGTCAACCAGGCATTTTGTGTCGTCCCTGAATAGAAGGTCCTTGGTTTTAGAATGGAACATGCAAAACTTGCTGGAGCAGTCAGCCACTGTATTTCCATACTCAACCTGTCAAATGGACAAAGTGTGTCAGGACCCATGGCCTTAAACAGCAGGAAACACAAGGATCCAAGGTGGCTGCAATCTCTGAACCAGCCCTGCGGAACAAGGGAGGCTACAGAGTGGGCCTCAGGAACTGTCCATCTCCCTCACTTGCCACTTAGCCCACGGGAGCCCGCTCCATGCTTCCATGATGCCCCCACATCCCTCATCCCACCTGCTGAGAAGCCCTTCCTGCCTTCTCTAACCTCTCTTGCCAACATCACTGCCCAGATCCCTTGGAGCTGCTTATAGGAAATGACAGGATATTAACAGGTCCCTTTAGTTGTTGAAAGTTATGTTTGATTGCATTTTGAGTCCTATCTTGGGCAAGCCACTTCTAAGGTTGTAAGCAAAATGATGACTGTAAAAAGCTTAGCATTCCAGGGTGGCCATAGGACCCAGCAGTTAGGATTCAGGGCTCATGTCTCCAGTCCTGATTTCACCCCCAATTCCAGCTTCCTGTGAGACAGTAGGTGAAGGCTCAAGTAATTGGGTATCTGGTGCCCCTATGGGAGAACCAAATTGAGTTCCTGGTTCCTGGCATTGGTCCGGCCCACCCCAGGCATTACAGGCATTTGGAGAGTGAACCAGCTGATGAGAGCTCTAGCTATCTCTCTCTCTCCACCTACCTCTCTGTGTCTCTCTAATAAAAACAAATGATATTTTTAAATAAAGTTTACCATTCCATATAGCACCTAGGAAATGTTCATTAAATGCTCATTATTGTCATTACGTGCCTGAAAAGGACTTCTAAAGACATGCTATTTTAATAAGAAAAAACAAATGGTGAATCACCAGGCAGGAAGCTATTCCTGAGAAAAAGTTGCTGTTTGTGTAGAGAGGGGCCTCTAACGTGAGACCATCCTGGCAGCCCCTCTCCCCGCGAGGCTGACTCTGAGCACCAGCTGAGGGAAGGAGCCCTGTGTTTTGCAGGGTGCCCAGTCTCCCTAGGCACAAGAACCAGAAGCCCGCTGTTCATGACCTGTATCAAAGAATGCTGGGAACCAGAATCCATCTTCCTCATTTTCAGAAAAAAGTGGGAGAGATGAGGGCACTCCTGAGCGCGGCAGGAGAGCAAGCCGGCATATTCCTGGTCCTGCGAGTGTGTGGATTAGAAAAGAACTTAGCTCCGGTGACCCTGGGCTAGAGGCAGAGCCAGGCCTGAGAGCACCACTTGCATGACACAACTAGTGTGCACGTCTGTGAACACGGCATTTTCCCAAGTCCTTTGGGTGCCTTACTTCACCCAGTCTGCATATTAATTCAGAAGTGGATAAAAATGTTATTAATCTTATTGTATAGATGAAGAAACTGAGGCATAGAGAGATTAAATCATACACCCTGGATGGTACAGCTAGGAAGCTGCTGAGCTGAGCTTTGAACCCAGACACTATGATCTACAACCCACGGCTTCCCCATTTTAGTTTCCAGGAAGAGAATGCTGGAGTCAGCATTTGCTGTGAGCTCCCACGAGTAACCTACAGCTCTCTAGAAAGAAAGGGTGGGAGGCGCTGGCAGGCCCATACCTGCAGGTCAAGCAGTTTCTGCTTAACACAAGCTGCCTTATCTTTCCTCGAGACCACGGCATGATTTGGAGCTTTGGCAAGATGGCAGTTGTGAGCCTCAGAGACAGGCTTCCTGGTACCATCAAGGCACAGCAACTCAAAGTCTTCTTCCTTCAGATCCTTAGCCCATGGTTCAGAGTTCCGTCCTGGGGAGAGAAAGAAGGTGGATCTTTCTTGATGGTCTTGGGCAGCCTGCCCTCACTGGCTCTTGTGTTACCCGCTGGGATGTAGAGGACCTGAGCCCTCTGACAAGCACAAGTGTTTACACTGTGGCTGAAGACACCCATGTGTGTCTACACAGCAATTACTAGTCCCCTCCCAACATTCCTGACCAAGCCAGGTGAGAGTGACCGACATTAGTGGAAGTTGTTCAAAAGAATTTTCATTTCAGCTGAAGTCCAAAGCCTTTGGCTCTTCTTGCTCCAGCGTGAGAAGAACGCGGCCCGCTAAGCCAGGTTGATGGCTCTGTGTGCTCTAACAAGGCATCTCCAAACCAGAGAGCTTTCTCTTGGAGGGCCCTTCTGCAATCTGCAACAGCGTTTGAGATCTGAGTCCCTTCTACCAGCTTTAAGTGAAAATGTGCACATTTGTGTGGTACAGGTCCAAATCCTATCCAGGCCTCTCGCTTCATCTTTTCTTTTTCTTTTTTCTTTTTTCTTTTTTTTTTTTTTTTTTTTTTTTGACAGGCAGAGTGGACAGTGAGAGAGAGAGAGACAGAGAGAAAGGTCTTCCTTTGCCATTGGTTCACCCTCCAATGGCCGCCGCAGCCAGTGCACTGCGGCCGGTGCACCGCGCTGATCCGATGGCAGGAGCCAGGTACTTATCCTGGTCTCCCGTGGGGTGCAGGGCCCAAGTACTTTTGCCATCCTCCACTGCACTCCCTGGCCACAGCAGAGAGCTGGCCTGGAAGAGGGGCAACCGGGACAGAATCCAGCGCCCCAACCGGGACTAGAACCCGGTGTGCCAGCGCCACAAGGCGGAGGATTAGCCTAGTGAGCCGTGGCGCCGGCCTGCTTCATCTTTTCTATGTTGGTTGCAAAACAACAACAAAAAACTCACCCATTCACAAGGTTTCAGCCCCTTCCTTCTGTGTAATGCCAACTTTTTTTCTCTCCCATAATGCAAGACTGCAACCTTGTTTTAAAAATTCATTAATTTTTCATTCAATTTTCTTAAGTCGAATAAGCAATTTATGAGCTCACGTTCATAAATTTTTGATTATAAAATGAAAATGCTCCTTTCCTACACCCCCAAATCCCACTCTGCTCTGTAGCTCTCCCACTCTGCTCTGCAGTACTAGTCCTTGCTATCACTGTGGCATGTCACCAGCCACGCTTTGTTGTAAGCAGTTACCCAAAATGTGTCTTCATGGATGTTGTGTGTTTGAGATTTTTTTTTAGTGTCTGCAGCTACTTACCCACTACCATTGTCTTTTGTTCTTTGTCAGGACGTGTAAATCAAGTCCATTCTTTTTAATTACTGTATTGATCCAATAGTGTGGCTACATAGAGTATTTTTTAAGCCAGTCCTCCATTAATGGGCATGGAGGGGGTTATAACATTTTTCCACTACAATAGGATTAAAGTGAGTATTACTGCAAATGACCATGTCTAAGTAGAAGCGGAGCAGTTAGTTAAAAGGATGTGTGCATTTTGTCGTGTTAATGCACATAGGAAGAGCCAACTGCCTGCTCCTCTCTATGCCAAGGACCATGATCGTCAATCACCTTACCATTTCTTCTTCCCTGTGCTGGCTCTCAAGCCTGCACCTTCCAAATGGAATCAATTATCTTTCTTTCCTAACCCACTAACTCTTTGGTCATTTCAGCACTTACTGTACAACACACTAGTTTTTAGCCCTCTGCAAGGCACAGTCATACTGGAAGGAGAAACAATACAGGAACCAAAAGCAAAAACGCAGGGCAGAGACATTTTGTGTTTCGTGGAACACTCTAAGTGCTGTACGAGCTCAGAACCAGGGCCCTGAGCGCAGGCTGGAGCACAGCCTAGGGCAGAGAGCCTGATGATGACTCACAGCCATTGCGGTAAAGGCCTGAAGTAGGAGCAATGAGTGAGGTGCCCAGGTAGAAGGAAAAGTGGGTCTATGAGGACTCAGGAATGGAAGTCAATATTAATGAAAGAGCCAGGACCTGTGCGTGGAAATGAAGAAAAACTAGATGGCAAGTGTTTCAGTATGGGCTTGGAGGGTAGCAGTAGGCATCTATAAAGGCATGGCTTTTCCCATGAAGGTAATGCATGTTCACTGATGGGAATTCATAAAATGCTACAGAGGCACTTCAGAAAGTTCATGGAAAATGGAATTAAGAGATAGTTTATTTGTTGGGAAAAAATTGAAATCCATGCATAGTTTTTTTCCTATTAAGCATTTTTCATGAGCTTTTTGAAGAATCCTAGTATGCATAAATTTCAAAGTTTTTTGTACCAAAATAAAATGATCTTTTTTTTTATTTTTTTATTTTTTTGACAGGCAGAGTGGACAGTGAGAGAGAGAGAGAGAGAGAAAGGTCTTCCTTTGCCGTTGGTTCACCCTCCAATGGCCGCCGCGGCCGGCGCGCTGCGGCCGGCGCACCGCGCTGATCCGATGGCAGGAGCCAGGAGCCAGGTGCTTTTCCTGGTCTCCCATGGGGTGCAGGGCCCAAGCACCTGGGCCATCCTCCACTGCACTCCCTGGCCACAGCAGAGGGCTGGCCTGGAAGAGGGGCAACCGGGACAGAATCCGGCGCCCCGACCGGGACTAGAACCTGGTGTGCCGGCGCCACTAGGCGGAGGATTAGCCTAGTGAGCCGCGGCGCCGGCCGAATAAAATGATCTTTTGAGTCCATTTTCTATGAACTTCTTGAAATACTCTCAGGCATATTATCAGGAAAATTTTGAAATGTAATTTCGCAGCCTATAGCTTCAAAATTGGTAAGTTTCTTCCATCTTTTTACTATACACATATATTACACACGTGCACACACATAATCACATAATCCAGAACAAAGTGTCTGTGTGCTTCTGCATCTTGCTGTTTCTATACCACAACAAGCCATAAGATAAACTCTGAGCAACTACTATGCTATATACTGGGTGCTGGGAATAGAAGAGGAGGAAAACAGCTCCCAATGTATCTGGATCCTGAGTATATGACAGACTGTGGCGCATGCAGTAGGAACAGCAGTGTGGGCGGAGCAGTCTTTCTACAGGATGAGGTGTGCTATCTGAGGAGGCTTCATACAGGGTTGGTGCTGAGGTAGGTCCTTCTGGCCGACTTGGCCAGAAGAAAATGGGAGGTTGGGAGGGGCTTGAATGGCCAGGACAGAGAGCAGGCGGGAAGTAATTCACAGCCTGGACTCGAGTGAGTTCTACTCACACTCAGTGACACTGGAGGGGTCAGGTGTGCAGTGCTCATTCTTAGCAAAGTTTGTTTTATTTTGTCGTCATCGTTTTTTAATGTCACGGCCATCCAGTTTCTCACCCACAAGTTAACACTCATTGATGAATCTTGCCTGAATGAATCATCAGTATATTGATTGTCAAATGACAGCGTTCTAACTTTGTCACTCCTCTACATTCATTAGTTGGCATTCTATGATAAGAAAAAGCTTTGCCTTCATTTGTCTCATCAGTATTGCCTGGGGGATTCTTGTTTTATTCCATGGGCTATTATACTTTCCTGCTCTCACTATTTGTGTCAATGTCCAGAATCCCCGTAGCTGGCAGTGGGAGGTCCCTCAGATTGGCTCTTGCGTGACCTGACACACGTGGACTCTTGGAGCCCTTTAGTGTGATGCTCTGGGCTCACCATGCAGTTCTCCTGCCCAGCACTGGAGTCACCTATTTCTTTATTTATTTATTTTTGACAGTAGGCAATATGTTGGTGCTCAATCCCATTGGTGTGCCATTGCCTCTTGGCCTTTTCAGTGGGCAGAGCCAGGAAATAGAGGAGGTGGCTACAAAGGACATTACTGGGCTGACTGAGAATGTGGTCCATAGACATGCTGAATGTCACATCCACAGAATGTGAGATTTCCTGGCCTCAGTAATTGTACCATAGGTATGGAAGAGAATGCCTCGTTCTTGGGAAATGGGCCTGGAGGTATCTGGGGGAAGAAAGGGAAGCAGAGCTGCAGCTGTGAGGGTGTTTGTGGGAGAGGATCCAGAGCCATTGGGAACCCAGTGGTCCTGATCACTCTGGCTACTCAGGTGAACACTTTCCACTGAACAGACAGGTTGGAGGCTGACAGTGTCTGTATCACTCCAATGGAGGCAACCCTGAACGCAAGTGCATCCTCGTGGCCCGCATGTTACGGGGACAGGGCAGCATGTGTACCTACCACCAGTGTTCTGCAGCACAGTTTGGGACTTCACAAAAGCCACGTCTCCCTTCTCCACCAGACACCTGCAGGCACCCCATGGGAGAGAGAAGAGAGGAGGTCAGAGTGACACATCTGTCACTGAGGGGCCACCTTACAGACCCAGGCTGGCCCCCTGATGTAAGCATTACAACTTCCCTCCTATCCCTAAGCAGGGTGAAGGAGAAGGAGCAAACACGCTCCAAATGGCTACCCAGGTATACAGTCTTGGCTCCACATAACACATCATAATTCTGGCACAGCTTCTGTGATCCTATGGCTTTCCTACTATCAACATGGACACCAGAGGTCAATTTACCACTGAGGTCATGCCTCCCCTAGCAAAAGAAGTGTGAACAAAAGCACTTAATTCCTGCAGGTTCTTTTAAGATGCAAATATCTCCACACTTGTGAAAGAGTAAAAAACTCCCTCACAGATTTCAATTTGTGATATGCGCAAAAGAATTTTAACATTCACAAAGCATTTGTTTTGCTTTGAGACCTGCAGAGCGTTGGGCAAAACCTGTATACAGGCACTTGGTTCCATGAACTCCCAGTCCACGTATTTAAGAGTTTAAGGGTGTGGCATGTAAGGGTGTGGTATTGATGATTGTAGACACAGCACTGAGCCATTACAAGTGCCAAGAAAATTTCAGGAGAGAAAGAATGCCACAGTAACCTTGTTTAGGATGATTCTAATGTTAACTATTACTGAATTCCAGTCCTGTAAAAATGTGTACCACACTAGTATAGGCTTCAGATTCTACACATGGCCCCACTAATGACCCGGGTGAATCAGACTCTATTGCTACAAGCCCAGCTTAACTCGCTCATTTCAAGGAAAAGGACTTGGGGCCGGCGCTGTGGCATAGTGGGTAAAGCTGCTGCCTGCAGTGCCAGCATCCCATATAGGTCCCAGCTGCTCTACTTCCCATCCAGCTCTCTGCTCTGGCCTGGGAAAGCAGAAGATGGCCCAAGTCCTTGGGCTCCTTCACCCACATTGGAGACCTGGAAGAAGCTCCTGGCTGCTGGCTCTGGATCGGCACAGCTCCGGCCATTGCAGCCATCTGAGGAGTGAACCAGCAGATGGAAGAACTCTCTCTTTCTGCCTCTCCTTCTCTCTCTGTGTAACTCTGCCTTTCAAATAAATAGATAAATCTTAAAAACAAAAAATAAAAGGAAAAAGACTTGCCCCCTCCTGCAGCTGTAATAGTTTCTTTTTTTCTTTTAATTTATTTGACAGATACATTTACACAGTGAAAGACAGAGACAGAGAGAAAGGTCTTCCTTCCATTGGTTCACCCCCCAAATGGCCGCTACGGTCGGAGCTATGCCGATCCGAAGCCAGGAGCCAGGTGCTGCCTCCTGGTCTCCCATGCAGGTGCAGGGGCCCAAGGACTTGGGTCATCCTCCACTACCCACCTGGGCCACAGCAGAGAGCTGGACTGGAAGAGGAGCAACTGGGACTAGAACCTGGCGCCCATATGGGATGCCAGCGCTGCAGGTGGAAGATTAACCAAGTGAGCCACAGCACCGGCCCCAGCTGTAATAGTTTCAACCATAGCTAGCCAAAGAGGTGGGTTCCCTGTTCTGCCCTATAATTTCTTCTAAGCTTCAGGTCTAACATGTGACTACCAGATAAAGGTCAAAAAGGAACAGCATTTTAAGTCCTCCCCCCACCCCCCAAACTCTTAAATCCCTGTGTAAAGCTGGGAACGTGCGGTGTGTAAATCGTAACTACTCTCACACAGCTGTTCTAACTGGAAAATACAGACGCGTTTGGATTTCCACTCACTATTGGAAGTTGGGGGGCAGTTCAGGGACTCGTGGACTACCAGGTAACAGAAGGTCAGAAGCAGAACAGGTAGTTGGTAAGTAGCAAGGCACTAAGGCACACAGGTGCCTGAGAATTAGACACACTATGAAGTCCCATGAGGTTTGGAATTTAGAAATTGTGCACTCCACTATTCTCGGTTTCCAGATGAGTATGGTTCCCAGTTACCCAGAGGGATCCGGAGGAGGCTGAGCCAAACTCCCATCTCGGAGTTGATTCAACTGTACTAGCGTTCCATTGCCTCGGCACTTGGACCTTTGGGGCTGGATGGTTCTTTGTTGTACCATGCTTTCCTTTGCACTGTAGGATATTTAACTGCTTCTAGCCATCAGATGCTAGTAGCACCTGCCCCTTGCCCCCAACACCATCTCAGTCAAAAACATCTCTAGACATTGCCAAATGTCCCCCAGAGGGCAAGCTGCCCCCACGGGAGAGGTATACAAGTGATGAGCCATCCATCAGTCTCTGCAGCCTGTGACAGCCAAATGTGGCAGCTGGTGCCTGGGGGAGCCTGAGTGCTGCTTCACACACAGCTCTGCATTTGACTGCAAAATCTCCCACCCTCATAGATACATGCAGCACTAATAGAGTAAAAACATACAGACCTCCCCTTAGCTCCTGAAAAGAATCAGCCATGGCTGGAATCATATGTTATTTGTGTCAGGGCCAGAACACTCACCTGAAAGCCCCCGTGTAGCCATAGTATCCCTCTCTGTTGTTGGGAGCACACACACTTGGGCCGACACACAGCTCACAGAGACTGGAATTCTTCTGAGAGCCAGGTGCACAGCCTTGACGGAAAAACTCATCTGCACAGAAGGACAAGAGGGAGTCAGCTCTTCCCGAGCCAATTACATTGCACACAAAGGCTACGAAGCCTGTGAGAGGGAGAACCCATTCATTCATTCATTTTGTGACCTGCCACTGCCAACTCAGCATCTGCCAGGCTGCAGGCTTTAAAAGGGAAACCCATTGAGGCTGAAAAAAGAGTTGGTGACCATTGCAACTCAGGGCAGAGGGATTCCTTTGAGCACCATGCGGGTGTCAACACTCACCTAAAGAAAAAATGGAGATGATATGGAAAGAGACACAGAGGAATGGAGAGCAGGAACCTCATTTCTTGAGCTTGTCTCCCCGTTGTCAGATACCCCCTCCCCTGCCTCTTTCATATCTCCAAGCTCAAGAAAGGGAATCTCCAGTGGCTCTCCCAGGGCTGTAAAGGTGCCAGGAGGCTCAGGTGTGCAGAGGTAGGGCCTTTATCACTGGGCATCTTCAACTTTCTGGAGGCTGCCCCAGCTGCACTGTGCTTCATGTCAGACAGGTGTCACAGAGAGCCCTGGGGTGCTTCCATCCCCATTCACACAGGGTTCGCTGGGACTGCAAGCAGATTTAGAAGCCTCTCCTTTTTTTATGGAGTGGCCCAAATTTGGAGGTGGCAGGGAGGAAGCACTCAGGACACTAAGGTAAAGCAGAACCATGGCAGCCATGGCAGCTGGCGCTGTGGCATAGTGGGCTAAGCCTCCACCTGTGGCGCTGGCATCCCAAATGGCACCTGTTTGTGTCCAGCTGCTCCTCTTCTAATCCAACTCTCTGCTTATGGCCTGGAAAAGCAGTGGGAGATGGCCCAAGTCCTTGGGCCCCTGCACCCATGTGGGAGACAAGGAGAAAGCTCCTGGCTTCTGGCTTCGGATTGGCCCAGCTCTGGCTTTTGCAGCCATTTGGGGAGTGAACCAGCAGATGGAAGACCTTTCTCTCTGTATCTCCCCATCTCTGTCTGTAGCTCTGCCTCTCAAATAACTAAATAAAAATCTTTAAAACAAATCAGAACCACTGGGAAACATTTGCCTTTGGGGATCTGAAGAAGTGTAAGGAGAACACAGGGAATAAACTGACTCCTACCCTCTTAAAGGATCCCGGGAGCTGGGCAGTGACTGGGTGAGACTCTCACAAAGAAAGATCACCCATGCTTACACAGCTGACAAAAGCCCTGTGGCAGGCATTGCTGGCTGTCTACCCCACATCCATTTGTTCCTTAGTAACAAAGATCTAGTTTTTCTTGGCTGTGAACATGCCCAAATGAATGAGTACACTCTGTTACAGCTAAGTGTGGCGATGGGAGAAGCCAGCGGAAGTCACCGGCCAGACCTCCTTTAATAAGTTGACATTTGCTCCAACCCTTTGGTGCGTGGGGCTTCCTGGATCATGGATGCGAGGGCAGCCATGGATGTCCTTGAGGAAGGAAGCACCCTGCTGAGAATGGTGGAGAAGAAAGGGGGAAGGAGCCTGACTTCTCATGGCCATAGCAGCCACAGGCTGCTCACCTCCACTCTTTCTCATCAGGGAGAAAATTAGCTGTAGATTCACTTACACAAACCATCATGTGCAACCACGAAGAACCACCCTGACTGAACAACTTTCTCTGGCCCTCCCAGTCCATTTTGGTATCTCCTTGAGGTTCACTTGAAGCAAGCCTGACTTCCACAGAGTCTCAGCTCACAGTACCCCAGCCCGCTGGCTCCCGCGCAGCACTCGGCTCTTGCCATGGCCCACGCCAGCCACGCTGCTTCTTCCCAGGACGCACTCACCAAACCTGCAGTGGTTGATCCTGTTGTACAGGAGGCCCATGGGGATGTTCCAGCCAGCCGTTCTGTCCACCGCTGTGTGGCAGGACTTCTTGCCTTCCAGGTTGTTCCAGTTTATGTCAGGATTTGACTTCTTCACCACTGCCACAGAAAGATACCCTGCAGGAAAGACACCAGCAAAGGAAGCCTCTGAAGTGTATGCCTCCAGGAAAGCCGCATCTCCCAGGGAAATAGACATCTGGAGTAGCGCACTGTGTCTTGAGCAGATCTCTCCAGTAACAGTCGGAGGTAAAGTACAAGGCAGTGTGACAGGAGGAACGCATTTGAACTTGAAAAACAAAATACTCATAATATGTTATCTTTAGAGTAAGGGCTTGGATATAGGCATCCATGAAGGCTTAAAGTTACTGAAGTTAAAACCCAGCAAATCACCTTGCAGTGCGTTATATGGGAGGAATGGATACTAAGCATCTAATGCAACTGCAGCATTTTATAAATTAACTTGCACTTCGATACAATAAATCATAGGGGATAATCAGCACAGACATTTTCTGATAAGGTGAATATAATTTTATACACAAGCAAAATGGAAAAATATCAAAATTAAGTCAGCTGTCATTTTTCACAGCAAACACGTGCTGGTCCTTAAAACGGGAGCAGAACATCCAACCTATGCTTCCAGTGTTCTAATTTAATCAACTTAGAACAGTGTTTCCAACAGAAAATAGAATTCTTATTATCCATGGAGTAAGAGTGGTTCTTTATCTGCTGAAGAGCTTTGCTCCTCAGGTGATGTCCTGGGAGAGGCTGGGAGGGTGTAACTGGTAGAAGTGACAAGGACAGACTTGCATACTGCTGGCCATCTGCAGTAGGGGCACAGAGGCCCTGAGACCCAGTGCTCCTTGGTGCAAGACTTCCTAACTTGATCCAACCCCATCTTTCTAAAATCCACCCCTAACCAGACCTCCTGGTGAGAGCAAGGTTGGTTTGAAGACCTAGGCCCATCCCTGTCAGGGTGGTTGGGTGATTCCATGCTCCCAGATACTTGTCTTTGTGAGGTTCACTACTCGGCCCTGCAAGGAACAAGCATGTAGGTTGCCTGGCTGGTGTTGACTTATCTAAAACTGCACAAGCCTAGGTAATGCAAGGTGGTAGGGAACAAAGGGAAGAGCCTGGGTTTACATCTAGATGCATGGAGTCCTGGACAACGCATAAATTCCCTGAGCCCTAGGGTTCTCTTACACATCCTTAGAGGATGCCAATACCTACTGAACGTGATTTAGTGAGAAATCCTGTCCCAGTAAGTACACAGGAAGCCCCACCATCTTCATCAGTTACCAGCCTTCCATGATTCTGTTGCACTCTAAAAACTGGTTTCTGCCAGGGCCTTGTGATTTGAACATTAAACTTAGCAAACCACTTCCCAAAGCAATGGGAATTTACCTTTTAACTCCCAAGGTTACCAATTCCAACTCACCTTCCTCCGGTGCTTTCTTGCAATCAGTGCTTTCTGGAAAAAGAAAATGCAGACAGCGTTCAACAGTTACTTAGAGATTAGAGAGACTAGCCTTTCTCATGCTGCAACCAGGAACAAAGAGTCAGGCAAGGCTACACATGTCACCGATTCTCAACAAGCAGGCAGCTCCATCTCAGCTCTGGAACGGACCCACAAACTGCCAACAGGTTTCCTGCTCTGTCTGCACTGAGCCCGCAGGGTGGTGGTGGCCAACTATACTGAAACCCCTGCAACAGGGCAGGGGCAAAGCGTGCATCTGGAAACTGCCAGAGAGCCCAGCTGTCCTCTGCAGCAGGGTTACTTTTGTGGGAACTTCACAGCACAGAGCCCCCCGTTCCCCAGTGCTGCAAGGGGGTTAAGTGCCATTCCCTTACGATGACTGTGGGGCTGCTCCGGGAGGGAGCCCAGAGTCTGGGAAGCAGTTGGCGCTCTGCCAGGAGAGCCTCACAGCAGTTATGGCAGGGTCAGGCTGTGATTTCCCCGTCTCCTCTTCCCCTGACTCAGAGGGAAGAAATACAGAGAAGTGCCCTCTCCCCCTCCACCCCATTTACCATAGTTCTCTGCCAGGACAGGCACCAGACCACACTGGCCCGCTATGTAGACATATCCTCCGTCCAAGCTCATGGCGTCAGCTTCTCCATTCTGTAAGCAAAGACACAGTCACTCACGGCTGATAGAACGAGGGATGTCCTGGGCCCTCACAGCTCCTTCCTTGAAGGACCTGCCCATGACCCAGCTCATGACTCCCCAGAAGAGCGGCCAGGCCCACCAACCATAGGAAGTAAAATGCATTCTCCTCTTCATCCAAGCAGCATGATAAATTCCAGATGCCTTGCTGAGTTGGTTCAAGAGCAAAGCCCCACATTCAGTCCCCTGGGCTTCTCATAGGACACAGTGTCTTGGAGACAGTCCTAGGACACCTCTCTTGCACCAGGGATTCTCATTTGTGAGGCCAATGAAGGGAGCCATGGACTTAGTAGCCCAGTCTGTGGGATAGCGCCTCTCCTCGACTCGGCTTTGTTGGCTGGCTGCCCGGTGCAGACAAGGTGTTTAGTGAATGAGTCAAGTCTCCTCAGATGACTTAATACAAAGCTAATAAGTATGGAATGTCAGAGATGCTTAGATTCAACAAAAAATGGGAAGACAACCCTGCAGTCTGGCAATATACTTCCTAAGGATATGCCATAGAGGAATAACGAGATGGGTGGACAAAAAGAATAAATGCGACTTGTAAAAGTGAAAAAGGGGAACCAAAAGAGATTCGAAATATTTCCCTATTTGACCTGCACACAGGGTGGTAGGCTGATGCTCAACAGGGAGACCCCAGTTCTTTCATACATTTTCAACCAGTGCCAGCCTGGCGATGGGTCCTCAGCTCTTTACATTTCTGGGCCCGTGGGTCAGGGCTCCAATGAATCTTTAATGGGATTTGAAACTTTTCCAGACTTGATGATATGACAGCACCTAAGTACACCAAGAGCCCCGTTTTCTATTTCATAACTGTTAGTTCCTCTCGAGTTCCTTGAATTCCTTTCTTCAGAGGTAGTTCTGTTGGTTTCTTTTGATCTGGCACAAGAGTTCCAATGGCACAAGACTGGTTCCCATTTGCATAAGCACAGAAGCCATCCAGGAGTAGGAGCACCTTCAAAGCTGCTCCCCTTTGCCAAGAGAAACACACTCTGCCCAGACTTTTACAAGGTCCTTTTTAAGCTCAACTCAATGATTTTTAAACAACCATCAACCTCTCTAGTGTCTCCAATACAGAGCCACTTCTGTCCATTTTACTCTTCAAGGAAATCAGCTTTGCTTTTTGCTTAATTTTTGTAGTATCTCATTGTCACATTTTGGTCACCAGTAGGAACTTTGCCTACTAGAGTTTCCAGCTCTTTCCCAGGTCTTTATTTCACAGAGAACTAGCGGGGCTCCCACTTTTGCCAGTATTGTGGCTCCAGCAGATTCAGTGAGTCCCTAACCCTGACAAGTGAGCTAGCAAAAACAGGTCTTCATGAGTTGCTGTGTTGTGTAGGTGCAGAAAGTGGAGTATCTCCACCGAATAGAAGCTAGATTGTTCTACCTAGCAAGCGTCGAGATTTCCAGAAAATTAAAGCTGTCACATGGCATTAGTAAAGATTTCCAGAAAAGCAAAGCTGATACTATGCCCTTTTGAAATAGTTTCATTTTATAATTATAGTTCAGAAATGCATTTAAAATTACTACTCTCATGTACTTTACTTGTGGCATTTGTGCAGATCTGGTTCATGATTTCCAGAACACTACCATCAGTGTTGGATGAAACCAGGATGAAGCTTTGACTTCCTTTTTTCTTTTCTTCATTTTTAAAGACTGAACCATTATAGTCTGTGGTGAAGAGTTGCCATTGAGGCACCTGTGAGACAGGCAAGGTCAGCACTGGATTCCAGAACACATACCAAAGGCAAATACCCAGTGTGGTCAGCTTCCTCTTACAGTCCTGGAATCCTTCCACCACCCCAGCAATGCCTAATCATGCTACCAGGTGAGACCCTGAAGTCCTGTGCATCCACTTGTGCACTTCATCATGCACCATCTGAGGACACTGGCTCTGAGGTCTGCTTCCCATGTCCATCTGTGCTTTCACTGCAGCAGGAGGTGCACCTGTAACACCTTTGGGGACCTTGGACAGATCAGTGGCTTCCCATTGCCGGTAATGATGTATCCCAGGGTTGGGACCAAAAAAACTAAACCCTCCAACTTTGTTTGCAAGAGTTCTTTACTAGCAAATATGTTGGTCGCTTCTACTTCATTTAATCAGTGAACAATTGCTTGGCACCCCAGAGTAGCATAAAAGGTAACATGCTGAATATTATGCATAAGTCACGACCATGCCTCAACCATCCATTTGGTCCTGATCTCACAGAACATGGAAGTGCTGTTCTTTGGTTTCTGACCCAACATCTGTAAACCATTTCCAAAATTCAGTCTTTGAATGACATCTTCATAGGAGAGCAAATTATAGTGTCAACAAATATCTTCAAAAACATGCTTCCACTTGGTTATCCTTTATCTTCCTCATTTAAGGTTCCAGCGCTGAGGCCGGTGTTGTGACATAGCTGGTAGAGCTGCTGCCTACAGCACCAGCATCCCATATGGGTGCTGGATAGGTCCTGGCTGCTCCACTTCCCACCCAGCTCCCTGCTAATGTATCTAGGAAAGCAGCAGAAGATGGCCCAAGAACTTGGGCTCCTGCACCCACTTGGGAGACCCAGCAGAAGCTCCTGGCTCCCTGGCTTCAGATAAGCTCAGCTCTGGCTGTTGGGGTCATCTGGAGGATGAACCAGTGGATGGAAGATTCATATTCTCTCTCTCTCTCTCTCTGTAATTTTGCCTTCCAAATAAATAAATAAATCTCTTTAAAAAAAGATTCCTGTGCTCTCAAGAGTCTCTCATCCTTAAATTTGTGAGGGTTTTGTTTGCATACATAAAAGCTTTAATGGGTAACAACCAGCGTATAATGCTGAAGTCAAATCACCCAAACTGTTAACAACTCTGTATGTGGACTCAGGTTTTGAATCTGCAGCCTTTGCTTTCATTTTGTATGATTTTTCTCATCTTGGTTCAGGCCAAAAAAACGGAATGAGCAATCAAATAGTATAAAGTGATATTAATTATGAAACATACAAAATACAGAAGAATGGGGTTGATGGTCTATTTTCACTTCAGAGGAGATGGCTTTGAAGCTACATGGTTATCTACAAGTGCTCAGAAAGTAGAATGAACAGATTTCAGCAAGAATCAGTTGATAATGGCAGGAGGTCTGAGTGTCTTTGTTTTAATAATTCACTAGTTTATTCTAAAGGATCCAATAAAGAATAACCAAATGGAGAAAATGCATAGAGCAAGGAATGGGTGCATCTGGAGGCATGGAGCTTGGAGTTTTATGCCCTGTCCAGGCATGCTGCCTTGATGTGTATGTCAGCACAAAAGCTCCAAATCAGGTCCTTAAAGAATGTTTTGGACATGGTCAAAGCTCACTAGAAATCATGAGGTGAGAGCAATATACCGAGCAACCGTATGTATGATCCCAACCAGAGATTTTCTCGGTTGCATGATTGTACAGCATTCTTCATATCATTCAGGATTTTCACAATGCTCTTGGAGCAAACGTGGGATACTCTTTTGACCAGCAAAGCACATTTGTACCTGCTCACAAACTCAACACAGGATCCCACTCTACTCTGACTGAGCACGGGGGCTCAGCCTCGGCTAAGCAGGGCACTGCTCTGCTGGCCTTCCCACCCTGTTCTCATCCGAGGAGGAAGCTGAGCCCTAAAGCCGTCCTTCCCAGCTTTTGTGGGGCTGGTTCCTGGGATCCTCTCAGGACACACACTAGCTCTGCCTCAGCAGTGGGCCAGCAGGCAGCGGCGGGGGCACCCCCAGGATGGGGGTGGGGCAGGAGCGACATACCATGATCTTGGCAATGCAGTCTTCCGGGGTCTCTGCCGATTCACACTCTATTAACCCTCCACTGGTAACGCTCCACTCATCACACTTGAGCCTCTCGTGGTGGCTCAGAGCGCACCACTTCACCGCCTTGCACTCATCCTGTAAGGGGTCTGGGCCTGTGGCATTCGAGAAAGAACCAGAGGTTAGAAGGGAGGCCCCCGGGCCGGCACCGTGGCTCACTTGGTTAATCCTCCGCCTGCGGCGCCGGGTTCTAGTCCCAGTCACTCCTCTTCCAGGCCAGCTCTATGCTATAGCCCGGGAGGGCAGTGGAGGATGGCCCAAGTCCTTGAGCCCTGCACCCCATGGGAGACCAGGATGAAGCTCCTGGCTCCTGGCTTCAGATTGGCGTAGCACTGGCCATAGTGGCCATTTGGGGGGTGAACCAACAGAAGGAAGACCTTTCTTTCTCTCTCTCTCTCTCACTGTCTATAACTCTACCTGTCAAATAAATAAATGAATAAATATATTAAAAAAAAAAAAAGAAAGGAGGTCCTGACTGCAGTGTGGCGGGCATTAATGCTGCTCACTGTCCTAACGTTCTGGAGTTTACAAGGGAAAACCAGAGAGATCCCATTCAGCGATTTCATCGTCAGAAAGCAAAGTCACTACAGAATCTCTTGGTTGCCTTCTTACTCAGATTTGGCTTTTCTCTTCTTCTGAGAAGCCAACTCTCCAGCCTTGGAGCGCTCTAGGACTTGTGACTGATTTTTCCCTTCTTTTTCAGATGGTGCTTGATCACCTGCTGTGCTCTCATCCTATGTTCATAGTTTATTCTTGGTTTCCTGGCAGAACATCTGCTCCAACCAGGACAGGGCCTGGGGAGTCTTGTTCACACTTGGCTCAAGAGTCACTTGCTTGGGAGGCCTGGCCTCAATCCCTAGGCCAGGGTCCATTTTTTTTGCAATACGTTCTCAGAGGACCATGGTATTTTGCTGTCATTTTTTTTTTCCTTCTGAGCAAGTGTTTCATTAGGTAATTGATCATTCAATTGTGTGACTATTCTTTTAGCATTGTCTTTTCCCAGATCTGAGAGTTCCAGGACAGAAGAATGGTCCATGTCTAGCACCTCAGAGTTTATGGCTAGATGTTCAACAAATGTTTGTTGAATGAATGAATGATTTAAAAAACAAACAAACCATGATCCAATGAAAGCCAGGACTGGAATTGCCCGGTTCCACCACGGCACAGGCTGACCCTCATAGAGGGTCATCATAGAGATGTGCAATCTGGAGAAACCTCATTTTGTTTTCCCTACTTTGTGCCAGGCTAATTGATTCCACCCAGTGGGCTGGATGATCCTGGACTTATGCATGGGCGATACAGCTAGCACCTGGCCCAGGCATTTAAAGTGTTAATTTCCTTTAAAGCCCCGGCTGGTGTCCAGGCCACTCCAAGATAACTAATGCCAATCAGCATCAGTCTAACACTGGGTTCACTGTTAGGGCAGACAAAGGAACATCAGGAAAGGCGTTCAGACACCTGGGGAGGCTCCGTCGCTGGTCCTTGCCCTCACCCGTCTCCCCAAGCCCCTCTGCTTGCCAGGCCCTACCCCAGCACTTACATATGCCTTCCCGTAGGTTACGAACGGCGGTGACGTACTCATAACCCAGGTACAGGTTGGCGTCCATCCTGGGGGGAACTTTAAAAAACCCATAGGCTGAGTCCTTAAACAGCAGGTTCTTCCCATGAGGAGAGCTGAACAGTTGGAAGTCTCCCGATTTGTCTTTGCCGAAATGTTCCTGTTCACAGTAGAATGGGAGCATGAATGGCCATAGGGAAAAATGAAAAACTTCAGCTGTGGTGCTGCACACCCAGCACCAGTCCTCTGGGGACCAGGCCGGACCCTAACTTCCTGAGCAGACGTCTGGGCCTGTCTGCCAAACTGGGTTGCAAGAACACGGAGGGAAAAAAACATGTCTCGTTCCGAGGCCAGCATGCACGGTTGCCTCTTAAACTCTGGACAGAGGGAAGGGCTGGGCGAGTGGCTCCCTGTGCAGTCAGGGCGACAGCCCCTGAGGAGAGGTTGCTTCCTTTGGAGGGGGAGTCACTGGACAGGGAGGTTTGCCTGGAACAGAACAGTATGGAGCCTCTTGAGCCATCACTGGCTAAAGGTGGCAGCAGAGCTGATGCCTGCTGCTCTGTGCGGAGTCCCAGCTGGGGACTTTGAGAGAAGCTGATGGTGTGTGGCACGGTTCCCGCTGTGCCTTGAACACACAGGACGTCTACGGTGGCAAGAAGGCAAGGAGGAGAGTCCCCAGATCCAAGCAGGGAGCAAGTAGCAGAGGGAGACAGCAGCTGGGGCTACCTGGGCCTGGTTCAGAAGCTCCCAGATCAGGTCCTCCTTGCCGTCCACACTTCGGGCCACGACTGCATGGGAAGGGACCCGAGCCAGGTGGCACTGCTCATACTCGTCCACTGGCTTCCGGGTGTTGTCCAGGCACAGCAGCTCATACTGATCCCTCTCATCCTTGCTGGGCAGGTTCTCTGGGGGAGGGAAAGCGTAGATGAGCTGAGGGTGCTGCCTCCCTACCCTTGGAATCCCATGGATTGTGGAAGGTACAAGCCAAGAGCCTTGGCACGATCACTAGGCACCAGGGAACATGCAGGAAAGTGACTTCCTCAAGACAGGGAGGCCTCTGATGCTACCCATGCCCTACCATGAGTCTGATCTCCACAGGCCAAGGTCAGCCAGACCAGCCCCTCATCGTTTGCTATGGCACCACTGCTGCAGGGATAGTCACTGCATGGAGACGCTGGACCAGGGAAAGAGGGCCAAGGACCCCCCAGGTACCCTCCCTCTGCATGGCTGGAGCCGTGTGCTCACATCCCACCACTGAGCATGAGAAAGGGGGCAGGAGAGAAGAATGCTCACCACTCGGAGAGCACCTGCTGGCTTCTGTCACTTACCAAATATGGTCTCTTGCTTGACAAAGGCCACATCCCCAAGACCATCCTTCAGACACCTGTGCAAAAGGAACATTTTTAGGGCGGCTCCCATAGGACAGGCCCTTCTCCTCACCCTGGAGGTTCTGGCCACACTGTCACACAAGGGTAGAGTCTGGGGGAGGCCTCTGGGTGGGCCCTACAGCTGAGGCTGACATCAGGAGACCACCAAGATGGGGGAGGCTGCAGTGAACTGACACGAGATAAAGGACCCACCTTACACCCCAAAGCACAGGAAGCAATGGAAGCTATTTTCATGTGGAAAAGCTTTTGTAAGCTCCTGGAATAGAAAATAAGGCAGTGGTGCCTGCTAAGGACGGACATGAGCCCTTGCCTGGCTATACAATGCAAGCATTTAATCCAGATAGAAAGAGGCAGCAGGAAACCAAGCACGGGAAACTGGCAGGATACAGTGGTGGGAGACAGGCCTGTACGCTGAGCCTGTATCACTGTGAAGAGTGGGCTCAGACATGCTTGTCCTTTCAGACCTGGCTTGGTCCAGTGAGAGGAGGCACTGGCCAGGCTCAAGGGCTCCGGGGAGAGAAAAAGGCCCCCAAGAGAGGAAGGAGAACGTGGGCTGGCTGGCTTCAGGCGTCCGAAGCTGAACTACGGGTCTACTGGGAGTGATCAGGCTTCCTGGATAGCCTGGTACGGGGCAGGGTACTGCACTGGGCCAGTGCTGACCTCTCACTCTAAGGACACCAGCACCTTGGCCACTAGGTGGCAGCAGTCTCACTTACTTGAAGGCGCCGGAGTAGCCGAAATACGGCTGAACGGAGGAGCAGCCACACCCTGGGCACAGCTGACACAGCTGGGGGAAGTCCGCACCATCCGCACAGGGGACACAGCTGCCCGAGAAGAAACTGGCCACTGCTGCTCAACACAGAGAGACAGACCACAGGGCATGAGCGAGCCTGGCCGCGGGCAGGGACACCTCCCAGCCTGGGCCCATTAGGGAACAGAAAGGGACTAAGCCCAACACGGCAAGCCCAGTCCCAGCTCACCCTTACCTATGCTGCTGCATCAGAATTGAGGGACTCCAATCAACAGCGAGTGAACCCCTGTGCTGTCAACACCCAACCAAGGAAACAGACCTGGACTTCTCACCAGCTAAGATCTGCCTCCAGGCCTCGTCAGAGGGGCCCTGTGGGACCCGTGCCCTAGAGCTGGGAGGACCACCCGGAGAGGTGCGGGTCAACCTCACGGCCATTAGATGGCCATCAGAACAACCTCTGGTGGAACAGCACACACATCAGCACAGGCAGCAAAGAACTCCAGGGAAAACAAGTGGGCCCGGCCACTGTGGTGCACCCTGAAATCCTCCACCACGCCCTCTGGCCTTTCCTCCACGCCCCCCAGGACGGTTCTGGGAGCGCAGAGCAAAAAGGGCCCAGCTGTTTCCTCCCAAGGGCACCATGCAGACCTGCCAGCTCCAAGCCGGCTAGCCTCCCTGCCCACCCTGGAGCTCTTCCCACATGTTCAGCGGATGGAGACCGTGTGAGTCCAGGCTGGCCGAGGTGGGCATCTGGAGTAGGGGTGCCTGCCCGGGAGCACCCACCCTCTAGCCTGCTTACCTTTCTCCAGGGGCTTGCGTGGCTCCGGTAGGTCACAGTAAAGTAGGCCTATTGGGATGTTCCACCCGGCGGACCTGCCGAGGCCTGTGTGGCAGGACTTCTTGCCTTGGAGCTCGTTCAGCTGGAAGTTGCTGCCCTTTTTCACCAGAGCCACAGCATAGTAGAAGGTCTTTGGATCTGCGGAGGGACAGTGTGAATGCACGGTCCTCCGTCCCACACGGGGCAGCCCTGCTCATCACTACATACCCTTGAGGAGCGAAGGGGGGCCCAGAGGCCACTTATGTTGGGTGGTGAGGAAGAGTCAGGGATGCATCCTGGGTTTGCAGGGAAAAGACGAGCACGGGAGGTGCAGCTCTAATGAGCCCGCAGGCACACACAGTGGCAAAAAGGCTGCAGGCACGTGTGCCCCAGATGGCGTGCCTACCCTGGCCCTGCATTGCACCTGTCTACACCGACCAACCCAAGTCCACAGGAAACCGACGCTGTGGCAACAAGGCCCACATCCCCTCAAAGCCTTTCCAGGGAAAGACAGGTTATCACAGAGACGTGCAGGGCTGTTGGGGTCCCAGGGTGTGCTCCACAGGGGTCGCTCCCTGGTGCACGATGCCTGGACACAGCACTAGACCCCAGTGGCCTTCAGGTCAGAATGCACACAGCACGGCCTGTTCTGTCTCCTCAGTGAGCACAGTCCTGGCCCAGACAGCCCCCGGCTTCAAGCAGCCCAAAGCCCACAGAGGGACCCTCGTGCTCCCCTCACTCCCCGAAGGGGAACGCGCGTTAGTACTAACACAAGACTCAATGTCTACCCGGAGAGAACTTACTCTCTTTTGACCCATAGAACTCTGCTACTACAGGCTTCAGGTTGTTGGGAGTCAGGCCGGCCTCATGCACCAGACCCGCGTCCAGTGTCACGGCGTCCGCTTCGTGTGCCTGAAAAACAAGAGTCCAGGCCTCAAGGAGGCCCTTGCCTCCAAGGCAAGCTCACCAAAACTGGACAAGGCCGGCCTGACTAGTGAGGCTCCATGAGTCCAGGGCAGAAGACCCCTCAGTTTGGGCAGACTGCGCCCAGCATGGCTCCAGCACAGAGGAAGAGAGTTGTCCCTGCAGGTTGTCCAGCTCCTGGTCCAAACTCTACATGGGTGTGGCCTTGGAGGTTACAAAGGCTTGACCTGGCTGGCCTCCTGGGCGAAGCCGGTGCACAGCCAGGGCACTGCAGTCTCTGAAGAAGAGACCTACTGGCATTCCTAGCACGGCCGTCATTCACAGATTTCTTTACCCTGACACCTCCTACAAGGCCTTCCTCGGGAGGCTTTCTGGAAACTTCTTTCTGGAGGAGGAAGGAAGCCATGCAACACTTGTCTCCACTCTGACTCAGCACTCAATACTTTCCCTTCCTGTCTGGGTCCCGAAAACTGCTGAAGCCTGTGTTCAGAGATCCAGCACCCTCTCTGGGTTTAACTTCTTGGTTATGAAAGTTGAATATACCTTATCTGAAGTACTGGGGACCAGATGTACGTCAGGATCGGAATACCTGCACGCACACAATGAGATCTCTAGGGAATAGGACCCAAGTCTAAACAAGAAGCTGGTGTGTCTCCTGTACACCTCATACACATAGCCTGAAGGTAACTTTCTATGGCATTTTATCCATATTGGTTATGACCAACAGTCTCGTGATGTAGGGTTTTCCATTTGTGGCATCACGTTGGTGCTCACAAAATTTACAGCATAGCCGGTGAAGAATGCTCAACCTGTTCTATGTGCCGAATGGTAAAACACCTGATTATCACTGCCCCTTCCTGCCATCTCAGCTCCATTTCACAAGTGAGAAAACAGCGAGGGAAAGGTTAAAGTCGCTTCCCCAGGGCTCAGAGCAAGGAAGTCATGGAGCTGGGATTTGAATCTACTACTACACTGTTACATGGGTTATTATTAGTATTGTTATTATTTTACTTTGTGCTTCTGTGAACCCTCATCTTAGATCAGTGGGTCATGTTTAGTATTATCACTACCTTCCCCTTAGGCCTGTAATTTATTTTCTCATTACGTGAATTCTAAAGTGAACCAAACTGTCTCTTTTATATAGACACTTAAAAGAAAAGAGTTTGGGTCTGGTGCTGCCTGCAGTGCTGGCATCCCATATGGGTACTGGTTTGAGTCCCAGCTGCTCCTCTTCCAATCCAGCTCCCTGCTAGTGGCCTGGGAAAGCAGTAGAAGATGGCCCAAGTGCTTGGGCCCCTGCACCCTTATGGGAGACCTGGAAGAAGCTCCTGGCTTCAGTTCTGGTCGTTGCGGCTGTTTGGTGAGTGAACCAGCGATGGAAGACCTCTCTCTGTCTCTCTCTCTCCCTCTCTCTCTGTAACTCTGCCTCTCAAATAATAAATAACACTTTAAAAAAGAAAAAAAGCGAACTTTTTCTCCTTGTTTTTGCTTCAGATACCTTTAAGCAAAATGAGTTTCCCAGAAACTCTTGCCAGTTCTCTATGATCTATTCTTACTGATCAAATTACAAGGCAAAAATTGTCATGTTACAGGTAGACAACAATACAATACTATTTCTAAATGAAATAAAACACTGATGTAAGCCAAACTGTCTTTGGCTTTAACACTTTTTATAACAAGGTGGTTTTCATTTTGTTATAACCAAATGCATATAACACATTTCCCATTTTAGCCATTTTTAAGTGGCGTTTGGCACAATGACCCTGTTTGTAACCATCACCACTATCCACCTCCAGAACTTGCTCGTTGTTCCTTACAGAACCCTGTTCTATCAATCAGATACTTGCAGCCCCATTGCTCTGCTTCTGTTTCTAGGACTTTAACGACCTCGGCACCTCGTGGGCGAGGAATCACAGAGAACTTGTCCTTTTGTATCCGCTCACCTCCCTTAGCTTTCCACCTGCATCTGCAAAGCAGCATGCATTACCATTTCATTTATTCTGAAGGCTGAAAACTATTTCATTGTATGTTTCTAACAGATTTTGCCATCCATGCAGTCAGCAATGGACATTTTTGCATTATAAAAACATATTTTAGTATGACAAAACAAAACAAAATTTTCATAAAAAAAATAATTGGTACATCCACTTGCAGTATCATAAAGAGCTAGGAGACCTGGAGGATCTCTTTTCCCAAACAGCTAGACCCAGGATATGAAACGCTCTTTGTGGCTTTGTCCAAACCTGCAGGTACCCCCCTACTACACCTCAAATCACTGAATAAAAATGAATAAGCAAACAGGAGCTTTTCCCCGTGCAGTGGAGTTGGGGGGAGTGGTCAGGAATCTGGGTTTTCTTGGCCGAGACCCCATTGCCTCTGGTGCTAAGGAAGGCAAGGAGCCAGGTTGCAAACAGGGGGGGCCAGCGCTAGCAGCAGGGATTCCCAGGGGGAACCTGACCCAGGAGGAGGACAGAGATCAAACCAGGCATGACCTCAGGGGGCTGGATGACCAAGCCCAGCAGAGGAGCAGCAGTGAGTGGACCTTGAGGAAGCCATGCAGGAAGGGACTGGAGGCAGGAGGAGACACTCAGCCAGCCCGCTCTGCACACCCCAGTGCTGACTGCTCCAGGTGAGCCAGGCTCCCAGGGGCTGAGTCTGCCTCCCCCCCCCCCCCCCCCGCAACCCCTCCTGCTTGCTTAGCTCTCAGGGTGCAGTCCTTTCTGCACCTGACAAATCTGCCCAAACTCCTGCACTAAGAGATTTGACCATGACTCCAGCAAGGCTTAGGGTCAGGTTCCTAGGCTGGCCCAGCCCTCCTTCGTGCGCCTGCTTGAGAAAACACAATCTACCGGAAAACTGGCTGTTTCTTCTAACCTATATGCAACTAGCAACAGCAGGCCCCTGGCCTACTTTCCCAACAGCATGTCCTTCGAAGGGCTCACGACTGGAATATGTATCTCCTGCATCTCAGCCATTTGGGGAGTGAGCCAGTGGATGGAAGACCTCTCTCTGCCTCTATAACTCTGACTTTCAACTGAATAAATAAATCTTTTAAAAAAATGTTCCAAACTGGCGGCCAATGTGTGGATCTTCCACTCTCGTCCGGTTGGCAGCCACTTACCGCGATGGCCTTGATGCAGTCCAGGTAGGAGGCCTTCTTCACACAGATGATACGGGGGCCATCCTCTGGAAGGACTTTTTTCATACTGTCCCGGAAGTTGGCGCACTTGCTGGCCTCGTGATCATTCACGGCGCACCATCGCACGGTCTTCTCCGTGACGGCCAGACACAGCCCTGAGGGAGAGAGCACGGACGTGTGAGGACCCCACCTCTGTCCTGTCCTCTCGGTCACTCGTGGCCTTGGACACTGCAGTGCATGGCAGCCACTGCCTTTCGAGACTGGCCCAAGAGGAGGGTGCTCTGTTTCCCGCTGACTACCCTGTGCTGGCTGGAGCTCCTCCTGGGGGCCGAAAGCACACTCCCTGCACTCTCCCTGTGCCCTGCCCTCCCTGGCCTGGTCCTGGCCTGCGTGGGGCCTGAGCCTCAGTGTGCACACAGCCTTGGTAGCTACTCCCGCACACGGACTTGCTACCACCACCTGGGAAGCGCAGGGATCGCCATGTTGCAGACCAGAGAATGGTGCTCTTGGCACAAAGTCATCCTGCTTGGCAGTGGCCACGCCAGGCTGGGAAGCCAGGTCTTTTCAGCCTCTCGGTCTGCTGCCCAAGGCATGGGAGAGGAGACTATTTCCAAGTTACTGCGCCCCTCCTCCGCCAGCAGCTGGAGGCAAAGGAATGAAGAGGTAATGCATTTGCCTGCTTGTCTGCCACCTGCTGGTGAGAGATTAACAGTAAACTCCAGCCAGCCAGCACCGTCCCGCCCTCCTTTGCTTTCCACCATTCCTTTTGGCCAAAGCCAGGCGTGTGGAGAGCTATTAGAACCCATGGGGTGGTATGGGGCTGGTGTTGTGATATAGCGGGTACAGCCCACCGCCTGCGGTGCCGGCATCCCATATGAGCACCAGTTCAAGTCCCAGCTGCTCCAGCTCTCTGCTGTGGCCTGGGAAAGCAGTAGAGGATGGCCCAAGTCCTTGGGCCCCTGCATCCGTGTGGGAGACCCAGAGGAAGCTCCTGGCTCCTGGCTTCAGATCAGCACCGCTCCGGCTGTTGCAGCCATCTGGGGAGTGAACCAGCGAATCCATGGGGTGGGGAAGTATTGTTCCTATCAGAGGAGCTTTAGAGCCTCTGCCATCTCAGTGCCCTGCGGGCCAACACAGCAGGAGCTGGTTCAGACGGGCTCTGATGCCCTGCAAAGCATGAAGGGAAGTGGCCAACTGCTCTCCCGGAGGGACAAGGAGGGACCTTGGGGACTGACTGCCCCTTTGTTCCACCTCAGCCCCTGAGAACTCACAGGATGGGGGCTCCTTCCCGGGAAGCTCCCCACCCCTCAGGGTTCCCACAGACAAGAATGTGTCCCCAGCCATGCAGCCTCCAGCACTACCCTTGCCCTGAGGAGGGCAGAGGTGAGGAATGCTGGGCTGTGGCTCCGGGAGCTTGTAGTTTCCAGGGAGAGCAAATTGCTCAAGGGTCCAGTGTGGTGTGACAGAGGCCCCACAGGGGGCAGGCAAACAAACAAACGTCAGAGGCAAAGGTCAGGGACCCAACAAACTGGGAGGTGGGGGTGGTCAGCAGCAGGCCTCCCGCGGGGGCGGGGCGGGATGTGTACCCCAGCGGCCTCCACAGAGACCTGGCCCTCACCTGAGCCTCCCACGCAGGTGCTGTTACGACCGGGCTCACGTGGGAGAAGCCAGGCAGGGACCCAGACCCAAGCGGTGCGGCCTCACACCCCATGCTCTGAACCTCCACCTTAGCCGGAGGGACCTAGACGTGGTCAAGAGCGCGTGGAACGGCGGACCCTGGAAGGGCACGGGGCAGATCCGGGGCGCTGGGGATGCTGTGATAAAAAGTCTGGGTTTGGATACGCGGTGATGGGAAGCGCTCTGATTTAGCGTTCTCCCGGGCTGCAGGGGTTAGCGCTCCGATAGGAGGCGGCGGCCGGCGCTCAGCTCAGGGCAGGGCTGTTCCTAGGGCTGCCGAGACCGCGAGGCACCTGCAGCCCGAGTGCGGGGGGCGCACGGGCGCCCCACGGCGCGGCGCCGCCCAGCGGCAGTGCCCGTACTCACTCACCCAGGGCGGCGCAGGCCAGCAGGGCGCCTGCGGCGAGCCTCATCTTGTAGCTCAGGGGTGGTGGCGAGGAGCGGCGAGCGCTGACCGACCCGCTTCTGCGCACCCTGCCCGCGCCCCGCGCCCCTTTATCGCCGTTGGGGCGGGCCAGGCGCGATCTTTGACCTCGCGTGTTTGCGCAGCGCGGTTGCCCAATCGGCCCTCGCCCGTCCCACTCTTCCTTCCTCGCCCCCCTGGTACATTTCCTGCTGGACCGGAGCGTGGGATCCAACACAAAAGTGCTCTGAGAACGGGAACAAAGGAAAACCCACCCCCTGCCGTGGCGGCTCGCTCGGTGCCAGGACGCTGGCTGCCGCGGGCTGGAGCCGGCGGAGGCTCTGCTCTTGGGGCCCGCGCTGCCCGAGCCCGCTGGACCCATACGTGGAGACCAACTCCGGCCTGCGGGGGCCCCAGACTCGAGCCCTTCCAGGGGAGAGAGGTCTAGGAGGGCAGAGTAGGCATCCCGCGTGCTCCCGGGCTCCGCCATGCCCAGCCCTGACGGACGGGCTCAGGCTGCTGCGCTGGAGGCTCGCGTCCTGCCCTCACGCCTGCCCTGGGGCCCCTCGGCCGGCCGGGGACGGAGCAGCAGAGGAAAATGAACTCGCGCAGGAGGCGGCCGGGAACGGGGCTGGGGCACGGGGAAGCTGGGAACACAGGGCCCTGCAAGTACAGAGAGAGCAGCGCAAGGGCGGATCTGGCCAGTTCCTGAAGTCCTCTGTGTCCTTCTGTCCCTCTCCAGCCCGGGAGTCCCCAAACCATTCTGACTGTGCATCGTTATCACGAGAGAGATTGCGCCTCTGCTGTGTAGACATTTTTTTTTTTAACTAAAAATTTTGTGCATTTCAATCATGTGCAAGGAGTAAAGATATATGAAAGGATGATTATTTGTTTGAGAAGCAGCGAGAAAGAGATGGCTCCTGTCCACTGGTCCGTGCCTCAGCTGTCCAGGAAGGCTGCAGCTGAGAGTTAGGAACTCAATCCGTGCCTCTTGCAGGGGTGGCAGGAACCCAGCTTCCTGAGCTGTCATCACTGCTCCTGCCCGAATCCAGTACAGGTACTCCAGTGTGAGACGTGGGTCCTGACCGGGTTTCTTAACCATTAGACCCAACACCCACCCCTGCGCTTTAAGTGTCCTTTTACTTGTACTCTCTTATGTATGATGAATCTCAAGGTACAGCATGTACTGGGGGAAGATCAAGGTTCTGTAGGCAATGTGGAAATCTAGATTTCAGGGTATCATTAAGATAGTTGCAGCTTTTCCAAAAGTTATTCCTATCTGGTCTGCCTAGGTGGTCCCTGCTTCTGCCTCATATTTTAACTGACGAAGAGCTTATTCCAGGCCTGGGAGAAGTAGCTTAGTTTGTGCTTGTTATCAGAATTTTCTTCTTTTAAAAAATATTTATTTAATTAGTTACTTGAAAGAATCACTGAGGGGGAGAGAGAGAGAGACAGAGAGAGGAAGAGGGAGAGTGAGAGGTGCATCTTTGTCCCTCATTGGTTTACTCCCCAGATGGTCACAACAGCCAGGGCTGGGCCAGACCAAAACCAGGGACCTGGAACTCCATTCTGTTCTCCCACATGGGGGGCAGGGGCCCAAGTGCTTGGACCATCTTGGATTGCTTTCTCAGGCGCATTAGTAGGGAGCTGGATTGGACAGTGGAGCAGTTGATCCTCAAACCAGCATCCTAAGCTAGGGCTTAACCTGCTGTGCCACAATACCAGCTCCAGAATTTTCTTCTAATTCTGGTTTCTTTGCAGGGATTTTTTTTTTTTTAAGTTTTATGTATTTATTTGAGAGGCAGAATTACGGAGAGAGACAGGAGAAACAGAAAGGTCTTCCATCTGTTGGTTCATTCCCAATGGTCTCAACCACCAGAGCTGGGCCCATCCGATGCCAGGAGCCAGGAGCTTCTTTCAGGTCTTTCACATGGGTGCAGGGGCCCAAGCACCTGGGCCATCTTCTACTGTTTTCCTAGGCCATAGCAAGAGAGCTGGATCAGAAGTGGAGCAGCCAGGACTCGAACCGGTGCCCATATGGGATGCCGGTGCCACAGGCGGAGGCTTAATCTACTGCACCACAGCCCTGGCCCCCTAGGGATATTTTTTTTTAACACAGTTGTCCATCTTGTGAAAGTTGGAGAGTGAATCCCACATTATGTCATCTGAATACCCGTTACTCAGGCACACATGAACCACAAGACATGGACACGAAGATGCCAGAAATGAACACCGAGGTCTGGGCACCAGAATCACTCGGCGCCCCTTTGACAGCCCACCCCTCTGTGCAGAGATTCCATTCTTCAGAAGCTTCACTGGACCTGCTCCTGCCCAGCCCTTCCCCCCTGGTGGGGACCTGGGGCCACTCCCCATGGAATGTGAGTGCCTGCTAATTTGTTAATCTTACTGCAGTAACAATAAATATAACTGAAGCTGGGGATGGTCTCTCCAACCCCAATAGGCTGTGTCACACACAAAGGGACAACACGCATCCTATGTTAGAGGTCCTTGCTTTAGTTGGAGGTTTTTGTTTATAATGTGGACATGAGCCAAGGCTGGCCTTCCAGACACCTGCCTCTCCCATGAGGAAGAGAGGTCGCTGGTGCCTCTCAGGCTACTGCCTGTGCTTGAGCCAGGAGAAAATGAGACTTGGCCCGCATCCCTGCAGCAGACCTTAGAGGCTGCTCTGGATTCCTGCAGAGACCTCAGGGCAGGGATGGAGGCGGCGGGGGGGGGGGGGGGGGTTTAATTACTGGAACAGGACTGGCTGGGAGGCACCTGGCAGGGCAGCAGTTACGCACCTAGCTGCAGGTCTGCCAGGAAGCTGGAAGGGGATTGCCCAGTGCTGAGCTAATGCCAGAAACTCAGGTAAGAACAGTGCAGGCCATGGCAGGCAGGTGGGCAGTGGTGAGGTATGGTATGCCCAGCCCCCTATTCATGTCAGTGGGGCATGTGGAGGGAATTACACCATGTCCTTGGTGGTCCGTGACCCTTGTACCTGTGCTCTTAGGTAGGTTGTGTGATTCCACACCAGAGGCCATCTGGAGTCAAGACCCTCATTGTCCCTCATTCTCTGCTGCATGACGACTGGGATTTACTGAGAGATGGACTGTGCACTCACCTCAGCCCTCTGACATCAGTGCTTTAGCATCGCTGTCTTACAGATAAATGAGGTCAGGAAGCCGAAATCCTGGGAGGGCACCACCTTAAATGTCGGCTGGACAGGCCGAATGCAGAGTCAAGCCCTGTGGTCCCAGTGAGTGTCCACTCCCGAGGGACGCTACCTCTCCAAGGAAACGAGGATGCAGAGAATCAGAGGGCTTGGCCTTGGGTCCCCAAGACAGAGACGGGCACAGCACACTCTCAGCTCCACCATCTCCCAACAGACACACCCAGGGAGCGGTTCTGCCCACAGAGATGCTGGCCAGATTGGGAAAGGGCTGAGAACCAGGGCCACAGGCTGACTGCATTCTGCTCTCAGCTCAGGAAACACCATGTGTTTAGCCCCTTGCGGGTGCTAGGCACTGTTTGGGGTGAGATCTTGTGGTTTGGACAAAAAGCCCTCAGGGGTAAGATCAGTTTCCCCATTCCTTCCGAGGTGGGCCTTGCAGTGAAACAACGGGTCCTTGTTTGTGGAGCTCTGAGCCCAGCCCCACCTGAGGCCACAGCTGCCTTCTGGGTATTAATCTTCCTGGTTTATCTCGAGGAAGAGAAGCACAGGGCCAAAGGCGGTGAGAGAGACAGAGAGGAGTTGAGGGGACTTTCAGTTCCAGACCAACACAAGCATGACCCAAAAACCTGCACCAGGAACAGAATAAAGCTCTCCTCTTCCAGCCCCAGGGCTGGCCTCTTAGAGAAGCAGAGGGCATTGTGTGGACGTGCAGGGCAGTTGGGGAAGCTGCCCAGAAGGGGGTGGGCAGGAAGGCACTGGACTTCAGAACCAATATTTGTTGTTTCCAAATGTTGCCCAATTTACACAGAAGCTGAGCAAACAAAGAGCCTGTGTCTGCTGCAGTTGGTGCCTCCCCCCCCCCCCCACCCCTGCCGTGTCCTCTGCCTGACTCCAGAGCCTGTCTGAAATCCTGAGTCTAGGGCATTGTTCAAAGGCAGAGACCTGAAGCGATGCTCAGGGCTGGTGGGCCAGGGGCGCATGGGATGGGTGGGGACCAGGGCAGGGGCGCTTTAGGAAAATGTCAGACATTTTGCATACGGTCCATGACACCATCTCCCCCCCCCCCCCCACACTCATTATCCTTAGATAATGGAAGATTCTCAAGGTTTCTTTTAAATAAACCTATATTTATATATTTGAAAGACATAGTTAGAGACAGAGAGAGAGAGAGAGAGAGAGAGAGAGATTTTCCATCCACTGGCTCACTCCTCCAACAGCGGCAATGACTAGGGCTGGCCAGGCAGAAGCCAGGAGTTTGGAATTTCTTTTTTTTTTTTAACTTTTATTTAATGAATATAAATTTCCAAAGTACGACCTATGGATTAAAATGGCTTCCCCCCCACAACGTCCCTCCCACCCGCAACCCTCCCTTTTCCCACTCCCTCTCCCCTTCCATTCACATCAAGATTCATTTTCAATTCTCTTTATATACAGAAGATCAGTTTAGCATACATTAAGTAAAGATTTCAACAGTTTGCTCCCACACAGAAACATAAAGTGAAAAATAATGGATGATTTTTTTTAAATGATGATGAAATCAGATCAGACCTATTGTCATGTTTAATCCCAGTGAGAGTCAAGTTGGGAATTGATAATTTCTTTTTCTTTTCTTTTTTTTAACAGAAGATCAGTTTAGTATACATTAAGTAAAGATTTCAACCGTTTGCACCCCCATAGAAACACAAAGTGAAATATACTGTTTGAGTACTCGTTATAGCACTAAGCTTCAATGTACAGCACATTAAGGACAGAGATCCCACATGAGGAGTAAATGCACAGTGACTCCTGTTGTTGACTTTACAAATTGACACTCCTGTTTATGGCATCAGTAATCTCCCTATGCACCAGTCATGAGTTTCCAAGGCTATGGAAGCCCTCTGAGTTCTCCAATTCTTATCTTCTTTAGACAAGGTCATAGTCAAAGTGGAGGTTCTCTCCTCCCTTCAGAGAAAGGTACCTCCTTCTTTGAAGACCTGTTCTTTCCACTGGGATCTCACTCACAGAGATCTTTTTGCCAGAGTGTCTTGGCTTTCCATGCCTGAAATACTCTCATGGGCTTTTCAGCCAGATCTGAGTGCCTTTAGGGCTGATTCTGAGGCCAGAGTGCTATTTAGGACATCTGCCATTCTATGAGTCTGCTGAGTATCTCACTTCCCATGTTGGATCACTCTCCCCTTTATTCTATCGGTTAGTGTTAGCAGGTACTAGACTTGTTTATGGGCTCCCTTTGACTCTTAGTCCTTTCATTATGATCAATTGTGAACTGAAATTGATCACTTGGACTAGTGAGATGGCATTGGTACATGCCACCTTGATGGGATTAAATTGGAATCCCCTGGTATGTTTCTAACTCTACCAATTGGGGCAAGTCAGCTTGAGCATGTCCCAAATTATACATCTCTTCCCTCTCTTATTCCCACTCTTATGTTTAACAGGGATCACATTTCAGTTAATTTTTAACACTTAAGAATAACTGTGTGATAATTACAGAATTAAACCTGTCATATTAAGTAGAACAGACAAAAAAACTACTAAGAGGGATAATGTATTAAGTTGTTCATTAACAGTCAGGGCTATGCTGATCAAGTCACCGTTTCTCATAGTGTCGATTTCACTTCAACAGGTTTCCTTTTTGGTGTTCAGTCAGTTGTCACCGATCAGGGCGAACATATGGTATTTGTCCCTTTGGGACTGGCTTATTTCACTCAGCATGATGTGTTCCAGATTCCTCCATTTTGTTGCAAATGACTGGATTTCGTTGTTTCTTACTGCGGTATAGTATTCTAAAGAGTGCATATCCCATAATTTCTTTATCCAGTCTGCCGTTGATGGGCATTTAGGTTGGTTCCAGGTCTTGGTTATTGTGAATTGTGCTGCAATGAACATTAGGGTGCAGACAGCTTTTTTGTTTGCCAATTTAAATTCCTTTGGGTAAATTCCAAGGAGTGGGATGGCTGGGTCGAACGGTAGGGTTATATTCAGGTTTCTGAGGAATCTCCAGACTGACTTCCATAGTGGCTTAACCAGTTTGCATTCCCACCAACAGTGGGTTAGTGTCCCTTTTTCCCCACATCCTCCCCAGCATCTGCTGTTGGTAGATTTCTGTATGTGAGCTATTCTAACTGGGGTGAGGTGAAACCTCATTGTGGTTTTGATTTGCATTTCCCTGATTGCTAGTGACCTTGAACATTTTTTCATGTGCCTGTTGGCCATTTGGATTTCCTCTTTTGAAAAATGTCTATTGAGGTCCTTGGCCCATCTCTTAATTGGGTTGTTTGTTTTGTTTTTAAACGTGGAGTTTCTTGATGTCTTTGTAGATTCTGGTTATTAACCCTTTATCTGTTGCATAGTTTGCAAATATTTTTTCCCATTCTGTCGGTTGTCTCTTCACTCTCCTGACTGTTTCTTTTGCAGTAAAGAAACTTCTCAATTTGATGCAATCCCAATAGTTGATTTTGGCTTTGACTGCCTGTGCCTCCCGGGTCTTTTCCAGAAACTCTTTGCCTGTGCCAATATCTTGAAGGGTTTCTCCAATGTTCTCTAATAACTTGATGGTGTCAGGTCGTAGATTTAGGTCTTTAATCCATGTTGAGTGGATTTTTGTGTAAGGTGTAAGGTAGGGGTCTTGCTTCATGATTCTGCACGTGGAAATCCAGTTTTCCCAGCACCATTTATTGAATAGACTGTCCTTGCTCCAGGAATTAGTTTTAGATCCTTGATCAAATATAAGTTGGCTGTAGATGTTTGGGTTGATTTCTGGTGTTTCAATTCTGTTCCATTGGTCTATCCATCTGTTTCTGTACCAGTACCATGCTGTTTTGATTACAACTGCCCTGTAGTATGTCCTGAAATCTGGTATTGTGATGCCTCCGGCTTTGTTTTTGTTGTACAAGATTGCTTTAGCTATTCGAGGTCTCTTGTGCCTCCATATAAATTTCAGCACCATTTTTTCCAGATCTGAGAAGAAGGTCTTCGGTATCTTGATTGGTATTGCATTGAATCTATAAATTGCTTTTGGGAGAATGGACATTTTGATGATATTGATTCTTCCAATCCATGAGCATGGAAGATTTTTCCATTTCTTGGTATCCTCTTCTATTTCTTTCTTTAAGGTTTTGTAATTTTCATCGTAGAGATCTTTAACGTCCTTGGTTAAGTTTATTCCAAGGTATTTGATTGTTTTTGTAGCTATTGTGAATGTGATTGGTCTTAGAAGTTCTTCCTCAGCCATGGCATTGTCTGTCTATACAAAGGCTGTTGATTTTTGTGCATTGATTTTATACCCTGCTACTTTGCCAAACTCTTCTATGAGTTCCAATAGTCTTTTAGTAGAGTTCTTTGGGTCCTCTAAATAAAGAATCATGTCATCTGCAAAGAGGGATAGTTTGAGTTCTTCCTTCCCAATTTGTATCCCTTTAATTTCTTTTTCTTGCCTAATAGCTCTGGCTAGAACTTCCAGAACTATATTGAATAGCAATGGTGAGAGTGGGCATCCCTGTCTGGTCCCAGATCTCAGTGGAAATGCTTCCAACTTTTCCCCATTCAATAGGATGTTGGCTGTGGGTTTTTCATAGATTGCTTTGATTGTATGGAGGAATGTTCCTTCCAAACCCAGTTTGCTTAGAGTTTTCATCATGAACAGGTGTTGTATTTTATCAAATGCTTTCTCGGCGTCTATTGAGATAATCATATGGTTTTTCTTCTGCAGTCTGTTAATGTGGTGTATCACATTGATTGTTTTGCACACATTAAACCATCCCTGCATACCAGGGATAAATCCCACTTGGTCTGGGTGGATGATCTTTCTGATGTATTGTTGCATTCTATTGGCGAGAATTTTATTGAGGATTTTTGCATCTATGTTCATCAGGGATATTGGTCTGTAATTCTCTTTCAGTGCTGCATCTTTTTCCGGCTTAGGAATTAAGGTGATGCTGGCTTCATAGAAAGAATTTGGGAGGACTCCCTCTTTTTCGATTGTTCTGAATAGTTTGAGAAGAATTGGAGTTAGTTCTTCTTTAAATGTCTGGTAGAATTCAGCAGTGAATCCATCTGGTCCTGGGCTTTTCTTTGTTGGGAGGGCCTTTATTACTGTTTCAATTTCTGTCTCAGTTATGGGTCTGTTTAGGTTTTCGATGTCTCCCTGGTTCAATTTAGGTAGGTTGCATGTGTCTAGGAATCTATACATTTCTGATAGGTTTCCCTGTTTGCTGGCATACAAGTCCTTGTAGTAATTTCTGATGATTCTTTTTATTTCTGTGGTGTCTGTTGTTACGTTTCATCTCTGATTTTATTGATTTGGGTCTTTTCTTTTTTTAGTTAGTTGGGCCAATGGGGTGTCAATTTTGTTTATTTTTTCAAAAAACCAGCTCCTGGTTTGGCTGATTTTTTGTAATTTTTTTTTTTGTTTTTTGTTTTTTGTTTTTTTTTGGATTCAATCCTGTTGATTTCTTCTCTGATTTTAATTATTTCTCTTCTCCTACTAGATTTGGGTCTGGTTTGCTGTAGGTTTTCTAGATCCTTGAGGTGAATTGAAAGCTCATCTATTTGGTGCCTTTGCAATTTCTTGATGTAGGCACCTATTGATATAAACTTCCCTCTTAACACTGCTTTTGCTGTGTCCCATAAGTTTTGGTATGTTGTGCTGTTATCCTCATTTACTTCCAGAAAGTTTTTGATTTCTCTTTCGATTTCTTCTATGACCCATTGTTCATTCAGGAGCATGTTGTTCAATCTCCATGTGTTTGTGTATGCTCTAGGGATTCCTGAGTTGCTAATTTCCAACTTCATTCCTTTATGGTCTGAGAAGCTGCATGGTATGATTCTAATTCTTTTGAATTTGCTGAGACTTGCTTTAGGGCCTAGTATGTGGTCAATCCTAGACAAGGTTCCATGTACTGCTGAGAAGAATGTAAAATCTTTAGCTGTAGGATTGAAAGTTCTGTATATATCTGTTATATCCATTTGGGCTATAGTGTCGTTTAAATCTACTGTATCCTTGTTGATCTTCTGTCCTGTTGATCTGTCTATTTCTGAGAGTGGAGTATTGAAGTCCCCCAGTACTATTGTATTGGGGTCTAAGTCTCCCTTTAATTCCCTTAACAAATCTTTTAGATAAACCAGTGCCCTGTAGTTAGGTGCATATACATTGATAATTGTTATATCTTCTTCTTGTATTGATCCCTTAATCATTATATTGTGTCCCTCTTTGTCATTCTTAACAGTGTTTGTGGTAAAGTTTATGTTGTCCGATATTAAGATGGCTATGCCCGCTCTTTTTTCATTTCTGTTGGCATGGTATATCTTTTTCCAGCCTTTCACTTTCAGTCTGTATGTATCTTTGTTGGAAAGATGTGTTTCTTGTAAGCAGCAAATAGATGGGTTTTGTTCCTTAACCCAATCAGCCAATCGGTGTCTTTTAACTGGACAGTTCAGGCCATTCACGTTCAATGTGACTAATGATAAGTGGTAACTTTGCCCTGCCATTTGCCAAAGATAAGTTCTAATATATGCTTTGAATTCCCTGTGGTCTTTTGCTGTGAGGTTTCCTTCCTTTACCTTCTTTCATATTGATGACCATGTTTCTGTGTTTCTGTGTGTAACACATCTTTAAGCATCTTTTGCAGGGCTGGACGAGTGGCAACAAATTCTTTCAATTTCTCTTTGCTATGAAAAGTCTTTATTTCACCTTCATTCACAAATGATAGCTTTGCAGGATATAATATTCTGGGCTGGCAGTTGTTCTCTCTTAGTACCTGGGCTATATCTCGCCATTCCCTTCTAGCTTGTAGGGTTTCTGATGAGAAGTCAGCTGTGAGTCTGATTGGAGATCCTCTGAGAGTAATCTGACGTTTCTCTCTTGCACACTTTAGGATCTTTTCTTTATGTTTCACTGTGGAGAGTTTAATTACAACGTGTCGTGGTGAGGATCTCTTTTGGTCGTGTTTATTAGGGGTTCTGTGAGCTTCCTGTACTAGGATTTCTCTGTCCTTCTCCAAACCTGGGAAATTTTCTGCTAATATCTCACTAAAAAGGCCTTCTAATCCTTTCTCCCTCTCCATGCCTTCAGGAACTCCTAGAACCCGAATGTTGGATTTTTTAATAGTATCCTGAAGATTCCTGACAATATGTTTTAGATTTCTAATTTCCTCTTCTTTTCTTTGGTCTGACTGTATCCTTTCCTGTTCTCTGTCTTCTAAGTCCGATATTCTCTCTTCTGCTTCACCCATTTTGTTTGTAAAGCTCTCTATTGTGTTTTTCATTTGATCTATTGAATTCTTCACTTCATTATGATTTCTCGTCATTATCACAGTTTCCTGTTGTACTAGTTGTTTTGTTTCATTTTGATTCCTCCTTAATATTTCATTTTCACGAGAGAGATTTTATCTTGTCCATTAAGGATTTCTGTAGTTCAAGAATTTGTTTTTGAGAACTTCTTAATGTTCTTATCAATTTTTTGAGACCTGCTTCTTGCATTTCTTCTATGTCGTCATCTTCATAATCTTGAATTGGGGTGTCTTTTTCATTTGGGGGCATCATGGTGACTTCCTTGTTTTTATTACCTTGGTTTTTGCGTTTGTTATGTGGCATATTGGAGATATTTGGTTTCTTCACTGTGGTGCTTTTTCTTGTTATACTATGACTCTAGATTAAGTGGACTGTCTGTTTTTGATGGAGCCGTAGAGGCTTGAGATGGGTGTGGCCTGAGAGCTCTGTTTGGTGTGCCAAAGGTGACAGACACTCCCAGGTTAGGCATGGTAGATCTCTCTCTCTTTCTTTTTCTGATTCAAAAGGGAAGTAATTCTGCACAGCTGAACGATGTTGGAGGTAGTTAGCAGGCAAATGATATACCCACAGGAGCCAGAGATCAGAAGCTCTTTCCCAAGGACCACACAGGGAATCTGTTCTGCCCTCAGAGTGGGCTCAAATTCTCCTTCAGTCTCCCACTGGGTTGCCAAAGTTACGGAATTGTAGTGTCTCTGGAGAGTACTCACGTGAATTCTGTGAGTTCTCTCCCCCACCGTCTCTTTTTTCACAGTCTCAGTTCAGTAGCACCACAAATTTACTAGGTCCTAATCTCCTGTTAATTTGCCCCGCCCAGAGTCAGGTTTTTCTGCTAGGCTCAGGGCCGGTGCAGACCTGAGGTCGCTCTGCTTATGACGTATATCCAAGATGGCGCCTGCTCTTTGTCTTGCTCGCCCTTGAGAGGTGAGTAGAGAGAGAGAAACCCGTGTCCGTACCAGTCACCTTTTTTTTTCTCTCTCTCTCTCTTCCAGTTAGCCTGGTGAAATTTCCCCCCCCCCGGGGGTCATTCCCTCTAGTCTCCTCTCTCCGCTTGCCTGCCGGTGTCTCGGGCTATTGAGGTTCGGCTCACCTCGCGTTCCAGCGCTGGTGTGTTGAGTCTGCCGCTGGTGTCCCGAACTGTGGGCTCCCACACTCTCCACGCAGGTCCACTGTGAATCACGCGTTCCGGAAGAGTTTCTTCTGCTGTTTCCTCCCCTACTCTTCCTTGAACCTGCAGTGTCTCCACTTTTATTAAACTGTCTCTCCCCGGACTATCAGTGTGCTCCCTTCCTATTCCGCCATCTTGCCTCCTCCCCCAGGAGTTTGGAATTTCATTTGAGTTTCCCATGTGGGTGGTAGGAGCCCAAGCATTTGGGCCACCTTCCACTGCTTTCCCAGGTGCCTTAGCAGAGAGCTGGGTTGGAAGCAGAGCAGCCAGTACTCAAACTGCGCTCTGATATGGGATGCTGGCTTTGCAGGAGGCGGCTTAACCCACTGCATGATGCCAGCCCTCGTTTCTGTTCTTTTTGTAGAGGACTCCATAAAAATACCCTCACAAGAAGAATAGTCCAGGGACAGGAGGAACGAAATATTTAAGAATAATGATATCAATCTTACCTATATTCTTCCAGGGAACAGAAAATAGGAGGAACATTCCCTAACTAATGTTTTGAAGACAGCATGTATATTTTGAAAGGAAAAATCAACTAAGATCATGGCAAAGTTAAAAAAAAATCCTTTATGAACATAGATGCAAAATCCTGTGTGAGAGATTAGTGGATAAGGGGAGAGTTTTTGTGCAGTGGTTAAGATGTCACTTGGAATGCTTGTGTACTCCATAGGAGTGCCTGGGTTTGACTCCCAGTTCTACTGCCAATTCCAACTTTGGGTTAATGCACACCCCAGAAGACTGAGTGACAGCTCAAGTATTTGGGTCTCTCCACCACATGGGAGACTTGGATTGAGTTCTTTGTTCCTGTCCTGGGCCTGGCTGAACTCTGGCTGTTATGGGCATTTGGGAAGGAACCAGTGGATAGGATATGTCTGTCTGTCTCTGCCTTTCAAACAAATAAAACAAATGACTCAAAAATTTTTAAAAATGATTAGCAGACAGAAAATAGCAAAATATGAAAATAGTAATAGATAATTACCAAATAGGATTTATTCCAGGAACACAAGTTATCTTTTGAAATGTTAACTAGTGTCATTGGTCATATTAAGAGTGATGGAGAAAAATTATCTGAGCAGATCAGTGTAGGACGCCACTTGATAAAATTGCATATCCATTCATAATAGACCCCTGAGCAAGTCTGTCCTCAATCAGAGCAAGTGTTTGCCCATCATGAAAGCTTCGGAAGTCACACTTGGCTGTGCACCATTGGTTGCAAGCCTTCTCTTTGAGATCAAGAAGACTGGAAGGTCTACTGTGTCATTTCTTGTCCACATTTTTACAGAAGATCCTTGCCAGCCCAGTCAGGCGAGGAAAAGAAATAGCAAGTAAAAGGAGTGAAAAGGAAGCAATAAACTTTCATTTTTATAGTTGATATAATTGTATATATGTAAAATTCTGAAGAAGTTAGATGATATATTAAGATAAATGAGCTAAGAAGTACAGCTGGATGTAACATAGATATGTGTGCATCAATTATATTTCTATATACAAATAGAAAAAAAAACCTGTCTAAAATAGCATAAGGAAAACTAATGCCTATGAACAAATCTATTAAAAGACATCTAAATGGGTGGGTATTATGGCACAGTGGGTTAGAACCTGGTGTGCTGGCGCCGCAAGGCAGAGGATTAGCCTAGTGAGCTGCGGCGCCGGCCACATGACAGGTTTTCAAAGAGTTCATGGAAAATGCATATTATGGAAAAAACTATGCATGGATTTCAAAATTGTATTCCATCAAAAATAGATTTGGCTTTTTATTCTGTTTTCCATAAACTTTTTGAAGTCCTCTTGCATAGAGCCAACCACATACCTGGGGACATGTGCACACACATCCACAACAATTGCTGTACACTCTGTTTTCATATTCATTCCAATTCTTCCATGCTAAGAAATAAATTAAACTTTTTTAAAAGATTTATTTATTTATTTGAAAGTCAGCGTTACACAGAGAGAGGAGAGGCAGAGAGAGAGAGAGAGATCTTCTACCCGCTGGTTCACTCCCCAGTTTGCTGCAATGGCCAGAGCTGTGCCCATCCGAAGCCAGGAGCCAGGAGCTTCTTCTAGGTCTCCCACATGGGTGCAGGGGCCCAAGGACTTGGGCCATCATCTACTGCTTTCCCAGGCCATAGCAGAGAGCTGGATTGGAAGTGGAGCAGCTGGGTCTTGAAGCGGCACCCATATGGGATGCAGGCACCGCAGGCCAGGGCGTTAACCCACTGTGCCACAGTGCTGGACCATAGATTAAACTTTTGATTGACTATGGTTTTAGATTCTGCTCCTCTTCCTCCTCCTTCTTGTTCATACGTATATGAAAAGTTTCAAGCATACACATAAATAAGAAACTGATCTAATAATTTCCTTTGTCAATCCTGTTTTGCCAATTGTCCTGCCACAATTTTTATTTAGAGTAAAAGTTGTCATATTACTTGTCCCACAAAAGTATGCATCCTTAACATGTCAAAATATTTTTATGCAACCTTTATTGATTGATTGATTTAAAGACTTTAATATTATAATAAATATTTAAATATTTATTTAAAAGGCAGAGTTGACAGAGAGAGAGAGAAAGAGGGAGAGATATCTTCCATCCACTGATTCACTCCCCAAATGGCCACAATGACCGGGGCTGGGTCAGGACAGAACCAGGAGCCCAGAGCTTCCTCCTGGTCTCCCACATGGATACAGGGACCCAAGCACTTGGGCCATCCTCTGCCGCTTTCCCAGGCACATTAGCAGGGAGCTGGATTGGAAGTGGAGCACCCAGGACTTGAACTGGTGCCCTTATGGGATGCCAGAGTAGCAGGTGGTGGATTTACCTGCTATGACAACAGTGCCGGCTCCTAGGTAACCTTAATGCTATTATCACATCTACCAAAATTAACAGTTATTCTTTTTTTAAAAATAATTTCATTAATGATTTATTTGAAAGTCAGAGTTACACACACACACACACACACACACATACACACGGAGAGAGAGAGAGAAAGAGAGAGAGACAAAGAGAGAGAGAGGTCTTCCATCTGATGGTTCATTCCCCAGTTGACTGCAATGGCCAGAGCTGCACCGATCTGAAGCCAGGAGCTTCTTCTGGGTCTCCTATGTGGGTGCAGGGGCCCAAGCACTTGGGCCATCTTTCACTGCTTTCCCAGGCCACAGCAGAGAGCTGGATCAGAAGAGGATCAGCTGGGTCTCAAACCAGCACCCATATGGGATGCTGGTGCTTCAGGCCAGGGTGTTAACCTACTGCGCCACAGCGCTGACCCCAATGGTTATTCCTTATTACCATCTCATGATTGTCTTAAAAAAACGAGGTTAGATTGCCCAAATTGGATCTCAACAAGCCCCACATGCTGCGTGGGTTACAGCTCTTCCATCTCTTTGACTCTGAAACAAGCGCTGCATTGTACACTGGTGCTTGCTGTTGCCCACTCATCCTTTGGCATTCCCAGGGTTCTGGGTCTGGCTGATCCGTGTCCTGTGGTGTGATGTCACATGGTCTGATATTTACCGGCTGCTTTTCAGATGGTCCTTCTGGGTGGGTTTTTCTGGTGCTACGTCACAAGTGGACTCAGGGTAGGCACCCTGGCCAGTGGCAGCACGGATGTGCCATGCTCCTCCTGCCTCACTTAATGGGAAACCTAATGGGGATTGCTCCTACTGCTGCTTCTGCTAACTTTGGTTGAAGTGCTATCTGACAGGTTTCTTCACTGAAAAATCACATTTTTTCCCTTTTGTAATCAAGGAGTTATTTGTAGAGAGATGCTTGAGACTAATTTTCCCCCCACTAAGCCTTTTGCTCACTATCATTCACTGATGGTTGTTGCCACAATGAATTAGCACTGTATCGGTTGCCAAATGATTTTCTGGTTGCATCATTCCTTCTACACTTGTCTATCAATTGGTATTCCAAAGAGGGGCTCTTTTCCATTATTTGTTTTGATCTTTTATCAGCATGATCTCATTGATCTCTTCATTCTGTGGATGATAACCAACATTATCATTTTTTAAAGATATATTTATTTATTTAAAGACAGAGTTACAGAAAGGGGAAAGAGAGAGAGAGAGAGGGAGGGAGAGAGAGAGAGAGGGAGAGACAGAGAGAGAGAGAGAAAGGTCTTCCATCTGCTTGTTCACTCCCCAGATGGCTGCATGGCTGGAGCTATGCTGATCCGAAGCCAGGAGCCAGGAGCCTCTTCTGGTTCCCCCACGTGGGTGCAGGGGCCCAGGGACTTGGGCCATCTTCTACTGCTTTCCCAGGCCATAGCAGAGAGCTGGATTGGAAGCGGAGCAGCCAGTGTGTGTGGCTTTGGCCTGGTTTCCTCCATAGCTACTGAACCCTCTAGCAAACTGTTTCTTTCTAGGTGATTTAGGGATTTTTCTTCTCATTGCCACGTCCCGAGATCTTCAGGTCGGCCCATCACAGGTGACTGGTTAAGTTGAGCAGAGTCCAGTGATTTTGGGGCCAAAACAAACAGATCGCTGATCTCTCTACTGCCCCCATTGTTTAATGTCCCCACTCTCCAGGGGGAAGAGAAGACCAACGTCCACCTGGGTTTTGAGCTGTGCAAAGTAAACCTCTGACCCACGTGGACGGACAAACAAGTGCTGCCAACTGTTGGTTTCTGTAATCAAGCAGCCATAGCCTTTTAGCTCTTTCAGGTGAGCCTTTCATATACATCTATGCAGCTCGTCTACATGTCTACTTTGTGAAGATTCACCAGCCCCACAGGACAGCGTCTACCTAAAGATGGATGAATAAACCTCTCTCCCTAGCCTTCTACCTCTGACAGGAAGGATTCAGGAGGTAACAGAGCAACCACTGAACTGAAGCCGTGACTGCACCAAAACTGTGTGCAAAAGGGGGTGTGTGTGTGTGTGTGTGTGTGTGTGTGTGATTAGGGTAAGTGCCTCTGGCTTTTATTGCTCCTTATAGGGTCCATTGGTACCCTAAATGTGTGAAAAAGTCACATCTTAGTTATCTGCCCTGGCTTTATCTCCAAGTTCTTGCAGTTGGAAGACCATGGAGATGAGGGACTTGACAATTCCCCCAGGCCCCCAGCATCAGCAAAAGACCCCTGTTGGATCAGGATCCTCAAGCTCTATGTCTGTGTCACATAGGAATGCCAGGTTGGCTCTCTTAGTGAGGAAGATGGGGGCAGAAACTCAAGCCCATCACAGCCAACAGCTTCTACAGCGTTGGGCAGCAGAGCCTAAGGACTTTGTAACAGGTGGAACACTAATGGGAGATCTTTCATGTGTTCCAACATAATGGATAGGCATGTCTACGACTACCTGGGAGCAGGTTTTAGAGAAATGATATAGGACCAGATGTGAAAATGTCATTCTCAGGCCATTGCCGTGGCTCACTTGGTTAATCCTCCACCTGCAGCACGAGCATCCCATATGGGCACTGGGTTCTAGTCCCAGTTGCTCCTCTTCCAGTCCAGCTCTCTGCTGTGGCCTGGGAGGGCAGTGGAGGATGGCCCAAGTGCTTGGGCCCTGCACCTGCGTGGGAGATCAGGAAGAAACACCTGGCTCCTGGCTTTGAATCGGCGCAGTGCTGGCTGTGGCGGCCATTTGGGGAGTGAACCAACAGAAGGAAGACCTTTCTCTCTGTCTCTGTCTGTCTCTCTCACTGTCTATAACTCTACCTGCCAAATAAAAAAAAAAAAAAAGAAAAAGAAAATGTCATTCCCAGAATGGGAAAGGCCCTAGCCTGGTCAGGAAGCTGCAGAGCCATGGCCCTTTCTGCACATCTCTCCTCAACAGATTTACATATGGAGGAAGCAGGGTGCAAGACAGCTGTGAAGAATCCTGGGGTGGGGGTGAGGGATGGAGAATTTGGGTGTGTGCAAGCAAAGTCTGATTTTAAGATTATGTTAATAGAGGTTGTTGAACTGGACTGCAGGCTGGGAGAGGTTTGCCCCCAAAACCTTCTATTGGATTCTTCAGCTCTGCTAGCTACATGTGCTGGGAGAGAAAACTTGGTATCTCACTGGGGAATGTAGAAGTTAATAACACAAAATGGAGTCACTTACGTCAAAACTCTAACAAAAATGGAGTCATGGAAGGCCATAAAAACTAAGTATTCATGCTTACATTCCTGAACTACCTAACTGTCCATACCTTACAAGCGGAGCTGGCAGAATTCACCAGGAGAAATTCCCCAGGAATTGCAACAGTTTAGCTAAAACCGTTGGACCAGGACAGTAACCTAGCAATGGCTGTCTCCAGTGAACAAATGCCGGCTCCTCCAATGAGTTCCTTTGATCAGTGAGTTTGTTCAAGAACTTTGCATGGACTCCTTTCTTTATCTTAAAAGTCAAAAAAATAAAAAATTAAAAATTAAAAAAAAGCTTCCTTTTGGGGTCAGCACTGTGGCTCAATGGGGTAAGCCATGGCCTGCAGTGCTGACATCCACATGGGCATCAGTTCATGTCCTGGCTGCTTGACTTCATACCCTGTTTCCTGCGTATGCACCTGGGAAAGCCACAGAAGATGGCCCAAGTCCTTGGGCCCCATCACTCATGTGGGAGACCTGAAAGAAGCTCATGGCTCCTGGCTCTGGCCTGGCCCAGTACCATTTGTTGTGGCCATTTGGGGTGTAAACCAGTGGATGGAAGATCTTGCTCTCTGTAATTCTGCCTTTCAAATAAATAAAGATTTTTAAAAATATTTTTTGTGCCATTTTTTTTTTCTGGTGGGCTTATGATTCCCGTAACTTGCATATACCATGAATTGCAACTGTTCGCTGTTCCTAACAAGACCTTTTGGTCTAGAAAGCCTGTCTCTGAGTTTCTTTTTGCAGGCTGACATGTAGATAAGGAGCTTGAGCCTGGAGAGCACAGGCATTAGGGGCCGTTTGGTGGTGGGGCTTAGTCTGAAGTCATCATTTCCTTCCATTTCCCTGGGCTCCCTCTGCACTGCACCAACTCCAGCTCCTCAAAGCCAAAGGTGCTCAGTTTCTCTGAGTTGCAACCTAGGTTTCTGGCCCTTTCCAGGGCTGTTCACCAACAAGTACAGTACACTGGAGACAATGAGCATATGAAAGCTAACATTGCTGATATTGGAGGGAAGAGCCCAGTTTGAAATCAAGTCCAAAAGAACTGCTAGAAGGACTTCCCCTTCCGTCCCTGATGGAGCAACCAGTCTTAGATGACCCCCCATCATAAATGGGTAGAAAATTAGCCAAATGCATTGAACAACTGTTTTCAGATACTTGTCAGTTACAGGTTGTAATTCTTTTTTAAAGATTCTATTTATTTCTTTGAGAGGTAGAGTTATAGACAGAAAGAAGGGGAGACAGAGAGAAAGGTCTTCCACCCACTGGTTCACTCCCCAAATGACCACAATCGCGAGAGCTGTGCCAATCTGAAGCCAGGAGCCAGGAGCTTCTTTAGGGTCTCCCACGCAGGTGCAGGGGCCCAAGCATTTGTGCCTTCCTCCACTGCCCTCCCAGGCAATAAGCAGAGAGCTGGATTGCAAGAGGAACAGCCAGGACACAAACTGGCACCCATATGAGATGTTGACACCATAGGCAGAGGCCCAGCCCACTACACCACAGCACCAGCCCCATCCCCACCCCCCAGGTTGTAATTCTTGAGAAGAGAGAGAGAGACATGTGAAGTGAGTCATACAATTTCACTCACTCAACACAAGGATGAGGGGCCACGTGGAGCAGGGCAGTCTCACTGTGTTGAAGGAACAGAGATCAGAGTTATTGATGGTGGGGGCGTTGTGCTGAGGAGGAGAGAGGTAGGCAGAGAAAGATGGCCTGAAATCTGCATAGGGCCCCTTAGAAGTTTTGGCTACACAGGAATATATAGAAATTGTTATGAGAAGTGTGACTCCGTGAGGCCCAGCAAACAGCAGCTGCCCAGGAAACAATAAGTTGAAGAACTTCTGGAGATTTTCTGGTTGCACTGGGATGATCTCACTAAACACACAGGGCATTCGGGAAAGACCCAAGGAAGGCCACGTGTTGGAATGTCTGCACAGTTATTCTTTGTCCAGCTCGTGTATCTTGGGCCTATTCTGCTCACATGCAGATTAGTATTTTGCTCAGGACTCCAGGATACTCCTGTGCAGATCTCTAGAATGTTTTCTCTGCAAGTCTTTGCCTGTTCTGGTTCGCAACCCCACACATTCCAGCTCCCTTGACCGCCAAAAGTTTTAATATGTTTCCTCAACTCAATGTGTTGGACTCTTGTGGGTTCTCTCTCCCAGTACCATGATATGGAAATTTCCCCCATTCAAAAAAAATTTTAAGATTTATTTGAGAAGGGGAGTGCGTGCCACACAGACAACAGCGGGGAGACTTGGGACGTCCAGGGCTCCGAGTCCACACATCGGCACTGGAAGGGGAACAGACCTGCGTGGAGAGCGTGGGAGCCCACAGTTCGGGACACCAGCGGCAGACTCAACACACCAGCGCTGGAACGCGAGGTGAGCCGAACCTCAATAGCCCGAGACACCGGCAGGCAAGCGGAGAGAGGAGACTAGAGGGAACGACCCCCGGAGGGGGGGAACTTCACCAGGCTACCTGGAAGAGAGAGAGAGGAAAAAAAAAAAGGTGACTGGTACGGACACGGGTTTCTCTCTCTCCGCTCACCTCTCAAGGGCGAGCAAGACAAAGAGCAGGCGCCATCTTGGACATACGTCATAAGCAGAGCGACCTCAGGTCTGCACCGGCCCTGAGCCTAGCAGAAAAACCTGACTCTGGGCGGGGCAAATTAACAGGAGATTAGGACCTAGTAAATTTGTGGTGCTACTGAACTGAGACTGTGAAAAAAGAGACGGTGGGGGAGAGAACTCACGGAATTCACGTGAGTACTCTCCAGAGACGCTACAATTCCGTAACTTTGGCAACCCAGTGGGAGACTGAAGGAGAATTTGAGCCCACTCTGAGGGCAGAACAGATTCCCTGTGTGGTCCTTGGGAAAGAGCTTCCGATCTCTGGCTCCTGCGGGTATATCATTTGCCTGCTAACTACCTCCAACTTCGTTCAGCTGTGCAGAATAACTTCCCTTTTGAATTAAGAGAGAGAGAGAGAGAGAGAGAGAGAGAGAGAGAGAGAGAGAGAGAGAGGTTTACCATGCCTAACCTGGGAGTGTCACCTTTGGCACACCAAACAGAGCTCTCAGGCCACACCCATCTCAAGCCCTAAGGCTCCATCAAAAACAGATAGTCCACTTAATCTAGAGCCATAGTATAACAAGAAAAAGCACCACAGTGAAGAAACCAAATATCTCCAATATGCCAAATAACAAACGCAAAAACCAAGGTAATAAAAACAAGGAAGTCACCATGAAGCCCTCAAATGAAAAAGACACCCAAATTCAAGATTATGAGGATGATGACATAGAAGAAATGCAAGAAGCAGATCTCAAAAAATTGATAAGAACATTAAGAAGTTCTCAAAAACAAATTCGTGAACTACAGAAATCCTTAATGGACAAGATAGAAAATCTCTCTCGTGAAAATGAAATATTAAGGAGGAATCAAAATGAAACGAAACAACTAGTACAACAGGAAACTGGGATAGTGACTGAAGTGAAGAATTCAATAGATCAAATGAAAAACACAATAGAGAGCCTTACAAACAGAATGGGAGAAGCAGAAGAGAGAATATCGGACTTAGAAGACAGAGAACAGGAAAGGATACAGTCAAACTAAAGAAAAGAAGAGGAAATTAGAAATCTAAAACATATTGTCGGGAATGTTCAGGATACTATTAAAAAACCCAACATTCGGGTTCTAGGAGTTCCTGAAGGCATGGAGAGGGAGAAAGGATTAGAAGGCCTTTTTAGTGAGATATTAGCAGAAAATTTCCCAGGTTTGGAGAAGGACAGAGAAATCCTAGTACAGGAAGCTCACAGAACCCCTAATAAACACGACCAAAAGAGATCCTCACCACGACACGTTGTAATTAAACTCTCCACAGTGAAACATAAAGAAAAGATCCTAAAATGTGCAAGAGAGAAACGTCAGATTACCCTCAGAGGATCTCCAATCAGACTCACAGCTGACTTCTCATCAGAAACTCTACAAGCTAGGAGGGAATGGCGAGATATAGCCCAGGTACTAAGAGAGAACAACTGCCAGCCCAGAATATTATATCCTGCAAAGCTATCATTTGTGAATGAAGGTGAAATAAAGACTTTTCATAGCAAAGAGAAATTGAAAGAATTTGTTGCCACTCGTCCAGCCCTGCAAAAGATGCTTAAAGATGTGTTACACACAGAAACACAGAAACACGGTCATCAATATGAAAGAAGGTAAAGGAAGGAAACCAAGGAAGGAAACCTCACAGCAAAAGACCACAGGGAATTCAAAGCATATATTAGAACTTATCTTTGGCAAATGGCAGGGCAAAGTTACCACTTATCATTAGTCACATTGAACGTGAATGGCCTGAACTGTCCAGTTAAAAGACACCGATTGGCTGATTGGGTTAAGGAACAAAACCCATCTATTTGCTGCTTACAAGAAACACATCTTTCCAACAAAGATACATACAGACTGAAAGTGAAAGGCTGGAAAAAGATATACCATGCCAACAGAAATGAAAAAAGAGCGGGCGTAGCCATCTTAATATCAGACACCATAAACTTTACCACAAAAACCGTTAAGAGAGACAAAGAGGGACACTACATAATGATTAAGGGATCAATTCAACAGGAAGATATAACAATTATCAATGTATATGCACCAAACTACAGGGCACCGGTTTATCTAAAAGATTTGTTAAGGGAATTAAAGGGAGACTTAGACCCCAATACAATAGTACTGGGGGACTTCAATACTCCACTCTCAGAAATAGACAGATCAATAGGACAGAAGATCAACAAGGATACAGTAGATTTAAACGACACTATAGCCCAAATGGATCTAACAGATATATACAGAACTTTCAATCCTACAGCTAAAGATTTTACATTCTTCTCAGCAGTGCATGGAACCTTTTCTAGGATTGACCACATACTAGGCCATAAAGCAAGTCTCAGCAAATTCAAAAGAATTAGAATCATACCATGCAGCTTCCAGCTTCTCAGACCATAAAGGAATGAAGTTGGAAATTAGCAACTCAGGAATCCCTAGAGCATATGCAAACACATGGAGATTGAACAACATGCTCCTGAATGAACAATGGGTCATAGAAGAAATCGAAAGAGAAATCAAAAACTTTCTGGAAGTAAATGAGGATAACAGCACAACATACCAAAACTTATGGGACGCAGCAAAAGCAGTGTTAAGAGGGAAGTTTATATCAATAGGTGCCTACATCAAGAAATTGGAAAGACACCAAATAGATGAACTTTCAATTCACCTCAAGGATCTAGAAAACCTACAGCAAACCAGACCCAAATCTAGTAGGAGAAGAGAAATAATTAAAATCAGAGAAGAAATCAACAGGATTGAATCAAGAAAAACATTACAAAAAATCAGCCAAACGAGGAGCTGGATTTTTGAAAAAATAAACAAAATTGACACCCCATTGGCCCAACTAACTAAAAAAAGAAGAGAAAAGACCCAAATCAATAAAATCAGAGATGAAACATAACAACAGACACCACAGAAATAAAAAGAATCATCAGAAATTACTACAAGGACTTGTATGCCAGCAAACAGGGAAACCTATCAGAAATGGATACATTCCTGGACACATGCAACCTACCTAAATTGAACCAGGAAGACATCGAAAACCTAAACAGACCCATAACTGAGACAGAAATTGAAACAGTAATAAAGGCCCTCCCAACAAAGAAAAGCCCAGGACCAGATGGATTCACTGCTGAATTCTACCAGACATTTAAAGAAGAACTAACTCCAATTCTTCTCAAACTATTCAGAACAATCGAAAAAGAGGGAGTCCTCCCAAATTCTTTCTATGAAGCCAGCATCACCTTAATTCCTAAGCCGGAAAAAGATGCAGCACTGAAAGAGAATTACAGACCAATATCCCTGATGAACATAGATGCAAAAATCCTCAATAAAATTCTCGCCAATAGAATGCAACAACACATCAGAAAGATCATCCACCCAGACCAAGTGGGATTTATCCCTGGTATGCAGGGATGGTTTAATGTGTGCAAAACAATCAATGTGATACACCACATTAACAGACTGCAGAAGAAAAACCATA